>NC_092412.1:204801272-206016585 GCF_040894005.1 Engystomops pustulosus | reverse complement strand
CCTGAGATGATGTCACTCTGATCACATGATATGAACTGTGAGCAGTAAGGAGGCATAAGAAATGGGGAGTATTAGATGGGAGGGGCCAGATGAGCAGGATACACCATCTTTGATGCCAGTAGTAAAGGATATAAGGTGATTTATGTGGATGTAAGCAAAACCATTTTTAGCTAAAAAGAAAAAAAAAAAAAAAAAAAAAAAAATGGGTCAGTCAGTAAATAGGGCTCTATAGGAACCTGGCATTGCCTGTATATGTGCAAATGTGGTGACAGGTTCCCTTTAAAGAATATAGCTGTATAAAGCAAACCCTTAATCAGACAATCATCCTAAAAAAAACTGCAGATATGGTGGAGGCTTTCAACTCACAGTCCCGCCATAATATTGGATGTATACTAGACATACCTTGGAGTGATTGGGTATGTTAGGGTGCCTGTACACCCTTTTTAAACCAAAACCAAGTAAGGTTCATAAAAGGAGATAAATTAGAAAGGGCACTGCACACTTTTCGATAGTCTATAAAAAACAATGGTGGAGATTTATTAATCTGTCTACAAAAGAATTCTGTCTTAGTTTGCGCTAAAAAACTGTCTGCTCCACATTTACAAAGGGTTTTAGACAGTTTTACCATGAGCTTAACAAAAGAAAGGTGGCCTGTGAAAAGGGGATCTTACGCCAAAAATACTGCTGACCCAACAGATCTTTGTCCTAATTTTCCAGTGTATAGTAAACCTACGACTAGAGTGTCTTATGCTGCACCAGATTTATAGATTTAACACCCTCACCAGACACTTATGTGAATCTGGTGCAGAATAAAACTGTCTAGTCTAACTCTGCACTGTCCAACCTTAGGGCACGTTTTATAAATCTACCCCAATGTTTCCTAGAGCTAAACCCTTTCTCAAGCACTGAAAAAGGGAGCACATTGTCTGAGACCTTTGTGTCCAGAGGTAAAGGGGGTATTTAGTAAAACTTAGCATTTCTGCTGGACAAGTCTCATTAAACTCGGCATGTCAGTTGATTTTTAGCTGGTTGCACCCTGCACTCTACTTTGGGTGTGACAGGGCATGGAGATGAATGGGTGGAGGTGCAGAGTGTTACTAAAGTCACCGGAATTACTAAAGTCACCGCCTGAAACAGCGGAGAGTTCACCAACTTTTTAGACCAGGTTTGAATGAACTGAAATAAGTCAAACCTGACGAAAAACAGGGCAGAGCAGAGGACCCTACTTTTAGATTTACTGAGACCTTTTAGTATCTTAGTAAATCTGGACTTGGGTATGTTGGCAAGGGGTGTGGGTGACAATGAAGGCTGGTGTTGAAAATCTACCATCAAAATCAAGCATGGATAAACCAGGACTTACTCATAGATCAAGGCACAGTGACCTATATATGTTACCTATGGCTTCCTTCTAAAATAAACGTAAATAATTATGCTAATGAGCCTGAGGGTCTCTGGGGGTCTTCAGAGCCCCTTGGTAATGTCTTCACTGGTTGTAACAATAAGCAGAGCATGTCTCACACTCACCCCACCCACCCGGCAGCAGGAAGTGCAGGGGGAGGGGAGACCTGCTGTGCTCATTAGCTCATCATAACAACCAGTGTAAAGACATCAAGAGGTGCTCTGGAAACACCCCCCAGAGCCTTTCAGGCGCATTAGCATAATGTTATGCATAAAGTTGGTTTTAGAAGGAAGGAGGCCATGAATAGCAAATATAAGAAGATTTTCATATTTACAGATCAATAAGTAAGTGCCCCTGGTTTAACCATGCTAGGTTTTGATGGTAGATTTCCTTTACTAAATCCTCCCGTAGCCTCTTTAGATGTGCATTAGATTCTAAAATTGTACTTTTTGAAAACTAACTTTTTACCTGATGGATGAAACCATGTTATATCTTTGCTTGAATCATTTGAGAACTGAATGAATATACAGAATTTAAAGACACATCCAAGGTGCTTTTGTACGGACCGGGAGTTCTTTTGGAGTTGTTAATATATAAAACACGCATTTCATTTACATGATTTTGCATGTCCTGATTTTACATGGCTGACACATGCCAGTTGTTGAGTTAATTTTTCAATGAGTGAATAATCTACCGTTAGAAAAAACACTCTCTAAATGCACCCAAAAAAAATTGTGAACAAAAAGAAAAAATACCTTCTTGACTTGTGCAATGAACAATGGCGACTCCGGTGAAGACACTATGTTCTTTACCACTTAACCTATGAGATGCAGGAGAAAGAATTGTTAGTGTTACCTTTGACATACTATTCAGCAGCGGTACAAAAGATTGACAAAATACAGATGGATTTGCATATTTGTCCTCAGTACGGCATGTGAGCGATTGTTCCATCCTTTATTACAAAATGCTAATCTAAATCTGCTTTTCACTACAAATGCCTCCAACCTTGATAGCATATTATAAGCGTCCTGCTTGTCAAAAGGCTTTTCAAGGATTGCGTCTTCCAGCGTCTGTAAAAAAAGCACAATGCAGTGATAAGATCCCACATCTACATGTAGAGTACAGAATAGAAGGGACGCTAGCTTTTATAAGAACGGCAGGTTTGTGATACAATCTTATTATCGCATACAATTGCTATGTGCAAGGACACAAGTAGGAATATAAAATACTAAATATTTCCTCATTGTGAAATAGGCAAAGCAGACAGAGAGGGGTTTTCCACCTATTAGAAGCTTATGATCATCAATATCCGACCGATCAAACTCCGCCTAATCACATAAATCCGGATATGGAAGTACAGCTCTGTTCTCTGCGTAGTAGCTGGACCATGGACAGCACAGCTCCTGTTCAAGGAAAAGGAAGATGAACTGCAATAACATGGCATAGCCGCTACACAGGCCACGGATCTGTACTGCATACCTTGTGTGCTGAGATTGTCCGAAGGGAAACTGTCCGAGTGTCAGAACCTCACTTATCCTGCATGGATGATCTATTCTATCAATAGGTTGACATTGTCTTTTAGGACCCTGTGGGGTGACATCATCCAGAAAAATCAATTTTAAAGTGAGATATAAATTTGTTGTACAATGTCAAGGATGTGGAGTTTTTAACACTGAAGTCAAGCTCTCCATTCCTCAGAAATCCCCCTTCTGTAATTGATGGCCCTGCATCCTGAGACATCCCTAACAAGATCTCTTGATGTCCGATGCATGTCCCTTTAGTCTCTTAGTAAATCTGGAGTTAGGTATGTTGCTCTGCTCATTGTAAGAACCAGTGAAAAGACACTTCCGGAAATGGAAGTACAGCTCCGTTCTCTGTGTAGCCGCTGGACCATGGAACTGCAGCACAGCTCTCGTTCAAGGAAAAGGAAGCTGAACTGCAATACCATGGACCAGCCACTACAGAGGGCACGGATCTGTACTGCACATGTCATGCACGGATGTACGATGCATGATGTCAATCATAGTGGAGGTGGTGTTCAGAGTTGACTTCAATGTTAAAATCTCCGCCTCTTTGACTTTATACAACCAATATACCTCATTTCAAAGTGGATTTTCTGGATGTTGCCACCACACTGAACCATGAAAGAAACAAAAAATATAAGGTGTTAACCTGCTTAACATTATACTGGCAGTGGTTTATTAGGCCAGTTGCTGATGACAGGTTCCTTTTAAGGGTGGGTTCACATTTTGCGTTTGCATTGCTTTTTAACCCGTAACTGACATGTGACGTAATAGCATGTCACACGTTGACTGTTGCTGTAGGGGGCGTATTGCAGCAAACCCATGATTGGTGTTAACCCTTCAATCACTGCCGGCAAAGAGCCATATTGTCCCCGTGACATGATCGGGGAGCGACGATATGTCTCCATGACAGCCTCAGGTCTTTGTTAGGCTGTATCCTATGGTTTGCTCATACAATGGCATATGTTATCCTGTTCAGCTCTACCCCAGGAAAGTGGGAGGAGGAGTGAACACTGGCAGCAGCTAATGATTGGATGCTGCTGATATTCCCCCAATGACGTAACTTATCTCTAGGGACATCCCAGAGCAAACACTCAGCTGAGGCTGGGGGTGAATGCAAAACTGTTGCATCTGTTCCCCCAAGGCTACTATGGCCTCTGTTAAGCCTACACATCATTCAGCAGTATCAAAAGATGTAACTTGCTGGGTCTTTCAGTCCTTTGATTCCTGCTGGATGCAATATAGTGAGGAGAGTAATATAAAAGGGTTCCCTAGGTCTGCCAGTATATGTGTATGGCTACATTTAGCATATATACGCAGGGTTTCCAGGTTTATACCTTGAATGTAACCATAAAACGCGATGTGAATGTAGCCTAAACTGTAATAACAAGACCTGTAAGAAATCACACTATTGTGGATTGTCTGTACAATGTATGTGCATGGTGGGTTCTCTGCAGGTGAGCGATGGAGGTCTCAATTATTAACTCACATTTATTAAATGTTAGGCGATTGTCATTAATCAAGTCCTACTTACCACTATTGTGTCGGCTCCAATGACAATATCAGGAGTTTTTAGATGTTTCTAAAGACAAAAGCAATAAATTGATCGCACAGTATCAATGTGTGCAGACACAAGCTGTCCATTTATTCAGGAATTACTAGATGGAAAACAAAGGAATTGCACAACCAGAGATATTATTTTATGTAGAATATAATTATTACAGGAAAGCTAACAAGACCCATTTAAAAGAACTGCCTATAACTAACATGAACTACTCCAATGTTCCACTTTACTGTAAGAATCATCAAATTTTGATTCCAGTTAAAGGGAGTCTACCTGCAGTTGTAACCATACAAAGCTGCAGACAATGTTAGATATCAGCCCTGTAGAGTTGTGTAATAATAGCCTTGTATGTTGTTGTTAGTAGCAGCAGGACTGTAAAAAAGTGCATTTATATATGTCAGGACTGTAGCTGGACATGGGGCACTGTGGAAGGGGGTCTTCTCAATATGCTGTAATATTTCATTTCTGCACTGCTTCCCAGACCCCCCCCCCCCCCAACAAGCCCGATACTCCTTTTACTTAAGAGTTTTGGAGAGGGTATTTGCTGTATTCCGTGAAGAGATTACACCCAGCAGTCAAGTCAAGTCAAGCTACTAACCTGGAATATAAATGCAATTTTCCACAGTCCTGCTATCACACACAACACACACTGCAGGGACAGTACCCAACACTGTTTACAACTTCTAATGTATTTTCAAAACTGGTGGTAGACTCCCTTATAGAAATGAATACATATACATCAACATTTATAATAATTACACGATTTACTAACTCTTTTGAGGATCTATAGCAAACGGTTTTGTTCTTTACAACACGATATTAACCTATATACAGCACTAAAGTGGTATTGTGACAGGAGACATCTATTAATATAAAAAGGACCAAGTGACTCAAGTTAAGGTTATGTTACCATCACATATAGGCACTAAGTTTTTAAATATACTAGGAAAATGGGAAAAATCTCCTGTGGTGTATAACTATTTTCAAGAATATATGCATTTATGTATGCTTTTTACAATAAAATGCCATTAATCCGACGACAGGAGGCCCATATAATTAAAAGTATTAAAAGGCTGGGCCGTGTACCTGATGTTTTTAGTAATGTGTGCGCAGGTGTGGAGGGGCAAGATATTAGATCATTTACAAATATACATCTATTACATGTTTTCCACCGCTTGACTAATATGTAAAGCGAAGACTGTCTGTCTCTGTACCCTGTATCCTATGTACCGTATATACTAATGTATAAGCCGAGTTTTTCAGCACAAAAAATGTGCTGAAAAACGTCCCCTCGGCTTATACACGAGTCAAATAAATAAGTGAAAAATACTTATATACTCACCCTCCGGTGGCCCCGATGTGCAGCGCTGCTCCCCCGATGTCCGCGCGGCTCGTCTTCTTGCTTCCGCGCCGTCTTCTTTCTTCTGCTGGGCCGCGCCATGTCTTTCCCCCGGGCGGCCCCTAGTATGACGTCAGCAGCGGCGCGTCATACTAGGCGCCGGCCAGGAGAGAGCAATGGCGGCTCCCTGCAGAAGAAAGAAGACGGCACAGAAGCAAGAAGACGAGCCGCGCGGACATCGGGGGAGCAGCGCTGCACATCGGGGCCACCGGAGGGGGAGTATATAAGTTTTTTTTTTTTTTTTTTTAATGCTGGGTTTGGCTGTATACTACACAGGGGCAGGCCGTATTCCACTGGGGGCAGGCTGGGCTGGCTGTATACTGCTGGGGGCAGGCTGGGCTGGCTGTATACTGGGGTTGTCTGTGACCAATGCATTTCTCACCCTTGGCTTATACTCGAGTCAATAGGTTTTCCCAGTTTTTGGTGGTAAAATAAGGGGTCTCGGCTTACACTGGGGTCGGCTTATACTCGAGTATATACGGTAGTTAAAGTGGGGAAAAAAGTATTTAGTCAGCCACCAATTGTGCAATTTCTCCCATATCTTTAATGCCTTTGCTGATACATGGCCCCATTCATTCTTTCATGTACATGGATCAATCATCCTTTGCAGAGAAACAGCCCTTCGTCATGACGTGGGCACCCCCATACAACTCAGCATTCATTGTCACAGTTGTGTTTCTACCAAACAGTTTAACTTTAGTTTCATCTGACCATATGACATTCTCCCAATACTCTACTTGAACATCCAAATGTTCTCTAGCAAACTTCAGCCTTGCCCGGATATGCACTGGCTTCAGCAGGGGGACACATCTAGCACTGAAGGATCTGAGTCCCTAATTATTGCTCCCACAGTTGATTTCTTTACACCAGGTTGCTTGCCTATTGCAGATTTAGTCTTCCCAGCCTGGGGCAGGTTTACAATATTGTTTCTGGTGTCCTTCGATAGCTCTTTGGTCTTCACCATAGTGGAGTTTGGAGTGTGATTGTATAAGGTTGTGGACAGGTGTCTTTAAGGCCCCACGCACACCACGTTTGTTTGTTTTAACATCTTGCCCCTCAAAGTTGAGGTCTACCTATGATGTCAATTATGGGCCTCTCATTTTTTTTTCAGCGGGAGAACTTGTACAATTGGGGGCTAACTAAATTCTTTTAACACACTGTACATCACAAACATGAATAGTCAATGATGGAATTTCCTCCTCTGTTCTCATACACTTGCTATGATACATTTCTGCAGTCGTTACCATCACTATCTAGATATACAAATATCATTTTACATTCCAACTCTGGGCTAAACACCTATTACCAGAAAACAAAAGCAACATGAAAAAAGGTCATACTAACCACATGCATCCTTCTGGCGACTTCCAAGGCCTTCTGTTTGGCAGTTTCAACAGCATATTCATATGGGGCAGAAAACATGGACTTGTCAAGGGTCTCCTTGAACCAAGATGGAACGACTTCAAAGCGGAGGCCCTGCAAAATGCAATACAGAAATGTATGCTTTATGCCAGGGGACCTTTCTGAACTTGAGAGTCACATTTAATAAATAGACATTTTTGGACACAATTTTATTCTTCCAAATGGCAGGCAACCTTATAAAATAATTTAATAAAAGATGAATTACCTTCCAATGGTTCCCTCCATTCAGGGCAAATAAGGATGTGAAAAAGGAAAGTCTATAGGGAGGGCTGATCCATGCTTATAAATGCAGTAAAATAAATTTACTTCCATCATTTTAGCCACTTCTTGTGCCAGGTAAGTGTCCCAGGAGAAAGTGAAGACGTTAATATTCCTTCTAACCGAGATCTACTAATGTACCGAAATTCACAGAATTTTATCTTCAACTGTCTCCTGATTGGACGCTTGAGATGTTTGTTCAGAAAGTAAAATAAAATAAATGGCATGAAATAAAAAAAAAAAGGAATGGATAGCTGAAACCAATGTTTACACGATATAAATGACACATTAGGTCAATTATATTTCCCTTATGTCAAGTAACATTTTAAGGCATTTTTATTACTTTCTGCACAGTCAAAGGTTTACCTACATTTCATTAGTATTTGGCACCATTTCCTTTAACCCCTTAACGCCGCAGCCCTTTTTCGCGTTTCATTTTTCAATCCCCACCTTCAAAAATCTATAACTTTATTTTTCCATGTACAGAGCTGTGTTATGACTTATTTTCTGCGTAACAAATTACACTTCAAAATGGTGGTATTTAATATTCCATGCTGTGTAGTGGGAAGCGGGAAAAAAAATTCCAAATGCAGTGAAATTGGTAAAAAAAACGCATTTGTGCCATATTCTTGAGGGCTTTGATTTTACGGATTTCCCAAATATGTATGCCTCAAATGACAGGTTTACTTTATTCTTTGGGTCGGTACGATTACGGGGATACCAAATTTGTATAGGTTTTATAATGTTTTCATACATTTACAAAATTTAAAACCTCCTGTACAAAAAAATTTCTTTGTATTTTGCCTTCTTCTGGCGCTAGAACTTTTTTATACTTTGGTATATGGAGCTTTGGGAGGTGTGTTTTTTTTGCGGCTTTTGATGACGTTCACAATGCAGTGAAAAACCGTTGTTATATTTAATAGATAGATCGAGCATTTTCGGGCGCGGCAATACCTAATGTGTTTATGATTTTTACTGTTTATATTTATATCAGTTCTAGGGGAAGGGGGTGATTTGAGTTTTTAGGGGTTTTTATTATAATTTTTTTTTAAACTTATTTTTACTATTTTTCAGACTCCCTAGGGTCTTTTAACCCTAGGTTGTCTGTACGATCCTATCATATACTGCCATGCCCGAGGCCTCCATGGCGACGGATCGCTGCTCCCTGATCAGCGGGAAAATAATCAATATGTAGCAAAGACTTGCCGGCTATGGAGAGGGCTCAGCCCGTGAGCCCTCTCCATGCACCCACACCCGGCCTGTGACCTAGTATTACGTCACATGTCGTCGGTAAGGGGTTAAACTGTATGACTTGGGTCAAATATTTTGGATTTCCTTCCACAAGTATCTCACAATAGTTAGCAGAAATTTGCGTCCATTCCTCCAGACAGAGCTGGAGTTGCTAAGCCACGTTTGTAGGCCACCTTGCTCACACCTACCCTTTCAGCTTTGCCTATACATTTTTAATAGGACCGAGATCTGAGCTTTGTGAGGCCATGGGGCTTTGTGTGGGCCGGGTAAGGATTCTGATTGGCGGAGAGGAGGCAAGAACGGTTGACTATAACGTGAAGCTCTCACGCCTCCTTGACGAGATCTTTAGACAGACATGGAATAAAAGTTATTTTTCCCGAACCCTGGAAGCAGTAATATACCAGGGCATTACTAAAATACTATAAAACTTCACTAATATGTAGTTTACAGCGGAGATCTGTGGAGACAGGCAGCCTTTAATATGGCACCAGAACTGTCAGGTGACATGGTGCAGAAGAAATAGGCATTTGAATTGTACCCCCCCCCCTCCGCCCCTCTCTCCTGCTGAAGGCAAAATGGAGCCGTGGGGAGATATTACTGAGAGTTTACAGTAGTACATGCACACTCTGCATCTATAGCTGATCGAGGGTAAGGGTGGCTGATTGATGCTGTACATTGTATTAACATATTTTGGTTAAAGCGTATTCAATTTTAAAAAATGCTTATTTTTCACATTTTTAGAAAGGCTACATTAACACACATGTATGGGGAACGTATATACGGCCGATATACGTCCCCCATACACTTCTATGGGCTCACGACCCTGTACGGGAGCGGTACAGTGCAGCGCCGTATATGCCTATGGAGAGGGGTGGGGGTGAGCGGCGCTCATCCCCTGCTCTTTTTCCCGGCGCCCATATATGCCCGACGTACTACGGTACGGTGGGCATACATCGTCTGAATGTAGCCCAATTCGGTAAAGAATAAATGTTTTAATAAAACTATCCTATCAAGTTAAAGTCTCACGTTATTATGAAAAACAAAAGTAAAAATTGTTACGATATTTAAAGCGGTTCCAAAGGTATTGTCATTTAAAGAATCGGAGAACAGAATAGCAAAAACTGACCTTGACATTCAGGCACCAATGACCTCCAGTCATAAAGGGGTCAAAGAAAACCAATTTATGTAGACATAGCCCAAACGCCTTGTACGATATAATTGATAAAATTTAAGAAAGGTTTAAGAAAACCTTTAAAGAACACCAGTTAAAAAGATGATGCCGGAAGACACTTGTAGGGACTGAGACTTGCATAAGCCCAAATCAAAAAGGATAAAGAAAGTGTTTTAAAAATGTGAAAATGGAAACATGTAAATACAAGACGTGTTCTCCTGTAGCCCCTCTTTGAAAATAGAGCATTATGAAGAGTGGCCTAAAGAAAAAGGAGAATTATAGGGAGGGGGGGGGGGGTTACAGAATTATAATACCCGATTTCTCTAGCCCCGACCACACACTTACAATGGCCCTTGTCTGTAACCCCCTCTATGCAGTCCACCACCCAACCACCTATCCCCTCTATACTAACCTTTCCTGGCTGCCCCAAAGCAGAAGCAGTCCTCTCCTCTTCTTCTCTCTGTGACTGCTGTACGCGGCTCGGAGGCCAGCAGATGATCTCATCAAATTGTTTCACTCTGCTTCAGAACCACATACATTTTGCTGAAAAAGCAATTATAAAATTATGATAATGAGGCTCTTATGAATGCCAGAGTGCATAATTAGGGTAAGGGCCTCATTATCATAATTTTATAATTGGTTTTTGAGCAAAACCACTTGGTTCAGAGATTAAACAATATATGTTTCTGCAAATGGTATATTTCCTTGAAAATTTAACAATAATTACCCAATCTAAACAGTCCTTTACAGAATCCCAGTGCTGGAGGACCAAGACATTGCCATAGATATCACAAAATGTCTTTAAAAGCCAAAATAGGCACGCAACCTTACATGTCTTACAATTTATGCAACCACAAAACAGTGGACACAAAAAGTTACACGACTACCTCATTTTATTTCAGTAAATAAGGCAGGCAGGGTGACCGGGTTAGCCCACAGGGTCAGTCATCACCTGCTTGTATACAGCAGTTTCATATCAGACGCTATGTTGAAATGTCTCTTAAAGGGGTATTCCCACAAAGACAAAATAACGCATTGTCTAATTGTCTATTAACAAAAATACAGCATTTCACGGATATAATTTCAACCTGTCTCTATCAGTCCTGATGTTTACAGTTTAGCTGTCCCTGGATCCAACCATAAATCTTCTGACTACGGTTGGATTCTTCTCACGAATAACTTCTCTTGTCTGTACACTGCAGTGCTCTCTGCTTCCTGCCCCTCCCCCTGCATAACAACACTAGCTCAGACACAGGCACCTCCTGTCGGCAAGCAGCAGTGTGCAGAGACTTACTCTACAAGCTACAGACAGATAAAGCCTTTATCCTAGGGGAGAGGGAGGCATAACAGAGCTGACTGTGTGTGTTATAGGCGAGATAGCGCCCATAGTGTGTCTTATATCCATCTCATGACTCTGATCTGTCTCATCTCTCTTTTTCTATGTGCCAGATACTAGTAGTCTGTTCAGAAGCCAAATGAAGGTATAGATAAACCTGTACCCTGATCATCTAAACACATTGTGGCTCATTTACTACGGGTCCGAAAGCTGCACTTTCGTCTGGTTTCCCGAAAATTTCCGATTTGCGCCGAATTGCCCCGGGATTTTGGTGCATGCGATCGGATTGTGTCACATCGTGGGGCGTGGCCGTCGGACAACCCGACTGATTCCAAAAAAACGCAGAATTTAAAAAAGAATTTGTGTTGCAAGATTAGCACTTACATGCACTGGGACAAAGAAGGTGAACTGAGGCGGACCTCGGAGCAGCAGCGACACCTGCTGGATATCGGGCGCACGACCTTAGTGAAAGCCGGCAGACCGAATCAGCGTCGCGCCGCAGGATTGCGACTGGACCGGGTAAGTAAATGTGCCCCGTTGTCAGTACACAGCATCTCATAGAACAGAGGAATCATGTCATCTCTGGTTAGAGAGTCCCTGCCCACACTCTGGAATATTACACTGACCATTACAGTACTGAGAACGGTCTTTCACGGGCAACATTTTTAATGTGTGCAAACAAAATTGAATTTGAAGTACTGATGACCTATCCAGAGAATTACTCATCAAAAACAAAAGGCCCCTGGAACATCATGCACAAAGGCAATTTTGTTCTCTAGCCTCCCTGATACCACAGAGGTCATCCTTAGCAATAAATGGATGGATTGCATAAAAGATATCAAAATATTGGGTTCCATCTATCTAAAAAATGACGGCGAGACCCACATACATGGTACACTAATGCCACATCTTGAGGGCATACCAAAGTGTGTGGAATGGAAGAACCCCTAAGCCAATTTTGAAGGACGTTTAGTTGGAGTTCCTTCTAGGTATGATGGGAGCGGGAGTAATTATATAACGAGTTCTTACCACATTGGAAAGGATATCCTGCCTCCGAGGAGATGCGCTGGCCAGCACCACCCTCTTCCCTGCCAGTTTGGAAATGACTGGATTCAGTAGCATTTTTCCTGTGTATCCCGCTCTAGACTACTAAAGAAAAGACGATAAAAAATAAATATAAACAACAAGTAAATAACATAATGCAACAAGTGCTATGCTGTAAAGTTGTATATGTGAGATTTTCCTCTTTGGTTTTTGTTTTGTTCTATCATTGGATTTTCTTTCAGTCCACAATGTCATGACAAGACCACAGACGCTATAATGTGCGTGCTCCTTTAATATCCTGAAGCCGAGGTGAGCAGGTGAACAGGTTAATGACATGGCAGCTCTATAGTTTAGCAATCCACATGAGACTTTGATCAGGACTTTTTAGAAAATTGGAAGAATGGCCAGAAAAAAAGCATGGGAAAGTATAATCTACCTTCCAATCCAAACATTTACATATTAACCAATGCGACAGGAGGGCAACATTGTCCAATCATTGAGGAAACATTTCCTTGCTGACATTTCAAGAGAAAGGGTCAAAAAGGCAAAAAAATGACAATTTACACAGCAGTCGGTTAAGTAATAGATAATTCACTGCATTACTGACGGCATGAGAGGTCACCAATACTTACAGCAGGGTGTAACCTGAGGGGGTGCAGAGGGTGCGGTCACAACCGGGCCCAAGAAGCTTATAAGGGGCCCATAAGGTGTCATTTTCCCATATGAGAAGGCTAGTACTATAAACCATACATTATAGTTGGGAACCTGTCACAGACTTTACACTGGGACCCATTAGCTTTAAGTTATGCCACTGACTAACAGTACAGGCAGCAAATGAACTGTCATGGAGACAAGTAAGGGGTAAAGCTTCTATACACCTCACACTAAGGCTCCTTTCACACCGAACATATGCATACGGCAATGCGCTGGAGAGCACGGGGAAGCTGTAAACACTTGGAAAGATCCCTTTCCTGGGCACGGTATGGTGCCACACCTATGTGGCACTGTACCACTACTAAGGCCCCTATAGCCATCTATGGCAGATAGGGATCTGCAAGTACAGAGTGCCTCTATATTCTGGCCCATATGAGGAGGCCTGATGCTAGGTATCCCACTCTATAACATTCATATGTTTTGTGTGAGACAACCCTTCTAGAGAACCCGACAGAGGTGTACATACCCTGCACTTGCTCCCGGTTACAGCATTGAAAAGACTTATGGTGCACCAACACTTTCAGTAGGGCCGAAGGTGTCACAGGACCTGCTAAAGAAAATCAGTGGCCTCAGTGGGTCTAGTCATGAATCTGTGACCCCTGTCACTACTGACCCTTATGGGACATCTGATGGCCACCACAATGCTGGAATTGGAGCAAGGCAAAATCTCTTAGGATATGTTTGTAACGTGACCGCCATTTTTGATCAATGTCACATAGCATATCAAAGAGCAATAGGATTTTCTCCAAATTAATTGCCCTAATCAAATTTGCAATATTTCTTTTGGTTCAAAAGTTGCAACGATGGTAAAGTTCTCTGTGATGCACAGCTATTTTACCTTTCGTGCTAAACTAAAAGCTGAAGGTGCTAAAACCATCAATTTGGATAATCTGATATTTTGTTCTTTAACTAATTGAGATATTGCTGATCTGAAAATGGCAATAAATTTCTGAGACATTTCTGATTTTTTTGAAATGCTACACTGTAGCATTTGTAGCCTTTCAAAAACTTGGCAGGCTACAAGATGCTGCCCGTGTACTATTGTTTGTATCCTGCATGAAAAGACTGCCCAAGACGCAAACTCAA
The DNA here is from genome assembly GCF_040894005.1 of Engystomops pustulosus. Lineage (NCBI taxonomy): Eukaryota > Metazoa > Chordata > Amphibia > Anura > Leptodactylidae > Engystomops > Engystomops pustulosus. Next base: position 206,002,418 of record NC_092412.1, on the reverse strand, counting down.
GGCAGGACATAACCTGATCCATAATATGCAGCCTGGTCAGTTGGGTTCACACATGGGAACGTAGACTTCGGTGAGGTCACTGTCCAAACAGGGAGACCCCCGAATACCAGAAGCTCTGCCTGCTGATGATGTTCACTCCTCCTCCTATTTTATTGGGGAGTAGCTGAGCCGGAGGAAGTATCCCACTCTTTGAGCATACACTGCATAAGCTGCTGTGTAAGGATACACTGGGAATCCTACTGAATCATGCTTACAACCGAGGGCAGAAATGAGATGTGAATGAGTCTTACCAATTACCTCCACAGGCTATAGCCGAAGTCTACCCAAGTTTGACTTGCATGAGCGCTGCGCCATATTTAATAGGTGGTCACAAACTTTTTATATCCAACGTGCCAGGGGAGAAATTAAGACTGGCGCCAATCTTTATAAACTTCCCCCCCTTGAAGGGTAAGTAGCAGGGTGTTCTAAGGTCAAAGCAAGTTAGGCCCTTTCCATGACTCTGATTAACTGATCACCAGCAGGTATGACCACATCTATAAAAGCAGAGGTTTAGTAATTAGATGTACAGTTTTGTCTAGTAAAATGATGGAAACCATCAAGGGCAAGCAAAGCAAACTCATCACTGTGCCTGCCATAAGAAGAGAATTTTTGACAAAGAAAATGAAGCCATGAAGAGCAGGAGTCATGATAATACAGATAAGCGGTGATGTCACTGCAACACATATTTTAAGTTACTAGCAAATGTATCATGCAACCAGAAAAAGCAAAAAATGTATACGAGGCTTGGTCTAGTTTTAGGCTCCTTTCAGACGGATGTATGATATACCCGGGCATCACATACCACTGGCTGAAGAAAGGGAGCGTTCTAAAAAGAAGCTGTGCAGCCAGGCAGTACATGGCCATGTGCTACCTGTACTGGATCGGCACGGGTAGCTCACAGCAGTATTAAACGTTATCCTGAAAGGAGCTTCAGTCTGGAATCAATTTTTGGCAAAGTGTTGCCAAACAGGTCTAAACACAGGTGTGAAATGAGCCTGTTCTTTAAAAAGCTGAAAAATGTGCATGGATTTTAAAGGCTTCTGTTAGACTTCGGTCACTTCGGTTACATGCAGATAACAGAAGCGATGAGAACGGACACTAACATCAGCTATTAAAAGTCCACTGAAATCAATAGACTTTTTCTATATTTTGTGACAAAAGATGATAGAGCAGATCCTAACACAGGTGTGAACTGGGACGAAGAGAACTGCCATGGAGCAGAGCGCTGAGCTCGAGGATTGTGACATCACGTCATACTGGAGATAGATACATTGTAGTAGATTAGTTCCAGGGTACAGGACATAGGATAAAGTATATAAAGTTCTGATCACACGATGTGACTGCTCTGAGGGTCACACCTGTGCGCTGCCACTACACCAGTAACATGGGACTGGCACATGTGGGGGCAGTCAGTCTCCAATGTCTAGTACACAGGCTATCCCTTTAAGTTTATACAAGACAGAGGTAAGTGACTAAACACAAGTGACTTCTAAATATAAGGAATAGAGAGATCCGTGGATATTGATAGACAGACACAAGCTCCGTGTATATACAGTAATGTGACGTCACATCCTGGCACTCTCAATGTATACATGGAGCGGCCTCTATAGCACACAGCTGCACGTTACTTACTGCCACCTCCGGTCCCCGGCTCACCCGCTCTGCACCGCCTGATCACCAGCCCCTACAAGGTCCCGGATGACATCACGGTCACATGACCGCAGTCTGACACGTGATCGCTCCTGTGTAAGGTGTATGGGAAAGGTGGAGAGAAATGGAGGAGAGCGCTGCAGCGTCACTCATAGCCCTGCGGCTGTTCTATGCAAAGTACATTAGTCCTGCTGTGGCAGCTATAATATTATGTGTAGTGTATATTCTTTACCTTGTCTGTATATAGGACGTGTAGAGGATGTGGTGCTCTCCTACCTTCTATGTGCATTTACTCTTTTACATGACCGATATCACCCAGACCAGTAGGGGGCGCAACAATGTTATTACCACTTTCTATATTAAACTTGATAGCCCAGCCCTACCCATTAATCATATCATACAGTTGTATTATACCCAACTAATCCAGGAAGAAAGACCATTGGAAAAGTGTCTGCTCACTGCTCATTCCCTAATCATAGAATCAAATATCGCTCTGACTTACAACTCCATAATGTGTGACGGCTGAGATTCCAGTCCCTCTGTAGGACTATTGTTATAGTTATAGTTCTGTACACAATCCGTGTGTCAGGAGCCTTTTTATAACTGTAACCAGGGCCGGCACCAGGCGTCCCACATGGTTGAATTTCAGCCTGGCTGCATCTAGTGTGGGTGGGGCAGGGGCCAGTATATAAAATAATAGTTTATGAATTTTTAATGCCGACACATGAGTTCACTGAAAAGGGGCCCATTTTAGTTCTGTTGCCCAGGGGCCGACTCACATGGGTCACCTAAGACCATTGGAAAACTCATATTTCAATGGTCTTAGGAACCTAGACCCGGCACGCTTCCTATCTGTAGCACTGTGCGGCTCCTCACCTTGCCCCAGGTCTGCTTGCCCGCAGTGTAAGACTGCGCCTGCGTGATGGCTAGAGGTGGGTGAATTTGTCAAAATTCGATTCAACCCGGTAACCTAAATTTTCTGAGAAAATTAGATTCGACCCGAATCGATTCCCCTTACAGACATGTGACGTAACAGTACATCACATTCCGGGTGCGGGTGCATGGAGAGGGCTCACGGGCTGAGCCCTCTCTATAGCCAGTTAGTCCATGCCTGATCTATCAAAATATAATAATGTTTTTTCACTGCGTTAAACCCCATAACAGAAAAAAATGCCAAAAGTCGAAAATGGCACTTTTTTGCCATTTTAAACATTTTTTAAAAATTCAATAAAAAGGGATCATAATGTTGTACAGTCTTTAAAATGATAGCAATAAAACGTGATCAAAAGTCGCAAAAAATGACACCACCAAAGCTGCACAGCTGAGGAACACCATTGCCTTACAGGTAGGGACACTACCCCCATACAGGGTGGGACACTACCGCCATACAGTGAGGAACACTACCGTCATACAGTGAGGAGTACTACCGCCATACAGGGAGGGAATCTACCCCCATACAGTAAGGACACTACCCCCATACAGTGAGGAATGCTACCGCCATACAGTGAGGAACGCTACCGCCATACAGTGAGGAACACTACCGCCATACAGTGAGGAACACTACCCCCATACAGTGAGGAACACTACCGCCATACAGTGAGGAACACTACCCCCATACAGTGAGGAACACTACCCCCATACAGTGAGGAACACTACCGCCATACAGTGAGGAACACTACCGCCATACAGTGAGGAACACTACCTCCATACAGTGAGGAACACTACCTCCATACAGTGAGGAACACTACTGCCATACAGTGAGGAACACTACCTCCATACAGTGGGGGACACTACCCCCATACAGTGAGGAACGCTACCGCCATACAGTGAGGAACGCTACCGCCATACAGTGAGGAACGCTACCGCCATACAGTGAGGAACACTACCACCATACAGTGAGGAACACTACCTCCATACAGTGGGGAACACTACCCTCATACAGTGAGGAACGCTACCGCCATACAGTGAGGAACGCTACCGCCATACAGTGAGGAACACTACCACCATACAGTGAGGAACACTACCTCCATACAGTGGGGGACACTACCCCCATACAGTGAGGAACGCTACGGCCATACAGTGAGGAACGCTACCGCCATACAGTGAGGAACGGTACCGCCATACAGTGAGGAACACTACCGCCATACAGTGAGGGACACTACAGCCATATAGTGAGGAACACTACCGCCATACAGTGAGGGACACTACCACCATACAGTGAGAGACACTACCACCATACAGCAAGTAACACCATCATGTTCCTTTCTTCTTCCCCAAGTTCTTTGCCCCATGTAACACGTTGTGCTCGCGGCTATTTTGCTAATAAAGGGAGGGAAAAAAAATCGAAATTCGTTCCCACAAATCACTGTAAACTTTGGATTCATGATGAATCTAGGATTTCCTGAAATTCTAAACAGTTTAGAATCATTAGAATCGATTCTAGTGATGACTCACATACAGTGAAAGGAAAGTGGAGACTATTTTAGGAAAAGTGCTCCTTGTAACAGCCTTTGAAGCTACTTTAGATTAGATTTTAGAAGGAAGGAGGGCATTGATAACAACTTATTTATATAACAGGATCTGGCCAAGGTTACAAAAGAATTTCTACAGCACTCAAGGTTCCTAGGAGCACAGTGGCCTCCATAATCCTTAATTGTAAGAAGTTGGGGACGAACACAACTTTCCCATGACCTGGCCGTCCAGCCAAACTAAGCAATCATTGGAGAAGAACCTTAGTGAGAGAGTTTAAGAAGAACTCACTGTGGCTGAGCTCCAGAGATGCATTATGGAGACGGGAGAAAGTTCCACAAAGTCAACAATCACTGGAGCCCTACACCAGTCTGGGCATTATGGCAGAGTGTGCCGACGGAAGCCTCTCCTCAGTAGAAGACATATGAAAGCCGCATACAGGGGCGCCTTTACTTACCCGATCCGGCGCGTTCCCTGATCCAGAGTGTCCGACAAGAATGCACTGTGCAGCGATTCACTTCCATCGTGCGCCCAATATCCTGCATGTGTCGCTCCCCGCTCAGGTTCACCGGAGTTCACCTTCTTCTTCCTGGTGCATGTAAGTGCATGGCTTGTGACACAGTTAAAATTAAAAAGCTGATGCGCCAAAATCCGATCGCGTGGAAGACAATCCCCTTCTAAATCCCTGTCCCAGCGGCGCAATCCCTGAAAAAGTCGGAAAACCGCTGAAAACCACGGACATGCGGCTGCGGGACCCTTAGTAAATAAGCCCCACAGTGTGTAAACACATGAAGGACTTATTCTCTGGTGAGACGAAGATTTAAAATTTTGGTGTTAATTCTAAGTGGTATGTGTGGTATAAACCAGACATTGCTCATCTCCTACCAAATACAATCCCAACAGTGAAACATGGTGGTGGCAGCATCATGCTATGGACGTGTTTTTCAGCTGCAGGGACAGGAAGATGAAGTGACCAAGTACATAGATATCCTGGATGAAAACCTCTTCCAGAGTGCTCTGGACCTCAGATTAGGCTGAAGGTGCACCTTCCAACAAGCCAATGACCCTAAGCACAGCTAAAATTTCAAAGCGGGGGCTTCAGAACAACTCTGTGACCATTCATGACTGGCCCAGCCAGAGCCCTGACCTAAACCCAATTAAGGATCCAATTAAGCGTTCACCATTTAACCTGAGAGTATTGGAGAGGATCTGCAAGAAAGAGGATCCCCATTTCCAGGTATGAAAAACTTGTTTCATCATTCCCAAGAAGACTCCTGGCTGTACTAGCTCAAAAGGTGCTTCTACTCAATACTGAGCAAAGGGTCTTAATTAGAGATGAGCGAGCACTAAAATGCTCGGGTGCTCGTTATTCGAGACAAACTTTTCCAGATGCTCGAGTGCTCGTCTCGAATAACGAGCCCCATTGAAGTCAACGGGAGACTCGAGCATTTTTCAAAGGGACCATGGTTCGGGAATAAAATGTGTTAATTAACTGAAAAAGAATGTCTTCTGATGTATGCAAACATCTGCAATCTATTCTTCACTGTTCCGCGCGTATATTATCTCCCGACAAGTTAGCAGATGTGAAGAACAGTGAAGAATAGAATAAAAACAGTGAACACAGGATCATTTAAGTGAAAAACACAGTAAAGAACACAGTGAAGAATAGATTGCAGATGTTCGGCACATCTGCTTACTTGTCGGGAGATACGCTGTCCCGGGATCCGCTCCTCTTCTTCCACTGAAGTCTCCCCGATCTCTCTGTCTCTCTGCCCTTCCCGATGTCTCTGTGCCGCTACCCCAATGTCTCCGTGCGTGCCGCTGCCCCGGTGCCTCCGTGCGTGCCGCTGCCCCAGTGCCTCCGTGCGTGCCGCTGCCCCAGTGTCTCCATGCTTGCCGCTGCCCCAGTGTCTCCGTGCCTGCCGCTGCCCGATGTCTCCGTGCCTGCCGCTGCCCGATGTCTCCGTGCCTGCCGCTGCCCGATGTCTCCGTGCCTGCTGCTGCCCGATGTCTCCGTGCCTGCCGCTGCCCGATGTCTCCGTGCCTGCCGCTGCCCCAGTGTCTCCGTGCCTGCCGCTGCCCGATGTCTCCGTGCCTGCCGCTGCCCGAAGTCTCTGTGCCTGCCGCTGCCCAGGTGTCTCTGTGCTGCTCCCCGGTGTCTCTGTGCTGCTCCTCGGTGTCTCTGTGCTGCTCCCCGGTGTCTCTGTGCTGCTCCCCGGTGTCTCTGTGCTGCTGCTTGGTGTCTCTGTGCTGCTCCCTGGTGTCTCTGTCCTGCTCACCGTGTTCTTCAATGTGTTCTTCACATGCTATTTTGTTCGTACCGTTCCGCGCGTATCTCCCGACAAGTAAGCAGATGTGACGAACATCTGTAATCTATTCTTCACTGTGTTTTTCACTGTGTTTTTCACTTAAATGATCCTGTGTTCACTGTTTTTATTCTATTCTTCATTGTTCTTCACTGTGTTTTTTAAATTAAATGCTCGATCTCGAGCAGGGGAAATACTCGTCCGAGAAACGAGCCGTTTCGAGTACCTTAATACTCGAACGAGCATCAAGCTCGGACGAGTATACTCGCTCATCTCTAGTCTTAATACTTATCACCATGTAATATTTCAGATTTTCCTGTTTAATAAATTAGCACAAATATCTACATATCCATATCATGATGGGGTGCAGAGAGTACATTATTGAGCAAAATAAAAGAACTTTTTTAATCTTACCAATTGGCTTTAATGGAACAAAGATTGAAAAATTTAAAGGGGTCTGAATTTTTTCATACCCACTATATGTCAACTGTAATTCAAGAAGTGTGATATATGGTATTGTCTGCACACACTGTCATTTTACTTACATACGATGTACATCCCCTGGTTTAACCTCTTTCGGACAAAGCAATGTCTTTCAATGTCGCTGAAGTTTCTTCTGCTATTGCGCTAATTGTGGGAGCAGGACCGGGTCTCCAGGTGTCAGAGACAGCCAGAGAACCTAGGGAGAAGGCAGAAATGGTTTATTCCTGCTTCTGCCTTCTCCTTATTTCACTGAAGAGCGCTAAAGTAGTGCTATACAATGAATAGCAGATCACATTATCACCAGCTCTGCAGAGGTTAATTAGAGCTGCTAGGTCTGATCAGACCCACAACTACCCCCTTGGTAGTTATGGACAAAGCCAGCAACAAGGGCATTGTCTGGGTCACATGACTGAATCCGAACTGAAAGTACGTGTCCGCTCATCTCTTGACTATGGTGTTGGTGTTCTGCATCTCTTGAAATTTCAGTGAGATTTCCCATTGGCAGAACTGCATCCTGCTATACAGATCATTGCATGCCAAGCCAATCAAAGGTCCAGGCTGAGGTTTCTGCTAAAACAAGGACTTTTCTACTGCTTCAGTCAGCTATCACATTCATAGCCCTCAGAGAAAGGAGTTTGTCATCAGCCTGTTACCTGCTGCTATAATAAAGAAACCATGAGCCTATGTCATGTTCATCTCAAATATGCCTTTGCCAACAGTATGAATAAATTCAGTGCTCTTTAATCAATTATTTTATATTACCTGGCTCCCTGCCACCTCTGTATAGTGACTCCCGGGAGGGGCAGTTCAAACGGCACGTGTCGCCTTCTCCTCAATCCATCCTCCACTCCTCCTTATTGAGGTTGTGTTCACATGTTCACTTTTTCAGATGCATTTTGTGATGTCCAAACCAGGAGTGGGGGTTAAAAAAGGAGGTGGAGTAATGATAAGTTTATACCTATTATGATCAATACCTGCTTTTGGCTTCAAACATGCATCTGAAAAAGCAAACATGTGAATGTACCCTCAGGGAGCAGGGGAGAGGAAGAGTGAGGGCTATGAGTGGGGAGGAGGGATTGAGGAGCAGATGACTTGTGCTGTTTGAACTGCCCCTTATGGGACTCACAGCACAGTGCTGGCAGGGAGCCAGGTAATATAAGATAATTGATTAAAAAGCACTGGATTTATTCATAAAGTTGACAAAGGCATTTTTGAAATTAACATGCCATAGCCTATTGGAAATTGTCTCCAGGTAAAAATGACTTCCCTCATCACAGGTTTTCCCTTAAGAATCCAGATGTGAACGCCTGAAAAAATTGCAAATAAACTCCATTCCTAAGCAGACAGAAGCAATAGTTTAGAAAGGGGTTGCGTAAACAATTGAGATTTATCAGATAAAAGCAACCAACAACCCAAAGCAAAAAAAAAAAATAAAACTATAAACTTACATACTTGTGCTGGTCACACACTAATTGGTATGGACATTACATTACATTTTTTATTGGACAGATAAAACAATATAAAATCACATTATCTTTGGGAGTTGTACAGACATCCACTAGATGTCACTCTAGTACAGATGTGGCATATAACAAAATACTTTTGATTAAAAAAATAGAAACTAAAGTATCAGTTTGTTTTTTAGTAAAAAAAAAATGTCAGAGCTATAGTAAAACTATAGTCTGCATAATTTTTTTTTTAAGATACAAATAAAACCAATGATTATGTTACAAATCCCCCGTTAACCCTGGTGCTCAGTCATTTTCTGTATGGGGACATGTCACCAGGATAAAGCAGAATCCTGGATGGATTGGTCGTGTGATGTTACTGTTCCTTTTTAAGAGAACCCCTTTCAAATGTTTTTATTGAGTCACACAGGTAAAATGTACAGTTATACATTTTGGTGTATATGTTAGACTCATTTTACATTTAAAGGTGTCACATGAAAAATTCTGATATAAACATACAGGAGAAAATAGAACTTCCTAACAACAGTTAACTAATTAGTGCCAGAGATATTCAGGAAATAACATCTATACTTTATTGTAGATTGGGCATTTATAGTTACAACATAGGAAGACTGTAAATAAGTACGTGTGACAGTTTACAATTACTGGCACGATACAGCTAAAGTTCCTCATGGAAGGCAGCAGGTGTCCGGAAGTTCTGTTTAGCTCACTAGTAAGTATGTGGTAGTTATTATTCTTCATGCACACAGTGTTGTTGTCTACCTTAGCCCCTTCACTCTAAAGCCCGGCTTTAGGCCCTATTTTCAGAATCTGACATCCGTCACTTTAAGTAGTTATAACATTGGAACACTTCAACATGGGCAGGTGATTTTGGGTCATATCTTTTGTTGGGTCAGATAGCTCAATAACAAACATTTACCGAATCGCTGCTTTTTTTTGTATTGGCATGGCTTTTATGCATCCTCTGATTTATATCCGATTCATGAACCTTGTCAAATTATACGTTTGGAGGGACCTGCTCAGCCCTAAAGTGACTTTGAGAGACCTAATATTTAATAAAAACTCCAGAAATTACCCCAGAATGGCAACTGCATCACTTTTAATAAGGTTGTTAATGCTTGTGATATTTCAACATGGTTAAAACACAATGGAGGTCCGATGTAGAAATTATAATTTTACAAGATTAGAATAGTCAAAAATACTAAATAAAGCAACGCAAGGGTAGTTTTATAGCTGGCTACTGAGAAACTGAGAGCCTGCTGAGAAAACGATTTTCACCCTTGCCTATCTCTTAGATCAGTACTTCAGGCAGGGTATGTGACAGTCATAGGTACAGGACATCCTGCAGATACATATGGGCTTCCAACCAGAAATTTTCATCAGTTTAATGCTCACCCACACACAGTAAAGATGCAACGATTCCTTGGATAGCTCTTTTGCCAGATTTGTTACCACTCCAATAACTGGCAAATCATATTCAGAAGCCTATGAGTGTGCAAGATCTACAGGCCAGAGTGAAATACCTGTGATCAGGATGACTTATGGAACGCTATATCATTAGTGGCAGCTCACAAGCTATTCGAACCTCCTTTCAGTTGTACAGTTCTCCCCAATAAACCTGCAATTTAGCTCTTATATAGTAATTACATATTTCAAAACTATACCAAGCAATAGGGACTTTCACATCATTTAGGTGAGGTATTACTTTCTGTGTTTGATCAGCATTATTCTGACCCCAGGTGCTCAGGTATAAACTTGGGTCTTTTTCAGGTCTACAAAAGTGAATGTTTGAAGGCACTTAAAGGGGTATTCTCATCTGGGCACTTACATTCAGTTTCATTAATCTGCCATATATAAACATTTCTTTAACTGGATGTTATTAAAAAAAATGTTCCTGTGTGAAGATAATTTCTCATAAATGTAACCATGTTGTCCCTTAGAAACGAGATGGCTTCCTCGGATACGGCCACGTCTGATAGATTGAGTGCACAAAGAAACAAAAGGTTATTGTATATGAAATGTCCGGGAGTTACTGCATGTCCTACAGCCGCCCTGTGGTAATGATCGCTGAATCCTGGTGGTTTGGCAGGACTCTATAGCGCAAGTCTGGCCACCGCTGCCAGAGTATGACATGGTCGTATCCGAGGAAGCCATCTCGTTTCTAAGGGACAGAACAACTACATTTATGAGAAATTATCTTCACACAGGAACATTTTTTTTAATAACATCCAATTGAAGAAATGTTTACATATGGCAAATGAATTTAATTAAATGTAAATGCCCAGATGGGAATACCCCTTTAACACCTTATTAAAACCTATAACCAGGGTATAATGTACAAAACCACAATTTAGAGTATGATTTTAAACACATATAGAAGTTTGCATAACATTTGTATGTATTATATTATATATTAGCTATTATATATTTTATTCTATTGCTTAATCTATGTCCAGGAGAGAGAAACACATGTAAGTTATAGATAATAGGGCAGATTTACTTACCCAGTCCATTCGCGATCCAGCGGCGGGTTCTCCAACGCTGATTCATGTCTTCCGCCGATTCACTGAGGTAGTTCCCCCGATGTCCACTCTGTGTCGCTGCTGCGCTGAATTCCATCGGAGTTCACTGAAGTTCACCAAGCCAGGTCGGGTGCAGGTAAGCGCGTGTCAAGCGACACTTTTTAAAAAAAAAAACGCCCCCATTTCCGTCGCGTGCATGCCGGCGCCGATGCACCACAATCCGATAGCATGCGCCAAAATCCCGGGGCAATTCAGGGAAAATTGTCGCAAAACAGTAAAATTTGTGTAACCCGACATAAAAACGTGATTCGGGCCCTTAGTAGATGACCCCCAATATGTTATACAGAGTAATAAATTCCACATTTTAGTCCACATCAATATTATTTACTTGTCCATACTAGGCAGATGAAAGTAAAGCTTAAAGCGGACATGTGAGCAGGAATGTGATTTTTTGCTGGTGACAGGCTCCTATAGCCCATGCTATGCTGATTTTAAAAATGCCTTTTTCAGCATTCTGAATTATTTCAGTAGTCTATAATCATTTATTTCACATTACATGTCTCCCTGCCAGAAGTGTGTGGTGAGTCCCTGGGGGCAGCTGCAGTATCCTATGTGCATGTGTGCCTGTGTTCCTTCATGCGTTCTTCCTCTACTCTAAACCATCCCTAATGACAGGAAGTGGGGAGGGAGCTGCATGAGTGTGGAGAAGAGGAGACTGAGACACAGGCACACACAGGCTGCAGATGCCTCCTCCCCTGGGACTCACCACATGCTGCTGACAGGGAGTCAGGTAATATAAAATAAATTATTATAAACCATGGAAATTATTTAGAATGCTAACTAAGGCATTTTTAATATCTATAATATAATAATTTAATATCTAATAGCATAGGATATTGAAACCTGTCACCAGTTAAAAATTATATTCCTGGTGACGGGTTCGCTTTAAAGGCAACCTGTAATCAGGATCACACATTTTCACCTAATGACAAGTTAACATGGGCAGTTTAATACTAATTCTTAATCTACTTTTATAATTAATATCACTTTTTCCACTCACTTTTAAAAGTATATAAAAATATACCTGGCTCCCTGCCAGCAAACTGCAGTGAGTCATGTGGGTGTCTGTTACAAGGGTACAGTCTCTTTGCCATTATTATCTTCTTTCTGTTTTATAGCTCTCCTCTTTCTCCCTCCTGCTCCATCCTCCTCCGTGCCTCATGCAGCTGGTAGCTGGAAATGATTTAGAATGCTAACTAAGACATTTATAATATCAATAATATAATAATTTAATATCTTATAGCATAGGATATTGAAACCTGTCACCAGTTAAAAATTATATTCCTGGTGACGGGTTCGCTTTAAAGGCAACCTGTAATCAGGATCACACATTTTCACCTAATGACAAGTTAACATGGGCAGTTTAATACTAATTCTTAATCTACTTTTATAATTAATATCACTTTTTCCACTCACTTTTAAAAGTATATAAAAATATACCTGGCTCCCTGCCAGCAAACTGCAGTGAGTCATGTGGGTGTCTGTTACAAGGGTACAGTCTCTTTGCCATTATTATCTTCTTTCTGTTTTATAGCTCTCCTCTTTCTCCCTCCTGCTCCATCCTCCTCCGTGCCTCATGCAGCTGGTAGCTGGAAATGATTTAGAATGCTAACTAAGACATTTATAATATCAATAATATAATAATTTAATATCTTATAGCATAGGATAGTGAAACTTGTCACCAGATAAAAATTATATTCCTGGTGACGGGTTAGCTTTAAAGGCAACCTGTAATCAGGATCACACATTTTCACCTAATGACAGGTTTCCATGTTTAAAACTAATTCTTAATCTACTTTTATAATTAATATCACTTCTTCCACTCACTTTTAAAAGTATATAAAAATATACCTGGCTCCCTGCCAGCAAACTGCAGTGAGTCATGTGGGTGTCTGTTACAAGGGTGCAGTCTCTTTGCCATTATTATCTTCTCTCTGTTCTTATAGCTCTCCTCTTTCTCCCTCCTGCTCCATCCTCCTCCCTGCCTCATGCAGCTGGTAGCTGACCTTGTGCTCTAAGTAAATCTCTGTCAGTTCACTTTACCATTTAGAGCAGTGGTTCTAAACCTGTGGGTCACGAACCCAACTGGGGGTCAAACAACCCTTTCATGGGGATCACCATCACCATCAGAAAACACATTTTGTAAGGTCTTAGGAACAGAGACACCGCTCTAGAGCTACAGTAAAGCCAGGAGGCAGGATCAGCTTCCTTCTTCTGTTTCCTATGGTTAACTTCCTATCTTAAGCACAGAGTGGAATCTGCCCTTGTCCTAGGTCCGAACTTGCCCCCTATGTAAGACTGTGCCAGGAGAGAGGAGACTTTTTTTAGGCACAGTGCCAGTAGGCACAGAAAAAAATTAGTGCCTGTAGTTATTAATTGCACAGTAATTCTGAGCATCTTTATTATAGGTGACCCAGTTTTTTTTCTATGATTTAATTACAACACTAAAGCATCTATATAAGTGAGGAGACTATATTTTGTCTTAGTAGTCATTATACTCTCTAATACTCTTCCATGTTAGAATATTTCATGTGACTGGTATAATAGAACCAAAACCTATATAGAAAGAAGCCAGCGTCCCATGAAGAGCTCTTATATAAAGAACATCATTTTATTCAATATTTCGTTAAGAAATAGGAACAGACATTTCACATTACAAACTTATACCTGGAGTGTTAGTATCCAACGTTCTCTCAGATGGCTGACACCCTATACAAATAATATATATGGAATGTATAGACACCTCTGGCTAATACCCTCGATTGGTACCTGCACTCATTGCAGGTGTTAGCCACAGGTAACACAGCAAACACCTGCGCTGTATGGAGAGGACTCAGCCTGTAAGTACTCTCCTTACAACCCTCACCACCTGCCGACATACAGGGGTTTGCAACAAGGGGTAAATATTGGTGACCAATATTGGAGGGTTTTTTCCAAGACCCATAAAAAAAAGTAATGCCATGTTCACATGATGCTTTTGAAATGCAATTCTCTGGGGAGTAGTTACTCCCAATCACAGATGACTTTCCGATAGGAAAACTAGTTATGGAGTAGCAATGAAGGAATAATTTTATGTTAGGAGATCACAACAAAATGTGGACTTGTATTAAAGGGTTGCGGCATTAGGAAGGTTGAGAACCACTATATGTTATAATGACCCTGACACAAACTTGGATAACAGGTTGGTGGCCATTTATGGTGCTTAAAGGGAACCTACCACCACATATCTACCTATAAAGGTAGATAGAGTGGTAGGTGGACCTACAGGACGTGAGGATAGCCCTTTTAAGAGCTAATCCTCACGTCCCTGCAATCTTTAGAAAACTTTTATTCAGTATATATGTAAATATCCGTACGCGGCTACTGGGGCGTGGAGTAGCCGGAGCTGAGGCCACATGTCGCGGCTACTCCACGCCCCAGTAGCCTTTTTGTTCTGCCTACCAAAATCTTCGGCGCGCAGCTCGTCGCAGCTGCGCGCCCTCGTCCGATGATTCTTCTGTCTGCGCATGCGCAGAACAGCGGTCCCGCGGCTGCACGGTCATTGATCCGAACCCAGAGCCACCTCGCAGGCGCAGCCGGGAGGATCATCGGACGAGGGCGCGCAGCTCGTCGAAGATTTTGGTAGGCTGAACAAAAAGGCTACTGGGACGTGGAGTAGCCGCGACATGTGGCCTCATCTCCGGCTACTCCACGCCCCAGTAGCCGCGTACGGAAATTTACATATATACTGAATAAAAGTTTGCTTAAGATTGCAGGGACGTGAGGATTAGCCCTTAAAAGGGCTTTCCTCAAGTCTTATAGGTCCACCTACCACCCTATCTACCTTTATAGGTAGATATGTGGTGGTAGGTTCCCTTTAATCCTCATGACAGGTTCCCTTTAAAAGATAACTGAAATTTAATATATTATTAAGACTTTTCAGAAGTTTTGCTTGGTTGGGGACCAGAGACCCCATGAAAGAAAAGAGATTCTATTTGTCCTGTTAGAAAGATGCCAGGACCCAGACCTATGACCTATAAACCTTTCTATGACACGCCAGAAGTTTTATGAAACCCAGTTACATTCTTTACAGGGTAAAGGGTATTATTAAGTAACTTGCAACTTCTCACTAAAATGAGGAATTCTTGTCACATGTTCATCTACAGCAGAAGAAAAAGTTGAGGTTTTCTCCATAGGGGTGAAAGTGGCCACAATATATTATATTCCTAACTCAAACCTTATAGTCACAGAAGAAAATCTTACTATTTTTGGTTTGGTTTCAATTCTTTAGCAGTTTTTTAACCATTTTTAAAATTTTTCTTAGGGCTAAAACATAAATCTACCAGGTCCACTAGAGCAAGAGTTAGTTACTGCCCCACATTTATCAAAATAGTGCAAACTGCACTATGTACTGTTTGCCTGTAGAGTGTGCAGCGTGCTCCAGATTCATGAAATGTGACAAGCGGTCTTCATTACTCTGGCGCCCCCTGCATTGCTGCAGCAAAATGCACCATTTTTTTTTTGTTCATGCTGCAGAATTGTGCCGCAGGCAGAATTGTGGCACATGTTGGATAGAAGTGTGGCACACGGTCCAACTGAGCAGTAACACGCCCCTTTTTGGGGCATCATTTACTGATTTGTCGGACACAGTGCAGCCGACAAGCTGGGGGTTAAAAATAAAGTTCTTAAAAGACTGCACTGAATACAAATAGTAAAAAGAAGTTTTTAAAAAAAAAAGTTTAAAAAAATAAATAAAAAATCCTAAATGTTCAAATCAGCCCTTTACCCTACAACTATGGGGGGAATTGTGTCCCAGAGGGTACATAAAGAGAGGCAGGCCTCTTGACCTATTTGTTGGGCGGCACGGCCACCGACAAAACCACACTAGCTCTGACCTGCCGTAGCTGTGTGTAAAATTGGCGTAGAAGCACTGCTAGATCTGTATCACAAAGAACCAAAACGATGCCTTTTGAAAAATAAAATTCCCCCACCAGAACCATGGTCATAGCTGTCCAAGGTGATGCTTCCCCTCCAGCCTCTAAAAGTGACTTATCTCATCAGCGTTTTTCCATAGGACTTTTAAGGCAAATTTAAAAAAGGAACAGTAAAACAGATATTTCATACCCGCCCTAAGGCTCTGTTTGTAATGATGTATTATAAAGCAGGGGAGACGACAGAACTGGGCATACCTTTGCAAGTGCCAGGGCCCAGAGCTGCTGGGGGGGCACATAAGGCTGTACATAAGGAATCCATGGGGGTGAAGGGGGTTGTATGTAATGAATCCATAAGGGGTGAGGGGGGCTTTATATAAAATAACCATGAGGGGGCTCTTTGGTATGATAAACTAGGGAATATTTTAGGAAACAGGAGACTGTTTTAGTTTCTGAATATAATAATAATCTTTATTTATATAGCGCCATTAAATTCTGTAGCGCTTTACAAATCATTATTTTAATGCCGCCATGTGAGTTCACTGCAAAGGGGCCTACCGAGGCTCTGTCGCCCTGGGGCCTACTGAAACCTGGAACTGACCCTGTTATAACGATATGATCAAGTAATATGGCTGCAACCCTACTGTATGGTGACCCTAGAAATGTTTTAGTAATATGAACGCACTGGTATGAAGCTAGTTCTGGTTTGACCAAGAGTTTATGAAGGAAAAGTGATTTTTTTTATGCTGTCTTTGTCCTTGTGTCATTATACTATGGTATAATAAGTGACTGCTAATACTATGCAATCAAAGGAATATACTGGAAGACAGCAACAAGTTTTATTTCTATATATATTTTATTTACATACTTTCACATGAAATTGAATAAAACAAATGCAGAGAAGAACTGTAATCATGCCTGACCCGTAGCAAAAATGTAGCTATATACACAAGTATTTAATTTATTTTCATTGGTGGATTATTGTGTACAAGAAAATCTGTAATGTAAGGCCAACCTCAGGGACCACAATACAATAAATAACTTTCAATTTGACTGAGTACACTTACAGTGAGTCTACCACCTCCAACAAGAATTGTAATCGGATGACTGCATGTTCTAGAGAAATGCAAAATGATTATACCTTTATATGCAAAAATACCTTTATTTTTTCTGTCTATCCAGTTTCTGAGAAATTTCTGTTTTAAGGTATATACTAATGAGGCAGTTGGTGCACCAAGATTTCCTCCTTAGCCCCTGAAGCACTTTCTCCTTCAGCTGAATATTTATCTTGTGAGAAGCAGGGATTGACACTGGAAGAATAGGGAAGTGATTAAGGCAAGAATAGCAGTGCTCCAGGTGCTGAGGACACGCCCTTTGTGTACCAACTGCCTCATTAGCATATGGATTACACTGGGAATATCTTGGAAATGGCTTAATGAACAGACATAATAAAGGTATATTGTCTGTACTTGTCTATGTCAATCCCCCCCCCCCCCTCAGTGTCCCTCCCCACCTTTTTTCTGTTCTTTTCTTCTCTCATGCGTTTACATGCCTATTAAACCGTGTGTACTGATCCAATATCTCCTGTTGAGATGAAGTGTAGCAGGGGGACCTCATAATCTAAGGCACTCCCCCGCACAAAGCCTTCACCCTTACCATTTTCCACAGTACTATATAATCTGGGTGATGTAGCGGCCCTCTCTAATAGTAACTCTCCCTAGGGTCTTCGGTGGGAGAATACGATGAGTGCAAACAATGCTTAGTACCCACGGTTTCACTAGCGATGAATCATTTATCTTTCATATATCTGTTTTGTATTACAGGTTTAACCTAAAGGCACGCGCGACCTTGCATATCTGCTTATGTGTTATCCACAAACATCGCAGAGCAGATCTTCCGCTATTGAAAGAGGATATGTTTTCAATACTCATTTACTACATGGTCCTGCGCGACACGTTCTTCAGTGTCTTGTGAACGATACTTCTTCCCTAGTTATCTACGGGTATGTTATTTTTTGTATTTTGCTGTATTGAAAAAAATGTCATAAAAATATTTTGAATATAAAGGTAAATTAGAGGAGATGGAAAATTAAATGATGACCCATCTTTCTGTTTAAAATCCATCTTAGGCTACATTCACACGATGTATGCCCGCTGTACCGTAGTAAGGCGGGCATACATTGGCGCCGGGGAGAGGAGGAGAGGGAGAGCGCTGTATTCCATCGAAAGATAGGACATGTCCTATCTTTCTACGGGCCACGTAACGGTACGGTGCCACATGTGTGCGGCACCGTACCGTTCCCGGACAGTGCCGTGAGGCCATTGCGGTGTATGTGGGACTTATTTATGCCATCCGTATATACGTGGGACGTATATATGTCCCCCATACATTCGTGTGAATTTAGCCTTATTGAAAGTTTTTTTATTTGGCTGTTTATTTCTTCACATTCTGGTTAACTCACATCTCTTGTAGATGATAAGAATTGTGGCCACAACCCTTGTGCCGTAAGGATACAATTCTGGTTACATATCGCTCTCCTTACGAGTACTGTCGTATCTGTGGTTTTTTCCATTTTCCCAGACTTCACACTGTCCAGAGGAAAAAGTCAGAGCAGAGAACAAGCTTCCGCGTCTTGTTTCAAGACGTTCCAAGCTTTGTGATCTGAAATTCAACAAATCTAATGCTTTCTTACGAAATTCTTTACAAGCAAAGTAATAAAGAAAAGGGTCCACACAACTGCTTAAACAACTCAATGTAAGTGTCAGTTTGTAAGCAAAGTAATAACTCTTGTTATAGAACAGACGGACAATCGTGTGCACCAAAAGGATGAAATTGTTAGGTGCAAAACAGGTAATAAACATTATTAGGACAACCATAGCAAGGTAGATAGATCTCTTTTCATGACCTGTGCCATGTCTGTTGGATGTCTGAATTAGTTTCCTAATAATACGGACATAACAAAACACAGTGATTAAAGATGGTATCAAAAACAAAAAGAAGAAAAGTCCTATGATGAATAAAGCCCAGGATAGGATGCTTGGCAGCATGGTCCACTTGAGAACATCAAAACAAGTTGTGATGTTCAGATGCTTCACTTCATACATCAGGTCTGTCGACTCCATGGGGTACAATGCACCTAGCAAAAGCAGCCAAATTACAAGAATCGCAACAACCGCGTGCCGTTTTTTCCTCCACATAGTTGATTTCATTGGATGGACAATCCCCACATAACGCTCCAAGCTGATCAGCATGATTGTTAATATTGTACAGTACATATTAACATAAAACATAATAGTCACCACATTACAAAGTTCCTTCCCGAATGTCCAATTATTTCCATTCGCATGGTAGTGTATTTGGAAGGGGAGAAACATGGCGAGTGCAAGATCCGTAATGCTCAAGTTAATCATGAGGATCACTGAAGATGTAATGGGCTTAGAGTGAAACATCAAAATCCAGAGAGAAATAATATTTCCAGGAATGCTTATTAACGCCACAAATGAATATACCACAGGTAAAGCCACCCAGATGACTTTGTTTTGAAGCATAGCCAATGTTTCGTTGTCCGGATGGGATTCATTTGGTAAGCTTAACAAACTCATCTTGCTCCGGTTTTTGACCACTTCAAGCTGATGTGGAAGCGTACACCTGAAAAATAATAAAAGGAAAAGTTAAATCATTCAGGCAATTTGTCTCAATTACAGATATTTGTCTTC
Source organism: Engystomops pustulosus (assembly GCF_040894005.1). Lineage (NCBI taxonomy): Eukaryota > Metazoa > Chordata > Amphibia > Anura > Leptodactylidae > Engystomops > Engystomops pustulosus. The sequence continues at coordinate 205,982,794 of NC_092412.1, read as the reverse complement.
TCTAACTTTCCTTTTTATGGACATATCCAGATACGTGTGACATGAAATAACCAGTATTTCTAAACAACACAATTTCCTGATTTACTATTACAACAAGATGTGTGTGGACATCCACTGGTAGAGTTGTAAACTACATTCTAGGTCAAAGGAGTTGTAGACCCTCCCCTCCTGACTTGATTGATGACCCATAGGCCAGGCACATCATCACAAGACCTAGTAGTATCAGGTAACGTATGCTGATATGCAAGTCATATGAGACATTATACAAGCCAGATGGGGTTGGGTCAATGGGACACTTCTCTACCCATATGACTCCTTACAGATCATTACAATAGAAAATCATCACTGTGGTTACTAAATGTTACTCTACATAAACAAACTATTTCTTCTCAACTCAATGGAAATCAACGCATGATAAACTAGAGACACTTTCTTATAGATTCAGGCACTGTGACTGTGGTAATCCTCTTATATTTGCTATTCCTTCTAAAATAAACTTTTAAAACTATTCTGGAGAGGCAGAAGGGCTATGGGCATGTTACAGAAGCCATCTGTGCTCTGGCTTCACAGGCTGTTACACTTACTTTCTGTAATCTCAGAGGGGCATGTGCTGCTTTTCACATTGTAACCGCCTGTGGATCTGCAGCATGGAGGGGTTCTGATAACACGCCCTTAGCCTTTCTGGCCCATTAACATAATTTTGAAAGTTGATTTTAGAAGTAAGGGGGTCATAGATAACAAATATAAGCAGATTACCACAGTCATGTTGCCTGGATCTATGAGTGAGTGTCCCCGGTTTATTATGGTGGATTTTGATGGTAGATTTTCCTTAAAGAATCTCTAAATTAATAGTGATGAGAATCTACAAAAAGTTACATGACATGGGCAAGGAGTAAAGACTACAGCTTCTCGTAATCTGCAGTATAATGGTGTACACTCTCACTGCATTATAGACAGTAGAAACCAACTCAATAACTACATGAAAACCACAATTTGGGTCTCTCTTGATTTGAGCCATAGGAAAGTCTTTGTTACATACTATAGACAAATTGGGGCAGATTTATCAAGCTGTCTGAATTTCAGAATATTTCTAGTTGCCCATGGCAACCAATCAAAGCTCCCCTTTAAAATATTCATGAGCACTGGTAAAATGAAAGCTGAGCTGTGATTGGTTGCCATGGGCAACTAGAAATATTCTGACTTTCTGACAGCTTGATAAATCTGCCCCATTGTGTTGAAACCTTTAGATTAAGATAACAGGCTAGTACATAATGTGAACTTCCTGATTTCAAAAGCACCTGCAACGCCTTATAAAACACTGCAGTACACACATGAAAGCCTTGTAGAAGGAGTCACAAAGTGAGAAATTTAACAAACTCTTCAATAGAAACATATAACCGATAAACAGAAAATGTCATTACCAGAAAATCTGGATATAAATATACATATAGGATATGAAAATGCAGCTCTGAATCTAGGACAAGGGGCTTCCCTACTGTCCCATTTTCACTACCTACTGCAAAAAAAGACTTTGTTGCAGTTGTGAGGAGTCTGGTCTTACATCATTAATCATTAAGAGGTTTTCCCACAAAACAAATTAGGCCCTATTCACAGTACCCCGGACCCCATATTGGGAAATCTCTGTCACCTCCATATAGATGAACTTGCTAGGCCCACCGGCTGCTCCGCTCATCTCAGAGAGCGACTCGGGGTTCAAAGGAAGTACATCGGATCCTCCGTTCTCGTGATCTGTAGGGATCTCATCAATGAGACCCCCACCAATTAGCGAGTTGGGCCCTATCCTGTGGATAGAATCTAACTTGCTTTATGGGAAAACCCCTTTAAGTGGTTTGAGAGGAAGGAGCCTAAAGGCCTAAAGGTGATTACAGTATGCCAATGTAGTGTTCTGTATATGGTAGCCCTGGCCTAGACCAAGATATATTTCTCATCAACAATGCAATAGCAGAAAAGAAATTGTGCAATGGCTGTTTTTTTTTATTTATTCACAGAAAAAATGGATAAAAGTCAATGAGATTTATGTGCTGTACTTGAAAATGGTGCCATTACAACTTGACTTGCAAGAAACAAGCCCTTGTGATGCTACAATGATGAAATTATGAAAATATTTATGGATCTTTAAGGGTCAAACAACACCCGACATTTTAACAGCACAGAGGAGAAGAGGAATAGAAAATAAATGGAAAAAAATTAAGTGAAATAAAATGTTTTGAAGGGAAAAAAAAAGAAAGGAAAAAAACAGGGGGGCACATTTATCACTGCACTATGTGTGGTTTGCCTGTGTAGTGTACAGAGGGCACCAGATTTATGAATTGTGGCGCTTGCTCTTCATGAGTCTGGCGCTCCCTGCACTGCTCCAACAACTTTTTTTTGGTGCACCTTTAACATAGGGCATGTGTCATAATTCTGTCAGACTCTGCAAGATAAATGTGGCGCACGGTCCGACTGGTATGCAACACATTTGTGTCTTAGACACTTTCTAAATACATGTGCAAGCAGTTTTCATTAAAAAGAACATGCAAAGTCTGACAGAAAACTGGTGCAGTGGCTTTAATAAATCAGGGCCATTGGCCCAAATATATAAGAAGTGGTCCAAACTGCATTTTTGCAGTTTGCCTTACTCATGTGCACGTTGAGCCACGTTATTGAATAGTGACACATGTGGTCTGTTTTCAGGATGTGGACACAGTGGCACAAGAGACTTTCAAGGTCTTTGCCAGATGATATCTTTATTCAAGTGTAAAACACATGACATCCAACTCCGCGTCTCAATCATGAGCTGCCGTTTCCTACCCTCGTGTAGTTTTTCAGTGAATTTGCATCTGAACATTTTTGTGCACTTTGCTTCATGCTGTGTCAAGGCGCAGTAAGAAATGTTACGCAAACTAGGAACACAAATCAACCCACCCCTAGGCGCAAGCAAAATAATATATCGGGGCCAATATCTGCTTGTAACACTCTGTGTACCCGGCAAAGCGACTACTGTAGTAATTTGTGGTGGCATGGAGCTATGAGGTATATCCAGAATTTCAAATCTGCAACTTGCCTAAAACTGTGATTATTATTAGAGATGAGCGAGCACTAAAATGCTCGGGTACTCGTTATTCGAGACGAACTTTTCCCGATGCTCGAGTGCTCGTTTCGAGTAACGAGCCCCATTGAAGTTAATGGGAGACTCGAGCATTTTTCAAGGGGACCAAGGCTCTGCACAGGGAAGCTTGGCCAAACACCTGGGAACCTCAGAAAAGGATGGAAACACCACGGAAATGGACAGGAAACAGCAGGGGCAGCATGCATGGATGCCTCTGAGGCTGCTTAATCGCACCATTATGCCAAAATTATGGGCAACAGCATGGCCATGACAGAGTGACCGAATGAGGCTAGATAGCATCTAAAACATCCAATAATTGACCCTGACACTATAGGGGATGGCATGCAGAGGCAGCGGAAGCGGCAGCAGCGGCAGGCTAGAGAGTGTCATGGCAACATACCCCAAATGGACTCAGGCTTCAAACCAATGGGTGGCAGAGAGGAACCAAAGGAGGTGAGCAAGAAGCGCTCAAATAATATCGGTACATGATAAAAGTTTGCCAGTATATTTTGTGGATTACACAGCAGGGTGGCGACAAAGTTAACATGGAAGCCATGAAAACAACCCAAAATTCTGCCTGACACAGCTCGTTTGATAAGGGGACCATGTATGGAGGCAGTGAACTAGTAGTAGATTAAAGGTGCTGCAGTTAAAACTATGTTAGTTGGACCTTGGCATGGAGCTGGCGCTCCGCTGCCAGGCAAGCTTTCGCCAATCCAAGCCCCTGTCTCTAGGCTACTCCCCAAACAGCACTTCTAAGAACCTTTTGTATAAGATCAAGTGTAGTAGCGTTCTTATAAGTTTGGGATATGGCGGGTGAGGGGAATGTAAACAGATGCGCAAGAAGCGCTGAAATAATATCGGTAAATGATAAAAGTTTGCCAGTATATTTTGTGGATTACACAGCAGGGTGGCGACAAAGTTAACAAGTTTGATGTGGAATGCCCTGTAATAGCTCTTGGGCGGTGTGCCTTTTATCGCCTAGGCTCAGCAGTTTGAGCACCGCCTGCTGTCGCTTAGCGACGGCACTGCTGCTGTGCCTAGAGCTACCGACTGATGGCGCCATGCCCACGGATGGTAATTCGGAGGAGGAGGTGGAGGAGGGGTGGGAGGAGGAAGAGGTATAGTAGGCCTTTTTTAGACCTGGACCGAGGTAGGCCCCGCAATCCTCTGCGTCGGCAGTATATGACCAGCCCCAGGGTCAGACTCGGTCCCAGCCTGCACCAAGTTAAGTGTAGTAGCGTTCTTATAAGTTTGGGATATGGCGGGTGAAGGGAATGTAAACAGATGCGCAAGAAGCGCATGATGCGCATGGAGCTGGCGCTCCGCTGCCAGGCGAGCTTTCGCCAATCCAAGCCCCTGTCTCTAGGCTACTCCCCAAACAGCACTTCTAAGAACCTTTTGTATAAGATCAAGTGTAGTAGCGTTCTTATAAGTTTGAGATATGGCGGTGAGGGGAATGTAAACAGATGCGCAAGAAGCGCATGATGCGCATGGAGCTGGCGCTCCGCTGCCAGGCGAGCTTTCGCCAATCCAAGCCCCTGTCTCTAGGCTACTCCCCAAACAGCACTTCTAAGAACCTTTTGTATAAGATCAAGTGTAGTAGCGTTCTTATAAGTTTGGGATATGGCGGTGAGGGGAATGTAAACAGATGCGCAAGAAGCGCATGATGCGCATGGAGCTGGCGCTCCGCTGCCAGGCGAGCTTTCGCCAATCCAAGCCCCTGTCTCTAGGCTATTCCCCAAACAGCACTCCTAAGAACCTTTTGTATAAGATCAAGTGTAGTAGCGTTCTTATAAGTTTGGGATATGGCGGGTGAGGGGAATGTAAACAGATGCGCAAGAAGCGCATGATGCGCATGGAGCTGGCGCTCCGCTGCCAGGCGAGCTTTCGCCAATCCAAGCCCCTGTCTCTAGGCCACTCCCCAAACAGCACTTCTAAGAACCTTTTGTATAAGATCAAGTGTAGTAGCGTTCTTATAAGTTTGGGATATGGCGGGTGAGGGGAATGTAAACAGATGCACAAGAAGCGCATGATGCGCATGGAGCTGGCGCTCCGCTGCCAGGCGAGCTTTCGCCAATCCAAGCCCCTGTCTCTAGGCTACTCCCCAAACAGCACTTCTAAGAACCTTTTGTATAAGATCAAGTGTAGTAGCGTTCTTATAAGTTTAGGATATGGCGGGTGAGGGGAATGTAAACAGATGCGCAAGAAGCGCATGATGCGCATGGAGCTGGCGCTCCGCTGCCAGGCGAGCTTTCGCCAATCCAAGCCCCTGTCTCTAGGCTACTCCCCAAACAGCACTTCTAAGAACCTTTTGTATAAGATCAAGTGTAGTAGCGTTCTTATAAGTTTAGGATATGGCGGGTGAGGGGAATGTAAACAGATGCGCAAGAAGCGCTGAAATAATATCCGTAAATGGTAAAAGTTTGCCAGTGTATTTTGTGGATAACACAGCAGGGTGGCGACAAGGTTAACAACTTTGATGTGGAATCCATGAAAACAACCCAAATTTCGGCCTGACACACCTCGTTTGATAAAGGGACGATGTATGGAGGCAGCTATATAAACGACTTTTGGAGGTAGCAATGGAGACAACGTGTGGAGGCTGCTATGGAGACAATTCAATTTGGATAGTGCCTGTATGTGGCAGTCCAAAAAAGTTTTCAAACCAGAGGAGCAGGTAGGTGGCCCTCCAGAAAAATGGAATAGATTGAGTGCCTGTATGTGGCAGTCCAAAAAAGTTTTCAAACCAGAGGAGCAGGTAGGTGGCCCTCCAGAAAAATGGAATAGATTGAGTGCCTGTATGTGGCAGTCCAAAAAAGTTTTCAAACCAGAGGAGCAGGTAGGTGGCCCTCCAGAAAAATGGAATAGATTGAGTGCCTGTATGTGGCAGTCCAAAAAAGTTTTCAAACCAGAGGAGCAGGTAGGTGGCCCTCCAGAAAAATGGAATAGATTGAGTGCCTGTATGTGGCAGTCCAAAAAAGTTTTCAAACCAGAGGAGCAGGTAGGTGGCCCTCCAGAAAAATGGAATAGATTGAGTGCCTGTATGTGGCAGTCCAAAAAAGTTTTCAAACCAGAGGAGCAGGTAGGTGGCCCTCCAGAAAAATGGAATAGATTGAGTGCCTGTATGTGGCAGTCCAAAAAAGTTTTCAAACCAGAGGAGCAGGTAGGTGGCCCTCCAGAAAAATGGAATAGATTGAGTGCCTGTATGTGGCAGTCCAAAAAATTGTTTAAAACAGAGGACCGGGTCGGTGGCCCTCCAGAAAAATTAAATGCATAAAGTACTATAGGTAGAGCCAGTGGGCCCTGTCAAAAAATAGCCAGTTTCCTCTGCTTTACTGTACAAAGAGCAGGAGAAGGAGGAAAATGAGGAGGAGGAGTGGATAAATTATTCAGGTTGAGCTTCCTTCACCTGCTGGAGATTGGAAATTAGGAGAAATCCATGCTTTATTCATCTTGATAAGCGTCAGCCTGTCAGCGCTGTCAGTCGACAGGCGTGTACGCTTATCGGTGATGATGCCACCAGCTGCACTGAAAACCCGCTCGGACAAGACGCTAGCGGCAGGGCAGGCAAGAACCTCCAAGGCGTACAGCGCCAGTTCGTGCCACATGTCCAGCTTTGAAACCCAGTAGTTGTAGGGAGCTGTGTGATCATTTAGGACGATGGTATGGTCAGCTACGTACTCCCTCACCATCTTTCTGTAAAGATCAGCCCTACTCTGCCGAGACTGGGGACAGGTGACAGTGTCTTGCTGGGGTGACATAAAGCTGGCAAAAGCCTTGTAAAGCGTACCCTTGCCAGTGCTGGACAAGCTGCCTGCTCGCCTACTCTCCCTCGCTACTTGTCCCGCAGCACTACGCACTCTGCCGCTAGCGCTGTCAGAAGGGAAATACTGTTTCAGCTTGTGCACCAGGGCCTGCTGGTATTCATGCATTCTCACACTCCTTTCCTCTCCAGGGATGAGAGTGGAAAGATTTTGCTTGTACCGTGGGTCCAGGAGAGTGAACACCCAGTAATCGGTGCTGGAATAAATTCTTTGAACGCGAGGGTCACGGGATAGGCAGCCTAGCATGAAATCTGCCATATGCGCCAGAGTACCAACGCGTAAGAATTCGCTCCCCTCACTGGCCTGACTGTCCATTTCCTCCTCCTCCAACTCCTCCAATTCCTCTTCTTCTGCCCATACACGCTCAACAGTGAAGGACTCAACAATGGTCCCCTCTTGTGTCTCGCCAACATTCTCCTCCTCTTCCTCCTCCACCTCCACCTCCTCCGATATGCGCTGAGAAACAGACCTAAGGGTGCTTTGGCTATCAACAAGGGAATCTTCTTCCCCCGTCTCTTGTGAGGAGCGCAAAGCTTCCGACTTCATGCTGACCAGAGAGTTTTTCAACAGGCCAAGCAGCGGGATGGTGAGGCTGATGATGGCGGCATCGCCACTGACCATCTGTGTTGACTCCTCAAAGTTACTCAGCACCTGACAGATATCAGACATCCACGTCCACTCCTCATTGTAGACTTGAGGAAGCTGACTGACCTGACTACCAGTTCTGGTGGAAGTTGACATCTGGCAGTCTACAATCGCTCGGCGCTGCTGGTAAACTCTGGATAACATGGTCAGTGTTGAATTCCACCTCGTGGGCACGTCGCACAACAGTCGGTGAGCGGGCAGTTGGAGGCGGCGCTGCGCTGCCCTGAGAGTGGCAGCATCTGTGCTGGACTTCCTGAAATGCGCACAGATGCGGCGCACCTTCGTGAGCAAATCAGACAGATTGGGGTATGTCTTGAGGAAACGCTGAACTATCAGATTTAACACATGGGCCAGGCATGGCACATGTGTCAGTCTGCCGAGTTGCAGAGCCGCCACCAGGTTACGGCCGTTGTCACACACAACCATGCCTGGCTTCAGGTTCAGCGGTGCCAGCCACAGATAAGTCTGCGCCGTGATGCCCTGTAATAGTTCTTGGGCGGTGTGCCTTTTATCGCCTAGGCTCAGCAGTTTGAGCACCGCCTGCTGTCGCTTAGCGACGGCACTGCTGCTGTGCCTAGAGCTACCGACTGATGGCGCCATGCCCACGGATGGTCGTTCGGAGGAGGAGGTGGAGGAGGGGTGGGAGGAGGAGGAGGCATAGTAGGCCTCAAACACCTGGACCGAGGTAGGCCCCGCAATCCTCGGCGTCGGCAGTATATGACCAGCCGCAGGGTCACACTCGGTCCCAGCCTCCACCAAGTTAACCCAATGTGCCGTCAGAGATATATAGTGGCCCTGCCCGGCAGCACTCGTCCACGTGTCCGTGGTCAGGTGGACCTTGTCAGAAACGGCGTTGGTCAGGGCACGGATTATGTTGTCTGACACGTGCTGGTGCAGGGCTGGGACGGCACATCGGGAAAAGTAGTGGCGGCTGGGGACCGAATACCGAGGGGCGGCCGCCGCCATGAGGCTGCGAAAGGCCTCGGTCTCTACTAGCCTATAGGGCAGCATCTCCAGGCTTAGCAATCTGGAGATGTGCACATTAAGGGCTTGGGCGTGCGGGTGGGTTGCACTATATTTGCGTTTCCGCTCCAGCGTCTGGGGTATGGAGAGCTGAACGCTGGTGGATGCTGTGGAGGATCGTGGAGGCGACGATGGGGTTTTTGTGGCAGGGTCCTGGGCAGGGGGCTGACTATCAGCTGACACAGGGGAAGGAGCAGTGGTGTGCACGGCCGGAGGTGAACGCGCTTGTTGCCACTGAGTGGGGTGTTTAGCATTCATATGCCTGCGCATACTGGTGGTAGTTAAGCTAGTAGTGGTGGAACCCCTGCTGATCCTGGTTTGGCAAATGTGGCACACCACAGTCCGTCGGTCATCCGGTGTTTCCTTAAAGAACCTCCAGACTTCTGAAAATCTAGCCCTCGCCGCAGGAGCCCTTGCCACGGGAGCTTCACTAGTTGACACATTTGGCGCTGATGCACCAGCTCTGGCCCTGCCTCTCCGTCTGGCCCCACCACTGCCTCTTCCAACCTGTTCTGGTCGAGGACTCTCCTCCGTCTCAGAAGCACTGTGTTCACCCGGCCTCTCAACCCAGCTTGGGTCTGTCACCTCATCATCCTCCGATCCCTCAGTCTGCTCCCCCCTCGGACTTCCTGCCCTGACAACAACTTCCCCACTGTCTGACAACCGTGTCTCCTCATTGTCGGACACCTCTTTACACACTTCTTCCAGTACGTCAACAAGGTCATCATCACCCACAGACTGCGACTGGTGGAAAACCTGGGCATCGGAAAATTGCTCATCAGCAACCGGACAAGTGGTTTGTGACTGTGGGAATGGTCCAGAAAACAGTTCCTGAGGTGCAGGAGCTGGAGGAGTGCCGATTTCGGTGACATGGGTGGACTGCGTGGAAGACTGACTGGTGGACAAATTGCTCGAAGCATTGTCGGCAATCCACGACATCACCTGTTCGCACTGTTCTGGCCTCAACAGTGCTCTACCACGATTCCCAGTGACTTCAGACATGAACCTAGGGAGTGTAGCTCTGCGGCGTTCCCCTGCTCCCTCATAAGCAGGTGGTGTCTCACCCCGCCCAGGACCACGGCCTCTGACCCCTGCAGTAGTTGAACGCCCACGCCCTCGTCCTCTACCCCTAGTCCTCGGGTTAAACATTTTGAAAATGAGAGTTATAACTTGAATTTTTTTTTTAACTTTTTTTTTTTTTTTTTTGTTTTTTTTTTTTGTTTTTTAGTTTTTAAAACCAAACGATGCTATCCTATTGCTATGGCTATTTTATAGCCAAGTATGAAAGCACACTGCTATGCCAGATGAGATGACGCTGAGTTATGAAAAAAATAAACGTAAAATAAAAAAGGAAATGGCAGACTGTGCCTAATTGAAATACAACCCCGGGCCCTAATAAATTTTCCCACTTCGGTCTTTGCGATGGATATGTGCGTCACTAAAACACAGTGGTCGCAAGTCTGACTCCAAATTGCTCACAATTTACTAGTAGATGCACTGCAACAACTACAGCCACCAGCAGATCAACCAGAAATCAAATATATATAACGCTACTGTAGGCGTAATTAAGCCGTTTGTATTCTCCTATGGCTATTTTCTAGCCAAGTATTACAGCACACTACTATGCCAGATGAGATGACGCTGAGTTATGAAAAAAATAAACGTAAAATAAAAAAGGAAATGGCAGACTGTGCCTAATTGAAATACAACCCCGGGCCCTAATAAATTTTCCCACTTCGGTCTTTGCGATGGATATGTGCGTCACTAAAACACAGTGGTCGCAAGTCTGACTCCAAATTGCTCACAATTTACTAGTAGATGCACTGCAACAACTACAGCCACCAGCAGATCAACCAGAAATCAAATATATATAACGCTACTGTAGGCGTAATTAAGCCGTTTGTATTCTCCTATGGCTATTTTCTAGCCAAGTATTACAGCACACTACTATGCCAGATGAGATGACGCTGAGTTATGAAAAAAATAAACGTAAAATAAAAAAGGAAATGGCAGACTGTGCCTAATTGAAATACAACCCCGGGCCCTAATAAATTTTCCCACTTCGGTCTTTGCGATGGATATGTGCGTCACTAAAACACAGTGGTCGCAAGTCTGACTCCAAATTGCTCACAATTTACTAGTAGATGCACTGCAACAACTACAGCCACCAGCAGATCAACCAGAAAACAAATATATATAACGCTACTGTAGGCGTAATTAAGCCGTTTGTATTCTCCTATGGCTATTTTCTAGCCAAGTATTACAGCACACTACTATGCCAGATGAGATGACACTGAGTTATTAAAACAATAAACGTAAAATAAAAAGAAACTGGCAGACTGTGCCTAATTCTACTCAAACCCCTAATAAATTTTCCCACTTTGGTGTTTGAGGTGGATATGTGTGTCACTAAGAGCTAAACACAACGGTAGCAAGTCCCCCTGCTAATTCCTCACAATATGGTACTAGCTGCAAATAAAAAAAAAAAAAAATTATAACGTTATTGTAGCCCTAAGAAGGGCTGTTGGGTTCTTTTAGAATCACTCCTGCCTAACAGTAAGCTAATAGAACACCCTAACGCTTTCCCTGACCAGCAGCAGCTCTCTCCCTAGCGGCATCCAGACAGAGAATGATCCGAGCAGCGCGGGCAGCGGCTAGTCTATCCCAGGGTCACCTGATCTGGCCAGCCAACCACTGCTATCTACGTGTAAGGGTACCACGTCATGCTGGGTGGAGTGCAGAGTCTCCTGGCTTGTGATTGGCTCTGTTTCTGGCCGCCAAAAAGCAAAACGGCGGGAGCTGCCATTTTCTCGAGCGGGCGAAATACTCGTCCGAGCAACGAGCAGTTACGAGTACACTAATGCTCGATCGAGCATCAAGCTCGGACGAGTATGTTCGCTCATCTCTAATTATTATTAAAAAAACTGAAAAACTAAAAAAACTTGCCTAAAACTTTGATTATTATTAAAAAAAACTGAAATCTACTATCAAAATCGGCATGATAAACCAATGACACATACTAATAGATCTAGGCACGATGACTGTGGTAATCTTCTTATATTTGTTATCCATTGCCTCCTTCCTGTTAAGAAAAACTGTTAAAAACCTGCCAAAAATGATGAGTTTTACCTTCTTTAATCCCACAAAAAATGCAATAAAAAGTGATTTAAAAAAAAGTACAACAAGTCCTGCAAAAAGCAAGCCATCAACCAGCTCTGTAGTCAAAAAAGATTTTTACCTACATTAGGGTTTTATTTGGCAAATTTAGTAAAATGTAAGAAAAAAGTATGATATCACCGTAATCCTATTGACCCATACAATAAAGATAACATGATTATTAGTCTATACGGTGAACACCAAAAAAAAAAAAGAAAAAATCCAGTATAGAATTGATGCTTTTTTAAAAAAAAGTTCCTAAATTTTTAACAATAGGGGATACCAACCCCCAAATGGTAACACTGGAAAAAGCATCTCATCCCGCAAAAAAATGGAAAAGCTAAAATCAATGAGCTACAAATCCTTGTAGCTGCCGGATGCACCTTCCCTTATGCACCTCGCTGTGTACCCATAAAATAAATGTGAAGATCTGGGCAAAGTGTTGAGACATTTCCTGTAGTAGTAAATGCAATCTGTTAACCAATGTTCTAACTGACAAACAGGTTTCATAATAGAGACGTGAATTTATAAGAAATGTGTCAAAACATCCTTCAGATCTGCTGCTTCCCAACTACTAACAGTAAAAGAAAGAAAAACTTAAGACAAATAGAATTTAGTTTTTATTAACTTTTATTTGCCACTTTTTCGAATGAAATGTTCTATAACTCACATCACTTAGCAAGGAACAGATTTGTTTTTAATGGACCTCATGCATCAAAGCTGTCACTGATTAAAAAAACAACAATCTTTTTACCCATAACAATTAATTAGACTTCCCTTCCTTGGTTGAACTTGATGAACATGTATAAACTATTTTAAACTTTGATACTAAAAGAGATTGTATATTCAGAAAAGGTATCTTACATTCCAATAAACCTATTAATAATAATGGCTGATAAATGTAGGGTGTAAAACACAACGTATTAAATGTGAGCAGGGTCTTTATTCCTATTGGTCCTTCTGACCATGGTCTTACTCTGTAATGTCTTATTTTGTCTCTACATGTATCTGATGATCTGTAAGGCGCTGCAGAATATATAAAGATTCCTTATTAGTATTATTAATAACTTATATAGTTAATTGTTATTTCTTCGGTAATTCCTTCTTACACCTAAACTGATGAGACAAATTTAACAACACCGTACAACATTTAGATAAATTAGGGATTCAAAAGAGAAAAGAGAACGATTCACTCCAAACCATTCTTTGACAGAGGAATTGAAGTGTTGCAGTTGGGTGTATTAGTAGTGATGTTGGGTATAGTATCGGGAAGTAGGTCACTTGGAGAACTAAGGGAGTTCCTGGTTAACACATGGTAGGATGGCAGCTGCCATTTTGTGGAGGAGGTAAGTAATTGCCTACTTCATATCCTGGGGCAAATCCTGGGTTGTCTACTATGGGATACAGGGGACACTAAAGAGCCTCATGTTTCTGACGAGCATAATATGCTGACAGTGTAACCCATGGTGGGTTACCATGGCACAGGATCCCCAGGCAGAAACCCAGGTCAGTGGAGAATGGTCATATCTCTAGGGCACACTGTTTGCACCAGGATTTGGAGAAATAATAAAGTTTACAGTCCATAAGATTAACCCCACATCCAACTTCTTGTCTAGTTTATACAGAAATCGCCCATCGGACTCTAGGTTGGCTGGGGAACCAGATAAATTTACTGAAGCAAAAGCTTAAGGGAATTGGATTGGGAATGTCTAGAGCAAAAACAATAGTCAGGGAAGTATTGTCATCTTCAGGAGGTAGATCCTTGCAAACCATTACATCTACTTTAATGTCCAAGAGTCTAAGAGTCGGCAGTAATGTGCGCCTGGAGCGGGAAAAAGTTGTAGCGCTAGGAAGCATGATCAAAAAGTTTGATGCCTAGGTATTAGATACCCTAAAAGGAAAGGGAAGTTGTGTATAAGTGCCGTGACCATCTGAGGAGAATGGGAGATTTTCAGGACATTCAGAAACGTGCATCTGCGAAGGTCAGAGCATCACTTTTTAATAACTTTAGTTATAGATATTGTGAGAAGGTACAAGGGGCCATTATTGATGGCAGATATGTGTCACCGAGGTGCCTGGCCTCAGTGAAGTGAGCCGGTTAATGTTTGGTCAGGAACCTTAGGTTTCTGACAATTGTTAATGTAGCAAAGCTGCTTAATGCAGTTGATCCGGGCCGGCTTTCATTGGAGTAGTCAAGAGCAGGGTGGGTGACTACTCCCACATATCCAGGCCAGGTTTTGGCTGACAGATAAAGCCAGGAAGCTCAGGTGAGCTGGGGAATGTGTGTTTGCAGTCTGGAAGTCTCTGCTATACTGCATGCAGAGCTGGAGGTGTTACACAGCCAAGGATCAGCAATAGTGACATTGTTTGGTTATGCTGCTGGATGGAGACACAACCTACAAAGGACTGTGAGTCAAGCCTGTTTATATGGACTGTATTTTCTGTTATATGCTGAAGCAAGCTATTCTGTTGCTGCAAGTTTGACTGCACAAGGTGCTTGATCACCTCCTCCATGGCAGCTGCTGTGTGCTGGCTCTGAGCTGAAGGCTTTTCTCTACACAAACAATGTATCCAGGGAAAATTTTGGCACAGCCCAACTCCGGGACATGACCTTAAAAGGGGCGCTAGAGAATGTTACAGTGTTAAATGGGGCTGCTCAAGAACCTGGGGCAGACAACCGGTACCCACATTTTGCCCTGAATCAGGACCTTTTATATCGGGTGACTAAAATAAGGGATGAGATAGTGGAGCAGCTACTAGTCCCAGGGCCATATAGACGTATGGTTATGGATATGGCCCATTCACATGTGTTGGGAGGTCACCTAGGGGTGGACAAAACACTTGAGAGGGTACTACAACGATTCTATTGGCCAGGTTGTTACCGGGAAATCAGAGATTACTGTCAATCCTGCCCTATCTGCCAGATCACATCCCCAGTGGCACATTTCCGCAGCCCTCTGGTCCCTTTGCCAATTATTGAGGTCCCATTTGAAAGAATAGCAATGGACCTGGTAGGACCCTTAGTGAAGTCAGCTCGGGGGCATCAGTACATCCTAGTCATTGTGGATTATGCAACACGTTACCCCGAGGGAACCCCTCCTCCCGAAATATTGCCAGGGAGTTGTTCTATGTTTTTTCCCGTGCAGGGATTCCCAAGGAGATCTTAACGGACCAGGGAACCCCGTTCATGTCAAAGGTGATGAGGGAACTGTGTAAGGTGTTAAAAGTCACCCAGTTGCGCACATCAGTGTACCACCCCCAGACAGATGGTCTTGTGGAGCGATTTAATAAGACCCTGAAAGCCATGCTGAAAAAGGTGGTAGAGAAGGATGGGCGAGACTGGGACTGTCTTTTACCGTATCTTTTGTTTTCGATTAGAGAAGTGACCGCATCCTCCACCAATTGTAGGGGATCAACTCAAATGGCAACTTCATTAACAGTCCAGGTAGCTGTTTTATTTCTTTCCAAAACAGTTTAACGAAACAGAATAGCTTGCTTCAGCATATAACAGAAAATACAGTCCATATAAACAGGCCTGACTCACAGTCCTTTGTAGGTTGTGTCTCCATCCAGCAGCATAACCAAACAATGTCACTATTGCTGATCCTTGGCTATGTAACACCTCCAGCTCTGCATGCAGTATAGCAGAGACTTCCAGACTGCAAACACACATTCCCCAGCTCACCTGAGCTTCCTGGCTTTATCTCTCAGCCAAAACCTGGCCTGGATATGTGGGAGTAGTCACCCACCCTGCTCTTGACTACTCCAATGAAAGCCGGCCCGGATCAAGTGCATTACGCAGCTTTGCTACATTAACAATTGTCAGAAACCTAAGGTTCCTGACCAAACATTAACCGGCTCACTTCACTGAGGCCAGGCACCTCGGTGACACATATCTGCCATCAATAATGGCCCCTTGTACCTTCTCACAATATTTACAAGTAACTTTCAACAAAGTTCAAGAAGGAATAGACATAGTTAAAATTCAATGCAATATAACAAAAAGAAAAAAATCTTGTGAAGCAGCAAGGTGCCTCACAACCAATGTGTAGCTATATATAGAACATTATAGCATACACATCTCCAGTATACCGAAATATCAAGAAAATTACAGGGAACAGCATAGAGCTTCTGGGTGGACACATTTTGCACCATAATTTAATAGTTTTATCTTGTTTTACAGTAAGAAATTCAGATGCATTTTCCCTTCCTTTTTCTTCCTTTATGACTCACATGGACCATAACTTTTAAACAAAGAAAGGTCCTTCTTTTTTTCCCACTTACTTGAGCTCTTATCCTCATTCTCTTTTCCTTATGTCATACTCACCACATTTTTGCTACATTTCTGTCTGAGAAATACAGAATGAACCCACAGATGCAATAGAGCTAATAACACTTAAAAACCTCTATGAAGAAGGGAGGCGGAGCAGTGAGTCTCTGCAGCTAGGTCTCCACCCACCTGACACAGAGCTTGCAGAGATGAGAGCTACTGGAAAAAGAAATGCACACGCCTCTAAATAATCAGTGTCTATTGATTCCTGCTAAGATTGTTGATGATGTAGATATTTAGATATGTGTAACATGTGAACTCACCCTGTAGTGTTTTTTTAACAGATTTTGTTCACATCCGTATTTGGGCATTAAGTGAGATAAAATATAAAGCTCTGACCCACCAAATAAAATGAAAGGCTGCTCCAGTCATGACACATGACATTTTGAGAATAGTTATGCCCCTGCTATATTTACAGTACAGACTTTTTTAGTAAATATTTCCTGACCTTAAATGATTCTAGTTGTTGAATACCATTCTAAAATCATGTGAATATTGTGCAAGTAACTTCCCTTTCTCTTCTTATCATACAACAAGAATCTGTGATACAGAAATACTTTCTTCTTACACAGTGTGGAAACTGCTACAATAAAGGGGCATAGACACCACCCAGTGTACAGAGGCATCTGCTTCCTTCCAGCTCATAATAACAACTTGGCCCTTTTTCGTTTTTGTGTTCCTATTTTTTGCTTCATTTTTGTGTTTCCATTTTTTGCTTTTTCACCAATTTTTTTTTTTCATTTTTTCCATGTACTCTTGGGTTGGTACAATCATGGGAATACTATATTCTGACACCAATAACTTTTTCATACCACAATGTACAGAGCTATATATGGTCTCATTTATTGCAGGACGAGATGCTACCATTTGGGGGGACTGTACAATCGCCCTGTCAGGGCCTCATGTTAGTGTTCATGAATATAAGATCAAGGTCCTGGCAGGGCGATTGTTCACAGACAGATGGAGATGTCTCGCTGATGAGGTAAAAAGACAGGAGGCTTCACTTTACATATCAAGAAAGAAGAGCTACAGATAAACCACCCACTGGTCCTTATGGACCTGTAGTTTATTGTCCCAAATTTCCCTTTAGCAAATCCCTCCATGGACACTATAAAAAATCCTTTTTTTACCTAGAGATAAGTCCTAAGAGTTCCATCGGACCCATCCCTTCTGCTCCCCTCTCCAGCGTAGTACTCATTGCGTAAAGGGCTAGCACACATCCCCATATGATTCATGTACATGGTCGTGGATGCCTCATACAGCGCTTACAGATGGGACGCAAACAGAGATCACTGCCCCTTGTTTCCTCCCCACAGACCTGCATCTCTGTAAATTAGAGGAAATGGGACCCCTATTCTCCTAATCAAGGAGGGTTCAAGCTGTCAGACCCCATCAATCATTGTTATCTTCTATCCTGTAGATAGGGGATAATAATAACACTTGCTACAAACCCTTTCAGGAAAAGAAATCTACTTTTTGTCACAGTTCTATATTCTGTGCCAAGCAGCTTTCTTACGTGACAAGTCAGCGAAAGAAAAACTGAATGCCATATAATTTCATTTCAAACTGAAGAGTTTCTTCTTTTTAGCATAGCTAAGGTCTTGTGATCTGAACCTAACAAGGTTGGAAGAACAAGAACAAGCTATGTGTTTGTTCCCTTTAATAAAATTACTGAATATTAAATTTATTTACTAGAATTACTGTTCGCTACAGTAAGTAGTATTCTATAATGTAACTAAAGCATGAATTGCATGAAAGGATAGACGGCATATCTGCATATAAATCTGCTAAAACTGACATCACAGAAACAGGCATCAAACAAAGAATTTCCAACAACTTTTGTATAAATCTTTTTATTGTTTTATAATGGTTAAAACATCAAGTAAATGTACAAGCTGTTGTCTCGGTGTACAAATATTCCAATACCAGAAGTTGTATGAATTTCAGCTTTGCAAATTAATACAGCTTGAACAATCAAAATAAGACGCTAATAATTATGAAAAACATATAAACAAACCAGCACTGTAATTAAGTACACATATCTTTCTTTATCATTTTCTAATCTTTCGAACGCTCTTGCTCACCAGTCCATCCGAATGGCCTCGCACCTGTAATTCTAATAATGTTTAATGTTTATTTTGTCCGTCTCGTTAGTTCAGTCTTTTGTATCTTTTTCCTATTACCCAGGTTTCTTGTTTTTGTTAATGGCCTATGTCTCTTATGTGTTCCCTGCTCGTGTAGCTGGTTTCCTAAAGATCTTCCAAGGTTGCCATAGTTTATCAAACTTATCATGTGTTCTTGATTCCCAGCTGGCTAGTTCTTCCAGTCTAAATATACTATCTAACCTATTCAACCACTCTCCAATGGTTGGTGGTTCTATTTGTAGCCATTTAGGGGGTATGGACAATTTTGCAGCCTGAATTAAATGGGTTGTCAGGTCCCTTCTGTTAGGTTTCCAGGTATTATTAGGAAGCCACAGCAATACCGATTCTGGGGTTAATTTAATAGCCTTCCCTGTTATCTTGACTATATGCAGTTCTACCTCCTGCCAGAAGCGGTGTAGTTTAGGGCATCTCCAAAAGATATGGCCTAGTGTGCCACCCTGATTGCCACACCTCCAACAATTATCTGCCTTCAACAATCTTTTTTGCACCAATACAGCCGGTGTATTATACCAGCGTGTCATAAGCTTGAATGAGTTCTCTTGTGTTTTAACACAACGAGAAAAACCGTGTGATCTAGAATGAATCATTTTGATTTGAGCGTGGTTAAAGTTTGTATTTAAGTCTTTCTCCCATTCTCTTATATATGCCGGTGTGGTTGCAAGCCCTTGGCTTAGCAAGTAGTCATATAGTATGGATAAGAGACCCCTAGGAAGGGTATCTTTTAGTAGCCATTTTTCTAGCCACGTGGGATCATGTAGTAGTGGATGTTTCTTGATTAGATCGGCTTGGTTGCGCTTTAGTTCTTCCTTTTGTAAAAAATTGAGTGTGTGTATGTATTCCACTCCTTTATCTCTAGTGTCTTGTAGTTTATGTTTGTGGAAGTTCTTTATTGGGACTTCTTCTAATGCTTGCCATATATCTGATGCTTCCACCCCTCTTCCTGGTCTGAGTAATATTGGGAGAAGGTTGGTGGGCATTAGTGGGGGAGGGCTGCCTAAAAGGCGCATGTGTTGTGAGCATATTTTAATTGTTTGAATAGTTCCTTTAGTGATTGGATTTTCGCAAGTGTGTGAAGTATCTATGTTCCATAGTTGCGCCTTCTGACCTAGGCTTGTTAATTCTCTTTCCAGATCCAAATATGGGGCTTGTAAATTTTTGTTATGTAGCAGGATCCATCTCTTTAAATGAATTGCTCTATAATAGGTGAGGGAGTCGGGCAGTCCAAATCCACCATATAGTTTTTTAAGCTTCAGTTTATCATAAGGTACTCTCGCTTTCTTGCCTTTCCATAGAAAGGAGATAAATAAAGATCTAATTCTTGTAAAAAAACTCCCTGGTACATTAATTGGTAGAGTTTGCAACAAGTATAACACTTTAGGCATTACATAGGTCTTTAAAAGATTTTTCCTCCCCATCCAGGAGACATACGGCAGAGCTAGGGAGTTAAGTGAGGTGGTTATTTGATTTAGTAAAGGGAGATAGTTCTCTTTAAATAACCAATTACTTTTCTTAGTTAGGTAGACTCCTAAATATTTCAGTTTGGTTCGCTGCCACGCAAAAGGGAAATTTTTCCTTAAATTTTCCTCTACATGATGTGGGCATGAGACGTTGAGAGCCTCCGATTTAGCTAAATTCACTTTAAAGTTGGAGAGTGAGCCAAAATGGGAAAATAGTTCTATTATATGGGGGAAAGCTGTTTTGGGGTCTGAAAGAAGCAGTAACAAGTCATCCGCAAACGCAGCATTGAGGTGAGTCTGTTTCCCAATCGTCAGTCCTACTATATGTGGATGCTTTCTTATTGCTTGGAGGAGTGTTTCCATCACCATGATGAACAAGGTAGGGGAAAGAGGACATCCCTGCCGCGTGCCGTTGGAGACTTTAAATGGCGCCGACAGTATACCAT
Source organism: Engystomops pustulosus (assembly GCF_040894005.1). Taxonomy (NCBI): domain Eukaryota; kingdom Metazoa; phylum Chordata; class Amphibia; order Anura; family Leptodactylidae; genus Engystomops; species Engystomops pustulosus. Next base: position 205,962,636 of record NC_092412.1, on the reverse strand, counting down.
TTACTTTTATTGTGGCACTGGGATTATTGTATAGGGACATTATAGCTGCTATGAACTGTTGTGGGATGCCAAAGGCGTTTAGTGTGGCTTCTAAAAACTTCCAATCCACTCGATCAAATGCTTTTTCCGCATCTGTTCCGAGTAACACTAAGGGTGTCTTTTTAGATTGGGCATAACTAATGGCGTGAATTACTCTTGTAGAGTTGTTATTTCCTTCTCTACCTGGGACAAACCCCGCTTGTTTTGGATTTATTAAGGTAGTTAAATAAGGTCCTAATCGTTTAGCTAGTAATTTGGCCCAAATTTTAATGTCAACATTTAATAGTGAAATCGGCCTATAGCTACTACATAGTTCTGGGTTTTTACCCGGCTTGGGTAGTACTGTGACTGTCGCCATTAATGCTTGTGGTGGGAGTGTTCCTCCTGTTAATAGTGAGTTGCCCCAATCAGTTAGATGGGGGATTAGTTCTTTAGAAAACTTTTTGTAGTAGCCTGCTGGTAGTCCATCAGGTCCTGGGCTTTTGCCCAGAGGCAATGTTTTTAGGATGTCCGCTATTTCCTCTGTGTTTATAGGTGCTATAAGTTTAGCTTGTGCTTGTTCGCCTAAAATGGGTAAGGCTAATTTGTGTAGGAACTCTGCCGTATGTCTCTGAACTTCTGAGGAATTAAATTTGTCCCCATTTGTTATATTATATAGATCCTGATAAAATACCCTGAAGGTTTCAGCAATTTTCTCTGTTTTGGTGGATTTGTCTCCTGTAAGAGTTGTTATAGATGCTACAAATGCGATATCTCTTTCCTTTTTGAGTAAGAAGGACATTTGTTTATTCCCTTTATCCCCGTGCGCGTAATACTTATACTTAGCATTTTGAAATTGTTTTGCAGCTTTTATATTTAAGTGGTCTAGTAGCTCATTTCTTAAGTGAGATAGTTGGTCAATGTAGGCCTGGCTTGTGGACCTTTTATTTAGTATTTCTAAAGCTGATATGCGGTGTAGCAAGTCATTAAGTTTTGCCGTTCTTTGTTTTTTAAGTCGAGCCCCCAGCTCTCTCAGTTCCCCTCCTATCACCCCCTTGTGGGTTTCCCATGTAATGGTGTATGATGTGTCTAAGGGTTTATTTTCTGCAAAAAAGGTGTTGATTCTCTCTGCAAAGCGAGCTACAATGTCTGGGGAGTCCAGTAGTGTCTCATTAAGACGCCAATTCGTTTTCCCTTTAGGGAGATCAATGATTTGGATTGTCGTTGATACTGGAGCATGGTCTGACAGTGTTAAAGCCCCTATTTCCGCAGATTTAACATTCTCAATATAAGAAGTGGAGCAGAAAATATAATCTAATCGTTGGTAGACCCATTTCCAACAACTTTAAACACTAAAATTAGAGAATTCAGTAAGTAGTATTCTATAATGTAACTAAAGCATGAATTGCATGAAAGGAAAGACAACATATCTGCATATAAATCTGCTAAAACTGACATCATAGAAACAGGCATCAAACAAAGAATTTCCAACAACTTTAAACCCTAAAATTAGAGAATTCAGTTCTTAAATTTCGGTAAATAGAACCTCAGATACAAACATCAGATTCATTCCACTCTGCCATTATTTATTAACGAAATGGAAGTATGTAAAAAGTACCCCTTATGTATAAGGGGTAACTAGTAGAGCCATTTCTAATATTATCACCAATCACTTAAAGGGGTTGTTCAGTCACAACAAGTTAGCTTCTATCTACACACTCCCACGGGAATAGGGACACTGTGCTGCATACAGAAAGGTAAACTTTGATCTAACTTACCTTTTGTTTTTTTAGGAGAAAGCCAGTTTTACTATAAAAACTCTTTGGCAATGTGTACACTTTTCCCTAAGGGGGACATGGGTGGCCAGAAAAAGGGCTCCTGATGCTTCCTTATAGGAACAATGTACCATAGGTTATATATAGTCCATAAAACAGAATTAATGTTAAGATAAAAATACAGTTAAAAGCTAAAAATTTAAATAGTGGGTGGGGAAGAGAACTCGTGGCTACTGGACACTGAAAGTGCAAGAAACGTAAAGTCGTTCAAAAACAAATGATCATGTTAATATCTAGCATATATATTGTGGGGTATTGCTCAGGTGTAAGCTAGGTAGCGGTCGCAGACAGAGGGAAAGAGACAGTTCTCAGTTCAGTTCAGTGTTTATTCACACCACAAAACAAATGGAACAAAAATCCGGCATTGTCTTCATGCTTGTTTAAAACATAAACATACAGACCAGGCTTGGCCTTCTCACCCAGTAGCAGGGTCTTCACAAATAGTCCAAATTGTTGGTGTAAGTTCACACCTTGCAGAAGCTGCTGCATAGCACTTAGTCCATTTAAAGTCCAAAACAGCCAACCTGTCCTCCTAGACAGGACACGTGTTTGCTCTTGGAACAAGCTTCTCCCTCTGAGACTAGAGCTCACTCCACTCTCTTGTGCACACTTCCAGCTCAGCTTTGTTAGCTGGAACACCCTGAAAACCCGGTTTGGACCGGTGCTTGAAGTTTGGTCCGGTGCTTGATTTCAGCTTGCTGCATTACTCTGAGCAACACAAGCTGAGAGGATAATACCTCCCATCCAGCAACAAACCCCTGACTGTGTCACATACCCCCTCCCTTTGTTCAACCTTGAGGGGATGAACACTCGCCAGACAGTGCACCCGGGACAGGGCATCTGCATTCCCCTGTAGCCGGCCTGCTCTGTGTTCCACTGTGAATTTGAAGTTCTGTAGAGACAAGAACCATCTGGTGACCCGAGCATTCCTCTCCTTGGCCTGGCTCATCCACTTGAGAGGTGAATGGTCAGTCACCAGTCGGAACTTCCTCCCCAACAGATAATAGCGGAGAGACTCGAGTGCCCACTTGATGGCTAGGCACTCCCTCTCCACTATACTGTACCTGGTTTCGGCTGGGGTGAGCTTGCGACTCAGGAACCCAACAGGATGCTCTTCCCCATTAATTTCCTGAGATAGTACAGCACCGAGGCCCACTTCAGAGGCATCGGTCTGTACTACAAACTCCCTCTTGAAGTCGGGTGTCACCAGGACTGGTGACCCGCACAAGGCCGACTTCAAAGCGGAAAAAGCCTTCTCCGCTTGGTCATTCCAGCGAACCATCACTGTCTTACGTCCCTTCAGGAGCCCTGTCAATGGAGCCGCTACAGTAGCAAAATGGGGAATAAATCTCATATAATACCCCACCATCCCCAGGAATGACTTTATTTGCCTGGTGGTGACAGGTCGTGGCCAACTCCGTATTGCCTCTACCTTATTCATCTGGGGTTTGATGACTCCACGCCCAATGATATAGCCTAAGTACCGTGCCTCCTCTAACCCTATGGCACATTTCTTTGGGTTAGCAGTTAGCCCGGCCCTACGGAGGGAGTCTACTACAGCCTGCACTTTTGCCAGATGACTCTCCCAGTCAGCACTGAAAATGACAATATCATCGAGGTACGCTGACGCGTAACGCCGATGTGGACGAAGCACAATGTCCATTAAACGCTGGAATGTGGCCGGGGCGCCATGCAGGCCAAAGGGTAACACTTTATACTGAAATAGTCCCTCAGGTGTGATAAAGGCAGTTTTCTCCTTGGCAGCCTCCGTCAAGGGCACTTGCCAGTACCCTTTAGTGAGGTCCAAGGTAGAAAAATACCTGGCCTGTCCTAAGCGCTCAATTAGCTCGTCCACCCGGGGCATGGGATAAGCATCAAATTTGGACACTTCGTTCAGTTTACGAAAATCGTTACAGAAACGTAGCGTCCCATCTGGTTTGGGTATCAAAACTATTGGGCTTGCCCACTCACTTCTTGACTCTTCAATTACGTCCAGCCGCAGCATCAACTGTACTTCCTCCGTGATGGCTTGTCGCCGAGCTTCGGGCACCCGGTACGGCTTTAGCCGGACTTTTGCCTGGGGCTCCGTGACAATGTCATGTTGGATTACGGAAGTACGTCCAGGGAGGTCAGAGAACACGTCCGTGTTCCGACTAATGAACTCCTTGAGCCTGTTTAGGGGAAAGGCTGTCAGCAATGCGCACTGTGGCAGCCGCTTCCCCGGGAACAGTTGGAGGTACTGGTTTCCCTTCCCCTAAACGTACCGGCTGCGGGGTGCTCCCAACGCAGGTCTCCCTATCTCTCCAAGGCTTTAGCAAATTGACATGGTAGACCTGCTCTGGCTTCCGTCGCCCTGGCTGATGTACCTTGTAATTTACATTGCTTACCTTTTCCAGAATTTCGTAAGGGCCTTGCCACCTTGCGAGGAACTTACTGTCTACCGTTGGTACTAAAACCAAGACTCTGTCTCCTGGGTTAAAGCTCCGCACCTTAGCTACTCTATTGTAGACCTGACTCTGGGCTCGCTGAGCCGCCTCCATATGTTCCCTGACAAGGGGCAACACTGTCTCCATCCGCTCCTGCATCTTAGTGACATATTCAATGACACTCTTATGCGGAGTGGGCTGTTGCTCCCATGCCTCTTTGGCCACGTCCAGCAAACCTCGGGGATGTCTGCCATATAGTAATTCAAAGGGCGAGAACCCAGTAGAGGCCTGGGGCACCTCTCGCACTGCGAACATAAGATAGGGCAGAAGCAGATCCCAGTCCCTTCCATCCTTGGACACTGCTCTTTTCAGCATATTTTTCAAAGTTTGATTAAATCTCTCCACCAGGCCGTCTGTTTGGGGGTGGTAAACTGAAGTCCTTAACTGTTTAATCCCCAGCAACTTGCAGAGTTCCTTCATGACCTTCGACATGAAGGGAGTCCCCTGGTCTGTCAGAATCTCCTTAGGTATCCCAACCCTTGAAAACATCTCCATTAACTCCTTAGCTATAAGTTTGGCAGAGGTATGACGCAGTGGCACTGCTTCTGGATACCGGGTTGCGTAGTCAAGGACAACTAAAATATGTTGGTGACCCCTAGCAGATTTAGGTACTGGACCCACAAGGTCCATGGCAATTCTCTCAAAAGGTACCTCGATAATTGGGAGGGGTACTAGGGGACTGCGGAAGTGCTGCTGGGGGCTAGTTATTTGACAGGTCGGACAGGACTTACAAAACTCTTCCACCTCTTTGAACACACTGGGCCAGTAAAATCGCTGTAGTATACGGTCCTGGGTTTTCTGCGGCCCAAGGTGTCCACCTAAAACATGTTGGTGAGCAAGATCCAGTACCATCCTACGATATGCCTGAGGCACTATTAATTGTTCAACATTCTCACCCCGTAGTTGGGTGACCCGATACAGTAAATTATGGTGAACCACAAAACGAGGAAAAACTGCCTCAGCTCCTGGTTGTTGTGGCTCACCTTCAACCATTAACACATTCCCCCAGGCTCGGGACAGAGTCTGGTCCCGGAGTTGCGCCGTACCAAAATTGTCACCAGAGACGTTTAAGTCTGACAATTCAGGGCCTGGCGGCAAGTCCTCTACTTCCCCAACCATTACATTCATTGGTAGTGTCTCCCCATCATCCACCGAAGTGGCGGTCACCCCTACCGCTGGCCCTTCCGCCTCGGGTTCCCAAGGTTCTGGTTCTAGGTCTGGAACATGACCTTCAGCTATTGCTCTCCCTGACCCCTGGGGACTGACATGCAGTAACGATGGCCATAGTGCAGAGAATAATGGAAAGTCTCTTCCTATAATTAGGTCATAGGGCAGATTTGATGCTACTGCCACCTCGTGGACTTTCCTCCCAGCAGGTGTTTTTATGACCACCAGTGCGGTTGGATAATCTTTTAAGTCTCCATGAATACACAATACTCGAACCTTGCGACTAGTGAACTGAGAGGGTAGCGCCAGGGTATCCCGTACTATGGTCACTAGGCTCCCTGAGTCAAGTAGTGCATTAGCCCTGCACCCATCAACGGACACTGGGCACATGGGAGGTGCCCTATCTGCATCCAGGACGTCAGCGGTACATACAGGCCGTGCATAGAAGGAAGTACGGCGAGCGTACCCACAGTCCATAGGTTCGGAGGCCAAGGGGCAATTTGCAGCCACATGTCCCAGGACATGACAGCGCCAACAGCGGAGTGTGGGGATCTCACGAATCTTTGTGGAACGTTGTTTGGACATCGTTGGGGAGCTACTCCCAGCAGAAGGTCGGGGCTTTTCCTCAGTCACTGCAAGTGGGGGTGAGGGACGGGGTGGCTTACGTGTAGGGGTACAGTCCCGCACAAAGTCCTGGGTGGCTATATAACGTTCGACCAGACCAACCAGCTGGTCTAAATTACCTGGGTCACCTTGACCTACCCAGCGCTGAATGGCAACCGGCAGAGTGCGCACAAAACGGTCTACCACCACCCTCTCCACTATTTGGGCTGGGGTTAAAGTCTCAGGCTGAAGCCACCTTTTTACCAGGTGCAGTAGGTCATAAGCTTGAGACCTGGCAGCTCGGGATTCCACAAACCCCCACTGATATACACGTTGGGCCCGCACATAAACATTGACTCCCATGCGTGCCAGGATCTCACCTTTCAACTTCTTGTAGTCCAGGGCATCCTCCTGAGTGAGGTCAAAATATGCCTTTAACGCATCGCCAGTCAGGAACGGGGCCACCACTTCAGCCCACTGGTCAGGCTGCAGCCCCTCACGCTCTGCCGTTCTCTCGAACACCGCCAGGAAGGCCTCTACGTCATCCTCCGCTGTCAGCTTTCTCAGCGCAGTTCGGACTCTCTCTCTGGCCGCAGGCTGTAGCTGGGTCACCACTGTTGGAGTCTCACGCAGCGCCTTTATTTGTTGTAGCAGTAAGTCGTTAGTCTGTTGCTGGGCCTGCATAGCCTCAGAGTGTGCCATCTGCTGTTGAACATTAGCTTGCACAAGTTGTTTAATCAGCTCCTCCATCTTGTCCGGTGATGCTAGCTGAAACTTTGCAGGTTTAATCCACGACATGAAATGGTGCCCAGAAAAAAAACTCCAGTTTTGCACCACCCTCACTGCGTTTTGCCCGCTCCAAGCCACCAATTGTGGGGTATTGCTCAGGTGTAAGCTAGGTAGCGGTCGCAGACAGAGGGAAAGAGACAGTTCTCAGTTCAGTTCAGTGTTTATTCACACCACAAAACAAATGGAACAAAAATCCGGCATTGTCTTCATGCTTGTTTAAAACATAAACATACAGACCAGGCTTGGCCTTCTCACCCAGTAGCAGGGTCTTCACAAATAGTCCAAATTGTTGGTGTAAGTTCACACCTTGCAGAAGCTGCTGCATAGCACTTAGTCCATTTAAAGTCCAAAACAGCCAACCTGTCCTCCTAGACAGGACACGTGTTTGCTCTTGGAACAAGCTTCTCCCTCTGAGACTAGAGCTCACTCCACTCTCTTGTGCACACTTCCAGCTCAGCTTTGTTAGCTGGAACACCCTGAAAACCCGGTTTGGACCGGTGCTTGAAGTTTGGTCCGGTGCTTGATTTCAGCTTGCTGCATTACTCTGAGCAACACAAGCTGAGAGGATAATACCTCCCATCCAGCAACAAACCCCTGACTGTGTCACAATATATATATATGTTCCATATAGTGAACTTATTAAGATGTTTAAAGTTTAGGCATAGTGCAGTGTATATCTAATTCTTAACACCAGTCTTAATGGATTCCCCCCCAATATGTCTGGGGAAATATTAGTGCAGAAATGCTTACTATTGGCGATTCTAACATGTAGTGCACCACAGGTTTATCAGATTATCAGGTATTAATGCAGGAGTAAAATTACTCACTGTTATCAGTTCAACATGCGCTGTATGGCGGGCTTAGCAGGTTCGCCTGGAATCTGATGGACCTGCTTTATCAAACAAAATTAGCTAACTTGCTGTGACAATTTAATTCCCTTCCCTCACATCATTCTCAATATTGTCCCCGATTCATTTACTACAGTACTTGTTTTGGTTCATTGAGACATATAAGTGCTCCTTTATATACAGCTCTCTTAAGATTCAGCTTCAACATTTTAATGAAGTAATGAAATGGACTTTGGGAATTATTTTTAGCTAATATTTTGTGTTTTCCTGGTGTGTCAGGGATCACGATCCTATTCCATTATCCAATTTAGCCCACATTTCATAGATGGCCTCACATCTGACTTTAAAATGCATTGGTATACAGAGAAGTTCATTGTCAAATCAATGTCAGCAAAGAGTCCAGGTCATGTGGTTGGAAAACAAGCACAAATCATTATCCCTTTACCATCATGCTTTTAATGAGGAATGTTCTCCCGAGAAGTGCATTATGGCCAAATATCTTCACTTGGGTCTGATTGTGTGACCTGGTTATGAGGCAGATAGTATTGCTCCAATTCACCCTCCTAAAAAAGGGGTGGCAGGAGAGAAACAGAGACAGGGGTGCACTCCTAGTGATGTACAGTAAAGGAAATGTCTATAGGTATTATTAAGTGCAGGTGGACTCTCACCCTAATGGACTTGAGTGCGTATAATGAGATTCCTGGGCAGCCAATCTCTCCATACTCCAGGTAACCCGGCGGATGATTATTAGATGAACAAAGCCTATTGGATCAGTTTGGATAACAAATGTGGCATTCGGCACTCTTCAGGAATACACCTAACCGGATATACGTTTTAAAAATCATAGGATCTATATTTAAATTCAGAAACGCGTTTGGTCTAGAACCTGGACCTCCGTCAGGTAATATAGGTATACATCCCTATATATATATGTCTTATCCCATTATACAATACTATTGAGAAGGCTATCAAGTAGGCTTGTATAATTTTGGTATTCACAGTCGCTGCAGTATTAGGTTGGAGCGACATCTGTTCTCAAGAGGTTGAACTTACATCCAATGGAGATAGAAAAACCCCTTTAACTGCTCTGCAACTTCAGTGCAACTACAAGTCTCATATCTATCTTATCAGTACATCTCACTGGCACATTATCTTTCTGATCTGAGGAAGCATGTCTCATCGGAGGTCAAACTATCACATGTGGAATCTGGTGTTTCGTCTGATTGGCACAAGAGTTTCTATTATCTGTCTGTCCAATTGACACAATAGGCATGTGGCCTGAAGAGATGCAAGCGGCTTTAGTTGACTTTATGGGCTTAAAAACAAATGAGTTACTGGTACAAGTGCCTTTTAGCAAGTTGAGTTATTGGCATTTAGTTTGGATACATATAAATAATGGTTGAATATGGTAAATAACATAATGGAAATTAACAATAGGCAACAATAAACTTCAATGTTATTGCTGCATTTGTAAATGTCCAAACTAATACATATAGGGACACGTTTACTAAGAACAGCGCAGTGTAAGGTTTGCCTGTGTAGTGTGCAGAGGGCGCCAGATTCAAGATTTCTGGTGCACATTCTGCATGAATCTGGCGCTCCCTGCACTGCCCCGACAGAGTGCACCACTTTTTTTGATGCACCTTTAAAATGGGCCGTGCAACACTTTTCTGTCCCAAGTCTGACTCACTTTGCATGTTAAATCTGGGGCACGGTCCAACTGAACACCAGAACGCCCCTTTCAGTGCACAAATTTGTGTTGCGTAAAGAATACAGCAGCTGCACCACAAAACGGTCGCAGGCAACACAAATGTAACGCAGGCACTTCCTAAATACATGGGAAAGCAGTTTGCACCTAAAGGAGTGTACAAAGTCCGCCAGATAGCTGGTGCATGGCTCTTAGTAAATGTGGTCCATAGAGTTAAACTCCTGCATAGTAAACATAGATGAAAAAAAAAAATTGGAAACCATCCCAAAACAACGAATAAAAATACATCAAAAAGTGATATTAACCTCAAAATATTACTAATAAAAAGTGAAGTTTCCTCTTAAGAAAAAAAACCTCTAAAGCCGCTTTCACACTGATATGTGCTCAACCAGCCATAGAGAGAAGTGCGGCACGTCTTTACTCACAGGGGAAGATACAGCTCTATCTTCCCCCCACCCTCCCGGCACAGTAATGGATGGATGTATTGCCCATTGAAAATTTTCTATGATATGAAATACTTTTCTGTAAAAACTACAAAAGTGCTTGAAGGGGTTTTCCCATTAACACAAGTTACGCCCTATCCACAGGATAGGGCCTAACTTGCTGATCGGTGGGGTCTCTTTTACGAAAAAGGGGGACTCTGCAAGTTCCGAGATAGAGATTAATGGAGCAGAACGGTCATGCGGGGCCGTATGCTCCATTACTCTGACAAAGAGACGAGGGGTCTGACAGAGGTACCTGGGACCTCATCGGACCCCTCATTTTCTTGATCTGTGGGGTATTAAACCCCCCACCGATCAGCAAGTTTGCCCTATCCTGTGGATAGGGCCTAACTTGTGTTGGTGGGAAAACCCCTTTAAGGAATTATACATTTATTGGCTAACCTGAAAAGTTATTTTAGTTATGAGATTTCAGAGCACACAGACCCCTTCATCAGGTAAGGATACAAATGAAATACACAGAAGATTTTTCAGTTTTCCTGGGTAACACGGTACGTGTTTGCGTGGGTCTCCTCCGGGTCCTCCGGTTTCCTCCCACACTCCAAAACATACTGGTAGGTTGATTAAATTGTGAGCCCCATTGGGGACATGGACGATTTGGCAAGCTCTGTGCAGCACTGAGTAATCTGTGTGCGCTGTATACATAAAGAATTATTATTATTACTTCTACACTCTTCACTACATATTTTGCCAATTGAAACGCATGGGAACATATGCGACCTGTACTGCAACATACGGACATACGGTACGGATTACATACAGCCATTTTCAAGCAGCCTCGCACCTTTTGGTTGACAAAATATACTTAAAAATTTTTTAGAATATAGACATTGACCTACATTATAAAGCTAACATATTCCTATTAATGAAAATCTTTAGCATATATTCTTTGTAAAGATGACTAAATTATATACACTCACCGGCCACTTTATTAGGTACACCTGTCCAACTGCTCGTTAACACTTAATTTCTAATCAGCCAATCACATGGCGGCATGGGTGCATTTAGGCATGTAGACATGGTCAAGACAATCTCCGGCAGTTCAAACTGAGCATCAGTATGGAGAAGAAAGGTGATTTGAGTGCCTTTGAACGTGGCATGGTTGTTGGTGCCAGAAGGGCTGGTCTGAGTATTTCAGAAACTGCTGATCTACTGGGATTTTCAAGCACAACCATTTCTAGGGTTTACAGAGAATGGTCCGAAAAAGAAAAAACATCCAGTGAGCGGCAGTTCTGTGGGCCGAAATGCTTTGTTGATGCCAGAGGTCAGATGAGAATGGGCAGACTGGTTCAAGCTGATAGAAAGGCAACAGTGACTCAAATCGCTACCCGTTACAACCAAGGTAGGCAAAAGAGCATCTCTGAACGCACAGTACGTCGAACTTTGAGGCAGATGGGCTACAGCAGCAGAAGACCACACCGGGTGCCACTCCTTTCAGCTAAGAACAGGAAACTGAGGCTACAATTTGCACAAGCTCATCGAAATTGGACAGTAGAAGATTGGAAAAACGTTGCCTGGTCTGATGAGTCTCGATTTCTGCTGCGACATTCGGATGGTAGGGTCAGAATTTGGCGTCAACAACATGAAAGCTTGGATCCATCCTGCCTTGTATCAACGGTTCAGGCTGGTGGTGGTGGTGTCATGGTGTGGGGAATATTTTATTGGCACTCTTTGGGCCCCTTGGTACCAATTGAGCATCGTTGCAACGCCACAGCCTACCTGAGTATTGTTGCTGACCATGTCCATCCCTTTATGACCACAATGTACCCAACATCTGATGGCTACTTTCAGCAGGATAATGCGCCATGTCATAAAGCTGGAATCATCTCAGACTGGTTGCTTGAACATGACAATGAGTTCACTGTACTCAAATGGCCTCCACAGTCACCAGATCTCAATCCAATAGAGCATCTTTTCTCATCATGGATTCGCATCATGGATGTGCAGCCGACAAATCTGCGGCAACTGTGTGATGCCATCATGTCAATATGGACCAAAATCTCTGAGGAATGCTTCCAGCACCTTGTAGAATCGATGCCACAAAGAATTGAGGCCGTTCTGAAGGCAAAAGGGGGTCCAACCCGTTACTAGCATGGTGTACCTAATAAAGTGGCCAGTGAGTGTATATTACATACACTGATGCTAATAATATTAGTAATTTATCCCCCAAAAGACAAATTGGAAAACAGCTTTGATGAAAGACAAATAAAAAGGAATGGTCTTGGAAGTGGGGATTAAAATATGAATATGAAAAATGAAAACTGACAACTATAAAGAGTTAAAATGTGATGATAAATAAGCACATGTTTTGTTCCTAAAAATAGAAAAAAAAGGTTCCTTTTAAACACTCTTGTGATTGTCATGTGAGTCTCCAAGTTTAAATACAGAAATATAGTGATACAAATATTTACTTTATGTGCAGCTGCAAATGGAATTGAAAATATTTATTTTTATGATAATTTTTCTAAAATATGAAAAGTCCAAATGTACCATTTACTTCCACTTGCTAACTCCTTTGATAAACCTTCCCCATTATGTTTTGGGTCTATTATCAGCATTCACATGAAAAGACTTTTGTCCCCCTACACAGGGAGAATCGGGGGCTATATCCTGGCGCAGGCTATAGCGCAATTCTACACTAGGCAAGACCTGGTGGAGAACTGATGCGGCCTATCAGTATATCCGGTGTAACTTGCACTGGAAAGGGGAAGCTCAAGACTGGCACAGCTCCGGATAAATTACCCCCCCCCCCACTATGTATATTCTACATGGTAATAAATGGTGACAAATTCAGCCCATATTTTTTCAAGTAGGAAGCTGTCAGTATATTTAGACTTCATGTGTGGATGTAGAGGAACTCTCTTTTCATTGCCATGTGGGGTAAAAGCCAACAACAATAACTTGTGGTCTTCAGTACAGCACCGGACCGGCTCTGCCCCTACATCCTTTTCTTTCTTGCACAGTGACCTTTGCACAGAACAAAAAGCATGTCTAGCCAATGACTCATCTCCAGGCTACAGATCCTCATGGTCCACATAGCTGCTGCAAAGCACATATCACACCTTAAAGGGGTTGTCCACTTTCAGCAAATAATTTGTATTGTTTGTGTAAGGAAATGTTATTCAGTTTTCCAATATACTTTCTGTATCAATTCCTCATGGTTTTCTTGATCTCTGCTTGCTGTCATTCTATAGAAAGATTCTATGTTTACTTCCAGTGGATAGAAATCTGTCCATGGTCTGTGATGGAGACGCAGGTGCACGAGCCGTTACTATCACACAAAATTCATTTTCACTTTTTAACCCCTTTCCGTGTTTTAATTTTCTATATTTTACTCACTGAATAACAAAAGCCACAACTTTTTTTTTTCATTTGCAGAGCCATATAAGGGCTTATTTTCTGCAGGAGAAATAGTATTGACAAAAAGGGCAGTTGCGCCGTTCTTAATGGAATTGTTTTTATGCTATTCACTGTGCAGCCACTATTGGTGAGTATGATCATGAAGTTTATATACATTTTGTTATGTTATGGGTAAGCAGCAATTTTATGTGTGACCAGCTGACATTTTCATCCATAACATTTTGGGAAGTATGTGACCTTATGATCAGCCTTTAGGTTTTAATGGATGGCAAAATTGCGTGAAAGCAACAATTCAGAAATTTGGCCATTTTTTTCAATTAAGTCTTTTACTGTATGGAATTATTGTTTTTATAATTTATATGGGCATTTTGGGATGTAGGAATACTTAAACGGTTTATTTTGCTTATTTATCTGGAAGTAATCGGCAGCCCTGATAACATCATACAATGGGACTGCAGCACTTCATAGGTTGATATCCATGATCTCTGTTTGCACCAATGGTAAAGGGGGATCACCAGTTACCTGTGATATATGGAGCCATGAGAACACTGTACATGTACGCTGTAAGGCCGCAAGCTTGTGGCCGTACATACATCCCCCACAGACGGCAAGGCCACCCAGAGTGATGCAGTGCTACACATGAGCGGCACCGTACCGCTCTGTACACGGGGAAAAGATAGGACGCTGTACGCCGTGCATTTCTATGGAGAAATGGGTCTCCCCTCCTCTCCATCACACCAGACATATATGCCTGTGTGCGTTCATGTAAATTCAGTTTAAGAGGTTATAGAGCTTTTCTGTTATACTATAAAACCCCTTGACAGCCAATGCACTCCTCTACGGTGTCAGCTGCCACCAATAATTGCCCACTGCAGTCGCATGACTGCTGACACCACTGGAAAGGGTTCTATACGACAGGAGCTGGAAAGTACCTTTTTTCGTCAGGCTTTCAGTCCAGCAGACCAAGGGGTTTTCCATTTAAACTAGAATACTTCATTATGTCTACTCATCAATTCAATTTGGGTTGTTATAGTTCATGCGCTGCATTATCTTTCTCTATGTGATATATTTAAACAGTTTAACCATACATATTATAATTATTAAAGGAAATCTACCATCAAAATCAAGCATGATAAACAAGAGACACTTACTCATAGATAATCTTCTTATGATTGTTATCCATTGCCTCCTCCTACATTATGCTAATGAGCATGAGGGGCTCCTGGAGGTGTTGCTTGAGCCCCTCCATGCTGCAGATTCACAGGATGTTACAGTCTGCAGGAGCACTTCCCCCTTCCACTGTGTGCTGAAACTTCATGTGATGTAGTGAGATTACATTATGCAGAGGGAGGGAGAAAGATGGGGCAGTGTAAAAGCCTGTGAAGCTGCAGCACCAGGGGCTCTCGTAACACCCCCAAAGGCCCTTCAAGCTAATTTTTATGATTTTAAAAGTTGATTTTTAAAAGAAGAGGGTCATGTATAACAATATAAGAAGAACACCAGAGTAATCCTGTTTCCTGCTTTATCATGTGTGCCCAATGGTTTATCATGCTTAACCATGCTTTATTATGGTTTACCATGCATGACCAATGGATGATCCGATCTGTTTGTGACCAACTTTTTCTTTTAGTTGGTCACAAACAGATCAGATCATCCATTGGTTTGCCTTGTTATATATATATATATTGGACTTTAACTTTTAAAACTCTCCAGATGGGCTTTCATAATTGATGAAGCGGTTGAAACCATAATAGGATTTGTATAAGTCTGAGTGGGTGGTGTCAGCCATAGTCTGCACTGGGTGGCAGTCATTGGCCATAGTCCGGTCTGGCTGGCATAAGCCATAGTTCGGTCTGGGTGGCTGGTGTCAGCAAATAATAGTCTGGGTGGCTGGTGTCAGCTAATACTCTGGGTGGTCGGCGTTGGCCGTAGTCCAGCACGGGTCTGGGTGGCCAGCATTGGCCATGCTAGTGTCGACCATAGCCTGGACAGGGGGGTCTGGGTGGCCGGGATCGGTCATAGATGATCTGGGTTTCCGGCATGAGCTGTGATCCAGCATGTAGGTTGAAATTTCTTAGGAGTCAAAAAAAGGTTGTGTACCCTATATATTAAGGCATGATGCAAGATTACTAGAATTGTCTTAATTGGTTATTTAAGTACAGAAAACAGACAGTAATGGTTTTCTGGCATAAATAACGGACTATCAACATTATTACATTACTACATTATATACAGCTATAAGTTATATATTTGTTTGACTGAAAATGTTATGTCCATCACAAGTATTATACTACATTCCATCTAATGCCATTTAAGAGCTATTTACTGCCATTTGGTTGTGCCATACAATAGGTCCAGAAAAGTTTTTGATGGCAAAATGTTTAGTACCGTCAAAACAGATATTATCACCCGGCCTTGAGGTTTCAGTGAGTAAAGGAAACTACTACTTCACAGGAAGTTTGCCATAGATATTGTGAAGTCCACCCAAATGTCTTGTTTTACAGCAGGTTAGAATGGCATGTGTTATAATAATAATCTTTATTTATATAGTGCCATCATATTGTGCAATGATTTACAAATGATAGGGGACATTTACAAATATAATATAACATTACAGAGTACAAACATTCATATGGAACAATAGGAGTGAGGGTCCTGTTCACAAGAGCTTACATTCTATTAGGATGAAGGGGGTGACACAAGGTATAAGATCGTGTATAATGGTCGAGCCATTCTTTATAAGGCAACAGTATAAATAATATAATTTAAAAAATGCTGCTGCTTGAACCAGTAAACAGCCGCCATCTTATGTATAAGGTCCAAGGTGAAAGTGACCGCAGAGAAGCCTGGAGCTTGGGATATATCTGATGTTTGCTGGATAACAGACAAGAGGAGGACGTAGGATTGAGGAGTAAAGAGAGAGTTGACATTTCATGCAGTTAGTGAGTGTGATAGACCTGGTTAAAGAGATGGGTTTTAAGAGCACAATCCTAGCTGTTCACTATAAAATAGTCTTTTAGTATTTTCGACAAGGTTTTATGGTCACCTATAGATTTGCTCACTGTTACCTATAGTTACTTTTGCTTTAATTTATTAACGGCTATCTACCAAGAAAATCAAGCCTGATAAACCAGGGAAACTTTCTCATAGATCTGGTCACTGTGACTGTGGTAATGTTCTTATATTTGTTGTCCATGGCCTCCTTCCTTCTGAAATCAACTTTTAAAATGATGCAAATTTTTCCAGAGGCCCTCTGTGCTGCAGCTTCACAGGTTGTTATATTGTGCGAGAAGCACTTGGTAGCATTATAACAAACAAAAAATGGATGAGTTTGAGTTACCAAATAATGATACAAATCTAATAGTGAACTCCATGCTTATTCCCTGTTAATAGATTACTTACTATATAAAAGTTAATTAGCATATTTTCATACAGAAAACAATTGAATGTTTGCGCCGCCTAATTTTACCATGAAGGTATAAAATCAGCAGCATTTAGTGAATTTTCACAACATGATCAAAACAATGTCTGCACTAGTTTCAGTTTATGAAAGCAGCTGCCAGCAGTCAATCACCTACTTCTGGTTTTGTGGTGTGAAAAAAAAACTTGGTTCTGCTTGAGAAAAATATGACCCCTGCTGATGCGGAACATCTATTTGCCTCTGTTTACATTGGAAATATTATTATATATTATATATAATTATATATCATTTTGCTACCTTGAAAGGCAGCCTCCTTAACACAAAGCAAGAAACCAAGTAGCATGATGTGGGATTAAGCTAAACCAGTATAAGCTGTTCCAGAAGGAATAGATTCCCAATTTTAGACAGCACTGTTTAGACCTGGTTGGATCTCCTCAGTACAGCGTAGGGAATTGGTCTGGCTGGGTGTGAGGCTATTGACTATGGTCAGACAGTAGGTGTTCTCCAAGGAGAGTTCTCTCCAGGAGAGATTGCCTATTAAGGCCACCTTATAGGCGTGTGGAGACTTATAGCCATAGATGCTCCACCAGGGGATTTGGGGAAATTTGTCAGTGAACTAATTCAAATTTGATGTAGATTTATTAGAAGAAGCAAATCTCTAGAATATGTTATTTCTATGTCTGAACCGTAAGTACCTGACCTGATGGTCGCAAACAGGAAGTGGCAAGTGATGCTGTAAAACATTTGGTTATTTATAGAGAGCACAAAGGCAACCACTGACTTACTGTTACTGTGCCTGCACCAAGTCATCTGCTTGGATTCCACACAGACTGTTATTGTCAGTGATTACATTTTGGAGACATTTCATATTTCATATTGTTGAATAACTTGGCATATTGCCTACATCAATAATTATAATTAGGCAGAAAAGAAGAACAGCCATTGAAGAAGATTAACCCCTTAAGGGCACAGCCTTTTTTATGTTTTTGAGTTTCCATTTTTCAGTCCCCACCTTCAAAACACCATTATTTTTCCATATACAGAGCTGAATATGTATGGTATTCGAGATTCTATGCTGTGTTCTAGGAAGCTGTAAAAATATTCCAAATGCAGTAAAATTGATGAGAAAATGCATTTGAAAAATTTTCTTGTGGGCTCTGCTTTTATTGCTTTCATTGTGCACTCCAAATGACACCTCCCCTTTATTTTTTGCATCGTTACAATCAAAAGGATACCAAATTTATGTAGGTTTTATTATGTTGCAATAGATTTTTAAAAATTCAAACCTTTTGTACACAAAAACATTCCTTCATTTCCCCATATTCTGGCACTGATAACTTTTTCATACTTCAATGTACAGACCCATGTAAGGTGTCATTTCTTTGTGGGGCGATATTTAATCATTTCATTGTAAAGCCTTTTGACTTTTAATTCCAAATTTTGTGTGATGCAAAAAAATGGTGTTTCAGACATTTGGGCCCTATTTTCTGTTACGTGAACCTTTAATAACCATTTTAATAACCACCTTTAATAACTATTTTAGATTTTGATAGCATGGGACTGCCCCCTGTAGTATATAGCCTGCCAGCCCCCTGTAATATATAGCCTGCAGCAACTGTCTCCAATATAATGCACTCACCTACCAACGCCCCCCCCCTCTCGCAGGTCCTCCTTTATCCAGTGATGCTCCAGCATCTGGGTCCCTGAGCCATCCATCGCAGGCATCATGACGTCAGCCACTCGCTGACATCATAGTGTGTGACGATGCTGGCGCACATAGTAGAACGTCAGCGAGCGGTTGACGTCACGATCCCTGCGGTGGACGATGCGAGGAAACGGAGACGATGACGGAGCATCGCTGTATAGAAGAGGACCTCCCGGGGGGGGGGGGGGGAGTGGGGCATCGGAAGGTGAGTACACTGTTTGTATTATTTCTTGACTCGTGTATAAGCCAAGGGGAGGTTTTTCAGCACATTATGTAAATGTTGACAATGATATAATTAGGCAAATCTCTTCTACAGCTGTTTTAAAATGCATGCGTTAAACACAAAAAAACGCAACGCATGACCGCAGCCTAAATCGACTGTACATGAGCAGCACACCACTACTTTTATAATACAATTGTGTTATTTATGATAGTAAATCGTCTTGTATATTTCGGCAGTTACCTTTACTTTAGCATTGTTCTTTTGCTTTTCTTCTTGCATTGATCTGTTTGTTCATGAGGAGAATGTATAAAACGGTCATTAACACCTGTAGAACACAATGTCTGATTACTTTACAGAAGTTTCAAGAACACGAGACATTTTCAGATGTGGAAAGTAATTAGAGACTTGAAGCAGCTGCATATGTGACAATAATTATGCAAGGTCTGTTATAATACAAACAGGATGTCTTGTGCCCTGGTTACAACACATGAAGGGTGGCTCACTAACGTAAAACATATGTCATATCTGATCAATACCGCAGTCACAAGCAACTGTGACACTTGATTTTCGTAAACACTCTTATTTTTGTAAGAAAAATAGGAATGAGGCCAAACTAAAGTGCAAACCAATCTAAATAAATTGCACAAATAATACAGTATCAGTAACTTGCAGCAAATTAAAAAAATAATGTACTGTATATACTCAGGTATAAGCCAACCCAAGTAGAAGATGAGGCCTCTAATTTTACCACAAAAACCTGGGAAAAGCTATTGACTCGAGTATAAGCCGAGGGTGGGAAATACATTGGTCACAGCCTCCCCGTCCCTGCCGGACCCTTCCCCATGGTATATAGCTAGCACCTGCCCCCCAGTATACAGCCTGCCAGCCCATATCCCCCAGTATATAGACAGCCCCCTGCCCCAGCAAATAGCCAGCTCCCTGCCCAGGTATATAGCCAGCTCCCTGCCTCATTATATAGCCAGCCCCCTGCCCCAGTATATAGCCAGCAGCAGGGGAAGCCGGAAAGGTGAGTCTTGATATATTTTTTTTACTCGAGTAAAAGCCGAGTTTGGATTTTCAGCACATTTTTTTGTGCTGAAAAACTAGGCTGATACTCGAGTATATATTGTATGTTCAATTTGTACGAGAATTTTGCCAATGTAAAATCTGTGCAACTCTTTCACATAGCTGACAGTCCTGCATTTAAATCCGCTGGTACACTGCATCTAGTAATGTCATCGGTTTTTACCTTTCATAACACTACCATAAATCATCCGAGAATAATAGACGATGTTATTGTTTATTCACTATTGATACGTTATTCTATAATAACAAAACCGTAACGGTAAAGTTTATCAAGTTTTTTCTTTAACTGCAATTTCCGAAAACTCACATTTTACCTATATACATTCATTACCTTATTGCAGCTATTTCTCTGCTAATTCTGTTTTTTGCCTTTCTCAGCCTTTCTACCTTCTGCCAAGGACAGTCCATACAGTGAAACAGACCAGTTGGATGTACTGTTAAAGGGAACCTGTGACCAGGGACCTCATTTAGACTAAAGACAGGTTATAGAAGCCCATTACAGCTGCATTGCAAATATGTCTTTCTGCCTTCTTTCTGCATTTGCATTACAATATTATTGTGTGTTATAACTTACCTTGCACACTGACAGAATCCTCTGTGTAGTCCCAGGGGTTGGGCTTTGGTTTGGGTACATTTAAAAAAAACAACATGTGACTCTCAGCCCCCACCTTTGTGTTTCTGTACATCTCCTCCCTCCTGCTTCTTCACAGAGGTCACAGCCTTGTGATAGACATCAGTGGGAGAGGGAGGAGCTGTTCAGCAGCACAAAGGTGGGGGCTGAGAGCTGAGCTGTCTGCAGCACAGGCAAGCCACATGTTTTTGAAATGCATCCCAACCAAAGCCAACCCCTAGGACTACACAGAGGATTCTGTCAGGGTGCAAGGAAGTTATAACACACAATTATATTGTACTGCAAATGCTTAGGGAAGGCAGAAAGACATATTTAGACTGCAGGTGTGATGAGCTTCTGTGACTTTTTTTAGTGAAAATAAGGTACCTGGTGACAGGTACCCTTTAAATTAACAAGGGCGAGCACCAGTCCATCAAAAATGAGTGAAGTTGCGTTCCATGCGGTTAAAAAAACGTAGCAAGGGTGTTTTTTGCTGTTGTGCCCCACTGCCTTTAGAGTCCCCCCCCCCTGACATAGCAGATCAGGGTGTGGAGAAAAAAGAAGCAACTATGAGAAGCAAATTCTCAAAAGCTAAATTGCAGTTCTGACTAACTGATGGGGCATTTTACTTGGACACTGGGGCAGATTTACTTACCCGGTCCTCTCGCGATCCAGCGGCGCGCTCTCAGAGGAGGATTCGGGTTCTGCCGTGATTCATTAAAGTAGTGTGCCCGATGTCCACCAGGTGTCGCTGCTGCGCTGAAGTCCATCGGAGTTCACTATCCTATTCCTGGTGCAGGTAAGTGCGTGTCAAGCGACACATTTTATTTTTTTAATTCTGCGGTTTTGCAGAATCCGATCGCGTGCGCCAAAACCCCGGGGCAATTCAGGGAAAAACGGCGCAAATCGGAAAAATACGGGAAACCCAGCGAAAATGGGCGAATCGGACCCTTAGTAAATGACCCCCACTATCTTTAAATATCTTTAAGATGAAAGCGCACGGATTCTGTCTGGATTGATTAAACAAAGTAATACTTTATAAAGAAATGTCCCTCTTTAAAAATGAAAAAAATCAATTACCTTAATTTATACAGATGATGTATTATTACATGAACTGTCCCTTGAAATGTTGTCAGTCCCAGGGGCAGGAAATAGGGAAAAGATACAGTTACATTGGGTTGATGTTTTGCTACAGACTAGCCAAATGGCTTCAAGGCTACAACACTTCAGAACCATATGATGATTTGTACTTAAAAGTTGCCTATGGCACCAGCTACATGTGCACATCATCTGACTATATTCAAATAGGGTATTATTCTGCAATCTTGTCAGACAGCAGCCCATTCATGAAATCTTTTTTAATCTGTCCTCTCTTGTAGAACAGATGCACCCTGGAGACTTGGTGCACTGAATAGCATTGAAAATGGTAAATCTGCTTTGGGAGATGTTCATGAATGTGTCAAATCAACAGCTCTGAAACCTGATTTTCCCTTCTTCTAGTAGTTTAAAGGGAACCTGCCCTCAGTTTTTGGCCCCCACTATAAGCAGAATTACAGCACCTTCAATCATGCCTGTTCTTCAGTGATTGACTGATGGTCCTAAAATTAACAAGCACAGAGGGTTTGTTAAAGAAACGAAAGCTGTGTAGGAAAAATGCTTTTAGTCTCAAATTGGTTACTACAAATAAACATAGTTCCCTAACTCAGTGTTCCCCAACCATTTTGTATCTGGGGACCAGCTGCATCCAAAAAAGTTTTTCCAGGGACCGGGGGAGGTTACCCTCCTACCGTGGTCAATAGAAAAATAAATGTAGGCCTGCAAATCCTCCATATCCAACCACAACCCATATAATATCCTATTTGCTGCAGTCCCTAGTCTCAATGCCACCTTTCCTGTAGTGCCCAAGTATAGTTCCCCATTTTGTGTAGCCCCCTTTTAATGTCTTGATAAGAAGGGGCTACAGAAAAGGGGACATTATAATACCCTTTTTTCTATAGCTCCCACACACTTATAATGTCCCCATATCTTTGTCCTTTTCATTGTGAGGGAAAAACATAAACATACCACTCAGTAGTGTCCACCCATTAATGAAATATCCATAGCAGGGCCCTCCCCCCCATTAATAAATTCCAAGCCTGACCTCATTAATAAAAGGAACATAGCCAGGCCCCGCCATTAATGAAATATCCCCAACTGAGCCCCCCCAGTGCAATGTCCCCAGAAATGCTCACCCCCATAAAATGTCCACAACAGTGGCCTTCCCACCTCCATTGAAAGGACAATAGCGACAGCCCCCTAAAGACAATGAAGTCAACACTTAACTTAGGTGCTCCTTTTCACCCCACGGCTCAGTTTTTTGGCCGCGGCCTGGTCTCTGGCCACCGACCGGTGGTTGGAGACCACTGCCCTAACTGTATTTGTATGTTTCTTATTGGATGAATCAATTATATTGATAATAATCAATATGTATGCATTGCACAAATATACAATATATTGGCAAATCTCGCATATAGTGTCATAAGGGAGCGGTGGGAGGAGGAGACAGTGTAACAGTCTGCAAAGCCAGATCACAGAGGGGCTAGGGTAGCCCCTCAGGCTCATTACCATAATTTAAAAAGTTGATTTAAGAAGGAAGGATTTCATGGACAATCATGGACAATTTTCATGGCAGTACATCCAACCAGGCTCTCAACTGCAGACTATCTGTAACCACACTAACTTAGGACCCCACACCTAGCATATTCACCTCCAAGATGATCTGAGACCAGCCATCCAGCTGCAGCAAAAATTGGATTGCATAACCAAAGTGTTACTGCAAAAACCATCTATGTATGCTTGTCATTCTCATCAGGGTCCCCATTTGACAGTTTTCTCTGAGGGGTTTTCTCTTCATCCATGAATATTGGTTTTCACTGTACAGGGCAGATGGCTGACTGTGTGTATGGTGTTGTGTAGCTGAGCAGTTTACTAATGTCAACGTTGTTACTTATATTTTAGGCCCCCTCCTCTACATCCCATCTCGCCCTTTTCCTATCTGCCCTTGCCCTTTACTCTCTATGCCCCCTACTAATTTTTCTACGTTCTGCAACAACTAACCCCCAGAGGGAGGTGAAAGAGGATGTGTTGGAACCATGACCTCCTTGCTCTCATGTTAGCTCTGATTGATTCATAGCCAAAAAAAGGGTGAAAAATTGTAGTATACAGGTAAATTCAGGATGTTTTAAAATCTTGCCCCAAATACCTGCTACAAGGTGCCTTTTTCTTACTCGCCCATCATTTCTGCTTTAATTTCAACTTATGCTGTATTACATCAATTAGGGGGGAATATGGCTGCATGTACTGTCAATAGGTCCTTGACAGACAGGGAAATCTTGTTGTGGGTAGTGATAAGTAAACCAAACATGCCGAACCTTGGGGGTTTGGGTCCTTGAACATGGAATTCATCCAGTAGTCCGGGTTCAGCATTCGGCTCACCCTACAATACCTCTGTCCCCAACTGTGATCTGTGCTGGCACCTATTGCAGGTATTAACTGTTTAAAAACCACAGGTAATGCTGGCCTTTTAATCTAGGATCATCGGGCCCTGATGACAGGGAGCGACAATCCTCTGGAAAACGGTGGGGGTGAACATTCATGTTTGGTACCTGAATAGTTCCGCTCATCCCTAGTTACTGGCTAGCCACAGAGGAGTCACCCAGTGCCATGTATACTAGCTGCACAGTGGATGGGATTTATCCATATCCATTGATGTGCTGTATTAAAAACCTGTAGTGAAAACAGCATTTCTTTGTGAGGAAGATTGTGCGTCAACGCCACGCTAAGGCTAAAAACATGTTTTCCCTTCTGAAGCCAGTGGCATCTGCAACATCCCCCACCGGGGCCTAGCCCTTGAGGTGAGGCCTGGAGACAGCCGGGGCCCGCTGTACCGGAGTGGCTGGCGGTTGCGGCCTAAGCACGCTATCGTCACGGTGCTTGGTACGGGGTAACCGGAGGGCTGTCCTACAGCCTGGCAGGTCTCCAGCAGGGTGGTGTTGGCAAGAAAAGATGAGGGAGCGGCTGCTATAGCGGATCTCCCTGTGGCAACCCCTTAATGTCCCGAGTGTGAGTCTCTGGGTGATGGACAGGGTGCCGGTGATGAGGGTAGTTGTAGTAGCAGGGACCAGACGGAGACAGAGGTTGAAGAAAACAACTTACAGTTCGTTTATTGCAACCGGCAGGAACTGCAGAAAACGTGTCTTTAACAGGTGGAGTACTGGAGAGGTATTTGGAGGGAGCCACAGGATGTAGTTCACCAGCCTGGTTGTGGAGGGCAGGCTGGGAGGCAGCTGTGTCCTAGAGGATACTTCAGCTCGGTCCTGGATCTCTTCAGGTATCACCCTTGAAGGTAGGATGATACCCCTTTCCTCACTACACTAACTCTAGTCTTATCTTCCACTTCAGGCAGGGGCTAGGCTCTTCCTGCACTGGTCTGGTATGCTAGAGTCTCTGAGCTGCTGCTCAGCTAACTACTCTCTGCTTGCGTCCTGCAGACCCAGAGGGCCTGACTAGGACCGGTCTCTTCTCCCTTCTGGGAGAGACTGCTCTCTTCTCTCTCTGGGGAGAGACTTCTCTAGAACATTCTGGGCTAGGGGTTTTATTACCTTCCCTTGGTCAGGTGGTGGCTGCTCCTCCAATTACCTCTCAGTGCACAGAGACAGGATGTAACACAGACATTGGTTGACATAATTACATCACAGATTAACATCTGCCTTGCCAGGCAGGATTAACCACTGCAATTTCCCCTTGATCCTATAAGGACCATGTAGTGCAATGTGGTGTTACCTACAGGTGGGACGTATTCGCAAGCACTACCTCGCCATTGCATCGGCGAGGGTGTTGCATACCCCGGGGGCAATTGAAAGAGCCGCCCTCGGCTCGACTACAGATGTTTTGGGGCACAGAGGGGGCTAAGGGCACTTCTGGGAAGTGCAGGCTGTGTGAGGTGTAGGGACAAACCGCCCATGGTCCTGGAGACAGGCACCTGGGTTGGTGTCGGACTAAGACAAACATATAGCTGTATGACAGTTGGTCGCTGACGCCATTAAACCGAACTGTACAGTAGGAAAGGTGTGGTGTCATGTCCTGTAATCCACTCCTTGCACCAAGGCCTGTATATTTGTTTGATCAACGCTTCTTCCCTGGCGGCAATTATATGGTGTCTATCTGCATTGCATGAGCATATGCGACACGAGTACCTCCTGACTGACAACCTTACCCATGTATGAGTGGCATCCAGGTGCTATCTGTGTAACACCCCCGGTCCCCTAAAGACCCGCAGTTTACGGACTACCCCCATGTGCAAACCTCAGTTTGAGGGATCAGGTAGCGGTCAGTGTTTTACACAAAAAGACGGTCCGACACAGCCACACTACAACCTGAAAAGCCTATGAAAGGGTTAATGCAGACTACTGGCATATATGACAGTGTGCAAACAGGTTAATTCACATTGGCTTAGGAGCCCAATGGGTACACATCTTGAACGTTACAGAGGTGGATAGGCTACTCAGGGTAGCAGAATAAATGTCTCTTTTCCTGAAAAGAAAAGGCATGGAAGTGCAAACATAATGTCCGTACCTAAAAAGGAAGGCATCAAGTGCAATATAATAGTCAATAGACATGGCAACTTTTCCTCAAGATTGGCAACAGTCTCTCAGAAGGTCTCCAATAGGAAAGTCCATCTTCTGGGCACAGCCCTTGATGTGGGGAAAAGTGCAATAAAGTTGCAAAGGGTCTCCTCTATGTGTAGAGGGACAGAGTCCTTTGAAGAAATCTCTGCTGTGGCAGAGGAAGGGTGCTATCATAGCACATGACAGTGTATAATCTCTTGATTGAGATAAATAAGGGTAAGAGTCTCAGGACTGTCTCTGGCTCTATAGGGTAGAAAAAAGCAAATATACAATATGTACAATGGACAAAGTACCTGAAGAGGGCTTTCAGCCCTTCAGGGATTACTCTGCATCGCTGGGTTCAGCAAAGACAGGATCCAGCTCCTGCAGGGAATCCTGTACATCCTCAGCGGGAGTAGGTGCCGGCTGGGGACACCCGGTGGCAGCAGTGGGTACTGCAGGTGCAGCAACATCCTCCGGACCTTCAGGGGGAGGAGCGCTGTCGCCCGGGGTGTCGGCTGTTCCAGCCGGGGGCTCAACTGAGCCAGGGACCACGGAGGGGTCCAGGAAAAAATAAACGGAGTCCAGCGGCCGCGCCGCGGCTCCTTCCAGCTCCGGTTCTTCCGGGGCCGGGTCATCACCCCATTGGTAACCGGCAAGGGGAGATGCGGGCCTAGATGGAACCTCCGGACAAGGTTCGCTAGCCGGGATGTCTTCTCCCACAGAAGAGCCGCGGGACCTGGCAATACTCCCGGCAGGGGAACCGGTGGGGGTGGCGCCCTGTATCATGCCCGGCCCATGGATGGCAATGGGACCCGTACTCACAATTACTGTGGATGGGGCATTCACGTGGGTCACCGCCCGGGGACTTGCAGCCGAGGAGGAAGAGGTGTTCGGAGACTCCGGCCACTCGTCGTCCTCATACCAGTCGTCCTGCGGGAAGTAGCGGTCCTCGTCGGAATCGGGGATCCGGATCACGCCAGCCGCCCAGGGTCCTCGAGGTCCTTCCTGCAGGGAGAACTCGATGCACTCTCCCGGCTTCAGGTTGTGCAGGCTCTCCGGCAGATCAGGCCTCTTGACGGACCGGCGGGGTATAAATACTTCCCGTCCGGTGTAGTCCTGGGTGGCGAAGCCATAGCCCTTCCGCTTGTCGAAGAACCGGACCATGCCGGTGGTGCGATTCTTCTCGACCCAAGCTCCAGCTGTAGATCGGCCGGCCATGTACCGCTGGGCCTCTTTCTCTCTGCGTCGCTGGTCCGAGACAGCGTCTCGGAGTCGCCGGCGGGCGGCCTCACCTCGGCCTTGAGGCTGCGGAGGTTTCGGTGCTGGGGCTCGTGGCTCCGGTTCAGGCTCGGATCTCCTTGGACGACAGGTCGGTGCCGGAACAGGAGCAGGAACCACCGGAGGGTCAGGAGCCACTACAGCGGGGCTAGCAGGCCGCGCAGCCGGAGTAGTAGGCCTCGGAGCAGGTGGAGTGGCAACACTAGGCCCAGGCGTTGGCTCAGCGGGAGTCGGGGCCTCCCCACGTGGCGCCTCCACGTGGACCCTCGGTACCGGGATGGTAGCCGGGATAGGGACGAGGAACCGCCCGGGTGGGATTTGGTACTGCGTCACCGTTTGGTAGCATGTCCTGGTGACGAAGGCCCGAGTCAATCCTCGGTGCAGCCGATGTCCAGCGGAGGGTCTTCGGACCGGCTGCGCAGAGACCACCACCATAGTCTCTAGGACCTCGTAAAACTCCGGACGCTCCACAGGAGGGAAAGGCGGAGGACCCCACATGGCGCTGTCCTCGCTGTCCAAAGTCCACTCCAGTTCTGGCGCTTCGCTGAGGCAGGGCAGGAAGTCCGCCTCGAGCCAGTGGGAGGAGTCCAAGTCCTTCCCGCCAAGAGCTGTGGCGGGCTCTAATTTTTCCTGCGCCACAGGAGGCGGGGTTCGCGCCCTTCGCGCGTGGGTGGAGCTTGATGCGTCATCTGGGTTTCCCGCCAGTGGAGGTTTTGGCGGGCTGGAATTATTTGCTGCGCCACAGTTTCTAAGGTAAAAATCTTCAGGCGCGGCAGCGCCGGATGTAGCAGAGCTGGTACAGTTCTTGCCAGGATTAACCTCTGGAGTGCGGGAGCGGCGCTCGACCGCACGTGGCAGCAGTATAACACAGTTCATTCCAGAAACACACAAGTCCTTGGGCCTAAACCCGGATGGCAGCAGGGTTAGGCAGCACAGTCTTTTTAATAAAGGAAAGTCTTTAATGCCGTAATAAGGCACAGAAGTCTATATCCTGTTCGTGACGCCACTTGCAACATCCCCCACCGGGGCCTAGCCCTTGAGGTGAGGCCTGGAGACAGCCGGGGCCCGCTGTACCGGAGTGGCTGGCGGTTGCGGCCTAAGCACGCTATCGTCACGGTGCTTGGTACGGGGTAACCGGAGGGCTGTCCTACAGCCTGGCAGGTCTCCAGCAGGGTGGTGTTGGCAAGAAAAGATGAGGGAGCGGCTGCTATAGCGGATTTCCCTGGGGCAACCCCTTAATGTCCCGAGTGTGAGTCTCTGGGTGATGGACAGGGTGCCGGTGATGAGGGTAGTTGTAGTAGCAGGGACCAGACGGAGACAGAGGTTGAAGAAAACAACTTACAGTTCGTTTATTGCAACCGGCAGGAACTGCAGAAAACGTGTCTTTAACAGGTGGAGTACTGGAGAGGTATTTGGAGGGAGCCACAGGATGTAGTTCACCAGCCTGGTTGTGGAGGGCAGGCTGGGAGGCAGCTGTGTCCTAGAGGATACTTCAGCTCGGTCCTGGATCTCTTCAGGTATCACCCTTGAAGGTAGGATGATACCCCTTTCCTCACTACACTAACTCTAGTCTTATCTTCCACTTCAGGCAGGGGCTAGGCTCTTCCTGCACTGGTCTGGTATGCTAGAGTCTCTGAGCTGCTGCTCAGCTAACTACTCTCTGCTTGCGTCCTGCAGACCCAGAGGGCCTGACTAGGACCGGTCTCTTCTCCCTTCTGGGAGAGACTGCTCTCCTCTCTCTCTGGGGAGAGACTTCTCTAGAACATTCTGGGCTAGGGGTTTTATTACCTTCCCTTGGTCAGGTGGTGGCTGCTCCTCCAATTACCTCTCAGTGCACAGAGACAGGATGTAACACAGACATTGGTTGACATAATTACATCACAGATTAACATCTGCCTTGCCAGGCAGAATTAACCACTGCAATTTCCCCTTGATCCTATAAGGACCATGTAGTGCAATGTGGTGTTACCTACAGGTGGGACGTATTCGCAAGCACTACCTCGCCATTGCATCGGCGAGGGTGTTGCACATCGCTAGGCATATGCCCCGGATCTTTTGTCCTAAGCCCCGAATCTTCCCTGACAGAAGGACACAGGTCCTGATGTAGGGCACCTTTTCCCACTTTCATCCCTATTGGTGTCTTTGGACGCATGATTACTGTGGTGCAGCACGGAGCCGAATGCTCTGTACTCCACTACGAAGACCATCGTATACACATCGTGTCTCCTGGAGCAGGAGGCTCAATACAGCAGCCTGGAGCAGGAGGCTCAATGTAGTGACATCACAGCGCCAGGTCCTGCAGACGGAGAAGGAGAGGAAAATCAGGAAGAGTGTTTATTGTTTAAGTATTCCGTTTTGTATGGGGACCATGGGGCATTCCTAAGGCTATTTTTGAGAGTGACATACAAAAAAACAAAAAAAGCACAGTGTAACAGTAGTAGAATCTAGTGACAGTAATATCGACCAATGTAGCCAGCAGAAGGCCTCTTAATAATGAACAACAAGAGACCAAACAAGAGAAAACAAGAGGAAAGGACAAGGCTTCAATGCAACAACATAAAGGTGAAAATCTTTTTTAGTGAACAACAATAAAAATATATAAAATAGACTGAGAAGCATCTCAGAATGGATACAAGAAAGCACGCCAGGTAATACGTCCTAAGATACATGAACTAAATAAACAATATACAGTATAAGAGACCCAGAAATATAGTAAACAGTACTAGACAGAAGTAGCTGTCAAATAATAATGGTGTAGAGCCCTTATGTAACTGACAAGTAACCTGTAGAAATAACAGGGGTCCCTTGACAAAGACCTGCTGCGATTGAAACGCACGTCGGGGTGCACGCCAGGTAATATCATGTCCTCTGTTTGGTCACATTAGCTTTCACTTAGGCTATATTCACACTGCCGTTGCCCGCCCGTACCGTACCGTAGCGGGAAACGGCAGTGCACGGGGAGAGGAGGAGGAGGTGAGCGCAGCTCACCCCCGCCCCTCTCCATAGGAAGTAATGGTGCACGGCGCCGTACTACGGGTAAAGATAGGACAGGTCCTATCTTTTTCCCGGGTACGGAGCGGTACGGTGCCGCACGTGTGCTGCACCGTACCGCTCCCGTTTGGCGCCATGCGCCCATTGACGTCTATGGAGGACGTATATCTGGGTCTCTTATACTGTATATTGTATATTTAGTTCATGTATCTTAAGACGTATTACCTGGCGTTCTTGTATCCATTCTGAGATGCTTCTCAATCTATTTTATATATTTTTATTGTTATTCACTAATAAAGATTTTCACTTTTATGTTGTTGCATTGAAGCCTTGTCCTTTCCTCTTGTTTTCTCTTGTTTGGTATCTTATTTTTGAGAGTAGTAGAGGAGCTAATTACACTGTGGTTGAGGTATTGCTAAGTGAGGGCTACTAAGTAGGGGCTATTACTAAGTGTGTGGGGGCTGTTACTCTGTAGCGGGCAATAACTAAGTGTGGGGGCGCTATTACTGTGTGGGGGGATGTTGCTAAGTGTATTAGGGAGGGGCAAGGTGTCAGGGGCATAATTGGGATAATGCACTGTGTGTAAATCAGTATGTGGAATATTGTGGTGGTTGGGCTATAAGGAGGAGATTATAAAGTTTAGGGGCAAAATTAGTACAATAGACTGTGTAGGGCCACATGTACAGGCAATATAAAGTGAAGGGTATGCTACAGTGTAGGGCCTACAGTGGGTGAATTTTACAAAAATGTTGTACTATATTCTCCAATATTTAGAGACAATGTTAAAATTAAGAACATAAGATGTTGTGTGACTGGAGGAAGGTGATAATGGGCCAAAGGGAGAAGATAAGGAGCAAGAACAAGTACAATCTGAGGACGCGTCACCTTAAGTAACTGGATTGAATATGTAGGGATTTTGTGTGTGTTTCTATAGATGTCAAGGATAAGAACAATTTTTCTCCAACAAGCACATGTGGGGTAGGGTGTATGGAAGTGGATATTACCAATAATTCTGTATATATGCACAAGAGCCTGTGCCCCCTATCTTTTCTGATCCTAGTAACACCCCTGTCTGAAGCTACATAAAAAAAAAATTAACAAAACTGTACTGGATGTGCATCATATATTTCCTTAATGTATGTATTATTGCATGATTGACTTAAAAAGGAATACATAGAAAAAGTTCCATGAGAAAAAGTTCCATAAAGTGAGACTTTCTCATGCCTAGTGCGCCAAAAACTGATACTTCAGCCACAAAGTGGGCAGCAACCACAGTTACACCCAAAGCCCTGTCCTCCTGAGGCGACCGATGTATAAATGATGTTACATGCAAATCATGATTTATCTGTGATCACTCATATTTCAGTTCATCATATGATGAATTTGTAAGCAATATGGTGCAAAAATGTGTATAAAAATCCATGTTACACCCTATCAAATTAAAATTTAAAAAAGCAGTTAATTGATATTTCTCTCGCACTTGCTTTCCTTGTTTCTGTTGCCTGAAAAAAGACTAGAGGGGTGTTCTAGATTCTACAAGATACCATCTCTTCCTCTACAGAGTCAGACAGACAGATAGTTACATAGATAAACAGAGTGTAGCTGGATAGTGTCCATGTATTGTGTCATAGCAAATGAGATTAATAATAATAGACGAACACCACAAAAATATATAGACGTATATAGCCATACTCAGTTTAGAAGAGAGACAATACGGAGCTTATATAATGAATGAAACTGGTGGAATGTAGTAATGAGAAGAGTAATAATTGTAGTAATACATGCACTATGACATTGTGATCTCACTATCATCTAATGCAGTCATACATCACAGACTGCTACAACAATGCAGAAAATCCATGGCAGCACGCAGTAATCAGATAAGTAACATACACGTACCAGTTATATGTGATCTATCAGGACCTTTTTGTATATGCTATTTTTTAAAAATACATCCACACATCACATGAAGTTAAACTTACAGAAACAGAAGGAAAAAAGTGACAGCCATTGCTTACCCTCTCTGTAACGTGGTTGTGGTTCAGACAGTCTTGTCATCTTGTCACCAAGTAACAGAAGAAAAAGAGGACAGGAAATTAAATTAGTAGTTTTTGCCACTGTACTCAGCTATACTCGCTCTGGGGGTGGGGCATAAGAAAGGAAGACTTAACTGAAAATGTCTTTGTTCTGTTACATTTTGCATAAAGCTGGAGGATTTCTGTAATACTCACAACATTGTAACCGGAAACATTTTAGCCGTGAGAAAAGTTGCTTAAAAAACGTAGACTTCGGGTCACAAAAAGGGGGCATCTACAAAAACATAGGCGTGACATAAAAAAACACAGAATTACCCACATATTAACAAGGTCATTGCATTAGAATAGATTTTCCTGCAGGATCCTGGTTATGTAGGTTAGCAGCGACATCCAGGTTGGGTTTCCTGATGGGACCAGGGCCCTATAAAGAGTTTTCATTTGCTTCTAGTTACTTCTCAGGGAAGACATTAGCAGCTTGTGGCTCTTATCACATTCGTCTGTAGGTAAATAGATATACATAGTTATGATACTCAGCATACCTGTTATTTTTAGAAATAAGGAGTAATTTCTGCACATGAAACACAGTCATTATTTGTCTTGTATCTTTCTTTTTTAGTAGATTGTCCAGCCACATAATTTGCAGTTCTACCTGAGCTAGTATAGACAACACACAAAGAAGAGTTTTCGATCCCCACTTTTCAATACAGCCCTACAAGCAGCAGCATGGAGGACATTATATAGCAGTACTGAGCAGTTTAACTGTGAATTTAGTATCTGCAAATAGGTAGTATTAGATTTATTTGTATGTTTAGCTCTCCCTTCCACATCGAATTTTATGGTCACTAAATATTTGGGCACCCTTAAAGGAAAGCTACCACTATGGGGTAGGAAAAACGAAAATAAACATACTTCCTATTGCCATCTTCTGCACTGATCTTTATAAAGCTTGACATGCCGGGCTTGTTGTAAAAAAAAAGTTAAAAAAGTAGCTACAGAATGTCCGGCGCTCCGGGTTGTTAACTATTCATGCCAGCATGAGAGAGGGAGGTATCTTTCACACAGGATGCTTAAAGTATTAACTCCTTAACGCTCTGCGCCGTAGCTCTACGGCGCAGAGGTATAAGGGATGTATGAAGAGGGCTCACGGGCTGAGTCCTCTTCATACAAAGGTGGGGGTTTTTGCAAAATGCATAAAACCCCCACCGCTAATAACCGCGGTCGGTGCTAGCACCGATCGCGGCTATTAACCCCCCCGTTGCCGCCGGCAAAGTCGCCGGCGGCATTTAAAAGACGGCGGCGCGCGGGCGCCGCCATCTTTTTTTCGATCGCCACGCCCCCGAACGTCATCGGGGGGCGGCGATCGGTTGCCATGGTAGCCTCGTGTCTTCTTTTGACACGAGGCTATCTGGCAGCTGCAGATTCGTTACAATGAGCCAGTGGCTCATTGTAATGAATGTGCTGCAAAAATGCCATATATTGCAATACAGAAGTATTGCAGTATATGGTAGCAGCGATCTGACCATCTAGGGTTAATGTACCCTAGATGGTCTAAAAGATAGTGAAAAAAAAAAGAAAAAAAAAAGTTTAAAAAATAAAAAAAATTAATAAAATATTAAAAGTTCAAATCACCCCCCTTTCCCTAGAACGGATATAAAACATAATAAACAGTAAAAATCACAAACATATTAGGTATCGCCGCGTCCCAAAATGCCCTATCTATCAAAATATAAAAACGGTTACGGCCGGCGGTGACCTCCGAGACGGGAAATGGCGCCCAAATGTCCGAAATGCGACTTTTACACCTTTTTACATAACATAAAAAATGAAATAAAAAATGATCAAAATGTCGCACAGACCTCAAAATGGTAGCAATGAAAACGTCGCCTCATTTCGCAAAAAATGACCCCTCACACATCTCTGTGCGCCAAAGTATGAAAAAGTTATTAGCGTCAGAAGATGGCAAAAAAATTTTTTTCTTTTTTGTACACATTCGTTTAATTTTTGAAAATGTATTAAAACACAATAAAACCTATATAAATTTGGTATCACCGCGATCGCACCGAACCAGAGAATAAAGTAGGCGTGTTATTTGGAGCGAAGAGTGAAAGTCGTAAAAACTGAGCCCACAAGAACGCGACGCACGTGACGTTTTTTTTCAATTTTTCCACATTTGGAATTTTTTTTCAGCTACGCAGTACACGGCATGTTAAAATAAATAACATCACGGGAAAGTAAAATTTGTTACGCACAAAATAAGCCCTCACACAGGTCTCTACACGGAAAAATGAAAAAGTTATGGATTTTTGAAGTTGGAGAGCGAGAAATCGTCCGAAAAACCCTGCGTCCTTAAGGGGTTAACAGCCTGAAATGCCAGACATTGCGTCCGTAAATCTATAGATGCTTTTTTAACTCTTTTTTAAAATACTAAGATCCTAGAGAAGACAGCAATAGGTAAGTATGTTTAGTGTAGGTTTACCACATAGTGGTAGGTTTCCTTTAAAGCCTGTCTCATATTTTCAATTACAAAACCTTTTGGCGCTTAAAAAGCGTCTGGCCACCATTGTACCATGTACAAATGTACTTACGGATAGCTGCTATATGTTGCACACTGCTCTTTAGTGTATATACAGTATATGCCACAATTAAATTACCTCAAGTTCCCTGAATCATAAGGTTACCGTTCTTCAAATCTAATCCTTGAACACAGAGACATAATTTCATATATAAACACATCTGTTTTTCTCTGAAAATGACAGGATCTTACACTATATTATGCTCCAAAAAGTGGGAGCCAATGGCCCCAATTTCTTATATATCTGGCAATAGTAATTACTTACATGAGCCCCTTTGGTCCATGCAGCTGCTTGTAGCCATTGCATCTGTCAGCTCCTTCTTCCCTGCAGCTCACTCCTAATCAACCTCCTCCAAGAAGCCTTCAACCAACAGGCTGGAGTGGGGCACATTTCAAATCGTGGCATCTGGAAACACAGTTTGGGTGTCATTTTAAAAGGGAGCATCTTCTTTTTAATAAAACATAAAGATTGTGTTTCTGG
Source organism: Engystomops pustulosus (assembly GCF_040894005.1). NCBI lineage: Eukaryota > Metazoa > Chordata > Amphibia > Anura > Leptodactylidae > Engystomops > Engystomops pustulosus. The sequence goes on along the minus strand of NC_092412.1, from coordinate 205,927,271 downwards.
GTGCAACAGAAACAGATATATCCACAGATTAATATTCAGTTGGGGTTGGGACCTATATATGAAAATAGCACTCTCAACTGTAAATTTAACTGCGGATATCTATGGTGGCACCTCGAAACACAATCTGTATGCGAAATTAAAGAGAATATTTAAAATTAATTGTTTGCACAGTCCATTTAAATAACAGCTGTGGCAGTGATCCATTAAAAAGAATTGCATTTAGTGCAGCTGATTTTCACTGTCCATTGCATCTGACCTCATTTCTTTATGTCAGACACCTACATGCTGGATTATTTGGCCTCCTATGGGATTTGCACTATGTACGTTTTTGGAATGTGGGAGAAAACCTTAGTGAGTACCTGAATGAAAGCAGCAGTGATGTTCTTCCTTCAATGGCAGTTGGAACAGGGATGTGGAGGAGGGGCCCAAGCAGCAAAAGCAGCAGGAAGAGCAGAGCTGAGCAGTGTGCACCTGCTAATGCTTCCTGACTGGCTCTATGCCAACACTCTGGGCTTCTCCTCTTTTGATTTCCACTGCAAAAGCTCCAATTTGTATTGCTGCCTACAGTACACTTACTACAGGGGCTGCTGCCTACATATACTAAGTTAACTGTCTCTGTGTATGATAAAGTTATTAAAAACAGGTAGTAGTTATTAAAAAAAAAACAAAGGTGCATGTATCTATCTGAACAAATAGAATTCAGAGCAGCACAACATAAACCCAATTAAGGTAGAGTTCTAAGCCACATGGTTCCTGGCTTGAACCATTAGTATCTAAGTCCACATATGACTATATCGTCTAATGTAGATAAAAGGAGAATGGCACTCACCCTTGTCTTAATTCTCTTTGTTTCATCTTTATTTTGCACATAGTCACATATAAGTGAACAGCAAGGGAGGAAGGATGTGAGGAGTACCCTACTGGTAAGGAGTGATGGCCATTTCGCGCCTGATGCTTCATCTGGCTTCTAGACGGCCTTCTTCCCTTTTGTTCACTCGTCCCTTGTCCTTCCTCCCTTGTTGTTCACTCGTCCCTTGTCCTTCTTCCCTTGTTGTTCACTCGTCCCTTGTCCTTTCTCCCTTGTTGTTCACTCGTCCCTTGTCCTTCCTCCCTTGTTGTTCACTCGTCCCTTGTCCTTCCTCCCTTGTTGTTCACTCGTCCCTTGTCCTTCCTCCCTTGTTGTTCACTCGTCCCTTGTCCTTCCTCCCTTGTTGTTCACTCGTCCCTTGTCCTTTCTCCCTTGTTGTTCACTCGTCCCTTGTCCTTCCTCCCTTCATTTTCCTCTAACTAACAACAAGAAATTGTGGACCTGGCCAATAGAAGTACTCTTATTGAAAACAAAATGGCGGAGATTACATTACCTCATAACGTGATAGTCAGAGGTGTAACGATCACAGTTGCAGGGTGATGCCATGCATGATGTCGTTATGGTCATAGAGAGAGAGGCCCGTGTATACTGGCCAGAAGATGATTAGCGGGACGACAAGAGGAAGCAGCAGGGTAAGGTTTTTATTATTTTTATAATGAGCATAATTTCCTATTATGAAATGTAAATGAAAGGGACGCTCTTCCAAAATTATTATGAGTGGGGGGCTTTATGAATTTATTATGAGTGGGGGGGTTTATACATTTTATAGGATACCGGGGGGCTGCTGTTATGAATTTTACATGACAGATGGGGGGAATTCTTTGAGTCTTATAAATATTATGGGGGGCTGCTGGTCTATAATTAATATGACTGGGGGGCCTGTTGTTAATTTCATATGGCGGGGTGCCTGCTGATAATAATTTTTTATAAGACATGGGGGGCTTATATTAATTTGTTATATGATGGGGGGGCTGCTGTTATTAATTATATATGACTGGGGGTCCCTGTGTATTATTTAATATCTATAGGTGGCAGTGTGTTCAATTGTGTAGAGTGTTATTTAGCAGCATGGGACATAGTAGTTATCCAGGAGACACCGGGGTACTAAGGGTCGTGCGCCAGTTTTCTTTCGCACTTTGCACCTTCTTTCTAAACTTCTTGCACAGGTATTTAAGAAATGTCTGCACCAGATTTGTTGCACGAAGGGGGCGTTCCAATGCTTAGTCGGACCGTGCGCCGTCTGACAGAATTATGTTACATGCTCCATGTGCACTAAAAAAAAGTGGTGCACTCTTTCAGAGCAGTGCCGGGGGTGCATATTCATGAAGCCCACAGTATAATAATAATAATTCCTTTATATAGTGCACACAGATTACACAGAGCTAGCTAAATCGGTCCCGGGCCCCAATGGGGCTCACAACCTGATCCACCCACCAGGATGTTTTGGAGTGCGGGAGGAAACCGGAGGACCCGGAGAAAACCCACGCAAACACAGAGAGAACATACAAACTCTTTGCAGAAGTTGATCTTGGGACTTGAACCCAGGTCCCCAGCGCTGCAAGGCTGTAATGCTAACCACTAAGCCACCGTGCACAGGATACGGACAAGGATGGACCAGGCCAACACATACAGAGAAGAATGCAACTGTGACTGATTTAATCCGTAAGTGATGCCTATCTCTGCTCTCAGCCTTATTGTACAGTACATTTATACAGTATATTTATTTTACATGGTATATTTGTATTCACCACAGGTACATATTTATTTGTATGTGTGTGTAACGTCTATATGTATATTCTCAAGTTTAATGTGTTAGATGCAGACATTGATAAGCGTTTTCGTATATGGCGCCCTGACACATAGTTTGCACCGGGGCCCATTACAGTCTTGTTACGCCACTGGATATAGTAGTTGTCACCAACTCAGTAGAGGATGAAATCGCATCTCTCAAAAACAAAATTGCAGACATAGAAGACCGTTCCAGAAAGAACTACTAGATTCAGAAGAATACCAGAAAGTGTGGTAACAGAAGAACTGTATGATTTTTTTTTAACAGATCAGTTTGTCCCCTTGCTCCCTAATGCATCAACGTGCAACTTAACTATAACTACTAAACCCAAATCTCTCCCTCAAGCCATACCGAGAGATGTAAGAAAGAATACACTTCTTCCACCACAAAAAATAATGGAAGCATCTCACAGCAATTTACAACAGACTGAGAGATTCAAAAAGATCTACTTCTTCATAGACTTGTCAGCAGCTACTCTCTCCAGAAGAAAGGAATTGAATCAAAGCACCAGAACACTGTGCAATAATAATGTGGCGTACAATTGGGGCTTCCCGGTTAAGCTGAAAATTAATATAAACAGATTCAGGCATATTGCTAACTCTCCTGAAGAGTGGGACATCAACATCAAACAAATGGATCACAGTCTCCTGCCGCAAAAGGAAGACTTTGTAAGAAGATGAGTGAGATATAGGCCAGGCACTGGGAGTTAAGGCTACTCCATGCCCCAGTAGCCTCGCAGTTAATTTACATATTACTAAAATAAAGTTTTTAACAATATACGTTAGGTTCCAGGATTAAAAAAATTACAGATTAGGGCAGAGACAGACAGGAGGAATCTCCTTCCACTAGACCAGTGATGGCGAAGCTTTTAGAGACGTGAAGTGCCAACATGGCATTTTAAGCAGTAGCTCATTGTTACCTGTTCTTCCACATCTTTTAATTCTATCGGTTGCCTGAGGCCACCAATACAGTTGAAAGAAGGAGGGAAAATTCAGACCATCATTGTAGCTTCTCTCCAGGGTCTCTCTGTACAGGAAGAATGGTGAGTCCAACAGGAGGACCTCCAAAGATCTTCTGTCAAAACCTTTTCATTTTCCCCGCAGTTCCAAACAGTCAATGAAGTATTGCTTTTAAATAGCGCTGTGAGCAGTTGCCTGGGAATGCAGGAAGATTCGGTGGATTTGGTCCTGTTTGGTGAGCGATGGCCTGAGCGATGGCGGTAACGATGGCCGGAGTTCCCACAGAGGCTCTGAGAGCCACCTCTGCTATAGGTTCGCCACCACTGCACTAGGCGCTTCTGTAACCATATCTGCAAAGCCGAGGTGAGTCGAACACCTTCTCTGCTCCTGACTCTGGATGCAGAGAAGGTCTTTAAAAGAGTTCACTAGAAATACCTGGAAGGAACTCTCCACATATAAAAGGAATACAAATAGGTACCACAGACCACCATTTAGGTCTCTTCGCAGATGATGTGATTACATGTCTATCTTCTCCAGAAAACACATTGGGGAACATTTACTAAGAATGCAGTATGCTTGTGTAGTGTGCAGGGTGCGCCAGATAAAGGAAATATGGCACATGTTTTTCATTAATCTGGCACTCCCTGCACTGCCCCGACAAATTTTTTTTGGTGCACCTTTAACATAGGGCTTGCAACACAATTCTGTGTGACTTTTCATGTTAAATCTGGCGTACGGTCAGACATGAAGTCGCATGAAGAATAGTGTTGCATGAAGACTAGGGCAGCTGCACCACAAAAGGGACACAATTTTGGTGCAGGAACTTCTTAAATACCTGTGCAAGCAGTTTGCACCTAAAAGAACGTGCAAAGTCTGACGGAAAACCTGGCGCAAGGGCCTTAGGAAATGTGCCCCATTACCTCAACTAACTAAAATCCTCAGAGAATTCAGCTCAAAAAGTTAATACAAAGTAAATGATTCCAAATCTCTATTTCTAAACACGGGCATACCACTCAAAAAAAGTTGGAAAACAAAAATGCATTCTTTTGGGCTGTCAGGATTCGAGATGTGTGGATCCACTGGACCCCCGCGGGAGGTGGTACTAACCAAAACCTGGGACCGGAGTCTATGTAGCACCTTGTCTTCACAAGAGCCCGCTGCAAAGCGGTATGGTCTTGCTGCGGCAGGGTACCACCAGGTCATTCCACAGGTGCGACTAGCCCGTGCTGGGAGCCGAGGTCGAGGTACCTTAATGGAAGACAGTCTCGTGGTAGGGTCCAGGCACAGGGTCAGGGCAGGCGGCAGAGATGCATGGTCAAGTCCAATGCGGGGTCAGCAACGGGAGGTCTGGGCAGATGGGAACGGGAACACAGGCACATGAGACACAGGAACACAGCAAGGCAGGAACACAGCAACACAGGAACACAGCAACACGGAGGAACTCTGGTAACACAGGAACATGGAGGGTCTCTGGTAACACAGGAACACTGCAACACAGGACTGAGGAGCAAGAAGACACTGGAACGCAGGGATACACAGGAACGCATGAATTTTGCTGGGGAGCTTTTTCTAAGGTTGTGAGGCACAAAGATCTGGCTGGGGACACAGGAAGGGGAAGGAATTTAACAGATAAGGCAGCTGGCCAGGCAACAATTATCGGCGCGCTGGGCCATTAAATTTTACAGAGCGCGCGCGCCTTAGGAGGCGGGAGCACGCGCGCTGGCCTGCGGACATAGCTGGAAACGCTGCAGGAGCCGGGACAGGTAAGTTAGCCCCCAGAGCCTGGCTGCCCGCTGAGTAAGGCACATGTGTGCGCCCGGGACCCAGGATATGGGTCGCAAGGCACCCATTGCCCGTGACATGGGCTTATACAAAAATTTCATGTCTTGGTGTAACACTAACCTATCCAACTAAAAATCTAATATTAACTATCTGTTCTGCATTTATTCATAAGCAACAAAAAGATATCCAATCATTCTCTAAATACCCCATATCCTGGTAAGGCAAAATTTTCGCAACAAAAATGTTATTGTTACCCAATATCCTTTATTTTTTTAGGAATGTACTCGTCAATGTTCCATCCAAAACACTAAACGAACTCAACAAATATTATAAACATTTATTTGGAAACTAAGGAGTAGCTGCCAAAATACTATTCTTACCCCTCAATAAAGGTGGGATAAATAGCCCTTACATTAAATTGACTATACCAGTTGGTATACTTGCAATTAAAGGCTTATTCTGGGAATATGAACATTTGATACAAAAACCCATTCACAAAATGTTATGGGCTTTCTAAAGTAAGAAGAGATATCACCAAGATGGTCGCCATTGGAAACTACATGTCCCATGATCCTTTAGTTCTCAGTAACTCCTTCTCCCTCTTATGCTCTGCTGCCAGTGATAATCTTACAGACTGTTCTGCTTTGTTACATAGTAATGATGTGTTACTGCCATTACTGCACCTTACCTCACTGAGATGACATCTTACCGCAACATTGACCATACTGGATGCACTGCAACCAACTGACTACAGCCAAACATAGTGATAGTCACATGGCCTGACCAGGCAGGTGCAGGACATGTGATGTGGACATGTGACTAGTGGCCATCTTTTGTCCTCTGTCCGCTCTGGACTGTTTAAAGGGCCAGTAGCATTTTAATTCTTCATTATAGTCTATGTCCACAGCATTTTTCTGCTAAGGGGAGCAAAAATAACAACTAATAACATATTAGCTTATATTTTAATGACCCATTTGTACATGAATTATGCTTATTCCAGGAATACCCCTTTAAAGATTTTTACTCCAATGGTTCCTTACACACATTTCAAGACATAAAGAAAAATAAAATATTCCAAATATAAAATATTCTTTAAATATCTTAGACTAAGGGGATTTATACAAAACACAAATATAGCAGCAAATAAATCAAGAATTTTGTGATTTCTTTCACAATAAAGAAGCAAAAAAGAAAGGATTAAGCAAAGGGTACAAAGAAATAAACATGAAAAAAGTGAGCTCACCTTCCCATAGTATTGTGTGATGGGGTAGGCATGGGCCACCTCGCTGCTGAGGTAAATTGGGATCCAAACAATGATAAAATCATGGTCCAGCCAGTTCCCAAAAACACACATCTTTATTTCGCAAATCAACAGTGAGATTACATCAAGGTCTACGCGGTTCAAGCGGATTGCCACTCTTAATCATGACTGATACATGCCACTAGCACATTGTAACAGATCTTCAGAAATTACAAGTCCTGGGGTCTTATAAAGCTGTTATGACCCCAAGCTTCTATGGCAACTTATCATCGCTCCCCGATGATGTTATGTGGAGCGATGATCACAGCCAAGATGGCGGCACGCGTGAGGGGGAACACCTGCAATTGATGCCAGCACCAATATGCAGCAAACACCCAGTGTGTATGAAGAGGCCTTGGCACCATGAGCCTTCTTCATAAACCCGCTAGCGCACCTTGACGTTGGGAGACGTTAGGGCGTGGCAAGGGGTTAATGGCTGAAATGGAACTGTTGAAGGTGGTGAAATGCGGTGTTCGAGTGATTGGGGCACATTTATCGAAAAAACTGCGCAAACTGCACTATATGCAGGGTGCATCAGATTCATGAATTGTGGTGCACGTTCTTCACGAATCTGCCGCTTCCTGCACTGCTCCAATAGTGTACACCAGATTTTTTGGGGTGCACCTTTAACATGCCCTTTAGTAGCAGAAATTTGTGTTGCGTCGCGTATAGTGCAGATATATTCACATATGTGGCATGGACAGTTCTTAAATACATGTGCAAGCAGAACGTGGTAGAACGTGCAAAGTCTGACAGAAAAGTTAGAGCCTTAGTAAACGTGGCCATCATCTCTGTATAGTGTGTGGATATGCGCTCCAGTTCTTTTCTCTCACAATGTAAGGCTATCACCTCTGCTACATCAAAGATTATTTGTAGAGTCATTCCAGACTGTGTGACATTTATTTCCTATATTTGCTATTTTATTGAAATGGTCCTTCCAGCTGGCGATTAGCTTCTTTGCTTAGATTTTAAGATAAGAACCCTACAATAATTAAAATAACTGATATTACAAACATGTTGTTTGTTGTTCTGATGCAGATTGAGAAATCTTTTCTTAATTTTCCCAAATATTACGCAGGATGAGTGTTAGTTACGAAAATGTAGCTGTTACATGTTTCTCTTCATTCTCATGCAACTTTTATTTTTAGAACTAGAAGTAAAAATTATTTCAGAGCCTATAAAATGTATTTCGACACCCCTTCTCTCCTACCATCACTCATTCTTTATTTTCTGTGATTCTTTGACATGATTATGAGAATGTTTTTTCCTCACATGTTGTACTTCATTTTAGTGGTAAATTTTGGCTGATAAGTTTTGTGTTTATTTACCAAAAAAAAGTGATGAATTTTTAGAAAAAATTGCCATTTTCGAAATTCTAAATCATCGGATTTTCAGGCCGATAGATTTAGCACCTAAATAAATTGCTGAATAACATTTCCCATGTGTCTACTTTACATTTTTGAAATGTCTGGATAATTTATTTTGATGTCACGCGGCTTACAAATCGAATATCGGTTTTCTGTATTTTCAGAATTTACTATTTTGGGGATAATTAATGTTTTGAATGAAATTTTAAATATTTATCATTAAAAACACCCTATATAACCATCCCATTTTCAAATCTGCACCCCTCAAACTATCAGAAACAGCTTTTAGGAAGATTGTTATCCCCTTAACATCTTCATAGTAATTAAATGAAAATGGAGGTGAAATTTAGAATGGTCAAATTGTGCCGGTTATACGTTCATTTAGCCCTAAAATTTACACATTTCCAAAAGATGAAAAGGGAAAACCCATCTTAAAATTTGTTTTACAATTTCTCCCGAGTACCGAGACCCCCCCCCCATGTGGTTGTTACTTGTTTAATGGGGGCACACCGAGGCACAGAAGAAGTGTCCTGCAGCTGCCAGGATTTTAGTTTTCTCATTGGCCCCTTTTGTAGGCTATGAAATTTTAGCTTTTTCATTATTGGGTCCATGTGACGGCATGTTTTTTAAGGGATGAGATGCTTTTTCCACTGTTACCATTTTGGGGTTGGTATCCCCTATTGTTGAAAATGTATAAACTTTTTTTTTAGGGCAGAAGTAGAAAAGCATCAATTCTGTACTGGATTTTTCCTTTTTTTTGGTGTTCCTCGTATAGCCTAGCGGCCAGTGGAACGGAGGGCGTGGGGCATTACTTTCCCTTTTAAGGCGGCTGCGTTTATTTCTATGCCAGGCCCTGTCATTATTTTAAAAGTTGATTCTAGAGGGAAGTAGGCCATAGATAACAAATATAAGGAGATTATATTATTATAGATTTCTTTCTCTGTACTTGTATTATTATTCTCATGATACCTTAGCAGAGCATTACATGGGCAGCTCCAGCCCATACCTTTTCTGTCTGCTGGAGAGGGGGGAAGATCATCCTAAAAATGCATTACCCAGTTGCCAGTCCAGGACCTAAAAACAGTCCATGAATCAAAGGGGCACAAAAAACGCAGCACTCCAGGATTTAATTTTTAAAAAATTCCATGTGTATGAGTATATGTATGTTTTTTTAATTTGTTTTCCACTTTGAAAAGGGGGGGTGGTTGTTGATTTGAATTGAGAGGGCATAAATTGGGAGCTTTATACAGGGGGCCATTATAGGTGATGGGGCTATAGAAAAGAGGCTTTTATAACGGCCCTTTACTGTGGCCTGTTCTTATAAGGTGGGGCTACAGAAAGGAGGGCACTATAAAGAGGGGGTACAGAAAAGACTTTAGATACTAAAGAGTTTAGTATCATCTGCAAATATTGAAACTCTACTGTGTACTTAATACAGAGGAGATTCTGGACACAGACAGGCCTTCAACTCTGTGGAATGGCCTAATTTGTGGTTTGTGTTGGATCCCGTAGGGAATTTATTTATGTCTATAGTTCCCGTGTGGCCTTGGTTCTAGTCAACAGGTTTTCCTTTAGAAAATTCTCGCAAGCCAGAGGAACTTGCCAGGGCTGCCCCTCTCTCCTCTCCTTTATGCTACTGCTGTGGAGCTGCTGGCAGCAAGACTTTGATGCTCCCCTGGTGTTCGTGGGCTGATGGTGGGTGAGGTAATGGAGACAGTTAGATTGTATACTGACAACACCTTACTCTTCTTTGAGGATTTGGAAACCTCCCTGAACACGGTCCTAGAGGTGATTACAGAGTTTGGTCTCCACTCAGGCCTTAAGATCAATAGGTCCAAATTTCACATTCTGCCCATAGACTTCTCAGTTCCTACCTTTGAGGTAGCCTCCCAGCATACTAGGGCGTGTTCAAAACTCCACCTTTCCCTTCCTGCCCATGTGAACTTGGCCAGTGATCGTTTTACCCAAAATCCTTATGTCCTGCTGCAGTCTCCAATTGTTATACCATTTCCTTTCTACCAGAAACTGCATCGTTGTGTTACCTATTTTATTTTGCGGTTTCATAATGTAAGGGAAGCCATCCACTTGTTGTTTCATTCCTGGGAGGAGTGGGGGGGGGGGTGACTCCACAATTTTAAATTAAATTGATTTTGCTTTATTTTATATTGTTCCCTGTTATACCTTGGATTGTATTGATGTTCTGTCTGATGCACTTCTGCTTCTATGCTCAAATTAAGGATATCTATACTTAAGGATTTTTGTAGAGATGACTCTCTGTTTGCAACTGACCATGTATATTTATCTTGGACTCGTACTCTCTTCTGTTCCCTCTCTAAAGGGTCCTGTGAGACCACCCTGCATGTGTTTTGTTCACTGTGAAAATTGTCTTTCCAAATTCCCTTTAGTAAAGTTTATTGTTGATTAAAATGGGTATGGAAGTCTAATGTACTCATTATTGTCTGTTGGAGTTTGTCAAAAAATGTTTTTTTTAAAGTTATGCATGTAAAGTGGGGGTAAAAATGTGCCTCTTTGGAACCTTAAAGTTCCCGTTGACCACTATGTAAACGAGAAGAAACCAGTGTTTGTTGTAAAAAACTTGATCTTTTTACTTTGTTGCTTTTTCTTATTTCTTTAAATCTTTGAATTCCTAAAGAGTAAAGGTAATGTAATGTAAAGGAATCAATGTAATTTACATTTCTATGAAGTCATCTGCACATCTAAATCTATAGATACAATCCATTTAGCAATTACAGAAGCAAGAAATTCTGCCTCTCTGCCAGCTCAGGAAGTTCTGACAGGTCCACACCTCTCAGACAGGAAGGGTGAGGGCTCATTTCAGTTACAAAGATAAAATGAGGAATTGCATAACTGATGGTGTTGAAATGAAACAGCGAGTCTGCATTTCTTTGCTTGGTTACAGATTTCATCTTACCACCTAAAGATCAGATAACGGTGTTTATAATTTGTAGACACACTTATTTCATGAAGATAATCCTTTTTCTTCTTTACAAACAGTTGTTAAGAAACCCTGGCACTGCGACTAACACCAGTATGATTAATAAATTTATCAGGTACAATTACTCTCTCAAGTATCTTACGGCACATTATATGGCATATCACATGATCCACTGAGCCAGTTAGCAGCTCTGAAAACAATCATGTGACACAGTCTCTAATTTTAAAGGGAATGGGAGACTTAAAAAACAATAAACTCCTTATTCTCCCTCCTCTGGTGCTCCTCTTCTCCTGCTGCGCAATCCATCATTGCCAACAACTATTTGTTTACAAAGGCCATCGGTGCCGCCCCAACCACTGCTGCGCCACTGCTGGGACGGTGACGTGATGCAAACACCCCCTGCTTCTTCTCTCATCCCCTCTTACTACTGTCTGCTAGTACAGAGATTGCTAGTGAGTGGGAAGATAGCAGTGCAGCATGAACCATTTACATTGTATAGTCAATAGCGACCATTACATCTAAATGGTTTTGGTACGAAAATGGGTCTTTATTTTAGGTATCATCCATACAAAAAACACAATCACAGTATTTACCTTCAGTAGGTTCTAGAGGCACAACCTAATAGCATCAGTTCCTGACAGCATTATATGCTCTATATAAAGGATAAACTGTATAAGAAAGACAATGAAAAAATTATGTTACATTCCATAAATGTATTTTTTTACTCCTTTTTTAGAAAAAAAACATTTACGGAATGTAACATGATTTTTTCATTGTCTTTCTTATACAGTGTATCCTTTATATAGAGCAATGTATAATGCTGTCAGGAACTGATGCTATTAGGTTGTGCCTCTAGAACCTACTGAAGGTAAACCCTGTGATTGTGCTTTTTGTATGGATGATACCTAAAATAAAGACCCATTTTCGTACCAAAACCATTTAGATGTAATGGTCGCTATTGACTATACAATGTAAATGGTTCATGCTGCACTGCTATCTTCCTATACTGTTATATATATATAACAGTATAACTTTAAAACTTCACTTATAACTTGATCCCTTACCGACGTGTGACGTATTAGTATGTAACACATCGGTTACAGAAGTATGGAGTGGGCTCCCTGAGCTAAATCCTTTTCATACAAGCCAGTGTTTGCTGCATATTGCCCACTGGTAACACCCACGATCGGTAATGGGACAAGCTTAGATCATTGCTGCCTATGATGTCATCAGGGAGCGAAATCTATGTGTCATTTGTGAACATCTGTTACAATGTGACATTCACCATTATTTATGATAGACGTCCATGCATTGAAGATTCTTTTACTATTACAAATAAAAAATTACAGACTGCAGTTTTATTATTATATATTATAGCAGAAGTATGATTAAAGGTACGTTTTCATGGCGCAAATCAATTGTAAATGGTAGAGGGGCCCTGTTAAAAATATAGTCCAGGCGGGCCCAGAGGAGTCTAGTTAAGCCACTGATTGCCAGGATATTCTTTATCATTCATGGTCCATATTCCCCTAAAAAAGGTAGTTTAAGGGAGGTATAGGACGTAATGCCAAAATGGCAGCAATCATGTCAGATCTGTATTTGGTTTAGTTATTGCAGAAATAGTATTCACACGGAAAATAGAACTAATGGTTATAATTAGAGATGAGCAAGCACTAAAATGCTCGAGTGCTCATTATTCGAGACAAACTTTTCCCGATGCTCGAGTGCTCATCTCGAATAACGAACCCCATTGAAGTCAATTGCAGACTCGAGCATTTTTCACTAAAAGAACACATTGAAAGAACACTGAAGAAGAACACATTGCAGATGTTTGCAGATGTTTTCACTGAAAGAACACATTGAAAGAACACAGTGAAGAACACATTGCAGATGTATGGAAACATCTGCAATGTGTTCTTCACACATATTGTTCTTCACATACTATTGTGAAGAACACCGTTCGGCGCTTGTGTCTTCGGCTAAGTCAGCAGATTTACGGAACATCTGCAATGTGTTCTTCATTGTGTTCTTTCAATGTGTTCTTCACTTAAATGATCCTGTGTTCACTGTTTTCATTGTATTCTGCACTGTTCTTCACTGTCTTTTCTTAATTAAATGCTCGATCTCGAGCAGAGGAAATACTCGTCCGAGCAACGAGCCATTCCGAGTATGCTAATACTCGAGTATACTCGCTCATCTGTAGTTATTATAATTTGAAATGTACTATCAAGATCAAAAGCTTTGCAGGGCATATATCATTTATCTTCATTTGTGATGCAGACCTGTCTACTGATATCTACAGTCTAGTTTCTTATCGGATCTTACTGCAAAGCAACATTATGTGGTACATGCAGATGCTATTGGGTCGTGGAGTAGCCTTGCCAAGCACTAGGCGCTTTGGCTACTCCACACACCGGTAGCCTTAGCAGTTCCGCTTCCTTGCTTGATCCCATCAATCTCTGCATTCGGCTTGCGTGTGTGCACAAGCTGCGTCAGCACCACCAGCTTCTGTGGAGCTCTTGGCATGCTCCTTTGCCAGCTTCAGCGACTATATGCGCCTGTGAAAGCACATTATATGCTTTGCTCACTTCACATGATCCTTTGTGTACTCTTACTGTATATAGTGAATTAAAAACAAATCTAGTGAAATTCCTATGAGTAAATTCACTGAGCAGTGCAAAGTGTCTACATATAGAATCTATCTGTATCTATATTTACAATATTTATAACCAAACAATATAACACTACAACTTAGTTCACAATGCAGATACATTAGAGAGAAAAGTGTTCTTAATTAAGCGTACATTAATTTTTTTTGCACAAATATGTAATCCAGTGTGTACGTGAGACATAACACTGACATAACATGGTTTTTTATGGGAATTGTAATCTTTCCTGAAGCTAATTTCTTTCCTAAAGTCTCTCTATAATTTGAGTTGCTAGAGACCAAAGCAACTGTGAGCACAACTGTGATCTGACGGCACAGTGAGCTGCTATCCGCAAGCTAAACATGGAATTCAGCAGAAATTTCACATGTAAAGTCAAGTTATCAAGGAGATGTTACACTGCTAGCGCTATTGGAAACCTCTGATAATGCTAGCAAACACTGCTGCGCTGTACAATAGAAACGCCGGTCCGTGCTGTAAGCAGTTGGGCGTATTCATTAAGGGGGCGGTCCGAGGTGCCTGTTTAACACCTTGACCACCCCTCCTACTCCAAAGGCCAGTGGTGGATCTCCATGCGGCAGTCACCGCCCCTAATCCCGCCCCCTCATAAATACGCCTGACCATTTACAGCATAGTCCGGGATTCTTATTGTACATTGCATCAGTGTCTGCTAGCTTTATCAGAAGTTTCCGATAACTTTAGCAGTGTAACACTGCTGCGTCTGTTGTAGCACTAGGAGCCGCTTACTTTTACTTAAAACTAGTGCTGTTTTTACAGGTGACAGGTCCTATTTAATGACAATTTAAATTAAATGAAAATCAAGCATAATAAACAAGGGACAATTACTCATAGATCCAAGGATTGGGACTTTCAAAATTACGCTGATGAGTCTGAAAGGCTACTACGGAGGTTCACCAGAACCTCTCCTTGGTGTAGCGTCACAGACTGTTTTACGGTCTCACCCTCCTCCTACTCCCGCAGCACTTTCCCTTCAGGCTCATTAGCATAATTATAAAAGTTGATTTTAGAAGGAAGGAGGCCATGGATAAGAAATATAACAAGATTACCACAGTCACAGTGCCTGGAGTGAGTGTCCCTGGTATATGATTGATGGTAGATGTCCTTTACTTCTTGAATGAGTTATGCCACTGGAAAATTAATATGCACTAAAGGCACTTGAGTTATACACAAACTATAGCTAACTACAACACAAATTAAAAGTCAGAATTAAAGAGACAATGATAGAGGATCTTCATGTTTTGCTTGGATTCTTCACTAATATCACTTCAATTGAAAAGATAACAGCACCATCTAGCGGCAGGCAACATGTACTGCTATGATAGAGAGTAGATAAAGGAAGAAAATCTATCAACAAGTTTTTTTTAGTAAGATGACAAATTTGTAGTAATGTATAATATTTATGCAAGAAAATTGTGACTACCACTGTTTTCTGTGCTCATATAGCCAATCAAATAACCTTGAATTCACTAAGGGATGCACAAGCTTATTCAGTCTGAGGGTCTAAGCATCACCCCCCAAAAAATAAATAATAACACAGACTCAGACCAGGGGGTTCTTTCATATAGATCACATATACGGTAACAGTGATCTAATGGAAACAGCCTGTAGAATCACTGTTATTAGTGATCCGTATCCACAGACACACAGGGATTATGCACATCACATCTTCCCTGCATGTCTCTCGCCCGCTCTGCTCTGGTGACATCATTCCTAATGTCAGAGGATCCTCGGCATTCAGGGCACAGTTTAGGGGATTGATAATATGTGTCCCCTGTCACACTACAGGATGCTGCTGTCAGGCTACATTCACCCAATCGTATGGGGGGCGGCTGCAGGGCTGCCACTAGGAATTTTGGAGCCCATGACTAAAAGATTTTTGTGGTTCACCGCCCCCCCCCCTCATCCCCACCGCCGTCCATTTCCACATTGATACATAACACTGTATACACAATATTTGTTTACAAAAACATTTATACACCATGACAAGCTAGACAGGAACCCACTCAGTATATGGCTAGCCCCAGCATGTGCCCGCTCACTCAGTATATGGCTAACCCCAGCACGTGCCCGCTCACTCAGTATATAGCTAGCCCCAGCACATGCCCACTCACTCAGTATATGGCAAGCCCCAGCACGTGCCCACTCACTCAGTATATGGCAAGCCCCAGCACGTGCCCACTCACTCAGTATATAGCTAGCCCCAGCACGTGCCCACTCACTCAGTATATGGCAAGCCCCAGCACGTGCCCACTCACTCAGTATATGACAAGCCCCAGCACGTGCCCACTCACTCAGTATATGGCAAGCCCCAGCACGTGCCCACTCACTCAGTATATGGCAAGCCCCAGCACGTGCCCACTCACTCAGTATATGGCAAGCCCCAGCAGGTGCCCACTCATTCAGTATATGGCTAGCCCCAGCACGTGCCCACTCACTCAGTATATGGCTAGCCCCAGCACGTGCCCACTCACTCAGTATATGGCTAGCCCCAGCATGTGCCCACTCACTCAGTTTATGGCAAGTCCCAGCACATGCCCACTCACTCACTATATGGCAAGTCCCAGCACGTGAATATACAATTTATGAAGTAAGCTCAAAATACTTCTATTTTACACGCAAGTAGCGTATATACTCGTGTATAAGCCAAGTTTTTCAGCACAAAAAACAGAAGTTACTCACCGGTAATGATGTTTCCTCGTACCACGACGGCACCAACCAGAGAGAGGGATCCGCCCCCAGGGACAGGAAACCTGAGCTTAAAATCGTGCTCCTCCTATCCTGCCTCAGTGGGTTACAGAGACTTGGAAGAGATTCGTCGTTAATACATCAGAAAAACATTTTCCATGCATGCGTAGTATGTGGATATATACCCATATACGTGCGTATATGAATATTAAACGTATATAAACACTTTTTTTTTTTTTTTTTTTTTCTTTTTGCGACACCCAGTTGACCGACACCAAGAAAAAAGTAGGAAATAACACCCGGGTGGGAATATACCAGGTGCCGTCGTGGTACGAGGAAACATCATTACCGGTGAGTAACTTCTGTTTTCCCCAGCACCACGACGGCACCAACCAGAGAGATTTTCAGAGAAGAAAACTTTAGGGAGGGATAATAGAGGAGAGAACCTTCCTCCCGAAAGAAAGGTCGAGAGAACCCGCCACATCCAACCTGTAGTGTTTAAAGAAGGTGTGGGGGGAAGACCAACATGCAGCTTGACATATCTGTTCTAATGAGGCATGTCTGAACTCTGCCCATGATGTAGCCAGAGCTCTGGTAGAATGGGCATGAATATTTTCTGGAATAGCTCTTTCGGCTACTTCATATGCTAACTGGATGGTAGCCCTGATCCATCTAGCGATAACCGTTGATGATGCACTTTTCCCCTTGTTCTTCCCTGAAAAGAGAACAAACAGACTATCTGTCTTACGGAATGATTCTGAATTCTCCAAATATTGAAGTACACTACGCCTGACATCCAGATTATGAAAGGACTTTTCTTTATCTGACTTAGGCTTTGAGCAAAAGGAAGGCAGCACTATATCCTGAGATCTATGGAAGTCTGAGACTACCTTCGGAAGGAACTTGGGATCAGGTCTCAATACAATTTTATCTGGGAATAAATTAAAGTATGGAGGTCTACAGGATAGTGCAGCAATCTCGCTTACCCTCCTAGCCGATGTGATAGCTACTAAAAATACCACTTTGAGGGTAAGTAGTTTTGAAGAGAGTTCTTCTAAGGGTTCAAAAGGAGGACCTGACAGAGCCTTTAATACTAAGGATAAATCCCAGGGTGGAAAACTTGACCTAGCAGTAGGGCGGAGTCTTACGGAGGCCTTAACAAATCTAGACACCCAAGGATGGTTGGCTATGTCCTGGTCAAATAGAGCTGCAAGGGCCGACACCTGGACTTTTAGGGTGGACGGTTTCAGCCCCTTTTCTAGTCCTAGCTGTAAGAACCCCAGAATGTTACCGAAATCTGGCTTACACATATCAATTGGTCTCTGACCCATAAACCTAAAGAACGCTTTCCATGTTCTTAAGTAAATCCTGTAGGTGATGGGTTTTCTACTTTTTTGAAGGGTCGAAATGACTTGACCTGACAGACCCTTCTTCTCAAGAATCAACCTCTCAATAGCCATGCCGTAAGATGAAGCCCCCTCACTTCCGGATGACAGATAGGACCCTGGTATAACAAGTCTTTCCATTCTGGCAGGACCCATGGATCTGCTACTGTCATGTCTCTCAGACTCGAAAACCAGGCACGGCGAGGCCAAAAGGGGGCAATGAGGATGACTTTCGCCCTTTCCCGTTTTATTTTCCCTAGAGTCCTGGGAATTAAGATCATTGGGGGGAAAGCGTATAATAGGCGATGGTCTCCCCAATTTTGGGAGAAGGCATCTATTGCTAATGGACGATCCCTGTAATCTATGGAGAAAAAACGATTCACTTTTCGGTTTTTTCTGCTGGCAAAAAGGTCTATTTCTGGGACCCCCCATCTTTTGGTTATCAGGTTGAAGATCTCCCCATTGAGGGCCCATTCTCCCTGTCGGATGACATTGCGGCTCAAGAAGTCTGCTTGGGTATTTTCCACCCCTCTTATGTGTATCGCCTTTAGGGATGCTAGGTGAGACTCTGCTAGGTGAAAAATGTGAGAGGTTATCTCCATGAGTTGTGGACCCCTTGTTCCCCCTTGCTTGTTTATATAGGCTACTGCCGAAGTGTTGTCTGATCTTACTACAACGTTCTTGTCCCTCAGGAATGGAAGAGCTGCTTCCAGCCCCTTTAGTATAGCCCGTAATTCTTTGTTGTTTGATGAAAGGGTTGCTTCCTGAGTGCTCCAATGGCCCTGAAAAATTCTGCCTTCCATGTGAGCCCCCCAACCCCCCGGGCTTGCGTCTGTGGTAATGGTTTTTTCCGACTCTACAGCCCAGGGGAGGCCTTGCTCTAAGTTTGTCCGATTCAACCACCAACTTAGAGATTCTTTTACTAATTCTGGAATGTGTATCTCCCTGTCTAAGGAAGAAGGATTGTTGTCCCAAACTTGAAGAAGGAAATACTGTAAGGTTCTTGTGTGAAACTGAGCCCAGGGAACTGCGGGGATGGTGGCCACTAGACTCCCCAGAAGGGACATACCTTCCCTGATGGTTGTCTGTGAGGACCTTTTTATGTACATTATTCTTTCCCTTATTTTCCCCTGTTTTTCTCTGGAAAGAAAGGTTTTTTGATAATTTGAGTCTAGGAGAACCCCCAGAAAGAGTTTCTGTTGGGATGGGATCATTTCTGACTTTTCTACATTTACTAGCCAGCCCAGAAAATTCAGAATTTTTCGGACCCTGATCACTTGACCCTCTACTGCTTCTACTGAAGGCCCCACCAGAAGAAAATCGTCCAGGTAAGGTATAAAAAGCCCCTGATCTAGTCTGATGAAGGCCGACATCTCTGAGACAATCTTTGTAAACACCCTTGGCGCGATGGCGATACCAAAAGGGAGGGCTCTGTACTGGAAATGTATTATCTTTTGACCTAACTGAATCGCAAATCTTAGGTACTTCTGATAATCCGGGTGAATAGGTACATGGTAATAGGCGTCTGTAAGGTCGATTGACGCCATAAAACACCCCGGATATAACAGATTTACCGCAGATCTTAGCGTTTCCATCTTGAAGCTTGGAACCTGTAAGAAACTGTTTAATTCTCTCAAATTTATGATAGTTCTTAGGGCCCCACTTGGTTTTTTTACCCAGAATAGGGTCGAGTAGAATCCTATCTGTTCCTCCCCTAATGGGACTGGGCACAGTACCTTTTTGGAGAGCAATTCGGTTACTTCCGCCATCATCATGCTGCCTTTTTCCCCCGATGGGATTCTTGTTATCCTGAACTTCTGAGGAGGAAAGTTCTTGAAGTTTAGCTTTATCCCCCAGGATATGGTATTGAGAATCCACCGACTGCATGAAATGTGTTTCCAGGCAGGTAGGAAGTGGGACAATCTTCCCCCCACCTGGGGCCTCGCGTCATTGTGGTCGGAAAGTGGACTGCCTAGACTGCGAGTGCTGTTGTCCGAACAAATAACCCCTAGTTGGCTGAGTGGGTCTGGGTGGACCTGGTCTGCTTTCCCTATCCCTCCTTTGGTACCTTGATCTCCGAAAGGACCGAAAGGATCTGGGTCTATTAGGGGTAGAGGTAGTGGGAAAACCCTTCTTTTTGTCCCCTGCTTTTTCCAGCAAATCATCCAAGATGTGCCCAAACAAAAAATTACCATCGCAGGGAATGCCGCATAGTTTACCTCTAGAGGCCATATCCCCTGACCAGTTTTTTAACCATAAAGCCCTTCTGGCTGAGTTAGACAAGGCTGCGGATCTAGCTGAAAGTCTTAACACATCTACAGAGGCATCGGCCAGTAGAGCCGCCCCTTTTTGGATACCTGCTATTGAGGTTTTAAGGGATTCCCTAGGGACTTTGTTCTGGATATCCCCCCCAAGCTGGTCTAACCATAACAGGAGAGAACGAGCCACACAGGTTGCCGCCACTGCTGGTCTGAAGGAAGTGGTCGCATATTCCCATGATTTCTTGAGAAAACCTTCTGCTTTTCTATCCATGGGATCTTTTAAGGCATTAATATCCTCAAAGGGTAAGGAGGCACCACGAGAAATTTTAATAATGGAGGCATCCACTTTTGGTGGAAGACCCCAGCCGGACGTAGCGTTCTCATCAAAGGGGTATTTCCTCTTAATAGCCCTAGGGATATAGGATTTTTTATCGGGGCTCTGCCATTCTTTTGAAATCAGGGAACGAATGGTATCATGGATAGGAAAGGTACGCCTTTTCCTCTCCGTCAGTCCCTCAAACATAATGTCTTGCACTGATTTATGAGGTTTTTTCTCCTCTATGTCCATGGAGGATCTAACCATCCTCAATAGCCCTTCCGTATCCTCTGCCAAAAATAAAGGACGCCCCGATAATTCTTCTTCTGAGGCTGAAGAATCATCTCCTTTTTCTCCTTCCTCTTCTGACACGGATAACATTTCCATGGGAGTAGCTGAGGAAGGACCTGGGAGGTCTTTACTTATGAAGGCAGGTTGTTGGTCAATGATATTTTTAACCGACACCTGCACTTCCTCTCTAATGACAGTCCGCAAAGATTCCAACCAAGAAGCAGACTCTTCTGCCATAATTTTTGAGATGCATGAAGGACATGTACTTTTCTCATGGTTCACAGGCAATTTTCTACTACAGATCTTACAATCCCTGTGGTGGGTTTTTTTAGTGGCTTTTTTGGGGACCTCTTCTCCCTAAAAGCAGTTTTTAGAAAATTTGCATCAGTGTCAGAATAATCACAGTACAGAAACAGTAAGAACACTCACCACCCTGAATTACCGGAGTCGGGGTCCTCAGGGGCTCAGGAGCATCACGTCTTTCCGCCATGTTGAAAGAGTGTCAGAGCGCCGTCCATGTGAAAGCCCTGGTCTTTTTATTCAAGAAGGCTCCGCCCCCCGCCTTCCGGCATGGTCCTGGCTCTTGTGGGTTTATTAAAACTCTTTAAGAGCCCCAAAACAAGGCCAAAACTAACTTTTGCCGGCGTTTCACTCACCCAAGGAGGAGTGCTACAATCCCTGGGCTCCTCCTGGATCTTGCCGCGTGTCGGCGAACGCGGCCCCGCGAACCGGAAGTACAACATCCTTACTTCCGGTCGCGCTCCATCCTGCACCAGCACATGCGCGCGTGCGCCCGGTCCCGGACGGGGATGAACAACCACGGGTGCGACTCCCTGAATGGAGGCCTCCGCTGGTAAGGAACTAAAAACTGAACCGCCAACCAGCGGTTCTAAAAAAAACAAACAGAGAGCTCAGGTCCCTTCCAGGGACAGGAAACCACTGAGGCAGGATAGGAGGAGCACGATTTTAAGCTCAGGTTTCCTGTCCCTGGGGGCGGATCCCTCTCTCTGGTTGGTGCCGTCGTGGTGCTGGGGAAAAATGTGCTGAAAACCTCGCCTTGGCTTATACATGAGTCAATGATAAAAATAAAAAAATGAATACTCATCCTCCGGTGTCCTCAATGTTCGTCGCGGCTCCCGGCGGCTGCCGATCATTGTCACGGCTCCCCGTGTCTCTTCTTCTGTCTTCTATCTTCTCTAGCCGGCAGAGTCGCGTCCATGCGATCTGCCGGCCGTCGCACACTGTGATGCAGCACTGTCACCGCTGATGACTTCATCCGCGGCGACAGCGTCGCTTCACAGTGTGCGACGGCCGGCGCAATCGCCCGGCCAGAGAAGATAGAAGAGTGAAGAGGCCGCCGGGAGCCGCGACGAATATCGGGGACAACGGAGGGTGAGTATTAAGTTTATTTTTTTATCTGTATGCTACACAGGCTGTATACTGATAGGGGCAGGCTGTATACTGATGGGGCAAGCTGTATACTGCAAGGGGGCAGGCTGTATACTGCAAGGGGGCAGGCTGTATACTGCAAGGGGGCAGGCTGTATACTACATGGGGGCAGGCTGTATACTACGTGGGGCTAGCTGTATACTACATGGGGGCTGGCTGGCTGTATACTACACCCTCGGCTTATACTCGAGTCAATATGTTTGCCCAGTTTTCTGTGGTAAAATTAGGGGTCTCGGCTTATACTTGAGTATATACGGTATACAATATATTCACATAGGGCTAAACCATGACCTTGACATTTAGGGAAATGTGTGTTGCTCTCTAATTTTCATCTCCATTGTATTAGTGTACAATTATTTTAGTGTAAATGTGCAAATTTTATTAAATTTTTGCTGTTACTCACAAGTTGTATGAAGGCTGTTTATTATTAAGTTCTGTTTTTTATTACATTTTGTTAGGATGTGAGCTCTGAAACTATTTAGATTTTGGTAAGATGGTGGCTTTTACCCTGTGCAGTATGTAGATTTCTCCCCTTTTGGATTTTTACCAAATACATTTGGTGAGACAGTTTTAGGAAACTGGTGACAAGGACGTCCCTACTGCATGTTTCCAGCTGAAGCCTGGGAAGTGATGAGATTATAGTTAGAAGGCCTATGAGAGCGGGTACTTACCCTGGTTGTTCTTTAGGCTTAATGGACTACAACTGCAAACTTCTCATCACCTTTTCAGGAAGAAACTTGGTCTTCGTAACATGTATGTCAATACTTCAGGGATTGCATATGATTATGTGACACTCCAATAATCTCTGTGGAACAGCTAAAAATAGTGGAGCACTCAACAGTCCTAAAGTGAATAAAGCGACAGCTCACATAGGCAAAGGGCTAAATGTCCTGCCTGATTATTTCAATTTTTAAAACAATTCTAAACTTTATTTTAAATTTCATAAAAATGTGTAGAACTAATCTCATGAAATAAGTATGACAACTTTATTTCTGTCACCTAAGGTGGTAATGACAAGATGCAGAACAGGCTGCAGTTACCACCAATGCCTAGTAATTTAGTCTAATGGTACTATGAAAAGTGCGTTTCATTAGACTCTTTTTTTTTGGCTTGCTTGCCGGGACAGTTGCAAACACAATAAGCTTCTGTCCCGACTAGGGACCGCTATTCTAGTTCATTATGCTGGCCAACGTCTGAGAAATAAAGTTGTCATACTTATTTCACGAGACTAGTTCTACACATTTTATTGAAATTCGAAATAAATTTTATTTCAATTTTTAAAACGTTTGTAATCAGGAAGGACATTTCAAGTGAAACGCAATCCTAACCTCAACAACAGTATGTATCATCACACAGGCAAAGGGCGCCTTTATATTAGGTCCCACTGATGAAACAATTACTCCCTGTGCTGTGCATATGTGATATATAGGCTAGAGACCCGGTACACCAGATTTTGGAGTTTTGGTCCTACTTATCTCTCAGTTTATTTTCATCTTGTGCCATCACTGTACTGATGATCTACTTTTAGATTGTATTTGTAGGTTTAATTGAAAAATGTTTTATGATTACAAAAATAAATCTGGTACATCGCCCTTAATGGATAGAAAAGCATATAGAATAGTTTTTTACATTGATTTTAGAAATATTCTTGAATTTCCGCCTGGACCCCTTTACCTGTCTGGACTGCACTAAACCCTCTCTCCTCCCATCTCTGCTTAATTCCCAAGAAGACATCAGTGGAAAGCATGTCGTACAGCACATGTGCAGGCATAAGTAGTTGCAATCTCAGATTAGAGAAGCAGACAAGACGGTTCAGGATATATATGAAAAGGACAAGAGGAGGAGGTAGGGGCTCATCGGCGATGGGTGTGCTCCGGGACCCCCTGGTAATATAAGGGTATGCCCAATTAAAGTAAAAGGGTACCATGCAAGACTCTTGGTATAGTTTACTGTCCCTAAGGGAGGTGGTAGAGATATGTTATCTGTATGACGTATGTATGAGAGGTGAAATACAATTATATAAAGTATAAACATTATTGCAAATAACACAGACCAGAGTCAAAGTCATTTTACATAAAAGGAAAAAAAAATAAATATTTTATTAACCATCCCTGACACCTAGTTTAGCAACACTACATGGTCCCTAAAGCTATAGCATAGTATTTTCAGTATGTATCAGCCAAACCATTTATGGGTCCATCGTACCCAGAAGATTTACTAGTACAAATGTTACCACTATATCTTCTCCTTGTAGATTCCATTCCCGGTTTTAGCATTAAAATACAGCTGCAAAATACTGCTATACACATCCCCTAATATTGATGTGGGTCAGATTCCTAGCAACAGCACCAATAAGATCTTTGAAAGAACTGGCAGACACAGCGCTATACATTATGTAGTGGCTGTTCGTTGTACTACACATACCATTTCATTCACTTGTGTGGGAAGGAGCCGCCGCACCATATACTGTACAGTACTGCGTCTGTTCATGAGGAGGCCGCAGCACTCAACCCCTTCAAACATCTGATCGGTAAGTGCCATGAACCAGACCCTCACCAATCCCAAGACTAGACCATTATTAGGAAAGTCCAAATTCCCACATAAAAATCAACGTGTGTAATTTGTACAAACATTTTGCTTGAAATGTACTTAATGAAACTAAAATGGACCATTCTGTTAAAGTTGGAAAAAAAAAATATTCATGTAGCGATATATACAATTTTAAAGGGAAACAAGTCACATCAACGTCAAGTTTTACAGTTGTTCTCCAGCTAAATCCATCAACATGAGAAGTCAAGATAGAGAACGCTATTGTTTGACTGCTGTCCGTCCAGCTCGGCGCTGGATCACTGTGGTATACTGGATGCTCCAGATACACCGCTGAAACTTTTTCAGATCTGAGTCATAACCATAACTAAACAAATAACCGACTGCACTCTTCTGAATTTGTTCTGCAGCTTTGTGTGAAGGTAAAAGCGGAAAGGCCACCAAGTTCACCATCACGTTTAGAAAGAATAACAGAACAAAAGATTTGAATTTGAATGGGTTGTTCCAAAATAATATCTCACTTTTCCACCGTATAGGTGACGAGCATCTAGTCATTGGGAATACCGCCCATGGAAAGAAGCCCCATGTCCCTTATCTGGAGGAAGTGATGGTCCCGCCCCAGCTTCTCCAGCCACTGCGACACTCACTGAGGAAGTCAAGTTGGCTTCTTAACGATCTTCGTTAGTTGCATATATTTATATGGATGGGAAGCACAAGTGCATCAGTCACTACATTGACCAGCGGCACAAAATAGTCATAATCAGCAGCGGTCTGGGACCCCCAATGATCAGACACTTGTAACCTTTCCTGCAGTTTTTTTTTGGGGGGGGAAGGGGCAGAGGAAATGCTTTAATTATACCCTTGATCTTTGAGAGCATTGGCCTCGTAGCCGTTTTTTATATGCAGATCAGAGCCTATGTAGCCTGTCTGAAATATTTTTTTTTAGATATATATTGAGGGAGCATGCAGAAAGGGAATCCATTGTTAGTTTTGACCATAGTAAACTGCAGACAGTGCTAGGTATAGGCCCTTCGTGTGTAATGAAACTTTTGTGTACATAGTAAGTAGAAGCAGAGCTGTGAAAAATGATTTTTTTTTTTCTAATCCAACTTTGCAGCTCCTGCGGGTGCTTTCAACCCGAGGAGCTTTCTGCTCTTTGCAATGAACTGTTCGACACCTCCCCTTTGTTCTGAGTATCCAATCAAAATTCTGATTCAGTTCCACTTGAGAGCAGAGGGGAGGGACTGTGGGGCACACTTGAAAGAGCAGAAAGCTCTTCAGGCCAAAACACAAAGTTATGGTTACAGAGATGCCCATGGCTGCTCTATTACAGGCTCTGCAGGTTCTTAAAACAGCCAAAAGATTCCCTTGAAGACACTTCATGTTCAACTACTCCAGGATCTCCTCTCTTTGCTGTAAGATCTTCGGTGACGCCTTTTCTCTTTATGCCTGGATTTATTCCTTTCTCTACCTTTGTTCTTGTAATGTTCAGAGCTGATGCTTCTTTGTGGGCTGTGATCTCTAGAAGAATGCTTCTTGTGGGATTTCTTCACCTTCTTGTGATCATCGTCCCCTCTACTCGGGTCCCGCTTGAGTTTAGTCTTATGTATGTGCTCGGTTTCCTGAGTGTGACTGTACTTACTTGCTTTTGGCTGTCGGTGAGTATCAGCGATCTCAGATTTGCTTTGACGTGCTCCGCTTTCGGTCACCGGTAAATCAGAATTTTCATGATGCATATTATTGCCTAGGATGCTGGTAAGTGGATACAAAGGTCGACCTGGATTAATGACATTTATCGGTTTGTATTCCTGGGGTTGGGAGTCTTGTACACAGACTCCATTAACTGCATGAAGAGCTGAATTTGCATAGTGAATGTAAGGCCTGAGCGGCTCGTAGTCTGGGGCTGTTTGTGTTGAGGTAGATGTGACATAGTTCACAGGGTAGTCACGAGGGAGATTTTCACTGGGTTTCAGAGGGTAAATCTGGGCTGGTTTAGAGTCTTCTATAATTTGAGAGGCAGAGCACAAGTTCCTATGAAGAAGACTGTTCAGCAACTTTTCTCTCAGTTCTCTCTCCTTACGGTGTAAGCTAAGTGTTCGCTGCTTCTCCTCCTCTACACGCCGGAGTTCTGCCTCCTGCTGCCTCCTCCGTTTTTCTAGCTCCAGAAGACGAATTCTTTCAGCTTCTTTCTCCTCCTGCTCTCGAATCTTTGCAGCCTACAAAACAAGGTACAAGTCTATTGAGTTCAAAGTAATATCCTCCAAATTAACGTGAAAATAAATATACAAGAGACAAGTTTCTTTTAGACACGAATAGTAACTTCTGCCCTAACAGCTTCGTACACAACACCGAACCGCATGTGAAAACAAAATTCCTTCAAAAACAGGATGAGGTGGTGGTAATAGGGAATGAAGAGATAATGGTAAAAACATGTCCTGTAATGACCACAGAGGTAATGTTTAAGGGCCATTTCACATGGTAGGCGTTTAGAATACACACATACAAATATGAAGACCGTATGCTAGCAAACGGCTGCAATAGAAGGGCATTGGGCATGGCCAACACACACGTATCACCGTACCAAGCCGTCGCCGGAAACAAGATAGAGCATGCTCTATCTTTTGCCGTATAAATAGCCCAGCAGCCCATCTCGTTATGGAGAGGGGAGGGGCGAGGACCTCTCCCTCCAGCCAAAGGTATGCTACAACTCATCCTAGTTCTGTACAGATTGAAAAAGTGCAAATGTGCAGGATTCTAGGGGAACCACATGCACAAAGTAGGAACATCCACAAATTGTCCCAGCCTAGAGGATTGCTCACCTTCACTCTGCTTAGAAGCTCCACAATTAACCTGATGGACTGTAAATTCCTCTGAGCCAGAAGAAGCTTTCTCTCCTCAAAGCGGATTTTCTCCTGCAATCTCTTTTGTTCCTCTGCTTGCAGTTTTTGTAATTTCTTTTTGTTCTTGCGAGCTTCCCGCTCCCTCAGCTTCTCCTCTTTCTTTTTTATCTTATCCTTGCGCTTTTTCTCTTTTTCCAACTCTTCCAGTTCTTTTTGTTTGCTGTAAAACAAAGAGTCCATGTCAGTAAAAGTATGAACTGGTATAATAACACAAGCGCTTAGAGATGATCTTACCGCTCCTCCTCTTTCTGTCGCTCTTCTGCTTCCTTCTCTTTCCTCTTCTGTTCCTCTCTCTTCTGCTCTAGTTCTTGTAACTTCTGACGCTCAAGTTGTCGCTTTTTAATAGATACCTCACTCAGATGCTTGGTTGTGTCAAATGAGACCTTTCAGATATAATAAAGCCCATGAATCATTTCTTATTGTATCACAACAGAGATACTTCTCCATATACTTGTCAGATAGAGAAAAGCAGATGCTAGCGGCAATAAATACAGAAAAAATGATGATGATGATGGCCCCAAGGTGCAAATTAAACCAGAACCTCACTAGCCGACGAATACTGAAGGCTAAGTGCTAGCAGTGCCGTAGGAGCACATGAAGGAAGGATTGCACTCTCTCTGTACACTGTATGTAAAAATGCAACACCACGAAGGACAAGAGATACTGGGGGAATTTATTAAGAGCTGGTGCATCCTGCTATAGCCTTGATGTTCCCCTCACCAGCGCATGGTGCACTGTGTATAGCAAGAGGGCCTAGATTATTTCTATACCAGGCAGGACCTTTTTATTGGCTATAGTTAATTTGTCGGGCCACACCTACACCAGCTGCGCCAAGCCATTCCCACTTGACATGAGGTTGGTATGGGGCAATGGGTCACCAGACACAGTAGGGAGATCACCGACTATGTATTTGATGGGTAACAGATCTGGTGAACAGAAGGGGTTTGGAAAAAGTGAGTTTTGCTTTTTCCATTGTCCGCCCATCAGATCTGTCACCCACTGAATATGCATGGTGGATGTTTGCCTAACAACCGGAACACCACAGTCTATCCACAGATGAACTCGGTCAATGTGGGGAAGAAGTATGAACTGAAAGCCAAAAACAAATGTACATTATTTCTATAGATGCTGAGGTTTATAGCAGCAGTTATTGCAGTCCATTGTGACTACTCAAAATATTGATCTCTGCAGTGTTCAGCAAGTCAACACCATTTCACCATTGTGTCTTATGGAATTTGTATAATAAAAATGGCATTTATATTTCCTTCAGGCTGTGGCATTTTCAATGGCCATCTCTAGATTTCCACAGATCCACCCATGACGTAGAAAGAAACCCCATTCTGTACGTACTACAGCTGCAAAAAAAGTACCCAGTGACCTCCGATAATAGAGGAATGGCAACATATAGAGTTTATTTCTTCTAAAGAATCTCTGAACTTATATAGTGGGTTAAAGGGAACCTGTCAGCACAAACAAACCTCTACAATTACTCTATCAAGTAGGTTTAACAGCTTCAAGATCACATTCTCTTTATGGCCCAGTGTGGTGGCATCATCCAGAAAAGCATTTAAAGGGCATCTACGAGCAGGCTGAAGGACTGTATCCAATTGGGCCTTAGGGGCTCCAGCCTCCACAGGTGCTAATGGAACCTGGTGCCCCTCATACTCATTTGCATACAGTCTTTCATACTGGTAGTAGATGCCCTTTAAGTAAAATAGAAATACCTGAGGTGTAGAAGATCTCAATGCTGTCCATGCTTCAAGGGAAGACATTGGCCAACTGTTGCTGAAAGAGTATTCGGAGGTAAGAGAGCTGGACTTCAGCACTGAGGTCTCTGGCATAGCGTACAGAGAGCCGATCACATCACTGTCTCTTTCTGCAAATCATATGATACTACTAAGTATCATATCCCCCTGAGCAGACCCACAGCATCATGGAAACTAAGGCCAGCCTATGTGATGCTCTCTGGCAGATGTCGATGTTACTTTCCCCACTCCTGCTTTTCATAAAGGAAGACTTTTCTAAAGGAGCTCAGAAAGGAGGTTACCATGGGGGCCGAAGAGGTAGGAAATTAGGAGTTTTAAAAAAAATAATGCTATCCACTCCCTATGGAACAGGAAAGGATTGTCTAGATTTTTTTTTTAATGAAGTGGCAAGAACACTTTAATTTTCTGGATGATGACACCATTCTAGAACCTGGTCCACAAGGTGTAAAACTGCTTTATAAGGCACTGCAGTGGTTTATTAGGTTTATTTATGCAAAAAGGTTCCCTTTAAGTATTTTTTTAACAATCCCTTAAAGACCAGAACGATAAAACACATCTTCGCTAATTGTCCCATCAGGGACCGTTGTTTACAACGCCTGCACAGGTATCTAGAGAGTTCTTAAGTTACAGAATATACACACAACCTACCTTTATATTACAAGCCACAGCTTTTCCATCTTCACCTTTATGCATGAGCTTCATACCACGTAAAGCATTCATTGCCTTCACAAAGCCAACATACTCCTTGTATTGTACATACGCCTCAAAGTTCAAGTGACCTCCAAAACTAAAAGTATGGAAGTTCCTACCAGTCATTTCTTCCCTATAGGGATCAAGCATAGGGATGTCCACGTTCCTAATCTCTCCAAACACACTAAAGACCTTGACCAGGACGGCTTCACTTGGCTTCTCAGAACCAGAATTTTTAGAGGCAAACCACTTGCAAGGAAGGCCTTCTAGATGAATAGTGTCC
The DNA here is from genome assembly GCF_040894005.1 of Engystomops pustulosus. Taxonomy (NCBI): domain Eukaryota; kingdom Metazoa; phylum Chordata; class Amphibia; order Anura; family Leptodactylidae; genus Engystomops; species Engystomops pustulosus. The sequence goes on along the minus strand of NC_092412.1, from coordinate 205,896,990 downwards.
GGTCTCTCACCAGGCAGGTTTTCATTCATGTCTTCTGCATCTCGAAAGAACGAGTCCCAGTCATGTCTCGTGGGAAAATCGATTTTGTATTCGGCAGCTCGGACTTTTAGAATATCAGAGAAGCCGCTCAACTTTATACTTTTCCCATCCAGAGCTGCGATGAAAGCCTTGACCAAGTTCTTGTTCTCGACTTCTCCCTCAAATCGTATGAAGTCCATGGTGCTTTTAGAGATGCGCAACGTGGAAAACTGGTGGCTGCTCACCATGCTCTTCAGACGTTCCATGACTTCCCAGTTGGAGATGGATTTTCCAGGTTGTTTCAGTTGGGGGAGCGCTACGCTGATGACCATCTTTGAGATGGGCTTGAGATACAGCCCATGAATATGACATAGTTCCACCGCTTCCGATGTATCATGCACTATGGTCGCGGCAGCCATTATGGGTACAGCCCTCTGTCAAATGAAAAAAAAATAATAAAAATTTGGACTAGTAGACAAAAATGATGAAATCCGTTTATCAAAAATAGGAAATTAACAGGGTTGTCCGGGGTTACAAAATCTGATACACATGTCTATCCCTCACGTGTGCTGTTTGCAGCTTAATCCTATTGAAGAAATTAGGGTTGATTTACAGTATTAAATGTAACTGCCACACTATGCATGGGAGAGCCCCAAGCGCTCAGGTGCTGGAGGGGCTCCCCAGACCACTCCGCTCCTATAACAGTTCTAAATTACGAACGTCACTCCCTACATCGAAGGGTCACTGACATATATCCAGTGCATAGGGACACCTAAAAATGACCCTAAGCAAGTGCTCCAGCATTTACAGACTACCAATCTCATGATCACTCATCCACAAGTATGTCCGTGTATGTAGGGGAGGGGTTAGGAACTTTTAGGCCAACGCCATCACTAAGCTCTTATTCAGGAAAGTGTTATGTACAGTTATATTCTGGGAAATTCAGTTTTATGCAGAAAAAGATCTAAGAATAAAGTAGTATAATGACCTGTAAGGAGTCATGAGGGCGGAGATCAGTGATAATAGGATGTCCCTGCCAGAGTAGACCGATGTCCGGGTACATCATTATAATATTGGTGGCAGCTGCTGAAGGTCACGTATATAATGACATGTTGGACATAATAGAAAAGAGAAGGGGACGTCCTAGCGACACTCATCTCCACCCCTGTTACTCCTTACAGGTCTCAGGTACTGCAATCAAAGTTCTTTCTCTGCATCTTCTATATTATAGGAGGACATTATTGTCATCCTGTCACTGTCCTGGATAAACAGGTTGGTGGCATTTTGTGGGCCCAGGTCCTAGTGACAGGATCCCTTTAACTATGTTAACCCTTCGCTGACTCCAGGGGTGCATGGAGGACTGCACAGCCTGGCACAGGGAGGGGGCATCCTTCCAGGCGATGAAGGATATCTGGGCACAAGCTGTCTGGCATGGAGCTCTGCACACTACTAGGTGATACCTGGGCATTATAACGCTGGTCACACCCTGCAGACTGGCAGGACCAGCACAGGACGTATTAGAGAGCCACATCCCGCCCCCCTCATACCTGCAGCGCGCACCGAGAGCTCAGCCGCTACACACACATCCGGGCAGGAAGATCACCGAGTCGCTGTGCAGTCTGGGATGTGGGCGGCGCTAAAGAGCCGGGTATAGTTCCGGTGAAGGTGATTGGTCATTACTATGGTTTCCATAGAGATTGGTTAAATCGCCTATAGTTAAAAGACGTTATTGTTTACCGGAAGCTGATGAATCGCCATTTTGGTTCAGGGCAAGGCTGTGTTATCTGCGAGCGCTGAAGCGATTTGTAAACTTTTTGAATCTTGTGAGGAGTAATCCAGTGTGACTGTCATGTAATATCAGCTAATATAGCCTGCTGCCCGGAGGAGACCAGTGCTAGGCGCTATAACGCAGCATTCTGTTCACCTGCGTTCTGTGGAGAAAATCCGTGTTCTGTCAGTTTGTGGAGTGCATCAGTTGTTCACGCATGACTCGAGGGAAAAAAAACGGATAAATGTGGCCCTGTGTTTCCTGTAGCGATGGGTTATAGAATATCACATTGCAATGGCGTTTATGCTTGTTATATGGCTCTCTGTAGCCTTGTTTTAGCCTTTTGTTTTTTCATGCACAACTTTAGCATGCTCAGAGCTTCCCACATAAAAAAAGTGAAAAAACACCTAGGTCTCTAAAATTTAGCAGTGCCACGCAGCTTTCTAAATTTACCCTTGTGATACATGTCTGTTTTATTTTCTTTGTCTATGATTTGCAACTTTTTAGAAGAATGTATGGAACTAAGCATGGGGTCAGTTGTACTTTTTCACCTAAAAAGTTGCAGAACAAAGAAAACATCTATCTTGGAAAGATACAGTTAGGAACATTGCAACAGAAACAACCACCCACTAACTTATTAAGACCCTGGCATAGTCACAAAAATGCAGCTAAAAAGTCTCAAGCTCAAAAAAACTTGCAAAGAGAAAAAACAGATCAGCATAAAGATGCATGTCCACCATGAGTCACACGCATAGCACTACTGAAGAAACTCCCAGGGTACCCTGTATTTTTATTTAGTAAATTATATAGAAAATATTGAGTAAATTATTTTATTCTGTTCCCTTATAAAGAATGGCCGGACCATTATACAAGCTCTTGTGTCATCCCCTCATCCTCACAGACCTTAAGCACATGTGTCACCCCCTCATCCTCATAGATTGTAAGCTCTTGCGATCAGGGCCCTCACTCCTATTGTTCCATATGACTGTTTGTACTCTGTAATGTCTCATGTTATTATGTCCCCTGTGATTTTTAAAATGTACGGAAAATAATAAACTAAGCACAGTCTTAACTATTCATATGACTGGGTCCATAAATCTCAAAATATATTTAAAAAAAAAAAAAGACCTAAAGTTGGCCTCACTGAAAACCATTTGTCAACCTTATATTAAAACTTGACTTTTATTTCATCACATTAAGATCTTTTATAAATTGGGGCAGCTCGGTAGCTTAGTGGTAAGCATTACAGCCTATATACATTACAGGTATAGTTGTGTATTTGTCACTTGATGATAATGTTTTTCTTCCACCTGCATGTGGCACAATTCATGCGAAAGTTTTTTGGAACACTTGGAAATTTCCATACTTACTATCCACACATCATTAGGTATCAGCGAGCCATAACAATACGCATGCGCCAATTATATGAGAGGTTTACTTGCTCCCGCCATGTGCGAGCAGTTTAGGATCATTGTGCATGCGCAATTCTGATTTAGTTACGGCCACCATGCCGAGGATACACTGCGCATGCGCCCGTTTTCCAGGCTCCATTAACTCCTATGGAGCCCCTCAGGCTCTTTTGCATAATTTTGAAAGCCTTAAAAAAAGAAAAAACAGGTATACAAAGCTAAAAGAATAGCAGATCCTACCAGAAGGGGCACATACCAGTTTGTCAGTGACCTTGGTTTATAACCCTTCTGCTGGTGATAGATGGCCTTTAAAGAAAATCTACCATGTGATTTGATGCATTATGAACCAAACATACTATGAGAATGCTTTAGCTACACTGATGCAGTAATATATCTTGTTTAATCTCTGTGCTGAGTGGTTTTGCTGAAAAAAAACTATTATAAAATTCAGGACCTTGGGAAAGCTGGATCCACATTACACACGCTTTTTGAACGGCCAAGACGGGACTAATCAACCTGAGCTGGATCACTCATACACAACAGCTGGGGGATGATGCAGCACCTGATTATTCTGCCTGTCAGGGAGAACAGTGATTACATCATCCTCTGGTGCAGTGCATAACTAATGTGAAAGGAAAAACGCAGAGCCCAGGCACCGAAGCAACAGAGCTTCATTATCATAATTAATAATTGTTTTTTTCAGCAAAACCACTCCGCACAGGGTTTAAACAAGATATGTGCCACAATCAGTGTAGCTACAGCATTCTCAAGGTATTTTTGGTTCATAATGCATCAACTCAAATGGTAGGTTTCCCTTAAATCATGTATCTCTCTTCACTTAGAGGGGGACACATCAGAGTGTATGGATGTGCCTCGTAAAGTTGTATATTTACAACAGTTTTTTCACTGTATGATGAAGAGAAGCAGTCCTGAAGCGTAATCCTAATCTCACATCCTATCCCTAAAGTTAGTTTAAAGGGGTATTCCGGGAATATGAACGTCTGACACAAAAACCCTTTATGATATCAATAAATAAATACAACAATACTCAATGTCATTAGTCACAAAACGGAGCTAAAATAATATGATTTTATGATTTACAAAATGTATGGCCTCTCTAAAGTAGGTGGAGTTATCACTAAGATGGCCACCACTGGAAACTACAAGTTCTATGATCCTTTAGTTCTCAGTAACTCCTCCTACCTCTTGTGCTCTGCCCCCAGTGATTATATAACAGGTTTTCTTGCTCTGTTACCATAGTAATGATGTGTAACTGCCATCACCACAACACTGACTATACTGGATGCACTGCAACCAACCGACTACAGCCAAACATAGTGGTGATCACATGACCTGCCCAGACAGGTGCAGGACATGTAATGTGGACATGTGACCAGCGGCCATCTTCTTTTCTATGACGGACCGCGCGGAGGAAATTAACGGACTGATTAAAGGGCCAGTAGCATTTTAATTCTTCATTACAGTCTATGTCACCAGCATTTTCTGCTAAGGGGAGCAAAATTTTAAATAACAACAAATTACACATTAGCTTATATTTTGAGTGCCCACTTGTATATGAATTATGCTGATTCCTGGAATACCCCTTTAAGTGTCTAAACCGTATGTAGTGAACTTCTACAGGAGTTATTTAGGTGTAATTGCTCAATATCTCTGACTTTGCGTCCCTATTTAACCTATATATTGTCTTCAATTGATCATTTTGTTTCTTCTCAAGAGTGCTATCTAAAAACGCAACACGCTACAACCCCCTCCGACATGTTTTGACACAATAGTTACTACCTAACTACACTTAGTCCCGGAACCCCTGAGGGTGCCACTGTTGTAACAAAACATGTCAGGGGGCTGTAGATTATTGCGTTTTTAGATAGAACGGTTTAGCCCCTCCAGATTCATTTGCATATAGCATTTCATCCTGATGATGGATATCCTTAAAGATAACTTTTGAGATTGGATGTGAAATTGGATTATGCCTCGGGACTGCTTCTCTTCATCATACAGTTAAAAAACTGTTGAAAATAATACACCTTTACATGCTACATTCATACACACTGGTATATAATGTGACAGTCCCTGGGCCCTGGGTGAGGAGAGATACAAGATAATCATGGTCATGTGTAACACTTTTGTTTTGGCAACATTTTTATAAAGTATCAAACAATATACTTGCACAATCTACTCTTCTACGAGGAGCTATACTGACATCTAGTGGTGAAATTTAAGGACATTTACCACCAGGATGAATGCAATTGAGCCTGGAGCCCCTCGGGCTCATTTGCATACAGCCCTTCATCCTGATGGTAGATGCCCTTTAAGTGTCCCATCTCTCATTTCACCTACAAAATGGAAAAGTGAACCATAGAAATGTAAAAACTAGCCACTAGTGAAAACAAAAGGCTAGACTTGATATTGGAGATGAAAGCTGTCTAAATACGTCCCCAAGCCATTATGAAAGGATAATCGTCTGTACATATAATTCCACAAAGATTGTAGATTTTTAACCCACTCTAGGACATACTATTAGTTGTCAGATTGTAAGAAAGATTTTAATATGATGAAATAAAAGTCAAGTCTTAATATAAGGTTGACAAATGAGTTTCAGTGAGGCCATCTTTAGGCCTTTTTGTAAATATATTCTGCAGAATATGATGGCACTATGTAAAGATTATTATCATATTAAAGGAAACCTACCACTTGGGATAGGGCTTATAAGCTGGACATGCCGTGCACCAGCTCAGGGTGAGCTGGTGCCGGCGCTTATCTCCGTTATGTTTTTAAACAGTTTTAAAGTGTTTTAACAGTTTATTAATGTTTATATCCTTACTGGCTTTCCCATACCGGGGTCCGCGCTCGGCGCACCATGCGCGCGACCGTGCGTGCATCTGAATAGGAAGTGGTAGCGCGCATGGTGCGCCGAGCGCGGACCCTGGTGCGGGAAAGCCAGTAAGGATATAAACATTAATAAACTGTTAAAACACTTTAAAACTATTTAAAAACATAACGGAGATAAGCGCCGACACCAGCTCACCCTGATTGGTGCACGGCATGTCCAGCTTATAAGCCCTATCCCAAGTGGTAGGTTTCCTTTAAAGGAAATCTTCCACCAGGATGAAGGATTGTAAACCAAGGACACTGACATACTGGTATGTGCTTCCTCTGGCACGATCTGTTCTTCTTTTATCCTCTTATGCCCTTATTTTTAAGGGAAAAAAAGCTTTAAAAATAATGCAAATGAGTTTTAGGGGCTCCAAGTTCCATTGCCACCTTTTTAAGCTTCTTAGGCTGGTTTGAATCATTTTTTACAAGCCTTTTTTTTGTAAAAACCAGGGAATAAGAAAATAAAAGAAGAGCAGATTCTGCCGGAGGAGGCACACACCAGGATGTCAGTGTGCTTGGTTCACAATCCTTTATCCTGGTGGTAGATGTCCTTAAGAGGACAATACTTTGTTATGAAGATTGCTGCGCCTGCCATTTTCACTGCTACAGAAGCATAATAAAGCCTGAGGGTACCAACTTTTGGCCAATCGAAAAGAAACCGGAGGAAAAGAAGAGTCTCCTGGAGAAAGGCTATATCCAGTCATGGTCTATTTAGTTCCTGCAGCAGTAAACGGCACTTCACAATAAGGGACATTAACTTCAGGATAATGATATGAGGAGAAAAGGGGATACAGGGATGACAAGGCTGTTTATTACAAGGATTGTAGTAAGTGCTAGTGGAATATTGTGAGTGCCCGGCTGCTTCCTTACATATGGTGACACCATGTAGTGTAATTGTGAAGATGTAATGACAGTAACATTAATAGCTATAAACAGTAGTAAGAAATGGTGGTAACGAAACAAAATAATAATGTCTTGTGTAGTGGCCAGGATGTCAGGGAAGGGAGATACAAACATACCCTCCCTAAGTTCCTGGAGGAAATCACATCAAGATGGTCTAGGAGACAATGGCACCTGGGAGGATGGAGCCATGGAGTCCTCCAAAAGCTTGCAGCGCTCCTTGCACAGGAGGAAGACTGATCTCCTTGCCATTGACTGAAATGAAAACTCCAGCTATAAGGCACAATGTGGTCTTGCAGTATATCCTGAAGAGGCATCACGTTTCTGTGACGTTGCAGTGTGACCCAAGAAAAGTCCTGGAATGGCTGAACCTGAGAGCCTTGGAAATCAATACAAGGCATTCAACAGACTTTGACAAAAAGGAGATAAGTCAGTTTTGAAGTGTTGCTTCTTCTAGAGTAACCTAAATATGTGCCTTTCATGTAAGTGTATGTGTAATTTATAGGCTTAATATGGGTCTAAGTCTAAACTGTACCAAAAACGTGGACTGTATTGTTAAGATTACATGTATTTAACCACTTAAGCCACCACGACATTGGGGAACATCGCGGTGAGCATCTGTTTTTGGCGTCATGTGGTTTGCACAGGTTCAGAAGCAGAGAAGCTATATGTGACAGCCAAGCCTCTGGACTGTCGCAATCCCGGCTGTTTAATCCTTTAGGTGCCACCGTCAAACATGACTGCAGCACCTAAAGGTGTCATCCACATAATTTCCCGGTGATCAGCACACTTATACTTGGCACGGCAATGAAAGACCCCAGGGCTGCCTAACATGACTACCTGCTGAGATAACCACTTGTTCAAGTCCCAGGGGGTGATAAAAGAAAAGTCTAAAAAAAAAAAAAAAAAGAATAGAAAATAAAAGTCCCCTAAATGCCCCATATAGTGTAAAAATCCAAAAGACAATACAGGCGGTCCCCTACTTAAGGACACCCGACTTACAGACAACCCATAGTTACAGACAGACCCCTCTGCCCACTGTGACCTCTGGTGAAGCTCTCTGGATGCTTTACTATAGTCCCAGACTGCAATGATCAGCTGTAAGGTGTCTGTAATGAAGCTTTATTGATAATCCTTGGTCCAATTACAGCAAAAAATTTTGAAACTCCAATTGTCACTGGGGCAAAAAAAAAAAATTGTTGAGAATTTCAATTATAAAATATACAATTTCGACTTACATACAAATTCAACTTAAGAACAAACCTCCAGACCCTATCTTGTACGTAAGCCGGGGACTGCCTGTAAACCGTGAAAATCATCACAAAAACAGCACATATTGGGTATTGCCACGTCCATAATAACCCGTACAACAAAATAAAATCATTACTAAACCTGTAGTGGACGCCTTTAAAATAGTCAATGGGGACATAGCTTCTTATGGCACATAGCACCTTAAATCTGTCCCAGCAAAATCCGCCAATAGACGCTCCTTATCTTCCGAGCCTTCCGAAACTACAGCAGTTTATGATAAAGTGTGGGATATTCCTGCATTCTAGAGAAACCGGGTAACAAACTATGGGGTGTGTTCACTTTAACCCCTTCTAAAACTAAAAATTCAGGGGCCAACGCAAGGTTTATTTGGAAAAAGATTTTCACTTACAGGAGCCAAAGTAAATACTTTTTATAAAACAAGTGTGATGGTAAAAAGCTCAATATAAACCTTGATAAATTCTCTGGGTGGTGTAGTTTCCCAAATAGGATCATTTGTGGGGGGAGTTCACTGTTCTCGTACCTCAGGAACTTTTCAAATATATAATGGCTCCTTCCGTTCTGCTGTGGGCTCCTAAAGTAGTTTACATGGACATGTGGAGCATTTCTCATTTTATTGTGCATAAACGTGTACATTTTAGGAAAAATAATAATCATTTTGTCACACAGTCCAAATAGAACCATTCATTTTGTTTTAATTCTCGTGAGAAGCTTAAAGTGTTAAAGGAAACCTACCACGTGAAATTGTACTTCTAAGCTTCAAATACTGAGTGCTAGGTCAGGGTGAGCTGGTGCCGGAGCATATTTTCGTTATTCTCATAAACTGATGTATTGCGGTTTAAACAATGTTGTAATCTTTATATGTGAAGGAACTTCGCCGCACGGTGGTACATGCTCGGCGCACCATGCACGGGACCGTGTACGTGTGACGTCACCGGCTCTCAGGCACTTCCTATTTAGACGCACACTCGCGTGCATGGTACCACCATGGTGCTCGGTATTTGAAGCTTAGAAGTACAATTTCACGTGGTAGGTTTCCTTTAACAAGCTTAACAAAGGCTGTTTTGAATAGTTTGAGGGGTGCAGTTTTAAAATTGGGGTGATTTGTGGGGAGTTTCTAATAAGTCAAAAACGCTTATATAGATGAATCGTCATTAGAGATGAGCGAACACTAAAATGCTCGGGTACTCGTTATTCGAGACGAACTTTTCCCGATGCTCGAGTGCTCGTCTCGAATAACGAACCCCATTGAAGTCAATGGGAGACTCGAGCATTTTTCAAGGGGACCAAGGCTCTGCACAGGGAAGCTTGGCCAAACACCTGGGAACCTCAGAAAAGGATGGAAACACCACGGAAATGGACAGGAAACAGCAGGGGCAGCATGCATGGATGCCTCTGAGGCTGCATAATCGCACCATTATGCCAAAATTATGGGCAACAGCATGGCCATGACAGAGTGACAGAATGAAGCTAGATAGCATCTAAAACATCCAATAATTGACCCTGACACTATAGGGGACGGCATGCAGAGGCAGCGGCAGCAGGCTAGAGAGTGGCATGGCGACATACCCTAAATGGACTCAGGCTTCAAACCAATGGGTGGCAGAGAGGAACCAAAGGAGGTGAGCAAGAAGCGCTCAAATAATATCGGTACATGATAAAAGTTTGCCAGTATATTTTGTGGATTACACAGCAGGGTGGCGACAAAGTTAACATGGAAGCCATGAAAACAACCCAAAATTCTGCCTGACACAGCTCGTTTGATAAGGGGACCATGTATGGAGGCAGTGAACTAGTAGTAGATTAAAGGTGCTGCAGTTAAAACTATGTTAGTTGGATCTTGGCATGGAGCTGGCGCTCCGCTGCCAGGCGAGCTTTCGCCAATCCAAGCCCCTGTCTCTAGGCTACTCCCCAAACAGCACTTCTAAGAACCTTTTGTATAAGATCAAGTGTAGTAGCGTTCTTATAAGTTTAGGATATGCCGGGTGAGGGGAATGTAAACAGATGCGCAAGAAGCGCTGAAATAATATCCCTAAATGGTAAAAGTTTGCAAGTATATTTTGGGGATTACACAGCAGGGTGGCGACAAAGTTAACAACTTTGATGTGGAATGCCCTGTAATAGCTCTTGGGCGGTGTGCCTTTTATCGCCTAGGCTCAGCAGTTTCAGCACCACCTGCTGTCGCTTAGCGACGGCACTGCTGCTGTGCCTAGAGCTACCGACTGATGGCGCCATGCCCACGGATGGTAATTCGGAGGAGGAGGAGGTGGAGGAGGGGTGGGAGGAGGTATAGTAGGCCTTTGAGACCTGGACCGAGGTAGGCCCCGCAATTCTCTGCGTCGGCAGTATATGACCAGCCCCAGGGTCAGACTCGGTCCCAGCCTGCACCAAGTTAAGTGTAGTAGCGTTCTTATAAGTTTGGGATATGGCGGGTGAGGGGAATGTAAACAGATGCGCAAGAAGCGCATGATGCGCATGGAGCTGGCGTTCCGCTGCCAGGCGAGCTTTCGCCAATCCAAGCCCCTGTCTCTAGGCTACTCCCCAAACAGCACTTCTAAGAACCTTTTGTATAAGATCAAGTGTAGTAGCGTTCTTATAAGTTTAGGATATGCCGGGTGAGGGGAATGTAAACAGATGCGCAAGAAGCGCTGAAATAATATCCCTAAATGGTAAAAGTTTGCCAGTATATTTTGGGGATTACACAGCAGGGTGGTGACAAAGTTAACAACTTTGATGTGGAATCCATGAAAACAACCCAAATTTCTGCCTGACACACCTCGTTTGATAAAGGGACGATGTATGGAGGCAGCTATATGGACGACTTTTGGAGGTAGCAATGGAGACAACGTGTGGAGGCTGCTATGGAGACAATTTAATTTGGATAGTGCCTGTATGTGGCAGTCCCAAACATTTTTCAAACCAGAGGAGCAGGTAGGTGGCCCTCCAGTAAAATGGAATAGATTGAGTGCCTGTATGTGGCAGTCCCAAAAATTGTTCAAACCAGAGGAGCAGGTAGGTGGCCCTGCAGTAAAATGGAATAGATTGAGTGCCTGTATGTGGCAGTCCCAAAAATTGTTCAAACCAGAGGAGCAGGTAGGTGGCCCTGCAGTAAAATGGAATAGATTGAGTGCCTGTATGTGGCAGTCCCAAAAATTGTTCAAACCAGAGGAGCAGGTAGGTGGCCCTGCAGTAAAATGGAATAGATTGAGTGCCTGTATGTGGCAGTCCCAAAAATTGTTCAAACCAGAGGAGCAGGTAGGTGGCCCTGCAGTAAAATGGAATAGATTGAGTGCCTGTATGTGGCAGTCCCAAAAATTGTTCAAACCAGAGGAGCAGGTAGGTGGCCCTGCAGTAAAATGGAATAGATTGAGTGCCTGTATGTGGCAGTCCCAAAAATGTTTCAAACCAGAGGAGCAGGTAGGTGGCCCTCCAGTAAAATGGAATAGATTGAGTGCCTGTATGTGGCAGTCCCAAAAATTGTTCAAACCAGAGGAGCAGGTAGGTGGCCCTGCAGTAAAATGGAATAGATTGAGTGCCTGTATGTGGCAGTCCCAAAAATGTTTCAAACCAGAGGAGCAGGTAGGTGGCCCTCCAGTAAAATGGAATAGATTGAGTGCCTGTATGTGGCAGTCCCAAAAATTGTTCAAACCAGAGGAGCAGGTAGGTGGCCCTGCAGTAAAATGGAATAGATTGAGTGCCTGTATGTGGCAGTCCCAAAAATGTTTCAAACCAGAGGAGCAGGTAGGTGGCCCTCCAGTAAAATGGAATAGATTGAGTGCCTGTATGTGGCAGTCCCAAAAATTGTTCAAACCAGAGGAGCAGGTAGGTGGCCCTGCAGTAAAATGGAATAGATTGAGTGCCTGTATGTGGCAGTCCCAAAAATTTTTTAAAACAGAGGACCGGGTAGGTGGCCCTCCAGAAAAATGGAATAGATTGAGTGCCTGTATGTGGCACTCACAAAAATTGTTTCAAACAGAGGACCGGGTAGGTGGCCCTCCAGAAAAATTAAATGCATGAAGTACTATAGCAAGAGCCAGTGGGCCCTGTCAAAAAATAGCCATTTTCCTCTGCTTTACTGTACAAAGAGGAGGAGAAGGAGGAAAATGAGGAGGAGGAGGAGGAGTGGATCAATTATTCAGGTTGAGCTTCCTTCACCTGGTGGAGATTGGAAATTCTGAGAAATCCAGCCTTTATTCATTTTAATAAGCGTCAGCCTGTCAGCGCTGTCAGTCGACAGGCGTGTACGCTTATCGGTGATGATGCCACCAGCTGCACTGAAAACCCGCTCGGACAAGACGCTAGCGGCAGGGCAGGCAAGAACCTCCAAGGCGTACAGCGCCAGTTCGTGCCACATGTCCAGCTTTGAAACCCAGTAGTTGTAGGGAGCTGTGTGATCATTTAGGACGATGGTATGGTCAGCTACGTACTCCCTCACCATCTTTCTGTAAAGATCAGCCCTACTCTGCCGAGACTGGGGACAGGTGACAGTGTCTTGCTGGGGTGACATAAAGCTGGCAAAAGCCTTGTAAAGCGTACCCTTGCCAGTGCTGGACAAGCTGCCTGCTCGCCTACTCTCCCTCGCTACTTGTCCCGCAGAACTACGCACTCTGCCGCTAGCGCTGTCAGAAGGGAAATACTGTTTCAGCTTGTGCACCAGGGCCTGCTGGTATTCATGCATTCTCACACTCCTTTCCTCTCCAGGGATGAGAGTGGGAAGATTTTGCTTGTACCGTGGGTCCAGGAGAGTGAACACCCAGTAATCGGTGCTGGAATAAATTCTTTGAACGCGAGGGTCACGGGATAGGCAGCCTAGCATGAAATCTGCCATATGCGCCAGAGTACCAACGCGTAAGAATTCACTCCCCTCACTGGCCTGACTGTCCATTTCCTCCTCCTCCAACTCCTCCAACTCCTCTTCTTCTGCCCATACACGCTGAACAGTGAAGGACTCAACAATGGTCCCCTCTTGTGTCTCGCCAACATTCTCCTCCTCTTCCTCCTCATCCTCCTCCACCTCCACCTCCTCCGATATGCGCTGAGAAACAGACCTCAGGGTGCTTTGGCTATCAACAAGGGAATATTCTTCCCCCGTCTCTTGTGACGAGCGCAAAGCTTCCGACTTCATGCTGACCAGAGAGTTTTTCAACAGGCCAAGCAGCGGGATGGTGAGGCTGATGATGGCGCCACTGACCATCTGTGTTGACTCCTCAAAGTTACTCAGCACCTGACAGATATCAGACATCCACGTCCACTCCTCATTGTAGACTTGAGGAAGCTGACTGACCTGACTACCAGTTCTGGTGGAAGTTGACATCTGGCAGTCTACAATCGCTCTGCGCTGCTGGTAAACTCTGGATAACATGGTCAGTGTGGAATTCCACCTCGTGGGCACGTCGCACAACAGTCGGTGAGCGGGCAGTTGGAGGCGGCGCTGCGCTGCCCTGAGAGTGGCAGCATCTGGGCTGGACTTCCTGAAATGCGCACAGATGCGGCGCACCTTCGTGAGCAAATCAGACAGATTGGGGTATGTCTTGAGGAAACGCTGCACTATCAGATTTAACACATGGGCCAGGCATGGCACATGTGTCAGTCTGCCGAGTTGCAGAGCCGCCACCAGGTTACGGCCGTTGTCACACACAACCATTCCCGGCTTGAGGTTCAGCGGTGCCAGCCACAGATCAGTCTGCGCCGTGATGCCCTGTAATAGCTCTTGGGCGGTGTGCCTTTTGTCGCCTAGGCTCAGCAGTTTGAGCACCGCCTGCTGTCGCTTAGCGACGGCACTGCTGCTGTGCCTAGAGCTACCGACTGATGGCGCCGTGCCCACGGATGGTAGTTCGGAGGAGGAGGTGGAGGAGGGGTGGGAGGAGGAGGAGGCATAGTAGGCCTGAAACACCTGGACCGAGGTAGGCCCCGCAATCCTCGGCGTCGGCAGTATATGAGCAGCCCCAGGGTCAGACTCGGTCCCAGCCTCCACCAAGTTAACCCAATGTGCCGTCAGCGATATATAGTGGCCCTGCCCGGCAGCACTCGTCCACGTGTCCGTGGTCAGGTGGACCTTGTCAGAAACGGCGTTGGTCAGGGCACGGATGATGTTGTCTGACACGTGCTGGTGCAGGGCTGGGACGGCACATCGGGAAAAGTAGTGGCGGCTGGGGACCGAATACCGAGGGGCGGCCGCCGCCATGAGGTTGCGAAAGGCCTCGGTCTCTACTAGCCTATAGGGCAGCATCTCCAGGCTAAGCAATCTGGAGATGTGCACATTAAGGGCTTGGGCGTGCGGGTGGGTTGCACTATATTTGCGTTTCCGCTCCAGCGTCTGGGGTATGGAGAGCTGAACGCTGGTGGATGCTGTGGAGGATCGTGGAGGCGACGATGGGGTTTTTGTGCCAGGGTCCTGGGCAGGGGGCTGACTAGCAGCTGACACAGGGGAAGGAGCAGTGGTGTGCACGGCCGGAGGTGAACGGGCTTGTTGCCACTGAGTGGGGTGCTTAGCATTCATATGCCTGCGCATACTGGTGGTAGTTAAGCTAGTAGTGGTGGAACCCCTGCTGAGCCTGGTTTGGCAAATGTTGCACACCACAGTCCGTCGGTCATCCGGTGTTTCCTTAAAGAACCTCCACACTTCTGAAGATCTAGCCCTCGCCGCAAGAGCCCTCACCACGGGAGCTTCACTAGTTGACAGTGGCGCTGATGCACCAGCTCTGGCCCTGCCTCTCCGTCTGGCCCCACCACTGCCTCTTCCAACCTGTTCAGGTCGAGGACTCTCCTCCGTCTCAGAAGCACTGTGTTCACCCGGCCTCTCAACCCAGCTTGGGTCTGTCACCTCATCATCCTCCGATCCCTCAGTCTGCTCCCCCCTCGGACTTCCTGCCCTGACAACAACTTCCCCACTGTCTGACAACCGTGTCTCCTCATCGTCGGACACCTCTTTACACACTTCCACTACGTCAAGAAGGTCATCATCACCCACAGACTGTGACTGGTGGAAAACCTGGGCATCGGAAAATTGCTCAGCAGCAACCGGACAAGTGGTTTGTGACTGTGGGAAGGGTCCAGAAAACAGTTCCTCAGAGTATGCCGGTTCAAATGCCAAATTTTCCTGGGAGGGGGCAGACTGGGGGGGAGGAGGCTGAGGTGCAGGAGCTGGAGGAGTGGCGATTTCGGTGACATGGGTGGACTGCGTGGAAGACTGACTGGTGGTGGACAAATTGCTCGAAGCATTGTCAGCAATCCACGACATCACCTGTTCGCACTGTTCTGGCCTCAACAGTGCTCTACCACGAGTCCCAGTAACTTCAGACATGAACCTAGGGAGTGTAGCTCTGCGGCGTTCCCCTGCTCCCTCATCAGCAGGTGGTGTCTCACCCCGCCCAGGACCACGGCCTCTGACCCCTGCAGTAGTTGGACGCCCACGTCCCCGCCCTCGTCCTCTACCCCTAGCCCTCGGGTTAAACATTTTTAAAATGAGAGTTATAACTTTATTTTTTTTTTTACTTTTTTTTTTTTTTTTTGTGTTTTTTTTTTTTTTTTTGTGTTTTTTGTTTTTTTTTGAGTTTTTAAAACCAAACAATGCTATCCTATTGCTATGGCTATTTTCTAGCCAAGTATCAAAGGAAGCACAGTACTATGCCAGATGAGATGACACTGAGTTATTGCCTAATAGAAATCCAACCCCTACTGAATTTTGCCACTTCGGCCTTTGCTATGGATATGTGCGCCACTAAGCGCAGAACACAGCGGTCGCAAGTCCCACTACAAATTGCTCAGAATTGGCAAGTACATGCACTGCAGAAACTACAGCCACCAGCAGATCAACCAGAAATCAAATATATAGAACGCTACTGTAGGCTTCAAGATCAAGAAGCTGTTTGTATTCTCCTATGGCTATTTTCTAGCCAAGTATCAAAGGAAGCACAGTACTATGCCGGATGAGATGACACTGAGTTATTGCCTAATAGAAATCCAACCCCTACTGAATTTTGCCACTTCGGCCTTTGCTATGGATATGTGCGCCACTAAGCGCAGAACACAGCGGTCGCAAGTCCCACTACAAATTGCTCAGAATTGGCAAGTACATGCACTGCAGAAACTACAGCCACCAGCAGATCAACCAGAAATCAAATATATAGAACGCTACTGTAGGCTTCAAGATCAAGAAGCTGTTTGTATTCTCCTATGGCTATTTTCTAGCCAAGTATCAAAGGAAGCACAGTACTATGCCGGATGAGATGACACTGAGTTATTGCCTAATAGAAATCCAACCCCTACTGAATTTTGCCACTTCAGCCTTTGCTATGGATATGTGCGCCACTAAGCGCAGAACACAGCGGTCGCAAGTCTCACTACAAATTGCTCAGAATTGGCAAGTACATGCACTGCAGAAACTACAGCCACCAGCAGATCAACCAGAAATCAAATATATAGAACGCTACTGTAGGCTTCAAGAAGCTGTTTGTATTCTCCTATGGCTATTTTCTAGCCAAGTATCAAAGGAAGCACAGTACTATGCCGGATGAGATGACACTGAGTTATTGCCTAATAGAAATCCAACCCCTACTGAATTTTGCCACTTCGGCCTTTGCTATGGATATGTGCGCCACTAAGCGCAGAACACAGCGGTCGCAAGTCCCACTACAAATTGCTCAGAATTGGCAAGTACATGCACTGCAGAAACTACAGCCACCAGCAGATCAACCAGAAATCAAATATATAGAACGCTACTGTAGGCTTCAAGATCAAGAAGCTGTTTGTATTCTCCTATGGCTATTTTCTAGCCAAGTATCAAAGGAAGCACAGTACTATGCCGGATGAGATGACACTGAGTTATTGCCTAATAGAAATCCAACCCCTACTGAATTTTGCCACTTCAGCCTTTGCTATGGATATGTGCGCCACTAAGCGCAGAACACAGCGGTCGCAAGTCTCACTACAAATTGCTCAGAATTGGCAAGTACATGCACTGCAGAAACTACAGCCACCAGCAGATCAACCAGAAATCAAATATATAGAACGCTACTGTAGGCTTCAAGAAGCTGTTTGTATTCTCCTATGGCTATTTTCTAGCCAAGTATCAAAGGAAGCACAGTACTATGCCGGATGAGATGACACTGAGTTATTGCCTAATAGAAATCCAACCCCTACTGAATTTTGCCACTTCGGCCTTTGCTATGGATATGTGCGCCACTAAGCGCAGAACACAGCGGTCGCAAGTCCCACTACAAATTGCTCAGAATTGGCAAGTACATGCACTGCAGAAACTACAGCCACCAGCAGATCAACCAGAAATCAAATATATAGAACGCTACTGTAGGCTTCAAGATCAAGAAGCTGTTTGTATTCTCCTATGGCTATTTTCTAGCCAAGTATCAAAGGAAGCACAGTACTATGCCGGATGAGATGACACTGAGTTATTGCCTAATAGAAATCCAACCCCTACTGAATTTTGCCACTTCAGCCTTTGCTATGGATATGTGCGCCACTAAGCGCAGAACACAGCGGTCGCAAGTCTCACTACAAATTGCTCAGAATTGGCAAGTACATGCACTGCAGAAACTACAGCCACCAGCAGATCAACCAGAAATCAAATATATAGAACGCTACTGTAGGCTTCAAGAAGCTGTTTGTATTCTCCTATGGCTATTTTCTAGCCAAGTATCAAAGGAAGCACAGTACTATGCCAGATGAGATGACACTGAGTTATTGCCTAATAGAAATCCAACCCCTACTGAATTTTCCCACTTCGGTCTTTGCTATGGATATGTGTGCCACTAAGAGCTAAACACAACGGTAGCAAGTCCCCCTGCTAATTCCTCACAAAATGGTAAAATATGCAAATTAAAATAAAAAAAGTAGAACGTTATTGTAGCCCTAAGAAGGGCTGTTGGGTTCTTTGAGAATCACTCCTGCCTAACAGTAAGCTAATAGAACACCCTAACGCTTTCCCTGAGCAGCAGCAGCTCTCTCCCTAGCGGCATCCAGAGACAGAATGATCCGAGCAGCGCGGCCAGCGGCTAGTCTATCCCAGGGTCACCTGATCTGGCCAGCCAACCACTGCTATCGACGTGTAAGGGTACCACGTCATGCTGGGTGGAGTGCAGAGTCTCCTGGCTTGTGATTGGCTCTGTTTCTGGCCGCCAAAAAGCAAAACGGCGGGAGCTGCCATTTTCTCGAGCGGGCGAAGTATTCGTCCGAGTAACGAGCAGTTTCGAGTACCCTAATGCTCGACCGAGCATCAAGCTCGGACGAGCATGTTCGCTCATCTCTAATCGTCATCTAAAAAAATGGATCTGAAATTTACTTACAAATATGAAAAATCACAGTGCAAACTATAAACCTCCTAACGTCCTAAGAAAATAAATTAACATATAAAAATTATGTCAACATAAAGCAAACATTTTGGTCAGGCCAGCTCCAGGTTTAAGAACGCCCCTGGGCGCCAGTGCTTCAGTGGGCCCCTTTGCTATGCCTCCTTGAGTCAGAGAAACCTACGGCCTGCTTTAGCTCCCTCCTGTTACCCCACCATATGTTTTTCATGTTACCATGTGTTTGGCTGCTTTTAAAGCCCTTTTCTTCAGTGATGGAAGTTGCTGTGTTTATATTTTCACACCTGCTTACACTTCTAGCAATGAAAGAAAATGAAAGAAAATGTTTTCTAAGCAGCCAAACACACGTGTTGTTATGCAAACGCATGCCCAAAACACTGTGGGCCACATTTATGCCTGTGGAGAGTGCAATATACGGCATATTATAGAATGCTGCCACACGGTCTTCATTAATCTGGCACCCCCTGCACTTTTCGGGAAGTGTCACCAACCTTTTTTTGGTGCACTGTTAACATAGAGCATGCAACGCAATTCTGTCGAGTTGCAGTAATAAATGTGGTGGAGGGTCCGACTATGCACTGGAACGCCCTTTTATGTGCAGAATTTTGTGGTGCGGCGGACATAGAGCAGCTGCCGCACAAAACTGGTGCAGACGTTATAAATACACGTGCAAGCAGTTTTGACGTTCAGACAGTAAACTGGCGTAAGCGCTTTAATATATGTGGCCCATGTGTTAACGCACCTTCAGGGTTATTGTTTCAAAGGAGAGGGAGGGGATGAACAGGAAGGGAGACATTGGAAAAGAGGTGGACACACAATTAAAATGGCAGGTAGCAGAAAGTGGGCAATATTTTACAAGAAAATGATTGGCAGACATCAGCAGGGTGTAATGACACAAACCCTTTTAGACTACCTTGCATGGATGGACTACAAAAGTAAGAAGCTAAGAAATGGCATGTGAACCTTAACTGACTGTCAGGGACAAGACAGCAAAGGGTTAATTGAACAGACAGCGGCTTGGCTCCTACCATGCTGTCCTCCGGAGCCTTCTCACACAGGGTCACTACATCGCAGTGTACAGAGATGACAAGTTCAGCACATGTTGCCTTTGTCTGCGTCCAGCCTGTCTTCCTCCATGCAATTCCTTATACTGCGGCCGGCCGACCCCTGAACGGTGGAGGTTTGCATGTGCATGCCTCCTTCAGGAACCCGGGCAAACACTGCACATGCACTGATGACGCAGAGAGTGACTGCTCTCTGCATCATTATTATATCCTTCCACCTCCCCTGCCTCCAGTGGGACCTGCCAGCACAAGTGGGCCCTATCACTTGCCCGGATATGTCGGATGCTGACGCCAGCCCTGATTTGATGATAACTGTATGATGAGCATAACATTTTGAAAACAAAAAATCTCAAATTTTTTAAAATTTTAAACTAAAATATAGCTTTAAAGTGCAGTACAACATGTCATGAAAAAAAAGTCTGAAAATAAACCCTACTGGGAAAACACTTACCATACATATAGATAAACAAAGATAACAAAAAGTTGAATAATATATATATAAAAATATCAAGTGTCATAGTATAATGAACATATGTTTAAACTATTTTATAATTTATCATTTCTATTTGTTAGATGGTCTGAATTATAAACAGTATGTGTGGGGAAAATAGCAATATTTAATTAAAATTCAAATAAATCAGAAATTCCAGAAGGAATGACTCTGTATATGATGTGTGTTATTTCACATAATCAGATTGTCTTTTATCATATTTTATCGCATTTGGCTTTAACCGACCTGTCATTCTCTGAAACTAAATTACATATAATTGCTGTTACTAAGCTTAATCTGATCTCATATATCTCGGTGGTAAAACGTGATATTTTGGATACATTGTTATGTCATAAGCTAATTTCTACATGATACTTCCCGAATATTTCTTGCTGAGTGTTTTTCACATTATGATACTGACGTGCTACTTGATGTGCTAACAAGGCAAGTTTTGCTGGGAAAACACTCAAGCAAGAAATATTCAGGAAGTAACATATTAAAACATGTGAGATTTCCAAAAGATTGGGGGAATTGAATAAGAATGATAACTTTAACCCGTTCACGCTCAGCGCCGTACATAACGGCACACAGGTGCAGGTGCTGTATGAAGAGGGCTCATGGAGTGAGCCCTCTTCATACAAGGGTGGGGTTTGCTGCATATTGCAGCAAACACCCACCGCTAATTCCTGCGGTCTATGTTAGCACTGATCACGGGTATTAACCTGAAACCACTGGTGGCATTTAAAAGACAGCATTGTGTGGGCCCTGCCATCTTGGTTCTGAGCATCTCTTCCTAGAACGTCATCAGGGGCAGCTATCGGTTGCCATGACAGTAAAGAATACTATGTAAAAATGGCATATATTGAAATACAGTAGTATTGCAGTATATGGTAGGAACGATCAGCCCATCTAGGGTTAATGTATACCCTAGAGGGTCTAAAAATAGTAATAAAAAAAAAGTTTCAAAGTCTCAAAAGAAATATATAATTTTAAAAAACTAAAATTTCAAATCACACCCCTTTGCCTAGAATTGACAAACAGTAAAAATCACAAACATGTTAGGGCATTTTGGGATGTGACAATACCTATCTATCAAAATGGTTATTGCCAAAGGTGAACTCCATAACGGAAAATACTGCGCAAACATTTTTTGCCTATTTTATCACACTTGGAATTTTTGTTTCCAACTTCCCAGTACACAGAATGGAATAATAAATAACATCACTGAGAAGTAAAATTGGTTACACAGAAAAGAAGCCCTCATACAATATTGTAAACGGAAGAATGAAAAAGTTATGGACTTTTGAAGGTGGAGAGCCACTTGCATGTCAGTTCTGTACACAGCAAAACGCAGATTTATCCCCCACCCGTTCTCTACCTGGTTAACCCTTTAAACGCCAGAGAGCAGGTACCAGAGACATTGCAACACTTTTTCTAGTAATTTTTCTCTAATCGTCAGGATCAAATAAGTTTTAACTGGACCATAATAAACCAAAAAACAACGTCTCACTCTCAAGATCTCTAGCAGAAGTCTGAAATCTAGATGAAATATCACCTTAAGCCGGCATTTATTTCAGACATCTGCCAAGACGCTTCAAGGGTGCTCTGCTGCTATCCTCAACCAGCCTTTATGGCTGCCAAAAGAGTAGAGTCATAGGCAATTAACTTTCAGGGACTTGAAGGGAATATAATGGTCTTAATATGGCTGCCACTGAAGGATGGTAGGGCGTGTCATCTTCTCTAACCACCAGATACAGGGGTGGAGTCTGCATTCCAGGCGTCATCTTTCCCTCCCGATTAAATATAATAAAATCTCTTTTTCTCAAATTATTTCCACATCAAAAACTTTGAAATGTCCCATATCGCCTGTCTCTTTCTCAATGGGCACTCTGAAGGATTTCTGTCACTCTGTCCTGGTCCGTCCGTCAAAGTCAGAGGCTCTAAGTGTCTGTTTGCAAATCTGATCACGTTTTCTCACTTGTACAATCATAAGATCATCTAACACATCCCAAAACCTTCACTACTACTTTTCTTTTCCCTTCATGTGAAAAACAATCTCCTTCCTTGTCTGCAATAAACTTGGCTCAATTCCAATTCACTACTCATCATAAGTGTCCACAACCACAATAATGTCAAAGGAACCTATCCCCACAGACTCAAGAGGGTTTCACAACAGATGCCGACACCTCAATTTACTGACCCCAAAGAAACTAGGTACCTGAGTCTTCCACAAAGGACCCTACACTGAGTTACTGCCTGACTGGACTGACCCTACACCAAGTCACTGCCCTCAGGCTGACCCTCCAAGTCCACAAGGGACTCTACACTGGATCACTGCCTGACTAGATTGACTCTCAAGTCACTGCCCTCAGACTGAGTCTCCAAGTCGCTCTCCTTCAGACTCGACTAGTTCTTGCAGTCATACGAGACCGTTTACACTCCCCGGAGGGAGTCGAATGCACACCTGGCCAGGGCGAGTCTCTACAAATCTCTGAGACTCACTTCTGTGGGCAACCTTTAATGACAAAACTGTATCACTGACACTATGATAATCGCAACAGAATACTCCCCACTCTAGCATTGCAGACATCTAAGGGTTAATCCTTCCCATCTCACAGCTTCAGCTAACATCACAGACTGTCTGACCATCCGTCACTATCCAGTCACTGTCGGGCACCATGCAAGTGATCCTTTGCCACATATTAAGCATACTGTTATATATGGACATTTAAAGGCAAAGTACATAATATCACACAAGGAGATGACCTTACCCCAATCCATCCAGCCAGTGAAACAGAAGTGACTTTCAAGGCAGACAAAAAAATAGAAAAAATAGACCCCGAACGCTCATTGGCAGTTCTGGTCACTGGCCGCCTGGACTGCTGTGGAGGTCACCTCGATGGTCAGATGTCCATAATAGCATGCCCAACCCAAGGGAGGCCAATTGATGTTAGAGATTTTTATCTGGGGCTCAACCATCCCCCCCCCCCCCCAACTGCATGGTGAGTTTCAAATTAAATTTTTCATGGCTCCCGGTACCAGGGAGGAGAGAACAAACCCAATACACAGACACCGTCTTCAGCTGCACTCAAATCACACAGTTTATTTCCAAAAACACAGTCATATATCAAAAAACAGAAAAAGCAGCATTGGGGGGAGGCGTGGAAAAGGAGATAAGAATACTGTAATGCTATTGGCCATAATGAATTTACCAGCAAATTCTCAGAAAAGGTTAATAGGCCTTGTTCACAGACATGTTTATACTAATTTCCCTGAGAAGAAGAAGATAAGCTGGCGGTAGAACCAAGATAGATAACAAAAGATGAAGGACAGACTGGCTTCTCATTAAATGTCAAAGGGAATTAGTAGGCAGTCGAGCAAACCAGTTACATAAAATTAAGTTTGAATCCTGACATTAACTGGACAGTGCTTGACCCCGGTGTGACCCCTGGCTAATACTTAAAATGGCGGACAGTGGTCGAGATGGCGTCCGAAACCAGTACAACCTCCTTTGTCTGTAAACCAAATGAAAGCCTCATTTAGGCTGCAAAAAGGAAAAAAATGCTTAAAGGAAACCTACCATCAGAAAACAATAACAACAACTAAAGAAAACTATAAAATAATGTTAACACGTGCATGCGTAATGTTAACGTTGACAGCAATGTAATTAGGCAAATCTCCTTTTCTCAACTGTCATGATGCATTTTAAAACACATGCTTTAACGCAAACAAAACGCAGCATGTGAATGTAGCCTCAGGGTATGGTCGCACGTAACGCTAGTGCAGGGTGCCATGCCTAGGCCAGATCTCATTAGCGTTTCCAGGGGAACACATGCAATTACTTACCAATTGTAAATGCATTTGGGCTGAGGCACGACCCCATTATGCTAGCGTTGGGCTTGTTAACACAGCACAAGTGGTATGTGTGACCATACCTTGAAAGTAAAAAACAGGGCAGCGTCTAAAACGCATCTAAAAAAAAAAGTATCAGAAAATGCATAAAAAAACGCCACATCTGAATGCAGCCTTACAAAAATACCACAAAACGTTCCCAGACTTAAGATAAATGTCCCCCATGTACTTATAATTTAATTGCAAATGAATTCATCTAAAAGTAATCAAGTAATTTATATATCCCATATGCTAAAGGTTCTTAAAGCTCCAAGTGCCTCATAAGTAGGTCAGATGAGAAAGCAATTGTCTGAGCCCTGATAAGTCCTCTGGAGTAACACCTCTCTCGTAGGAAAGCAGCTTATAAGGGCTGACTGAGCTTTTGCATATCACACCAACATGTGCTCCTCTGAAGAACTCGAATATCCACAAAAACTTCTTGACTATCAATGTGGATTTTTAGTCTCCAAGGTAAGAGCTCTGTTTTACTGATGTACATTCTTCAATTTCATGGAACATTAGTCTAACCTCTGGCTGATTTTTATAACACATATACGTATAATCGAGAAGTGTGCAACTTCTATGTTTCTTCACTTCACTCCTGGTTTGGACATCAAAATCTGCATCTCAAAAACTGAACGCAATCTTAAATCCAATTTTGGTGGATCCAATTTATCTTTGGAATCCTAGAATTGTTACCATGATTTGAAAATATTTGCACAAAACTCCTCTCCCCTGCAGGCATAGGAAAAAGATACGTTGATGTACAACTTTACACTCGTATACCCGATTTAAGATCCTCTAAGGGTGCTTTCACACATGCAGATTTTCAGATGCAATTTTCAATGTCCAAACCAGGAGTGGAGTAAAAAACAAAAGCGGGAGTGGGGTAGCACCTCTGAGGGTGCTGTCACACGTCGCGTTTACCGCATGTGTTTAAAAACGCATTGCAATAGCTGGAGAGTGATTTGCCTAATTAAACAGCTGCTAACACCTGTGTTTACAAAACGCAACCGTTAACGCATTGTTAACGCATGCGTTAACATCGCGGTTAACGCATGCGGTTGTTAACGCATGCGTTAACATCGCGGTTAACGCATGCGTTTTGTAAACACAAGTGTTAAGAGGTGTTTAATTAGGCAAATCACTCTCCAGCTATTCCAATGCGTTTTTTAACGCATGCGGTAAACGCGACGTGTGACCGCACCCTGAGGGTGCTGTTGGACATTGCAATTAAAAGTGCATCACAATCAGCTTTGCGGTCGTTTTAGGTGCAATTTTGTTAATTTAACAGGTGGAACAGGTTTCCTCTTCAAAATCAAATTCACCCGTTCAGTTAATGTCTTTCATCTGTTGAATTAACAAAACTGCACCTAAAACCCCCTCAAAACTGATTGCGATGCAGTTGTTACTACAACGTGTGACTGCACCCTCAGGTTGTGGTCACACGTTGCAGTTAAAACTGCATCGCAATCAGTTTTGAGGGGGTATTAGGTGCAGTTTTGTTAATTTAACAGGTGAAAGACATTTGTGGAACAAGTTTCCCCTTCAAAATCAAATAAATCATTAATTTCATGTCTTTAACATGTTAAATTAACAACTACTCAATTAACTACCTCATAACTGATTGCGATGCAGTTTTAAATGCCACATGTGACCGCACCCATTATTATCCATACTTGCTTTTGAGTTGAAAACTGCATCTTAAAAACAAACTCAACCACCTCCTCTTCCAACAAGGAAAAACACGGGTGCAAATGTTCAGATGCAATTTTTGAAGCCAAAAGCAGGTGAGCACATATCATTGCTCCTCTCCCTCCATTCCTGGTTTGGACATCATAGACTGCATCTAAAAAGCTGAACACAGCCTTGCTGTTCATTAATGACTTGCACATATTCTAGGAGATTTTGTGGGTGCATTCACACATTGGGGGATATTTATCATACGCTGGCGCTCGTCTTGATAAATATCCCCCATTGTGACTATTAACCCATTATAAATGCAATTCAGTTGCTTTCACAAAATGTAAACAACGTTAACATTGCATTTACATCACATTAATGTTTACATAAATGTAAAATGACTACAATGTGAACACATTGTTAACGCAACCTTAAAAATTTGATCCCCTAGCATCCCTGGCCCATGATGCCAACGTTGTGCAAGTCCAATGTGGTGGAATGATTGAACTGCAGTGTAAAATCTCTATAAGATAGCGGCTGTTCAGCTGCAGATATCCCATAATATTTATGCCCCTCACTTCCACAGTCTATAAGCATATACACAATTTTATTTTATTTTTTTGCAGTTTCAAAAATGTTCTCTATTTCAGCAGATCTCGAAAATGAAAATGTCTATCTTAATAATAGAAAAAAAACTATTAGAAAATAATAAATACCTCAGGATGTCACTTCAATTGTGTTATGTTCTTGTTTCTTACCAAATCAAATTTCCATATAACAAAACAGTAAATTCACTACCTTTGAGTCGCCTGTAAGTTGGGTGTTCTCAAGTAGGGGACCACCTGTACATTCAAATTCTTTCAATATTTTTAACACAATTTTTTTCCATCCAAATACCCCAATACAGGAGTGACCATAGTGCAACAGGAATATACAATCTAGACATATTGGTCATTAGACTGTACTTAATGTAGTCACCTATTACTATGGTGAGATATCTATATCTATTTTATTACATTTTTGTATTCCCCATGAAAAATTGTAACAATTGTGAGGGGTGAGGGCAGTTAAATGAGAAATACTAAATCCATATATTTTACTCCCTTCAATGGACAGTAGAGACAAACTTAGTCTACTATGCAGTGTGCAATCACAGGTATAACTTTTTTACAATATGACAGGGCCGGAAAGGAAAAAGGTAGATAATAGTCCCAATTGCCAAAAAGTCTAAAATCCAAAATATAAACACCTTTCTGATACTGGGACCTTCAAGCACCACAACTTTAGAGAGAAACAAAAGAAGAATCGTGAAGTCCACTGCTACAGAACAGCACCAAGATTGTACGTGTCACAACACTGAGTGTGCTGTCAAGAAGCAGATCTCTCAGAAATGAAACACCTAATCCCAAAGTTCCTCCGTCTTCAGTCGTTCACTTAGTCCTGCTTATCACTCAAAGAGAAAAGGAACCAACACTAGTACACTAACATTTATTTAAAAGGTATTTCAAAATGTTAAAAATAGGATGTGGCTATGTGCCAGATGAAGTCGTTTTGTGGCAGATCTTAAGTCAGGCTTTAAGTCTATAGCCGCATCACTCCCATGCATGAGGAGTAGGATTGTATGTTTTTAACAAAGTTGTATTGTGAGAATTATAAATACTGTATATACTCCAGTATAAGCTGACCCAGGTATAAGCCGAGACCCCTAATTTTACCACCACAAACTAGGAAAACCTATTGACTCGAGTATAAGTCGAGGGTGGGAAATGCATTGGTCAAAGCCTCCCAGTATATAGCCAGCCTGCCCCCTCTAGTATAAAACCAGCCTGCCTCCCGTAGTATACAGCCAGTCTGCCTCCTGTAGTATACAGCCAGCCTGCCCCCTGTAGTATACAGCCAGCCTTCCCCCAGTAGTATACAGCCAGCCCAGCGTGCCCCCAGTAGTATACAGCCAGCCCAGCCTGCCCCCAGTAGTATACAGCCAGCCCAGCCTGCCCCTAGTAGTATACAGCCAGCCCAGCCTGCCCCCAATAGTATACAGCAAGCCCAGCCTGCCCATAATAGTATACAGCAAGCCCAGCCTGCCCCCAATATTATACAGCCAGCCCAGCCTGCCCACTGTAATATACATCCAGCCCAGCCTGCCCCCTGTAGAATATACCCTGCCAGCCCAGCCTGCCCCCTGTAGAATATACCCTGCCAGCCCAGCCTGCCCCCTGTAGAATACAGCCAGCCCAGCCTGCCCCCTGTAGAATATACCCTGCCAGCCCAGCCTGCCACCTGTAGAATACAGCCAGCCCAGCCTCCCCCCTGTAGAATATACCCTGCCAGCCAGCACTTGAAAATAAAAAAAACTTATATACTCACCCTCCGGGGGCCCCCGATGGTCAGGGCGGCTCCCGATGTCGGCGCGGATCTGCTTCTTTCTTCCCTGCGGCTCCTCTTCTATCTTCTGTAACAGCTGGCTGGGCGCAGCCAAGTAATCTCCCGGCAGGCGCATACTATGACATCAGCAGCAGCCGCATCATAGTAAGCGCCTCCTGGGAGATAACATGGCCGCCCCCAGTCGGCTGTTGCAGAAGATAGAAGAGGAGCCGCAAACATCGAGAGCCGCGCAAACCATCGGGGACGCCAGAGGGTGAGTATAAGTTTATTATTTTTATTGACTCGTGTATAAGCCGAAATCTCGGTGGTGAACGTAACCATTATGTTGTCATGCAGACTTTTTGCTGACCACGGCAACCAATATCCCCCTTAATGATGTCACTAGTGCTAATACTGCTGTTTAGGTGCCACTGTCTGGTTTGACCTAACAGGTAAACTGCTGCAGTAAATGGAAGGTGACTGCTGTAAAATAAAACAGACTCCTCTGTATGGAGGGAGCTTAGCCTGTAAGCCGTCTAAACACCCAGTAATATAATAAAGTGGACTGAAGTCTCTCCAAAACCATGGAAAAGAGTCAAAGGGCCATATTTATCTGGGCTTTTACACTCGAAAACTGGCATACAAGCCCCTAGGAATTAAGCCTCTCCTTATGTCATCTCAATGCCAAGGAGGGGTGTGAAAGGGAGCCTTCTTTAGGGTACCCCTCTGGTGCATCACAGTCATGTTTCAAGCAATCCTCACATAACTTGCTGTCGCCTAAATCTACCCCAAAAGTGATAAAGAAAACAAGTACATATTGCTAGTACCGGTATGTCTACTAGCTATTGACTATATTCTCAACTACCATTTATAAAAAATGTGCATATAACAGGAAAAAATCATACCCAAGTGTTATCCTAGCTGAAAATAGACATGTTTACACATCTTAAAGGGGTATTCTCATCTGGGCATTTACATTAAAATAAATTCATTTGCCTTATGTAAACATTTCTTCAATTGGATGTTAATTAAAAAAATGTTCCTGTGTGAAGATAATTTCTCATAAATGTAGCCATGTTGTCCCTTAGAAACGAGATGGCTTCCTCGGATACGACCACGTCATACTCTGGCAGCGGTGGCCAGACTTGCGCTATAGAGTCCATCCGGACCACCAGGATTCCGCAATCATTACCACAGGACGGCTGTGCGACATGCAGTAACTCCCGGATATTTCATATGCAATAACCTTTTGTTTCTTTGTGCAATCCCTCCAGCAGAGGTGGCCATATCCGAGGAAGCTATCTCGTTTCTAAGGGACCATATGACTACATTTATGGGAAATTTTCTTCACACAGGAACATTTTTTTTAATAACATCCAATTGAAGAAATGTTTACAAATGGCAAATTAATGAAACTGAATGTGAATGCCCAGATGAGAATACCCCTTTAACTTAATTCCTGTTTTATCAAGTATCATATTCAGGTTCCATTTTTTACATTAAAAGCAAAAAGCTCAGCACATTCATGTGCCAGATTACACTTTTCTTAAAGACATTTTGTCATACATGTATCAGATTTTAAAGTAAAAACTGTGGGAAACCCTATTGCCTCAAGCATAAGCCTATGGTGGGAAATGCATCGGTCACAGCCTACTCTCAAGTATATAGCCAGTTCCTTGCCCCCAGTGTATAGCCTGCTAGTCTCCTAGTATATAGCCAGTTCCCTGCCCCCCAGTGTATAGCTGGCTAGCCTCCTAGTATATAGTCAGTTCCCTGCCCCCCCTAGTGTATAGCTGGCTAACCTCCTAGTATATAGCCAGTTCCCTGCGCCCCCAGTGCCTAGCTGGCTAGCCTCCTAGTATATAGCCAGTTCCCTGCCCCCCAGTGTTTAGCTGCCCAGCACCTTGCCTGCCCCCAGTGTATAACCAGCCAGCACCTTGCCTGCCCCCAGCGCATAGCCGGCCAGCCCTTTGCCTGCCCCCAGTGTATAGCCGGCCAGCCCCTTGCCTGCCCCCAGTGTATAGCCAGCCAGAACCTTCCCTGCCCCCAGTGTACAGCCGGCCAGCACTTTGCCTTCCCTCAATGTATAGCTGGCCAGCCCCTTGCCTGCCCCCAGTGTATAGCCGGTCAGCCCCCTGGCAGCCAGCTCATGCCCCTGGTATATAGTCTGCCATCCCCCTGGCATGAGTATATAGCCTGTCAGCCCCTTGCTCCCAGTATGCCCATCACATAAAAAAGCTTTTCCAAAGCACCATGCAAGTTCTCTTGATTCCTCTGTGCAGCAGTAATGGGTCCGTGTGTGCTGGCGGCTCACCGACAATGGCATCAGCCACTTAAACTCAAATAATAAATAAAGCCAATTCTGGAACATGGGGACTTATAACAGCATAAAAACAGACTAAAAACAAAAAGACAAAAATAAATAAAATACTATTGCCCTCCCATTATTCTCTATCCAACTCGCCCTCCCACTCTCCCTACCTGTGGTCACTGATCTAGGACAGCCATATATGTTGGTCCCAAGTTGAGAAGAGTTTTCATTTACTTTTCCCCTTTTTCTTCCCTTTTAGCTTTTCATATAATCCTATTTGTGGCACTAGGTTTGTCCACTCATTTATGCTTGGTTTTTCTTCATTTTCTGACAATAATCTGGCAGCAAATAGTAATTTGTACAACCTCTCTCTCACTTCATAATGTTTAATGGGCTCTGGTGTGTGACCTACAATCAGCATTTCTATATCCATATTCCAACTCCAACTGTATGCTTATAGGATTGCTTCCCTTAATTCTAACCGAAAAGTATAATCCCACCACATGTGATCCCAGACAGATCGGATTGTGGCGCATCGGTGCTGGCATGCACGTGACGGAAATGGGGGGACGTGGCCGAACGAAAACCCGACGGATTCGGAAAAACAGCCGCATTTAAAACAAAAAATGTGTCGCGGAGCTTGCACTTACCTTCACTCAGCCCGGCTCGGTGTATTCCAGTGCGTTCCAGGGAACTTCAGCGCAGCAGCGCCACCTGTGGACATCGGAGTAACTGCCTTAATAAATCCCAGCCAGACCCGAATCCAGTGCAGAGAACGCGCCGCTGGATCGCGAATGGACCAGATAAGTAAATTTGCCCCATTGTGTGACCCTATGCACAATAAGGTATTTTGCCCCATTTAGCTAAGTTGTCCCCCAAAAATCCTGCTCCTTACTACTAATTACTTCCATCCATTTATAAACTTTCCTTAATTTAATCATTTGAACCCAGACCTTTCTTGTGCTTTAATAAATTATTGCCATTATTTTATTCACCTTTCCTTCCCTGTGAAACTGCCTTTAAGAATAGCACCATTTTGTTATCCTCCACTATTAAAGTGAACCTGTCTCCATGAAATTTCATTTTTAGTTGATGGGTTCCAGTAGCCTATACTATGCTGATTTTGAATACTGTCACTACTTTATAAAACTTAATTTCACATTACTTGGCTCCCTGCCAGCAGTGTGTAGTGAGGTTTGCACAGCTTCAGCAGCCTGTGTCTCGGTCTCCTCCATGCATTTCTTCTCTCCTTCACACCATACCCCTGCCTGCTCAATGCACATGACAATACACCCCCACTCCTACCCCACCCCTGGTTACTTCCCACATGCTGTTGGCAGGGAGCCAGATAATGTAAAATAAAGTTTTATTTAAAAAAAAGTGACAATATTCAGAATGCTGGCAAAGGCATTTTTGCATTTTTTAAATCAGCAGTGGATAGGATATTGAAATCTGTCATCAGCTAAAAATTACATTCCTTGTGACATGTTCGCTTACTGTCTTTTCTTTGGATTTTATTTTGTTACATAGCCTGTGCAATTGATTGTATTTCTCGATACTAACTTCTTTTCTTACTTCTTGTGCCAAATGCTACCTACTTTAGAACTCTCCATCCTACAAAAATTGTGTTGTGTACCATAATCCCAATTTCTTCCAATACAGACTACCAATGCTAATTACATATTCTCCAAGTACATGATATCCTATTAGAGGGAACAAACCAAATTATTGGATTGTTCTAGCATGAATAGCAACAGAGATGTTCAGATGCAAATGTATATTTTCCAATCTTTATTACTAATATATTGCATAAAAAACAAAGCAAAGTAAAAAAACAGCAGCCCCCCCCAGTGGTATATGATTGGGAGATCATTTGTATTAATATTCAAAGTAACATGCCTGGATTATTCAAACTACACTCATGATACCGGCAATAAATAGATACTAGCCGATCAAGAAAAAAGAAATGAGAGCAACCAATAATACTGACCACAGCTGGCATGCCAAGATAATACTGACCACACGCGTTTCAGAGAAATGTTGGGGAAGGGGGGTTATCAAGGAGCTTAGGGTGCCATTCACTTATATCACTAACTGCCAATAAAATACAGACCTAGTACTGATAGACTGTTTGCCTAAAATATTTTCTTGTTTTCCCTCTCTGAGATTGCTAGATGTGGATTCATTTTCCTGATCTGCTGGTATACATTTGTAGCATATATCATGCTACCAGAGGCATTTAAAACCCAGTGGCATGTGTGCACGGCATATTGGCTTCAATTGGCACTCCCAGTGACATCATCAGGGGTTAGTCTCCGCCCACTTCACCGCTGGTAAGAAAGATTTTTCAGCATAGAAAATTCCATCAATTTGGAAAGAACATTGCGAGTAACACAATATGGGCATCATTCTGTTTGTTGTAAAAGGGGGAAATCGCATAAGAGAATTTGGTAAAATCCTTATGACTTTGGATTTACGCTTTTAACTACTCTCACTAGGAGGTACAATTTGTTATGCAGAAAACAAGCCCTCATACAGCTCTACATGGAAAAGTACATTTTTTTTTAAAGAAGGGTAACAAAAAATGGAAACGCGGAAACGAAAAAAGGGCATCGGTGGAAGTTTTTTCTAACCACGATCCACACAATTTGGTCACTATTGGATCTCTTTAAATTGACTTACTAATAGTAAGTAAGTAATAGTACAATTTAACTATTAACTTTTTAATTTTTAAAAAAAATTTGTCTCACCATTAATAAGAAAAATCTGACACTTACTCTCATTTAGTTTTAACAATTGTCCCATCTTTATTATTATAATCCCTATATCCGGAGAGGTTAGAGAGCTCCTGGACACTATTACCGTATATACTCGAGTATAAGCCGACCCGAGTACAAGCCGAGACCCCCAATTTCAACACAAAAAACTGGGAAAACCTATTGACTCGAGTATAAGCCGAGGGTGGGAAATGCAAATGCCTCCCAGTATATAGTCTGCCAGCCCCTGTAGCATACAGCCTGCCCAACCCCTGTAGTAGGAAAAAAAATAACACTGTACTCATCTTTCCGATGTCCCCCATAGGTCCTCTTCTGTCTCAGACTGTCTCAGACAGAAGAGGACCTATGGGTGACGTCAGAAAGGTGAGTTTTGTCTTTATTTTTTTAGTTGACTCAATTATAAGCCGAGTTAGGGTTTTTGAGCACAAATTTTGTGCTGAAAAACTAGGCTTATACTCGAGTATATAAGGTACATACTTTTCTTGTCCATACTGTATATACTTTCAATTCTATTTTTGTCCTGTTCCCTAGATATTCTATTCCCATCTAAACTGCCGTTCTTAGTTTCTCTCTCCCCTATCCAACTTTTTCCAGAGCAAACTTTTTTTTATCTTTAATTTCTCTCAGCATAATTTCCCTCAAGAAAGGCTTACCAGTTTCCAAAACAATTTCTACATGATGGTTATTCAGCTTAAAAACAAAATCTGCCATTTAGACCCACCCAAAATAAATATGATATAAAAAAAAAACTATGATGAAAAACATTGCCCATATCCCTAAATGGTTCCTTCTATGGCTGGAATGTTATTAAACTCAGTTTGTTAACGTATATATGAAACTCACTGTATATGAATCACTGCATTACCCTGCTTCCTTGTTCCTGATTGACATTTCTCACTGCTAGGACAAGCTGCTATGTGGAACATTGAGAGAGAGCTTTGTTACATCATTGAGTACTTTTTCTTGTGGCCAGAGTGATGTCATCTAAGATCCTGTTACATTGAAATGTTCACCCCCTGTATGTATCTTATCACATGAAATTACAGCATGGGGAGGAGTAAGTCCATAGCGGCATGCTGTGACCATGCCATAAAACTGCCATGTGATCAGATGCATACATGGGGTAGATGTTGCAAACGTAACTGGATAAAGGACTCTAGCTGACATCACCCTGGTCACATGACATGCTTAGAAGAGGCATGGGACATAGGGAGGAGTAGATGGGAGGGGCCGGATGGCAGGACGTGCCCCCTCTGATGACAGGTAATATAAGATAAAGATGATTTTTGAGGATGTGACGGAAACCATTTTTAGTTAAAAGAAGGGTGTCAGATACTTAATAGGGTTCTATGGGAACCCATAGCTGTATTTGTGAAAATATGGTGACAGGTTCCCTTTTAACTCCTTCTTTACATCCTTATGCATGTTTAATAAACGAAACATGTGACTGTTAACTTGAAAGAAGTTAAAACATTTGTTATTAGCTCTGAAATTATGACCTTGTGATCAAATATAAATCTCTTCTCAAATACAATGTTTCTTGTCATCTAATATGCCTGGTCATTTCCTATAACTCGGTTGGTGTCTACAAAATACCCTCTGGAGTATTCTTCCAGAAGTCCACCCATTGGCATTCCTCCATTACTTTAGTAATAGGTGTCTTAGCAATTGCCAAAAAGCATTTTTACATCCGCATTCTGTTAAACTTCTCCTAGAGTACAAAGTCCCCCAAATTAAAAAAAAAATGAGGTCACATTCCTGCATTCAGCCTGCAATTCCTATAGCCGCATTAATGCACTGGAACAAAAAGGAGGCAGTAAACGGGCAGTCCCCGACTTGTGGAACATCAAACATACAAATGGACCTCTCTGCCCACTTTTTCCTCTGGTGAAGCTCTCTACTTCACAGTTTATTATAATAATAATAATTCCTTTATTTGTATACAGCAGTGCTTTTCAGCCTTTTTTGAGCCGCGGCACACTTTTTATACTTAGAAAATCCTGGGGCACACCACCAACCAAAATAGCACAAAATGACACTAAAACAGTCATATTATACATATAGTTAATAATATAGATTCTAAATTTATTTTACTCACTCACAGTGTGAAACCTGGGCCTGTTTCGATAAACACAAAAGGGAAATCCTGGCAGGAATGGTGGAAAGACACACACGAAGCTCTTCCTCAACAGTTCTCAGTTTCTCCCTGTTTTTAGTATATGGTGCTGATTATTATGTGGCTCATATACTGCAATATAAAGAGGTACAATGAGAAGTACTATGGCCATGAGGCCAGAGTACAAATGCCAGCTCGTATACTCAGCATATGAGCTGGTACTTGTAGTACTCCAGCCTCATAACTATAGTATTTCTCATTTTACATTTCTCATTGTTATATGCAGTATACTGCTGGATTACTAAAAGTACCAGCTCATATGCTGAGTATCCTGCATGCTCATATAGTCAGCATTATTGGTGGGCATTACCTTGGCGGTGGGCAAATGCGAGAGTCTCTCCGCTCTCAGGATGATGCGCCGGCCTCGGTGACGTCATTTTGTTGTGCAAGGTTCAAAGCTTGCGCATGTGTTATTGTAAACGTCTCCTACATTGTAAAAAGCCGTGACTGCGCATCGCTGCGCATTGCCGGGAAACAAAACACAGGGGGCACCATAGCTTGGGGAACTTTCCCCGCGGCACACCCGACCATGTGTCGCGGCACACTAGTGTGCCACGGCACACTGGTTGAAATTCACTGGTATAGAGCACACAGATAACACATCACTGCACAGAGCTTGCCAAATTGGTCCCTGCCCCCAATGGGGCTCACAATCTAATCATCCTACCAGTATGTTTTGAAGTGGGGGAGCAAACCGGACGACCCAGAGGAAACCCACCAAACACAACATATATAGTCCCAGGCTAAAATGGCCAATTATTTGCATCTCAACTGTAAACTGTGTCACAATATTGTTTCTCAACTGTCATTGACGCCCTCTGCACACATCTGCAGTGCTGCTACATACCGTGGTCAGGTTTCAGTGTGGCACCCAACCACACATACCACTTCAACTACATATTTTTATGTTGGTTAGTTGTTGAAAAGGTTAATTATATAATGATATAACTTCTAAGGGCAATATCTGAGGCCATAATTCAGGTGCTGATGTGTAGTAAATAGAGATGAGCGAACATGCTCGTCCGAGCTTGATGCTCGGTCGAGCATTAGGGTACTCGAAACTGCTCGTTGCTCGGACGAATACTTCGCCCGCTCGAGAAAATGGCAGCTCCCGCCGTTTTGCTTTTTGGCGGCCAGAAACAGAGCCAATCACAAGCCAGGAGACTCTGCACTCCACCCAGCATGACGTGGTACCCTTACACGTCGATAGCAGTGGTTGGCTGGCCAGATCAGGTGACCCTGGGATAGACTAGCCGCTGCCCGCGCTGCTCGGATCATTCTGTGTCTGGATGCCGCTAGGGAGAGAGCTGCTGCTGGTCAGGGAAAGCGTTAGGGTGTTCTATTAGCTTACTGTTAGGCAGGAGTGATTCTCAAAGAACCCAACAGCCCTTCTTAGGGCTACAATAACGTTCTACTTTTTTTATTTTAATTTGCATCTAGTACCATTTTGTGAGGAATTAGCAGGGGGACTTGCTACCGTTGTGTTTAGCTCTTAGTGGCACACATATCCATAGCAAAGACCGAAGTGGGAAAATTTAGTAGGGGTTGGATTTCAATTAGGCACTAACTCAGTGTCATCTCATCTGGCATAGTAGTGTGCTTTGATACTTGGCTAGAAAATAGCCATAGGAGAATACAAAGAGCTTACTTACGCATACAGTAGCGTTCTATATATTTGATTTCTGGTTGATCTGCTGGTGGCTGTACTTTCTGCAGTGCATGTACTAGCCAATTCTGAGCAATTTGTAGTGAGACTTGCGACCGCTGTGTTCTGCGCTTAGTGACGCACATATCCATAGCAAAGACCGAAGTGGGAAAATTTAGTAGGGGTTGGATTTCAATTAGGCACTAACTCAGTGTCATCTTATCTGGCATAGTAGTGTGCTTTGATACTTGGCTAGAAAATAGCCATAGGAGAATACAAAGAGCTTACTTACGCATACAGTAGCGTTCTATATATTTGATTTCTGGTTGATCTGCTGGTGGCTGTACTTTCTGCAGTGCATGTACTAGCCAATTCTGAGCAATTTGTAGTGAGACTTGCGACCGCTGTGTTCTGCGCTTAGTGACGCACATATCCATAGCAAAGACCGAAGTGGGAAAATTTAGTAGGGGTTGGATTTCAATTAGGCACTAACTCAGTGTCATCTCATCTGGCATAGTAGTGTGCTTTGATACTTGGCTAGAAAATAGCCATAGGAGAATACAAAGAGCTTACTTACGCATACAGTAGCGTTCTATATATTTGATTTCTGGTTGATCTGCTGGTGGCTGTACTTTCTGCAGTGCATGTACTAGCCAATTCTGAGCAATTTGTAGTGAGACTTGCGACCGCTGTGTTCTGCGCTTAGTGACGCACATATCCATAGCAAAGACCGAAGTGGGAAAATTTAGTAGGGGTTGGATTTCAATTAGGCACTAACTCAGTGTCATCTCATCTGGCATAGTAGTGTGCTTTGATACTTGGCTAGAAAATAGCCATAGGAGAATACAAAGAGCTTACTTACGCATACAGTAGCGTTCTATATATTTGATTTCTGGTTGATCTGCTGGTGGCTGTACTTTCTGCAGTGCATGTACTAGCCAATTCTGAGCAATTTGTAGTGAGACTTGCGACCGCTGTGTTCTGCGCTTAGTGACGCACATATCCATAGCAAAGACCGAAGTGGGAAAATTTAGTAGGGGTTGGATTTCAATTAGGCACTAACTCAGTGTCATCTCATCTGGCATAGTAGTGTGCTTTGATACTTGGCTAGAAAATAGCCATAGGAGAATACAAAGAGCTTACTTACGCATACAGTAGCGTTCTATATATTTGATTTCTGGTTGATCTGCTGGTGGCTGTACTTTCTGCAGTGCATGTACTAGCCAATTCTGAGCAATTTGTAGTGAGACTTGCGACCGCTGTGTTCTGCGCTTAGTGACGCACATATCCATAGCAAAGACCGAAGTGGGAAAATTTAGTAGGGGTTGGATTTCAATTAAGCACTAACTCAGTGTCATCTCATCTGGCATAGTAGTGTGCTTTGATACTTGGCTAGAAAATAGCCATAGGAGAATACAAAGAGCTTACTTACGCATACAGTAGCGTTCTATATATTTGATTTCTGGTTGATCTGCTGGTGGCTGTACTTTCTGCAGTGCATGTACTAGCCAATTCTGAGCAATTTGTAGTGAGACTTGCGACCGCTGTGTTCTGCGCTTAGTGACGCACATATCCATAGCAAAGACCGAAGTGGGAAAATTTAGTAGGGGTTGGATTTCAATTAGGCACTAACTCAGTGTCATCTCATCTGGCATAGTAGTGTGCTTTGATACTTGGCTAGAAAATAGCCATAGGAGAATACAAAGAGCTTACTTACGCATACAGTAGCGTTCTATATATTTGATTTCTGGTTGATCTGCTGGTGGCTGTACTTTCTGCAGTGCATGTACTAGCCAATTCTGAGCAATTTGTAGTGAGACTTGCGACCGCTGTGTTCTGCGCTTAGTGACGCACATATCCATAGCAAAGACCGAAGTGGGAAAATTTAGTAGGGGTTGGATTTCAATTAGGCACTAACTCAGTGTCATCTCATCTGGCATAGTAGTGTGCTTTGATACTTGGCTAGAAAATAGCCATAGCAATAGGATAGCATTGTTTGGTTTTAAAAACTCAAAAAAAAACAAAAAACACAAAAAAAAAAAAAAAACACAAAAAAAAACAAAAAAAGTAAAAAAAAAAATAAAGTTATAACTCTCATTTTAAAAATGTTTAACCCGAGGGCTAGGGGTAGAGGACGAGGGCGGGGACGTGGGCGTCCAACTACTGCAGGGGTCAGAGGCCGTGGTCCTGGGCGGGGTGAGACACCACCTGCTGATGAGGGAGCAGG
Organism: Engystomops pustulosus; assembly: GCF_040894005.1. NCBI lineage: Eukaryota > Metazoa > Chordata > Amphibia > Anura > Leptodactylidae > Engystomops > Engystomops pustulosus. The sequence continues at coordinate 205,857,781 of NC_092412.1, read as the reverse complement.
GGAACGCCGCAGAGCTACACTCCCTAGGTTCATGTCTGAAGTTACTGGGACTCGTGGTAGAGCACTGTTGAGGCCAGAACAGTGCGAACAGGTGATGTCGTGGATTGCTGACAATGCTTCGAGCAATTTGTCCACCACCAGTCAGTCTTCCACGCAGTCCACCCATGTCACCGAAATCGCCACTCCTCCAGCTCCTGCACCTCAGCCTCCTCCCCCCCAGTCTGCCCCCTCCCAGGAAAATTTGGCATTTGAACCGGCATACTCTGAGGAACTGTTTTCTGGACCCTTCCCACAGTCACAAACCACTTGTCCGGTTGCTGCTGAGCAATTTTCCGATGCCCAGGTTTTCCAACAGTCACAGTCTGTGGGTGATGATGACCTTCTTGACGTAGTGGAAGTGTGTAAAGAGGTGTCCGACGATGAGGAGACACGGTTGTCAGACAGTGGGGAAGTTGTTGTCAGGGCAGGAAGTCCGAGGGGGGAGCAGACTGAGGGATCGGAGGATGATGAGGTGACAGACCCAAGCTGGGTTGAGAGGCCGGGTGAACACAGTGCTTCTGAGACGGAGGAGAGTCCTCGACCAGAACAGGTTGGAAGAGGCAGTGGTGGGGCCAGACGGAGAGGCAGGGCCAGAGCTAGTGCATCAGCGCCAAATGTGTCAACTAGTGAAGCTCCCGTGGCGAGGGCTCCTGCGGCGAGGGCTAGATCTTCAGAAGTCTGGAGGTTCTTTAAGGAAACACCGGATGACCGACGGACTGTGGTGTGCAACATTTGCCAAACCAGGCTCAGCAGGGGTTCCACCACTACTAGCTTAACTACCACCAGTATGCGCAGGCATATGAATGCTAAACACCCCACTCAGTGGCAACAAGCCCGTTCACCTCCGGCCGTGCACACCACTGCTCCTTCCCCTGTGTCAGCTGCTAGTCAGCCCCCTGCCCAGGACCCTGCCACAAAAACCCCATCGTCGCCTCCACGATCCTCCACAGCATCCACCAGCGTTCAGCTCTCCATACCCCAGACGCTGGAGCGGAAACGCAAATATAGTGCAACCCACCCGCACGCCCAAGCCCTTAATGTGCACATCTCCAGATTGCTTAGCCTGGAGATGCTGCCCTATAGGCTAGTAGAGACCGAGGCCTTTCGCAACCTCATGGCGGCGGCCGCCCCTCGGTATTCGGTCCCCAGCCGCCACTACTTTTCCCGATGTGCCGTCCCAGCCCTGCACCAGCACGTGTCAGACAACATCATCCGTGCCCTGACCAACGCCGTTTCTGACAAGGTCCACCTGACCACGGACACGTGGACGAGTGCTGCCGGGCAGGGCCACTATATATCGCTGACGGCACATTGGGTTAACTTGGTGGAGGCTGGGACCGAGTCTGACACTGACACTGGGGCTGCTCATATACTGCCGACGCCGAGGATTGCGGGGCCTACCTCGGTCCAGGTGTTTCAGGCCTACTATGCCTCCTCCTCCTCCCACCCCTCCTCCACCTCCTCCTCCGAACTACCATCCGTGGGCACGGCGCCATCAGTCGGTAGCTCTAGGCACAGCAGCAGTGCCGTCGCTAAGCGACAGCAGGCGGTGCTCAAACTGCTGAGCCTAGGCGACAAAAGGCACACCGCCCAAGAGCTATTACAGGGCATCACGGCGCAGACTGATCTGTGGCTGGCACCGCTGAACCTCAAGCCGGGAATGGTTGTGTGTGACAACGGCCGTAACCTGGTGGCGGCTCTGCAACTCGGCAGACTGACACATGTGCCATGCCTGGCCCATGTGTTAAATCTGATAGTTCAGCGTTTCCTCAAGACATACCCCAATCTGTCTGATTTGCTCACGAAGGTGCGCCGCATCTGTGCGCATTTCAGGAAGTCCAGCCCAGATGCTGCCACTCTCAGGGCAGCGCAGCGCCGCCTCCAACTGCCCGCTCACCGACTGTTGTGCGACGTGCCCACGAGGTGGAATTCAACACTGACCATGTTATCCAGAGTTTACCAGCAGCGCAGAGCGATTGTAGACTGCCAGATGTCAACTTCCACCAGAACTGGTAGTCAGGTCAGTCAGCTTCCTCAAGTCTACAATGAGGAGTGGACGTGGATGTCTGATATCTGTCAGGTGCTGAGTAACTTTGAGGAGTCAACACAGATGGTCAGTGGCGATGCCGCCATCATCAGCCTCACCATCCCGCTGCTTGGCCTGTTGAAAAACTCTCTGGTCAGCATGAAGTCGGAAGCTTTGCGCTCGTCACAAGAGACAGGGGAAGAATATTCCCTTGTTGATAGCCAAAGCACCCTCAGGTCTGTTTCTCAGCGCATATCGGAGGAGGTGGAGGTGGAGGAGGATGAGGAGGAAGAGGAGGAGAATGTTGGTGAGACACAAGAGGGGACCATTGTTGAGTCCTTTACTGTTCAGCGTGTATGGGCAGAAGAAGAGGAGTTGGAGGAGTTGGAGGAGGAGGAAATGGACAGTCAGGCCAGTGAGGGGAGTGAATTCTTACGCGTTGGTACTCTGGCGCATATGGCAGATTTCATGCTAGGCTGCCTATCCCGTGACCCTCGCGTTCAAAGAATTTATTCCAGCACCGATTACTGGGTGTTCACTCTCCTGGACCCACGGTACAAGCAAAATCTTTCCACTCTCATCCCTGGAGAGGAAAGGAGTGTGAGAATGCATGAATACCAGCAGGCCCTGGTGCACAAGCTGAAACAGTATTTCCCTTCTGACAGCGCTAGCGGCAGAGTGCGTAGTTCTGCGGGACAAGTAGCGAGGGAGAGTAGGCGAGCAGGCAGCTTGTCCAGCACTGGCAAGGGTACGCTTTACAAGGCTTTTGCCAGCTTTATGTCACCCCAGCAAGACACTGTCACCTGTCCCCAGTCTCGGCAGAGTAGGGCTGATCTTTACAGAAAGATGGTGAGGGAGTACGTAGCTGACCATACCATCGTCCTAAATGATCACACAGCTCCCTACAACTACTGGGTTTCAAAGCTGGACATGTGGCACGAACTGGCGCTGTACGCCTTGGAGGTTCTTGCCTGCCCTGCCGCTAGCGTCTTGTCCGAGCGGGTTTTCAGTGCAGCTGGTGGCATCATCACCGATAAGCGTACACGCCTGTCGACTGACAGCGCTGACAGGCTGACGCTTATTAAAATGAATAAAGGCTGGATTTCTCAGAATTTCCAATCTCCACCAGGTGAAGGAAGCTCAACCTGAATAATTGATCCACTCCTCCTCCTCCTCATTTTCCTCCTTCTCCTCCTCTTTGTACAGTAAAGCAGAGGAAAATGGCTATTTTTTGACAGGGCCCACTGGCTCTTGCTATAGTACTTCATGCATTTAATTTTTCTGGAGGGCCACCTACCCGGTCCTCTGTTTGAAACAATTTTTGTGAGTGCCACATACAGGCACTCAATCTATTCCATTTTACTGGAGGGCCACCTACCTGCTCCTCTGGTTTGAAAAATTTTTGGGACTGCCACATACAGGCACTCAATCTATTCCATTTTACTGCAGGGCCACCTACCTGCTCCTCTGGTTTGAAACATTTTTGGGACTGCCACATACAGGCACTCAATCTATTCCATTTTACTGGAGGGCCACCTACCTGCTCCTCTGGTTTGAAAAATTTTTGGGACTGCCACATACAGGCACTCAATCTATTCCATTTTACTGCAGGGCCACCTACCTGCTCCTCTGGTTTGAAACATTTTTGGGACTGCCACATACAGGCACTCAATCTATTCCATTTTACTGGAGGGCCACCTACCTGCTCCTCTGGTTTGAAAAATTTTTGGGACTGCCACATACAGGCACTCAATCTATTCCATTTTACTGCAGGGCCACCTACCTGCTCCTCTGGTTTGAAACATTTTTGGGACTGCCACATACAGGCACTCAATCTATTCCATTTTACTGGAGGGCCACCTACCTGCTCCTCTGGTTTGAAAAATGTTTGGGACTGCCACATACAGGCACTATCCAAATTAAATTGTCTCCATAGCAGCCTCCACACGTTGTCTCCATTGCTACCTCCAAAAGTCGTCCATATAGCTGCCTCCATACATCGTCCCTTTATCAAACGAGGTGTGTCAGGCAGAAATTTGGGTTGTTTTCATGGATTCCACATCAAAGTTGTTAACTTTGTCGCCACCCTGCTGTGTTATCCACAAAATATACTGGCAAACTTTTACCATTTAGGGATATTATTTCAGCGCTTCTTGCGCATCTGTTTACATTCCCCTCACCCGGCATATCCTAAACTTATAAGAACGCTACTACACTTGATCTTATACAAAAGGTTCTTAGAAGTGCTGTTTGGGGAGTAGCCTAGAGACAGGGGCTTGAATTGGCGAAAGCTCGCCTGGCAGCGGAGCGCCAGCTCCATGCGCATCATGCGCTTCTTGCGCATCTGTTTACATTCCCCTCACCCGCCATATCCCAAACTTATAAGAACGCTACTACACTTAACTTGGTGCAGGCTGGGACCGAGTCTGACCCTGGGGCTGGTCATATACTGCCGACGCAGAGAATTGCGGGGCCTACCTCGGTCCAGGTCTCAAAGGCCTACTATACCTCCTCCCACCCCTCCTCCACCTCCTCCTCCTCCGAATTACCATCCGTGGGCATGGCGCCATCAGTCGGTAGCTCTAGGCACAGCAGCAGTGCCGTCGCTAAGCGACAGCAGGCGGTGCTGAAACTGCTGAGCCTAGGCGATAAAAGGCACACCGCCCAAGAGCTATTACAGGGCATTCCACATCAAAGTTGTTAACTTTGTCGCCACCCTGCTGTGTAATCCACAAAATATACTTGCAAACTTTTACCATTTAGGGATATTATTTCAGCGCTTCTTGCGCATCTGTTTACATTCCCCTCACCCGCCATATCCTAAACTTATAAGAACGCTACTACACTTGATCTTATACAAAAGGTTCTTAGAAGTGCTGTTTGGGGAGTAGCCTAGAGACAGGGGCTTGGATTGGCAAAAGCTCGCCTGGCTGCAGAGCGCCAGCTCCATCCCAAGATCCAACTAACATAGTTGCAGCACCTTTAATCTACTACTAGTTCACTGCCTCCATAATAATAATAATAATAATCTTTATTTATATAGCGCCATCATATTCCGTAGCGCTTTACAAATCATAGGAAACAAATACAAATGTATTGTAACAGAGCACAACATTTGTATGGAACAACAGGAGTGAGGTCCCTGCTCGCCAGAGCTTACGGTTTATGAAGATGATGGGGTAACACGAGGTAAAAGAATATTTAACGGTCAAGCCATTCTTCTTAGGGAATAGAACAAAATATAATAAATGGAATTGCTGTCGCTTGAACCACTCAGCCGTCATCTTATATACCAGGTCCAGGGTGAATGGGACTGCAGAGAAGTCTGGTGCCTCTTGGTTGCTGGATAACAGATGGGAGGACGACACAGGACGGGTTAGTAGAAGAGTTAAAACTTCATGCAGTTAATGAGTGTTATAGGCTTGCCTAAAGAAATGGGTTTTAAGAGCACGTTTGAAACTTTGGAGGTTAGGTATTAGTCTGATAGTCCAGGGCAGAGCATTCCATAGAATTGGTGCAGCTCTAGAGAAGTCTTGGAGACGCGAGTGGGAGGTCCGCACTAGGGTAGAGGTTAATCTAAGATCACTGGCGGATCTAAGAGCACGGGTTGGGCGATAGACTGAGATAAGAGAGGAGAGGTAGGGGGGTGCAGCATTATACAGAGCTTTATGGATGAGGGTTATTATTATTTTAAACTGTATTCGAAAGGAGACTGGCAGCCAGTGCAGCGACTGGCATGAACTGTAAGCATACATGGTCCCCTTATCAAACGAGCTGTGTCAGGCAGAATTTTGGGTTGTTTTCATGGCTTCCATGTTAACTTTGTCGCCACCCTGCTGTGTAATCCACAAAATATACTGGCAAACTTTTATCATGTACCGATATTATTTGAGCGCTTCTTGCTCACCTCCTTTGGTTCCTCTCTGACACCCATTGGTTTGAAGCCTGAGTCCAATTAGGGTATGTCGCCATGCCACTCTCTAGCCTGCTGCCGCTGCCTCTGCCTCTGCATGCCGTCCCCTATAGTGTCAGGGTCAATTATTGGATGTTTTAGATGCTATCTAGCTTCATTCTGTCACTCTGTCATGGCCATGCTGTTGCCCATAATTTCGGCATAATGGTGCGATTAAGCAGCCTCAGAGGCATCCATGCATGCTGCCCCTGCTGTTTCCTGTCCATTTCCGTGGTGTTTCCATCCTTTTCTGAGGTTCCCAGGTGTTTGGCCAAGCTTCCCTGTGCAGAGCCTTGGTCCCCTTGAAAAATGCTCGAGTCTCCCATTGACTTCAATGGGGTTCGTTATTCGAGACGAGCACTCGAGCATCGGGAAAAGTTCGTCTCGAATAACGAGTACCCGAGCATTTTAGTGTTCGCTCATCTCTAGTAGTAAACATTGTAAAACAATTTATTGCTTACTCTTTGTAGACCATGTTTACGGCATGTGAACTGGGAGTTTTTGATTTGCTACATGAAGTACAGGAACCAATTGCGGCTACAACCATTGCTTCTCGCTTGAGTACCAGTGTAGACGGAATGGAGCGGTTGCTTGATGCCTGTGTTGGACTGAAGCTTTTGAAAGTTGAATTGAAAAATAATGAAGGTAACTTCCAGAAAACCTACAATGCAAACTCACCTCTTCTTCCAGGCATCCACATCTATTTTGCTTTGTGCAGTTCAACTTCTCCAAACTTTCCAATTCTAAGGCCTCTTTCACACTTGTGTTGCAGATCACGTCAGAGTCTTATCAGAGAGCAATAAGGGTTTGGTCGGTGAAAAACTGACATTTTTTATCAGAGTTCAATCAGTTTTTAGTCTGTTTGTTCAGTGTCTGTTTTTCACCTGTGTTTTGGGGTGTTTTCAATGTGTTTTTCATGCGCTCCAATGATCGCATCTTTTCTATTGCAATTGATCAGTGAATTCTCAGAGTGCAATGTATTTTGATGCGTCTTTGTTGAATTGCAAAAGTAGAACATGCAAAGAGTTTCATGGGCATTGCAATAAAAAGTGTGTGTGAAAAAAATGTGCCTGTAAAAACTCATTGAATACATTGGGGCACATTTACTTACCTATCCCCAAGGTGCGTTGTCCTCCGGAATCCACATCTGCCGTGATTCACTAAGATCACTAAGAGTTCCTGCATGTGTCGCTTCCCCAATAAGGTGCGCCGGAGTTCACCTTCTTCTTCCTGGTGCATGTAAGTGCATGTCTTGTGACACAAATTGCTTTGTTAAATTCGATGTGTAGTCCGAATCCGTGGGATTGTCCGATGCCCGCCCCCCCGATTTGTGTCACATGAAAGCCGGTGCTGATGCGGCAAAATCCGATCGCATGCGCCAAAACCCTTTCAAAATGCTGCGCACATCAGAAATCATGTATTCCAACGATAGTGCGGACCCTTAGTAAATGAGCCCCAATGGGTCAGAATGCAATTTGAATTTTGACATCAAAAACATGCGCAGAACTCGCACCTGAAAAATGCAATTGTGAAAGGGGCCTTAATTTCGCTTTTCTCATTTCAGAATGCATCTGTTTTGTATATGATTGATATTTCCCATGTCTGATGCTGTCATACTGATTGATTTTATTTTTCTTTTAAGGTCATTATTCCAATACTGATGTTTCCACTCTATACTTGGTAAAGTCCAGCCCTAAGACGCTTTATCACATGATCACATACTACTCGCAAACCACCTATAAGCTCTGGCACTTCTTGCCAGAAGCTGTAAGGTACTGTCTGGTTAAGAATTCACTTTTATAATGTTAAATTTGTGCTAGTTTATGAATAGTATGAATCTGATCTGTTGTACAAGTTGATGTTGATCCACCCTGAACCTTCTTTTTCTATGAACTAACATCGGTTAGAGTGCAATTCGCAAGGTCCTGCCTGTTGTAGTAGAATTTCTGGCTGCACATCAGCAGTTGAGTACATCAGAAGGATGGAGCAGCTAGTTATATCTGGTGCAGGTTTACATTGAGCAATACTTTCCCCTTAAATCTATTCAGATTCTATTTTTACTAAACAACATTAAGTTATCATAAGAAAGTAAACTTTCCGAAAAGAAACATATAAATATCTTATAAATATCTAAGTGGAGTTCATCCTAAATTGGAATTTTTCTCCTAATGGATATTGATGACCTATCCCAGTGGTGGCAAACCTAGTGGTGCCAGAGGTGGCACTCATAGCCCTTTCTGTGGGCACCCAGATCCTCAGCATAGAGTTAATAAGACAGGACCCATGGCTTCCTCCTGCAGTCCCAAGCCACACAGGACATTGTGCACTCAGTGCATCCTTGGCTGCCTGGGACTGCAGGAGAAGTGAGAAGATGTGGATACTGATGGATAATAATTTGAGCTCCTGCCATGGGCAATTCTTCCTGTACAAGGGACCCTGGAGGGAAACTACAATAATAATCTGAATTTCTCATCTTTCTACTGTATTGATGTCCTCAGGACGCCAATGAGATTGAAAGCTTTGACAAAGCAGAAAGCAATACGTTATCGCTTAAACGGCCATGTTGACAGTGGGTTTTTGTTTTAGTTTGGGCACTGTAAAAGGTTTGCCACCACTGACCTATCCTATTTAAAGGACATTACTATCTAAAACTACTTTTAGCAGTTCCAAGAATGTTTATACAAAATAATGTCACATTATTGAGAACATTCATTATTTTGTGCAGAAGATGAAACTTCAATCTAGCAATGGTACAGGAATTAAAGCCAGGAAAAATTGGACATGAAAAATGTGAATAATGAAATGTTTTGTCAACCATAGATCTAACAAAATAATAATTCTAGAATAACGAAATTATGTTATTCATTGTGTTTCAGAGAAGGAAAAAGTCAGTATGAAAGGGGTTTTGGGATATCCTCTAAAGAAGTATTTGAAGCTATTTACAGGTAAGTAGAAAACATTGCTTTTCAGCATTTTAGAATGAGGCTTTTGAAATAAATTGAAGCTTCCCAGTCTATTGTATATGTAAGTTGCATAAACACCGAGAGCCTGGTTTTGTTATGTAAATATTCTAAGATAACTGTGTGAACATTTCTAAAAACTTTAAACTCATCAGAAATTTTAAGAGACGATGTAAACAAGCCTGACCATTATTCTATTGCATTAATAAATATACAACTCTATTCTATGTTTCTCATGTATAAAATCTGAAAAAGTGTGCAAATTTATTATGCAAATATTCTGCTATAACTGGTATACTAACCCAGCATTGGAAACCTGCCTGAAAGTCCAAGCGCTACGGCCCAGTTCACACCTGTATTTGGACCTAATTCAGGGCTATGACAATATACATATATATATATATATATAGAGAGAGAGAGAGAGAGAGAGAGAGAGAGAGATGGGGTGTTTAAAATCAGTTATTCTCTGTGTGGTTAAAGAAACAATAGGAAAACCACAAACCCTTCCTCACTACAGTTAAAGCAAAATGTTGTTAAAGGAAACCTACTATTTGATTTGATGCATTATGAAGCAAACATACGTTCAGAATGCAAAGAAGCAGCAGGACCGGCACCACCAGCTCCACACGGCAAGGGCTCCGACCCAGTAACGGTTGTGTGTGTGAACTGGCATCAAGACATCTGTTCCACAGAGGTGCCCATGCAATAACGAAGTAAGTCAATCAATTCCATAAAGGGCGAAGACATGGCACTCACCGATGCAGGTAACGTAGACATACCCCGTCGCCTAGTCGTAGCGTGCATCGCCCCTGTCCTGTGTTCGTCCAAATAAAGTTGTCTACGTTACCTGCATCGGTGAGTGCTGTGTCTTCGCCCTTTATGGAGTTGATTACCTTGAGAATGCTGTAGCTACAGTGATGCAGGATCATATCTTGTTTAATCCCTGAGCTGAGTAGTTTGGCTGAAAAAACAATTATAAAATTCAGGACCTTGGGAAAGCTGGGTCAGGCTGGATTCCTAGATAAATACATTACACACAGAGTTTAGTCAAGACATGACTAATCAACCTGAACTGGGTCACTCATGCACAGCAGTTGGGGGATGGTGCAGCAGTTGATTATTCTGCCTTCAGGCACAAAACAGTGATGACATCATCCTGTGAGCAGTGCATAGCTAATGTGTTAGGAAAGTGCCGATCCCAGGCAAAGGAGCGACAGAGCTTCATAAATTTATAATTGTTTTATAAGCAAAACCACTCAGCTCAGGGATTAACCAAGCTATGTTACTGCATCCGTGTACGAACAGCATTCTCAATGTTTGTTGGCTTCATAATGCATCAAATAAAATGTTAGATTTTTTTAAGTACTTTCTGTAGCCCACTGTGAGCATGGTAACTGCCCTGATATTCCTTCCCTCTAATCCTTACTACCATTAGTTTACAACCATTTTGGGTGTAGATTCCAGGTGCCCATTGACTCCAACCAAATTTTAATGCAAAACTCTGATGAACCCATCAAGCCTGAATTTTGACCAACCCACTTATCTTTACTCAGAGGTGTCTCATAATGTATAGGAGTGGAGGGATGGGGATCATATGTTTACAAAAGTGGAGGCGTGGTGGGTAATGGTATATTAGTGGGTCATAAGGGTGTCAAAGTCTACAATAATTATTGTACCCCGGTACCCCTGAGGATATGTGGCGAAACATATCGGGGGGCTACTGTGTTAGTGTTTTTAGATCAGCAGTGGTGACAAAGAGCTCAGTTAGGGAATGAGAGTTAATATCACCTATTTAGTCAGTGGATGGTGGATAGAGAAAATATCAGTCTGAATGTTAGTATTGTATAAAGTCACTTCCCTTACAAATCTGTTGAGGGTGGACCTCTGGTGAAGCTCTCTGGATACTTTTCTTTAGTCCCATGCTGCAGTGATCAGCTGTCAGGTGTAATGAAGCTTTATTGTCTGGAGCTCCAATTATAAAATATACAGTTCTGACTTAAGTACAAACCCAAGGACCCTGCCTTTTATGTAACCCGGGGACTGCCTGTATTCTCCTTTTTTGAGTCCAGGAACAATTAATGTTGGTCCTACTGCTATAATAACACTCTGACAGCACCAAGAATATATATGTAAAGACAAACACTGACTATAGTGATATAAACTATCCCCCTCTGTGAATTAGAAGCTACAGTTTATCACTGTCTATTAGTTTAAAACCAGATATATCTTGGATGAAGTTATATCCATCTTTTATATGTACTAATAAAAGCTACATTGTAGTGACAAGTGGTTATTTATGTCCCAATTGGACAATTTTCTTTTCTTATACAATAGAAGACAGCATTGGTGCAACCGGATGCTAACGTAAAAAATATTAATCATATCCCATAAAAAATAATCTAATGCAATAACCACTTAACTTATATAGCTAAACAAAGGAGCAGCCACCACACAACCGTCAAGGGTATGAGGAGCACTGACGAGAGCCTCCTTCTGCTACATAGATCCATGCACTTCATCGCAGGTGCCACTTGGGGGAGCTAAGTGTAAAGAGATTGTGACTGCTTGCATGAAGGAGCCCAATGGGCATTCAAATTTTACATTTTTTATTCTAGTGTCTAGTTTTCTACAGTAACTGGATCTTTGCCAGCATCTGTTACAGTGGTAAACAATCCCTATGCAACAAGACTGACTGGTAGGTCATTGACTGGTCATTATGCAGCTGAGGTTTGGGGTCACCATTATGCTAGTTCCTTTTGGCCTCAGATTGGTGACAGGTTTCCCTAAAATTGCATGTATGAAAAAACTTAGGCTGTTTTTCAGGTAACCAATTTCTTTGATTTTATTATATTAGATCAGAAGAGGAGATGCTGAAATTTATGTACCATATGGATACAATATGGACTATTTGTGGAAAAGATATCATCCAAGCTTTTGATCTCTCTGTGTTCCGCTCAGTCTATGATCTTGGAGGTAAAACAAAATGTTTGTAATAGTTTATTTCACAGACCTATAGAATTGTATCTACATACATGTATTTACTATATCTATAAAACTCACATTGTATAGAGGTCTGAAATGGGAGAAACGTACAAGACAATACTCAAATACAATATAAAGCTTTTGTACAGGTAGCCCCTCTATGTATGTAGATATTCATTTAATTGCTTCTACAGGAAGTTTTTCTGTGAGTTAACCATAAATACTAACCCCTAATTTTGCCATGAACTAGGGCTAGTGCAGCACTTCTGTTGTTCTTACAACCTATTGTATAAAGAAACTATATACAGCCTCCCGATAATAACTATATACAGGCCCCCTACAATAACTATATACATCCCTCATAATAACTATATCCAGTCCTTGGTAAAATAATAAAATTGTACTCACATTTCTCAGTTCCTCTGATGTGCGCTGACCTAATCTTCTTCCCTCGCAATGTCAGGATACCATGGGAGGTATATTAAGATGGTAGCGCCGCCACATAGACCATAGAGCCGGATCCCAATATACCGCGGGCGGTTCAGCATTTATGCGACCGCCTGATTCAGCCGGTCATGCTCTCCCTTATAGTCCTGCCCTGCAGAGAGGCAGCAGAGTGCGGTGGGCTGCAGCAAACTTGTGTTGTATTGTTTGCATCAGCCCAGTGACGTGAGCCATGATACTAGTGTTTTTTTGTTTGTTTTTTTAATTTTAAACTTAAATCATCTCTCTAATCAAGTTCTGCAGCAGCTATTATTATGAATATTGTATTGTCTATTATAAATGACTGATGTAGTGTGCTTTTGTAAGGTCACTGAAAGGGGTATTCCCATTATGGCAAATTCATGTTATTGTTTGTATTATAAAAAGTTATACGATTTTCTAATATTCTTTCTGTATCAATTCTTCACAGTTTTTTTTAGATCTCTGCTTGCTGGAATTCTATAAAAAGCTTCTATGTTTACTACCATTGGATGACTGGTAGTTATTTTCCACACCAAAAAGGTCCATTCGCCAAAAATACTGCTGACCCGACAGTATTTTGTCCTAATTTTCTGGTGAAAAATAAGCCAACTAATAGGAGGTGCAGAGTACCACTAGACCGTCTTATACTAGGAGAGATTTATCATCAAGGGTTAGACACTTATATAAATCTGGTGAAGAATAAGACTGTCTAGTCATACTCTGCACTGTCTAACCTTAGCACACTTTTCATAAATTCGTCGCTAATGTGTTTAGTAACCTCCTGGGTGTTCAGTGTTTTAAATACGTATCCAGTGATGCACAGTATATGTGTAAAACCTCATGCACATGACTGCCTGCTTTGGCCAGAAATCTTCGTTTCTATAGGGCACGTTCATGTTGCGGTCTACAAAAGACAGTGCAGGTCCTTTTTCCTGCCCCTCATTAACTTTGGACATTGATGTCAAACGGGCCACAAGAAACAGCACGCATCTCATTGATTGCGACCCGCAAAATGTTCATGTTCTTGTGAATGAGCCCTAAGCTTAAGAATTTCCCCATGAAATAATGGAAGTTGTATGATAAAACAGTCAGCCTATTTGTGAAAACCTTTTTTATTGAATGCCAATGCAGATATTTTCTGTACCTGAATATTAGTGGCATTGCTTATTTTTCGTGTTGTTTTCTAGTCAATTTACATAAAACAAATGATTTGTTTCTATTTTAGGATGCACTGGAGGTCTTGCAAAACATTTTGTATCTACATACAACGAGACAACAGTCACTATTATGGACCTGCCTTCAGTTGTACAAACAGCTAAGAAAAAATTTGTAACCGATGAGGAGCAACGTATACATTTCCTTGAAGGTGCATGAAAAATGTAATGATGATAGAAAGGATAAAGCATGAGCAAAGATCAAAATATGTATTGTTTTCCTTTTCTTCATATGTATTTGCTGGTAATGTAGTTCTCTAGTATATATTGTATTTACTGATCTAGCACCTTAACTTTCTCATGTAGCACCCAGACTTTCTGCATCATGATGTCTTATGCGACATGATTTTGGTGTACAAAACAGTAACAAAAGCTTTTAAAAATGTATTATAAGGGCCGCCTTAACACTCTGTGCCACAGTGTTAATAACCTACAATGAGTCACATTATGTGAGTTTTGCAGGAATCCTAAATAAAATCCTGTGGGAGCCAGGGCATGGGTGCCAGAAACTGTACTTGCCCCACTCTGTCTTCTGGTTCCTGCATTTTGCAGATCTGCCAGTCTTCTGCACTTAAGCATGGATGGAAGTGCCAAGGGTCATCCGACCTGTGGCCTCGTTGGACCACAGGACACCATTTGGGAAATAAGAGGAAGTTATGACACATAGTCCACTGATTTTTCTCAAAGTAGGTCTTGAGACCTTGGCACTGACAGACAAGCCAGGGTTTTCCAGGATTCATGCAGTTTTATACTGTTAAAGAATTATTAATATAATATATTGGTGACTGAGAATGACCATGGTATACTTGACAATTTGAAGTCAGTTGAGAACCTCGCTTAATGTTTTACTGGATGGCGCTTCAAAGACCATACAAAATTTCTGAGAAATCTTTATACTTTGGAGCCTACCAGTTTCCTAGTATTTTCAGCTAATTCTTTTTAGCACTTATTTGCTTGTTTTCAGAAAATGTATAATTTTCTCTCAAATACCAGATTGCTAGGAGACAAGGAAGCTTAAAAAGTGCCCTTGCAAAGATGGTGTCACTCATGGGGTGATTTAGGAGATGCTTAGTAGCCTTTGAAGGACCTTTACCATCAGGTTTACTGATGGCTGACTAGTCTTTCTTACAAGCTCCTATGGTCAGAAAGTAAGAGTTCTCCTTATGGAGAGTTTGCCAATTAAGACTGCCTTATAGGCGTGTGGAGACTTAAAGCCTTAGATGCTTCACCAGTGAATTCTGGGAAGAATGCAAATACGTTTTCCAAGGCATTACATGGAAAACAATGCCTCCTTTTGCTACCTTAAAAGGCAGCCACTTAACACCAAGTATGACCTACAACAAATCTAATAAGATGATGTGGGAGTCTGCTCCTTCTGGAATAGATATACTGGTTTGGCTTAATCCCACATAGTGTTATTAGACGTCTTGTAGGTCATAGTTGGGGGCTGCCTTTCAAGGTAGCAAAAGGAGACATTGGGACACATTTACTAAGGGTCCGCACACCGCATTCCCGTCTGGTTTCCCGACTATTTCCGATTTGCGGCACATTTAACAGGGGTTTTTGGTGCACGTGATCGGATTTTGATGGAATCGTGCCAACTTTCATGGGACACAAATCGGGGGGCGTGGCCGTCGGATAACCCGACTGATTCGGACTGAGCGCAGGATTTAAAATTCAAATTGTGTCGCAAGACAATGCACTCACATGCACCGGGAAGAAGAACGTGAACTTTGGCGGACCTCAGCGGGGAAGCGACACATACAGGATATCGGGCGCCAGATCTTGGGGAATCGTGCCAGATTTCATCCTCGTCGGACAGTCCGGATTGGGGATTGCGACAGGACATGTCGACAAGTAAATGTGCCCCATTGTTTTCCATGTATCCCCTTCGAAAATGTATTTGCATTCTTACAAGATCCTAAGGAATCCTTCTTCTTAGGACTTTTTATTCTAACCTTGTATGCAGCAATTTCGGCAATATAGAGTTATAAATATAATTACTTGTCACTGGTGCACCTTGCTGATAATTTATTCATTCTTCCAGTCCCTCCTGGTCCCTGATGTCACCATCTCTCTGCAATGTGAACAGGTTCCAATGTGAACTCTCCTTTAAAATTTAAAATGTCTTGTTGGGAATGAACTGACATCTTCTTTAGTGTGATCACCGGAATGTGCTATGATTCATTGAACCGTGGACTGTTTACTTGTAATTACTGTAATGCTTTCCATTAGAATATTATTTCATTTTGACATTTATTGTTATTTTATGTTTGTGTGACCTTAATTTGTCTTTTTACTTCTTTGATAAAGGAGACTTCTTTAATGATCCCATTCCTGAGGCAGATCTATTTGTTTTGGCCAGGATTATTCATGACTGGACAGAAGAAAAATGCCTTAATCTGTTGAGGAAGATTTACCAGTCTTGTAGACCTGGTGAGCTCATCATTTGTAGGAAAAAGTCTAAAGCCTCTTGCACATGTGTATTTTGCAGGTTGCAAATAAGGAGCCCGATGTTTGCTTGTGGCCTGTGTGTCATGAGAGTGTAAGCTTGCAACATAAACTTGGGCAGGAAAAGGACCTTCTGAGTTTTGCGTCTTGGGCAGTCAGCTCATGCACATTACATCAATAAATGTCAGCTTGTCCTGAAAAAAAATCATTACCATGGATGAGCAGACCCATTGCAGCTCGGGTTCAGGTGTTACCATATAAATGCTGTAACGTTATCTGGGAGTGACCATCCAGAGAAAAATGTCCGTCGACATTTATAGAGTCAACACTCATGATCAGTGCCAGTGCTGATCGCGGCTCTTGCTGGTGGAGTGTTCAGGCAGGATTGAGCCTAATGAAACCCCTAACTTCTGGCTAAACTCTGGGACCCGAAACTCTAATGTTTGGCATATTATAACACAATGGCGACCATTTACTTACCCAGTCCCCAGAGTTCACCGAAAGTGCATTGTCCGACCCCAATGCACATGCCCTAATTTGTGTTGCATGGAAGCCAGTGCAGCTGCGTAAAAAAACTATTGGTGTGCCAAAATCACAGCGCAGACACTTGTTAAATACCTGTGCAAGCCACGTAATCCCCCCAAAAAGGCATACAGTTCGACGAAAGTGAGCAGCGCGACCCTTAGTAAATGAGCCCCAATGTATGCCTCCTCAACCTCCATTGACACATTGACTGAGAGGGCACTACTGTGATGCTACATCTGAAGCATCTGGGAAAAACTATACATAGACATAACAAAACTATCTCTATGAATGTTTTAGACTCAAAGAGGACCTGTCAACCCAAAATAGTCCCCCACCAAATGTGCCCCCCCATAACCCCCTCCCTAGCCCCTTTCTCCCCTTACCTCCTTACATTCCCCATGAAAATAAAACAACTGTGCATCAAGTTTCATCACATTGTGCAATTCTTATTGGAAGTGTCTGACTAATTCTACAAATGGATACTCCTCTTGCTAAAGTAATTTGTTTGTCATTGGTAGTTCTGAATAATCCCTTTTATTCTTAAAGAGGACCTGTCACCCCGAAATAGCCCCCCACCAATGTGCCCGCCCCACAATCCTCTCCCTAGCCCCTTCCTCCCCAGCAATTATTTTTTCAATTTATGGTCGGAATGGTGGTTTAAACAGATCCGAACTCTTACAAAATAAGAGGTTGGATCTCGTAGGCTGAAGTCTGCGTTATTCATAAGGGGGCCGACACTCCCCCAGCACACCCCTGTCAGCTAGGACCTATAGGAGAAGCCGTCAGCATCGCATATATTGCATAATCGCTGTCGGCTGTCCACGATGCGGCCGCGCCGCACTAACAGAGGCGTGGGGCTTATTTACATGGCCCCGCCGTGCTGCACTGACAGCGGCTGCGGCCGCGCCGGGCTTATTGACAGTGCTGGATGAATATATAACGCAATATATGCGATGCTGCCGGCTTCTCCTATAGGTCCTAGCTGACAGGGGCGTACTGGGGGAGTGTCGCCCCCCCTTAAGAATAACACCAACTGCAGCCCACGAGATATGAGGATCCGACCGCTTATTTTGTAAGAGTTCGGATCTGTTTAAACCACCATTCCGACCATAAATTAAAAAAAAAATTGCTGGGGAGAAAGGGGCTAAGGAGAGGGTTATGGGGCGGGCACATTGGTGGGGGGCTATTTTGGGGTGACAGGTCCTCTAAGAATAAAAGGGATTATTCAGAACTACCAATGACAAACAAATTGCTTTAGCAAGAGGAATATCCATTTGTAGAATTATTCAGACACTTCCAATAAGAATTGCACAATGTGATGAAACATGATGCACAGTTGTTTTATTTTCATGGGGAATGTAAGGAGGTACTAATATAGACACATAAGTTACACTATTGTTAAGATATCCTGAGCATTCATCAACATTTTTATTAGTCAGGGACATACACAATGGGATTCCCTGTGACATAACGGTGATTTGTTATTGCAGTCATTTTATGTTCTTAGGAATTACGGCTGACCATTACCGCTCTCAACCTTCAACTCTCGCAGCAATGTTTTAGCACTGTTTAAAATGATATTTTATCAATAATATGAATGGTTTGGGAAGTTTTAAAAGGCTTACTATCAGATTCATGCAGAAAATCATAAGATTCCTGCTTCTAATTGTAACATATATTCTTTTCTCTTGGTGATATGGAGGAGGTGGAGTGCTGCTTGTTGAAGTCCTCTTAAATGAAGACAGAAGTGGTCCACTGACTTCCCAGCTGTTCTCCCTGAACATGTTGATCCAGACAGAAGGCAGAGAGCGGACGCCAACAGAATATACCAAGCTCCTTGCAGATTCTGGCTTCAGGGACATTGAAGCCAAAGTAACTGGAAAGCTGTATGATGTAATACTAGCCAGAAAGTAGATTGCAGTCTTATTTTCTTATGAAACTGACTGCCATTTATTACTAATGAGTCGCTTATGGTGTTAGTGCTGCCTGATTATTAATAGTGGAACATTTATTCCTCTATGTTATTACTTTTAGATTGCGACCTATTTTAATCGTACTAATGATACTAATGGCTTGTTCTGGTAATAAAACTTATCGCTTTCAATTCAGTCCAATTATTTTTTCTGATTTCCTACTGGAAATATCCAGTAGGTGTCACTAGTGTTGTTGTATTGCTATTATCTAGCTATAGAATACAGCCATTTGCATACATATGATACATATCTTTCTGTCACATTTCACTATTCCATTCGAATATCAAAAGGATTGACTAAATGTTTAAAGTAAAGAAGCAATTATGATTAGAATGTTACTGTGTGTCCAGAATCGTATTACATGCCATCACCTAGATAAATGGCCATCCTTGTAAGGGCAAGTTCACATTGTAACTTTTCTAACAATAACAAATGTAAACACACTTGTGTTCTATTACATCTCATTTCTAACAATAACTGATGGCTAAGACTAAGGGCTCATTCACATTGGCATTGTTTTTCACGTCCGTGATTCCTTGATCTCCACAGATGTCTTACTAAGCCAATAATTTCTATGTAGTTGTCACATTGGCTTGTATTTTCACTTATCCGTTGTCCGTGGAAAAATAATGTGTAACCGAAGCTACGACCCCTAAGGCTAAGTTTACATCTGTATCCAGAAGGTACCATTATGAATTTCCCGTATTAACCCCTTAACGACCAGACCCTTTTTCGTTTTCGCGTTTGCATTTTTTACACCTCATCTTCAAAAATATGTAATTTTTATTTTTACATGTGAAGAGCTGTGTGAGGGCTTATTTTCTGCTTAACAAATTGCACTTCATAGTGATGGTATTTTATATTCCATGCCATGTACTGGGAATCAGGAAAAAAATCCAAATGCAGTGAAATTAGGTTTTATTGTGTTTAATAAATTTAGAAAAATGTAAACATTCTGTACAAAAAATGTTGCCATCTTCTGCCACTAATAACTTTTGCATACTTCGGTGTATGGAGCCGTGTGACATTTTTTGCAAGTTGATTTTCACTACTACCATTTTGAGGTCTGTATGACTTTTTTTGATCATTTTTTTACTAAATATTTTTATATGTTGCGAAAAGGTTACGTTTTGGACATTTGGGAGCTATTTTATGTTATGGGGTTAAATGTTCGGAATAACTGTTATTATATTTTGATCTGACATTTTGGGATGTAGCAATACCTAACATGTTTATGATTGTTACTGTGTATTTTTTTTTTATATCAGTTCTAGGAAAAGGGGTGAATTTTTTTTTTTTGCCATTTTTTAGGTACTTTTTAGGTTGTCTTATTGATCCTACCATTTACTGCCGTACTACAATATGGCAGTATATGGGGACCTTACTTATCATGTGTTAAAATGTGCCACTGGCACATTGTAACAAATGATCAGAAACTATACAGCCTGGCCCTAGGCTGTCATAGCAACAGACTGCGGCTCCCCGATGCCGTGATGGGCATCTAAGGCAAGATGGCGGCAACCATATGCAGGTGTTACTTGTGGGTGTTTTGCAGCAAACACCTACCTTGTATGGAGAGGGCTCAGCCTAATATGTCACATGCCGGTAAGGGGTTAATAGCAGAAAAAATAGCATTGTACTATTCCATTAAATTTTAAGGGAGTGTTGCAAATTTCAGACACAGCCCCCAGCTTTCTCCAGTAGACGCCAATGGGAGTGCCAGAGAAAGAGTACAGTGTTCAAAGTATCAATGGAGTGTCAGGATTCATGCTAGACATGCCACTTCATCAGTTAGTTAGAACTCCCATTTTCAACATTTCTGGAGGTGTAATTCTTAGATTGGTCGGGGTCCCAGCAGTCAGATCCTAACCATTCAAATTTTTGTAAATTTCCTGAATTTTTCCTGAAATAAAGTAAAGGGAACCTGTTATCAAGATCACACATTTTCACCTTATTCCCTTCCAGCAAACTGCATCGGGTCACAGGGGCATCTGGTATAAGACTGCAATCATCATCATCATCATCATCTCCTCCTCTCTGCTCTGCTAGTTCTCTCCCTCCTTCCTCTGTCCTCTAAGAACTGGATCGCTCTTCAACAACCCATCACTAGATCACGTCTGTAGGAGGGAGAGAGCTACCAGAGCAGAGGGGATACAGATGAAGTTATGTTAATTATAAAAACACATTGGGAATTCATTTTTAAAAGGTTTTTGGAACCTCTTATTAGGTGAGAATTTGTTATCCTGATGACGCTCCCTTTAAATGGTTGAACCAATAACACCAATGGAATTCCACTGGTAAAATATGTGAATGTTGCAGCCATCTGTATTAGCCTTAACATATATTTCAGCATGATTTTTTTATTTTTTTTTTGTAAACTGATTTCTTTTTGTTGGCAAATCCAATCATCAGGTTAGACACATTTTCAAGGACAATTTTCACTTCACCCTAGATCACTCTCTATGCAAATCAGTTTTACTGTATATTGCTTTACGTCTCTATTCACCATTTAAATGAATTCCCAAATGTCCATATACCTCCTGGCGTTTACACCTACCCCCTCCCCCAGGTGACCTAGAGACATCACAAATGATGCCTTTCACATGTGTCAGAAGTGTTGATTCAGCAAAGATACAATATCTGTCCTTGAAATCACAATTTTAGCTGTAAAACTATATTGTGAGATGTTTGGTGATTAACCTCTCTATAATAAGTGTTTGCCTCAGAAGACTAATATAGTACTATATCCTTCATGTATTCAAATCCAGTTCATGTATATTTCATCTGTCATGTGTGTTTGAAGCTTTTCCTTTACTAAGGCACAGGGTTAGTTTGGAGTAACCAATTTACAACTGCAGCATAGTATATTTCATCTGTGTAATCCATAAAAAATCTGCAAACAATTTATACTGTACATTTTTGCGGTGGGCCAAGTTTGGATTTCCTCTAACATTTTGCACCTAAAGAAAACAATACTCATAATACACTATTGGCCAGAGGGAGACAGTTCAGCATGTAGGTAGATTGATTCCAAGAGCGGTAGAAAGCAGCCAAAACAGCACATTTCTCATGCAGCTTGAGGTTACCTGTACATGAACTCTGCAATTACAAGCCACAAACAATGGATCAATTGTCAATGGATCAACAATTGTTTGCAGCCTGTGTGTCATCAACGTGTGAGGTCCACTTAGGCACCAATGACAATAGAAAGAGACTGCCTGAGCCGCAAACAATAGCAGGAATAGGACCTGCTCTATACTTTAGTTTGCTGCTCAGGAAGTACTTCTGCTACACAAGAATCTATTGTTCAGCATATCTGCAGCTTTCTGTACAACAATCAGAACCAGATTTATGTGTTGACTATGCTGTATGGACCTATTACCGTGTTCCTACTGGCCTGCCTCTATACCCGTAGGACTTTTGACTCCTACTTGCTCTTTGTACACAACTATAGGTCCTGCCATCCCCTTTTCTGTCACCCTGTTCCCTCCCCCCTTCCTCTTTTGTTGAATGTTTTCAACTGGCATTTTAAATTGTTAACACTATTTAATAAAGAAATCTTAAAAAAATATGAAATACTAGAGGCTGTGAGCAGATAGTACATGGATAAAAACATCATCTGTGTGCATGCGATTTTGCAGCAGCAGGGAATAGGAGCTCAACCTTTGCTCAACCTTTGTATTGCAATCATTGAAATTATATGTGTGCATTCCGCCTACATAATCCACACTTATAATTTAAGGGAACCTATCATCAGGGAGGTAATTTTTACCTGAAGACAGGTTCCAATAGCCTATGGCATGTTCATTTTGGAAATACCTTTGCCAGCAATATATATAAATCCAGTGCTTTTTAATGAATCATTTTACTTACCTGGCTCCTTTTTCCCTCCTGACCCTCCCTCACTCTCTCCCGTGCTCCCTGAGTGAGGAGGAGAAGATGAGGGATTGAGAAGACGACTGAATTTGAACTGTCACCTCCCTGGGACTCACCACGAGCTGCTGGCAGGGAGCCAGGTAATGTAAAATAAGCAATTAAAAACACTGAATGTATTCATTAAATGAATATGCAATAGGCTATTGGAACCTGGTCACAGGTTTCCTTTTATATTCTGAATAGGCAAAGCATAACTGCACAGGTCACGTATTACTTGCAGATTTTCACATCTCAAACCCGCAGCAGTTTACATTAGTGTTACAGAAATAATCTGCAGCAGAAACATCTTTCTGCTGCTGTTTTTTTATCCACAGCAAATAAATTACATGTCATTATTCCTGCAGATGCCAGTGCAGAAATCAATCTTTGCAATAATGCTGAAGTAAAACAATTCCATAATTGCGTAGACACCCTAAACTTTGCAGTGTTGGTAAAAGCAAGCTTGTAAAACACATCTCAACAAAATACAATACCATCCATAGGGTGGCAGCAATAGCCACTGTTTAGATATATGGGATTAACCATCAAGTCCTCCTAAAACCTCTCACCGTCCGAGGACGAAAGGTATGGGGCAAGGTGATCAGGCTTCATGAAACTATTGAGGTATATCAGGAAACTTTTGTAATGGCCACAAATAAAGCAAAAGGCAAGGCAAGACATGACTTCCCCACAGAACTCTCCACCTCTGTGACTTCATGCAAACAAATTACATGTTACTACAAAATTGATTTTCTAGATGATGCCAAACATGATCTGGAAGATGTCAAGTTGCTTGACACCATAGTGGTAATGGTTTATTAGGGGAACAGAAGGAGAGCTTTTCATTTTTGTTTTTCATATTTTATTGCTGTTTACAGTGATTCTTTCTAACACATTATACAATCATCTCAAATTACTGCATAGAATTTTGACTCAAAAACTTTTTATTTATCTCAAGGAAAGATAAAAGTAAAAACATTAAAATCTTATGACTCACTGCGTTATATGACAAGTCTTATTATTGTTATGAAACATGTCATTAGCTGATGCACATTTGTTGTGCCATGAAAAGGTCAAATAGCAATTTTTTTGAGCGTTTATCATCAGCCGTCTATCTGACCATATTTAACACATGGCTGAAAATCAGATTAGTCAAAGGAAAACATGGGTGCTTTATATTAACTAGGAGTTAAATATCCATGTTCTGCTCATAGATCTAATAACTCTTCAGTGGTGGGCTGAGTAATATAAGGGAGCGTATTCCCCTCTACATGAAACAAGATAAAATAAAATTTAGGGGAAGCAAAGTCACCTGATGGGAAGGCTCCAGGTATTCAGTAATTATTATATAAAGCTGTATATAAAAAGTTTGTCATTATAAGTAGTAGTGAAACAGATTATTCACCATATAAATTTGCAACTATGGATTCAACATCCCCCAACGACAATTACATATATATTGTACAAAACATCAAGACATGGAAAGATCTGGATATGGAAAGGAAACTGTTAAATTGTAGTCAATGATTAACCTTCTAGACTGTGAAATAGCGCCACATCTATCTTTTGATTGTGGCCTATTGTTAGGTATGTTGTCAGCAGTGTCAGACTGGCCCACCAGAGTTTTAGCGGATTCTCTGGTGGGCCCTGGTTCAACCCAATGCTGGACCCCAGAGTTCAATCAGAAAACAACCCAATGTTATCCCGTGTTATCCTGCCAGCAGCTACGGGACTCTGCACTGGCACCATCCCGCCAGCAGCCCAGGACTCTGCATCCATGCTATCCTACCAGCAGCTATGGGACTCTGCACTGGCACCATCCGGCCAGCAGCTCCGGGACTCTGCATCCGTGCTATCCCGCCAGCAGCTACGGGACTCTGCACTGGCACCATTCCACCAGCGGCTCCGGGACTCTGCACCCACACCATCCGGCCAGCAGCCCCGAGACATTGCATCCGTGCTATCCCGCCAGCAGCTCCGGGACTCTGCACTAGCACCATCCCGCCAGCAGCTCCGGGACTCTGCACTAGCAGCATCCCACCAGCGGCTCTGGGACTCTGCACCCACACCATCCCACCAGCAGACTCTGCACCATCCAATTATCTGTTATCCAGTATCCAGATTTTGTTTTTTGTTTCTTGTTCCTTGTTTTTCTGTGTTTTGTTTGCAACAAATTTTTCTTTCTCTTTAACCCCTTAAGGACACAGCCATTTTGTAGCTTAAGGCTCAGCCCCATTTTTAAGGATTCTGACTTGCGTCGCTTTATGTGGTTATAACTTTTGAACACTGTTACTTATCTAAGTGATTCTGAGATTGCTTTTTCCCCACATGTTGTACTTCATTTAGTGGTAAATTTTGGCTGATAAGTTTCGCGTTTATTAACAAAAAAAGAAAAAAATCTGCACAATAAGAGTGATATGTTGGGTATCTGGTATATAAGTTATACTTTAAACATGTAACTTATGCAGAATTCTAACAATTCAAGAATTCAGATCGACACAAATAAAAGAGACTATAATGATAAATATTTACTTCATGATTAATTTCCTTTATAAATGTGATCTAATGAGCTCTGCAATATACTATGATGGCAATAGACAAATAAAAATAAAACTGATTAAACAAAGACTTGGTCAAAGTAACCAGATTTGATTTACCTGCACATAAAAGCAAAGGTCATATTGGTTGTGCCGCTGACCCTATAATTTCCCTTTGGTCTCTGTTTATCTCGCTGAAATCATAACATCTTGTACTTTTTAGGTACATGACAGGCTTAAGAAGTCAAATGCTCTATATAGAATTATATTTCATTTATTTTTTGAATTTATTTGACTTGCATTGAGTTGTAAGAATAGAACTTTACAGCCCTTGTAAATCAGTTGAGTCAGATTTGGTATGAAATTTGAACTTCATAAACAGGAATTGTGCCCATTGCATTTTATTTGCCTTAGGGAAATGTCAGATTTACATTTGACTGATTTTTGTGGAAGGATTCCGGTTTCCTTTTTTAACATAAATATGAAGAATTTGTCTTCTGTCATTTTAGTTATAAGGCAACAAGAAGCAATTCGATCTATACAGCTAAAATTGTCTGCCGTTCAGGAAACAAGTAAAATGAAAGAGTTGGGCACTGTCATTGGCAAATGCATTTGGAATTTTCATATAATGACAGACAAAATATAGTTTCCTCACACAACATACTTTTGGACCTTGTTAATCTCAAGGGTATTTTCTTTGGAAACACTGAGGCTAATAGTAACACATGAACATGAAAATCTTAACTCGCATCACACTAGCAACGCGTGCTGCCGGGATGTCCCAGCCCAAACGCTGCAAACCGGAACTGAACTCAGCATGTCAGTTCAGTCCCGGTTTGCAGAGTTCGGGCCGGGAGATCCCGGCAGCACGCATTGTGAGCATGATGCAAGTTCATCGCATCACACTCACAAGTGTGTAACGGGCCTTACACTTACATAAATGTAGCTTTAAGGTGACAAATTCAAGACAAAGTCATATCTCCAGATTTTTTATACACCCCATAACTCAGGCATAGCACACAGCCAGGAGAAGGAGTGGTGAGCGCTTCCCCTCTCCATAGATACCCAAGTGGCAGAGCGCACTGTGCCATGATCCGGTACCATAGACTAATTTAAGGCCCAAATTATGCGGTTGCATCACCGGCCTCCATACAGTCATGTGTGTGGGGCCTGTGATTAAACCACACTTGCACTTACACTAGAGAGTCTCACAGTTAAGTGCGTAAAGCCCCTCTCACCTGCACCCTGGCACTTACTCCAATCTTCACCGCTAACATCTATACTTTTTCATGTAAAATTAGAAGGCAAATAGCCTGCAAGGTCGTACTGGGGTGCCTGGGGCCCCCGGAGAAAATGATGGGGGCCCACCCTACTGGTACATAGAAACAATACCTACATTGCAAGAGTCAGAGATCAGGAAAGATGATGGCAACAAAACAATAGTGCACTCTGTGCAAATCCAAATAAGTATAAAATTACGCACAAAAATCCAATATAAAACAGCCTTATAGTTAAAATATGTTCTTCTTTCGAGTTTTGCCTTGTCGGCTTCATCTGGTGCACCCGTTATTCCAACCACCCAGTAGGAGAACTGATTTTTATATTTGGCTTTTTATATTGTTTTTTTGTGAGTAGAATAAATGATTGTTCAGTATTTCTTGCCATCATCTTTCCGCAGCTTCAAGTGACTTGGTGCTGGTGACCATGAGAGGAACCATTGCAGACCAGCCTGTTGACGGAGGAAACAACTTCACAGGACACTTCAGAACACCACATCTCTCAGCCGGTGTGTCACAAGCTCTCGAGCATTACAGCACAGAGGAAAAAGGCACTCTGAATGCAACATGGCACTTGAAATGAAACTGATGGTGGATGGGTTAGAAATAGAGATGAGCGAGCACTAAAATGCTCGGGTACTCGTTATTCGAGACAAACTTTTCCCGATGCTTTTTCAAGGGGACCAAGGCTCTGTACAGGGAAGCTTGGCCAAACACCTGGGAACCTCAGAAAAGGATGGAAACACCATGGAAATGGACAGGAAACAACAGGGGCAGCATGCATGGATGCCTCTGAGGCTGCTTAATCGCACCATTATGCCAAAATTATGGGCAACAGCATGGCCATGACAGAGTGACTGAATGAGGCTAGATAGCATCTAAAACATGCAATAATTGACCCTGACACTATAGGGGATGGCATGGAGAGGCAGCAGCAGCAGTGGCAGGCTAGAGAATGTTATGGCAACATACCCCAAATGGACTCAGGCTTCACCAAAGGAGGTGAGCAAGAAGCGCTGAAATGATTTCCTATGTGAACAAAAGGTTGACGGTATATTTAGTCGATAACACAGCATGGTGGCGACATAGTGAACAAGTTCCATAACGTATCTGGTGAAACACCCGAAAAATTAGCCTGACACAGCTCTTTTGATAAGGGGACGACATGTGGAGGCAGCCATGGAGACAACTTCCATGATTAAGAGCGACAGTATGGGGCATTCATATTGCGCTGCTATGATTGCAACTTCAGGTCTCCAGCATGATGACGACAGATGGGCCAAGTTCCACTATGTATCTGGTGAAACACCTGAAAATTCTGCCTGACACAGCTCGTTTGATAAGGGGATGATGTGCTGCATATCCTCTCGTGCTCCAGCGTCTGGGGTATAGAGAGTTAAAAGTTGCGCATGGAGACATTGGTGGACGCTGTGGAGGCAAAATGGACAGGAAACAGCAGGGGCAGCATGCATGGATGCCTCTGAGGCTGCCTAATCTTGGGATGGAGCTGGCGGTCCGCTGCCAGGCGAGCTTTCGCCTGTCCAAGCACCTGTCTCTCGGGTCCTCCCCACCCAAAATGGGCCTGGGGGCCAGAAGCGTTTACTTTGAAAAAATTATAATTTTCAAAGCAGGCCGGGTCATTTGAATATTTCACCTAGGAATAATGGAATAGCATAGTGGTTCTATTTTTTATTGTTTTTTCGGAAATGGTTCCATGATTAAGAGCGACAGTATGGGGCATCCATATTGCGCTGCTATGATTGCAACTTCAGGTCTCCAGCATGGCGGCGACAGATGGGCCGAGTTCCACTATGTATCTGGTGAAACACCTGAAAATTCTGCCTGACACAGCTCGTTTGATAAGGGGACGATGTATGGAGGCAGTGAAATAGTAGTAGATTAAAGGTGCTGCAGTTAAAACTATGTTAGTTGGATCTTGGGAAGGAGCTGGCGCTCCGCTGCCAGGCGAGCTTTTGCCTATCCAAGCCCCTGTCTCTCGGCACCTCCCCAAACAGCACTTCTAAGAACCTTTTGTATAAGATCAAGTGCAGTAGTGTTCTTATAAGTTTGGGCTATGGCGGGTGAGAGGAATGTAAACAGATGCGCAAGAAGCGCTGAAATAATATCGGAAAATGATAAAAGTTTGCCAGTATATTTTGTGGATTACACAGCAGGGTGGCGACAAAGTTAACAAGTTTGATGTGGAAGCCATGAAAACAACCCAAAATTCTGCCTGACACAGCTCGTTTGATAAGGGGATGATGTATGGAGGCAGTGAAGTAGTAGTAGATTAAAGGTGCTGCAGTTAAAACTATGTTAGTTGGATCTTGGGATGGAGCTGGCGCTCCGCTGCCAGGCGAACTTTCGCCAATTCAAGCCCCTGTCTCTCGGCTCCTCCCCAAACAGGACTTCTAAGAACCTTTTGTATAAGATCAAGTGTAGTAGCGTTCTTATAAGTTTGGGATATGGCGGGTGAGGGGAATGTAAACAGATGCGCAAGAAGCGCTGAAATAATATTGGTAAATGATAAAAGTTTGCCAGTATATTTTGTGGATTACACAGCAGGGTGGCGACAAAGTTAACAAGTTTGATGTGGAAGCCATGAAAACAACCCAAAATTCTGCCTGACACAGCTCGTTTGATAAGGGGATGATGTATGGAGGCAGTGAAGTAGTAGTAGATTAAAGGTGCTGCAATTAAAACTATGTTAGTTGGATCTTGGGATGGAGCTGGCACTCCACTGCCAGGAGCTTAGCGATGGCACTGCTGCTGTGCCTAGAGCTACCGACTGATGGTGTCATGCCCACGGATGGTAATTCGGAGGAAGAGGTGGAGGAGGTGGAGGAGGGGTGGGAGGAGGTCGGAGGCATAGTAGGCCTTTGAGACCTGGACCGAGGTAGGCCCCGCAATCCTCGGCGTCGGCAGTATATGACCAGCCCCAGGGTCAGACTCGGTCCCAGCCTCCACCAAGTTAACCCAATGTGCCATCAGCTATATATAGTGGCCCTGCCCGGCAGCACTCGTCCATGTGTCCGTGGTCAGGTGGACCTTGTCAGAAACGGCGTTGGGCACGGATGATGTTGTCTGACACGTGCTTGTACAGGGCTGGGACGGCACATTGGGAAAAGTAGTGGCGGCTGGGGACCGAATACCGAGGGGCAGCTGCCGCCACAAGGTTTCGAAAGGCCTCGGTCTCTACCAGCCTATAGGGCAGCATCTCCAGGCTAAGCAGTTTGGAGATGTGGACATTGAGGGCTTGGGCGTGTGGGTGGGTTGCACTATACTTCCTTTTGCGCTCCAGCGTCTGGGGTATGGAGAGCTGAACGCTGGTGGATACTGTGGAGGATCGTGGAGGCGAAGATGGGGTTTTCGCACGGGAGGTGTTTTGGCCGGGGTCCTGGGCAGGGGGCTGACTATCAGATGACACAGGGGAAGGAGCAGTGGTGTGCCCGGCCGGAGGTGAACGGGCTTGGTGCCATTGAGTGGGGTGTTTAGCATTCATATGCCTGCGCATACTGGAGGTAGTTAAGCTGGTAGTGGTGGAACCCCTGCTGATCCTGGTTTGGCACAGTTTGCACACCACAGTCCGTCGGTCATATGGTGTTTCTTTAAAGAACCTCCAGACTTCTGAAAATCTAGCCCTCGCCACGGGAGCTTGACTACGTGAAACATTTGGTGCTGATGCACCAGCTCTGGCCCTGCCTCTCCGCCTGGCCCCACCACTGCCTCTTCCAACCTGTTCTGCTATAGGACTCTCCTCCGTCTCAGAAGCACTGTGTTCACCTGGCCTATCAACCCAGCTTGGGTCTGTCACCTCATCATCCTCCGATCCCTTAGTCTGCTCCCCCCTCGGACTTCCTGCCCTGACAACAACTTCACCACTGTCTGACAACCGTGCCTCCTCATCGTCCGACACCTCTTTACACACTTCTTCCACTACCTCAATAATGTCATCATCACCCACAGACTGCGACCGGTGGAAAACCTGGGCATCGGAAAATAGCTCAGCAGCAACCGGACAAGTGGTTTGTTACTGTGGGAAGGGTCCAGAAAACAGTTCCTCAGAGTATGCCGGTTCAAATGCCAAATTTTGCTGGGAGGGGGCAGACTGGGGGGAAGGAGGCTGAGGTGGAGGAGCTGCAGAAGTGCTGATTTTGGTAACATGGGTGGACTGCGTGGAAGACTGACTGGTGGACAAATGGCTAGAAGCATTGTCCGCAATCCACGACATCACCTCTTTGCACTGTTCTGGCCTCAACAGTGCTCTACCACGAGTCCCAGTAACTTGAGACATGATGAACCTAGGGAGTGTAGCTCTGCGGCGTTCCCCTGCTCCCTCATCAGCAGGTGGTGTCTCACCCCACCCAGGACCACGGCCTCTGACCCCTGCAGTAGTTGGACGCCCACGTCCACGCCCTCGTCTTCTACCCCTAGCCCTTGGGTTAAACATTTTCCAAATTAAAGTGTAAACTTTAAATTTTTTTTTTGTTTAGTTTTTTTAAACAAAACGATGCTATCCTATTGCTATGGCTATTTTCTAGCCTACATTGAAAGCACACTGCTTTGCCAGATTACTTTGAGTTATAAAAAGAAATAAACGTAAACAAAAATAAATCAGCAGACTCTGCCTAATTCAAATCAAACCCCTAATAAATTGTCCCACTTCGGTGTTTGAGGTGGATATGTGTGTCACTAAGAGCTAAACACAACGGTCGCAAGTCCCCCTGCAAATTCCTCACAATATGGTACTAGCTGCACTACTAATGGCAGCAGGCCCAGCCACAGGCAAACCAAAAAAAAGTAAAATAAGACGTTATTGTAGCCCTAAGAAGGGCTGTTGGGTTCTTGTAGAATCACTCCTGCCTAACACTATTCTAATAGAACACCCTAACGCTTTCCCTGACCAGCAGCAGCTCTCTCCCTAGCGGCATCCAGACAGAGAATGATCCGAGCAGCGCGGGCAGGGGCTAGTCTATTCCAGGGTCACCTGATCAGGCCAGCCAACCACTGCTATCGACGTGTAAGGGTACCACGTCATGCTGGGTGGAGTGCAGAGTCTCCTGGCTTGTGATTGGCTCTGTTTCTGGCTGCCAAAAATGGCAAAGAGGGTATTTTCTCGAGCGGGCGAAGTATTTGTCCGAGCAACGAGCAGTTTCGAGTACGCTAATGCTCGAACGAGCATCAAGCTCGGACGAGTATGTTCGCTCATCTCTAGTTAGAAACAAAAGTGCTTTCATCACAGGATTAATCAGTGCATGCGTTATAGAGATCACATATGTACACAGAGATGTGTGTGCAGTGTGTTACTTACTGTTACTGTGGCCCTTTTCACACTTGTGCTAAAGTGAAGTTTTTTCTACCTTTGAGTTTTTCCATTTCCATTCCAGGAATAACAATATCACATCTTATTAACAATCCTGTAACATGGAAAATAGAAAAGACAAGCACTGATCCTTATATCTGTGTTAAACAGATTAAAAACTTGTTTGCTAGGAATCTGCTTTCCTTTATGTCCCCGGAACAAACAGGATTTATTCACATTAGGTAAGCTGCTGATAACATTAGGATCTGAATCTTAATATCAAACCCTGACATTGAAAAGACATTTGATTATGTTATGCAGGAGTACGTGAAGCAATACATATAGAAAATATCAGAAAATCAGGGCAAGTTCCTTGGACTTTTCAAAAACATATTACACCAAACTGGGCTCAAATGTTCTCCTGTACTGAGTGTTCAATGGTAAAGGTGAAGGTTGTCGCCTTTCTCTCCTTCCTTTCTACTAGTGATGGAGCTGTGGTTTCAAGCTATTAAATCTCACACAGATAACACAAAGGTCACTCTTTTATCTTGTTTCAAATTTAGCGTCTATTCAGACAATTTTTATATTTTAGGACCTTTCTCTTCACATTTCTCTTCATTGTATTCCATATTTTAGATAAATGACTTTGTTCTTGATTACAGCTGATCTCCAAGGTTCTCTGCATCGGGGCGTTTTGTCATTTGGTAATTGTCAAAAATAGACAAATAGACACTTCCATTCTCCTGTAAATTTTCTATATGTTGTGCACAGTGGCTAATATAAGAAGATATTAATTGTTATCCAATTTATTTGTATTTTACCTTAAACTATATATTTGCTTTAATGTAAAAATAACCATGTCACTATATGAAGTGACAACTGCACCTCTTAACTGATGGCCCGGCACTGCTGAGGCTAGTTGGTCACATGCAGTTTCATCAAAGACATGCTGTGGTGTTGACTTGCTCATAAATTTAAAAAGAGTTCTTGGGATGTAAAACAACTTTGCCTATTATCTTTGTTACATATATCCAGCAGTTGCTTTACCTCAGATTACCTCAGAGCTGCAATAGTTGCTTCCTGTCTCTCTGCTGATAAGCCCTGGAGTCCATAGATTTGTTTATCTGTTGTTCATTTCATGGGAGGCGAGGGCCTGCTGCTCCCTGCTGACAGAGGAGGAGGTCATGTTACAGTGAATGTAGCAGAGCTGGATGTGTCCAAGACTGTGGATACAGATGTCTCCTGCACAGAATTGTGAGGTACAAGATCTCCTCTATTCCCTCTCAGTTCCTCCACCCCAGTCTGTGATTCTACAGAAATTTCTCTGTCTTTCTCTGCTCCCTTCCCCCACCTTGTCATCCGCAAAATCAGCTCTGTGCAGATAAAATATTAACCCTTAGTCCTCACACAGCACAAGCTATAGACTTCAAGTACTAATGATTACTACCACGTATTACATGTTCCCTGCTCCTCCATGTGATGGAAGCTGCCAGGGTGTCACCATATCCTGTATGTGCACTGTGCAGTGCTCAGTGGATTTACTTGTGGGAAACTAAATGCATTTAATCCTGAAAAAGAACACAAGGCATCATGGGATCTGTGGGCAAGCTAACTGGCCTCAGCTTGAGGGCATAGACTGACAGATATTAGTCCCTGCCCACTTCACCTCTGGTGAGAAAAATTTTTATCAAATACTTTCAGAACAGAAAATGCTATAACTTTAGAAAGAAAAGGTAGACATTGTTCTGTTTGTTTCCAAAGGGAGAATCATGTATAATAATTTGGTAAAATTAGTATAACTTTAAAGTTACGCTTTTATTTCACAAGAAGATGTCATTACACATGGTAACACTGCCAATTGAGCTGCTGGTTCCAAAACTGAGGAGCTGTAAATGGTAAGCTAGCCTATTGGTTTATTTGTAGCTTTGTAACTGTTTTTTATAACAAATGTTATCCATCTACAATTGCATTAATCTGTTTTCCCCAATTAACTAGGTCACCTAAAAAGAAAATTTCTAGTATCCTGAATTTTTAATACCACTAAATGGAGCTGCCTCAGAAGGAAAATTCCTATTTGGCAAAGAGTTGATCTTAGGAATATTTACTTTCAAATATTGATATTCTACAAATCCCATAATTCTAGAGATACTCCTTGCAATCATTAATTTTTCCTTCATTGGCAATACTGCAATAAATAGTTGTGATCAGTAGATCGAATAACTCTTTGCACTTTCCCAGTATTATTCCTTTCTGTGACATCCATAAGTCTGGAAATGACATGTGGATATGGGTAGTAGAAACGGTCCAACCACTTTAATGAGGGTTAGATTTTCAACGAGTTTGTATGGGTGAAGTGTCAGGTGTTTCATGAACACTGATCTAATATTGATGCCTTATCCTAAAAATAGGCCTTCAATATCTGTTCTCAGCTAACTTCCAACAATACATGCTACTTCTGTCACATTAGGAAGATGCCCCTAAACTTTTTGCTACAGGCAGCAGCCATGATATTTGCATAGTAATAAATTAGACAGTTGGCTTAGTAGATGGCCTTTGGACATTATTAGCCCCCTCAATGCTGAAAGAAGCACAGTTAAAGAAGAACAAAGGATTTGTTAATTTCTCATATTTTTCGAAATTAGTAAAAGTTCTGGCTGTAACATCGTGTTCTCAGTAAGAGATTTACAATCTGTGACTACAAGACCTGACAAAAGCTTTAGATAATGGAAGGATTTAGGTTCTGTATCCTTACAAACCTTTAATGAACTTTAAATGAACTTTAAACTGTGACATGACCTCTGTAACTTATACCGTAATTAAATTATTTAACTGATGGTATTTACTAAATCATCACTATTACAAGACCCTTCAAACTCATTGAGAAACTCCTTAATATATTATTAAAAAAATAGAAAATAATAAAGCTTTCCAGTCATTTTCCTTTTTTGTTATCAATTATTTTGTCTTTAACCCCTTAAGGACGCAGCCATTTTACAGCTTAAGGCTCAGTCCCATTTTTTAGATTCTGACCTGCGTCTCTTTATATGGTTATAACTTTTGAACATTTGAACACTGTTACTTATCAAAGCGATTCTGAGATTGTTTTTTCCCCACATGTTGTACTTCATTTTAGTGGTAAATTTTGGCTGATAAGTTTTGCATTTATTTACAAAAAAAAGAAAAAAATGATGAATTTTTAGAAAAATTTGCCATTTTCGAAATTCAAAATCACCGCGTTTTCAGGCAGATCGATTTACCACCTTAATAACTTGCAGAATAACATTTCCCATTTGTCTACTTTACATTTTCATAATTTTTGAAATGTTTGGATAATTTATTTTGACGTCACGCGGCCTACAAATCGAATAGCGATTTTCCGTATTTTCAGAATTGACTATTTTGGGGATAAATACTGTTTGAAATCAAATTTTACATATTTAGCAACAAAAAAACCCTATATAACCAACCCATTTTCAAATCTGCACCCCTCAAACTATCAGAAACAGCATTTACAAAGATTGTTAACCCCTTGAGATCTTCATAGTAATTGAATCAAAATGGCCAAATGGTCAGAATGGTCAAATTTTGTCGGTTATACGTTCATTTAGCACCAAAATTTACACATTTCCAAAAGATAAAAAGAGAAAACTCACCATAAAATTTGTTCTACAATTTCTCCTGAGTGCAGCGACCCCCCACACGTGGCCGTTACTTGTGTTATGGGGGCATAGCGAGGCGCAGAAGGGAAGGAGCACCCTGCAGCTGCCAGGATTTTAGTTTTCTCGTTGCCCCCTTTTGAAGGCTATAAAATTTTCGCTTTTCCGTTATTTGGGCCATGTGACGGTATTTTTTTTGCGGGACGAGATGCTTTTTCCAGTGTTACCATTTTGGGGTTGGTATCACCTATTGTTGAAAATTTAGGAACTTTTTTTGAGGTCATGAGTAGAAAAGCATCAATTCTGTACTGGATTTTTTACTTTTTTTTTTTTCGTGTTCACCGTATAGACTAATAATCATATTATCTTCATTCTATGGGTCGATACGATTACGGGGATACCAGACATGAATATTTTTTCTTATGTTTTACTAAATTTGCCAAATAAAACCCTAATGTGGGGAAAAATCTATCATTTTTGCATCGCCGCCTTCCAAGTGGCATAACATTGTTACGTTTTTGGCTACAGAGCTGGTTGATGGCTTGTTTTTTGCGGGACATGTTGTTCTTTGCAACAGTATCATTCTGGAGTACATATGTTTTGTTGATCACTTTTTATTAGTGGGATATAATAGGTAAAAATAATAATTTTGGGGGGTTTTTAACGTTTTTTTTTTACGGCGTTCATCATATGGGTTCAATAGTTATTTAGTTTTATTCTATGGATTGTTACGGACGCGGTGATACTATATATGTGGGGTTTGTGTTATGATTTAGACTTTTTTGAGCGTTATATGTCTCTTTATATGTTTTGAGGCTTATGGGCATTTTTAGTGATTTATAAAGTAATTTTTTATTGAAAAACTTTTTTTTTACATTTTTTTACATGATCCACCATGGGATATGAACAAGAAATCATCTGATTGCTTGTTCTTGATAATACTTTGCAATACTAATGTATTGCAGGGTATTAGCAGTGCCAGCCTATGCGGCAGTGCCAGCCTAGCCGAATACGGTCCGGGGGGGGGGGGGGGGGGGCGATCGTGGGGTAAAGACCCCCAGAAGGCATGTTAAATGCCGCGGTCGCGTTGACCGTGGCATTTAACGGGTTAAACACCCGCGATCGGAGCCCACTCCGACCGCAGGTGTTAGCCGGGGATGTCAGCGGTAAATTACCGCTGAAATCCCGCGGCTAACGATGCCGGTTCGGCTGCTGTGCAGCGCTGAACCGGCATCGTCTCTGCGCAGTAGCTGTACTGCGCTGAGCGCTATTCGCGGGACTCAGCGCAGTACAGCTACGGCGCAGAGCGCTAAGGGGTTAAATTAGGATCTTGCCCTTCATCTTCTTTCTACATAGGCCAGTTTACATGATGATTGATACACCATGTAGAAAAGTAAAAACAAAAAACTAAACAAATGCACCAGTGGGAAAGCCAAACACCCAGCTCATTTGAATCATTTTATCTAAAATTAAAGATAAATGAAATGGTAAAGCTGAAAAAGTTCCCAACACAGGAATGTTTTTAGTAGTGGCATAAAATGGGAGTTGATAACCTGTAATACTTTAAAGCATACCTGTCACCAGGAATGTGATATTTAGCTGGTGACAAGTTCCAATATCCTATGCTTTTCTTATTTTAAAAATGCCTTTGTCAGCATTCTGAATCTTTTTAGCACTTTATAAAACTTTATTTCGCATTACCTGGCTCCCTGCCAGGAGTATGTGTCTCACTCTCCTCATGCACTCTTCCTCTACTCCACACCATCCCCCATCCTTCCCTGCCTGCTCATTGCACATGACAGGAAGTAGGAAGGAAGACACATGATTGTGGAGGAGAGGAGACTGAGACATAGGCACACAGCCTCTGCAGCGGCCCCCATTTTCCCAGGACTCACCACTCACTGAAAGGAGCTAGGTAACTATTCCCTGCCTTAATATGCAGCAGTCAAGTGCAAAAAGGGCATTTCAGGCCTCATAATCACACTGGGCCAGATTTACTCAAGCCCCCGTGTCAGTTTTCGGTCCGACTTTGCACATTATTTTTTTGTGCAAACTGCTTGCACATGTATTTAAAAAGTGTCCATGCGCGACTCATTTGTGTCAAGGCTGCACTATTCCTGGCGAGTCACATATTTCGTCAGTAAAAGGGGTGTTCCGGTGATCAGTCAGACCATGCACCACATTGTTAAAGGTGCATCTAAAAAAGGTGGTGCACTCTGTCGGAGCAGTGCAGGGAGAGCCAGAAATATGCAGAATGTACGCAACATTTCCTGAATCTGGCGCCCCCTGCACAATACAAAGGCAAACTGCACATTGTTTTTAGTAAATGTGGCCCTATGTGCTATGTCAAGAATAGTCACGACACATATTTTAAATCAATTCTAAGGAATTCTATCATTTTGGAACCTGCCTCTGAAATGTATAGGACAAATATATTACAATGCAAACTACTGAAGTGTAGTTATTGCTCTGTTTCATGAGGTACCGTATTGCTTCCTACTCCTGTAGCAGGATGTATTCAGTGTCATAAGATTGTACATGCCTATTCATCTAGTATAATGATCATAATTTGTTATTAGTTATTTACTTACCATTCACACAAACTTGTGCACGTAATGTGTAACTCACTATCTGAAACCAAGCCGTTAATTATAGTTCCTTTTAATGCCATGTTATTTTACAAGTAAATAAATCAGGGATTTAACATTATAAAGAATACGTGCAGCTGCGTAATTGAATGTTTCTAACTAGTCACTTATTGTGTTGGTAAAGCTGTTATGAAATCCACAAATTGCACAAATAAAATTACTGTAAGAAGCTTACATCATATTATTACATTTTTAGAACTCTTTCTTACAGGAGTTGTCTTAAATGTACATCAGCGGGTTTAAAAATATGACACCTCAACCCTTTATATTTGCACTGCCAGTCTGAGCCAGTTATGCTGTAGGTAGGAGTGGCAGGTCACTGTTGCAGTCAATCAATGGTCTCATTTGGACAGCTGTATCCAGGAGCGCACCTGCCTTGATACGAGTTGAGTACTTCGCCTCCGGCAGTGCGCCTGATCGTGCAGCAGCGGCTGCTACGGGGCTGCCCGCCGGTGCTGCAGCCTGGCCGGCCACCCTTCGACTCAGCGACCTGACGACTTTGCCAGCCACCAGCGCTGCCACCCGGACACCAAAAGAGCAAGTAACTATATTATTTTTTCTTGTAAAGTTTTTTTGTTTATTTGTAAAGTGCTGCTGAATTTGAGGTATTGGGGATGTATGTATGATCGTACTACATGGCGGTATGCTGTATGCATTTTATACTACATGGCAGTGCACTGTATCTATCTTATATTACATGGCGGCATGCTGTATCTATTTTATACTACATGGCGGTATGCTGTATGCATTTTATACTTCATGGCAGCACCCTGTATGTATTTTATACTACATGGCGGCATGCTGTATGCATTTTGTACTACATGGCGGTATGCTGTATGCATTTTATACTACATGGCAGCACCCTGTATGTATTTTATACTATATTGCGGTATGTTGTATGCATTTTATACTACATGGCGGCACGCTGTATGCATTTTATACTACATGGCGGTATGCTGTATGCATTTTATACTACATGGCAGCACCCTGTATGTATTTTATACTATATTGAGGTACCTTGTATGCATTTTATACTACATGGCGGTACACTATATGAATTTTATACTACATGGCGGTATGCTGTATGCATTTTATACTACATGGCAGCACCCTGTATATATTTTATACTATACTGCGGTACACTGTATGCATTTTATACTAAATGGTGGTACACTGTATGCATTTTATACTACATGGCGGTACGCTGCATGCGTTCTACACTACATGGCAGCACCCTGTATGTATTTTATACTACATGGCGGTAGTGGAACGCCCCCTAATTTGTGTTGCAGCTGCACCACAAAACGGTTGCGTGCAACACATTTGTGGTGCAAACACTTCTTAAATACCTGTGCAAGCAGTTTAAACCTAAAAGAAAGTGCAAAGTCCACCAGAAAACTGGCGCAAAGCTCTTAGTAAGTGTGCCTCTATGTGTTCATAATTAGAACATATTTCAATTTGCATAGCAGAAATGTGCAGAGGGAATTTTGCAGATTTTTATGTGTGTAAAATGCTGTATTAAATCCAGAAACTGACATATTCCAACATATATATGGGATTTTCCTGGTCACAGGGCCATGGTCTCATCCAGGGATTTGACTGGGTATAATGCAGACTACTTTTTACCCTAATCTTACTGCAAGACCCCTTTAAATAGAAATAGACCTAACAAACAGAAAGCACTTTTGATAGCACTATGATAAATTTGGGACAAATGTTCATCTTTATTTAACCGTTTAATTGACTTTACCTTACTCAATACATGCACAATGTGCAGTAAGTTATGGGTGCCTCGCTCTGGTCCCCGGCTCCTACACGGCCCCCAGCTTCCCCCCCTGTTGTCTTACCTCTCCACACTCAAGCATCCAGCAGTGCTGCTCGCATGTACCCTCCACCTACGGCACCCGCGCGTCAGCGCTCGAAGATTGAAAGGTCCAGCACACCACTAATTGATGCTGGCCATTTCCAGGAATTTTATAAAAGCCTGCCACTTCCTGCATTCCCCGCCGGATCTTTGTACTTCTTGCCTTAGAAAAAGCTTCCCAGCAATATTCCTGCGTTCCTGTGTCTCCTGCGTTCCTGTGTCTCCTGCGTACTTGTGTGTTCCTGTGTATCCTGTGTTCCCGTATGTTCCCGTGTCCTGTGTGACTGAGATGGATCTTCCTGTTGTTCTGATAAAGAGGAGGAGCTGGAATTTCAGATGAAAGAATCTCCACAAGACAAATGTGAGAGTGATTCCATCAACCCAGCACAATCTCCACCCTCTGAGAAGCCAATCAAGGGAGGAATGTACCAGCAGGAAAATTAAATTGCCATCTTTATAGTTACCCACCAATAAAATGTCTTTTCTGTTAACATCCCTGCCCTTCATCTCATCACAGTTTAAGAAAAACAACCAAGTACAAAAAAACAAACTAAAAATACTCACCTACGCTCCATTTGATGTTGATCCCGGTGGTGTTCTTCTTGACACACCGGAATCACCTAGAAAAGAGACTTATAATTAGCAGTCAGGACAGTGGGGACGAGATGTCCGGTTCTCCAGGCTGCTAATTATGTACGTCCCTTGCACCTGCCTCTCCAATGCTCCCAGCAAAATCAAAAAACATGCTCACAGTGCGGGAGAGGGAGGTGGCATGGGTGTGCATAATTAGTAGCTGAGAGCACTGAACAACATCTCGTCCCCACTGTCCTGGCTGCTAATTATAAGTCTCTTTTCTAGGTGATTCCGGTGTGTCAAGAAGAACACCACCGGGATAAACATGAAGTGGAGCGTAGGTGAGTATTTTTAGTTTGTTTTTTGTTCTTGGTTGTTTTTCTTTAAGATTAAAGAAGAACACTGTCGGGATCGGGATAAAGAGGGGTGCAGTTGAGTATTTATAGTTTGTTTTTTTGTTAAACAAAGTGGTTGTTTTGCTTTAAAAAGGAGAAATACACAAAGAAATATATTGTTCATCTCAGTGGTCATATTCTCATGTATTGAGACTAAATATTACAAAGCTTATTGCAAGATGTCATGTATGTTTGTTAGCTGAGTGCAATCTGTACTTTCAGTGCCCTGTTAGACCAGGTGTTGAGGAAATATTTGGCTTATGTGTTAGGCACAGGCCTCTTATAAAAGTTACGGAGCAATTAGTGTTGATTGCTACATTTTCTTGGCTTTTCAGATTTGGATAGCAGAGTTTTCTATATGCCTGTGAACCATTTCGATGTGCTACTAAAAGCCTCTGGAATGCTTAAATACACTGCTATAAAACGATGGATTTTAGGACTAAAACAGTTGATAAGAACAGCGCCAGCAAATATATGTGATTTCCAGTACATTTCCTGTCTAATGGACACTGCCAAATTACTGCATATTATTTTTTCTATTGTATGCCTTCTCCTCGGTTAGCCATCCTCATGCTTCCTTTCTATTGAACGGAAAGGACAACAGGTTGCGGAAGAATGAGAAGAGCTGAAAGTTAAATGCATCTTTCTTAGCACACCCACACAATTCCAGTTTATTTCTATGCTCTGATATTGTTTGATGTTTTCAGTATTGAATTCTATTCAATTCACCATAGCGGGAAGCTGGAAATTAGCAGCTCTCAATCCACGTATTGTAAAGTTTTCCCAAATGTATTTGATGAAGTCATAAAGGAATGTTTATGTTAGAATCCCTCCAGGAAGACTTTTTATGGTATTGTGACTGTCCACATTGTCCAGTTGTCAGAGGTTGAATCTTATTATTAAAGAAAGAGCAGCAGATTCTCAGGTGGTCGTCTCATCAGTATCACAGAGAGTAATCAGAGCTGTGTGTTATAACGAGTGTGTGACATCACATGACCATGGATAGATTTCTATCCATGGGAAGTACGGTGTAAACCAAGAAGCTTTCAATAGAATGACAGAAAGCAGAGATCTAGAACACTGTGAGGAAATGATCAAGTATGTTGGAAAATTGTATAACTTTTCATTACACAAACAATATTAAAGGGGTTATCCGGGACTATAAAAATTCACCAGATGTTCCCAGTAGTCATCAATCATCACCCTAATGACCATGCCTTACCTTTATTCAAACTTTGAATCCCCCCTGCATATGGGGTTACACATCAGCCTGCAAATG
This sequence comes from Engystomops pustulosus, assembly GCF_040894005.1. Lineage (NCBI taxonomy): Eukaryota > Metazoa > Chordata > Amphibia > Anura > Leptodactylidae > Engystomops > Engystomops pustulosus. The sequence goes on along the minus strand of NC_092412.1, from coordinate 205,815,748 downwards.
TTTACAATCTCAGCTTCCTGTATGGACGTTTTTTGTGCTGCAGAAACTACACTCCCCACAGTGCATTGTACTGTAAACACAGCAGGGAATGTATCCACCCATTCCAGCCTACACGGTGCTGGCAACCCCACCCACTACACCTTCCAGGCTCTGCTGCATCCCGCCCACTACACCTTCCTGTTTCCTACACAGTGCACAGAGAATATTCCATCCTGTCCAGCTACTGCCTCTCTCCTCAGCAAAGTGTCAGTCAGATTTTCAAGGCAAAGGCAATAGATCCCTCACACAATAAAATAATGGTAATGATAGCAAAGTGTTATGAATGATACTGTAATACTATACTATAAATTAGTATCTGTAACTGCAGGGCTTTATCTCTTAGTTCTATGCTATATGACAGTGGTGGCGAACCTATGGCACGGGTGCCAGAGGTGGCACTCAGAGCCATTTCTGTGGGCACTCGGGCCATCACCCCAGGACAGAATATGGATCAAATCCACCAAATCTTGCAGTCCCAGGCAACTTAAGAAATGCTGCTCTCAGTGCTATTTTACAGCGACACTAGATTGGCTGTTTAGAACTGCGGGGAAACTGAGTACTGTTGAAAGAACTGCAATGTCTTTGGAGGTCATCCTGCTCGACCAATAAGTTACTACTTAAAATTCCATGTTGGCACTTCACGGTAAATACGTGGATTTTGACTGTAGTTTGGGCACTCGGTCTCGAAAAGGTTCGCCATCACTGCTATATGATATGCATCCTACTACACATCTATGTAAGAGGAGTCTTGATGACTCCTATATATTTATATCTAGGTATTGTATATCAATCTGCTGTTTTTATCAAATTATGTATATGTATATTCTATTTATCAAGGGACAGAACGTGAAAAGTGCAGTGTAAAGTGCTAAATGCACTAACGGGGACAGAATTCAATATCTGATGCATTTGTAGAAGAGCTGACACTCTAATCATTCTAGTGCTGCCTCTGCAACATTTTGTGAAGCAGAAATCATCTTCCATGATATGATGCATTCTGTCCCTGGCACCGCAATAGTCTTTTGATCATGCCAAGTCCGTCTCCTAGGATAATTGTAGCTGGTCTCATATAAATTCCTGCCCTTTCCTGTGACCCTTGTCGGATCTTCAAGCCTTCTCCTGAAGAGAAAGCTCCCCTATTTATCCTGCGTTCCCATGTGCCAGTCCGTTCCTGTGTATCCTGCGTTCCTGTGTGCCAGTCCGTTCTTGTGTATCCTGCGTTCCTGTGTGCCAGTCCTTCTTGTGTATCCTGCGTTCCTGTGTGCCAGTCCGTTCCTGTGTATCCTGCGTTCCTGTGTGCCAGGCCGCTCCTGTGTATCCTGCGTTCCCGTGTGCCAGTCCATTCCTGTGTATCCTGCGTTCCTGTGTGCCAGTCCGTTCCTCTGTACATGCGTTCCTGTGTGCCAGTCCGTTCCTCTGTACCTGCGTTCCGGTGTGCCAGTCCGTTCCTCTGTACCTGCGTTCCGGTGTGCCAGTTCGTTCCTCTGTACCTGCGTTCGGGTGTGCCAGTCCGTTCCTCTGTACATGCGTTCCGGTGTGCCAGTCCGTTCCTCTGTACCTGCGTTCCTGTGTGCCAGTCCGTTCCTCTGTACCTGCGTTCCTGTGTGCCAGTCCGTTCCTCTGTACCTGCGTTCCTGTGTGCCAGTCCGTTCCTCTGTACCTGCGTTCCTGTGTGCCAGTCCGTTCCTCCGACCTGCGTTCCTCCGTTCCTGTATTCCTGATCCATGTTCCAGCTCCTGCGATTCCTAGTGTCCTACTGTGCCTTCCTGTGCTATTCTCCTGCCATCACCTCGGGTACAGATTGTCTCCTGCATTACTACCTTGGCAGCCACCACTGGCTAGTCGCATCTGCGGAACGACCTGGTGGTACCCTGCCGCAGCAAGACCATGTGCCAGGCCAGATGCTGGGGCCCATGACACAGCTGGCCCCATAGCAGCTGCTATGGCTACTACTACTGTACTTATGCCCCTGATTTTTTCTATATAATATATATATATTACTCTATATTCATCCTCTTAGGCCCATGAAGTAGATGACTTACTTTATGAAGAAGTTGTGCTTCCAGAGTCTGATGTTGAATTCGAACAAAATCAAGAGGTTAGTCTCTTTACAATTTTACACTCTTTGCATGCTTTTTTTTTTAGAAATGGTAAATGAAAAAGATTTATTCTCTACTTTAGGAAAGCTCAGAAGATGAATCAGCAGATGGTGCTACTGCAGCTGTGAGTACCAACCCAGTGGTAAGTATGAGGGTGTTTTTTATTTCTTATGTACATAGCAATGCAACTCAAATATATCATCATAATTCACAGCTATTCTCCATTTTTCTTTCTAGAGTTTCCAAGCCCTATTGCAACGCTTAAGAGAGCCTATTGATGAGGAGAATCGTCTTAACCCGTGGTGTTTTCAGGACGACCCTCAGTGGGGTCCTGACGAGGAACGTCCCCAACTAATGGAGGACACAGAGGGCAGGCTACAAAATAATCAGTGGTGCAAATGTGGCAGTTGCAAGAAGATGACTACAGTTGAGGAAAGCATCTGTTGCTGTGAATTTCAGGCAATGGATAGACTGCGCCACAATATTACCTGCGTTACTCAGCATCCTGACTTTACCTCAAGGATTTATTCTAGAGATTTTCTTATCGAACTGCTACAGTTCTCCTTACGCGTGACTCAACGCCAGTTTGAGCGACAGGAAAATAGGTAAGTAAATCAAGTACATGCTATTTCAAAACATTAGTTGCCCTTTAGCTTCTTGTTACTTATTCATAGGTTATATTTATATTTTTTTCAATATTGTACCAACTTTATCACATCTCTTATGCCTGAAAACAGCTGTGATTTATTCTCCCCCATTTACGCTTATGCTGATTTCACTGACTTTTGCGCTGCAAATACAAGAAGCTAGTCGGACAAAAAGGAATCATTGAAGGAAAGTGGGATTACTAAACATGAGAGATTGGGGCCAATGGTTACAATAGAAATGGCGTCATAAGGAATACAGCATGAAATTCAGAGTTTGTATAGTTATTTTAGGATGCTTTAGAAGTAGATTTTTTGATCAACAATAAATGTGTATTCTTGTTAATGGGAATTTAAGACATTCCCAGATAATAAGACCTAGTGCCTATGCAAGCGCAAAAATAAATATAAGGCACTGTCTTATTTCTGCGCTAATACTGTAGTAGATAATTTAGGGTTTTAGGTCCAATGAAAGCAATATAAATATTTTCATTAATCTTTCCACAGATTTTTACGTTGGGCCTGTTATGTCAAGGTTACCAATCTGGTTTATGGATTTCTTGGACAAGGAAATAGGATACCTTTACCATCTTGTGTGGTGAATAAAATTAGAGATATTTATCCAGACCCCAATGCCACATATACTGGATTTAAATGGTTTCCTGATTATGTGTTTGGAGACCTGCCCACCAATTTGAACTTCTAATCGGATTACTGAAAACACTTCAAGTTGCACTATTTTGAACAATGTTGTTATGTATATTGTTTGTATTCTTGTGTAAGTTATAAAGTTATTTTGCATAATAAACAAAATCGTATTTCATTTTTTTTAAAAATTGAAGAGACCAAAAAACACAAATAGTCATGTACATGTGGATGAAAAAATTTTTTTTAACAGTTTAACAAAACAATTAACAGGAACAAACATAACATATAGCAAATCCTGTACGATCGTCCCAAGTAGGTTAGTTGATATGGTCTCCCTAGAAACGGCTTTCATGCTCACGGATCATTTCTTCTCGTGGTGGTCTTGGAACAGTGGCAATATTTGCAGGTACAGAATCCCTACGAGACTTCCAAGATGGGTGAGTTTTAATATAAAGTACGTTCATCACTTCCATGAGAATTTCATTAGAAAATTCATTTGTGGTGGGCTCGTAGATGGCTTTCACCACCCAAGTTTTTCTTGCTTTTGAAAATTCAATTCTGTGACGACGTGTACCCACAGGAGCTCCGGACATGGTGGCTTGCTTGACCACGGCATGCACTCGATTTACATTACGGTTGTGGTCTAGAGCTGCCAGTTGACTCCTGGCCACCATCCCATCAATGAAGTAATGAATACGTTTTTGACGGTATTTTAAACATACACTGTGGTATATTTCTAGCTCCCCAGTGTGGCAGAATTTGCTTATTTGACGCAAATCTTTCAAAAAATTCTTGTTAAGGACAATATCTTTCAAATCATCCAAAGCTGGGGAAAGTGGATGAAGCCATTTTGTATCCTGTAATTTTTCAGGGGTTAATGGTGGGTGGAGACAGGCCTGGTATGGCTCCTCTGTTTCCCACTCATGGACATTTTGTACATGATGGATGACTGATTTCCATTTCTGTACAAGTTGGTCCGGATCATCATTACATGTACGAGAGCACCACCACACATGGTTCTTAATGGGCTGTATCCAGTGCGAAAGAATGGCCCCGTTTTTGGTCTTGGAGGCATTCAAAAGCTTGTTTCCGATGGATTTTGCCATGTGCCAGACATCAAATTGATGCATGATCGATCCATATTTTTCCCGCATTAGCTTCCTAATCGAGACATGGCGATCAGTTGCAATTATCTCAATGTTAATTCCGCTTTGCAGCAAAAACTGAAGTGTTTTTTCAAAGGCAATTTTTTCTAATCCCACTGATGACACTGTAGGCACAAGCTGCTCCACTGAAAAAGCAACAATTTTTTTGCTGTCATGATCCATTAGGGAATAAACACAATATTTGGCAGAGAAGCCTGGGCTGTCCATTTGACCATCCCCTATCAAACAAACTGGTCTATTGCTTATCTCAGAAAGAACGATACTTTGCTCTTTTTTCCATGTGTATTCAATAGCTGGAAATAAATAACGAGTTTGATTTTTAAAAAATGTTGATTTACCAATTGCTTTCAGGTTTAAAATCCTGAAGAACGACATCATTTTTAAAAAGCTGGATCCACTTAGCAAAACTGCAGCAGAAATTAGGAGATTGCCCAATGGCTGCATTCCTTGTTTCGGCTGTGTTTCCCATAATTTAGATTCGTGGCCATTCTCACACTTTACGTGAAAAGAGATCATGCTTCCTATATACAGTTTTTTGTATGCCACAATTGAAGCTTTGCAATTTTTTCGGGCTTGACACGGAATGAGAGCTAACAGTTTTCTAAATGAGCATTCAAACACTATAAACTTCTCCTCTGTTGCATGGTCACTGCAGCCAAAGTATAACGGTTGAAATTCTCTTTCAGTTAGCAACTCTTGGTCACTTAAATCTTCATCCTCCTCTTCCTCACTTTCTGATATTTGAAAAGTTTCATCTGACGTTTCCATTCCTATTGTGGTAGTTGGTTCCGTCACTTGTGAAACCTCCTGTAATGCTTCATTTGATGGTCCTTTTGATGGCTGCTCAGACTCTTCTAAAATTGGAGCCATGCTGTCTTCTATTGGAGATAAAGGTATATCGTGACATTCTTCACCTGAACTTGGATGTTCTCTAAAATGATGTTTTTGGCAGGCATAATCATGATCTACCAGTGCACTGGGAATGGATGCTGTTTTGGTTTTTTTGATTGGAGTAGAGCTCCATATTGGACCACTTTCAAGTTGTGAAGTAGTGTTGACTTCCATTACATTATCTTCATCCTCAGAATTACTGCTGGATTCGCAGGTAAGATTAGATGGGTTGAAAATTGAAATTGTAGCTTCGTGATCCACAGCAAATTCCAGTTTTGTTTTTATATCACATTGCACTTTCCTATGCCTTTTGTTGATATGGGTTTGAGTGTGACTATTTTTTTTGTGTTTCCAATGATCCGTGTTCACAGCAAAGTGTCTTTTCTTTATGATTTCTTCAGTGTTGGTTCCTTTGTCTGAAAATATTTTAGAAGGGACACCCAAATGAGAGGTGCTGGCAAAGGCTCCGGTAGAGAGTTCACATCTCTTTTTTTCCACAATGTGATGTGTTTTATTTTTACGTTTGCCAAAAACAATTTCTGAGCTTTCTGGGACAGGAAGCCTTGGAACGACATTGATTGTCGAACAGAACACTTGTGAACCCACTGCTGTTGTTGTAGTGACATTGGTTGATAATGAGGATGTTGTATATGACACGCTGGTGGTGGAAACAGTCATGTCAGTTACACATGGTGCAATTAGATCAACTTTGGAGAAATAAGCTTTATGGTGATCTACCATTATATTTTCTGAAACATTGGCTGCTTCTGTAAGCTGAGGTCTATATTCAGCAGTGGGAAATATTGTCGGAAGTGCATTAGGCCTTAGGGTACGTCGATCTTCATGGTAAGTATAAGCATCATGTGCAAAATGTAACGAACACATTCTATATATATCATAGATTTTGCCATCATGGACTTTCTTGACCATGGTTTCAAGATCGTCAGCATATTGTCCAGTTTGCATGAGCCACTGCCTTATTTTTTCAGGTTGTCTTGGAAACACATGAAGACTAACGTTGGGATCTCGTTTTCTCCAACTTCTTCTACAACCCTTCACAATGCAGGATGGCATTCTGCAATGTAATAACTAGAATGCAAAAAAAATATATTAGAACCCTATTAATTTATAACCAACTTAAATCCTAATAATTTTGACAATTCATGCAATATATGTCAAGTTTTCTCACCTTCAAATAATCTAGCAATCGATTTTATTTTAGGTGTACTTCAACGGTGTGAGAGACAGAATCTAAAAAAAATGCAGAAATCACATTGTATTATTGTAAAATAATAAGCATTTTATTGCATGAAATACATGTTTATTTGTATTACTATAAGTATTAGATCAAATACTGATTTTCTTCACTCTATGTAGAGAGAGAGAGACACAGAGAAAATAGACGTCAAACAATAGAAAAAACGGAGCAGGTCTCTTGAACAAATTATTGGTGGGTGCCAAAGCACAAATGAACTTCTGGAAAAATTAAAAAGAAGCAATACTCAATGCTTGTTTTTTGTGGTGGAATATTTATTGATGTTTTTTTATGGTGGAATAAAATAAATAGTTTTTTGCACAATGGATTGCGGCTCCGTTTTTTCATACAGATAAGAGAGTGAAGCACAGGCAATTATCCTTTCCCATTTACCTGAAAACTGTCTTCTAGTTCTTTGACGTATTTTCTGAATCAGATGACGGAAAAAACTGCCTGATTCGCCAAATGCACCAACGTGGTGATCACAAACAGCACAAAGGTCTGCAAAAAGTAAAAAACCGTTGGTCTTCATTATGATGGCATGGACTGAGCTTATATCTAGTGGCGGTGGAAGGCTAGTGTCTGACAGAGTGATTCTATGCTTTGTGGGTGAGAACACTTGCTAAACAAGCCTGTAATCAAATACTTATTTCCCCTACTCTATACGGACAGAGACACAGAGAAGAGAGTGCAGCGCAGGCAATATCTGTTATCCTTTCCCATTTACCTGAAAACTGTCTTCAAGTTCTTTGACGTATTTTCTGAATCAGATGACGGAAAAAACTGTCTGAATCGCCAAATGCACCAACGTGGTGAGCACAAAGGTCTGCAAAAAGTAAAAAACGTTGGTCTTGACAGGACAGAACCTAATACTGCGTATTGCAAAAGATAATTCTGTAGAATTCAATATGCTATTATTTATATATATTTTTTATCATCACCGTGTTCTGCAAAAAAAGTAATTACCCTATATACTCGTGTACAAGCCGAGTTTTTCAGCACAAAAAATGTGCTGAAAAACGTCCCCTCGGTTATACATGAGTCAATACTACCAAAAATTTATTAAAAATGGACTAAAAAAATAATAAACTTATATACTCACCCTCCGGTGGCCCCGATGCGCAGTGCTATTCCCCCAATGTCAGCGCGGCTCCTCTTCTGGCTTCCCAGCTGCTCTTCTTATACTAGGCGCCGCCCGGGAAAGAACAATGGCGGCGAACAGCACGCTGAAGCAAGAACAGCAGCCGGGAAGTCAGAAGATGAGCCGCGATGACATCGGGGGAGCAGCGCTGCGCATCGGGGCCACCGGAGGGTTAGTATATAAGTTTATCTTTTTATTCTGGGCTGTGCTGTATACTACTGGGGGCACAGCTGTATACAACTGGGGACAGGCTGGGCAGTGCTGTATACTACTGGGGGCAGGCTGGGCAGTGCTGTATACTACTGGGGGCAGGCTGGGGCAGGCTGTATACTACTGGGGGCAAGCTGTATACTACTGTGGGCAGTGCTGTATATTATAGGGGGCTGGCTGGCTATATACTGGGGGGGTCTGTGACCAATGCATTTCCCACCCTCGGCTTATACTCGAGTCAATAGATTTTCCCAGTTTTTGGTGGTAAAATTAGGGGTCTCAAATTAAACTCGGTCGGCTTATACTCGAGTATAAAAATAATTTTCTACATCATCACACGCCTGTGTTATCTGTATTGTCACTTCTTCATCCTCATAGAATGTAAGCTCTTGTGTCACCCCCTCATCCTCATAGACTGTAAGCTCTTGTGTCACCCCCTCATCCTCATAGACTGTAAGCTCTTGTGTCCCCCTCATCCTCATAGACTGTAAGCTCTTGTGTCACCTCCTCATGCACATAGACTGTAAGTTCTTGTGTCACCCCTTCATCCTCAGACTGTAAGCTCTTGTCTCCCACTCATGCTCATAGACTGTAAGCTCTTGTGGCACCTCCTCATGCACATAGACTGTAAGTTCTTGTGTCACCCCTTCATCCTCAGACTGTAAGCTCTTGTGTCTCCCACTCATCCTCATAGACTGTAAGCTCTTGTGGCACCTCCTCATGCACATAGACTGTAAGTTCTTGTGTCACCCCTTCATCCTCAGACTGTAAGCTCTTGTGTCTCCCACTCATCCTCATAGACTGTAAGCTCTTGTGTCACCTCCTCATGCACATAGACTGTAAGCTCTTGTGGCACCCCCTCATCCTCATAGACTGTAAGCTCTTGTGGCACCCCCTCATCCTCATAGACTGTAAGCTCTTGTGGCACCCCCTCATCCTCATAGACTGTAAGCTCTTGTGTCACCCCTCATCCTCATAGACTGTAAGCTCTTGTGTCACCTCCTCATCCTCATAGACTGTAAGCTCTTGTGTCACCCCCTCATCCTCATAGACTGTAAGCTCTTGTGGCACCCCCTCATCCTCATAGACTGTTAGCTCTTGTGTCACCCCTTCATCCTCAGACTGTAATCTCTTGTGTCACCTCCTCATCCTCATAGACTGTAAGCTCTTGTGTCACCCCCTCATCCTCATAGACTGTAAGCTCTTGTGTCACCCCCTCATCCTCATAGACTGTAAGCTCTTGTGTCACCCCCTCATCCTCATAGACTGTAAGCTCTTGTGTCACCCCCTCAACCTCATAGACCAGTGGTGGCGAACCTATGGCACGGGTGCCAGAGGTGGCACTCAGAGCCCTCTATATGGGCACACTTGCCATCACTCCAGGGTAGAGTTTGCCAGACAGGACTCTAGGCCTCTTGCAGTCCCAGGCAGCCCCGGACCCTAGAAGGAAGCTACAATGATAATCCAAACTTCTTCTCCTTATTTCTACTGTATTGGTGTCCTCAGGTGCCTATACAATTTATACCTGTGAAAGAGTAGGGAGTAATAAGTTGCTGCTTAAATTTGCGCATTGGCACTTTGCGAAAAATACGTGGGTTTTGGTTGTAGTTTGGGCACTCGGTGTCTAAAAGGTTTGCCATCGCTGTCATAGACTGTAAGCTCTTGTGTCACCCCTCATCCTCATAGACTGTAAGCTCTTGTGTCACCTCCTCATGCACATAGACTGTAAGTTCTTGTGTCACCCCTTCATCCTCAGACTGTAAGCTCTTGTGTCTCCCACTCATCCTCATAGACTGTAAGCTCTTGTGTCACCTCCTCATGCACATAGACTGTAAGCTCTTGTGTCACCCCCTCATCCTCATAGACTGTAAGCTCTTGTGTCACCCCCTCATCCTCATAGACTGTAAGCTCTTGTGTCACCCCCTCATCCTCATAGACTGTAAGCTCTTGTGGCACCCCCTCATCCTCATAGACTGTAAGCTCTTGTGGCACCCCCTCATCCTCATAGACTGTAAGCTCTTGTGTCACCCCTCATCCTCATAGACTGTAAGCTCTTGTGTCACCTCCTCATCCTCATAGACTGTAAGCTCTTGTGTCACCCCCTCATCCTCATAGACTGTAAGCTCTTGTGGCACCCCCTCATCCTCATAGACTGTAAGCTCTTGTGTCACCCCTTCATCCTCAGACTGTAATCTCTTGTGTCACCTCCTCATCCTCATAGACTGTAAGCTCTTGTGTCACCCCCTCATCCTCATAGACTGTAAGCTCTTGTGTCACCCCCTCATCCTCATAGACTGTAAGCTCTTGTGTCACCCCCTCATCCTCATAGACTGTAAGCTCTTGTGTCACCCCCTCAACCTCATAGACTGTAAGCTCTTGTGTCACCCCTCATCCTCATAGACTGTAAGCTCTTGTGTCACCTCCTCATGCACATAGACTGTAAGTTCTTGTGTCACCCCCTCATCCTCATAGACTGTAAGCTCTTGTGTCACCCCCTCATCCTCATAGACTGTAAGCTCTTGTGTCACCCCTCATCCTCATAGACTGTAAGCTCTTGTGTCACCTCCTCATGCACATAGACTGTAAGTTCTTGTGTCACCCCTTCATCCTCAGACTGTAAGCTCTTGTGTCTCCCACTCATCCTCATAGACTGTAAGCTCTTGTGTCACCTCCTCATGCACATAGACTGTAAGCTCTTGTGTCACCCCCTCATCCTCATAGACTGTAAGCTCTTGTGGCACCCCCTCATCCTCATAGACTGTAAGCTCTTGTGGCACCCCCTCATCCTCATAGACTGTAAGCTCTTGTGTCACCCCTCATCCTCATAGACTGTAAGCTCTTGTGTCACCTCCTCATCCTCATAGACTGTAAGCTCTTGTGTCACCCCCTCATCCTCATAGACTGTAAGCTCTTGTGGCACCCCCTCATCCTCATAGACTGTAAGCTCTTGTGTCACCCCTTCATCCTCAGACTGTAATCTCTTGTGTCACCTCCTCATCCTCATAGACTGTAAGCTCTTGTGTCACCCCCTCATCCTCATAGACTGTAAGCTCTTGTGTCACCCCCTCATCCTCATAGACTGTAAGCTCTTGTGTCACCCCCTCATCCTCATAGACTGTAAGCTCTTGTGTCACCCCCTCAACCTCATAGACTGTAAGCTCTGGTGTCACCCCTCATCCTCATAGACTGTAAGCTCTTGTGTCACCTCCTCATGCACATAGACTGTAAGTTCTTGTGTCACCCCCTCATCCTCATAGACTGTAAGCTCTTGTGTCACCCCCTCATCCTCATAGACTGTAAGCTCTTGTGTCACCCCTCATCCTCATAGACTGTAAGCTCTTGTGTCACCTCCTCATGCACATAGACTGTAAGCTCTTGTGTCACCCCCTCATCCTCATAGACTGTAAGCTCTTGTGTCACCCCCCCATCCTCATAGACTGTAAGCTCTTGTGTCACCCCCCCCCCATCCTCATAGACTGTAAGCTCTTGTGTCACCCCCCCCCCCGCATCCTCATAGACTGTAAGCTCTTGTGTCATCTCCTCATCCCCATAGACTGTAAGCTCTTGTGTCACCCCCTCATCCTCATAGACTGTAAGCTCTTGTGTCACCCCCCCATCCTCATAGACTGTAAGCTCTTGTGTCACCCCCCCCCCCCCATCCTCATAGACTGTAAGCTCTTGTGTCACCCCCCCCCCCCGCATCCTCATAGACTGTAAGCTCTTGTGTCATCTCCTCATCCCCATAGACTGTAAGCTCTTGTGTCATCTCCTCATCCCCATAGACTGTAAGCTCTTGTGTCATCTCCTCATCCTGTTTTTTCATTTTAATTTTTCACTCCACACCTTCAAAAATATATAATTTTTTTATTTTTACACATACAGGGCTGTGATCTGCGTAACAAATTGCACTGCATAGTGATGGTATTTAATATTCCATGCCGTGCACTGTGAAGCGGAAAAAAAATTCGACATGCCGTGAAAATTGTGAAACAGACATTTGAGTCCTTTTCTTGTGGGCTTGGATTTTACGGCTTTCACTGTGTGTCCCAAATGAAATGTCTAATTTATTCTTTTGGTCAGTACGATCACAGGGACACCAAATGTGTTTTATAATGTTTTTATACATTTACAAAAATTAAAACCTGTGGGTGGTGTCATTTTGTGCGACTTTTAATGGCGTTTTCAATGCTACCATTTTTAGGACTGTCCAACCTTTTGATCACTTTTAATTGAATTTTAAAATTTTTCAAAATGTCAAAAAAATTCCGACTTTGGGTGCTATTTTCCGTTACCCCCTAAGATATAAAAAAAACGAGGGGCTCGATGAGGTCCCATGTACCTCCGACTGACCGCTCGTTGCGCCATCAGAGTAATGGAACAGACAGCTGTGCATGACCGGTTTGCTCCAGTCATCTCTATAGAGCTGACAGAGATTTCTGGGCGCTGCGCTCAGCAATCTCCGTCAGCTCCATAGAGATGAATGGAGCAGAACCGTCATGCCCAGACGTCTGCTCCATTACTCTGATGAGCAGTCTGCAAGTAATTGCAATCATTTCAGTGCTTGTATACCAGAAACTGGCATACAAGCACTATATAAATTCCACCATACACTGTGTACCTATAGGGGGGTGGTCATATATGTTATGCCTCATATGTGACCTATGACTATACATGGACCATGCCATAGGGGTGATGGGGTTATGACATTTTGTTTTGGGATGTGTGTGGTCACATATGTAATGGAGAGGATTGTCACATATGAGGTCCATGTCATATGTGACAAAAGAAAAATATTAAATGGACCTCATATCTGTCAATGACCTCCATTACACGGGCCACCCACAGCCCAAGACAAAATTACATAAGGCATATTAGGTATATATACATACCTTAACAAAATAATGTAATTGGCTCTTGTAATATTCTCGTCCAATTCTCAAGCCCAGCAAGCCACTCCGCACCTAAGCAAGCAAGCTGGGCTGTGATTGGACGAGAATACGCGGCAGCGGACGTGCCATGCGCAACCCGGCATTGCGGATTATTAATATTCCGGGCATGCGCAGTGGGCGCATCGAAGCGCTTCCTCTACTGCGCATGCGCCGGACAGATGTCGACTTCCCCGCCCGTCGAGTGACGAGGAGGAGAAGACTCCGCCTATCCGTCCCGGGGGCGGCGACGTGCAGAAGCTAGAGCTGTGGACGTGACGTCAGCGGAAGTGAAGAAAGAAGAAGACGCGATGTCACGTGACCGGCTCCGGACCGAGGGGAACCAGCCACTTCGGGAACGGTAAGTATATTAGAAAGTTAGTTATTACACCCATAGCTTTAGATTAGTCAGGGGAACCTAGGTCCCGGACAACCCCTTTAATTATTAATTTAAAGTGGACAACACATTTAACCCATATATTTCACTATATAAACTGTATCTGCTTATATGCACTGTAGCTGCTTCCTTGCAAGCTGATTATGGTAAAGGACATCTACCGCCAGGATAAAAGACTGTATGCAAATGTAGGTCCATTAACACCTATAGAGCTTGGAGCCCCTCAGGCTCAATTGCATACATTTCTACATCCTGGTGGTAGATGCCCTTTAAATGATCTCATGTGAACTGTGACATCCAAAGAGGAAGAGAACACAGGGAGGCGAAAATTAGCATATTTATCCAGTATACAAGATGTCACACTAACAACAAGAGCATGTGACATTAAAGGCACAAGACCGGAAAATAGTAAGTGACTGCTAACATTTTATGTAAATCATTTGCACGTACCCTTTACCATTGGAAATCCCTATAAGTTTGTTTACTTCACATTGCAGTTGTGATACCAACCATGTATAGTATACCTATGTGATACAGTATATATTACAATTTTAAAATATAAAATGTTAGTTATGTGTTACATACATTCTGCACAGTATGTGTGTGTAAATCTAGAGCAGAATACAAATCAGTTCAGATACAAAGCATACAGGTCCAGTGTGATGTTCTAGAAGTATCCGGCTCTATGTACTGTAGTACTTAGTTTGTATTATATTGTGTTTCATACAGTATCATACATTTAGATTTAATGTTTACATGAACTGAAATGTAGGCTTGTGGGCAAACCACATGTTTGGTGTATTAGATATGGACTGTGTGGTGGTCGGATTTGGTGGAATAAACGCTGACCCAAAGATTTAAAGCATTATAGTTCTATATGACCTTTGGGATGACTGCCGTGCACTGAAGACATGATAACAGTATGGCAAGGTTGTCTCCTTGTATCATACTCATGTCTCCAGGACTTCTTCCAAGCTGCACCCATTCTCTGGAATGCACTACCTCAATCAATCAGGCTCATACCTACAGTGGTGGCCAAAAGAATTGATGCCCCTGCAATTCTGTCAGATAATACTAATTTTCTTTCATATTCATTTATTTTGCTTGCAATGAAAAAACACAAAAGAGAAGTCAAATCACTGATCATTTTACACATAACTCCAAAAATAGGCCAGGGAAAAGTATCGGCATCCTCAGCCTAATACTTGGTAGCACAACCTTTAGACAAAATAACTGAGAAAAACCCCTTCCGGTAACCATCAATGAGTTTCTTAGAACGCTCTGCTGGAATTTTAGACCATACTTCTTTGGCAAACTTCTCCAGGTCCCTGAGACTTGAAGGCACCTTCTCCAAATGGCCATTTTGAGATCTCTCCAGATTTTCTACGGGATTCAGGTCTGGACACATTGCTGGCCACTTTAGAAGTCTCCAGTGTTTTCTTTCAAACCATTTTCTAGTGCTTTTTGAAGTGTGTTTTGAGTCATTGTGCTGCTGGAAGACCCATGACCTCTGAGCGAGACCCAGCTTTCTCACACTGGGCCCTTCATTATGCTGCAAAATTTGTTAGTAGTCTTCAGACTCCATAATGCCATGCACACGGTCAAGCAGTCCAGTGCAAGAGGCAGCAAAGCAACCCCAAAACATCAGGGAACATCTGCCATGACTGTAGGGACTGTGTTCTTTTCTTTGAAGGCCTCTTTTTTCCTGTAACCTCTATGTTGATGCCTTTTCCCGAAAAGCTCTACTTTTGTCTGATCTGACCGGAGAACATTCTCCCCAAACATTTTAGGCTTTCTCGGGTAAGTTTTGGCAAACTCCAGCCTGGATTTTTATGTTTCTGTGTAAGCAGTAGGGTCTTCCTGGGTATCCTACCATACAGTCCCTTTTCATTCAGGGATAGTACAGGTTGACACTGTTGTACCCTCGGACTGCAGGACAGCTTGAACTTGTTTGGATGTTAGTCAAGGTTCTTTATCCATCACCTGCACAATCTTGCGTTGAAATCTCTCAACAATTTTTCTTTTCCGTCCACATTTGGGGAGGTTAGCCACAGTGCCATGGGCTTTAAACTTCTTGATGACACTGAGCACGGTAGACCATTCAGGTCCGTGGACATGGACTTGTAGTCTTGAGATTGCTCAGGCTTCCTTACACTTTTGATTCTCACATCCTCAGACAGTTCTTTGGTCTTCTTTCTCTTCTCCATGCCCAATGTCCTACACACAAGGACACAGGACAGAGGTTCAGTCAACTTTAATCCATTTCAATTGGCTGCAAGTGTGCTTTAGTTATTGCCACCACTTGTTAGGTGGCACAGGTAAGTTACAGGTGCTGTTAATTGCACAACTTTGAGAGAAGCATCACATGATTTTTCAAACAGTGCCAATACTTTTGTCCATCCCCTTTTTATGTTTGGTGTGGAATTATAGCCAATTTGGCTTTTTTACAATTCTTATATTGTCTTTTTGTGGTTTTCCATTGAAGACAAATTAAATGAAGATAATAATACCAAAAAATTTCTGATTGCAATAATTTTTTGGAGAATTGTGAGGGGCCAATATATATATATATATATATATATATATATATATATATATATATATATATATATATAATGATAATCCATAAGGTACAGAAACCTTTGGGGTGCCATGAGCATGTTGCATTGGAAGCAAAGTGGAATTGGTAAGGTGAGTATTATTTCTTTCAGTATATTAAATTGAAATATTTAGTTGTTGTTAAAGTTCAGATCTCATTGTAAAGTCAAAATAAAGAAATACAATCCTTTTTAATATCTGCTGGAGATACTATGGAATGCATGATGACAGTGATTACTCCCCCTCCCCCACAAAACTTGATATCCATGAAAATAAATTAAAATAAAATCATCTACCTTGTATCCAGATAATAAAAAACTAGACCAGAAAAGTATTACTTTAGGGAAAACAAAAATAAATATTTCTGCTGAAAGCTAATGGCACCCAGGGTCCCTGTGGTCAGATGAGAAAAAGGCAGCGCTCATTAATTTCTGCAGAGGTTAGTTGCTTAATTGGTGTGCAGTCATTTGTAAAGTAGTTTATAATATGATACTGCTTGATTCTAGATAGAGACACCCTACACCCTAGAGAAAACCATTCATTATGTCATTAACATTTTCAAAAGTAAATGACATTATAAAATTACCAAAAACATGGCCTGGGGGCACAAGGTTTACGTACAAGCATATGGTAGTTTATTCTGTGTAGTCTGGTCCTGCAGTCATAATTCCTTCTTATTGCTCAATTATATGACTTTATTTTCAAGGAAATCTACTATCAGAATCCATCATGGAAGCATAAAACAGGGACACCTTTTATTTGTTATCCATGGCCTCCTTCCTTCTAAAATCAACTTGCAGATTCACAGGCAGTTACACTTTGCAGGAGCACATCCCCCCTCTGGTGTTGAAACTTCATCTGCTGCTGTGAGAGCACATGAGGCAGAGGGAAGTGGAAAGTGCTGAGGGGGAGGGGAGACAGTGTAACAGCCTGTGAAACTACAACACGGAGCCTATATGCATAGCATAATCAGCATAATTTTAAAAGTTCATTTTAGAAGTAGGGAGGCCACGGATAACAATTATAAGAAGATTACCACAGTCCAAGTGCCTATATGTACACGTTTTGCTGGTTTCTCATGCTTATAATTTTGATGGTAGATTTCCTTCATTCTGGAGTTACTTTTGGACACTTTAACTTACCACAATAATTTTGAGACTGTTTTTCGTGACACATCGTATTTCATGTTGGTAGTAAATTTTGGTTGATTTTGGTAATTTTTTTGAAAATTTGTCATTTTCAAAATTTGAAAAGCCCCACCAATCCTCCGGGCACAGCAGAATAGAAAAGATTCAAAAGGCTCTGGCCTCACGTATCAAAAGTTGCAGCTAGGGTACCGATGCAGGGACAGAAAGGCCCCGCCCAGTTCACTCTCCTGCCAGCCACACCCACTCTCTGGCCGGCTGCCCCCTGACTGAAAGGGGAAAATAAGCAATAAGCAATAAGCTAGCATTTGTGATTATTTCAGTGTTTATATCCCAGTGTCCTGGCGTACAATCCCTGATCAGTACCTTTGAGTCTGAGAAAAATAAGTCATGGTCTGAAGGAGGAGAGAAATTCGGGTCAGTATCTATGTTCAACTCCGAGCCTTTGTCCGCTGTCTGCTATTTGCAATCTACCTAAAGTAGTAGTAGTAGTATCTCTGATGTTTTCAGTGTGGTACCATTCAGTGCTAAAAAGCTTAGCCATAAGCTTTCTAATCTCTTCAGTTGTTAGATATGTTATGATAAACTTTCACCATTTCAGGAAGAATGGCTTACAACGCTTGTTTCATTTGTTCCGTCTCTATCCTGTCCACCTCTTAATAAGTCCCTTTAAGCTTTTGGGACTACAGTATACTTTCAGTCGTCCATACTTTACCTGGGCTGCCAGTACATTGTAGATGTAGGATTGCATGACCTCAGTTAGGTTAAAAGAACTCCACTGTCAGTTTGAAGCATACAAATCTGAGATATGTAGCAATCCCTTAGAGCTGTGCAACCATACAATTATGTGTGGTGTTGGTAGCAGCAGGACTGTGAAAATGCTTTAAAATTCCAGGATTGTAACTGTACTAGGAGCACTGGGGAGTGTTCTCACACTGCTGTGTGCTTAGATCTTTGAATTCAAACTGCTCCCCTCCCCTTCTCTCTGATGTTACATCTTACCAGAAACCCTCTACTGTTTATAATTAGTGGAGGGGTAATGCTGTGACATCTCACATGACAGCGCACCAAATTCAGCTACAATCTTGGTATAATAAAAATAAATCTTTCATGCTGCTAATAACACACAGAAAGTAAGGTTATATATATCTCCATGGCCTAAACCTAACACTGGCTGCAGCTTTGTATGATCCAAACGGATGGAAGGTTCCCTGTGACTGCATGAAATACATAAGGAATGCACCAGAACAGAAGCGACTTTCTCAGTCATCTAAAAGACTTTTGAAACACCCCTGCCGATGCAAGGCAGAGGGCTTGTTGTGAATACGCCCCACCATGTAGCTTACAGCCTGTGAAGGGTCTGATCAACCCCACAGCAGGTCACTACATAGCACAGTGGAACACTGCAGCGGTAGAGTCTGCCTTGTAAGGCAGGAGTTAATTCTTTATGTGATGTAATATGTGTCAGCCAATCACAGTTGTTCATGTATTGTTTCTGTGAGCTGGGATGCGATTGGAGGAGGAACCACCACCTGACCAGTGGGAGTAATAAAACCCCTGGTCAGGAATGTTCTAGAGTTCAGAAGAAGAGCTCAGTCAGACAGACCAGATCAGACCAGTTGGTCAGAGTGCAGCCAGAGCTCAGCTCACTGCCTGAGCAGCTCTGCAGAGTTAGTTAGTGAGAGAAAGGGGTATCATCCTACCTTTAAGGGTGATATCTGAAGCAACCCAGGACAAGCTGAAGCATCCTACTAGGACACAGCTATCTCCCAGCCTGCCCTTTGCATCCAGGTTGATGACCCATTCCTGTGGTTCCATCTCCAACTGCAGCCCCAGCATTCTACCATTTGTCAAGGCACGTTGCTACTGTTCCTGTCGGTTCCAATAAAGAACTGTAAGTTTTTTTTGTTCAACGTCTGGCACCGTCTGGTCCCTGCTACTACGGCTGTCACCATCACGGGCACCCTATCCACCACACAGGGACTCATACTCCAGATCCCAAAGGGTTGCCCTAGGGAAAACTACTCTAGCAGCCTCTCCCTCATCATTTCTTGCCAACACCACCCTGCTGGAGACCTGCCAGGCTGTAGGACAGCCCTCCGGTCCCCCACACCAAGCACCGTGACATTAGCGTGCCTAGGCTGCAACCGCCAGCCACTCAGGTGTCCCGGGCCCTGGCTGTCTCTAGGCCCCCAAGAAAAGGCTAGGCCCCGGTGGGGGATGTTGCACTTTACTTTGTGAATCATTTATTGTTCTTAATATAAACTTTAATCTGCACTGATATTTGCTAAATGCTTGATCCAATTAATATATTTTTTATAATATTTGTTGTAAGATTTTTGTATGGTTTATACTACTATATTTATTTTGGTGTATATTTAAAACACATATGCATCCCATGGCGGCACGGTGACTGAGCGAGTAGCACTTCTGCCTTGCAGTGCTGGGGTCCTGGGTTCAAATCCCACCCAGGTCAACATCTACAAAGAGTTTGTATGTTCTCTCTGTGTTTGCGTGGGTTTCCTCCGGGTACTCCGGTTTCCTCCCACGCTCCAAAACATACTGATAGGTTGTTTAGATTGTGAGCCCCATGGGGACAGGGACCAATTTGACGTGCTTTGTGCAGCGCTGCGTAATCTGTAGGCGCTATATAAATAAAGAATTATTGTTATTACATATGTCCCAATTTATTAAAACACCATTTTTTAGGCACATGACTGGCAAACAGATTCCAAGTGATACATTAATTGTCTCAGAGAATGTACTCACAAAATGTGAACACAGCTTTCAAGCAGCCATCTTTAATACTAGTGGTTGACTTGTAAGCAAAGATGTCTTGCTAATATCTTTCCATTTACCTATTGTTTACTGAGATACACATACCCTCAGCACTGCCACTTACCTCTTCTAAATAGCTGTCTTATGCCGCATGGCTGCTAGGAGAAGATGTTGATCAAGTTTTGGATGGCAGAAAAAGACGTACCTCTAAATTTCACTCAATGAGCTCAAGGATATTGTATATTTCTCTTGTCTGAAAAACACAATTTACTATACCCAAGTGCACATCCAAAATGGCTCTCAGTCCTGAACGTGCTCTCTGTAGAGTACAGAGCAATTGTAAATAGCCTCAGATAAGAAGTGGGTGTGCAGAGATAAAGAGTTTACTCTACAAGGAGATGGACTTATGTATTCAGTCAATAGAAGGATTAATGAAACCTCTACAGGAGAAAACTGAATGAAAACCTTTGTTGTTGGCGAGCGTTCATATGGCACAATTACATCAGCTGTCAGGAGAGATTTCTGAATACAGTGAGAAAAAAGAACATTACTACTGATAAGAGAGAAGCCTTCTTTACTCTACTCTAAAGCAACCGCCATAATAAGAGTCTTATGAATACAACGCTGACCTCCATACATTGATAGACATGCACACTCACCTCAGCCGAGCAGAGGAAAGTCACGTTTTAGGGGAGAAAGCTTCTACAGACATAACTGGCAAAAAAACAAGTTAAAGGGAACCTGTCACCACACTAACCTCCCCAAGCCCAAGTACAAACCCTTCTTCTGTAATATGTTTGTCCCCTGGAGGTCTTTTTAGTTTATTTCTAGGTTGCAGCATAAATGAGAAATCATCTTTTATTCTTTTGTAGAATGCAGACAGGTAACCCCACCTCCTGCAGTCAGATAACCCCGCCTCCTGCAGTCAGGTAACCCGCCTTCTGCAGTCAGGTAACTCTGCTTCCTGCAGTCGGATAACTCCACCTACTGCAGTCAGATAACTCCACCTCCTGCAGTCAGGTAGCTCCACCTCCTGCAGTCAGTGGTTCTGCCCACTCCATGCATCTGGTGTCCCAGCCCTGCCTCCTAATTGCAACGTCATTCTTTGGCTATCTGGAGATCTTGCACTTGTGCAGTCCATCTGTGATCTCAGTGCTTGCACTACATGTACTTCCCTGGCTTCACAGGTGCACCACGCAAGCTATGCTTTGCATGATATTCTAGGAGTGGCAAGAAGATCTCTGGATAGCCAGAGAATGAATTTGCAATTAGGATGCAGAGATGGGAGGATAGATGCATGGAGTGGGCAGAGCTAACAGCCGTCAAGAGGCGGAGTTACCTGACTGCATCTTACAAAAGAGTAAAACATGATTTTTCATTAATGCGGCAACCTGGAAATATAACAAAGGACCTCCGGGGAACATACATAAGAAGATACTGTTTGTGGGCTTGATTTAGTGTGGTAACAGGTTCCCTTTAGCTGCCAGGGAACAAAAGATTGTGACAGGGATAAGAACATCCAGTTGAATTTGGCCACAAGTGACAACACCAGTAAGTACCAGCAGGGCATAAGAAAGAGCTTTCTGGGGAGCCAGGACAGAGGGAAGGAAGAAAATATCAGTAACTGATCACTGCAAATCGGGGTGCAGAAGTTTCAGAAGTTGGAATGGTGACGTTTAGCTGTGACAGGACCGTCATAGCTTCTGTGACCACTGCAACCATTGGTAGGCCAAAGACTTCTGAAACCAGCCAGTGTCAACAGGGAGCCGACAATAAGTAAGTAGTTTTTAGATTATGACAATGCGGACCACCAATATTATAACATGTATTTGGACAGAGCTGTTTCCTATCAGCCATCCCATGGTTGGAGTTGGCTTAGTATAAGTATCTGATATCAGAATTATTTGCAAATGTATGAATAAAATTTACATTTCACAGTATTTTTTTAGAGAAATGTGCAGAAATATACTGTATATTGTCAAAAATAATAGAAGCCATATAGTTCCCTCTGTTGAACAATGTACTGATAAACTAATAGAGAGAATTACACTTGTGTATATAGATTTGGAAGGTCCTGCAACAATGCAGCATCTGTTAGATATGTACCCATTTCAGTAACTCTATTTGTGAGATGTAATTATTGACTGGCTGTATATCTCTCCATTGTTTTATGTTCTGTGCTGTAGTCACTTGTCAATAATTCATTGCTATTGTACAATGTAGCAGCGTCCCGTGTAAGCACTACTACTGCAGTACCTTATCAAATTACCGGTTTCTCGGTTGGAATACAAATACTCTACATTGTACTTCCCAATACTCAGTATCTCCAGGCCTGTGGTGCCAGGTTTTATTAAGGTTTAATTTTCTTTGAATCTTAAAGAGGACCTGTCACGAAGAAATTCGGCACTAGGAGCTGCTTACTAAAGTAAGCAGCTCCTAGTGCTAAAACAAACGCTGCAGTGTTAGAATGATAGTGTTATTGGAAACCTCCGATAACGTAATCTAACACTGCGGTGGAGTACAATGTACTCCTCATGAGGGGGCTCCATAGGCCGGCGGTGACTGCCGAGCGTCATGCGGCAGTCACCGCACCGAATCCCGCCCACAATCCTGCCCCCTCATGAATACACCGGACAGCTTTGAAAGCGGTCTGGCGTTTACATCTAACACTGCTGCATTTCTTTTAGCACTAGGAGCTGTTCACTTTTGTTTACTAGGATTATGCATTAATGAGATTTACTTTTGGTAGAACTTTCTCTTCGGAAATGTTTTTATGTCACAGTCATAGCATTTATTGTGTTGAATAGCTATCCTTTATAATTGTCTTCTCATAAAGAAATTGTTACGTTTCCAAACCAAAGTTTATTATATTTTTAAGAAAAATATTTAGTTTAGACAATGGGTCCGAATTACTGATAAAAGTTCACAGAATTCCGCTCCAATTAATATGACGTTGTTGCCTTGCACTCTATCTATTGAGTGTTACATACACTTTTAAACAATCGAGCCAAACTGAGTGTTGTTCCACTATTTACACAAATGCACCATGGTGAAAAATTGTTCAACACTCAAAATGTAACATTTAAAGATAATCGGGAAGATTAATTATTCCTTCTACGACAGTTTGCAATCTTTAAATCTTTAAAGGACATCTACCACCAGGATGAAGGACTATATGCAAATAAGCCTGAGGGGCTCCAGACTCTAAAGGTGTTATGGAGCTTGGAGCCCCTCAGGTTCATTTGCATACAGTCTTTCATCCTGTGGTAGATGTCCTTTAAGGGAAATCTACCATCAAAAATGAAACATAATAAACAAGGAGAACTTACTCATAAATCCAGGCACAGTGACTGTGGTAATCTTCTTAGATTTGTTATCCATGGCCTCTTACCTTCTAAAATAAACTTTTAAAATTATGATAATGACCTGAAGGGCTCTTGGGTGTTACCATAATGATGTAACTTTACAGGCTGTTAGAATCCCTCCTCCTCCTCTCTCCCTCTGCCTTGGTTAATCTCACTGCAGCAGAGCAAGTATCAGCACACAGTGGGAGGGGGAAGTGCTCCTGCACACATTAACAGTTTGCAAATCTGCAGCACGGAGGGGTTCTGGTAATACTCTTAGGAGCCCTTCAGATTTATTAGCATAATTTTAAAAGTTGATTCTTTCTGATCCTTTGTCCCCACAGTTGAAAATTTCCCACCATGGAAGTCAGCAGCTTATTATCTTATCTCTCTCAAGAATGCATACAACAACTGAGTATCATGTGAAAAAAACAGAAAAAAATAGTGAACAAACATTTAGATGACAGCTATTTAAGAAGCATTGTCTTCCTAACAATGAACTCAGCATGGCGATCAATAGAATTGAAAATCATGTGGAGAAAACCTAAAAAAAAATATAAAACATAAAAAACAAGAGAATAAGCTTAGGAAAGCTACAATTTAGTGAAAAAGAAACGCAAAACATTACTAACCTCAAAGTCAGAGAAAAACGAAAAACAAAGGACAAAAAGGATTTTTCCATTCCAATGCGCATTCACACTTTGTAAACATACAACAATGATATCATTTTCTTTCATTTCCGCCTTTTATTCCCTTCTTCATTTCCCTGATGCAAAATAGCAGCAGGCAGTGTCATTGTTTCCATACTGAAAAACTTGAATAGCCTATGATGCCATCTGGAAGTACTGGCTATTTCACAGGCAGTCATGTTTTTGGCGGCCTGATTGCTTGTGATTGACTTTAAATTGCTACCATTATTCTAGAACGCCGTGTCTTAAAGTGACATTGTGGTGCGGAATTTATTTATTCCTTCCCAAGTTTCAGAGATCTATTCTTGTATAAAACACTATACACCCCATACATCTCACCTGCTCTGGCGTCATTTTCGTAGTTTTAATGTAAACATTTAGAGAACATTGGGGCTCATTTACTAAGGGTCCGTGGACCGCACAAATGTCGGATATTCCGACGATTACCGATTTGCGCCGCATTTAAAAGGCTATTGTGTTGCACGCAATTGGATTTTGGCGTGACAACGGATACGACAGATCGATCCGACGGTTTCTGACTGAGCGCAGGATTTAACATTTAAATTGTGTCGCAAGACAATGCAGTTACATGCACCGGGAAGAAGAAGGTGAACTCCGGGGACCTGAGTGGGGAGCGCACGATCTTAGTGAATTGGAGTTAAAGATCGTCGGAGAACGCACAGCGGGGATCGCGACAGGACCAGGTAAGTAAATGTGCCCTATTGTGTCCTTATACAACACACAGTATAGGGTGAAACAATCTGTACTCTTTTTGGATAAGAAGTTGACATTTAATTTTCTGGCCAACTCTATGCAGCCCATGGCCATGATAATTACATTTTATTTCCATAAAAGAAAGTGTAAATCTGAGTTTACTATACTACAAAAAACATGAGAATAAGGATCAGGACAGTTTTAATAGCTTCTGGGCCCCCAATCTACCCCAAATTTTCCACATATGAAATTCCAAATTTGATTCTCTATACCAGTGATGGCAAACCTTTTAGAGACCATGTGCCCAAACTACAACAAAGACGCGCTTATTTATCGCAAAGTGCCAACACAAAAATGTAATTTGTGATTTATACTCCCTTCTCTGTCAGTTTCCATTGATACCAGCACCTGAGGCACTAATAAAGCAGAAAATAGTCCCAGGTACAGCTGTCACTTTAATATACCTCTGTGCACAGCAAGTCCTGGGATGTCTGGGACTGCAGGAAGATACCTGGAGTCTTCTCTGGTGATGGCCTGGGTGCCCACAGAAAGGGCTCTGAGTGCCACCTCTGGCACCAGTGCCATAGGTTAGCCATCACTGTTCTATACAGTAGGCTGAGATTTTGCAGGTTATCTTTATTACATCTAGCAATAAAACTTGAGCATTCTCCTTCGCTTGATGTTTTTTTTGTCATTCAGCTATAAGCTTTGTTCTTAATATCCAGCTTTGTTTTTAGTAGACTGCACTGCTTAAAGCATAAAAAGCAAAGCTCTTTACGTGTTCTCTAGAGGAGAAGTCAATTGTTTATGAAAACCGTTTCGGTTAAATTCAGTTATTTTAGCACACGCTCTAAAATATTGATTGCCTGGGACAGTAATAGGTTATATAAACTGCTTAGGATCTTATCTTTAGTAGTAAATGTGCTTATATTTGCACAAAGAAAGGAAATTACATACATTTTCCCACATGTCCCCTTACGTCATCATCCAATGCAAAACCCATTTAAAAAAAAATAATGTGTAGTTTACAGATTTTTGTGGCTTTTGTTCCTGCAGTCCAGACATGGCCCTCTTCATGCTCTCTAGAACATCATTCCATTTTATTCATATTGATTTGGTAAGCCAAACCCGTCTGTGTGGGTCTAACTTCATTCATTTTAGAAAAAAAATAATTGAATTGACCCTGATACAACAGTCTGATACAGTGTGGATTTATGAGGACTGTCTTTACCCAGTGCACCGTGTGCTGTGGTTATTTCTATGGACGACAAAGACAGTAAAGGATTGGGAAAAAAAAATTTCTTTCAGACAGTTTGACTAGTCCTAGATTATACACACACTTATATGTTACACAAGACAAGTATTTGATATAGGGCAGCATGGTGGCTCAGTGGTTAGCATTAAAGCCTTGCAGTGCTGGGGACCAAGGTTCAAGTCCCAGGGTCAACATCTGCAAAGAGTTTGTATGTTGTCTCCGTGTTTGAGACGGTTTCCTCCCACACTCCAAAACGTACTGGTAGGTGAGCCCCATTGGGGACAGGGAACGATGCTAGTATTCCTCTAATTTTTGTACTTTGAAGCAGAGTACAGTGCGGTTACTAGTTTCCAGTTCTAGGAGGTACTTCCATTGACATCATATCTGTGGGGACTATTTGACCTTGTTTCTTAGAGCCTTGACACCACTTCAGTTGCTTATGCTTAGATTGTTAGTATGCAAGGTTTCAAATCATGTGCCTATATTTGTAGCCCATCCCATCTTCCTCTACCTCCTTTATGTTTTTTTGAAGACCCTGTGCATATTTCACAGCCAAATTTTTAATGTGTCAGCTCTCGCTGTGATGTATTGCTATTCAGCTATAGGTGTAACAGACACATTGTTGGTGTACTCTGGCATTGGCATAAGCCGTGGTGCACCTTGATCTGGCCTCTCCTTACATTAACTCCTGATCACCCACCATGTCAGGGTGTGACTTTGCTACGGGTGGGAGCTAGTCAGTTAGATGACTTATCTAAAGCCACTATCATCAGGAGAGCCTTACACATGGAATACTAGCAAGCTATGCTGTCCCAGTGATGGCATCTGATAAATACCCAACTTAGGCTACAGTCACACAAACGTATGGGGGACGTATATACGGCTGATGTATATAAGGCGTATATACGTCCCCCATACACCGCAGTGGTCTCATGGCGCCGTACTGGTCACGTGGGAGAGTGCTGCCAATTATGTGGAAACCCATTTAAGTGGTTAGATTAGTAATTTGTTGCATTAATTCAATCAGCAGATAAACAGGATCTTACCGAATGGTTTTGAGGTAATATACTCAATGCTACATATTCCAGTTAGTATATTTATATCTTTTACAGATGACCCTAGGTTACATAGAGTCTTTTCTGCCCACTGTGACCTCTGGTGAAGCTCTCTGGATGCTTTACTTTAGTCCCAGGCTGCAATGATCAGCTGTAAGGTGTCTGTAATGAAGCTTTATTGATAATTCTTGTTCCCATGACAGCACCACATCCAATTAACATAGAGACCAAAAGTTTTTTTCTAGAGCTACAATTATAAAATATACCAGTTCCAACTTACATACAAATTCAACATAACTACAAACCTAAAAAAACTGCCTGTATGAGTATACAGATTTTACATATATGTAAATGATGGTATATTTGTCCTTTTTTTTACCTTCTTTTGCAATACTGCAGTCCTAGTGGAATTTCCTCTGAATAAAGAATAAAAGAAGGATGCTTTGCTCACAAACAGAAGCCTCTTGAGAAAATGTATTTCCCTGCCTGACTGCGTTGGAGAACTGAGGACATTTTCAATTGTTTCTGTGAAGCCTTGAAGGCTTTAATGTATTTGTTCTGTCTTATTCTATTCTGTCTCAGTTTTTCTCTAGCTATACAGTAAATTGAAATAATAAAGCAAAAGAAATAATTAATGCTTGTGACTGGTCAATTCTAATGTGTGGTTACCGACTTTATGTTTCTTTCAAGTGTCTTCTACTGTGCCAGGTTCTTACAATTTAGAGCCACGCTGATATTTTTATACACTGAAAATGGTGGATTTTTTTTTAAATATAGAAAAATGGCTTCTTTGTCGACAAGAACACAATGAAATTTCAAAAGCTATAAAATCTTAAAGCTAAGGCGTGTAAATCCTTCATATTATTTGACATATATTTAACACTGTTTAAGATCAAATATTATGTGCATATATGAAACTCTCTATGCCCTAAATACAGAGGTATATAATAAATATACCTCTGTATTTATTATATATATATATATATAATAAATGATTAATATGTCTTTAAAGGGAACATGTCAGTCAAATTAATCCTTCAAAACATATATATTTCATAAACTGCCATTAGAAAGCATTTTTCCTATTCCTACATTGTCCCTCTTCATACCTGTGAACTTAAACTTTCACTTCCTAAAGTTTGATCTGCATCTTTCCTGAAGTCCAGCTTATTCATGAGTCTCATGATCTGCCTCCCAGTCCTTGATTGACAGCCTATATCATGATCCTATATATGTTCTCTATGTATGGCAGCCAGTGAGAGAGAAGAGATTTAGTTGCCAGCAGTGAAGGCTGGTGCCGCCAGTGTGCAGAGAGAGAAGGGAGGGTAGGTACTTTATATGGCTGCTACCTTATCTGTGTCTCTCACAGATAGCAGCTAAACAAACATAGCTACCAAGTCAATGATTTGCTATACTTTACACAGAGAAATAAACGGGAAGGAGATGGGACAAGTAACAGGTAGGTACAAATCTAAAACATTGTCACATGTCGGTTAAGGATGTATGGAGCGTTCTAATGGGTTGCTTCCTGCCTTCTTTTTAGTGACATAAATACATATTGCCCCATGAAAAATAAAAGGCAATCTTAGCATTAAATCATGAAAAACCAAAGGGAGATGATTTGCATTCTTCATCAGTAAATAGCTATTCATATCACGGTGTATAAATGATGTAATTAAGGATCTCTCTCTGGGGCATGTGGAGCTCATATCTCATTGGTTGCTAGAGGTAATATCCAATCTGTACCACTTTATTGAATAAACCTGCTTGTCACAGTCACCAATTTCCAGGAGTGTTCCTCCCGGTTTCATCATCTCACTAACACCACGGCTGGAATAGAATTTCATGAAAATATACTCGTCCTCAGCCTTTGACCTTGAAGTGACAGCTGACTTTCACTTCAATTCACCTGTTTAAAGGGAATCAATTTGTCACCACATTTTATGGTAATGAACTCACGCTTAAGACAGATAAGCATTGCCTACATATGAAATTGCGCTCCCTAACATCAAGCAGCAGTTTCGACCTAGAACATAGATGTCAGTATGCATTAAAATTTTAAGCAAATTTGTATTTAACATGAGGCACCAAATAGCTGAGCAGTTTGCTTTTGTGTCTACTCAATTCTCGGTAGAGACATGCCCTCTGGTGTAGGAACCACACTCAAAGTCTTCTTTTTAGCTGCTCCTCTATTTTTAAAAACCATTAAAGGCCCAGATTCAAAGTTGAAGGTACCTTGTAGGGAGACAAAGGTGGGAACAGAATGATTTCATCAATTGAACCAATTTTATCCATTCACAATAAACCTCCAGGTGTGATGTAACTTAGTGAAGATCTTCCTTTATGACTTAACAATGGGCCTTTGATATTGTTGGCATATTGGAGGCCTTTGTTATTTTCCCTTTTCCATTTCTGTCTTTGGTGCTTTCTTCCTGAGGTGTATCTATAACAAATACCAAACTCAATAGGTGCCGGGTTCAAACTGTTTTTCATTTATCCAATATATGGAGAAATAGTAAGCTAGACACTTTCTCCTGTCTGTCGACATGGCCGCTTATTTTGTACTTTGCCAAGATGCATCATAAAGGCAGAAAAGCCATGTCACTATTCCAGACATGTTTTCTTGAAGTCTGAAGCAATTTGACCATTGTGAACACATGAAACTGCTGCAGGGCATTCTGTTTTATTTACACACTAAAAAATTCATTCCATTTTCAATCTTGCAGCAGCAAAACATCATTTCCAATGCTAAGGGCTGGAAATAGCTGTAATCAAACTCGGCATACCTCGCCAGAAAATTTGCCTTCTGTTACTTGGTCTATATTACATAAATATTATCTTGAATTTCTTAGAATTAGGGCATATAAAAACGATAGAAGGGGGATATCCTGAGCTCTTATATCTGTTGGACAGAGTATATAACCACAGCAAAAAAGTCAGCAGGCTGCTCTACCAGACACAACCACAATTACCATTGTGCAAGGGTTAATAAAGAAAGCTGATAGGTAAAGGTGAAAATAGTTGAATATCTACCAGTTAAAGAGTTGACCATGTTTTAAGATGATATTCAAGGGGATACTTAAGCTGTTTCTGCTTCACGGGTCTGTGATGTCATGTCCATCGGTCACTCCACTAACTGATGACCTATAGGACATGTCCTAACTCAGCTTATACTTGAGTCAAGAAAAAAAACTAAAAGTTCACTCACCTTCCGACGCCCCCCCTGCAGGTCCTCTTCCATACATTGTGGCACCGGCATCAGCTCTGTGTCCCCACGCGGTCCGTTGCAGGTATTGTAACGTCAGCTGCTCGCTGATATTCAAATATGTGCCTGGCTGACTACATGGTGCCTGCAACAGACTGTGTGGGGAAACGGAGCCGATGCTGGAGCCGCGATGGATAGAAGAGGACCTGTTGGGGGGCATCAGAAGGTGAGTACACTTTTTGTTTTTTTTTTCCTACAAGCGTTATATTGGGGGCAAGGGCTGGCAGGCTATATATTAGAGGGGGGAGACAGCCTATATACAAGAGGGGACTGGTAGGCTATATACTACAGGGGTTTGCCTGCTATATACTTTGGGGGCTGGCAGGCTATATACTAGAGGGGCTGGCAGGCTATATACTACAGGGGCTGGCCGGCTATAAACTACAGGGGTCTTGCTGGCTATATAGTGGGCGGCTGTAACCAATGCATTTCCCACCTTCAGTTTATACTCAAGTCAATAGGTTTTTCCATTTTTTTGTGGTAAAATTAGGGGTCTCGGTTTATACTCAGGTTGGCTTATACTCGAGTATATACGGTAGTTTGATTATGTCTTAAAACTTTTAAAATAATTCAAAATCTTGCATACCCATATTATGACACCCTTAATCAGTTTCAGGCTGGTCCACCAGAGTATCCTGATTATCACAAGCTGTAAGATAATATTGGGTCCCATGAATCCAGCAGAACACCAAACTTTTTTTTGATATTTTCTAAAAACTGTTTAATATTATTTCTGGCCCCCTAGGGCTTATAACTTGGCGGTCTGATGGCTTATGCAATATACTTCTATACAACTGTATTATAGAAAATTATAGTCATACTGTTCTTCTATTACAGTCCCCCTTCTGCATACTGGAATTGAGACTGCTGGTTGACGGGCATAGGTACATTCTACAAACTCCCACCTGTCATGGCAAACGATCAGTTGATGATGTCATGCTAATATGGTGCCACTCATGTTCTGGAACTATATAGGTGCCACAGTAAAACCATAACAGGTTATTTTCTGCAATTGGTGCCAGTACCAATCACAGCAGTAAGTGACAAGTGTTTGATTTAAAATCTCCTCTATGACGAGTTTTCACCCTTAACAATCAGTTGGCGTACTTATACATGTACATAAGAATCAGTGCAATTAGGTGCCAATGTGAATACGATGTGAAAATGAAACATCAGTAACCTCTACTAGAATGATATTTCAAGACTAACCAGAAAATAAATTAAAAAGACAGACTCATAAAAGGTAGATTAAATTCCATGAAATTATTCCTGCATTCAACAACAAAGTTTGAAAAGAGTATTTGATCATTTGATTTTACCATTTTTAAATCTCTCATTTAGAAGCCAGCATCTGCTTTGTGAGTCCCACAGGGAGATCAAATTACACAGACATTTTCATCAACACTTAATTTAATGTACTTCATTTCCAATCTGCAAATAAATTAAAGAGATAATGGATATGCATTTTAAGAGCTTTTCCTATTTTTGCAGGTTTGTTTCTTATCTTTACTCTTTCTTCCAGTTTTGGTAGTTTAAATTGAAAAATATATGTGGAAAACTTGCTTCAATTGGATTTTCAGAATTTAAGGGGACCCGCCAATTCTCCTTCCAAGTATTTTTTGTAGATAAATTCCTTATTAAATAACTTCCAACTCTAAATACGCACCTCTATCAGTGCAATAATGTCATCATTAAAGTGTAACTGTCATTTGAGCTAATTTCTTATGTTGTATCAGTGGGATGGATGGCAATATTTTATTAATATGCAAACCAAGGAAGACTAAGACCATATATACCAAATTTTTGGGACTATAAAGTATCTGTATCTCATAGTCCAAAGGTCAGGATGCAGCACCAGCAGAATCTCCGGACTGCTGTCCTGGAGATCGGGTGAAGCAATGACAAAGCTCTCCACCATTAATTGCATATGAATTTGGAGGAGATTTTTTATAGGTAAAAAATTATATTCTACAAAGGAAATGTCATGTCATACCTGACGGTGATAGCTTAGTGGGGTAAATCTGGGGACAGAGTCCCTTTAACATGCAAGCACCAACCGCGGTTATTAGCGGTGGGGGTTTTGTGCAAATTGCAAAAACCCCCACCTCTGTATGAAGAGGACTCAGCCCGTGAGCCCTCTTCATACATCCCTTATACCTCTGCGCCGTAGAGCTACGGCGCAGAGCGTTAAGGGGTTAAAGGAAATATATCATCAAAATCCATCATGATAATGCAGGCACTGTGACTGTGGTAATCTTCTTATATCTGCTATTAATGGCCTCCTCCCTTCTAAAATCAAGTTTTGTAATTTGTGCCCAGCCCGGCACCAACACTCAAGAAAAGCTCAGACACTTTTTAGACACCACAGTCAAACATGGACCGCAGTGTCTAAGCAGGTGTAAAGGGATTGAGCTGTAAGGTGCTGATGATGTCACGTGGCAGATTTTGTAGTTCCACACCTTCACCAACCCAGAATAAAAAATTAAAATAGCATTTATTCCGAATGACAAAAAACTTTAAGAAAATAAAAGAAGAACAATACCCAAACTGACAAAATCATAAGTAGAATATTGTGCTATTAAAAAACAAGGGCAGCACTGTGGCTTAGTGGGTAGTACTACAGCCTTGCAGCACTGGGGTCCTGGGTTCAAGTTCCACCCAGGTATGTTCTCTCTGTGTTTGTGTGGCATTGTTGGCTTTATTCTAGAAAAATTCACCAACATTATAGTGCAAGAGAACATTTTTGACACACTAAGGGTCCCGCGGCTGCATTTCCGTCGGGTTTTCTGACTTTTCGGGGAACGCGCCGCTAGGACAGGGATTTAGAAGGGGATTGTGTCGCATTTTGGCGCTTTAGCACAATCCGATTGATTTGGACTGAGCGCGGGATTTAACTTTAAAATTATGTGCAAGACCTGCACCGGGAAGAAGATAGTGAAATCCGTCAGACCTGAGCAGGGAGCAACACATGCAGGACATAATGCGCAGGATCGGGTAAGTAAATGTGCCCCATAGTGTGTCCCACCTTTGGACACCTGTAAATCTAAAACAATTGTTAAATTTGGCACAAGGAACTTTAAGCAGTTTTTGCTGTTCTCCGCTAGAATTTTGATGTACTTTGCTCAGTAAATCTCCCCCAGGTCCTATGGCTGCAAAACAAACGCAAGTTATCACCCCTCCCACACTGTGTTATGCTATGTTTTATGTATATGCATCACATTCTAACAGCCGCTGTAACTTTCTGCAAGAGTCCCACATCTGGCTCCATACATTTCCCTTCATGAGAGACAACACATTTCACCTTTTTACCTTTCCTTGAAAAATCATTGCCTATTAGTAAAATTCTCACTGAATCAAAAAGCTCCAATATGATTTGTTAACAAAGCTACTCTGCATTTTGCCATTTTCATAACATGATTTGCAGGAACGTCTAGGGGATTGCTGACTATCACTTGAATATGTAATATAACCTCCGGGAAGGGATTCTGTCTGTTTATATAAGATTTCATTATTGTCCACAGAATCCGTCTATTTCCGCCCTCCTCCTGAATATATTTGTACAGTGCGGTAAACATCAGATTGTATTATTACCATAGAACCTGTATAAATAATAAGGCTATGCTTTCTTAGCTTCATCTCAAAATCTCACATCAACTTGATATCTGCAGAGTAATAAACCTTTGCCACCGGCAGGAATCTAGCAGTCATAAACAATTAGTTCCTTATGTGAATGGTCCAAGGTTAATTTTAGCCTCGTAAACTGCCTACTGCCTGATCTGATAAGTTTTCTCCCTCAGCTCCAGCTGTCTTCTCCCTGATGAGATTGGGCTACAAGGAGGATGGCATTATCAGCCTATTAACCATCTCCAGCAATAGAAATGTGAGGCTGATGAATATTGATCACCTGTTCTGTAGGGTTAGAAGGTGATACTGATTGGATGTGACTCTTGGTTCTTTCTTTAGGCTGTCTTTATAGTACAGGCTGAGAGATTTGATTTACAGTGCTGGCCACAGGGAACAGCAAAGATTGCACGAGCACCAACAGGCACATCCCTTCATCTTTCACATACAATAGTATCAAAGGTTAATAATAATACATTATTGTGGTGTTTTGGTATGACGTTACTAGTCTAAAGAGTCAATGGAAAGGTCACCTGCCCAAAGAGTACAAAGCTAGATGTGTTTATTGCTTCTTTATTGCCTTATTACAGATTCTATTCTGTAAGATGGATTCTAATATATGTGTGTATATATATATATATATATATATATATATCAAATGAAATATAAAATATGCATTTTTTCATCTTCACAATTTTGAGATAATTAGTTTCAGCAGTTCTAGTGCTTGTATAATTCATCAATGAACGGCTTTGTCTCATAACTCCATGAGACTATAGTATGTGAAAATTGAGCATGCAGAAAGCATCTAAACATTATTCCGTTTGAAAGGGCCATTCATATTCATACAAAGATCAATGACGCAGAGACTACTTATTTTGAGTCCGTTCACCCTCTCTGTGAAATTTGCCACTTTGAACAAGCGCGTATTGCAAATTCTAAATAAATAGAGTCATGCTGAATGACCAAGCAATGAAATACTCCAGGGCCCCTAACAGTGTTTGTGTGAACAGCAACAAAGTAAATCATGAACACATTATACAAAAATACAGGAAATCTCTAACAGCATTGGGTCAAGTAATTGCCTTCAAAATTTTTCCATTCGGCAATCTGCATAGTAAACAACATTTAAGTGTTGGCAAAAATCATATTTCTTATATATTTTATGTTTCTTTGAAAATTTTGTTACTCACTTTTACAGGAATTTTATAAAGTGACAGCCGCAGACTTTACTGTTATTTATCAATATTTTAATTGATTGAGACACAGAATGTATTACATATTTTTAAAGTGTAAAGTGTAAATCATCTACACTTTTCCAAATTTTTGCAAATTACAGAAACTTAAAAGAATTGCCGGTGTATGTATTCTGTGTACATTGTTTGTAGTTGGCCTCTATAGAAGAGTAGCAAGAAAACAGACATTTTTAATAGCAAGCCATGAGAAGTCGCGTGTACAAGAAGCTAAGTAGGAGACACAGCAAGCGTATAGCAGAAGGTGTTCTCATCAAATGAGACAAAAATGAAACTATTTGGCCTAACTCAAAAATGCTTCATGTGGAGGAAAGCTAACACTGTGAAATTCCAATAAGAAAATCCATTGAGTACTGCATAGTATGTACCTATAGGATCTATAGGGTGACTTATCTGACCTTCATCACATGGAGGAGCATGGAATAGTATTACGATGTCTATAATCTGTGTTGTGTGAACACAAAGGGACACATTTACTAAGGCCCTTGCGCCAGTTTTATGACGGACTTTGCACATTCTTTTAAGTGCAAACTGCTTGCACATGTATTTAAGAAGCATCTTCGCCACATTTGTATTACACTCAACCCTTTAGTGGCATGGCTGCACTATTCTCCATGTGGCGCAAATTAGGAGATCCGGTGCTCAGTCAGACCAGTCAGATGTTACATGCAAAACCTGACAGAATTGTGTCGCATGCCCCACGTGCAGGGGGCGCCATATTCATGAAGAACAATATTCATAAAGATGATTCATAAAGATGGCGGCACCCATGGTGAAGATCGTCACTCTCCGTGACATCATCAGGGAGAGGCAATTGGTTGCCATGATAACCCTCGGGTCTTCTGAAGACCTATTTTGTTTTAACCCATTGATTACACTGTGCGATTCGCACACTGTAATGAAAGAGGAGGAAAATCCCCATACTGTAGTATGGCAGTATATGGTTGGATTAATCAGACAACCTAGGGTTAAAGTACCCTAAGGGGTCTCAAAAAAGTAAAAATTTAATAAAAGTAAAAATAAAATTATATTAAAAAAAAATTTCACTGGAAGTCACATAAATATAAATAAACAGTGAAAATCAAAAACAAGTTAGCTATCCCTGCATCCAAAAATGACTAATTTATCAAAATACAATAATGGTTTTTCACTGTGTTTAACCCCGTAACAGAAAATAGCGCTTTTTTGGAATTTTGAAAAATATAAAAATTTCAATAAAAAGTGATCAGATGGTCGTACAGTCCTAAAAAAAGAAGCATTGAAAAAGTCATCAAAAGTCGCAAAATATGACACCACCCACAGCTCTATAAACCAAAGCATGAAAAATTTATTAGCACCTGAAGTCGGCAAAATCAAAAAAAAATTGTACAGAAGGTTTTTATTTTTGTAAAGGTATGAAAACATTAGAAAACCTATACAAATTTGTTATCCCCATGATCGCTCCGTCCCAAAGAATAAAGTAGACATGTCAGTTAGGGTGCACAGTGAAAGCTGTAAAATCTGAGCCCATGAGAAAACAGCACAAATGCCAGTTTTCACCAATTTTACTGCATTTGGAAATTTTTTCCAGCTTCCCAGTACACGGGATGGAAAATGAAAAACCATCCCTATGTGCAATTTGTTACATAAAAAACAAGCTGTCACAGAGCTCATTACGATTTTTGATGGTAGGGAGTGAAAAATGGAAATGGGAAAAAAAAAGGGCCAGGTCATTAAAGGGTTAACTTGAAAAATACTGTTTACAAACATTCAGTAACCAATCTGACTGAATAAAGGAGAATAAGCAGCCTCTAGATGTGCAAAGGTGCTAGAGACAATCCCCAACAGACCTGCGTCATTGCAGATAAAGGTGGTCTTACAAAGTACTGACCATATATATATATTGTGAGACACTGAAGGATGGGCGGTATGTTTCCCCTGGGTTTTCCTACTATGCAAGGCCCTAATGCTGAGGTTGTGTTGTCCAGCACCTTGGACACAGGTGGTGGGAGCAGCCTAATCAGGCTGCATAAAGCTGCTGAGCAGAGCTGAGAGTGTTGTCTCTCTGAAAGGAGGATGGAGAGCACACATAGCCCTGACAGTGCTGGGAGCAGCAACGTCTTTTATGTTCTAGTGGTGAGTTAGAGGAACTGTGTTTAGTTAGCACCCTGATGTATAGGATTTTATTTATGTTTTATGCCTGTATGTGAAGGCTGTTTTATTTTGTACCTGCTCCTGGAATAAACGCAGACGAGACCTGTTTTGAACTAAAACTTTGGTGTCACTGTCTTGGACTGCATCATGAATCACCTCTACCACGGTCTCTACTGGGCCAAATCTCCCGCAATATACACAACATACAAAATTAGCAAAAGCTTGAATCATTTACTTTACACCTCACCAAATACTTTGCATTGGTCTATCACATAAAATATCACTAAAGGCAGGATTTAACTTAAAAATTGCATTGCAAGATCAAGCACTTACATGCATCGGGAAGAACAAGGTGAACTCCGGCGGACCTGAGCGGGGAAGCGACATATTCAGGAAATCGGGTGGACGATCTTAGTGAATCGCGGCACAGTACATTATCATCGGACAATGCACTTTCGGGAACTCCTCCGGACCTGGGTAAGTAAATGTGCCCCCATGTGTTGAGTTTATATCATGTAGAAGCCCCACCTTCAGGGGAGGTATGAAGTTCTAAAAACCAGGGGATGTGTAAAATATTATCACCAGACATCAGTCCATGTAATTTATTAATGGTTCTCTTCCAATTCATGTATTGGAACCCCTTCCCTCACTCCCAATCAGGAACGCGACTAGGAGAGGCAGGGCCCCCATAGCAAACCTCTGAATGCCCCTTCTCATATACATACTACATTTATGTATACACACATTTATATACCTATATACATGAACACACAGTTCTTCACTAATACACACACACATTTATACACTCTTTTTACATTCGCACACACATAGAGATACATATAGAGCATATCACATATACACACACATACAGAGCCATATACAGACATACAGCATATATACACACATAAAGTATATACACAACATACACCATATACACCTGCAGCATATATACATCACATATTTGTTATAGACATATTCTGCTGTACAATGTGCAGCATAATATTTATTTAATGCGGCACATCCTCCATTATTTATTATCTGGTCAGATGACGGGGCCCCCCTGACACTGCAGGCCCCATAGCAGCTGCTATGGCTGCTACCACTGTAGTTATGCCCCTGCTCCCAATAGCCCCTAGGGGTGTTATCTACAAAGGGAACTCCTGATTGAAGAGTATGAACATATCATTGAGCAAGCCATGCAGAGTTTGGATTTTATCTATAATATTTTATCACAAATACAGTTCTTGGGGGTTAATTATCATTTGCCAGCGCTCGTGCTAACACTAGCATGGCACAGAAGCCCCAATAAATACCCCCCATTGTTAATATGGAGGAAATCACTTCTACCTGTTCAATTCAGACATACAGTATAAACAAAGTTTACAGAAAGTCCCAGTTTACTTAAGTAGCACACACTGCGGAGCTCAAGATGAGTGAAGTCGATCTTTTCATGCAGAAAAAATAACTAATTATAAGGTGTGATGTGACTTCGGGTTATTTTCTGTAAGCGTTATTCTTGTTGAAAACCAGTGAAAACAAAATAACAGTCTTTACTGTCTCTTTCAGCAGCAGGAGCGTTAATATTGCCTCATCATGAAGGTTTTCTAAAAAAACAGCCAAGCAGTTCATGGAAGAAGTCATGAATGTTACAGGTTTTATCTCAGTAATCATTTCCGGAAAATGCTGAGAAATCCTGGATATTACTATGCAAATCACATCAAATGATTTCACAGGTTAATTAATACAGAAGCAAATCTATTAACAAATCAGGTAAACAAGGAAAACAGCAACTTAAGACACCTTCATTCCATGGACTCTACGCAGTTTGAATAAGAAAATAGATCCTGTGATACGGGGATCCTGATAAGAAGAAAATAGTTCAGTGGTGGCAAAACTATGGCATGGGTGGCAGAGGTGGCACTCAAAGGCTTCTCCGTGGGCACGCGGCCCTTGCCCCAACACAGAGTTCACCAGACAGGACAGGAGCTCCAATCATAATCCAGGTCTCAATGAAAAAGGAAAACATTGACTCATCCACATGGCATCTTGTCCTCCTGGAGCACAGATTTAGATTCAAACCAGAGGTATCAAAATGAGAACCTTGAAAAATTATTCTGCTCATCATGGAGGAGTTCGGAGACAGGTTGAAGAGGTAATTTCTGATTATATAAACAACATACAAAGAAATATATTTTATTTGCTTGTATACTATTTAAATAATAAATCCTGTCCAGACCTCCCCCCCCCCCCAGCAGTTTAAGACAACCCATGATATGTCCCTTTAAAATAGTGCTGAGTACAGTAGGTTCTGGGTTGCCTGGGACTACAGGAGGATCGGGGAGGTTTACACGGGGCTGGATTATCATTGGAGCTTCTGTTATGGAACATACCATTCTATGTTCAGGGGACCCAGTACAATGTTAATATGAATTTCCTCCCTTTTTACAACAGTATTGGTGTCCTTGGAACGATGATACAAATCAAATCTTTGGCAGAGAAAAGATCAGTAAGTTACCGCTTAAATTGCCGTGTTGGCACTTTGTGATAAATAGCGGCTTTGGTTGTAATTTGGGCAATCAGTCTCTGAAAGTTTCACCATAAATGACATAGGTCATCATCCTTCCTAGAAAACACAAAGACCAGATGTGTGCACTAAATGAGGTCTCTCGTCTTATATCCATTTCGTGAAATGCTTCAGTTAGAATTTAGAGCCTGTAATCATACAGTGATGAATAGCCAAGCATATTGAAAGAGATTCAGGAGTAATCACATACCAGGTTCTTCAGGTACTGATGGAGGTTACTCATGTAAGAAGAATCCATTCAATTAATACATTTTTGATTTGTTGCATTGTAGTGCAAAAGAGACCTCTAACCTAGTTTTCACACACACATTACAAATTCATGGTTTCATACAGTAGAATGGAGGGAAATGGTCGGTAAAGAAAAAAGTTTTAACGGAAATCTACTATCAAAATCATGCATGATTAAACCAAGGACACTTACTCATAGATCCAGGCTCTGTGACTGTGGTAATCTTCTTATATTAGTTATCCATTGCCTCCTTCCTTCTAAAATCAACTTTTAAAATTATGTTAATGAGTTTGAAGGACTACTGGGGCTGCTACAGATTCACAGACTGTTAGACTGTCTCACCCAACTCCCTCTGCTCCTTTATCCTCCCTCTGCCTTATGTAATATGACTGCAGTTTCAACACACAATGGGAGGAGGAAGTGCTCCTTGCACAATGTAACAGCCTGTGAATCTGAAGAATGGAGGGGTACTGGTAACACCCCTGACACCAGCTTGTGGTGAGTCCTGGGGGGGGGGGGGAAGCATCTCCAACGGCCCATAAAAAGTGTAAAACTGTTTTAAAAATAAGTCATAGGCAGCAAGTGACAAATGCTAAAGTCACAAGTGCAAAGGCTGTTGCTGAATCTGCTACATTGATCCCCCTGTGTCTGTACTTTATACTGTGTCGGGATGTTAACATTGTTGTGTTTTTGCTATCTGTTTCCCAATGTGTTCTTACAAGGAAGGGCAAAGATGATTCCCACTGTCAATGGGTTATGTTATCCCATTCCTCGTCCTCCCCCATGATAGTGAGAGTCCAGTGTGTGCTTGCTGCAGATGTTTAGGGTGTTTCCCCCAATGATGTCACTGTCTTTATATGGTTAAATAATGAATCACCAGGCATAGCTCTTTCAATAAAAAGTTCTAGACCCAAAAGAGAAATTATTCCAAGCAAAGATTTTTTCAGGGTGGATCAAACATCAAACCCACCGGACCATCACCTTGCGTTTATCCTTTTTCTTTATCCCCCTAACAAGTCAGCCACACAAGACCTGCACCTCACCGGATACAATTATCTTTAGTAGATTTCATTACAATGTTTCAAAGGTATAAAGTAAAACATCACAAACTGCAGCAGACCTGATTATCGGGCATCTGAAGACCTTTTGTCTGGTTTGTAAACCCCTACAGCACCCAAACTAACATCTTAGACTGGTTCTGTTAACGAAAATCTTTATTGTGTCTTTATATGGTGTTATAAGATTTGAATATAGCCTTAACTGTGTCTGTTACTTTTTAGTCATCTGTTTTATTGGTATTCATTTACTCTTGTTGGAACCTCTTTATTCTGTTGGATTTATTTTATATATTTTTATAGTAATATTTTGTTTTTATCAGATTTGTTTTTGCTGTTAAGGTTCCTAGTGGGCAGCACGGTAACTCAGTGGTTAGCACTACAGCCTTGTAGCGCTGGGGACCTGGGTTCAAGTCCCAGGGTCAACATCTGCAAACATCTGCATGTTTCCATGGGTGTCCTCCAGTTTCCTCCCACACTGCAAAACAACACACTGGTAGGTTGATTAGATTGTGAGCCCCATTGGGGACAGGAACCAATTTGGCAAACTCTGTGTAATCTGCATGCGCTATATTAATAAAGGAATTATTATTCTGGACTTTCTATTTTGCCTCTGTGTTATCAAAGGCTGTTTATACCTAATAACGGTGTTTGCTGTACAGTCTCAGTAACACATGGGGGCAGATTTACTTACCCGGTCCGGTCGCAATCCAGCGGCCCGTTCTCTGTGCTGGATTCGGGTCCGGCCGGGATTCATCAAGGTAGTTCCTCCGCCGTCCACTAGATGGCGCTGCTGCGCTGAAAAGCAGCTGAACGCGCTGGAGTTCACCGACCCGGACCAAGTGAAGGTGAGCGCATCCCAAGCGACACATTTCTTTTTTTAAATGCGGCGGTTTTTCCGAATCCGCCGGGTTTTCGCTCGGCTACGCCCCCCGATTTCCGTCGCGTGCATGCCGGCGCCGATGCACCACAATCCGATCGAGTGCGCCAAAATCCCGGGGCAATACAGGGGAAATCGGCGCAAATCGGAAATATTCGGGTAACACGTCGGGAAAACGCGAATCGGGCCCTTAGTAAATGACCCCCATGGTCTCACTATTGATTGGACCTCTCCTGCTTCTGTCATCTCCCTCCATCAGTGTCTGAAATAGCTGCCGTTTTCTTACTTATTGCATATTTCTTGGTTATGGATGTGTCTCTACCAGTCCTGGAAACAGACAGCAGTGAAATATTTGGTATGTATCTAAAAAGTGTCGTAGAAGCATTGCCATCCAATCTGAGCGCACGTCTAGTCTTTTAGTATCCAGTGTACATTATGGAGCACCAGGCACCTTTCTTTTTATCAGAAGAGATTTCTCCAAAGAGGCACAAGTTACAATTTACAAGACAGGTGGTGACAGGACCATCACGTCTCATGAGGAAACTATTCTTCTGTGTTTTACTTCAGCCCTTGGATATGTTACAGAAAATGTTTATATTTTTAGATTATAATAAAATTTGAACTTACAATGAAAACTAGAATAAATGCAGCTCAGCGCTGGATATTCTGTGTATTTCCTCTTATATAGCTATATGAAAGTAGCATCATCATACATATTTACATCATACACATTAGATTTCTTACACTGACTGGATAAATACCATAAATACATATTCTATGCATTATTCACCTATTCTTCCACACAGGTCCATTCCTCAGATCACATCCTATAGAATCTATATAAAAACCCTAGAAGATCTACAGGCGGGCCCCTACTTAAGAACACTCGACTTACATACGACCCCTAGTTACAAACGGACCTCTGGATATTGGTCATTTATTGTACTTTAGTCCTAGGCTACAATAATCAGCTATAACAGTTATCACAGGCGTCTGTAATGAAGATTTATTGTTAATCGTGAATTTTTATGACAACCCAACATTTTTAAAATCTAATTGTCACAGAGACAAAAAAGTTCTGGCTGGGATTACAATGATAAAATATACAGTTCCGACTTACATACAAATTCAACTTAAGAACAAATCCACAGACCCCATCTTGTATGTAACCCAATCACTCTTGCTTGCATTTATTTCTGTATAGCAGCCATTATGATTATGATGTCAAGAATTAAAGTAGAACTGTAAAGTATAAAAACTTTTGCCTATTTCTACGCTGAGCGTTCACGCCCCATTCAAGTCTATGGAGACGCATCAAAAACGCATTGCACTCGCGAGCATTGCCAATGCAATGTGAGTGCAATGCGTTTTAAATGGATGGGGTGCTAGGTGATGTGAAAAAAAGTCAGGAAGTACTAATTTAAGAATCATGTGATTTAAAAAACGTGTGTGAAAAACGCACCAAAAACGCAAGAAAAATGCGAACAACATGTGCGTGAAAAATGCAAAAACGCTAATGACTCCAAGGAACAAAGGACCAAAAACGCAGCAAAAACATCAGTTTTTCACGCAAAGCACCCTTGCGTGATCTTCAACGCTAATGTGACGCTTACATGATTGTATACAAAGTTCTAGACTTCTATGTTTATTGCAGTTCATCTACTTCTCATGAAGCTCTGCCTCAGTGCTAGGCTTTCACTCCCATGATGCCCCTGCGCAACATCATATCAGTAACTAGAGTTGGATCATTAGGTGTAACTCATGTTAACTCCGTTTTTGGTGGCTGATTTTTCATAGATCCTTGGAAACCATAGATGATCTTCACTGGTCGTATTCATCTAGTCTCATTGCCGGCTTTCATTTTCCTGGGCCCCAAGTATGAAAATTTTCATTTTATGATACAAAAAATAAATCTAAATCTGCAGTATATTTAGTTACTAATTCAGTGACAGCTTTATAAACTTCTTCACTCTAGAGCCATGTTTTCTTTCAGACATTTCTCAACAATTACCCCCCGAAGCGTTTACTGCAGATGACATTTTGAAAATCATTCATTTGGCATTTCGGCACTTTTTTTTATGCAGCATTTGCATTAAAGGACACAAATGTCAGTAGATATCACATTATGCTTGATAAAGACACAGTTCATTTCATATAGAATGAAATTGACCTTTCTGTTCTTTTCCACTTTTTACTGTGCATAATAAAAAATTTACATATTCTTTGTTTTAATTTGCAAATTAATGACCAACCTCATGGTCCGTACAAAATAATATACTGGTATAAACTGGTAGAAAACGGTGTCACCGCAAGGTGGGTCACAGGACAAGCTTAACCAAATTAATATTCATCCAGAGGTTCCATTAAGGGCAGTTTCCGATCTCTAATATTGCCATGTTTTAACATATATATGGTATGCAGCACCATAAACCTCAACTGTTCTACTGAATAGTTAACCCCTTAATGACATACTCTGTAATAGCTCATTGGGGCAGATTTACTTACCCGGTCCATTCGCAATCCAGCGGCACGTTCTCTGTGGTGGATTCAGGTCCGGCCGGGATTCACTAAGGTAGTTCCTCCGATGTCCACCAGGTGTCGCTGCTGCGCTGAAGAGCATCGGAACCCACTGGAGTTCACCGAGCCATCCTTGATCAAGGTAAAAGCGACACTTTTTTTTAAAAATGCGGCGGTTTTTCCGGATCCGTCAGGTTTTTTTATGGCCACGCCCCTGGATTTCCGTTGCGTGCATGCTGGCGGCGATGCGCCACAATCCGATCGAATGCGCCGAAATCCAGGGGCAATAGAGGGAAAATCGGTGCAGAATGGAAAGATTCGGGTAACCTGTCGCAAAAACGCAAATCGGGCCCTAAGTAAATGACCCCCATTGTCATTAAGGTTGTGTGGA
This sequence comes from Engystomops pustulosus, assembly GCF_040894005.1. Taxonomy (NCBI): domain Eukaryota; kingdom Metazoa; phylum Chordata; class Amphibia; order Anura; family Leptodactylidae; genus Engystomops; species Engystomops pustulosus. Next base: position 205,770,827 of record NC_092412.1, on the reverse strand, counting down.
GAGGGCTCACATTCTAAGCTCTATCCATACAAGGCAAGTGTCTGCTGTACTACACAGGAAACAATCGCTGTTAACTGAATGCACAGGATAAAGTCCACGACAGATGTAGCTGTAATGGAAAGCCAGTGTAGAATGGAAATAGTCCTCCAAAATCTTCACAAAAGGTACAGCAACAGAAATAAAGTTTCACCAATGCTCAACTCCTGACCAAGAGGAGCCGTCCAAACTGTTTTATTTTCTCCCCACATCCTGTGGCTGAAGATAGAAGGTATTTTGGGGTAGTTTGGAATAATTCGGTTTCCAGATTGAATTCAATCCTAGGTTATACATAGAAGATTCTCCACCTTGTGTCCACCTCGAGTCCTATAATAAAATGGTGTGGAAATATTGACTATTTATTTGAAATACTAAAAAAAAGCTCAAAATCTAATAAAATATGTATAGTATATATGTATAATATAGTATTACACCAAATCACCGCGACCTTGCTTTCAAGTGCTGCACCTAAATAGCCATGACCCAACAACATGGCTATTACTGAGCTCTTCCACTGAAAAACTGTTGTATTGAATATATTGTATGAACACTCAGAGCCCCTAGAGGGCTAAAAACAGTAAAGACTTTTTTTAAAATTACATTTTATTTATTACCACTTTTTTCCCCTTATTCCACAAAAAAATCAATTAAAAAAATGTTTAAAAGCGTCTTAAAGTTTGAAAAAAATTATCCCACCTTCAATCACCTTAAATTTCTAAACTGCCCTAAAACAAAAATAGACTAAGCACACAGAGAATAGGTTAGCTGAGTAGCTAATAAACTTTAACTTTTAATGGATACCAATAAAAAGACGTAAATAATCCTCCTAATAGAAACAATAAGGCAATACCAACCCAAAAAAGTTGGGTTAAAAAGTTCCACTGACTGCTCATATAATCATAGCATCATAGTGTATAAGGCCCGAAAAAGACACAAGGCAAAGTTGAATCTTTAAGAATTAAATAAATGTTTTTTCCCCATAACCCGTGATATTTTCTCTCTCCAGAAAGGCATCCAGGCCCCTCTTGAACATGTACATAGAGTCCGCCATATAATGTGATACTAACTGCTCAAATAATTTTAACAAAATGACACCCTGCTTCTGCTGTGACAGCGTTCAAGATAGGGTCTGTAGGTTTGTTCTTAAGTTGAATTTGTATGTAAGTCAGAACTGTATATTTTATCATTGTAATCCCAGCCAGAACTTTTTTGGTCTCTGTGACAATTGGATTTTAAAAATGTTGGGTTGTCATAAGAATCAGAATTAACACTAAAGCTTCATTACAGACACCTGTGATAACTGTTATAGCTGATTATTGTAGCCTAGGACTAAAGTACAATAAATTACCAATATCCAGTGGTCCGTTTGTAACTATGGGTCGTATGTTAGTCGAGTGTTCTTAAGTAGGGGACCGCCTGTGTATATATATATATATATATATATATATATATATATATATATGAAGAGAGAGAGAGTGTGAGAGAGATCCGGTGGGTCCTATTCAGTACAAGATACCAACTAACATACAAAGTTGATGCAAATTTTTACTACAAAGATTTTTTTTTTAGAAAAGTACTATTGTGTATACTCTACAACGTGTACTAAAGCAGGCAATAAAGCAGGATATTCCAATTCTCTATATGATCAGGGTATTGTATTTAAAATCACAATCTTATCAAAAAGTTGCTGAATATAAATTAGTCTCCTGCATTTGTATGGCTCTTTCTATTATGGAAAGATATGGGGTGAAAAGTTGACTGTTATCTCTGGTATTGCTTGATACAAAGAAATCAACATATCTTTAGACATTTTTATCAGCTGATTCAAAACCATTTTCTACAAATGAAGCTGTTTAGTTGGGAAATGAAAGAGGAAGCCTGGAAATAAACCTTATTAACATATTGATGTCTTATCCAGTCAACTGAATGCAGCCAGCAATGTAAACAATGGGGGCTTACATGGTAATAGTTCTATGTCTTTTATGAGAAACTAGCTGTAGCTCCCGGCATCCCCCGGGGTTGTAAATAACTGCTCTACGCTACAGCAAAGTAGAATAGGTTAAAAATAATATTTTATATGTATCTATATACTGTGTCATACTGTCACTGACCATCCTTTTTTTAAACTTTTTTACCATCTCAGAGACTGTCTCTGACACTCTTAATCCAGTGACTTTCTGTCTGATACTCTCATTGCAGCGACTGTTTGTCTCTTACACTCTCATTACAGCGACTGTCTGTCTCTGACACTCTCATTCCAGCGACTGTCTCTGTCTCCAACTGTCACTTTGTCTTTGGGGAGATTTATCAGAAGTGTCTGAGAGCAGAACTGCTGTAGTTGCTCATGGCAACCAATCAGAGCTCAAGTTTCAATTTCCTACAGATGTTTATAAAATTAGAGCCAATCTCTGATTGGTTACCATGGGCAACAGGAACAGTTTTACCTCAGACATTTCTGATAAATATCCCCATATCTCTGTCTCTACCTATCTTACCTCACAAATAAGTGTCTTATACTCATTGTCTATAGTAACCAATCAAAGCTCAGAGCTCATACTAATGACAAGTGTCAGAACAGCAACCAATCACGGCTCAGCTTCCAACTGCCACAACAGCAGCAGCAGACAATGGCTTCTGTATATGGTGGGTAATAAGTGGATTTTGTAGTGTGATGCCAATACCCTTAACCTCCACTCACCTTCCACACACACATTTAAAATAAAGGCCACTTGCACGTGAGTGAGGTGCTTAGTGAGTACTCCTCGAGTCTGTCTTCAAGGATAGGTGGCCAATTGTGTAAGCTTAAAGGGCTATTCCCACGAAGACAAGTTTCTTATATGTACTCAGCGTAACAAAATAACACATTCTCTAATTCACTGTTATTAACAAAAGTACAGCATTTCACAGATTATTCAAGCCTGTCCCTATCAGTCCTGGTGTACACAATTTCAGTTGCCCCAGGATCCAACCGTCAATTTTTCTCAGTAATATATTATGCTGCCTCACACTGTAGTATCTCTGCATCGCCCCTCCCCCCTGCATTCCAAGACAAGCTCACACACAGACTCTCAAATTTCATGCTAGCAACAGCAGCTGGAGGAGAGTAAATCTACAAGCAAGATAGTATCTTTATATCAGGGGAAGGAGGTACAGCAGAGCTGACTGTGTGTGTGATATAGCTGAGTTAACAGAACTTACAGTGTTTGTTATAGCTCAGATGTAGCAGAGTTTGAGAGTGTCATTGTTCGTTATATACATCTCATGGATCTTATCATCTCTCGTCTCTCCTCTGTCTCATCTCTCTTTTCCTCTGTGTCAGATACTGTTGAATGTTCAGAAGATAAATAAAAGTGTAGCTAAATCTGAATCCTAGTAATGTAACCACATTGTCAGCACACAGGGATCATAATGTGTCTGCTTAGAGAGCCCCCCCCCCCCTCTCTGGAATTTTACACTGGTTATCTCTGGTTATTTCTCAATTCTGTAGTCAACTACCAATGGTAGAATAATATCCTCCTCTGCATTGCAATGTAGAGTGTTAAAATTCAGTATATGTCTCCTGTTCCCTCCATACCATTTGCTGATTTGTCAAAAATAATGGATTTGCAGGCAACACATGAAATAAGGCTCCATTCTATATCATACTATTAATTCAGAACGTGTTAATCTTCTTATTACTGTTGAGAGAGCATTGCAGATGACTGGAGGCTTTGCAGTGGTGCATCGCATTAGCAGAAATGAGTGCATCTGCGAGGGCGAGCGCCGGATAAATGCAACGCATGGAAAATCATCCGCACAAGTGACTGTGGAAACAGGACACCTGCAGACAGCCAAAATCTGTTTCTCTTCAATGCTTTAGATAACGCTCACAAAGGAAGTGGCTTAAATCAAAAAGTAATTGGTACAATCAGCTCAGGATCCATAAGTAGCGAATGTGAGCAGCAATTCCTGGATGCAGCCACATCCATATAATGGTTTACTGCTTGACTTTCATTAAAATGTCACTCTAGAATAGAATCATTTCACCAAAAATCCAGGCGTCTTATTTTATATAATCCATATAATACATTATAAATACATAAACCTAAGAAAGTGAGCACACAGTAGGGGTGCAAAGTAGTCCTACATTAGTCACAGAGAACAAGGACAAGGACACTATTGCACTCTGCACACCCAATAAACTTCAATAATTGAGACCCTTGAGGAAGTCAGACACACTTGCGACAACCATGGGATAGGGTTTCTGTTTGTGGGGTATTCTCTCATATATTGGACCTTATATATTTAGTGATTTTGTTATCATGCAATTTTTCTATGATACTTATGGACTGGTAGCCTTTATTTTGTGATATACAACTGCATTGTACTGATATATTTGATGTACTTATCTTGAATGTTTTGGACGCTATGATTAAGGGAATCCGACACTTTTCTTGCCCGAAATGCATCAGCCGCTTGGGGTGGAAGTACCCTTAGTCTGTTATTTTAAAATGTAACCAATAAAGAAAGTTATTATTTTTAATTCCACTTATACCTCAACAATTCATAAACCCTAAATGGCCATGTGCATATTACCTATGTTACGGTATGTGCGTTTCGGCATGCTGCCATCATGAATTTTCCTGTACATTTTTACCTTTTGACCTAAAAGACCGGATTGCCTTATTCCCTTGGTCAATACTTTTACAGCAATATTAGTTTTACATTGGTTTTTACTTTTTAATGTTTACTACTTTCATAAATAAATATATGTACATAGATAGATTTTATATATTTTTATGTATAAGTAAGTAAAACCCACTTGTGATGTCACAGGCCCTAACAAAAAGAATTGTACCATCATTTTAGCCAAAAAAAACAAATGTTGTGAAGTCAGAATAGATATGTCACTGTCTTTCATTACCATTCTTTGTGGTTAGAAAGGTCCACAATCCATGATACAATCTGCTATGTGATGCAAAATGATATCACTAAGGGTCTAATATGTCACTGTGCATGGGTACATCTATATGTCGTAGCCTGTCTATTACCTTGTTTGTGCTGGGTGTGTGTGCTCTGGAAAGCTGGATGGTATCAGTAGGAGTTAAGTCTGTTTCTCAGACTTGGTTGGGTGATGGATGGTCAAGCCAATTAGTTGCTGGGTGCAGCAACCAGGTACTCTTATAGTCTTGCTCCTCTGCAAGCCTGGTATTGCTAGACCTCTGACCCTTGTCTGTTACAGTTGCTATTCAGTGTATCCAACTTTTCCTATATTTTCTCAACCACCTCTTGTCTCTAGATTTAGCACATTGCCACCATCTAGGTTTTGACCCGGTTCAGCCTGACTTTGCATATCTGTTTTTCTGTAGTTTTATCCCTCTGTTCTTGTCATCGTTCTTGTGGACCTCCCCATTAGGGTTTGTGAGGCTTGCAAGGTAAGTGGCACAGATTTAGGGTCTGTATTCCTTTCTCTATCATGGTAGATATGGCAATGAATTGATTACATTGTTAATGGTATTGTTTTTACTATTACTACAATTATTTAAATAAGGAGAGTCTTATTGCTGCAATTGGAAGAATTGAATATTCTGCATATGAGTTATAGCCCTTTAGAAGTCAATGGAATCCAGAATCAAAAGACATTCTATATCTTCTATTATCTGCCGTATTATCCTCTATACTGAGTACAGGGGCTGAATGTTTACTACGAAAAACTGTAGTATTCCAGTTTGAAAACCACTTATAATAGTATCATCCTAGACATACACAATACCCTCCAGCCCATTTGCACTAAATATGCAACAATGTACAATATTTTACCTCGACTGCTCTTTTTCCTTACTTTGCCTTGCATGTATTTTGATCACCTTATCTGTTAGATGAGTAAATCCAAATTATGTAATATGGTTCACAAAACGTATTGCTCCACCAAATCCACCTTAACCGTCCTCTATTAATAATATTACAAGGACAAAGAAAAGACACAGAATATGTTCCAACTCTTTGGATGATAAAACTTAATATTTCAATTTGTACAATAACCTGATAATCTGGGGGTTACTGACATCACATATAGACAACCAAATCTTCTTTTCTTTCACAACACTGAAATAAAATAATACAAAGATTAAAATGCTAAATCCATAGAAAATATCCGATTTTTGAATTATCTAATGGTCACTTCAAAGTCCGCTGGAGATGAATGCTTCTGGCAAATATTGATCACTGGGTTATTAATAATAATAAGTGCATGCTTTATGGATTTATACTGCTGTGGAGATGTATATAATTTCTATGTATATCATGTTAGTGTTGCTATTGTCCTTTAAAGGAACCCCTCAACAGATATTCACCTCATAAACTTCTACCCGTATCTTCTTGAGATGATTAATATCTGCTAGATCAAATTCCTTTTATTACGCAGCACATTTATTTCATCCAAGAAAAAACAGCTAGTTATAAAAGTTAAGTCACAAAATTGATAGTAGAAGTGGTGTTCTAAGACAAGAAGAATAGGTGTAAGCAATGAACTCTCCACATTATACAACTACTTTGCATATCACTTCAATGTGATACATTTTCTGTATGATACCACTAAGAGGGGCCATAAAAGTAGCATGATCTGAAGGTTTTTTATATTATTTCAGGAGGAGTGCTATGAACATTTTTCTAATATATTTTATTAAGAAATTCTGCTTAGCTTGTGAAAAAGGATGTAAAGTTCTCACTCAGAAACCCATTAACCTTGACTTTAAGATGTCCAAGCAGAAACTGTTCTGTTAGAAGACAGAGTCAACCCATTCGCGTCGCAGCCTTTTTTGTTCATTTTTCGTTACCCACCATCAAAAATCTATTGCTTTTTCATTTTTCTGTATATTGAGCTGCATAACAAAATTTTACTTCTCGTTGATTATTCAATGCCATATGCTGGGAAGCTGGAAAAAAATTCCAAATGTGGTAAAATTGTCAAAAAAATTGCATTTGTGTCACATTTTTGTGGGCTTGGTTTTTACAACTTTCACTGTGCACTCCAAATGATATGTCTACTTTATTCTTTTGTGCGGAACAATCACAGGGATACCAAGTTTATATAAGTTTTGTATTTTAATACATTTTAAAAAATGAAAACATTGTGTAGACCCTAGACAGTGTGATCGTTCATACCATATACTACAATACCACTGTGTCGATGTATATACCGGTTTTACACATGATTCATTACAATGTGCAACTGGCACATTGTAATGAATCTGTCGAAACCAAATAACCTTGGGTCTTACAAAGACATGAGGCCATGATGGCAACGGAGGTGGGTACATGTTTATTTTTTTAAGCTGTCCCCTTCTGGCCACCATTTTTTTTTGTTTTACGTTCTCGGACAACCCCTTTAACGGCACATGATGGGTATGCTTGTCCAAATCAGTGGGTCATTTGAAATCCAAATGGTTGTCTACAGGGGAGGAAGAAGGAGAGAGAGGATGTGGAAAGGGCTGATTTGAAGAGAAGTGAGGTGCAATGCTGAAGGGAGGAGGGATGCGATTGAGCAGGTGATCATTTCAATTTCAAGTGTCTCCACCCAAAGGACAGGGTGTATGGTGCATGGAGAGGGCTCACAGGCTGAGTAAGTCTTTGCTGCATATTGCGCCACCATCTTGGCGGATCAACGGGAGGCAGTGATCAGTTGCCAGGACAGCCTCGTCTGTCTTGTTTAAACCCCTTCATTACAATGTGCAAATCGTAATGAATGAGGAGGAAATTCCCCATATACTGCCGTACTGTAGTATGGTAGTATATGGTAAGATGGATCAGACATCCTAGGGTTAAAGTACCCTAGGGGGTCTGAAAAATAGTAAAAAAAAAATTATAATAAAAAAACCTAAAAATTTAAATCACCCTTCTTTCCCTAGAACTGTATGAAATGTATGAAAACATGTAATTTGGGGGGTACAGTGAAAGCCGTAGAATCCAAGCCCACAAGAAAACTGCGCAAATGCGTTTTTTCACCAATTTTACTGCATTTGGTATTTTTTTCATGCCTTCCCAGTAAACGGCATGAAATATTGAATACCACCATTTTGAAGTGCAATGTTTTATTCAGAAAACAAGCCATCACACAACTCTGTACATGAAAAAACGAAAAAGGGCTGCGACAGGAAGGGGTTAAAGGATTTTCTGAAACTTTCCTATTCTTGGAGATTTTATTTTAATCTTTTTTTCTAAGCCAGTTTGCCAAATTGTTGATGATATGTCAGCCAATAAAATTCAAATGTTCTGCTGGTCATTTTTGGGGAATAATAGTAAAAATTAGGATTTATTACAAATAATAACAAACTCCTTCAACCCTATAACTCTGACATTTACAACCCGACAACCTTTCTGAAGCAGGAAAGGAAAATAGACAGAGAAGAAAAGAAATTTGCGCCATCACTATAATAAGATGAAATTCTCCTCCATGTCACATGTTCCGAGTTAAATGGAACAGAATTAACACCGTAAAAAGATGTGTTATAGGTCATTTATAAATATGTAAACTAGCAGAGCTGAAGTTTACTCCCCCTCTGTATTTTTCCTCACATTTAATATTCATTACATAATGAATACAAGCTCTGCCTCGCTTGTTCTAAATGATATCAAATGTTAATGGAATTATTCATAACAAGAAACTCTTAAGTTTCAAGGGCTTTCTAAAAAGATTTCTTTCTCAGAAGCCATAATATTAAAAGTTTTTACAGGCGTTTTGAGATACAGTTTAGATCATCATGATAAAATATTATTAATTTCAATATAAGTGTGTACATTTTATAAATGCAGGTATGTGTTGAGAGATAACGAGATTGGGTTTGTTCTTAAGTAGAGTACGGAACTGGCATATTTTATAATGTAACTCCAGAGAAATTTCTTTTTGTCCCTGTGACATTTTGATTTTTTATAATTTTGTTCTGTCCTGGGAACAAGGATTATCAATAAAGCTTCACCAGAGGTAATAGTGGATGGAGAGGTCCGTCTGTAACTAGAGGTCGTCTAAGTTGAGTGTCCTTAAGTTGGCGACTACCTGTACATGCTTTACTTTTAAAGTCAAAAAAATGTATTTAGTGAAGCCATGTGTTGTCAACAGTTGGGGCCATGTCACACTGCCATGGTCAGTACATGAATCACAGTCCATGCAGTATCCTGTTTCAGAGACCGATTACAGTGTTCAGGACACTCCTTCCCAACACACACCATACTTTTATAGCACAGCATTGGGAAGTAGGTATAGAGTGGGCTCACTGGACGAACCATGGTGTGTTTGCTGCACATTGTAGAAAATACACCCACCGGTAACACGGTACGGGCCCGATTGCAGGTGTAAACTATCTATCTGCCAGAGGCACTTAAATCCTGGCACATGGGTGCTGCCATCTTGGCTTCAATAAGCATATATTTACCCCCCCTTGAGGTCATCAAGGAGGGGAGGGGGCATTGGTTGCTATGACAGCTGGGAGTCTAGGCTAGACTCCAGTATTTATTTACTGTACAGAAAAGAACTAAAGTTGTAACCTGTAGAGATTTCATAATTAAATGTTGGTTCAATAAAAGATCAATACCACAGGAAATATGCTGCGTGTTAGAAGCCTGACATGAGAAGGTTGAGTTACAAAGTGATGCAAGTTTATAAAATCAGATGACATTGGAACTGATGGAACTATCAACATCTTATAACACATTACAATTGTCATCTTTCATGGTCAAAATGATACATTTATTGTATTTAAAAATACCCAGTGTGACCCTTTTTTGCTTTTTCGCATTCCTGGAGGTATAACCTTTTTATATTTGAATTTCTCCCATTTGATGAATTATCATGTACAAGAGATTGGATTAAACATTTGCTATGTGAATTAACTATTAAGCTTGCCATGTCAATGGCACCTACAGAATATAGGAAAATGAGATTGTATAAATCTACATCCAGCCAGCAGTGGCAGTTAATATCTTTGTCGGGGATTAGATAACGTATAATAAATTTGTTGTAATATTTGACAAAAGAAGTGGCAGGGCAAACATACTATATATATTATATAACGAAGAGAAAAAAAAGCAGCTGTATAAAGGCTTGAAAAATGCTCCAGATTTATAGGAACCGAAACATTGTTGCCACATGGTGAATAAAGTAGCTTGTTTTTTTTTTTTTTTACTTTCAATTCTGGAGTGGTGCAATTTTGAATTTCTTTTAATTTTATGTAGCCTGCCTGCCTGCCCCCTCGAGTATGTAGCCTGCCAGTCCCTCCCGGACATCATAGTGTGTGCCGATGCGGTTGACGTCACGAAGACTGTGACGGACCAGGACCCGATGCCGGGGAGCGTCAGAAGGTGAGTTCACTTTTTGTTTTTTTGCTTGACTTAAGTATAAGCCAGGTTAGGGGTTTTCGGTACATTTTTTGTGCTGAAAAACTATACTTAAAAAGCTTATACTCGAGTATATACACTCACCGGCCACTTTATCAGGTACACCATGCTAGTAACGGGTTGGACCCCCTTTTGCCTTCAGAACTTCCTCAATTCTTCGTGGCATAGATTCAACAAGGTGCTGAAAGCATTCCTCAGAGATTTTGGTCCATATTGACATGATGGCATCACACAGTTGCCACAGATTTGTCAGCTGCACATCCATGATGCGAATCTCCCGTTCCACCACATCCCAAAGATGCTCTATTGGATTGAGATCTGGTGACTGTGGAGGCCATTTGAGTACAGTGAACTCATTGTCATGTTCAAGAAACCAGTCTGATATGATTCCAGCTTTATGACATGGCGCATTATCCTGCTGAAAATAGCCATCAGATGTTGGGTACATTGTGGTCATAAAGGGATGGACATGGTCAGCAACAATACTCAGGTAGGCTGTGGCGTTGCAACGATGCTCAATTGGTACCAAGGGGCCCAAAGAGTGCCAAGAAAATATTCCCCACACCATGACACCACCACCAGCCTGAACCGTTGATACAAGGCAGGATGGATCCATGCTTTCATGTTGTTGACGCCCAATTCTGACCCTACCATCCGAATGTTGCAGCAGAAATCGAGACTCATCAGACCAGGCAATGTTTTTCCAATCTTCTACTGTCCAATTTCGATGAGCTTGTGCAAATTGTAGCCTCAGTTTCCTGTTCTTAGCTGAAAGGAGTGGCACCCAGTGTGGTCTTCTGCTGCTGTAGCCCATCTGCCTCAAAGTTCGACGTACTGTGCATTCAGAGATGCTCTTCTGCCTACCTTGGTTGTAACAGGTGGCGATTTGTGTCACTGTTGCTTTTCTATCAGCTCGAACCAGTCTGCCCATTCTCCTCTGACCTCTGGCATCAACAAGGCATTTCCGCCCACAGAATTGCCGCTCACTGGATGTTTTTTCTTTTTCGGACCATTCTCTGTAAACCCTAGAGATGGTTGTGCGTGAAAATCCCAGTAGATCAGCAGTTTATGAAATACTCAGACCAGCCCTTCTGGCACCAACAACCATGCCACGTTCAAAGGCACTCAAATCACCTTTCTTCCCTATACTGATGCTCGGTTTGAACTGCGGGAGATTGTCTTGACCATGTCTACATGCCTAAATGCACTGAGTTGCCGCCATGTGATTGGCGGATTAGAAATTAAGTGTTAACGAGCAGTTGGACAGGTGTACCTAATAAAGTGGCCGGTGAGTGTGTGGTGTATATATACATATATATCTATATATCCCTCTAGACCTCGTTTCTGTCTTGCCCCTATATGTGGGATTACCCTCCTTCTCCTCTCTCGACTCTACTTTATCTTCTTGTCCTTGCCCTTATGCATAGTAGAAATTTGTTCTTTATCCAATCAAGTGTTTTTTTCAAGGGCTTTCCATTCCCACATGCTCAGCACGGATTTTGCTTATACAGGCAATCCCTGGGTTACGTACAAGATGGGTTCCATAGGTTTGTTCTTAAGTTGAATTTGTAAATTCTATATTTGTAGATCCAGACAAAAAATTTTTTTGCCCCAGTGACAAAATTTTTTACTGTAATGGGACAAAGGATTATCAATATAACTTCATTACAGACACCATACAGCTGATCAGTGCAGTCTGGGACTAAAGAACAGCATCCAGAGAGCTTGACCAGAGGTTGCAGTGGGCAGAGGTGTCCGTCTTTAACTAGGGGTCGTCTCTAAGTTGGGTATCCTTAAGTAGGGGACCGCCTTTATACTGTTTACCATATTTAGTAATATCATTAGGTGTACTGGCTTCACCTGGTGCTTACTGGCCCCCATTGTTCTTTTGTATAGTATAAAAAAATATATATGATGCTCACAAAAAGAGGTATCTGACATGTTCTTCTAATAACCAGAGGTTTTTGTAGGTGATTTAGCGAGAGCTGAACACAAAGACAATGACTTGCCACGGACTGATCACTATGGTGGAGAGTGAACTGCATTATATTGATATATGATGCACGGTGTTATTTTCCCTATATGTACACCTATTGTTCATCCATATAAAGGATGAGAAATCCAACAAGAAACAAATATAGACAAAGAAATGTATGAAAAAATATAAATACTTTATTTTACACAAATTGATAATAACATACTGATTAAAAATTATGTCGGCCCAAGTGAGACACAAAAAGAGAGTTGTATTCCAAGCAGCAGGAACACAATAGATGATGATAATATATATAGGCAACAGTGGCCATGGTGTTTATAATGAGTATACGTGGGAGAGGTATGACACAAGTGTGTTAGTGCATAGTAATACTGTACATGAAAGTATCATAGTTCAAGACAAAACAAACTCACCCATGGTATTGCTGGTCACTGCCGGGAATAACAACAGCCCCGGGGTTGTGTCATACCTCGTGTCATACCTCCCCCATGTATACTCATTATAAACACCGTGGCCACTGATGCCTATATATATTATTATCATATATTGTGATACTGCTGCTTGGAATACAACTCTCTTTTTGCGTCTCACTTGGGCCAACATCATTTTTAATCAGTATGTTATTATCAATTTGTGTAAAATAAAGTATTTACATTTTTTCATACATTTCTTTGTCCATATTTGTTTGTTGTTGGATTTCTCATCCTTTATATGGATGAACAATAGGTGTACATATTTGTTAGCCAATAAACATTATGGTAAAATAATATACACACATTGATTTAAGCTCCTGATTGCAGGACTTGTACAATTTTCTCTTCCCGATTCCTAGTGTGTTCAAATGTATTCCTCAATATGTAGCAGAACTGACTGTCTGCTCTGCTACGTATCAGGGGAATAAGAACTCCGTGCATCATATATTAATACTAAAAATGTAAAAATGAATTTTAATTGATAATTTACCCAGTTTTTTAATTATGAAATTGAATAAACCTTTACCAAAATATCTTAATAATATGTACAACATCAATGTCACTTTTCTGTAAACTCTCAGCTGCTTCTCCTTTCTGCTCTCAGTTGACGGGCTAGAGGGAGGATACATTTAAAATCTTATCTTCTGAATCCTGGCATCTAGAAACAAAGTTCTGATGTCATTTTGAAAAGTATACTCTCCCCTTTAGTAAAAATGTGTTTCTAACACAATTGTAATTGTGTCTCTCCGGTTCTGTAGCACCTAGAAACAAATTCCTGATACAATAGTAAAGGTGAAATTCGTTAAAAATGACATGAGAACTGTGTTACATGGTGGCACAGTTGGGAAGATATAACCGTTTCAATTGTGCCACTGTCATGACGTCTATACACATGTTATCTCCAGGGGCTAAAGATTACCACACCTGAACTTTAAGATCGCGTTTGGATGATTCAATATTCCGGATTTGATGCACAGCCGCCAATCTGGCAATATATCTGGGTGGTGTGGGATGCTCCTGAACCTCGGACCCCAACTTAAACCCTTAACAATTTGGCCCATTTTTGTGTTCTGCTTTTTTGCACCCCAAAAATCCATAAGTTTTTTATTTTCCAATATACAGAGCTGTGTTTGAGCTTGTTGTATGCATCACAAATTGTACTTTACAGTGATTATATTAAATATTCCATACCATGTATCGGGAAGCGGGAAAAAATACCAAAATGTGGTGAAATTGACAAAAAACACACATTTATGCCACTTTCTTGTATGCTTACGCCTTTCACTTTTCATTCCAAATGAGACTTCTCCTTTATTCCTTGGATTAGAACGATTATGGGGATACCAAATTTATATTAGTTTTAATATGTTTTAACAGATTTTAAAAAATGCAAACAAAATTTAAAAAAAGCATTTTGGCATTTTAACCTCTTGATAATCTAATAATTTTTGAGTTGCAAAATGGCGAAAAATTGGCAGGTTTTGGAATGTTTTCCATTACAGGGTTGCCGGGAATCACCATTTTTTTATATTGATATACTGGGCATTTTAGAATACGGGGATACCTAACATGTATTTGATTTTATTTGTTTAATCATTTTTATATCATGTCTAGGGAAAGGGGGATGATTAGAATTTTTAGGTTTTTATATTATTTTTTTTTTTTTACTGCTTCTTAGACCCACAAGGATACATTTGGGTGCCTTAGAGATCAGGCTAAATGACAGGCCTGGGAGTCTAGTATAGACTGGAGTATAGAGGTTTCAATAAAGCACAGTAAGGTACAATGGAACATATCAATCATAGATAAATTTACTATATCTATTTCTGTTGAGAAACAAAATTTATTATCATTTTCAGTTTTTTTGTATTACATTTTTGGAAAAAAATAATCAAAACTTAAAAAAATTATCTGTGTTAGATAAGAAAAGTGAATGTATGGTAGACTAAAGCTTTCAAGATAAAAAGTAAAATCTCTGGTGGCGGCCCAGCTCTTGCTGATGGAATGTAAGATCACATGTCCTGTGCTATGATATATCACGAAATTGTTTCATAGATGGTTTGATTTTTTTATTCAGAACCCTAAGAAATCAATATTAATGCAGCAGAGTCTAATCTCTCAGTAAAGTTTTCGTTATTTTAGCTAGAGTCTCAATAAAAAGAAACTCTCAAATCTCTTATGATTACAACTTAAGCTTTCCAAAATTGCTTATTACATCCAAGTGAATATCTAATGAACTCATAATAATTATTAAGGCCACAATGTGCGTCAAAGGAATAATTTTACTCTTCTTATGAAACATATTAGTGTACCCAAAGCAAGCTGTACATCATCATGAATTCATAGAGGATCCTTCTGAAACAACATGAGCACAACTTGCCTGATCAGTTCACAGTTATCCATTAATATTCATGGCAGAGAATGAAAGGACAGAATCCTTCAGGCTAATGCTGTATATAATCATGCTGATGACTGAACGTGTGCCCTGTATATTACACACAGTTTGAAGATTATGATTACAAAATTCTTAATTTGATCTATTTTTTTAATAACAATAATTTTCATAACTAAACACATTCAGTGAGTCCCAAGAGATAAATGTAACAAATGAATTGCTTAATAGAAGAATTCCTAATGGCCAAAGCTGGTTTGGACCCATGGATGCGAAATGTTAAGCTGACAACGGACAGGTTTAAAACTTCATGATGAAACAGGAAGGGCGGCCATCTTGCAGCTTTCGGTCCATAATTTCTTTTGAAGTTCGAGATTGTAAGAGACTTCAGATGAATCGATCCTTTTACCATTGTATAAATAGCAGCCTCCAATTCCTTCAAGGTCTGGTGAAACACATGCATAAATTGAGGTGGCAGCTCCTTCTTCTGCACTCTGCATAGTAATGAAATACAAGAAATGTTATTATCAGGGCCATGCAAAATATAATATATTACATTGAAAAGATAAAAGAAATGCCATGTTATATATTCATTATATGGAACTATACTACATGTTTGAAATGTAAGACTACAATATAGAATTAAAACAATAAAAAAGTAGTATGAATTTTTAAAAGGGGAATATATAGGAGAAGTCTCCTAATAAAAATCAATAAATCCACATTAAAAAGTTGTGTTAAAGAGTCCAATATTTGAAAGACATAGCTGCTTGCTTTTAAAACGGCATTAATACTTGATACCACACTTCAGCTAAGCTCATGATTCCCAAAATATGGAGGTCACCGGTACCCCAATCACAAAAGAATGCCCTCATAAAATGGGTAGCATAGGGTGAATGGAATTCATAGATGCAATATTGGGCTGAAGAAACTCACGGTAGCATAATCAATCATCCTCAACCCTTTCATAAATGATTACAGGAGCTGTAAGCCACACCCCGTCCCAACGTTACAGCATGACCACTTGAAGAATATATGTATTATTTGCAAATAATCAGTAGTATAATATATGGGCAGCGTAGAGTATAGTATTAAACAAAATCCTATACCAGATGTTGCATTAACACATGTATCATAGATGCTTGTAGAGCCAATTTTTCTCCTTGGAAAACAAGCCACAAACATATACATTTTCATGTGGCTTTTCCGCTGCAATTTCCACGTAAGCAGCTGCACATTTCAAATAAGCGGTGAAGGAGGAGCGGTATGGGCAGCAGTCGAGACATTCGACAACTCTATTCTGGGACTGTTCCAGAGTGAGCTGTGGCCTTATTGTCCTCTGGACTTCTGTAAAATGCCTGGAAGCAGAGGACATGAGTGAGTAGTTACATCAGACACACATCTGTGAGAGGCTGTGAGGCTAGAAGGGTTACTTATGTAAAAAGATGTACAGATCATGTCCAAACACAGAGCCTCGATATGTGAACCCCCCCACCCAAAAAAAAAAAAGGTATTAAGTTACAGAAAAATGTGCAAATTATTAGGTTGATCTCCACCGTCCTGCTGCATGAAAAACATGGCATAAACCAGATTAGAAACTAGGCACATTCAGATGGTTTTGGTTTCTTGTGGAATGGCAGCAGAGTTACCACGGGTAAATCCATAGAAGACAGTTCCATACCGCAGTGTTTTGGTGGCTTACACTTAAGCTACATTCACAGGAACGTGTGCCCGCCCAGTCATAGCGTTCTGGAGAGTAGATGGGACCGTATCCCTCTGTGAGCCTATTGCAGGCTATGGGGGATATACATACATCCTCCATATGTCCATGTGAGTGAACCCTAAGGCAAGCCTCCTTCCAAGGACATTTTTGCACGTTAGCTGTTTGTTGTAAGGACAAATGTCTTAATGCCTTACCACTTTTTAAGAAAAGAAATGTGAGGATTACAAACATTAAATAAGTTATCATTTTCATTGTGAAAGTGCCATGCCCTAAAAATGGTGCCTTTTTTATGCCGGGACACACAGAATTAAAAAAACATGTACCTTAACTCCCTATACGTCTTGTTTGAGCGGTGGGAAAATCTGCAAATATCTCATTCATGACACTGGACATGTGGCTCAATAGAATCGTTTGAATAACATGATATTGTAAGTGTAGTGCCATGGGCTAAGCCTACATAATCTACTTATTTTATTCAATGTATTATGCATACAATATTTGTATTTGCATTAATGAGCCATCTACTCATTCACCAGCTTTTCCTTCCTAACAAATATTACCAAAATGTATAAAAGCTGCTATAACACTTAAGTAGAACAGCACCTTCTGTAAGACCTGCTTACTACTGGGCTATTAAATATTAATACCAACATCAAAATAGCTAAACATCGCTTCAAATGTTTTTATTATCTTCTCATCTTCTGTTACCAAGATTTAGTCATGCAAAATGTAAACGACTGTAAACAGAATCAGTGGGAAATTCCTATCAAGGGAGTTTTAAAAGCCAAAAATAAATGTTTCATGTGTCTTCCATGGCTTTGTGCGCAGTCATTTGCTTTAGAACAATCCACATGGTGTTCAGAGAAAGACATGCAGCAGGTTGTTTTAGGGAATAATGTGTACGTACAAAGACAAGACTTTAGCAACGTGACTTTGCATTTTGTACATTATATTGTCAAGGACATTTCGAGTGAGGCTTCACAGCTAGACGGGTTCAAGCCAATGGAGCAAGGATGTTCTTCCCTTCTTCCATTACAGACCGTTATTACCAATAGCTAAAAGTTTATAGCTAAGTAACAGAAAATAATCTTTGTATCTAAACGGTCAGTATGATTGAACACCAAGACCTGCTTTATGTGAAGCCTTCACGTGATTCTAGTAGAAGCAGGGAGAAGTTGCTCAAAAGTTTTAGCTGGATGGATCTTGCATGCTATCAAAAAAATGTGGAAGATTTCTTCCAAAAACTACACCACCATGTGTACAGGTCATGTTTGATTGAAACTCATTTCTTTTCAAGTAAACCATACAGAGGACATCCTGGAGTATGTGGTTCACAAACAAGGCATTGGCGGTATCACAGGCCCTTACACAATTATGAAAATCTTACACAATTCTGGATTAGGAAAAGTACAATGTTTCCTTTGCATTGAGTAGGGTAGAAAGGAAATAGAACAACAGATAAATTACTATTTGCAGCGTTTTCTTAGGTAGACCTTTTCAGTTTTGCAAGGATAGTAGTAAAGTTAGATGCATCTTTATTATACATACCCATACATGTGAATGGACACAAGAACTGAAACTAAAAACAGTAGAAGTAAAAGTGCAGACCTCTTAAAAACGATTTAAAACTATTCGCCAAAATAATAACCAATAGACTCAATAAAATATCAGTAGTATAGCAGCAAAAATGGTAATCACTTAAAAATACAAAGTTTATTGAAAACTCGCTCAGGAAAAAACACATTACACCCCTATTCACCACTGTACCAAGTGACGGAATCACTTTAGATATGGCTTAAGTCAAAGATTAGATATGAAACATCAGTATTGACTGGTCTTACTGGTATAAGGCAGGAGATACATTATTAGAGAGCGTACTTACCCAAAATACCATATGGTCCCCTCCACCAGGAGTAAAATAAATCTTATCAAACCAGTATTTCCTACCACTCACATGGTGCTGCAAAAGTTTGGCATGACACTCCCAATATTAACCGCCATCGCTGTCCTTTATACGACTCCCCATGCATCAGTTTACTCCTTAGGATTTGTATATCATGACTTTCCCCTTCAAATGACACCAATTAAGAATGTCCCCTTTCAACCTTAATATTTGGCATGCTGATGGAGCCCCTGGCAGAATAAATTAAACAATTCCAGCTCAATAAGGACATCACATTACAAAATACAAACAATCGCATAGGGCTATTTGGCGAGGACATTATTATGTGTTTTTCTCCATGTACTTTTCTAAAGGAAATCTAGAATCTTGTCAGAATTCTCGTCAGTATACTTCTATCAGGTGAACAACACAAAATCCATGATCCTTAGCTTAAAGCGGTATTCCCACGAAGACAAGATTCTTATATAACAAAATAACACATTCTCCAATTCACGGTTATTAACAAAAATACAACCTTTCACAGATATAATTCCAACCTGTCTCTATCAGTCTTGGTGTACATAATTTCGGCTGCCCTGGGATCCAACCGTAATTCTTTTGGATTACAGTCAGGCAGATTCTTCTCATGAATAGTTTTTCTTGTCTGTGCACTGCAGTGCTCTCTTCCTTCTGCCCTTCCCCCTGCATTAGAAGACCAGCTCAGACACAGGCACTTCCTGTCAGCATGCCGCAGTGTGCAGAGACTTACTCTACTAGCTACAGACAGATAAGGTCTTTATCCAGGGGAGGTGGAGAAAGCTTATAGCAGCGCTGATAGAAAAAGAGAGATGAGAAACATCCTATGTACTAGATACTAGTAGAATGTTAAGAAGCTAAATAAACCTGTACCCTGATAATCAAAGCATGTTGTCAGCACACAACATCTCATATCACAGAGGAATCATGAAGTATCTGCTTACAGAGTCAAAGTCCACAATGAGTTATAGGAACAACAATTAAACTGAGTAAAATCGTAAAATGAGAGGGTTAAAAATTATATTTATTGTGCAAATCACTAGCAGATTAAAATGTGAGAACTTTCTTTCATGGGCAAACCACTTTAAGCCTTAAACAAAGCAAATAGTTGAAGCAAAAATAAATGATTTGGCTTCAACTAGCATAGAAGTCATTGAGGCTAACTTAAACTCCAAAGGTATATCAACCATTTGGATTTCTCTGACAACAATTGCATGAAATCTCTAACCACCTTAACCCCTTCGCGTCAGAGCGTTTTCTCGTTTTTTGCTCCCACGTTCAAAAATCTATAACTTTTTAATCTTTCCAAGTACAGAGCTGTGAAAGTGCTAATTTTCAAAGTTTACTTCTCAGTCGTGTTATTTATTATTCCTTAATCAGATTACAAGAAAGACTACATACTACATATTTGGTAGGACTGTGCCTCAATTAGAAATTTATGGAAGAGAGTGGGAAAGCTTTTATCAAAAGTATGCGGTGCCCCCCTTATATTCACTTTGCCTTTAACCTTATTTCCCTGTTCCAAAGAACCATAATCTTACATATTCTACAAGCTACTAGATCAAAGATATTTAAGTACTACAAGTATGACAAAATCCATTTTCTCCGGATGGAATAAACTGTACCATACAAATGAAAAAACACCATGCTGTTGAGTATTAACTGTTCCAATAAAAAACACAACAGCCATGAAGCAGCTTGCAATGCTCAAATGCCAAAATGATTCCATGTGCTAAGTGCACTCAGCTCTGTTGCCTACACAGAATGGCCAATCCTGACTTCAGTCCAAGTCAATAAGAGAGGTTTCCATAAAACCACAAGATGTCTCATGCTACTATTCATTTACAACAAGATGATTGTAAAGACATACATTGCTCAAACCATTGAGGATGTTTTTCATTGAAATATTAAAGTGTTTTATTAAAGTATTTATCTGCACTTATGAATATTTCTAAAAAAAACTTTCCCTTCTGTACTCCTATGGACAGCGAGCAGGCAGAATAGGAGTACTGTATATAATAGAGTAGAAGCCAATTTTTTCAGTCCCTCTCGCTTATACTTGAGTGAGTCATCCAGAAGGAGAACTGGCAGCCTGCCAGTTTGACTGCGTTTTGCCACAAGTCGCCCAGACAGCCCAGGACAACTGCGTCCAGCACTAGTTTATAGCAACACATCCACTGGGCTCCTAGGGACTCCAGGAGGAGTGAGGAGGTATGGACTGGATTACCATTGAAGTTCCAGTGTGTTGCAGACTAGCTGCCAGCAATCTCTCACCAAGAAGAAGACTACCCAAAAGTTAACTCCAGGAGATATTTATATTTAATGTTTGTGGCATGAGTTTTTGGCAATTATTTACATATCTGCCAAAGACATAATTGCATGCCAAGTTTTATATGAAATTTATATCTGGGTGTGCTATATACAGTGTTTGTGGGACATTTATCAAGGCTTTTTCACAAGAAAACTGGCATAGAAGAATAATTATTATCCCCTTTAATCAAGCTCCAAATCAAGGGGACGCGAGCTTGGGTGTTCCCCACGTACTA
Source organism: Engystomops pustulosus (assembly GCF_040894005.1). NCBI lineage: Eukaryota > Metazoa > Chordata > Amphibia > Anura > Leptodactylidae > Engystomops > Engystomops pustulosus. Next base: position 205,749,375 of record NC_092412.1, on the reverse strand, counting down.
AGTAGACCATGTGAACGTTCACCTTTTTGCACAAAGCTTTGGCCGTGGGTGCAACGCCGGAGCATGATAAATCCCCCCATTTGTAAAAATAGATTTCAATTGACCTGCATTGCAGAAGTTTTTTGGTTTCAGCTATTTAGCATTTTGGCAGCATTATTGATAAGCTGGAAAAATGCGTACAAGGTGGTGTTCCTGTTGAGATCAGTGCGATCTACTACCACCTATAATGCTACATTTCCATTTTGTTATTGGAAGGTCAGCGAGAAGCATCTGCACCGCCGTTTCTAACGTGAGATCAGAGCTCTGATTTTGTGTCACCTTGAAATATTTTTAGGCAGGAATAAGCTTCAAAGCAAGTGACAGAAATGCTAAGTATCCATCAAAGAGAATATGTTAACAAAGCTGCACTTAATTAATCAGATCTTTGTGAGTCAGGATTCATAGGAGAAAGCCCAGCTGTGCGTGTTCATCAGGTGAAATGGAGAAATCGCCTGCACAATTTGCATAATTGGTCCTTAAATTTAGCAAACATTAATAATTTAAAAGTTTGAAATAAGGAATTTTCTCGATAAATCATAAGTCACTATGAATCAATCTTAGTAGTAATGGGTTTTTTTTTTGGTAAAAAAAATATTCTTTGTGCAGACCATTAGCAGTTTTCAGGGGGTAAAATATTTTCTTAAAGGACATCTACCATCAGGATCAAGGATTGTAAACCAAGCACACTTTCATGCTGGTGAGTGTCCACTTCGGCAGCATCTGCTCTTCTTTTAGCATAGTATGCCCTTGTTTTTACAAAAAAAGGCTATAAAATTATACAAATGAGCCCGAGGAGCTCCATGTTCCCTTAACATCTATGGATCCTGGAGCTCCTCAGACTCTTTTGTAGAACTTTTAAAGCCTTTTTTGTAAACACAAAGGGCATTAGAAGCTAAAAGAAGAGCGGATTCTGCCTTTAGGGTGCACTCACCAGAATGTAAGTGTGTTTGGTTTACAAGCCTTGATCCTGGTGGTAGATGTCTTTTAACACAAAGTTGAATTAAAGCAGCTCTGCATTTGAGTTGGACAACTCCTTCAATGTCTCACCTCTGGGACTCTCACCTTTTTGAGACAACAACAGTCCTTTGTCCAATTGTCCTTGACCTTTGTCTCTCTAAGAGAAGAACCCAAATTGAGAGTAAATGGAAACACAGTCACATATGTGATTCAATCCATTCCAGTTAACAAAAGCTTTCGAATCAGCTAACAGCTATCTATCAATTTCCCAGAATAATGAGCTGAATGCCAGGTCTTAATCAATCTGAGATACACAGAATATCCTCTGCATTTACCATACATTACTGTGGATCACCCAGATAAAGATTTTTACACTTTGCCTATAAAGTAAAAAAAATCTGATCTAATAGAATAAATACAATAATTCATTGAATGTACATTTTCATAACTCAAAACCCATTTGGTTTAGTTTGTAGTAGAAGAGGTTCTAATAATATGAGCAGTGACTTTTACTGATACACAACATATTACAGGTGGCACAAGAATTCTCACCACAATCCAGATCTATATTCGGGCTATGTAAAGCTCTGCTAGAAGTCTAAATGATAGGTTTAACCCCATTAGAACATTGGGCTAACCGGCTAATCAGAAGGGGTACAACAGCTGTAACTACCACTGGTTATGAAAATGGGATTCCCATTCCCTCTGACTGGAGTGGCAGCCTGTGCTCATGTTGGTGATGACCCTTAAATGCAGTTGGTGCAACAATCAATGTCCCTCCCCACTACTGTGATTTTATTGGTGGATCAGTCGCTATTACACCTGGGAGTTTCTCAGAGGCTCTCATGGCGGTCACTGAGCAAACAACATAACAGTAACTGCATTTTTGCCACACTTGGATTTTTTTCCAGCACACAATATTAAAGCAAATCTTCCACTTCCCCTTGTGGTAGATTAACTATTAACGTTGCTCAGTAGACTCCCAGTAGCGTTAATCTGACATTTTGGTTTATTATGAGCATAGCTCCTGTAGATTCCTTCTAAAAAGAGCTTTTAATTGTTTGAACATTAATCTCAGGGACTATGGGGGCCTCCCCGGAGTCCCTCCAGGCTTCTGGGGTTCTGGCTATTATACGACCCATGCAGCCCTTCATCTCCAACTTTCTGCTCCTTCACTCACCCACCCCCCTTTCCGCTCTGTGCCCAATATCTCGGCAGCACAGACATAGCACAGCGTGTGCTTCCATGAGATTCCTGGCAGGGGTAGAAGGAAGCACCATTTATTTAGCCGAAAACAAGTTGTCATACAGCTTTGTAGAGCAGTACGAAAAATGCACTAAAAAGTACAAATAGTATATAAAAATTTATTTGAATCACAAAATATTGCAAAGGTTATATTGAGAGTCCCATAAAAGAATGCTCGACAATAGATTAGGGCTACTGGTATTTTATTAATGATGGAGACATCATAGTAGGTAGCCTTCTGTGCATGCAATTTATTTCTAACTATATGTAGAATTTACAGTACCAAACAGTAGAGGTCCAGCATCCAGGCAAAAAGTATGGTAATATAAAAAATCCACTTTATTCAAAAATTGTTAGAAACATATAGAGACGTCCTATAACATGGTAAATCTTATGGTAAATCCCAGCCTTTATGAGAAACCCAAACTAGTGCTGTGTATGTGACGCAAAAGATTATTTAAATGCATTTTCAATGTGATCTACTTTTTAGAATTCTGAATAGTTAATAAATTAAAGTAAATGTATCCATTAGTTGTGTAGGTGGAATAAACAATAATAAACTCTTTTATACCATCAGAAAATGAACACACAGAACTATCTATGCACTTTCTTGCTATTTGTTTTGCCATTAATGACTTTTTTGTCGGCATCTTAGAAAAAAATGAGTCTGATTAAGTAGAACATTGTGTTAAATGTATTTTATTCCATTTAGTCATAATGTGCCTTCGGAAGTAGAAAGAAATAAAAGTGTAGAGAATATGTATTATGGAAAGTCTAGCCTTTAGCTTTTTCTTGATAAAATAAAATGAGACTTGCATGATAAATAGTATAGAAAATGTCCATGAGCTGTGCAGTTGATGAAATAAGGGATATGTATGTAGTCATATCCATGTACCCTAATATAAAAAACCGTACACCCTAATACATAGGGTAAAATCCATTGTAGGTCTGTAGACACGATTTCACAGATATAGATATGGCACAATTGTGCCATCTTCCAATCAAAAGTTATGGGGTTTTGATAAAAACCCAGACCCAAAAAGTAGCTCACTGATGGGAGTGGGATAGAAAAACTCCCCCTCACAGTGACATCACAGACAGGGGTGGGGGTCAAAAACTACCTGGGTTTAAATTAATGAAGCAGTCACATGATGTGGTTCAGTCTGAGTGACTATGACAATAGAAGGCCGGATCGATGTCTATGCCCTGTCCTTGGGCCAAAGAATTTCTTCCTATTCCACTAGCAAGAATTTAGCAAGAACACTAAAGTAAATTGTTGTTATTGCTGTGGGGGTCAAAATTAGGTGATCCGTAAGTAATATGGAAAACTCATAAAACATGAATAAAACTGCACAATTTTTCTGTACTGCAAAATGCCCGTTAGAGATAAGTGTCAGCTCCTGATGGAAGTCCGGAGGCTCTGTCCTTCCATTTGATTGTAAAACCTATTACACAGATGATAATGATAAGTTTGCTACACTGTAATTTGCCATGTACAGAAGTGACAATCAAATGAAAAAGTTATAGATACATGAAAGATTATAAGAATCATTTTACTTTGATTAAAGAAGATTTTATCAAAGCTGCACAAATATTCTTTTTATATTTAATAATAAAGTCTACTGATGATCAAAAGATGAAACAGAATAATATATATGTATATATATATATATATATATATATATATATATATATATATATATATATATATATAATAAATGCTCAATAGGAGGGCACAGCCTCTGGGCATAAGAGAGTCCAGTCTAATCATAAGCAAGGAAATATGCAAGGAAAATATAGCAAAATCTAGCAATCTGATAGATCGGGGTCTGCTGGAAATCATCAATGGACCATGCAGCTACAACATTATTATCAACATTATCCACTATTTCGAGTGGATAATGTTGCTAAAAAAAATTTTTTAGTGTATGCTGCTTTTCAATTGACAAGATTTGGTTGTGTATATTCCTATGGAAGTAAAATGGTCCAATTTGTTGCAAAATAATGTCACAAAATTAATTTTCCTGGGGTATGAAAGTGATGATTTGATTGTAGGTTAAACAAAGAACATATTTGTATTTTTATATATGGGAGAGTCTTAAGCATTTTTATTAATAGCATCCTTTAAAAGCCCAATACAAGAGAATAGATGTGAACATCTCAACATCAAAGGATTTCGACCACAATCAAAGGATTTCGACCACAATCAAAGGATTTCGACCACAATCAAAGGATTTCGACCACAATCAAAGGATTTCAACCACAATCAAAGGATTTCAACCACAATCAAAGGATTTCAACCACAATCAAAGGATTTCAACCACAATCAAAGGATTTCAAAAAAATCTAAACCCAAAAAAACAATAATGGAAATTCAACAAATATAATTTGAATTGTATCCCTATAAACTATAATGAAATGTAAGTGGTCCCCTTAAAAAATACAATGCGCTGCATGTCATCTTCAAACAAATACTATTCTGAAAAGGAGTTAAAATATTCCTTCAGAAGTAACGCTACCAAGGTAGTAATACCGGATTGGCTAAAGCACCTGAGGATGGGGAAGAGGCAGTTGCATGATGCCGCTGGAGAAAAACATTATTTATTTGCTTTGACTCGGTTCGTTCTATTTATATAGACCTCTGTTTTAATATCACTCAATACTTTTGTAGTCAGTTCTTGGGCATACATGCTGAGCCAATGCAACTGCTGTATGCTGGCAGCCACTCTGAGCTTGAATACAAAGTGATTTTCATTTTCTTTGTTCCAGGGAGGAACATCATGAACAATAAGATTCACATTGTGCGGGAATAACAAAGTACACATGGTATATCACAGCGAGGAAAATCAGGACGTCGTATGTGACAGAAGACAGCAAATCAGGCAATTTCATGGTTAATGGCGACAAAAGAAAATATTAAAATTACATGCAACAAATAAATTCTGTGTCACCACTACTCTCCCTTATAATCTCTAAAATTAGAGTTTAAATAGAGCCGTATGAATTGGGGCTACTCCGTAAGGACTGAAAACAATATCAAGCTTATCCTGCTCCGGTGCCATCCTTTGCTTATTGATTACAATTCAGTTATGCACGCACGCTCAGAGGAAGTGAATGCAGGTTTTAATCAGAATTTTAAAAAGGTTCACGGTATAATTGATCTTCTCTTCCATCCACTAATGAAAAAAAATAGATTCTGTTATCAGTCAAAAGCATTTGCTCAGTTTTGGCCGAGGTGAAGCTTAGACTCATGTAAGGCTAACCACTTACATTGCCTAATCTGGATCAGGATTGTCTACCTTAATAAAAACTTTACATATATCCCTTTCTTTAAAGAGGATTAACAATAAGACAATGGGGCATATTTATCAGGGCATTACCTAGAATCCAGAGCAATTGTGATGAACGTTAGAAACTACTTTGGGTGGGAAGTTTCGATCTAACTGTAAGGTTATTCTCTCTTCAGAGACTCTGAGGTAGGGATCTCTAATGGAAAGGGCTTGAAGTTCCGCCAGTCTTTTGGCTGAGGTGATAGTCACCAGAATGGATGTCTTAAGAATAAGAAATCTTAAATTATTTCCCTCATTTGTTTTACAGAGCTCTTTTGTTAGAGAGTTAAAAACTACAGATAGATCTCATTGGGAAGCACGGTGGCTTAGTAGTTAGCATTCCAGCCTTGCAGCGCTGGGGACCTGGGTTCAAGTCCCAGGGTCAACATCTGCAAAGAGTTTGTATGTTCTCTCCGTGTTTGTATGTGTTTCCTCCGGGTCCTCCGGTTTCCTCCCACACTCACAATTAGATTGTGAGCCCCATTGGGGACAGGAACCGATTTGGCAAGCTCTATGCAGCGCTGCGTAATCTGTGTGCGCTATATAAATAAAGAACTATTATTGAGGGGAAACTTTTTTTTTAACCCCTTAAGGACGGAGGGTTTTTCGGCTCATTTCTCGCTCTCCAACTTCAAAAATCCATAACTTTTTCATTTTTCCGTGTACAGACTTGTGTGAGGGCTTATTTTGTGCGTAACTAATTTTACTTTCCCATGATGTTATTTATTATTCCATGCCATGTAGTGGGAAGCCGCAAAAAAATTCCAAATGTGGTGCACTCTGCGCACCAAATAACACCTCTACTTTATTCTTTGGTTCGGTACGATTGCGGTGATACCAAATTTATACAGGTTTTATTGCGTTTTAATACATTTTCAAAAATTAAACGAATGTGTACAAAAAAGAAAATAAAATTTTGCCATCTTCTGACGCGAATAACTTTTTCATACTTTGGTGCATGGAGCTGTGTGAGGTGTCATTTTTTGCAAAATGAGCCGACATTCTCATTGCTACCATTTTGAGGACTGTGCGACATTTTGATCATTTTTTATTACATTTTTTATGTCATCTAAAAAGGTGTAAAAGTTGCGTTTTGGACATTTGGGCGCCATTTGCCGTTCAATAACCGTTTTTATATTTTGATAGATCGGGCATTTTGGGCGGCGATACCTAATGTGATTTTTACTATTTATTATATTTTATATCAGTTCTAGGGAAAGGGGGGTGATTTGAACTTTTAATATTTTATTATTTTTTACATTTTTTAAACTTTTTTTTCCCACTATTTCTTAGACCCTCTAGGGTACATTAACCCTAGATGGTCTGATCGCTCCTGCCATATACTGCAATACTACTGTATCGCAGTACAGGCAGTCCCCGGGTTACGTACAAGATAGGTTCTGTAGGTTTGTTCTTAAGTTGAATTTGTATGTAAGTCGGAATTGTATATTTTATCATTGTAGCTCCAGACAAATTTTTTTTTTTTGCCCAAGTGACAATTGGAGTTAAAATTTTTTTGATGTAATTGGACCAAGGATTATCAATAAAGCTTCATTACAGACACCTTACAGCTGGACATTGCAGTCTGGGACTATAGTAAAGCCTCCAGAGAGCTTCACTAGAGGTCATAGTGGGCAGAGGGGTCCGTCTGTAACGATGAGTCGTCTGTAAGTCGGGTGTCCTTAAGTAGGGGACCGCCTGTATATGGCATTTCTGCTCACTATACATTACAATGAGCCACAGGCTCATTGTAATGGATATGCAGAAGCCATGTATCCTCGGGTCAAACGAAGACCCGAGGGTACCATGGCAACCGATCGCCGCCCCCCGATGACGTTCGGGGGAGCGGCGATCGGAGGTAAGATGGCGGCGCCGCCAAATTTAAAGTGCCGGCGGCAAAGAAAAGGTTAACACCCGCGATCGGTGCAAGCTCCCCAAGGAGCTTCTATGAGTTTAAGTGAATTGAAAACTTTCACTTTTGCATTATTCCTTGGCGCAAATAGATCTATGGAAGGAACTCCCCACCCTACAACTTCCCCTTGAAAAGCTAGGACTTCTCCAAGGTTCTGGACTTAATACCAGGTAGGAGGGGCCCATGACCCCTCCTGGGGGGGCAGACGTGTGTCTGCACCTGATATAATCAGACACCTCTGATGCTCCTTGTCTTTTGTCTTGGAACCCATTTATCATCAAGTGCAGAGAAAGATCTTAAGCTGTGGACTATCAGGTTCCATTAGGACCACACACAAGGTAACTAACTTACTCAACTGTTGATACTTGTAGTGCTACCTTTGTATTTTGTACTCAGTTTAACTGTATATATCTCTATTGGATATATTGTCTTGTCTAGTGTGCCTTTTAGGCAATATAAAATTTAACCTGTGTTGCCCTTTCATCTCGATCCACAAATCCCACATAGGCCTCTCGGTTATATACATTCTATCGGGTTGGTTCCTCACCCTATATGATCCCGTAACAGACTGGGCTTATATTAAAGGAGAGCTGAGGGCAGCTTAATTGGGTTGATAAGGTTCTGTTTCACTGAGGCTGTTTCTAGCCATTCAGGGTTGTGATTTATTGTCGTGCCATATCCGGAAGTTTTGTGGACAACTTTAAATCACTTCCTGAGCCTCTCAGAACCCGTGTGTTCTGGGAGTGTCTATTAAAGGATAATTAAGTGACCTTGCATACCCTTCAGGGGTCCGAAACTTCACGGTTTCCTTCACAAACCCCTTTACCCTCCAGTCTGAAAATCCAAAGTATATATTTTTAGTATATAGGGTTGGAGAAGAAATCTCACATTTATCAGCCATTATGCAGATTCTCAGTCCAGATGGAGAAGGTAACAGAGACCCCAATGTCAGACATGACAGACCTACCAGTTGTTTTAAAATTAAAAGGGTATTCCCATTTCAGCAAATTAATGTTATTGTTTGTATTATAAAAAGTTATACAATTTTACAATATACTTTCTGTATCAATTCCTCACGGTTTTCTAGATCTCTGCCTGCTGTCATTTTATATAAATTATATGTTTACTTCCAGTGGACAGTAATGTGACCATGGTCACACAGGTGCATGGCTCGTTATATCACACAGCTGTGATTACCTTCTGTGCTGCTAACGAGTTGTGCACTTGTGTGACCATGGTCCGATTCCTTTCCACTGGAAGTAAACATATAATTTATATAGAATGACAGCAATCAGAGATCTAGAAAACTGTGAGGAATTGATACAGAAATTATACTGGAAAACTTAATCATAAAACTTTTATCATAAAAATTTTATCATAAAAACATTAACATTCATTTTCTGAAATGGGAACACCCCTTTAATTAGCCATGCGATCCCGGCTTCCCACGTCAGCCGTTAAAAACAGCCCCCTCAGACTGTCAGAAAGGTGGGGGCTGAAAGCTGAGGAGTAATTGAGCAGCACATGCAAGTCACATGTTTTTTGTTTTATTTATAGTGTACAAACTAAAACTAAACACTGGGACTCACCAGAGGATTTTGTCAAGATGCCAGGAAGGTTAAAACACACAATTATACTGAAATGCAAATGCCCAGAAAAGGCAAAAAGGCATCTTTGCAATGCCGGTGTAATGGGCTTACGCATCCTCTCTTTAGTGAAAATTAGGCCCCTGGTGACAGGCTCCCCTTAAGTTATTTTGTCCAACCCCTGATAATATAGACAGATATTTAAGACGTAGAGCTACATACAGTATGTTAAAAATATAAAAACCCATTAAGCCGTGTACCCTACACCAATCTCTGTAACTTCCTCCAGCAGTTTTCTCTTGCACCTTTGCTCACTTACAGCTAAGCCCTCGGCAGGGTGTATTTAGGATTCATACAGTATTCTCCGTCGTGTTTGCCCCCAGCAAATACTGTATAAATTGCCTCATGTCTGTCGTCTGTTAAGATTCTATTTGAAGTAAATACTTTGAGCACATATAAAATGAAAAGCTAACACAGACAAGAGTATATACATGGAAGGATTACTTTTGTTTTATATTTAAATAATGAGGTCGGTAAAATAGGTTCAGGAGTTTAATTAATTTCAACACAGGTGGAGGGTGAGATGGGAAAAATCCAAATCACACAGGACTTAGAGGCAAGAGAGAAAGGTCTCATTCTATAATTTACAAAGTCCTTTTGACAACTGCAAAAATCGGAATAAGTTTTCGTCTTCCCCAACCCAAGCGTTTCATACTATATAAATGTAAAACAGGTTTTTGTAAAGCAGATTTACATTTCTAGATAAAATACAATGCATAAATAATCCTACAGCAGATTGCATATGCTACAGGATCATCCTACGGGAGTTGGACTCCCTAGCATCTGTACCTGATATGCCTGTAAATGTTACTAAAGAAGTGCTGGTGAGAATGTGTGCTCCATTCACTTCTATGGCACTACTGGGACCTTGTCTATAGCTGGGTTAGGAGTCATTTCTTGTGGGAGAAGCTGCAGTTTTTATTGACACAATTTTAGGAAATGTATAACCTCCTCATGGCCTTTTATTCAAATATTTATGGGTGGTGAAATGTCGTTCATTTTGCCTGTTTTTCCTCTTGCCGTATGGGACTGAGTTTAGATTTTCACACCATGACTAAGGCTTGAGAGCAAGCTGAAACGCGTAGGTGGATTACCTACATGTCACTTTTCCTGCACTTTTTAATGTAAGAAGAATAAAGTTTTGAAGTTTTATGGGATGTGCCACGTATACTCTTTCTTACTTAGATATTAACCCCTTAGCGCTATGCGTACATGTACGGTGCAGAGGTGTGAGGCTGTATGAAGAGGGCTCACTGAATGAGCTCAGTCAACAGAAACAAACATTATCCAGTACAATTCTCTGGCTTGCCTCCTACTTCCCCTAACTTCTGAATGCTAGATGTAGAATCTGTAAACCTTCCCTTATTATTCCACTCTCTGGGTAGCCTGTCAACTCTTCACCTTCAGGGTTATGCTGACTCACTTGGCCACTGTATAGTCGCATACATAATTACCTTGCCCTTTTTGTCTCTTTTACTATCCTTCCACTTTACGTTTGTTCCCCCTCTTTTATTTGGTTACATTGAAATCTACATACAGTAGCACACAATGACTTGTCCTGGATATATATCTATACATCTATCTTTAGTAACCACCTGAACCTGAGAATCCAATACTAGAATCCTGTGGTTGATGTCACATCATCCTAAGTTAATTTTTGCCTTCCTATACTTTGTTACCAAACCATCAGAAAGCTCAAATGTACTTGTAACCTTGGATTTTCAGTTTATTGATGTTAACCTAGAACAACAGTAAAATCTCTGAATACGCAAAGAAACTATGTTGAGCATATTCTATATTTTGCCTTTTTTTACCTTCTACATTCAATTTCCTGACTTTGACCTGATGCACTGAACAGCAGTGTTCTGAGAGCTCGGGAGATTTGAAAACTTGGAGGTCCTTGTGCCGGTATGACAGAAGTAAGGCTTTAATGTCTAGATGAAAGTTGAGAAAACTAGAAAGAAACCTTTCCCACATGAGTGGTGGTGAAGAAAGTGAGGCAAAGGTATGTAATATTAATGCAATAGCATTTCTCTATGAAACCCAAGCGGTGTAACCCTGACTGCATTCTAATCTTTGTTGTACATTTCATCTACACGTGCCAGGGTTACATAAATGTCTTGTAACATTTTCTAGATAAAGGCAGGTGATAGGAGAAATATTACAATAGGTCATACTTATGATATAAACACCCACTTTAATAAAAAGTAGATTTCCCCCGATTTATTCCCTGGCCACAGCTGGGATTAAAATACATTTGGTACCTACAATAAGCATGTAGGGAGTACAAGTAGTTTTGAAACAGAGGGTTATGAGTGTAATAGAAATTACCATGATGGGCATAAGGTCACCTTTAAAGAGGACCTGTCACCTAAATTTTCGGCACTAGGAGCTGCTTACTAAAGTAAGCAGCTCCTAGTGCTTGATCAAACGCCGCAGTGTTATAGTGATAGCGTTACCGGAAACCTCCGGTAACGCTATCAAACACTGCGGCGGGGTACAGTGTAATCATCGGCCAGCTTGCAAAGCTGTCCGATGTATTCATGAGGGGGCGGTCCGAGGCACTGCCTCTTCCCCGGACCGCCCCGCTAGCTCCATAGGCCGGCAGTGACTGCCGCACGCTAGGTGGCAGTCACCGCCCCTAGCCATGCCCCAACCCCGCCCCCTCATGAATACAGCTTTGCGAGCTGTCCGACAATTACATCCTACCCCGCCGCAGTGTTTGATAGCGTTACCGGAGGTCACGATCAGTAGGCTGGGGGTGCAGGAGAAAATCAGTCCTCACTATTGCTAGCAGCATGTAAAAAAACTCCAGAGCCTTGAGTGATGTCACAAGCATGTGATCAGATCCTGCACACACAACACAGTACATGTACAGTGAAACCTATTTCAGCAGACCTCTTTACACAGGAAAGGGGTGATTTGGAGATTCGGGACAGCTTCCTTAGAGAAAAAAATCACTGATTGAATAAAAAAAATATACTGTCTTTTAATGAGGGGTCCTCTCACCGAGGTCATCTCCTGTACCGGTTTCACTGTGTATATCATATATACACATACTGTGATGTTGCCATGTATTATCTTTTTATTCCTATGTAGGTGTTTTATAGTGTAGTTGGACATGTTTTAATATATATTTTTCTTTCTGGTGTAGTAGATTAATGTATGATCATGTCTGACCATGATGCAGAGATCCAGTGTTGTTTCGTGTCCGCTCTATGACTTCCCTGCCTTGCTCTGCACTAGATCTCTGTACAAGCAGAAGCTGATCCTGTGTCCTCATTGGCTGCACTGCCTGTGCATGAGTGTCCTCAGTGCTCTGGCCTCAGTGCCCTCAGCTGATGTCACAACCAGGAAAACACTTATCTTTGCCAAAAGTAAGCCAACCAGTTTTTTTGTAAGACATAATACTATATGTTGTAGAATAACAAGTTATAAACGCCCAGCACCAATACTGAACATCTCCTGTTTGTGTTTATCCTAAACCTGTGGGTGTTTGTTTACAGTATTTTTTTCTGTTATTTTTGTTAACATTGTTGTAAAGGTAATATGCAAAGGCATAAATTACTCTTCAAAGGATTATGTGTAAAATTATATGTATATATGTGTGTATACACATTAGCTGTAGCCCCCAGCATGGTAAATAACTGCTCTTAGCTACAACAAAATAGAATGGGTTAATAAATAATAATAATCTCTCTATATGTATCTGTCTTTCTATCTATTAATATTACCTCACACATAAGCTGTTTTATTCTCATTGCCTCTAGTAACCAATCAAAGGTCAGAGCCTATATGAATGACCTGTGGCAAAATAGCAATCAATCACAGCAGCAGCAGATAATGGTTCCTGTATATGTTGGTCAATAAGTGAATTTTGGAAAGCATGGGGTGAAAATTTCAACTTAAAACAGAGTCTGTAAGGTTCCCTGAGTCACAGAGAGCGGCTGTTCAAAATTTGGTGATTGTAAACGCGACAGTGCAGATTCCTTTAGTGGATATACACACACACATACATACACTTGGATTTATATAATTTATTATGTATATACACATGAGGTAGACAATACTGTAACTCAACAGATCTGGAGGGTAAATTAGACTAAATTAAAAAAAAACTAAGTAAAAAGGCTGTAATCACTAGTCTGCGGAGAAGAAGCAGCCCTTCTATTTCGCTCAGTTCACTACAGATGATGCAGTGCTGTGGAAATAAACATAATTCAAATGTGACACAAGAAAGTAAAAGCAGCAGCGCCAGGAATAAATCAATCTGCCCCACACATCATAACTCACAGGAATGATCAAGATGTGGAGGAAAGTTTTTTTCCAGGGTCATTTCAGCAGAAGATTGTGACCTTCAGGTATTCCTTGAACTTATGTTGCTACTTCCCATCTGTGTCAGAGTTTGTTCAATCTGCGTCTACAGGGGGGGTTATGCATTTATGCTGTTTCTGCAAAGATAGTAAACATTGGAGCAGATGGAAAGCCAAAAAGAAGTGACATTCACTGCAATGCAACATGCCGATTGCAAATGCAAAATGTGTTTCTTCTTGTTTATGTTAATTTCACCTTATGTAATACGATGACCGATTCATAGGTCCATATCCATAATGATAGGTCACAAATATAAAGGGAAAACTCCCTTTAAGTCATGGCTGCCAATGTAATTGGAATTGCCAGAAACATCTTTGGCAATACCATTTGTCGAGTCCCGGGGATCAGATCTATCGTAAATCTACTCGACAGTTCAATGACATAACAATGCTGGAACATCTTTTCTTGGAACTCTGCCTTGAGTTTACTTCTGTCATTCCTCTTGGAAATACATGGATGACGTGACACTTTAGTAGAGTGTGTATCTTCATCAGACAACGTCAGCACTGATTTGTATGTTATGTACCTCTTTGACCAATGCATGGTTAAATGGTGCGACCAAATTGCAATACTCATACATTACTCATACATTTGTGGGAGGCCTGGCTGGAATTTATAAAGTCACAAAACAAATCAATAATCCGCTTCAACGGCCTATATAGTGTCCAATTCTGAATGGAATAAAGTACCGTTAAAAAGAGTGTAATAAAAAACGTGCAGCTAAAATGAGCGGCTGAACGATCTACAGATACTCTGATGTCATCATGTGAATATTGTACAATATCTATTGTAAGGTATGAAGATATCAACTTGTACTGGAAAAGATGGGATTGAATTAAAAAAAATAAAGCAAGTTATTTCAGAAAGCCATGAGGTCATTAAATCAATGATCGATATAACAAAATCCTATTATCACATCACAACACAATGTAAAACTGATCTAACTTTAATGATTTCTATGCAACCGGGAAAGCTTAGTACAACAGACGCTTCCCTGCTGCTACTACAAAGTCTAATTTTCCATACAAGGAAGGCACACTTTTGGGCACACCATGCCATACTGTACAATGATTTATTTGCAAATTGCTTCCTGCTATGCTCTGTAACACAAAAGCATTTTATTATACTGGAATATAGAGACTCAGTTCATGTTCTACAATTAACATTAACTTATATGGAATTAATATTCTGGCGCGTGAATGATACAGTTATGCTTCAGTCAGCAAGTGATTTAGTAAATCTGCTTCAATTGCAAGTGGAAGTCAAAATGGTACCAAGATTTATATCTCCAGCATATACTGCAAATTCATTATACATAATCGCACAAATACATCGAGAGTACAGCATGAAGTAAAGCAGAATGACTATTTGGTTATTTCTATTATACATCCCAATAAGGATATACAATTATATGTACCATGAGTAGTGATTACACAATTTGGAAAGCTGCAGTATGGGGGATGTATATAAGCCGTATATATGTCCCCCACAGAGGGCAATGGGCGCACAGCGCCCTATGGGAGTGGTACGGTGCAGCACACATAAGGCACCATACCGTTCCATAGCCGGGAGAAAGATAGGACATGTCCTATCTTTCCCCGTAATACGGAGCTGTGCGCTATACATCGGTATTGAGAATGACAGGAGTGCTCACCTCCTCCTCCTCAACTAGGCGCCAACATGTGCCCACCGTGCTACCGTATGGGGGCACATCGTCGTGTGAATGTATCCTTATAGTTAATTATAGGATGTAAAGTCCAGACTTTTAGGAGTTTCAACTCCTTAACATGTGCCACACTGTTTTTAAAAGGGACCTGTCACCACATTTTTCAAAAATACAGCTAGTGGAAAGTTCCCATAGTGGCCTATAAACTATAGCTAAAAATGTCCTAATGTCATGTGACCAGGGTGACATCATCTTAGGCCCTTCAGCCTCCTAATATTAGCAAACACATGAAATCACAGTAGCCTACATGGATGCATGGAGAGGATTAGATGTCCATGGAGGACATTAGCAAACTGTACAATATGCATATATCTGAGCACCTGTGTGACCATGGTCAGAATTCTGTCCACAGGAAGTAAACAATGAAGCTTTCATTAGAATGAAAACAAGCAGAAATCCAGAAAACTGTGAGGAAAATGGTATCATTTTTCATAATACAAACACTATTTTGCCGAAATGGGAATACCTATTAAACCCATAATAAAAGGTCTGAGGTTTGATGCATGGTGCTTTTATTTGGAAGAGTTTTCTGTGAAGAAAACAGTGGGTCAAAGGAGTTCTCCATGCAGGTGACACAAGCCATCCTTAAAGGAAATCTACAACTTCCCAAGGAAGGTTAACTATTTATTAGAAGCATTGCTCCTGTAGATTTCCTTCAAAACAAACTTTTATTTCTATGTAAATTAATCTGGGGCACTCCGAGAGGGGGTGTGGGGCTCACTAGAACCCCTCTGGAATGTGGGGTCTTGGCTAAAACAGAGTCAGAGCCCTTTTCCCCAAGCTACCTGCTCCTTCATTCGTCCCCCTTCTCCCTCTGTGCCAGGCAGATCGGCAGCACAGAGATATTACTGCTGGTAGTTTATGAAGAATATGCCTTACATCAAAAAACATAGATATCCAGTAAGAATGAATAATTGGGCAGGTCTACCATTTGTGATACCAAACCAAAGAGATGGCCTAAGGCTGTAATAGGGTGACACTGCATTTATCTTGAAAAGTCATTGTGATAACAGATAAATTCTGTGGATGATTATGAAGGAGGAAGGTAAGTACAGATGAGAAAGAAAGAAAAATAAAAAAACAATAGCATTTTCTCTTGAATAAAATATATAATATAAATGCACTAGAGTCACCTGCACTATTCAATTCTGACATTAAAGACGTGCACATGAGTTACACTTTAAATGGAAAGAGTTGCAGTACAAGGCATAACCACTTCTATGTATAATGCTGCTGTGCCTAAAAAAAAAAAAATGAATATGACATGGTTCTCAAAAAATCTCTATGACCCTTTCAATGTACTAAGTGGGTATTTAGCAAAAGAAAAAAATGGAAAAGCGCTGATATTGTGCAGTAGTTTTTATTTACAGGCAGTACAGGTTTGTTCCGAAGTTGAATTTGTATGTAAGTCGGAACTGTATATTTTAGAATTTTGACTCCAGAAAAATTTTTTTTTGTCCCAGTCACAATTGGATTTTCAAAATTTTTGTGGTCGTCTGTAAGTCGGGTGTCCTTAAGTAGAGCACCGCCTGTATCTACTTAGAGTGTATTTGTATAGTATTGGACTCACCTTCTTCAGTTGTGTTCCAAGCCATAACCACTTTGTATAACATGTTAACATTATCTATATATCATTTTAATGTATGTTTTTTACTACCTACTTTAAATAATAATTATTATTTAAATAAAAGGCTTGTAATTTTTCCATGAAGTAGAGTGCCCAAATGGAATTTTTTGGAGCTATTTCATAGCACCAAACACTTTAGCCAAATGAAGATGTCCCTTTGGGTCTGATCCCATATAACTCCTTTAAAACTACATTTAAATGTACTGTTGTATTGACTTGTATTGCTATTCTGTGTCATGATCTCATCCCATGCCTTGATCTGTATTTTACAAAATAATGTCATATTGGGATAAATGAAGGTCTATTGTATCCTATTCTAAAAAATCTTTAAAAAATTCTTGGTATAGAAATGACACTTACCTTTAAGAGTAGCCAGCCTGTCATCCATTTCACAACTTTCCCTGGATACGACAGATTCTTGTAGAGATCAGTATTTACAACCCCAGGGTCCACAGCATTGCAGGTCACATGACTACCTTCCACAGTCAGCAGATGTTGTAGGTAGTAGGTGAATAGTACAAGGGCAAGCTTACTCTGAGCATACGCCCCATGGGCGGAATAACAGCTGCTGTGGGCAGACGGAAAAGAAAAAGTGTTAGACAATGACCAACATTAATTAATAAAGGAGTATTTCGTTATATATTTCATTTTTTTGCTCCTCAGTTTCATTGTTACCATTTCTGTTGTTTCTGCACTTGCTTTTTCAATATATTTTGAAGACTACAGCCAAAAAGAGAACAAATGTAAAATGTCACCACCCGCGGCATTTCCTTTTTCTCTGCAAGGCTGAAAAATCAGTCATATCGACAAAAAGGAGAAAGCTTCAAGCTCCAGACTGGTGAAAATGAAACAGCTTATACTAAGCCATCAAAGAATTCTTCAGACATTTAACAGTATTAGAGCTAAAAGTTTGCCATGCTCTGTGCTTTAGATGACCGACTTTGGGAGGAAAAGCTACTAAATGTCAGTAACATAGTTCTATCATATTTCTATATTGGTTGGGATGAGAACACTTAAGAGTTCAGCTAGTTCATTCAGTCCATTAATCTTAAGTGTTGGACTATATTCTTAGAAAATCTGTTTTTTAACTTTAATACTCCCAATTGTGACATCTTTTCAAGTTGATTTTGTGCATAAGCGCCCAGTGCCCAAAATCAGCATGGGGCACATTTACTAAGGGACGTGCGCCAGTTTTTTGTCAGACTTTGCAAACTGCTTGCCCATGTATTTAATAAGTGCCTCAGTTACATTTGTGTCGCATGTGACCATTTTGTGGCGCAGCTACAGTATGTTTCACGTGACACAAATTTTTGTACTGAAGGGGGCATTCCGGTGGTCAGCTGGTCCATGCACCAGATTTAACATACAAAGTCAGACACAAATGTGTTGCTCGCCCTATGTTAAAGGTGCACCAAAAAAAAGTGGTGCACTCTGTCAGGACACTCTGCACTATACACAGGAAAAATTTACATAGTGCTGTCTGCACTGTTCTTAGTAAATGTGCCCCATTATTATTATTATTATTTTCTTGAAGCAGATTTTTTTATACCACATACCATACTGGAGTACTGCCATTTCCTCTAGGGTATTTATGTACATTCCTCACCCGACAGAGTTTGTCTATCATCATCTATTATCATCTATTATCATCTCAAGTAGTAGATCAACTCTATGGAATTGTCACATGAAAATGTTCTTTATCAGCTAGACACCAAAATGCTCAACATCTCAAAGTGATGGGTTTCTAAGGAGCCTTGGCCAAATATACTATATCAAATGACTTTATTGGCAATCTGCAAGTAGTGAATATAATTACAACAGGTAGCTTGGTATTGTACTGTTCATGTAAAATAAGCTTTCTATTTTGGATATCAACAATATCTCCATAGATCTCTGGGTTTCCATATTTAATTTTTATCAGTGTTTGACAAACATATTTTGTAATTTCTGCCACAATGTTTAAAATACCTTCAGTCACATTTATCATGCATTTTAGCCATTTTAAGACACTTTTAAAAATTATTTTACAAAGAGGGTGTGGTCTTATAGGAGGGGATGGGCATTTGTAGGAAAGGAAATTAATCCAGCGTGTTTAAATAATATTGGTCATCATATTTTACACTGTAACTTACTTAGACCATTATATAATCCTCTTACCGTATACATGGTGCACTTTGATTTTTAGCTTATACATCAGGTAAGCTCACACCTGGACTCTAGCAGTCGGTCACTCTAGCAATACACATATTCATATCAGGACAATACAGCCAGTCTGATGTTATTGAACTGAGAAATCCAGCCTCATCAGAGATCTATGTAACGTATATGCAGTTTGTTTTTGAAAATTTGGTGACCGATTAACTAAGAACTTCTGTTCAAGATATCATTATATTGTATCAGAAAGATTCTTCAACATGGATACATGACTCAAAAATGATGGATGAAGGCTCATATTTACATAAAGGATAGTCTTGATGCTGCCATTCTAAGGACTAGAGCTAAATGAAGGGGCACAGGGACAGATAGTATGCTACAGTGCAATACAGTTATCCTCTGGATCTAACTGTGATCACCTCTCAAAGGTTGGGAGCACGGATTGTGTTCCAAGCTCCTATTGCATTTTTTAACCCCTTAACGACCAGGCCTGTTTTCATCTATGCGGTTTCATTTTTCACTCCCCACCTTCAAAAATCTATAACTTTTATATTTATCCATGTAAAAAGATGTGTAAGGGCTTGTATTCTGCATAACAAATTGCAATTCATAGTGATGCTATATAATATTCCATGCTGTGTACTCGGAAGCAGGAAATAAATTCCAAATGCAGTGAAATTGGTGAAAAAATGCATTTGCACCATTTTCTTGTGGGCTTTTACGCCTTTCACCGTGCGCCCCATATACAGGTCTCCTTTATTCTTTGGGTCGGTATGATAATGGAGATACCAAATTTGAAAAGATTTTATTCTGTTTTTATACATTTACAAAAATGAAAACCTCATGTACAGAATAACTTTTTCATACTTCAACTGTATGTGGTGTCATTTATTGCAACTTTTGATGATGTTTTCAATGCTACTATTTTGAGGACTGTACTGCCGTTTTGATCTTTGTATGACCCAAGATTGTCATATCGGCACTCCCCGATGACATCACAGGGAACATCAATCTAAGCCAACATGGAGGTTCCGGGCAAAGAAGCCACCGGCGATCAAAGGGTTAACACCCATGACTGTTTAACACCAGCGTTGGTTACCGTGAGCCCTCTCCAAACACCCACAGCTGACATGTGATGTTGTTAAATGGTAATGCACAGATTTGCTTGGGGTACCACCATTGGAACACATACCAATCACAACAGTCAGGGTTTGAGTAAAGAAAAGAAAGCACATGGCTATACTAGGCAGTCATTGAACATAGGATATATCAATTTTATGCTGATACTTATAAAACTTCCATAGGCTTATGGATGTCAGAATAGATGCAAGCTTCATGAATAAAACCTCAAAAAACCCTTCATCAGAATTTTAAGCAGCTATACTAACTTGTATTTTCTCCACAGCTTGAATCATATGAGTGAGAAGAACAAATCAATGAGTAGAATAGGATCTAAACCGTACACTCAGGGGGCAGAGTTCTGAAATATTGATCCATTCTTCGATCTGCTCAGATGACAGCATCACTTAATACCTTTATAAACAAATGTTACAATATTTTTGTTCCCCAAAGCTCTTACACTTGAAATTACCATCAAAAGCTCAGCCAACAAGATTGATGCAATCTTGGCTAACACTCAATGCCCCCTATTTTCTCAGAAGGTAATATCAAGTGGATTTTCTGAGCATCTTGTAATCCTTTTTGCTGAGGCACATTACCCCCGTGGTAATCGAAAACAAGACCTTCAATTTCACAGCTATTTTTAGATAGAGATAAAAGAACTTTACCAGATTTATACATCCCCCCACCGCTAAGATATAAAATTTTAAGCAGAGGTTGTAATTTGTGTATTAGCATAAAGACGACCCCTGTGAACTGTCTGCAAGAGCACATAGCTTATTATTCCTTGCAACATTAATAGCGTGAACACGTTTCAGAAAATCTGTACATCCAGTTCATAGAACCTTTCCTCACAAGCATTATCCACTGCAAATGTGCAGAATACATTTAATGTTAAACCTCCAAACTGTGTAACTGCTTTGATCATAGCTACTAAAGTGTTCGATAGAAAACCTGACTAAGGCCATGTGTGGACACAGCCTAGAATTCCTGCTCATGGCCGAATCGAGTCAAGGAGACTGTATGACAGATAACGGCCACTGCAGCTTGGTACTTAGTCCATTGCCATGAGAAATGTTTTGGTTTTATCCTTCACTAGACAGTGAATCTTCTGTTACACATCATGGTTCCTTCAACAGAAGTGCCTCATCATATCCTCCTAGGTGACCACTAATCCATCCCTTACTCTGCTGCTCTGTCAATTGAAAACTCATTCCTTTCCTGTCAATCCTTTCAAAGGATCCCTGTTGCCCTTCGAACCAATTAAAAAAAAATGACAGTGACATCAATGTCTAGGGAAACAAGATTAGCATTTTGGCTATGTCAATAAAAAATTAATTTCTTTAACCCTGGTGTCATATGGCAGTAGAAGTGTTAATATTTGTCTGCCTGGTGGTATAAGGCAGTAAAGGTGTTTGCCTCAGTATGGGGTATGGGGGTGGGGTCATGTTCCGTAACTGAATGGTTTAGCAGATGAAGCATGTGCGCTGACTCCAATTTCCTTGTTTATGGCATTTACTGAAAAGGTGGTATTATGGCGAGGGCTGATTTTACCGTAACTGAAGGGTAACGTTGGTTTCTCATTCAGTAGTTCTTGGGGCAACAATTTAGGTGCATTAATACAGGGGGCCACATTATGTTTGCTATCTATGACAAATAACATATCACACTCTTTGAGAACCCCACATACCTGCTTCTAACCATTAGACTAAATTGACCTCATCACATATGTGACCACATAAAAAATCACAGCATGCCTGCATGAACTTCTACTCCGTTCCATGTAGGCTGGTGTAATTTCATGTGCTATGATATACTGTGATTTCATGAGCTATATGCTTGGTGTACAGTTTGGTAATGTTCAGCCCGAGGAGGGCCATGCCCAACTCGACTTGCTATAGACATGCTTGGATACCAGTTAAAATTATAAAGTTGAATATATGGGAATTTGGGGAAACAATTTTTAGCTAAAAGAAGGGTGTCAGTTAGTTACAAGGGCTCTATAGGAACCTGCCACTAGCTGTATTTGTGAAAAATGTGGTGACAGGTGCCCTTTAAGTGTTAACTGAATCTGGAGTGAGTAGGACCTAGCTGCAATAGCAAACAAAGGACCTTTGATCTGTTTTATGAAGCCTTTGTGTCATCAGCATGTAAGGTTCGCTCACATCCTGCTCACCATAATAAAGACTGCCCGATTCACAGGGAAGTGTGCATGAGCCTATAGAATTACATTAGACCAGTGATGGCGAACCTTTTGGAGACAGAGTGCCCAAGCTACAACCAAGACCCACTTATATATCGCAAAGTGCCAACATGACAATTTAAGCAGTAACTTATTGATCCCTACAGGTTTTAATCGTATTGGCCTCCTGAGGACACCAATACAATAGAAAGAAGATGGAGAAATTAGGATTCTAGCTTACTTTCACGGTCTCCTGAAGAGGAAGGATCGGGGGAACCCAGAGCAGGAGCTCCAATGACAATCCATCTCTATCCACACCTTCTTGCTCCTCCTGTAGTCTTGGCAGCCAAATAGCGCCTAGCATGGCACGTCCTGGGCTTTATTGGGGAAGGCCTGGGTGCCCACAGAAAGGGCTCAGAGTGCCACCCCTGGCACCCGTGCCATAGGTTCGCCACCACTGCATTAGACTGTGTGCTAAACATTGAAACAATGGCTAGCACAAGGTCAAAGCACCTGTTGTGGGCAAGTACACTTAGAAAAGGTATAGCACCAAACAGCTCTAATCTCGGTGGCCAAATTCAAGTCTGTATAATGATGAACCATCAAAACCATGAATTACTAATACTATTATGCAGTGGAGGAATACTATATTACGGTAATATGGCTCTTTCAGTGAACTGATCACAGCTGTATTGATCCTAGTGTCCATCATAACCTACTGCCTTATAGTAGTCTCTAACTAGGAGATCAGCTGTCTTGGTGACTATCTATATCCATCGCAGCCTAATGTGAAGTGGCATGTGATTTCGCTTCTCCCAAGGTCATCAGCTGAAATAGGTGATGATAGTAGTTATGAACACTACAGAGAACATTACCCTTTATCCTGCCAGGAGCTATTACTGGGATTGCCATTTCCTTACAGAGTAGCTAGAAGTGACCTATTTTTTCTTGTAATCTATTTTCCTCAAAAGACTGACCTGACTGCACTCGGCATCACTGTGATGTCGAAACGTATGCCTCAGAAGGATTCCTTGCTAGAGCATTTGCAAAGCTCAACAGAGAAAACGCTCAGGTTTACAAATCATTTCAACATTATAATAAAATTACGTGGAAGCAAAGATTTATATTTTCTAAAGGACATTACCGTTTTTTCCCCCAATCTCAAAGCATTATTAAAGGAGATAGATTGGAACAAAGCACTAAAAACAAGGATGCCGGTTCTAGAGGACTATATACTACAGGTCTGCTGTAACGTAAAGGGAAGTCCCAGGAATTACCGGTAAATATAAGCCCCCATGATCAGGACATGTAATAATTGTCCAGGTCCAAAAACTCAACTCCAATGAGGAAGAATTCCAAAAAAAAGACCCAACTGTAAAGGAAACAGGTGTGCAAGTCTGATATGCTGTCCCTTTCACGGATGCCATTGGGGCATAGTTTTAACCCTTTAAGCACCAGGCCTTTTTTGTTTTTTGTGTTTCCATTTTTTCACTCCCCATCTTTTATTTTTCCCTTTACAGAGCTGTAGGAGTTCTTGTGCTCTGCCTTACAAATTGTACTTTCTCGTGACAGCTTTTCATATTCCATGCTGGTTACAGGGAAGGTGAAAAAAAAATTCCAAATACAATGAAATTGAAATTGGTGGACTTTTTTTTACGGCTTTCTCTGAATGCTATAAATGTTGCATCTATGTTTATAGATCAGGACTTTTGGCGATGCAGTGATACCTAACATGTTTATGATTTTATTTGATAACTAACTGATTTTATTTTCATGATAACTATTGTTATAGTTATCAGTTCTAGGAAGAAGGGGGGATGATTAGACTGTTATAGATCCTACCAAATGACAGGTCCCAGAGTCTCATCCAGACTCCAGGGTGCCATAGGGAGGAATTATCCCCCCTCCGTTGACATCACAGGTAGCAATGATTCCATCCAAGAAGCAGTTAAACGGTTACCACCCATGATTGGTGGCAGCAGCGGCTGTTTGCTGTATAATGTAGCCACCACGTATGAAGAGGGCTCAAGGAATTGTGACAGACATGTACGCCATAATGCCTTAAGGGATTCACAGAGTTGCAGACCTCTGTGCTGATCGCTGCGGATCCAAGCAGTGAAACGCTCAATGTTCAGACACATACCCTATACACCGGATAATTTTATTTTTTTGGACAACCCCTTCAAACTCTCTGCATTTCTATCCCATTCTATTTACTATATTTTACCTGCTTTGTAGATCATCAAAATTAACCTGCCCTCTAAAGTGCGTGGCAGATGAAACTGTGACGACACGAGCATTGAGATAATTTGTTCCGGATTTCCGTAATGTATCCAGCAGTAGGTTTGTCAGTAAAAAATGACCTAAATAATTTGTTCCAAAGTGTTCCTCAAAACCATCTTCAGTTCTTCCTTCTGGGACAAGCATCACCCCAGCTATAGTAAACAAATAATGACAAAAGGAAGTTAGTTGGCAAACTTCAATATATTACATGCACAGTACAGAGGAAATAAATGCAAAAACATACAGTACAAAATAATATTATGTTATACACTTGAAATCATAAGTTTACATACACTATATAAGACAGATATGCATGGAATTCTCACTCTCTGACATGAAATCAGAAGAAACCTTTCCTCTTTTAGGTCAATTAGGAATACCAAAATTATTTATATTTGCCAAAAGACAAAATAATGAGAGAAAGCGTTTGGTACCGTAGTTGGAGCAAGCACACGACTGCGTGGTAAAAAGGAGGAGGGATGAGCAGCGCTCATAGGGACTCCTGGTCACCTGCTATATGTATGGGAAAAGATATAGCATGATACATGTGGCACCATATCGCGGCCAGATATATGTTCCCACAATGGCTGTGTGCAAGGAACCTTAAAGTACATCTACCATCATATTACTTTATGGTAGATGACTATTATGTACCTCACAGTCCCATCCTCGTGTGTCCCAAGCTTCATTATAAATAAATTATATTAAAGTGGAGCCTGATGGTGCTCTGCAGAGCACCACTGGCTAATTTGCATAACTTATAAGAAATGAAGCTTAGTACACACAGGGACAGAAATGGGAGGTATGTAATAGCCCTTTAAACTTAATGTCTTAAGTCCAACTTTTGAATATCCTTCCACAAGCATCCCAGAATAGTTGTTAGGATTTTGGGCCCATTCTTCCTAACAGAACTGGTGTTTGTAGGCCACCTCGCTTGCATATGCCTTTTCAAGTTAGCCCATAAATTTTCAATAGAGTTGAGATTAGAGCTTTGACTTTGTCATTGTATAATGTAACTGTAAAGTTATAACAATTTTACCAAATTATTATATGTGATTCCCCCTTTAAAAACAAAACAATACCTACTTTGTGCTGCTCATACTTTTCTTTCCAAAGTTATGGTATTTTCTATTGTGAAAGTGTTTGACAAAAATCTTTCTTACCAGAGGTGAAGTGGGCGGAGACTAATGTCTATCTGTCTATGCCCTCCAGCTGAGGCTAGTTAGCGTGCCCATAATGCATTATGTTCTCTTTCAAAGTAATTTTGCATTGAATCCATTTAGTTTACCACAAGTAATTCCACTCAACAATACCCAGTGTACGTACAGGTTGTATATGGTAAACCAATTACATAAAGTCTATAGCCTGTGCTATATGAGCCCAAAGGGTTTATAGCTTATCTGCACAGAGCTGATACTGCGGATGGCAAGTTGGGGGAGGGGAGCAGCATTAGCTGCAGAGAAAGACATCGAAAGTTCAGTAGAATCACACACTGGGATGGAGGGACCGATAGGGAACAGGGGGATCTTGTCCCTCTCTATTCTGTGCAGGAGACATCTGTATCCACGGTATTGAAAAAATCCAGCTCTGCTACATACACAGAGAGTGCTCTGTCACATGACCTCCTCATCTGTGAGTAGGGAGCAGCAGCCCCTCCCCTCCCTTGAGTCCTTAGAGTTTGTAGAGTTTGTTTATACTACGGACTCCAGGGCTGCTCAGCAAAGACAGCACTGATATAATCTGAGGTGTACTAGACAATGATACTAGACAAAGTTGTTTTACATCCTAAGAGCTATTGATTTATGGAAAAATTTACAGTTACTCTTTAAGCTACTTTGTAACCTGTTTGGCTATATGCTCCGGTCAGTGTCATTTGCTTGTTTACTTGTCCCACAGTGGATAATGACACATTGTGGGCCAATGTGTTTCAGATGTTCTTTAAAATATATCCACAGGTGTTTCTCCAACTCAGATGGTGCAAATAAATATATCAGACTCTTCCAAAGACATTACATTATCATAAGGACTGCCTCATAAGGACGGCATAGTAATTTTAGTGTATGTAAGCTTTTGCATAAAGTAATAAAAATGCTTTAATACTTCCCTCTCTTTATCTGCTAGTGATCTTAGATTAATTTCTTCCTTACTTCAAGCCTCTCTCTCACATTTAAAGGATGCACCAAAAAGCTGCACCAATTCTCTAGAATGCCCTTCCCCTTTTATCTGGAAAACACTAGATCATAAGCTACAGGCTTCCCTGTAGTCTTTTTGACCCTGGACTTATAAAAGATGGCAGCTGATGGCTGATTCAAGCAGCAGCATTTTTTAATAAAATTATTTTATTCTGTCCCCTTATAAATAATGGCTGGACCATTATACACAATCTTATATCTCTTGTGTCACCGCCTCATCCTCATAGACTGTAAGCTCTTGCGAGCTTACCATATGTTCCATATGACTATGTTTGTACTCTTATTTTTTTTGTATAGTGTATGTCCCCAGTGATTTGTAAAGCACTACTGAATTAGATGGTGCTATATAAATAAAGATTATCTGCTAAGCAGCCAATCAAACAGCATTTAGCCCCAAACAACCACAGCCTGTAGGTGTATACTCATCCCGCCTTCTAGTGCAACGACGACTGCATGTGTATACCCATACCTTCTTATAGCGTAGTGACAATAGCTGCATGTGTATAGCCATACCATCTTCTAGCGCAGTCACAGTAACTGCGTTTTTTTAATTATATATTTTTTTCATTTTGTTTTCATATTATTTCAAGTACTTAAATAGATTTGCATTATGGGGAACCTCTCATTAGGATTAATGTTGAAAACCTGATGACTGGTTCCCTATTATTGTGAGTTAAATTATCCCTTAGTTTGGATTCTGCATAAAAGGAGCTACTTCTAATTCCTTAGCATGGATTGTAATTCAGCAAATAGTATAACCATCAAACTTGAAAAGAACAAGCAAACACAAATACATTTAAAGAACAATTTTCAAGGGGAAAAGTTTCAGGATTTTCGATGCCCGTAATTTGTGCGCTGCAGCTTGGAATGCGTTAGTATTCAGCCACTACAGGGTACCTCCAATAAAGCTGTGTAACAATAATAAGAAATCCAAAGAACAGGTGTTAGAGTAATCGCAGATTGTTGTTCTAGAGCAAATTAGTGGAACGTTAGGCATTTGTATTACACGAATGGAAATTCAATACGGCTGTGCAAAAAGCAATCTGTCTAAAGGTTACTTTTTCTCTGTGGTGCAACAAGTGATGAAATGTCTTAATGTGCTAAGAATCTAAGAATGCAATTAGCATGGTAAAATATGTGGTAAAACAGGTTAATAGAAAAGTTGTGATAAGATAAAAGCATGAAATAATTAAATGTTATCACACCAATTGCATGATGTAAATGAGGGAATTACTTCCAAAAAAGTACTAAACAAAGAATATGTACAGGGAAAAAACTCAATTAAAGATGATTTTTACTATTGGTCTATCTGAAGCATAAATGATTTATTTCATATAGAGGATGGGGGGGGGGGTCACCATCAACCAGCTGATTGAGCTGCTGTTTTGCATTGGGCAGCAGGTAGCATAGTGCTGCTCCTGGTATAACAGCTCAATATCATGGAACCATGATGGAGAGAGATGACGTGGCTATGTTTTCAGGCATTAAGAAGAGAGCTGAGGTCTCTTCATTCAACTACATTCTGGCTTGTTAGCCCCTACAGATTCCATATGATGACTCCGAGTACAGACCTTGTATAAATGCTGGAAAATATCACCTTTCATGACTCACCCAGGGATGGTCATAGTATAATACTTCAATGGGTTTCTCATCTACTCTATTTATGACATATCCAGAGAATATGTACCACTTATATCAGGGATGTGGTTCCTACCCCTTTCCATTGACCTCCTTCCTTCAGCTTGGCAGAGTGGACAGTTTACAGCCACCTTGAAGGTGGAAATTCAGTGCCTTGCTGAAGTATTCGCCCCCCTTAAACTTTACTACCTTAAGAATCATCAACAAGTGGGTCCCAATTGTGAAGCGGAACAAAATGTATTCAATTTTTTAAACTTCTGTAAAAACTAATAAACTAAAAAGTGGGGCGTGCAATATTATTTGGCCCCCTTAAGTTAATCCTTAGTAACGCCACCTTTTGCTGCGATTACAGATACAAGTCACTTGGGGTATCAAGTCTCTATCAGTTTTGCACATTGAGAGGCTGAAATTCTTGCCCGTTTGGAAAACAGCTGGAGCTCAGTGCGGTTAGATGGAGAGCGTTTGTGAATAGCAGTTTTTGAGGTCTTTCCACAGATTCTCGATTGGATTCAGGTCTGGACTTTATTTGTCAACCATTGCATTGTAGATTTTGCTTTATGTTTGTGAACATTGTCTTGTTGGAAGATAAATCTCCATCCCAGTCTCTGTTCTTTTGCAGACTCCAACAGATTTTCTTCCAGAATGGTTCTGTATTTGGCTCCATCCATTTAACCATCTTCACTGTCTCTGCTGAAGAAAAGCAGGCCCAAACCATGATGTTGCCACCACCATGTGTGACAGTGGGGATGGTGTGTTCAGGGTGATGAGCTTTGTTGCTTTTACGCTAAACATATTGTTTACATTGTGGCCACAAAGTTTAATTTGGGTTAATTAGGACAACATTGGAACATTCAGAGATCCTCACTGAACTTCTGGAGTGAGTTTGCTGTGCTGAAAGCTAAGGGGCCAAATAATATTGCACACCCCACTTTTCAGTTTATTATTTTTTTACAAAAGTTTAAAATATTCAAAAAAATTTGATTCACTTCACAATTGTGTCCCACTTGCTGTTGATTCTTGTCAAGAAAATACAATTTTATATCTTTATGTTTGAAGCCTGAAATTTGGCAAAAGGTATAAAAGTTCAAGGGAACCCAATCCTCTCCCAATACATCTATCAGATTTTTCTTTTTTTTTAGAAATCTCCTCTATACAATATTATCCACAATATAAATTTTCATATTGCAACTTCACACTTCTAGTTCAATCATTCCCTCCCAAGAATAGAAAGCCTTTCTTTACAAGCAGAAGGATGAATTTTTCTCTTATTGACTGTAATCAAAACGCTGTACAAAACAAAGTCACTGACCACCAACCACTGGGAAAGATTATTGTAGGTGTGAGCAATCTCATATATCCGTGGGACATCACAGAGCAGCTAACAGCCTGTTACTCATAATAATGGCACATTAGCTGCACTACATGGAGTGATGCACACTGTCCACTAAGACAAATAGAAATGCGTGTGATGAATGACACAAGCAGAAGCCCAAGACAACGAATTCACACTGCTGAGATATAACGCCTTTTTAGAAAAGAGAGAGTATTTCCCATTGAAAAGAAAAACATTATTTAACAGAAAATTGTAGATAATGAGAAAGTATAACATACAGTAAAAGTGTATTTAAAAACCTATGAATTAAAAAATGAACTAAAATATGTATTTTCTAATAAAAGGTCAGACATTTAGTTTCAGGAAAGATAGCACTAAAAGTTTTTTTCCTTCCGCAAGAGAGTTGATTTGCATACCCAATTGGCAATGTGTAACCTCTCGACACCAGCTGGCAGTCTCTACAAGAAGAAACGGCAACCCTCTTCTCCAAGAATTTCCCAATAAACACTTGTCTATTTGTTATGTCACCTGAAGACATTATGCAAATAGATAAACCATCCAACTTCAGTGTTTGTCCCTTGGATCTACTCTCTGTATTGCGTTTTACAGGAAATCTATCAAAATGACAGTAAGATATCATGTCATATAATCTTTTCATTAAATATACACTCCTGTTGTTTTACATATATGTCAGCAGCAGGCATTATTTACGATATCTTGGCATACAGACCTCAATACTGAGAAAGACAGCAGAAATCACCCGCAGGGCACTTTTGCCCTTTCATGCAGACAAGGCCTCCATCACATTTGCTTATTTAGTTGGAATTTTGTATCCATCACAGATTTGAATGTAAAAATCACAGATGAAAAAAAAAAATTAAAGTAGTGAGCTGAACAACCTAGACCAGTGATGGCGAACCTTTCGGAGATAGAGTGCCCAAACTACAACCAAAACCCACTTATATGCTGACATGTCAATTTAAGCAGAAACTTACCATATATACTCGTGTATAAGCCGAGTTTTTCAGCACAAAAAATGTGCTGAAAAACCTCACTTAGGCTTATACACGAGTCAATTAAAAAAAATAAATTTTAATACTCACCCTCCGGTGCCCGGATCCACCGGCGGCGGCTCCCGATACCCGGCGGCGGCTCCCAAAGTTCAGCACATTAAATAAATAAACTTAGTTCTCACCCTCCAGCGATACTCACCCCCGATCCGCGGCGCCGGCTTCCGATCCTCGTTGGTGGCTCTCGATCCCCGGCTGCGGCTGTCTTCTTTCTTCTTTTGCCGGCGGAGTCGCGTCCATGCGAAGAGAAGACAGAAGACGCTGCCGGGGATCGATAGCCACCGCAGAGGATCGGGGGTGAGTATTGCCGGAAGGTGAGAATTAAGTTTATTTTTTTAAATGTGCTCAACATACATGGGGGCAGGCTGGCAGTATACATGAGGGGCAGGCTGGCTGTATACGTGAGGGGCAGGCTGGCTGTATACGTGAGGGGCAGGCTGGCTGTATACGTGAGGGGCAGGCTGGCTGTATACGTGAGGGGCAGGCTGGCTGTATACGTGAGGGGCAGGCTGGCTGTATACGTGAGGGGCAGGCTGGCAGTATAAGTGAGGGGAATGCTGGCTGTATACATGAGGGGCAGGCTGGCTGTATACATGAGGGGCAGGCTGGCTGTATACATGAGGGGGCAGGCTGGCTGTATACATTAGGGGGGCAGGCTGTATACCACTTGGGGCTGGCTGTATACTACACCCTTGGCTTATACTCGAGTCAATAGGTTTTCCCAGTTTTTGGTGGTAAAATTAGGGGTCTCGGCTTATACTCGAGTATATACGGTATTGATCCCTGCTGGATCACAGGTTTCAATCGTATTTGCATCCTGAGTTCACCAATACAATAATAAAAAATATAGATATTTGGATTGTAGCTTCCTTTCAGGGTCCCCTGAAGAGGAAGGATCAGGGGAGCCAGCACAGGAGCGCCAACGACAATCCACCTCTATCCACACCTTCATGTTTCTCCTGTAGTCCTGGCAGCCAAATAGCGCTGAGCATGGCATGTCCTGGGCTGTCTTGGACCACAGGAGGAAGCCTCGAGTCCTATCTGGCAGACTCTGTGCTGGGGTAAAGACCTGGGTGCCCACAGAAAGGGCTCCGAGTACCACCTCTGGCACCCGTGCCATAGGTTCGCCACCACTGACCTAGACCATGAATTAAGACCAATTAAAATTAAAAATTAAAATATTAATATTTATGTTTAAATGTCACCCAGCAGAAAATGTTCTTTTACAGAAAAAAATATATTTTTTTTTTGCTGAAAGATCTTTAAGTGTTCTTGTTTCTATCTCCTGCTGACAACTCCTAATGCTCCTAATCTGGGGCCGGGATCTGGGCCTTTCATTTTCTACCGCTCAATGTACCACACACAGTTCCTTCATTGCATGAACATATCATAAAGCTGGCTACAAGTTGCAGTCTAGGTTGTCAGCTCGATCAGCTGAATGATGGTCCCTGCCTGGCTACACAAAATGTTCCCCTCAACCTCTCTGATTTTCTGGAAGCTTAAAGGAAATCAACCAGTAACAAAAAGTAAATAAAAAAAAAAAACACAGAAAATACCTACACTCCTCATCATTTTGTTCTCATATTCGATATTCTTGAAAAGAAAAGAGACATAGCTAAAGCAGTCCGAGCGCTGGAATGTCTGGGTCTCCAGGCTCTTAATTATGCACATCCTCTGTGTGACATCACCCTCTGTGTGCCTTGGTGTGCATAATTAGCAGCCTGGAGCGCCGGACATCTCATCCCCACGCTCAGTCTGCTTTTTCTCAGTCTCTTTTTTAGTTGATCCCAGTGTTTTAAAACTAGTGAAGACAAGACCTGGGATCAAGATAAAGAGGAGCGAGGTGAGTATTTTCCGTGTTTTTTTCCTTTTTCATTCTGGTTGATTTCCTTTAACGCCACAGAGCACACTCTACTACACATTCGATTGCCCCGGCCTGAAAAACTATTAGAACATTGTCAGGCGTATTCTTTTTCTGGTCTTTATGATCCCCCGGTCTTCTACCTCCTACAGCATTTGGATTTGCAGATCTGTTGTTTTACTGCGTGTACTTACATTCTTTGTCCTACAAATGACATTTTAAACAATAAAAGACCTGGGAAGATAAATTGTTAAACTTCACAGGCTGCCTAGAAGATCTTGAAACAGTAGAGTTTATGATTTTGTCATGTACTGTAGCTTGATAACGCTGTATGTGGAATGTTCTTTAATCTGAACAGAGAATCAAATAAATCGAGTCTTACAGAATAAAATGTAATTTTTCATCTTTATGTGGACATAACGTGCTCAGCAACAGTTGAACAAATCAGTATGGCAGATGTACTGCATGTAGTTTAATAATCAAAGTGTACTGGCATAAACTGATTCTGATGAAACAGATTAAGCTGCCAAAGCTCTCGATAAGGGTGGGCTGTGAAATGACTCACTGTGACATTTGCTTGTGGACCAGCACAATATTCTTATTATAAGTTGATGATTAAGATTTTTTCCAAGATAATCCACTTCTGTTGTCTCACATAATGCATGTACAATAGATATTTATTCTGTTAAGGCAGACAGGTGTCAGGGAACTTGCACAGATTCTGTTTACAAGCACAGGCACAGGGTGCAGGCTCTGAAACAGGATTCAGAGTACAGGTTTGGGGTTCCGGATCGGCTAGCGTTTCATGGTTACTGGATGAGACAGGGAACAGGTTCCAAGTCAGGTCAAAATACAGGATAAATTACTGGCTCAGAAAAAAAACAGGGTTCAGAGTACCAGCTCAGACTGATACAAGTTCCACGTCAGACCGAGGTTCTGGGTACTGACTTAGACTGGATACAGGCTCAGTGTACATTCACAACAACACATGCTCACCTGGCCTTAACACACGTCTGTTCACCCATCCCCTCTCCATAGAAAATAGCACCGCACAGCCGTTCTTATAGCTGAAGATAGGGCAAGCTCTGTCTTCTTGTCTGATAAACCCTATTTAACTGGAAGCCTAACTTTCCAGTTTTATTGACTTTGCAAAAATGGTGTTCCGTTCCAAAGTGACCGAAAACCTCCTGCCGCAGGTTGCCCAGGTGAAAGCCAAAGTCGTGACCCTTTGAGCCATAGCAAGAGAAGCTGGTTGTTCCAAATCTGTGATTTTTAGAATGCTGCATCTTTACAACATAAAAAATACATTCATGTCCCCTAAGAAGGGTGGTCACCCTTAAAAGACAAAAGAGAAATTGATAATTTGGAGAATCTCCATGGGTAATCATTTCAACACTGCAGCTGGAATTGCCCAAAGTTTCAAAGCATTTGGACTAAAAGCTCATCCATTGGCAACATCTCATTAGCAGAAAGAATCAAAAGGGTAAACTCTCCTTTGCTGCAAAGCATGTTGGGTGGACAGAGGAGAAGTAATCCACAGTTTATAGTTTAATTTCTTTGGTTCTGATGAGAAAAATTATGTTTGTTAACAAACTGGAGAAAGACTGAATCCAAAAAGTGGCTAAAGAAGTCAGTGAAAGGTGGTGGAGGAAGTGTCATGGATTGGGGAATGTTTTCTGCAGCAGGAGTTGAACCTCTTATACAGCTAAATGGCAGAGTGAATGCAAGTGTGTATCAGAACCTTCAACACCGCGTGGTTCCTTTCTTGGGTTCTTCAACCAGCCATGCCCACTGCCACACAGCAAATGGGTAAATCAATTCCTTGAAACAGAAAACATTGAAACAATGAAAGGTCTAGTCAAGTAGAAAATCGGTGGTGATAAAGTTACGGCCAAGGAACCCACAACAGTGACAGAAATCTGGAAAAAACTGGAAAGAGTGGAACAAAATCACATGCGAGTGGTGTGAGATACTAGTGATGTCTTGTGGTCACAGATACAAAGCAAAGGCCCGTACAATTCCTACTGATTGGTGATGGTAACCATCAGAAAATGAAAACACATTGCCGCAAACCACTGTAATTGCACATCTGCGATTGGCAAGGGGAGTATCGACAGGGTTTACAGACAACCCAACATCAAACCAACGCGACTGTTAACCCGTTAAAAAAATGTTAAAAATCCTAAAAAGTTAAAATTACCCCTTGTACCAATATCAAAAAAACATAAAAAAACATCCTAAACATGTTTGGTGTCGCAGCGGCCCATGAAAACAGTTATTCCCAGCGGTAAACCCTTTAATGGAAAATAGCACCCAAATGTCCAAATCGCCATTTTTTCACTATTTTGAAACACCTAAAAAGTTTGATAAAAAGTGTTCAGTAAGTAGTACATTTGTAGGCTTATGAAAAAGTTGTTAGTTTCACAATATCCTTACTTCTGATTATTTCTGAAAAAATCAAGTGATCATACATTGCTCTAGAATTTTCATCTCTAGTGTATGTCCAGTTTGATATCACATTTTTGAGATTTTATTTCCAAAGAGTGGACAGCTGATTAGGAAAGACAGATCTGTCCTAGGGGTTTTCTTGACCCAGTGCAGGTGGTAGATGAGAAGGGATACTGTGTAAGTTGAAATCTAAGTGAGGAAGGGAGCATTATCGGAAGTCATTCCTTCCTGCTGGGATCAGACTCTTCAACCAACAAGACCTTAACGGAAGTAACCTGTGCTTACCACCTAAACAGTCCCTGCAGGTCCCATTACACAGACTGAATGTGAAACTGCCAATCATTGCTTGTCTTTTTTCTGTTTTTTATCATTCTTTTTGTTTATTTATCTCTAATATTATTGTTCTGTCACTGTACCGTACTCTATCTGCTGCTGTAAAGCTGTGAATTTCCCCCACTGTGGGACTAATAAAGGATTATCATATCTTAAAAGTAACACAGAAGAATGGAATGGAGAGTAGAATAATAACATAGCAATTGGAGCAATTGCAGCATATAGACATATCAAATATTAAGACAGATTCCATGAGATTCTCTAAACCATTACTTCTAAAGCACAGGTAAAGTTTAAAGAAAATGGGATGTAAGTGTCTATTTTTTGGGTAAAGGAACTTGTGCCGATTATCAATCAACTACATCAAGGACATAACTGAGATAAAAAGGGAACTGTGAATTAAAATACCACCACCATTTCAGTATTCCTCTGATGCCTACTTTTCTTTAATCAAGACCGGAGGAGGAACCCCAGGGATGTGGGTTTTCATCATTGGTTCTCAAGATTTCTTTTCCGGATGAAAACAATTCCTAGGGTGGCACGGTGGCTTAGTGGTTAGCATTACAACTTTGCAGCGGTGGGGACCTGGGTTCCAGTCCCAGGGTCAACATCTGCAAAGAGTTTGTATGTTCTCTCCATGTTTGCATGTGTTTCCTCCGGGTCCTCCGGTTTCCTCCCACACTCCAAAAAACATACTGGTAGGTTGATTAGATTGCGAGTCCCATTGACTACATGAACCGATTTGGCAAGGTCTGTGCAGTGCTGCATAATCTGTGTGCGCTATATAAATAAAGTCATTATTATTATTCCAGAATCTTATGTGTACACTCTGGGTGATAGACCAGGTGTCATATTTGCATGATCTTATCAAAAAGCTAAAAGGGCAGATTTTTTAGGAATTATATTTTAATGTCAAGGAATCATGTCACTTTTCAACTCTGAAATGCTCAACCAATATGGCTGCACTTTGTGTTGTAGATGTCCCCACTAACATTTCTGACAATTATATCCAGCTGCTTACATCCTTGGCCTTACAAGACTGACAAAACACCAAATTTTTTTTTTATCACAGTGGAAAATAATTCTGAAGCAGTCAACATTTGCAACAGTAAAAACATGAATACAATGAATAAGTTCCATTAAGCTGTCTCCGGCCTGAGATACTCGGCACAATATGTTGTGTTGACCTACTACACATTGTGAGAGATGACATTATATACTTCTGATGTTGAAAAATACCTCCTACTGTCTGTGCGTCATTGGAGGAGACAAACATCCTGCTGCTACAAGAAATGAATAGAAATTGGAAAAGAAACAGACAAAATGGGAAAATCTGATTGCAACACCATTAACAGGCTTTGTTTCTGCTATAATAAATGATGCATCATACAGAAAGTAGATTTTGTGCATCTAGAGGTACATATTGCACTGCTTCTACAATTCTATACTGCTGATGAGTCGGCTTCAAGTCAACAGAGCATAGCTAAATGGAATCTTCCCTCCTCGTAGAAAATACATCCGCCTCCACCCACACGCTGCCTCAAGTGTATTACACCCACCATGGAAATCCTTCATGAAAGAATAATGTCAGCTTTACGCATTATGGGAAAGACAAGGATTCCCTATCCGTTATTCAGCCTTATCATAGCAATACCATTATTGGAAATTTAACATCTTTCATGCCGTACTGTCATTCAGGCTTACCTTACCTTAGACGACTCCATATCATCTCACAAAATCCTATATGACTGTCTACTGCTATGTAATAAAAAATATGCAGATGAGGAAGGAATGTGTCCCTTTTATCTCAAGTCTTGCTCTACAATCCATTTATGCTGAGAGTGAAAATATAATTTTACCATGAATTACTAAATGTTAATTTAATTTTCTCTGGCACGGAGGTTTGTGTCTTGTCAGAAAGAAATAGCCCTTGCGCCACTCATCCGTGCCCTTCATGCCTGCCTTTTATGTGATTCTCAAGAGTTTATTGACCTCCAAGTGACATTGCACAAGTCATATCTTGGTGGATGTGCACATTAGCTGGAGGCCATGTAGAAACATCCAGACAATAACGTCTGCAGCTGCAGCTCTAGGAAGCAAGACTTTACATTCTAAATTTTGTGATTGGCCTTATCTGTTCAGTGCAGAAAGGCATGGAAATTCTGGATGAATATCTGCAGAGAAAAAAAACGGTAAAGAAATGTGGTCGCTCGACAACTTATGTAATAGGTAAATCTTTCAAAATGTTAGAACACCAGGGGATTAATTGCTTGGAAGCTCATAATTCTAGAGAAGCCTACTGGAGGGTATAAGCCTAGAAAGCCTTGGAGAAATCACTGTTACCAAGGCAGATAATTCCCTTTTTACATTACATTTTTGGAAATTTAAGTATCTAGTATGCAATACTGGGTGTTTTATAAATATTCCCCACAACAGTACAGTTCCACACCGGGAAGTGATGTTACGTGAATTTTCAAATTCAAAAAGCCAAAAAGTTTTTATAAGGTCGAGGAAATCAAATATGCTGCAAAATTTTCACCTGAAATTGGGTGTTGTTTTGCTGTGGCCCAGCTACAGGAATTGCTTCAGGTCCCTGCAGCTTACATTAATTGACTAAGGCGTCATGCCACAAGAATGTATTAAAACGTCCGTATGTACGTGTGGCATATGGCCCAATTCATTACAATGGGTAACACGGCCATCCATTTACATTGCCCTCCATACCATAAGTGTACGCCCCATAGAAGTCCATAGGAATGTATAAAATACGGATAGCTTACGTGCTGCATAAGTTTGTGCACCGTATACTGCTGTATATACCTGCAATATCCAGGGAGGCAGTAACAAGTGGGAGGTTCATTCTGTCAGCCAGCCAGTCGACTGTATTTTTTAAGAATGCGGTACGGGTACAGCGCCATAAGTGTACATACGGGTTGAAAACGTCCTGTA
This sequence comes from Engystomops pustulosus, assembly GCF_040894005.1. Classification (NCBI taxonomy): domain Eukaryota; kingdom Metazoa; phylum Chordata; class Amphibia; order Anura; family Leptodactylidae; genus Engystomops; species Engystomops pustulosus. The sequence continues at coordinate 205,710,958 of NC_092412.1, read as the reverse complement.
TTTACGGCCAAAAAAAAGAACAGGAAAAAAATATATGGTGGCGTGCACGAGGCCTTACTTTAGGTTTGCAGTTTTAATTGACAAATGTGGATAAGATTTATGGAATTCATTTCCACTATGCTGCTAAATGCTGTGAGTATTCTTTACAGTGTTTTGCAATATCTTAGGTGGATCATCTTTGCATGACAGTTGAATTCTCCATCAATTCTAGGGCTATTCTTGATTCCTAACTGGTTGAGGTAAAATTGTTGGAAACACAATTGGCCGATGCCAGCTGTTGCAATGCTGAGTTTCTTTTACATAATAAAAGTGTATCAATGTTTTCCACGATCGGTCTTACATCTTGGTGAGCGGTGCAGTATTAAGAAAAAAATGTTTAGTCGGAGAGCTTTACAGATATATAAAGTAACAATCTCAATTAAAGGGACTCCCTTAGGAAGCCCCCTCAGGTAGTCTATGAACTATGTGATACTATGGTGTTCCTCTGAGCTACAGAACCTGGAGGGCAGTTAAAGAAAAAGGTGGAAAATGGGTCTTTATCTGACGCTTATATTTCCTAAGTCTGTATATATGGTTCTGTAGATAACAGGACCACAAGCCTGATGTGACCGGATGATGATAAGATTCTTATCTTTAATTTGACACCAAAGGTGCTGCTCCCCCTTAGCCTTTAAAATCACACATCTCAGGCAAAATACGACTCTTTTCAGCTCATTTTTATATGACAGAGGGAGATTTCTTATAGTTAAACAACGAAGATTTCATACCCTACCTGAGGGGGTCGTGGAAACTGGATATGTAGTCATGAAAAGACACAAAAAACAATAACATGTATATTATATATAGTAAAAATGTGAACATTGTATGTATCTGGTGCCCAAATTCACAGTACATATTAAAAGTCTGACAAGAAAAAGAAGAAGTTTGTCTTTTTTATCTCCAACACTTTATATGTAGTACAATAGATCATAGGAAATGTTTCTGAATAGCAACCAACAAAAATATCAAAACATAAATGTCTATTTTTACAAGAACAAATTGCTGCTGTCAGGTTCTGTCACCGAAAAAGAGAACAGCAAGGAGAAAACAAAGTGGGCTAAACTATGCACAGTTTGTCTTCCGAAAAGAAGAGTCTTTATTTCATTTTCAGACACTACATGCACCCTATGGTTCTATTTTATATCCCACTGAATTATTACTTTGATGTATAATGGTAAAAAGCTATACACATGGATCCAGCAACTTTAATCTGCCTTTTTCTGTTGAAAAAATAATTATCCTACAGAAATTAATACATAAGTGATACATTTCTGATATACAGTGAAACCTCTTTCGGCAGACTCCCAAATATTGGACCAAAAATTAGAAAATCGGTCTTTTAAAGTGGTGGTCTTCTTAGAGGGGGAAGCTTCCCTAGAGTATAATGGGGAAAAATGGGTTGGGGGGAACACTTCTTCTGGAGAGGCTTCACGGTATAGCTGAATATAGCTATCCACCCATTTTTTAGGTTTTAAACATTGATCCATATGGAACAAGCCTATGACTGACCCTTGGCACCCACGCCAATAAGCTTCCGGAAGCTGGCACAGCACTCCTGTGAAGGCTTGTTCATTCATCTTGTCATCTCTGTGCAGCTCATTCTCATGCTAGATAATAGGACTGAGCTGCAATAGCAAACACCGCCACTATACTATGGTAGGAAGAGAATGGACCACAGCATTAATACAAGCTTTCCAATCTCTTTAGAGAACTATTCACAGAAAAGCCCTTAAAGACTGAAGAATCCAATATACTACAATACACAGAGGATAAATCCAAAGACATAGGGGGAGATGTAACATACTCCAGGTCCGACCTGGAGTAGTTTTGAGGAAGAACCTGCAAATAAACCTTTTTAGAAAGTACACAGGCACAGGGCAGGAACACCCTGTCCGCCAGCGGATGCGCCCCTCAATGCGGCCTCTATATGACATGGAGTGGCACGTATAATCACAATTTCTTGCATTTCAACGCCAAAAACTGTCATAGAAGTGCTGATATATCTCCCTCATAGACTTCTCTTTACTGCAGGCTTGGCTCCTAATGGGAGCAGAGTTTGTAGGACTGCAGTGTATAGTGTTATCTCCGATCAGCAGGGGTGCCAGGTGTTGCCCCTTAACAATCTCATATAAATTAAATATTCAATGGATAGATTCAACTAATAGACTTTGCCTGGAAAACCCCTTTAAGGGTTTATATTCGATTTTCTTTGTATAGTGGATATCAAAGTTATTTGTTATTCCTTTCAAAATATTGCCTGGGCACACAATCTCATCCTTAGATGGAACAGCTTTGTTGCCATAACTTGGCATTAAAAGATCATTGCCAGATTTCAGCTCAATCGTCTGAGTAACCTCAATTTGTCTGCAACACAGCCAGCTGTCGAATGGCTACCAGCAGCCATTAGTTTTAACGTCCTCAAAGGTGTCGGTAATTCTTACATTGTTTCAATGTGAGTGATTTTCCAGCCCTAATCCTGGCAGTGAGAAGTTGCTCCATCATTACAGCATGTGTCTATCTAGTTGTGTGGAGGCAGTTCGGCTACATTCACACAAACGTATGCCTGTTCAGGATAACAGCTATTTAATCCGGCAAATCTCCTTATCAGATTTTCGGGTGCATTTAAAACTGCAAGCGTCACTGCCACAAGTGAACGCATCCTAAAACATGTTCACCTATGCTATAAAACGTGTAAATATTAATTAAAAAATAAACACATGGCAGCATCACAGTATGTGCACTGTGATAAAGTGAGAGGTGTCGTGTGGGAGAACCACTATCAGTCCTACAGGCAGATAAAAGGTACATGGTAAAAGCTCTGGATTTGTCTACAGTAACCAAAGGTTAATGCAGACATGTGGTAAGCAGGAGAAGTCTGTTAGTCTATGTTGGCCTAACTAGCATAGACATCTTTGTAATGTCCGTACTGGGCCTGCTTATTATGGAGTAGGGGTAGGCTGGTAGTGGGACTCCTACTCCATCCGAGCTTCGGTCCTGGGTTTCTGTATAGCCCACAGGTGCGGGTCACAGGTCTCGTTAGAGCCCGATTTAGGCTGCAGGCCAAAGGCAGGATACCACTGTATTGCAGTATATTGTAAAATTGTAAAGGAGCCTGCTAAGAGTAGGCCGTTCTTAAGGGTCCCAGCTGTTATAGCAACTGAGCAGCGCCCTCTGATGACATCATTGATGGATTCAAGATGCTGACCATCCCAAATGGCGTAAAAACGTTTGAATGGGTTAACAACCGAGATTGGTGCCAGCTATGTATAGAGTGGCCTCCGCCGATGTGCCCGCTCCATACTTCCTTACAGACATTTGAAATACAGAAAGGCTGAAGTACAATTATGTCATATGGAATTTGTCATCTCAAAGTTATTAGAGTCTGCTCTAATTGGAGTCCATATCACTAATTGTCAATCTGCTTAGACATTTCTAGGAAGAACAATGAAAGAATGGAACCACCATCAAGAAAGTTGAAATGTCTCCAAATGAGTGAAGTCAACAGATATCCAAAGACGAACAACATCTAGAACCCATTTATATGTCATCTATGAAATGGTTGAAGATGTGATATGAAAATATAAAGTCTGTAGAATCTGAAGAAATTAAATTTTAAGGAACTGTCCAAGATTGACATTATTAATCCATTAATTGGCTATTTCTAAGGCCATCTGCATCGACTAAGCACAGTGCAGTGGATGGGAGTGCTTGCATCATAGAGATATATGATGTATGGAGTACCTGTCTACTGGCTGAACTGCTGGGCTGACACTGTGACAACTGTTAAAGTTATTGTTTGGTCAGTAGACAGGGACTCCTAGCATCATATCAATCTCTGATGGAAGGACTCTTGTCCATTGCATTGTGCGCGGTACATGGCATCTGACCAGCACGTGGTACCTTTTCCATAGGTACGTCCTTATGCAGGGGGCCTTAGTGATAACCAACATTCGTATACAGTGATCAAAGAACAATTTTATGTTTATACTGCATGACAGCTAATAAAGAGAAGTAATGATCTAACTCAATCAACACATATAGATGTTTTGGGGACCATTTCATGCATCGAATCCTAATTGAGATCAATTTCAGGCAGTCCCCGGGTTACATACAAGATTGGAGCTACAATGATAAAATATACAATTCCGACTTGCATACAAATTCAACTTAACTACATGCCCATGGAACCTGACAAAAAAAATTTTATTGTCCCATTTTTTGCTGTAATGGGATCAAGAATTATCAATAAAGCTTCAATACAGGCACCTTACAGCTGATCACTGCAGCATGGGACTAAAGGAAAGCATCCAGAGAGCTTCACCAGAGGTCACAGTGGGCAGAGGGGTCTGTTTGTAACTAGGGGTCATCTGTAAGTTGGGTGTCCTTAGGCAGGGGACCGCCTGTATTCCAATTCCTTTTTTCTATGAAATCACAGATTACAATATTATAATAAATTGGTATTAAAGATACATCACATTTCTCAATATCTGTACTATATGAATAATGGAATAATACTAATGGTGATTACATACAATAACAGAAAAATCCAGAAACACATTTCAAAATAAAGCAATGACTCACCGTTATTAACCAGAACATGAAGGTCCAGATTCTTTGCTTTGAAATTCTGTACACAATTCCGTATGGACTTCATTGAAGCCAAATCACAGAATAAGAATTCCACTGAGAAAGAAGATAATACATTTATAAAGACATTTATAAAAGCTTCCGAGAAGCAGTGAAGTTTTTGCTCCATTTTACACTACAGCTAAAAAATTAATCATAGATTTTTTGGCAGATGAAAAAAGGAAAAGCAATACCAGTATACAACCCCTAAATGAGGGCAAGCAATTCAGTTTGGAACTGCACCGTTTCAGCTATTCAGAAGAAAGTAACAGATTGTGTTCCCAAAATATTGGACAATAGCTCTTCTTTACACACAGAAGAATAGGAATGGTCAATGCATATTTATCAAACTGTGTATTACACCAAATTAAGTCTTAACCACACCTAGTATTATGGTCCCAAAACAATAAAATTACCTATTGTAAGCAAATGATGCGAACACAGGAGTACAAATGTGTTTAAAAGAAAGCCGAAAATGTGTGACAGAAACCCTATTTCTATGGGTTTTTTTTTTTAATTCCAAATAATCCAACTTTTACTTGGCTCAACTCAATAAAGTTTAAGATGTTGCCTACAGGTGTACCATATATGCCAAATATATCAAACATGGGTATAATGTTATAAAAGTGTAGACCCGGGTGCGCAGAACATATATCCTGGTGCAGAAAAAAGAATTAGCAATGGAGACCCCAAATCAGACAAACAGTAATAATGGGAAACCCTATATTAGATGTGAAATAATACTATATATAACCACCATTGGGACCCAGGGCAGAGCGGCACCAGTTTTACGGGAGGGCTGAGGAGTGGCGAGCACCGATAACAAGTACTCGCCACTCCATAGTTTCTTCTGCTCTGGATGTCTGCAACATCACTGGTCACTCATGAAAGCCCACCTTTACTATACATGTGCCACAGCCTTAAATGAGGGTGCAGGCCATAGCTAAAGTGCAAAATGGAAATGATCAAGAAATTGCCCTTTGGTGGAGTCAAACTCAGAATCTCAGATATACATTGCCCAAAAACAGGTAGATATGAGCAGATATACAGACGAGAGATAAATAATTCTTTTTTTAAAAAATCAGGTAACATTTATTATCATCATATGTGCCTCATACACATGGATTTTTTACATACATGTTTTTTAACAATTTTGGATCAATTATCAACAATCATTTGTAGAACAACCCCAACACCCTACCCCACTCCCTGTGGTCTGGCCACACATGTCCTCTCACATTTTAGTCCTGCTGTCTTATAAGCATTGCTTCTCATTCTCTCACATATATACTACTTCAAACATTTGCATCTCACACCCCTTACAATCCACAAGGTCATAAGCGCATCCAGTTCTGCAGTAGCTCCGGGAAAGCCAGCCCCGGACTGTCAATCCATTTGCCCCACAGTTTCTCGAACTTCATCAACAAGCCCCGTTTATTATACACTTTCATTTCCATAATCATAGTCACATTTGTCATTCTCTTCACCTCTTTTATATCGGATGCCTTCTCATCAAGCCAGTGTCGTGCAATAGCCTTCTGAACCTGATAGAGAACCTTCGCTAAAGCCAACTGTTCCGCCTGTGGAATATCTAGTCCCCCCACACAACTCAGTATACAAATCTTGGGACCAGCCAAAAACCTTGTTCCAAACACCTTTTTACCAACCATATTGCTTTCTCCCACAAGGGAACTAGAGCCAGACATGTCCAGAACATGCATGTCATCTGCCTTATCTTCCGCACAGCGCAGACAACAAGCGTTTCTCCTAATTCTCACTTTCCACAGCAGCACTGGTGTTCAATACACTTTGTGGACAAGAAATAACTGTGACCTTCGCTGTGCTACATTCAATGACAATGTGGCCGGAATCTCCACCACCTCCCCCCACTCATCATCATCCCCAGCAATTTGATCTGCCAATCTAGTAGCACACTATATAATAATAAGATAAGGCCCCTCATGTTCCTGCACTACCTCTGTTATCACCCCCAAATTAGAGAATGTTAAAGAATTCTAAATAAACAAGTAAATTATAAACTTGTGAACCTTGAAAGTTTAGATCCACTGTGGTGGTACAGACCCCCCAAAAAATCCATGTGTGGTTTCTTAGTGAGGCACCTTAGTACCCCCAGGATAAGTACAACTTTGTGAAACCACACTTGTTGCTGCAAGGCATCTTTTTTGACTAATTCAAACTAAAAGGACCATTATTTTCTCTATATCGAATGGGACAAAATTAGATTTGAATAGTGCTGCTGAAAGGTGCCCATAATGTTTTGTGCACACAACACTGGGTGCAGCACACGACAGGGTGCAGAAGATGGGTAGACATGTCCTATATTGCGGCTTGGCTGTCCAGCTCAGTCACAGCGAGTTGCGATGAGACACACAGTGTGCTCACCCCAAAGACCTCTATTGGGCAGCAGATAATAGACCTCCATATGGTTGGGTGCATGAGGCCTTAAACTGTTATCACATTTCTCCTCGATGTAAATGTAGTTTGCCTTATATAGCCATAGATACTCTAGTGAAAGTGTTCATTTAACATTAATGACTACCAATTTGTGTGAAGCTGAGCAACAGAAAATTTTAGAAATTGGACCAGGAAGGACCGAAAGCAAAGTCTGTTCTGGTGACAGCATAATAGTAGAATGAGTGAGAGAATTATAAAGTCGAGCAATGTCTTGCCATCAACGGACAACTCCACCATATGCGCAGCATTGTGTCCTCTTCGCCACCACATCTCCAGCAACAACTAGGGTTCTGGAAAGATCTTTATTTTAATACAATCATCAGGTTTCCAGGATAAAGTAATAGGTGACATGTTCACAGTGCTGAATCCGGTCAGTGATACTAAAGTCATTGTCAAATCTGCTCTGATCATTAGTGCGTACATGTCTCACAAATAGACAGATTCACAACCTTATTCTAAGCTTCAAAGACATTACAGTTCAAATCAAGTTCACAATGGAGAGAAAAAAAAATCCTATAAAAGTCAAATCCTTGTTCCTTCAAAAGAAAATGCTAAGTATATAAATTAGTATGACCTGCCTCAATGTCAGGCTACATTAAAACATACAGACTGCAAGGCTGCACATAAGAAATAAAGTAGTTATAATAAAAATGTGTCCCCAGAACAGGCTGTCATTATGGAAAAGATTTTTTTCAACTTAACTATGACCTTCAATAGCTTTTTCGTCATCTATCTGGTGCTGGTGCTTCCAGTACCACATCCAGACATACGAGTAGCAGTGTTGTCCAAAGTAAATCTGAAGGAGGAAGACATGTCAAGTCATAAAAAACTTTTATAGTTAATTCTTGTAGGTCTTGCTTGTTATGAGTTTGCGTTGATGTAAAAGAGTGATTTAAAGTGTGTTAAGTGGTCAGCAGAGGTGTGAAGCTTTGTTTTCTAAAACATATCCAATGTACTAAAATTGAGCTGAATGTAGCTAGTTCTTCAAGTTGGTCAATGAGATCCTAACTTTTGAGCCACACATTAAGAAGGGTGCTGGGACGATTTAGTATCTTGTACTAGTTGTGTCAGGGCCGTTTCTAGCACCAGGTGGGACGAGCCACCGTTCGGGGCGCTGGCAATGTTGAGCAGGTGGGGAGCGCTTGCTCCAAATAATCCAAGAATCAGCAGTGCCTTACCTGCCAAGAGGTCAGACTTCTGACTTGGACAGCAGATTAATCTATCCTAAAGGGGGCGGCATTACATAAGTTCTTTGCTCTTCAGAGGTATCTACCATGTGCTGCCTTGCCATTCCCCCATACCATGTGCACCCTCAGAAAACATCTCTTCTCTCTAGTGTTTCCCATCCTGAGCCCTAAGTGCAGCGCACCTGTGGTCCTAATCCCTGTGCTGCCCCCAGACTGTCAAAGCCATCGATGTGTACCTCTCTAACCTCTCCCTTGCACCAGAATACTTGAAAATTGCTCTAGTTCCCTCTTTTATTGTCTTTTTTTTGCAGGGTGCCATCCTTCTTAGTATTGGCACAAAGTTGGAAAGTTGGTAGATTGATTTCACTTAGGACATTGCCTTTAACAACTTTATTGACTTTAAACAGCTTTCATCTTGACCACGTTAGACAACAAACAAAAGCCAAAATGTGTTAAATGTATTTTAAAGCAGAGATTTCTTTTACTTAGATAATAAAGTAATGTTTAGGAAATTATAATGACTAGAAAGTACATTTGACATGGCCATCAAAAATAAATAAGAAAAATTAGACTATTTACAGTATGCCGCTGCAAGCTAATTATCGGAAACAGTGTGACAGTCACGGTTTCACAATAGTTTATTAACTGAACCTCTGTAGGTGGGAAACACTTTTAGCGCTTATATAATACTGTATTCTGTTGTTCTATCTAAATTATTTTTTTAAAGAAATATTTATTTCCATCTTTATATGTGTAATAGAAAGAGGCAGATAAAGGGGGATTAAAAGAAAGGGTCAATTGACTGCCAGCTTGACATGTACTCATTTACAGTTCCAACATTAACAAAAATGTTGATTCTTTTGACTGCAATGGACAGTTATTATATCGATTCTGTTCCTCAGATGTCATGTGACCAGCAATAAGACTCCTTCTGATATTGTATCTGTAACATGTAGCTAGATGGGTTTCTATTGCATTAGGAATTAGTAAGAGTCTACTTTAGGCAATAAAGTCAGTGGAATAAGGTTTTTCATACAAAGAAAAGTTTGAGGTATTTGGAGTCAAGAGGCTAAGACATATTCCTCGTCCAACAGGTGAACTCATGCCTCCTGCTTTCATTCATCCCACAACTGAGTGTTGTAGAGGATTGGCGGTCTGGGGCCGGTCTTGGAGACTGTGATATAAGTATGAAAAAGCCCCCACAGTCTTAGTTTAATTTACATTTCTAATGATAGCCAGTCTTCCACTCACTTGTACACTCACCCTTTCTACCTCAAAACTTCATTTGCCCATTTAAACTACATTTAGAACATGAGTAGAGACAAAGGTGTATACCAAAAATAGCCTTGTTACAGGGATCAAAGCAACAAGCCTGGTGGGGTCTAGTTCCCTTCAAAGATTTACGGAAATTATATTTGTGAAATAAACATAATTCATGGTTGCGATTCCCCATTTCCGGGATAGGGTTAAGGGGTTTTGCTGTATCTGTCCTCTTAAATTTCAAGAATTTAGATATGCAAGAACTGTGTCAAATCCCAGAAGACCCCTGGCTTTAAGTCTAGCTACCCCAAATTTGGTATGGGTTAAGAGATGATGAGATACCCAGATGATTGGAGGCAATGGCACAGTTATGACATCTTACAATAAAAAGTAATAGGGTTTTCATAAAACCATCTACCTAAAGTGTACCTCATTGAAGAGAAGGATAATGCGAACCTCCACCTTTCAGTGACATCACAGTCAGGGTGTAGGAGCAAAAACCCAATGGATTTAAACTAGTGAATCCAGGGTTCCCCCTGGAACTAGTCTTTTGGGGAATTGATTTTACATGGGTAGACTGCCCAGAACATCTGCTGACACCCCAATGGCGCAAATAACTAGAGCTACTTCATTACTAAGGCTGTTTTTTTTAATTCTCTTTTTTTTTTAGAACTGTTTGTATGTATCGTATGTATGTTATTTTATAACCTTTTTTACCTGACAAGTGTATATTTTATGTGTGCACTGTACTTTTTTGTTTTTTTAAATTTTACACTTACTAAGTCTTTGCTTGTAGCCTTAGAGAATCTGAAGTTTTTGAAGAGATTTATGATATCAAGTATCTTATAGTACAGCATATTTAATTATTGTAGGCTCTGTGTGATTTACCAGCATAAGTTGTGTGAATGAGGTGCCTACGGCCTTCTTAGTATAAGTAAATTATTTTGGCACCTTTTGTATGGGTGAGTGTGTAAATTTGGATAGTTGGGAGGAATTTATGTTGTAAATTGGGAGGCTATCTAGTGTACCCCTCCCTAGTGTAATGACTGAATTCGATACTGGGGTTCATCAGTTACTATCTAAAGTCTGAAGACATTATGGACCCAAAGTTTACAACACCCTGGTTTACATCCATCCCTAAAGTAACCCAATCTAATTGGTTTGATTTTATACTTTATATTTTAACAACCTAAAATATGCTAAGAAAAGGACAACTTGTGCTGAAGAACATGGTTTGTTCCAGCGCCAGAATCCTGTCTGTGTTCATTGACCTCCTTTATCATCATCTGCAGAGGTCTACACAAGACATGGTGCAAGCCAAAATTACCTCAACATTTGCACTAGTGTGATCGCAGTGATTGGTAATTTAATAAGAGCAAAGTTTCTTTTAATTTGTAAATAATGTTCATGAGAATAAATCTGCTTTCTGTGTCTTAATCCAAATTTTGTTCATTTGCCACATAAATTAATTTGGGTGGTGAATTGGAATGAATGAGCTGTACAAGGTGTAACAGGCTCAAATTCATCTGCTCACGTACACAACATGACCGTTTCTTACTTGGTTTTGCAACGATCTCATAAATATTTAACGTAACTACTTTCACTTCTCAATATTAACCTTGTTTTTTCCCCTCAGCCTTGGCCTAATTTCGATGATGCCACATGTACACAGATTACATTTCACAAAGTACACAATCTGCTGCCAAGCTCTAGGCAGAAGAAGCAAATTTTGCACATCTTGCAAACCCCACTATACTGGCATAAAGCCTCATGTTCTTTGTGAAGAAACTGGTGCATTGATAAATAAATAAGTACACCAAAAGTAACATATACCCAAAATTTTACCGTGTCAGAGACTTCTCCTATACTCACTGTCCATTATATTACAATCTATACACTTTCCAGTTCTTGTTTGAAGAAAAAAAATGAGCTAAATACTTTCTAGATTTTTAATTAACTTTTTGACATTCCTCTACAGGAATAACATCCAAGTAAAATAACTTTTGTAAACCGTGGCATTTGTGTTTAATTGCGTGATATTTTTGGAATGGGTCTCCTGTATAGAGGGTAATTTATCTTCAGATACGCCAAAATAATTTGCTTCAAGAGCAAGATGGAAAGACAGCACGCAGTAAACTGAACATTATTCAGGTCTGTGTCACATTAAGCCATCCCTACTGTATACATACATTTTATTATAGGCACAGGCGGAAATTCATTAATGTCCAAAGTGACTATTCATGCTGCTATGGACTGGAAACCCCATTGTTTTCATACAATATTTCTGGCTGGAGAGACCACAGAGCTTTTGCTTATCACACGAGTCATTTCATTTTTAGCTTGGCTTCTTATCTGTTCTCTGAATGCGGGGAAAGGGATATATTTCATGATAACATCAAAAGCAGACAAAATGAATAATGGCCATAGATTAATAAAAATAGACTATCCAGCTGCAGACTGTTCTTTTGTATTTTCGATACATTAATCATCAGACTACTAAAAAAAATATACTGTAGACAGACATTTAGCATCTACACTACAAAGGTCAACTAGAAGAGCAGGAGGGCACTTGTTCCCACTAGTTTTTATTATCTTTTAATAAACTCTCATATATGGACAGGGGGAGACAAGTGCTTTCTAAAGAAAAAAAGTACAGCACAATAGTAACATCTGAATTGTTTAAGAAATGAACAAAGCAACAAAGGCTTTATTGAAATATCCAAGCTGCCAAGCAGATTTTACAGTTTAGGGCAGATTTACTAAAAGTTTCTAAAATTGAGACTGTGCTGAGTAAGACTATCTATATGTAGTGTTTGGGGCATAGGTCATGTATAAGTCAGGTCACATGACCACACTTGGCAACAGGGTAAGACGAGCTGCCCCAAATTTATTTAAAAAAATGTCTAATGTTGGAAAGATAAATCTGGGCTGGTTTAAGATTGTCTAACTTTCTTCTCCCATTTGGTGGCATAAAAATACAAATGTGACATCATCAGGGGGAGGGGCACTGAAGGTCACCATGAGTCTCTTTCAGACTTCCCGGGCTGTCTCAAAGCGAGCCCTCTCCAGACCTATGTACTCCAATTTAGCTCCCAGTATTAGCAAACAAGCAAACAAACAACAAAAGTGCACATAGGGGTAGACAAAGAATAGAAAAAAAGAGAAACTTTGCCCTGGTCTTGAAAGCTCAAACCCATAACTGTCAAAAAGGGGTTAATAAGCTCAGAGTACCATTTAGACGAAATCACAGAGTCACAAATGCTTTTAAGCTAATTAAGAGCCCTTTAAGCAAGATACACGATTCTGCAGATGGTAATCCATTCTTCTGGCTGTATGTTTCTATGGCAAGCAATTCTGGCTTTTCTATATAACAGTAATTGGGATGATTTTGGCAAGTAAGTAATTAAAATTTAATGGCATATTAATGATTGGGAAAGCACATGCCAGGAAGATAGCTTGTAAAAGATCATTAAAAAATCTATTAAAAAGCTATATTACTGCAAGTTGCAATGGACAAGCTTGTTACTCAATAATTCCAAGAGTCTAGCTATTAATGTCATTAGAATTTGTACCTCATCACAAGTCTAATCTATAGAGGACTTCATTTTTCTTCTAACCAAGTTGTCAAATATTACTTTGCTTTACTTAAAGAATATTTAAAAGAAAATTCTCACATTTCAATCCCCTAGTGATGGTAACACAATAAAGATCATCTTAACCCCTCACTTTAAGGAGGGGGTTGGAGCATGACAGGTGTAGCTGCGACGCTGGGGTGAGAGCAGTCCACGGGCCTCTCTGCTAGCCTGGACTTGGTAGTCCAGGCGCCGGGAAAAGTGTGTAGTCGCCATTTCAGCTCCGAATCTATGTGAGCGCTTGTACACAAAGCCCGGGCTCTTTGTGCAAAGATCTTGACGTAGCTCGGCAGTGTGGAGGACGATATGCGGAGGAGAGACGGATGTCGCAATGTGGCGTGAGATTACTGCTGGAGGTCAGACCAGGGCTGAAACTGGATTCGGGAGTCTGGTGGGGGGGTGCCATGTATACATACATGGTGCCCCCCCCACTCAGCTGAATCGCCGAGGTCAAGCCAGCGTGCCACATATTGGAAATGAAGCTGCCTGCTGATGAGTCTAAATCTCTGGGATGTGCTAAGGATGGTTGTTTCTCTTACTACAATTAAGAGTTAAAAGCGCATCTGCATGATCTATTTGGTGCTGGAGTGGTAAAATCCTGAATTATTCTCCACCCATTGTTTGGTTTGCTATTTTCTGATGGTGCTATATGGCAACTTGACTAACTCCATTAATATGAGGCACTTAATTATCAACTATGCGGTTATGCTCCTGTAATTAATCAGCCAGCCAACTTTGCTTTTGCTGAACTTGAACTGATGTATGTCCACTCTAGAATGGCCTGGCTCCTATAACTAATTAACCTACTAACACTGAATAAATCTTAACAGTAATTGGAAAAGGGATTCAACACAATTGCCTACTAAATAACGACGCAAAGAGGAAAGGGAAGGAATGGCGGTCCAATGTTCCTTATAGTCAAAGAAGTCTATGGGTTTTTCCTCTGCATCTACGTCATTTAGATACCTGCATGGATGCGGAGGTATAACCAATGGACAGTACCTTAAGTTAAATGAAGACAAGGTGAATAAAATAGGGTCATCACATTCTCCAGGTATTCTTATGTGCGATGTATTCGTCAGTCCCGATCCTCCACTTGCGGCGTGCAGCGTGCGGCTGTGCAGGTCTCTTTTCCTTCCAACTCGGAAAACTGAGTCACAGCTCTTTTCGTTCCGCCTTGGTCCGCAGTGGTACGTGTAAAAAGAAATACGGGACAATAGTGTAGCACAGCTTCTATTTAAAAAGGTATTCTTTATTCTTATACTCACAAAGATTTATATTTAAAAAGGCCTTAAGTAAAAACTCTCATGCACGTTCGGCGTTATCCACCCGACTCGAGTTTCGCCAATAGCGGCTTCTTCCGGGGCTCCAGCCTATTGCTACCCTATTGTCCCGCATTTCTTTTTACACGTACCACTGCGGACCAAGGCGGAACGAAAAGAGCTGTAACTCAGTTTTCCGAGTCGGAAGGAAAAGAGACCTGCACAGCCGCACGCCGCAAGTGGAGGATCGGGACTGACGAATACATCGCACAGAAGAATACCTGGAGAATGTAATGACCCTATTTTATTCACCTTGTCTTCATTTAACTTAATGTACTGTCCATTGGTTATACCTCCGCATCCATGCAGGTATCTAAATGACGTAGATGCAGAGGGAAAACCCATAGACTTCTTTAACCAACTAACACTGCCTTTTCTGATCTTGTACTGTCCCGGCTTCTATAACTAACCAACTAACTTTGTGTTGCCACTCTGAACTGATGCATGTCCGTTCTAGAGTGGCCCAGCTTTTGTAACTAATTAACTAACTCTTCCTTCTCTGAATCTGAACTGATGCACGTACGTCCTAGAGTTGACCGGCCTCTATAACTAACCAACTAACTTTGTGTTCTGTGAACTGGGACTGATGCATGTCCGCTCTAGAGTGGCCTGGTGTTTATAACCAATTAAACAACTAACTTTGCATTTTCTGAATGCAGTCTCTCAACTAATTTTGCTGGAACATCTGGTCAGGTGGTTTGTTACCGGCAATTATGAAAGGCTGAATTTATGGATTAAAGCATATTGGGAATTGCTCAATTACATTAATGGTTTGTGTGGGAGTGATGTGTATTAAGTGGTGTTACTAATCATTGTAGGTGATATACACCGTAGCGGTTGATAGGGTGCCCTTTAAAATGTGTGCAGTTGGTGCCCCTCCGAGGAGTATCCTGGTGCGTCTTCTCTCACCAATGGGCCGGGATAACATTCTTAAGAGCTTGAGAAAAATGGGGAAGTTGGAATATAGCTCTGCCCAATTCATGATCTTCCCAGAATACCCTCAAGTTAAAAAAAGAGGGCTACTTATGTGGATCTGAAAAAGAACTTAAGATCATTCATGGAGAGAAAACCTTCTTTTTTGAAAACCCAGCTGAAGCAAATGAATGGGTAGAGAGGACATTAAAGATCTGAGTGGCATGGGGGGAGGAGGGGGCGAATGGTGAACCGAAAGTCTGATATGGAGAATGGTTACATGTTGTGTGATATTAAGTTATCATGATTATATTTTTGGCATGGAACATACGAGGGCTGAATAATAGGATTAAAAATAGAGCAGTGTTTCATCTATGCTCCTCATACCAACCAGATGTAGTGTGTCTACAGGAGATCCATCCACAAGAAGCCCTGGCTCAGTCATTATTTCCATTCTACATTCTGAGAATATGCACGTGGAGTTTGTATAATGATAAACAAATAAATTTCCAAGAGTTAATGTTAAGAGTGGACTCACAGGGCAGATATGTCATCTTGCATTGCTTATTGGACGAACGAGACGTAGTGTTGGTGGGTATTTATGTTCCTCCAACGGCTCCTGTGGATCTACTCTTGGACATTTGGAATCAGATAGATAAATATAACAACATCCCAATATATTGGTTTGGTCACTTTAATAAAGTGTGAATGGGAATATTGATAGAGTCAGAAAAGGCTCAATTCGGATAGGTAGTCAATTAACCTCATTCGGTAGAACACTGGAGGAGATGGGTCTTCATGATGTGTGGAGGGAGAGATTCCCCTCTAAGCATAGTTACACATGCTACTCTAAAACACATAGGGGCAGATTTATCAAGCGGTCTGAAAGTCAGAATATTTCTCAGATGGGATTCCCCATGAGGTATACTTAGAATTCCCTGAGTTGCTCCTACCGGTATTGTTGGGCGTTTATAATTTATCCCTAGATAAAGGATCGCTGCCCGAGTCCATTAAAGAGGCCCTTATTATTGTACTGCGGAAAGAAGGAAAAAATCCACAAGTACTGGAGACTTATAGACCGATCTCCCTGCTGAATACTGACTACAAGCTGTTGGGAAAATTTTTAGCAAGCAGGCTTCAGAGGGTTAGTTCATCGGTGATACACGAAAATCAGTCAGGGTTTGGGGCAGGGAGATCGGTCCGAAACAATATATTAAACATATGGTGGGATTTACAGACACCATGCAAAGTTAGAGGCAGGAGAATGTTGGTCTCACTTGATGCGGTCAAAGCATTTGGGTGATGAGTAGGATGGGATTTGGTCCTCACTATATCAACTGGGTTAAAATCTTATATAGAGGGGCCTCTGTCAGGGTAAGTATCAATGACAGGGCCTCGGAGCCACTGAGCTTATACAGGGGGGACAAGGCACGGGTGCCCGGTGTCGCCTTTTTTATTTGTGGTGGCGCTGGAACCCTTGGCATGTTATCTAAGAGAAAGTAACCTGATAAGGGGGTTTGTTAGAGATTCAAATGAGGATAGGCTGCAGTTATATGCGGACGACATGCTGCTATTCTTGGATCATTCAGTCTCAATGCTTCAATCAGTTGTTGACCTGATAGAAGAGCATGGAAGAATGTAGGGCATAAGGATCAATTGGGGTAAGTCCTCACACCTCTTGCTAGATTCCCCAGCTGAGGAAATACAAAACCCTGGCAAGTTGAAAAAGATGTCAGAAATGAGATACTTGGGTTTTCTGATCAGTAGAGATATGAATGAGTATATGAATCTAAACTTCATGCCTATGCTGACCAAAATTAGACGTACGGTGGGCATATGGAAAAAGTTGAATCTATCAATGGCAGCAAGGCTGGTTCTATGCAAAATGGTGATATTGCCACAGGCCCTCTTTGTTTTGCAAAATAGCCCATTAGTAATATCAAAATAAGAGATTAGGTCACTAGAAAAGGTAGTAAGGGATTTGATATGGGCAGGTAAGCGGGTACGAATAAGTGTTAATAAGTTATATGTACCAATTTAAAAAAAGGAGGGTTGGCTGTCCCTGATCTGAGTAAATACTTTGTGGCAGCACAGCTACAGAATATCACGGATTGTGATATGGGTAAAATCATGTAAACACTCAAGCACAAGTATGATTATTATGAAGGTTTGAATATATGGAGTTTATTGGAGACAAGTGTCATGGTTTAAAAAATCCTAAATTTTCGGCACTAGGAGCTGCTTACTAAATTAAGCAACTCCTAGTGCTTGATCAAACGCCGCACAATGTACACTCACCGGCCACTTTATTAGGTACACCATGCTAGTAATGGGTTGGACCCCCTTTTGCCTTCAGAACTGCCTCAATTCTTCATGGCATAGATTCAACAAGGTGCTGGAAGCATTCCTCAGAGATTTTGGTCCATATTGACATGATGGCATCACACAGTTGCCGCAGATTTGTTGGCTGCACATCCATGATGCGAATCTCCCGTTCCACCACATCCCAAAGATGCTCTATTGGATTGAGATCTGGTGACTGTGGAGGCCATTTGAGTACAGTGAACTCATTGTCATGTTCAAGAAACCAGTCTGAAATGATTCCAGCTTTATGACATGGCGCATTATCCTGCTGAAAGTAGCCATCAGATGTTACAGGGTACATTGTGGTCATAAAGGGATGGACATAGTCAGCAACAATACTCAGGTAGGCTGTGGCGTTGCAACGATGCTCAATTGGTACCAAGGGGCCCAAAGAGTGCCAAGAAAATATTCCCCACACCATGACACCACCACCACCAGCCTGAACCGTTGATACAAGGCAGGATGGATCCATGCTTTCATGTTGTTGACGCCAAATTCTGACCCTACCTTCCGAATGTCGCAGCAGAAATCGAGACTGATCAGACCAGGCAACGTTTTTCCAATCTTCTACTGTCCAATTTCGATGAGCTTGTGCAAATTGTAGCCTCAGTTTCCTGTTCTTAGCTGAAAGGAGTGGCACCC
This sequence comes from Engystomops pustulosus, assembly GCF_040894005.1. NCBI lineage: Eukaryota > Metazoa > Chordata > Amphibia > Anura > Leptodactylidae > Engystomops > Engystomops pustulosus. The sequence continues at coordinate 205,692,499 of NC_092412.1, read as the reverse complement.
GGTGTGGTCTTCTGCTGTTGTAGCCCATCTGCCTCAAAGTTCGACGTACTGTGCATTCAGAGATGCTCTTCTGCCTACCTTGGTTGTAACGGGTGGCGATTTGAGTCACTGTTGCCTTTCTATCAGCTCGAACCAGTCTGCCTATTCTCCTCTGACCTCTGGCATCAACAAGGCATTTCCGCCCACAGAACTGCCGCTCACTGGATGTTTTTTCTTTTTCGGACCATTCTCTGTAAACCCTAGAGATGGTTGTGCCTGAAAATCCCAGTAGATCAGCAGTTTCTGAAATACTCAGACCAGCCCTTCTGGCACCAACAACCATGCCACGTTCAAAGGCACTCAAATCACCTTTCTTCCCCATACTGATGCTCAGTTTGAACTGCAGGAGATTGTCTTGACCATGTCTACATGCCTAAATGCACTGAGTTGCCGCCATGTGATTGGTTGATTAGAAATTAAGTGTTAACGAGCAGTTGGACAGGTGTACCTAATAAAGTGGCCAGTGAGTGTACAATGTAATCATCAGACTGCTTGCAAAGCGGTCCGATGTATTCATGAGGGGGATTTCCGAGGCGCTGCCTCTTCCCCGGACCGCCCCGCTCGCTCCATAGGCCGGCAGTGACTGCCGCACGCTAGGAAGCAGTCACCGCCCCTAGCCACGCCCCCTCATGAATACATCGGACAGCTGTGCGAGCTGTCCGACAATTACACTGTACCCCGCCGCAGTGTTTGATAGCGTTACCGGAGGTTTCCGGTAACACAATCACTCTAACACTGCGGCGTGTACTAGGAGCTCCTAGTACCGATAAATTAGGTGACAGGTCCTCTTTAAGGAGCACTATTCATTATTTACCTTAATGCAATGGATTTGGGAAAAATTAAAAATGGATCTAGGATGGGAAAGTTAGGGGTTAAGGTTTTTGTGGGAAAAGGGGGTGAAATTTGTATTTTAAATAGTGGGAAATAATAGGTTAAAAACAGAGGAATTGTCATCACAATTTGGGACTGGAAAGGGAGACTGGCTGCAGTGTGCCCAACTTGGGTGTGCCTTCAACCCTAGCTAATGACGCATTGATTTTAAGGAAGTACAACATCCTCTCCTTTATGTAATAAGAGCACAAAATAAGTCGAAAGGTAACGATGCAAAGTACTAGATAGTAGAATATTAATAAGAAATGCCCCATACTGCTATGAAAAATGGGAAAAAGATATCCCAGGTCTATCAGAAGAGGAGTGGGATGACTCCCTGGGTATGATTAAATGCACCACAAAAAAACTTATCATATATGGGGTCTCACATTTTCTAGGGACACATAGGGTCCATTATACTCCAAAAATATTGAAGAGGTTCGGAGGTCAGAAAAAAGAGAAATGTCCCAGGTGTGAACTTGCTGATCTAATTTACATAATGTGGAGGTGTCCAAAATTGAGAGGATATTGGGAAGACATAATAGAGTGAAATGGGTGTATAGTACCATTGGAAGCAAAAAACTGTATACTCGGAACTAAAATAGGAGTAGTGGGCCCAAGAAAAGCTATACGAGACGCAATGAAAGATTTACTAATGGAGCGTAAAGGGATTCTATATAAAAATGGAAAGATAAAGATACGCCTGGGATCCAAATGTGTAAAAGTAAAGTGGAATGCATGATATTGAGTGAGTCTTATGTGTATACAGAAAAAAAAGGATTTTTGTAGTTTATGGAAATACGTTAAATTATATGCGAGAAAAGGAATGATGACTATGGGTATTTATGTGGGCAGGGGTCACAAGTCGTATGGGGTGAGGGGTGGATCAAAAATATAAATAAAGTAGTAGTATATTTTTGTGACTTTACTGTTCTATTTACCATCCTCTTGGGGCAGGGAGAATGTCTAGTTCACTGTGTATTGAGTATGTTGTTAAAATTGTTGTATTCTCCTGCATGTTGGTGATTTCAATTATATGTTTTTTTGTTACCTCCTCATATTGTAAAATTAATAAAATGTAATTTAAAAAAACCCCTTACTATACAATTTTACTCCGTTTTATTGCAGTTTTAGCTCCTATCACTCTCTAAGGTGCTCAGTGCAAAATCCTATGGTCTCTAAGCAGACACATTACCGTCTTATCCATCTAGTTCTGTGGGGTGACAATATGGTTAGATTATCAGGGTACAGGTGTATATACACTTCTGGCTTCTGACATTGTACTAACACACTAGCACATAAAGAGAGATGGGACAGATCAGAGATGCATGAGATCCATTAGATTACACAAACAGCAAAGCTACATCTGTGTTCTCACAGATATGTGCCTGCATTCCCCTTCCCCCAGAACACTTATCTACTTGTAGCTTGTAGTTTACAGCTTGTCTCTCCTCGCAATCTCCTGCCAGAAAGTTAATCAGTGTCTGTGAGCTGCACAATCTCACACAGAAATCCAAGATGGCGGCCACCCGACCCTAAGTCTGCAGTTACAGGGACGGATCTAGGGGCAACTGAAACTGTGTAAAGCAGGACACAATGAAATTCTGCATTTTTGTTTATAACAATCAATTAGAGAATGTGTTATTGAACAATGGGAATTGTTCAGGAATATTGGTGGCATATATGCAGAACACCCAGCACCCCAACCATCTGCTGATCAGACATCAGTTTAAAGGGATTGTCCAGGTTTAATCAAAAATATAGAACCATCCCGAGGGAGGGGCAAGAAAACAAATAAGAGCTTATAGTTACCTGCGCCATCATCTGTCATACCTCTGCTTGTTCTCAGAGGCAGGGCATGCTGACCTGGTCTGGTCAGCTTGCCCTGCCTCTGTAAAAAAAAAACCAAAAAAACAGAGGTACGACGGGAAATGTCGCAGGTAAGGATAAACTCTTCTCTGTTTTCTTATACCCCCTCCCACCACCGGTTACACTTTTTGATTAAACTCAGAAAACCTCTTTAACTTCTATGTGAGCCTCAGCTACGCTTATGGCTACTTCACAGAGCCAACTGCTTATGTCGAACTGAACATCTAATTTGGGAAAGGGTTTGAGATTTAGCACCAAATGATCAGTCATTGACGATCCAATCCTGCAGTTAGGATCCATTCAACTGTAAATTGTTCACAGATTGCATTGGGGTATATCATTTTTGTAAGGCTGGATCACAGACGTGACTTTCTACATACTATTCCCATGTTGATCTGTATACCAAATTAAAATTATACACCTCAGACACTTTTCTCAAACAGAAAATATAGCATAGACATCACCATATAAAAAAAAATTACTAATTTCAGTAGCAACAATGACACATTTCTGGCACAATTATATTGAAATAACATTTTTTGCTGTATGGCCAGCAGATTTTCCCTGTATGATACAAGGACTCCCGTCTACTGCACTGTGTTTGGTCTATGTTTGGGACCAGATCACATATGATCACATAGGTCCGTTTCCACAGGTCAAACATTTTCTCCTTAACATGTGCTAGAAACATTTAGCTGTAACATTATTACTGTCAGTCTTACTGTTTAGTAGTTTGTGACTAGATGTATCATGGAAATATTTATATTAAATGTTTAATTAAATTATTGAACAATAGGGCAATTAGTATCCCTTGAAGTGCCCAGGTAGCTTTTACAACGTCCTGGGGATCTTTACAGCTTGAAAAACGTTGACCTGAAAACTGTTCTGTGATGACTTCAAAAGGCATTTGGCCATCTCCTCCTCACCCCCTTCTCTTCCTCACCCCCTTCCTGCATCAGAACTTGGAAACAAAGAAACTTTTTAAATATTCCTGGACTCCTTAACACTTTGTCCAATCATGAGAAACTATTTTAACAAATTAATCAACAGGAGGTTGATGGTAAAAAGGATTCACTCTCTGGAGGCTGCCAGAACAAGCTAGTGCAGTGGTGGCAAACCTTTGGCACGGGTGCCAGAGGTGCCACTCAGAGGCATTTCTGTAGGCACTTAGACTATTGCTCCAGGACAGCGTTCACCAAATAGGACCAAATCCACCTGCAGTCCCAGACAACTAAAGAGATGCTGCTCTCAGCGCTATTTTAAAGTGACACTTCATTGGCTGTTTGGAACTGCGGGAAAAGTGAGAAGGTTCTGACAGAATTGCAATGTCTTTGGAGGTCCTCCTGCCACCGTTCTTCCTGTACAGAGAGACACTGGTGAGAAGCTACAAGTCTGAATTTGCAACTGTCTCAGCGGCCTCAGGGGGTCGATACAATGAAAGATGAGGAAGAACAGGTAACAATAACTTTCAGGCACTTCACAGTAAATAAGTGGATTCTGGTTGTAGTTTGGGCACTCTGTCTCTAGAAGGTTCACCATCACTGAGCTAGGGTGTTCCATATTTCTCCCCCTCCAGGGAATCAAGAATTGCTTTAGTCTGTAAGTTTCTGTTATTTTTCTCCCTTTTTATGTTAACTGTTTTGCTGTGTTGTGCGTCATTTTATGTTGTAACCTTTTTATTTTAACATCTTTTTGGACGCACTGAACAACTTTTGTATTAAAGCTTTCACTTTAATTTTGGTCCCTGTATGCTCTGCAAACTCATAGCCTTGTAAAGCGTGGTTAGCTGTGTGATTGCTAGAGAGCTGAGTGTGCATGTCTAGTGGTGTGACAAGGTGTTAACTTGAGAGGCAAGAATGGATGCAGAGGGGGATACTTATTGGTCCCAGTATAAATTCAATAATTGGTGGCAGCGGATTCATAATTGGAGTGCTGGAACTGTATGAGGTGTGATTTATGCTCAATTTGTGTCCTGAGTGAAAGGTCGGTGCAAGGTGAGTGGGCTAAATAAATTAAACCGTACAGTCGCACCCCAAATCACGTGACGAGGCAGCACGTCATTTTACAAGAAGTATGCATATATATTATAAAAGTAGAATGGTAGAAAAATATTATTTATTTAGAAGAATTACTGGTACAAACAGAAAGAAAACTTCACTGTAAAAATGAACAGCTCAATCCGGCAGAATTTGGTCAGATAACTATTAGAGTTAATCAGTTGTGGCATCTAATTCACCTTGTTACAAATAGTTCTCTAAGCACCAAAGGAAGAAAAAAAATAGTGGTGTCCCAAATATCTGCCAGCTACAATTCAATGTGATTATCTTAGATGTAACACAGGCTAACAGCTTTAATAGTGACACCGTTGTTAATCATCCAAAATTGTTTACTTCACATTAGGTAATTGTTTTCATAGGATATTATTGGTCTGTCATTTTCTATTTACAAATAGTGGAATCCAATGAATGAATCCAATGATTCTCCTGTGGCAATAGTTAACTTCTTAAAGAAGGACTTACAGATGCAGTGGAAAGCTAAAATATTACAATTTCCTGGTAGTATATTGGATTGCTTTAGGCTGTTGATCCAGGGAATAATTCTAATTACCCTATTGGAGTTAAGAATTACCTTTCTCATGAAAGTCCCATATGGACTACTTTGGCTTCCTTGGGCTTGAGATATTAGGTTAAACTACATGGAGGTTTTTTTAAATTTTCTACAAGAACATAGAAACATTTAATATATTGAAGACAACTTTGAGAACTGTAGCCAGGTAGAATGGTATTACGATTGCAATAATGCTCTACAAAAATATGAGTGTTACTTAAAATATTCAGGAAACCAGAATCTGAAAGTGAAATAAGCACTTTTCTACAATAATCAAATTTAAAAAATGACATGCAAATATTTCAGCCTCCATCCTGTTCTAGAGGACTCTCCCCCTCATTAACACTTTGTCCAATCATGAAAAACTATTTAACTGTAGGGGTTACCTTACATAAGCAAACTGAGGGTTCCTTGTCCTGATACTTGCTCTTAGTATTTTGTTCATTGTGCCTGCTCCTGATATAGGTGTTCTTGGTAACACCAATGCATTCAATTATCCTGTAGGAGACTACACTTTGAAAACATAAAGTTTATACTTAGTGGTTATTTTTCCACCCAATTTAAATACTTAAAGGACATCTATCGCCAGGATGAAGGATCATAAACCAAACACACTGACATACGGGTCTGAAGGATCTGCTTTTCTTTTAGCATCTAATTCCCTGGTTTCAACATAAACAGGCTTTTAAAATTATACAAACAAGCCTAAGGAGCTTCAGGCTCCATAGGTTGGTGGAGCCCCTAATAATAATAATTCTTTATTAATATAGCGCCTACATATTACACAGCGCTGCATAGAGTTTGCCATATCAGTTCCTGTCCCCAATTGGGCTCACAATCTAATCAACCTACCAGTATGTTTTGGATTGTGGGAGGAAACCTAAAGCTTATTTGCACCTTTTTTTATTAAAAACCAGTGCATAAGAAGATAAAAGAAAAACAGATCCTGTCAGAGGGGGCACACACTAGTATGTCAGTGTGCTTGGTTTACAACCCTTCATTGTGGTGGTAGATTTCCATTATTGTGAATAAAAGATTGTTGTTTTATATGTTCTAATCAGAACATTAACTTTGCATCAGATAAAATTCTGTGTTTTTTCCTAATATATAAGCATGAGTGGAATATTAGAAGTTCACATAGAACCCAACTCCACTTTTATCCTCCTGTTATCTGAGAATCTTTTGTAAGTTTAGGACTTGAATGCTGAGAAGTAGACGCTGTAGATTGTAACTGCCGGGCACAGGTGTCATCTATCTTTTTTGTGCAAAAGAATTAAGGTGGCAAAAATCTAAGCGTTCGATTTCAAACGAAAAGCAACCTTTTCTAAGAAGTGAGGATTAGTCTTAACGAGACTGAAGATTTCCTAGCCCTAGTGAAATGTAATCTTGAGTTCAGCTCCCAATCTGCAACTATAGATTTTTATTCTATGACTGATTAGTCTGACCAGCTTCACCAACTATGCTGCAACTGCAGTGCAGTTGTTGGGGCAAATTTACTTACCTGGTCCTGTTGCGAACCCCGATTCGGATGGTCCGACGAAGATGAAGTCCGGCATCATCCACGAAGCTCGGACGCCCGAGTTCCTGCATCCGTCGTTTCCCCGGCGAGGTCTGCCAGAGTTCACCTTCTTCTTTCCGGTGCTTGTAAGTGCGTGCCTTGCAACACAATTCGAAATGTTAAATCCCACACGTAGTCGGAATCCGTCAGGTTGTCTGACGGCCCGCCCCTCCAATTTGTGTCGCGTGCAAGCCGGCGCCGATGCGGCAAAATCTGATCGTGTGCACCAAAATCCCCTGTTAAATGCGCCACATGTGTGGCACCGTTCCGCCGCCAGGCCGCCATTGCCAACTTTGGGGTCATATATGTGGCCGTATATTTGCGGCCGCATGTACGTCCTCTCCGACGGCTGTGTAAATGAGCCCTTAGAGGGAAGATTTTACATTTGCAAAGACCCTAAGATACCACTATAGAAGAAACCCCTACAGAGTTAGAAACTAAACCCCTCAAGGAAATCAAGGAAATATGTCAATTTACGGCATTTTAAACCCACAGAATTTAATAACATTTATTAAAGGAAACCTACCACTTGAAGTGGCAGGTTTCTGATGGAAATACCGGGCACCAGCTCGGTATCGCGGTTTAAAACACTTTTTAAACTTTATAGCCGGCGCAGGGAGGTACGCGCTCGGCGCTTACCATGCGCGCGGCTCTCCTTCACTTCCTATGTAGCCGCGCGCATGGTCGCGTGCATGGTAAGCGCCGAGCGCGTACCTCCCTGCTCCGGCTATAAAGTTTAAAAAGTGTTTTAAACCGCGATACCGCGGTTTAAAACACTAACAAAAATAAGCTCCGGCACCAGCTCACCCTGAGCTGGTGCTCGGTATTTTCTTCTGAAACCTGCCACTTCAAGTGGTAGGTTTCCTTTAAAGGAAATCTAACATCTGATTTACTGATGGTAGACCACTTACACTGACGTGCATCTCTGTAGCTCCTCTCCATAAGGGTCCATCTAATAGCCATGAATCCCCTTGTTTTTGTAAAAAGAAGCTTTAAAAATATTCAAATGAGCCTGTGGGGCTCTGGGGGAGTCATCCTAGCCCTTGTGGGAATCGCCATGACTCAATTATGCATGCCCACAATGCAACGGCTTTGTGCCTAGGATAGGGGTACAGAGCAAAGAGGGTGGCGCAGCTTGAGTGATATTTGTAGAGAGACTGTTTACGTTGCCGATTCTCTGTTGGGGTAGGTGGGCACAGAGAAGAGTGGGTGCTTTGAATATTTTAAAAACCCTCTTTGTGCAAAAACAGGAGGATCGATGGCTATAAAAGGACCATTTTGGAGAGGAGCTACAGAGATACACATGTAAAGTAAATATGAAGGTAGATTTCCATTAACACTGGCCAGTGAAACCTAAAAATAACATATTTTTCAATGAAATGTGGTCCTAAAATTGCCATCGTCAAATGGGGTTCAAGAAGACAATGCACCTTACAATTGTTACACAATTTCTCCTGAATATGGCAATAGCTCACACATGGTAAGAAATGGCTGTAGAGACATACCATGGGGATTGGAACTGAAAAATCTGTATTTGAATTTTTAAGGGCAGTATTAGTCTTCATGCAAACAAACTATGTTCTTAATATTTGTAGAAAAGATATGATCAACTGTTTTGCAACAAATGATTCCTAAGGGAATGTTGTATAGTACTCAATAATAAGTCACATTCACTTGATGTATAGAATGATTATCTACATGTCTAAAGAGGTCATCAGTGGAACTAGTAGATCTATATATATATATATATATATATATATATATATATATATATATATATAAGAAAAAATAACACCAAATGAATAGGGATTGCTCTTCCACACTTGATTTTCTTTATCTTTTGTTATCCTGGGCATCAAATATCTGACTGCTATAGACTCAATTTCAACTGAAAAGCTCCAAATTAAAGCTCTTTCTGTCTAGAGACACAGATTTCCAGCTCCCATTATATTGTTAATTGAATTCAGTCAGATTGCAAGGCCATACAATATGCTACCGAATGAAAAGCGTCCAGATGTGAAACTGATCAGATGGCGAGAAGAAAATAAAACAATAAGATGATGCTGTACTCCTGGAAGATAGGTGACCCCTGACTCAACTCCCTTGTGTGCTCCTTCTAGTCTCTCTGATGAGATGCTAACGCACTTCCCAACTGTTTCGTCTTCCATTATTCTTAAAGGACATATAGCACCAGAATGAGGGATTGTAAACCAAGCACACTGACATACCGGTGTGTGCCCCCAGTGGTAGGGTCTGCTCTTTTTTAGCTTCATATGCCCTAGTTTTTTAAGGCATTACAGAGGCTTATTTGCATAATTTGTAAAGCCCCGGGATTTTGGAGCACGCGATCGCATTGCGGCGCATTGGCGCCGGCGTGCACTCCATGGAAATCAGGGGGCGTGGCCGTCGAAAAACCCACCGAATTCGGACAAACTGCCATATCTGAAAAAAAAATTTGTCACTTGACACGTACTTACCTGCACCCGGCCTGGCTTGGTGAAGTTCAGTGCACTCCGACTGAATTCAGCGCAGCAGCGACACCTGGTGGACATCGGGGGAACTACCTTAGTGAATCGCCGGAAAACCCGAATCCTCCACAGAGAACGCGCCGATGGATCGAGACAGGACCTGGTAAGTAAATCTGCCCCAATGTGGATTTTTTTCTCTGTGGAAACTGTTGCTCAATAATGATTTTGTCACATTTCTTGTGCATCCGCACAGATGCATGCACTTCTTTTACATTGCAATCTATGGGCATGTGAAAATCGGCATCAAATCTGCAAGAAATCTCTACCACTATGCAGATGTGATGCGGAACAAAGTGACGTAACATCAGATGTAATAAAAACTGGAAAAACAACCTATGTAAATCCACACCACTAACACAATGCACTACAGCTAACACAAATCTGAATCAAAAACTTGTGTGAATTTTATGGTGACTTTCATATGGAATTTGCACACAACAATCTGTAATGTCTGCAAATAGCCTAAAAGTTTTGATAGACAGTCTTAAAATATGCAGATTTACCAAAATATCTAATGCTGAATAATATTTTGGCACAGTTTCAGACTCCTATATTTTTGGGCGAAAAATGCACCCTAATACTGATATAATTTAGACCTTTTTACTGTGTTTTTTTACCCTTTCTAATGAAGCTGCGCTTCTCAATGGGGGACCCGCATCGGACATTTATGTATATCCCGTTGATATGCTATATGCAATATTAATCTTTTTTGTTGGGGAAAAAAAGTGAATTAGTCTTACCGGTAATTCCATTTCCTTAGTCCACCATGACGGCCCACCTGGAGGATGACCCCTTGACCTCTGTAGGGACAGGAAGCAGAGAAGTTAAAAGGCCCCACCCCGGCATCCGTACTCCAGTGTCTACCAAATAACTACACCGGCTTGGATGCAACCCGATTTATTGCCTGTTAATATGCACAAACAATTAAATCAAGCAGGTTTATAAATACATTAAATGACATATCTAGGTGGGAAAAAAATATATGGGCCGTCATGGTGGACTAAGGAAATGGAATTACCGGTAAGACTAATTCACTTTTTCCCTTACGTCCCCATGACGGCCCACCTGGAGATATACCAGATGAATTATTTTTTAGGGAGGGACTACGGCCTGTAGTATCTTTCTCCCAAAGGAAAGGTCCATGTTATTCGGAATGTCCAATCTGTAATGTTTAGCGAAGGTAAGAGAAGACGACCAGGTAGCCGCTTTACATATCTGCTCAATTGTGGCTCCTCTTCTTTCAGCCCAGGAGGTAGCCATCGCTCTTGTGGAATGGGCTTTTATGGTATCTGGGACAGCCATTTCCAGAGCCTCATAAGCCTCTTTGATAACGGTTTTTATCCATCGGGATAAGGACGATTTTGAGGCCTTCTTCCCTTTGTTTTTCCCTTGGAATTGGAGAAGAATATTAGAGTCCTTCCGCCAGCTCTTAGAGACTTCCATGTACCTGAGTACTATTCTTCTTACATCCAGGGAATGCCAGCTGATTTCCTTAGCGGCTCTTGGATTCTGGCAAAATGAAGGTAGGACCACTTCCTGGTTTCGGTGGAAAGCTGTACAAACCTTGGGGACAAAGTTTGGGTCAAGCGTTAAAATGATCCTGTCATCTGAAATTAAACAATAAGGTTCATTTATAGATAGAGCCTGAATCTCGCCAATCCTTCTTGCAGTAGTGATTGCAATTAAGAAGGCAGTTTTCAAGGTAAGGTTTCTAAGGCTTACAGATTCAATTGGTTCAAACTGAGGTCCAGTAAGAAAATTTAGCACTAAGGATAAGTCCCAGGGAGCTACTGAAGGTTTAACTGAGGGCCTGATTCGGACAGTTGCTTTTACAAACCTCTTTATCCATCTATGATCCGCCAGGGATGAATCAAAGAACACACTTAGTGCTGCAATCTGGACTTTAAGGGTACTAGTCTTAAGGCCCATGTCGAACCCAGCTTGCAGGAATTCTAAGATCTGTAAGATATTAGGAGAAGATTGATTGGGAACTGCTGGACCACAGAAAGAAATAAACTTCTTCCATATCTTCAGGTATATAGCTGAGGTAACTGGTTTTCTACTGGATTGTAGAGTAGAGATTACCTTGTCCGAAAGGCCTTTTGCCCTCAAAAAGCTCCTTTCAGGATCCAGGCCGAGAGCTTGAGATCTTGTGGCCTCGGATGAAAAAGCGGCCCTTGATGGAGGAGATCTTCCTGAATGGGTAGCATTAGAGGTTCTGCTAGAGCCATCTTCTTTAGGAGCGGAAACCAGCTCTTTTTGGGCCAGAAGGGAACAATGAGAATGACCTTGGATTCGTCTCTTTGAATTTTCCGGAGAACTCTTGCAATTATAGGCAGAGGAGGAAAGGCATATGCCAGAGGAGCGTCCCACTTGTGGCTGAATGCATCTAACTTCGAGGTGGTCTCTGAATAACTGAGAGAGTAGAAAAGTTCCGCTTTCGTATTTTCCCTGGTGGCAAACAGATCCACTACAGGTATTCCCCACATCTGGGTTAGAAGCTGGAATACTTTTTGGTTCAGACACCATTCGTTGTGGTCTAGTTTTTTCCTGCTCAGAAAATCTGCCACCTTGTTGTCCTTCCCTCTCAGATGAACTGCCGATAAGGACTTGATGTTCAATTCTGCCCATGAGAATATTTCGCTCGAGAGGTCTGAAAGGTCTGGAGATCTTGTACCCCCTTGATGCTGTAGGTAGGCTATTGTTGTTGAGTTGTCCGACAGGACTTTCACGTGTTGTCCCACCAGAAGATGACTGGCTGTCTTCAAGGTTTCCAGGACTGCTCTCAGTTCTCGATAGTTGGATGACATTCTTTGGATATGAGGAGGCCAACTTCCCTGGAAGAAGGATCCTGCTATATTCGCACCCCAGCCCTTTTGACTTGCATCTGTCTGGACTATAGATGGGAGTTCCATGGCATCCTTGGCCCCTCTCTGTAGGTGTGTAGGAATGGTCCACCACATTAAGGACTGTTTGACCGCAGGAGTAATGCTGATGCAGTTGTCCAGATGTAGGGGATCTTTGTCCCATGATTGTAGTATCCAACCTTGCAGGACTCTCGTATGGTTCTGTGCCCACTGGACACACTGGATGCAAGATGTTAACTGCCCCAGGAGCTTCATAGCATCTCTTATCGAGCATCTCTGGCGATGGAGAAAAACATTGATCTGACCTACCAGGCGTTCTGACTTTTCTCTGGGAAGATAAGATTTCTGGTCCACAGAGTCCAGGAGGGTTCCCAGGAAAAGGATCTGAGTATCCGGATGCAAGGCAGACTTCTCCCAGTTTATAATCCATCCCAGATTCTGTAGCGTTTGGATTGTAAAGTCTCGGTGTAGAATAAGTTCTTCTCGATTTTTCGCTATTATGAGTAAGTCGTCCAGGTATGGAACGACCAGGACTTGATGTGTTCTTAAGAAGGCTACGACCTCTATGATGATTTTTGAAAACACTCTTGGCGCTGAAGCTATCCCGAAAGGTAGAGACCTGTATTGGAAGCATAGTTTCTTCCCCTGTGGTGAGACTATTGCAAACCTCAAAAACTTTTGAGACGGAAGGTAGATAGGGACGTGGTAATATGCGTCCTTCAGGTCTATCGTGCACATGTAGGCTCCTGGATGGATCAGTGTTACTGCAGACTTTATTGACTCCATCTTGAACTTCCTGTACAAGAGATGCTGGTTCAAACCTTTGAGGTTGCAAATCATCCTGTGGGATCCATTTGGCTTTTGGATGAGGAACAAGGGGGAGAAGTGACCGCCCTTCCACTTTTCTTCTGGAACAGGTGTAATTACATCCATCTGAATGAGTTTCTGGACTTCCTGAAAAATTAAAACAGTCAACTTTTGAGACCCCAGCCTGGTCAGGATAAACTTTTGGGGAGGAAGAGATGTTAATTTTTTCGATCTCTAAAGTCCTGAAAGGGCTGTTTTCTGGGTGGCTTTTTAACCTCAGGAAACCCCTTCTTTTTGTCCGCCGCCTTCTCCAGAATAGAGTCAAGTTCAGGACCAAACACAAATTCTCCCTCAAATGGAATGCTGCAAAGTTTGGACTTTGACCTGAAATCCCCACACCATTGCCTTAGCCATAGCGCTCTTCTAGTTGCAATGGACAATGCTCCTTCTTTTGCAGAGAACCTGACAGATTCACCAGATGCATCAGCAATAAAGGCAGTAGCCGACTTTAAAGTTGGAAGAGTCTCTAACAGGAGCTCTCTGGGAGTGCCTTCCCTAATGTGATTTTCCAGCTCAGATAGCCAGAAGTACATCGTACGAGCAACCGAGGTAGTGGCTACATTCGCTTTTAGATTAAGCATAGCAGACTCCCAAGCTTTTTTAAGTAAACAGTCAGCTTTCCTATCCATAGGATCTTTTAGCTGGATAGAATCTTCAAAGGGCAGGTCAGTGCGCTTTGTTAATTTTGTTACCTGGACATCAACCTTGGGAGGTGAATTCCAGAATTTAGTATCATTTTCGTCAAATAATAGACGATTCCTGAATTCCTTAGACACAGAAATCCTCTTTTCTGGATCTCTCCATTCTTCCTGAATGAGTTGTTTGAGAGTATCATTAATGGGGAATACCCTCTTTTTCTGGGATCTAAGGATGCCAAACAGCTCATCCTGAATGGATCTAGCTTCTTCCACTTCTTCAATTTTTAGAGTATCACGAATGGCTTTAAGCAATTGGTCTAAGTCGTCAGAGGAAAACAGATATCTGGATTCCATTTTTGAAGCGGATAGAGAAGTGGACGGCTCCAATTCTAGAGAATCCTTAAAGGAGGAATTATCCTCTGAGTCAGGGTCTGATTCTGAGGCACATATTAAGGCCCTTTTGGGTGGAGGCCCAGGGAGGCTAAGTGAGGCTATGGAGGAGGCTACAGAAGAATGGACTTCTTCCTTAATGAAGGCACGTATCTCTTCCCTAAAGCCTGTTCGCTCTTCTTTTAGAAGGTTATCCAGACATTCCTTGCATACTGGTTTTTTATAATTAGAATTAAGCCTTGTATTGCACATGTTGCATTTACGACAGGCTGATTTCTTCCCATCTTTAGAGGGATCTTTGCTCCTCACTTTCTCTTTAGGCTCCTGCCAAGAGATAAGTGACAGCTTAGTATTTACAGGGGATATAACATATATATGAATAGAGCCCCTGCCCCATTAATCTTTAAGACACTCACAAGGCCTGTAGACAGGGGATCTGATACAGAAGATTCCATGGCCAGGACCTCGCTAGAAAAGATAGATACTTCCATGGGTCCTATAATCATAGGTAAGGGGGGCTTATTCACATACAGCAGTACAATATATGCAGAATCAAGTACATTAACACATCAGCCTAGTGTACAGTACCTTATCGGCGTAGTGGTAGGTGATCTAGACCTCAGAGTCAGAGTGACTACCTGCGACCAAACCTTTTAAATTTTGGCGCCGCCGAGCCCCCAAACGTCACTTCCGGTGCGACCGGAAGTCCTGTAATTCGTGCGCCGTAGCACGTGATCCGGCCTCGGCCAATCAGTGACTCCAATCGTCACTTCCGGTGCGACCGGAAGTTCACCAATGAAGCGTCGGAGCACGTGACCGGAGCCACCACGCGTGCTCCGACATCCGGGTACCCTGGAACTACGCGGAGTCGGGGGTAGAGCCGGCACAACAGTTCCCCACAGAGCCAGGGAGGACGCGCGATGCGCCGAAGCGAGGTCCGGGAACTGGCAGGGTAAGGGTCGGCCCGTGCCTGCAGACTTGTGCTCCCCCCACTGCCCCCCTGGAGGAGGCCCGTGAGGAGAGATATATCTCTGCTCCCTGCCCTGTGTAGGGACAGGAAGACACTGGAGTACGGATGCCGGGGTGGGGCCTTTTAACTTCTCTGCTTCCTGTCCCTACAGAGGTCAAGGGGTCATCCTCCAGGTGGGCCGTCATGGGGACGTAAGGGAAAAACTATTCGATACAAAGGAAATGCACGGAAGAGATAGTGATAGTTGATAGGCATCCCATCTGACATCAGAAGGCCCGTGTCCTTACAGCTTTCCATAGTAACTAGGATTTGTTTAGCCTGTGCCCAACACATATCCCTAATCATGTAGACTTTAATGCAGAGCACTAAACAGGGCAATCCACTCACAAGCATGGTACATTATAAAGGAATTTAAAGAATATCTGTGAAGTTACCGTACCTGGCCGAAAATAGTGTTGGCACAGCTGAAGAGCATCTTTGGCAACAATTCTAACAATACCTGTATCATGCTGCTGGCTTCTTCCTAGCCAATGATCCAGACACATATATCTATCAGCCTTAGGCCCCATTCACACAACAGTATGAGCACCAGTCAGAGTGCGGTGAGCACACTAACTGAAGCGGGTGGCCTCACCACAAAATATAGGACACACTGCAAAATATAAAACATGTGGCCACTCAGCTTTCCACGGAAAGGGGAAGGAAGAAGATTGCTCAAACGCTCTTCCTTCTCCACCGGGGATCCAGTCTGGATGAGCACTGTGAATGAGGCCTTAAGGACATGGACACTATGTTGTTATACAGGTGCGTCTTATCCGTATTTTATACAGCAGTCTCAATGTTATTCACGTGGTCATGCACACTTGTTTTTTTCATAGGACCATATCTGTTTAACAGATCTGTGACTGTCATTTTTTAATCAAGTCCTATTCCTTTCCATTTTTGCTGCCTGTGCCTTCTCATTAAAGTCTATGAAACTGTGTGATCCCACACAGCTGTCATCTGCATGCTGTCCGTATTTGTGGATTGCTTGCTAGGTAACACAGAAATCAAGTGGCTGGAACAAACCAATAAAATCATTTGTCAGCCTTCCGTATTTTATACGTACTGTAAAGAGGTTTGACATATGAGTAACACATGGACCACATTTGTGTCAGTATAGGGGGGGAAAAGGAAAAAAACAGGACAAAGGAAAACAAATAAGGGCAATGGATCGTTTCTTGCAGTTAGTGATCCTAACCTGATATACAAATTCAATGTCAGTTTTACATTCTCACATCCATACTAACATGCATTACAGTGCCCCTACACAAAGATCACATACATCTCTGCACCGTTACACAGATAGACCTATAATATAATACAGACGTATGACTACTATACACACTACCTGCTAGCATGCATGTGCCACCCAGGCTGTTCACCAGATCCCACTTGTTCTTCACTCTTCCCAGGACAGAGAACAGAGGAGACATAGCAGACATAAGTAAATAGTCTTCATCTTATGTATCAAATGTTTGTGCCGATTCTCCCCTCTTCTCCTCACTGACTTGACTATAGTCTTGTCAAAGACTAAAGAAATGTTAGTGGTGTGCAGGGAAGGCTTGTAGATAATAATAGTTTAGTATTAAGCTGAAAAGCTGCAGGGGGGGGGGGGTGTGGACGGTGTTTGGGAACATGAAAGCAGAGTGTAGACAGGACAGAGCAGACATGAAGGAGCTGCTACCTGTAATTGTTCAGTTGAGATGGGAACAAGCATAGAGCATAGCCCCACCCCCTCACCCCAGTCCGGATCATGTTCTACAGACTTTTTGTAGCAGCCAGAATGCTGGACAGTAGGGACCGCAGGTGAAACAGGATCAAAGCAGAGCATTATCAGTTAAACGGGGGTAATAAGGTAATGTATATTGGACATATGTTAGTTTTCAAGTATTACAGATATAGAAAGAACTTTATAAACTTTACAGTTACACTTTAACTTACCATTTTCCTTCACCATTTCTCCAGATAATTTTTTTCCCATCAGAATGCTGCTAATGCAGTTCAGAAAAGCAGTGAAATGAAAAGGTCATTCTGCTTTATGTAATTAACATCAAATATTCTGTTTCTAGGCTTTTTGTTAGCAATGAGATCTAAATTGCCATGTCTGTAATGGCTTCCAATGGGGAAAAAAAAAAGAATACAAGGATGTAACTGTAAGAACTGTGTGGCGCTTGTGTTTGGAAAAAGTAGAAGGGCCTGCTTGCATCGCATTTCACTATAATTCTCTGACTCCCATCCTGGACACTGTGGGTGGTTTGTGAAACCAAGTATGGTCTGTAATTCAAGGACCAACCAAGACCATGTGTGTTAGCCTTAGTTATAGAAATTTGTAGGTGCAAAAACACTCCAATAATTCTTTTTTCCAAATTAATTATTCATTGCAGTTAGCCCCCTAATGACCACTGCATTGGCTTTTTATGGAAAAGTTCTGCAGAGCTATGTTATCACAGTCCAGCGCCGGCACCAACACCACTGATCAGAAAAGCTCCTTAGACAAGTGAAGCATGGACCGCACTGTCTAAGCAGGTGCAGAGGAAACTGTAGTAACACAATGTAAGTGTGTATTATACAAGAGATCAATTGATCTCATGTCCAGGGCCGCATCTGCCATGAGGCGAGATAAAAATCTCGCCTCAGGCGGCAGATGTCAGAGCCCTTAGGGGGAGTGGCAAATAGGCGAATCACTGTTCACCTTACAATGCCACATAATATCAAAGAATGCAGGGCGGATGGCAACATAACCCAGGAAAAGTGGGTACTGCTCCTGCCATAAGCATCATCCCCAGCCGACTTCCTGTCAGCTGCAGAAGGAAGTGAAGTTTTGTGTGCTCAAAAGTCTTTTGCATGCCCACTTTATCTGCCATCTTACTACCTGCTTGTTTCTCCATCTCTCTGCTCATCCATGGCCTCATCCGCCTGCTTGCTGATCTGCCTTTCAAAACAGCCTGCCCGCTCCTTTTTGCTCATCCACTAAACCGCCAGCATGCCTGCTTCTCTGTCTGTCCGCTCCTCTGCCCACCCCCTTATCTGCCTGCCCGACTGCCTGATCGCTCCTCTTGTTCACTCATCCACTAATCCGCCAGCCTGCCTGCTTCTCTGTCTGTCTACTGCTCTGCCCGCCTGTTCATCTGCCTGCCTGATCGCTCCTCCTGCTCACTCATCCATTAATCTGCCCACCTACTTCTTTGTCTGTCCGATCCTCTACCCCCTTGGTCGCCCACTCATCTGCCTGCCCGACTGCCGTCCTCCTGTTTGCTCATCCACTAATCCACCACTAATCCTCCCGCCTGCCCGCTCCTCTGTCTGTCCGCTCCTCTGTCTGCCCTCTCACCTGCCTGCCCGACTGCAGGCCCACTACTCCTTTTAGCTCTAATCCATCCACTAATCCGCTTGCCTGCCCGCTACTCCATCTATCCACTTCTCCACTCATTGGCGCACCCTCTAATCCGCCTGCCGGTTCATCTTCCCATCCGCCTGCTCGCCTATCTATCTGCCTATCCACTTGCCTGAACAACAGACTGCATCCTATCCACTGCCACCCACCTCCCAGGTAAAAATGTATACACTCTATTGGGAGGTCCTGCATGTATATATAGTTTGTTGGGGGGGTTGTTGCCTGTATATATTGTCTATATGGTGGCCTGCCTGTATATACTGTCTACAGGGGTTTTCTGGCTTTATATACCATCTATAGGAGAGGAGGTCTTGCTTGTATATACTAACTATGGGATGTTCTGCCTGGATATACTACCTACTGGGGTGATGGGCTGCTTGTATATACTGTCTATAGAGATGGGGTCCGCCTGTATGCGCTATCTATAGAGATGGGTGTGGGGGCTGTCTGTATATACTATAAGGGGATGGGAGCTGCCTGTATATACTAGCTGTATAGGATGTTTATATATTGATTTAGAGTGGATCTGGTATATATATATATATATATATATATATATATATATATATATATATATATATATATATATATATTGTGAGTGCTGAACAAATTTTAATTCCTTATGGGGACTTTATATAACATGCTTTATTTCCTGGTTGTGGGGTATATATTATTTAGGAGCACTGTTATCATGGTGACATAATACTGTAAGTGACTGTGGTATTTTTAGTTGCAGTCCCATTGATGCCAACATCCACCAGCACAGGAGAGGCATCGACCACAAGGACCAGTGGCACCTAGGTCCACTGAGGCCCAGGCTGCAGCACATGACGCATGGACCCCGGATCACCCTCAGTCTTGGCGTCCTCCCCGATGTCCACCAGCTACGGATGTGTAGAAGAGTAGAGAGCAAGCTGCACAAGAGCGATCATAAGCCACCACCCATTTTGGCACGGCTAGCCTGGTCACAAACAACCACTAGCCCAGGCAACACCGGGTAATATGATGGCATTGGCCAGGTGCGATAGAGCACCAGAACCTGGCAGCACATAGCACCTGATCCAGTCCCCAAGATGTAAATCCTGCTGCACTTCTCCTGGCCCCCAAACATCGCCCTTATTTGAAATGAGCCACGCACCACTGTTAGCCCAAGCACTATGGAATCGACAAGAGCACCCCCACCCCAAGCAATGGAGTTACCAGCCAGGTCACCAATACTAGGCAGCTCTGGGTCACCAGACTGAGCACAACAGAACGCCGATTCTTTCCAGGCAGCAAGAGTGCCAGTTCAACTAGAGACCCTAAAATGCTGAATTGCGGGTGATCCAACTAATGTCTCAGCGATATCATATCTATCTCTCTGCAGGTAACCCGGATGCGCCCAAATCACTCCTGTTTGTAAAATGTGTCTTGTGAACCCCAGTTACGCTAACCAAAGTAGTTTGTTGTAATGTTAAGTATTGTTATGTATTTGTATGTATCAAGTAACTAGTAACATGTAAGTTAGCACACAAGAGTAACCAAGTATAGTAACACTAAATTTTCACTAACTATGTTGATAAATATCGTAATGTCTTTGTTGCATATGTTTGTAATGTTTGTAATACATGTGTTTGTAACAGTATACTGGAGACTATGTACAAAATCATTTCCCTTAAGGGATCAATAAAGTACTATCGTATTGTATCATTTTCAGGTATTAGGACAACAGATGAACCATTTCGGAAACCGGTTGGATAATAAAATCTTTAAAGGAAAGATCTTAAAATCCAGCTTTTTAGTTCACATATAAATACAAGATATAATGATTGAATCCCATATACAAATGTGAATGTAAACTTATTGTGTAAATGCACCAACAAAGGAGAAAGATCCTAGACCACACATCCACAAGTTATACAATGATCTATGTGGTATAGTGATGCATGGCGTCTGTTACCCTTTTGCTGTGAGGATTATGTAAAACAGCAGGGGTGTCTTTGGGTCCCTCCGACCTCACTGCTGTTTTGTGGTATCAACAAAAACCATGTAATATCATCTCCATTAGCCAAGGATCTACTAGTACGTGCGTCAGCATGAAGTGGTTAGTTGGCTTATGCAATTGCTAAAAATCTGTGCTGAACCTTCTACCCACATGTATTAATAGAGCTTCGCAAAAATAGATTGTGTTATATGTGAACGTGTAGGCCAGGGCCTCTCACTTTTGTAGGTACTTTTGGAAATTAACAAGTTTATTTATTCTGTAACTAACCTGAGTGATGTCACAACTGAAGCCTTAAAAATTGTAAATGCAGTTGGGGACTATAATGTCACAATTGGTATAAAATGCAGATTCATTTTATATGTAAACTGTGCTATTTATTCATTCACTTCTCCACGCCGGATGTGTATTAACAGAAATAATGGGAAATCTGGTGTTATTTTGTGTTGTATGGATGTAGCTGAATGCATGCTTCTTATGTACAGTGTGTATAATTGTCTCTCCAGGGATTTGGAAGGGAAAGGTCAATGCATGTCTTGTGTTTTCTGCCTTTTGCTTAGTGATCTAAAGGATGTCTGTCACCTCATGTCAGACTCTCCATGCAGCTCAACACAAGTGAGAGCAAATTTACAGCATCTGGCTATTTGTCAGAAGAGATTGGGACATCTTTTCTCTTCGCTCCCTGTGCAACTTGTTTAAAGGATTTTTCATTTTTATTTGATATATTTTATAGCAGATGTGGCTATAACACAGCATTCCAGTATTGTGTAGTTATAAAAAGTACCATAAACCAGTGGTCCCCCTGATCGCTGGGTGACCTGCCGCATAGCCGGCTCTGCATTACTAATCCTAGATGGCGCAATAGAGTGATACCTAGCCACAGTGACCACTCCCTCTTCTAGAAGTGCCAAGCACACATGGCACAGGAGTTACTGGTGCTTTGTACTGCTGTCAGTGATAGACAGCGGTACATAGCAACCTGACACAGTGACCTCTTCCCCCACAGCCGGCAATGGCAATGCAGGTGCTATGTATAGCTGTCAGTAACAACCATCCCACATGTCATTAAAAAAAAATCCCAGGGGGTGTAGGACCAGTAGGAAACATAAGCTGAAGAACAAGGTGTATAAACCAGCGGTACTGTCACTGATCTTGGGAAAATGTTAGGTCAATAAAGAACAAAATGGAGGAACTACAATCGCTTTGCAAGTATGACAAGGAATATAAACAGAGCTATCTTATTGCCTTTTCTGAAACATGCCTACAAAGTGAGATAGAAGATTTAATTATTAAAATCTCAGGCTACCAAATAGTCGGAGCTGCCAGAGAGAAAGTCAACAGGAAAAGAGAAAGGTGGAGGTATAATGCTCTGTATTGACAAAAAATGGAGCCATTACAATCACTATATCATCAAGAAACAGTACTGTTGTGTAAACTTTGAGCTACTTATATTCGTGCTTACTATCTGCACCGGGAGTTCAAAATTGTCTTGGTTAGTGTCGTATACATCCCCCAGATGCAGACACAGACATCGCCTGTTAAATTCTCACTGATAGTATCAGTGAGCAACATAACACCCCAAATCTCTGATCATAGTAACGGGGGATTTCAACCAAACACCTTGCCCTATCAGACTTCAAGCGTATGTACACACAGTTAAAAGAGGAAAAAACCCTCTACCTGGTCCTGGCTAATTCAAAAGAAGCATATAGAATAGTGACTCGCCTACCATTAGGCAGATTGGACCACAACATTGTCATAGAGATACCTATCTATAAACTGCATGTGAAGAGATTTCTACCAGTAACCAAAACCGTGCGCAAATGGACCATAGCCAGAACAGAAGCCCTAAGAGCTTGCTTCGACCTAACTGATTGGAGCGTCTTTAGAGCAGAAGAGATCAATGAGTGGGCCGACAGTGTGTCAACCCATCTCAAATTTTGCCTTGATCAGGTAATCCCAGAGGAACAGATTTGGTGCTTCCAGAACAACAAGTCTTGGATATCCAAAGACCTGAAAGCAGTCTTAAACAGGAAAAAGGAAGCCGTTAGGAAAAAAAGAGAAGGTGGCATTGAATATAATTGAGAAAGAACTTAGAACCAAGATTAAAAAGGGGAATGGACCTTATAGGAAATTAGAAGCAAATCTAGAAACCGATAATGTAAAGGGGTGTGAACAGCACTCAAGAAAATAATGGGGCTTGACAAAAAAAAAAAAAAAAAACTGTGCAGTACTCGGACATAAGCATCAGTTCTCAGAAGGGCAAAAGGACAAAATAACCACTGGAACAAGAGCTTGCAGAACAGAACAGACGTCAAGTTATCCCAAGGTGAGGTACCAACAGTGAGCACAGGGGAGGTACTAAACGTACCGAGGGCCCTGGCGGACTGGATGAGATATGTCAACGCCGACTTTTGCCATGGAGCTGCGTAATGTGCTGGTGGATCTCTTCAATGTTCCCTTAAGGCAGGCAAGGAAACCAGTGGCCTGGAAAATATTGTGCATCAGACCATTGAACAAAATTAAGAAACAGACTAGCCCAGACGACTACAGGCCTATTGCTCTGACATCACATATAATGTCATTCGAAAGAGTCCAGATTAAGAACCTAAAAAGGGAGGTCAAGAGGCGTCTGTACCCACTCCAGTTCGCCTACAATGAAGTGATAGTCATAGACAATGAGGTGCTGTTTCTGTTACACCTAGAGCGCAGGGGAACCTTAGCCAGAATTACGTACTTCGAATTTTCCAGTGCCTGCAATACAATAAAACCCGGTGGCCTGAGAGAAAAGATAAGGACACTGCGAATGGACACCACCTTAATCAAATGGACCTATGACTACCTGAGCAACCGACCACAGTACATCCAAATAGGAAACATCTGCTCCAAAACAGTCATCAGCAACAGCAAAGCACCACAAGGGACTCTACAGTCCCCTTTCACTTCACCCTCTACACTTCGACCTTCAGATATATCTCATGCCACCTGCAAAAATTTTCGGATGACTCGGTTATTGTCAGTTACATCAACAAAGGCAATGATGAGGAGTACAGAAATACTATCAGCAACTTTGTTAAGTGAAGTTAAAGCAACAATCTAGTGATCAATGTTGGAAAAACAAAGGAGATGGTCTTCGACCTAAAGAGAAACAAAACGGTTGCAATACCAATTAGGATCAACGGGCGAGAAATAGATCAAGTGAACACCTACAAGTACCTGGGGGGGGGTGTACACTCATTACATGCTTGAATGGAGGACCAATATCGACTGGGTGTGCAGCAAGGCAATGACCAGATTGCACATACTGAGAAAGATGAGGTCATTTCAAATCTCCACCCTAATATGAAAAATATTTTACCAATGATGGCAAGCATACTGCTCTACGCAGTTGTCTTTGAGGGAAGAGGCTTAAACAGAGAACGGCTCAACAAAACAAGAACTGGCTCAACAGGGTTACCAAAGAGTCCAGAGCACTATTGGAGAGACACTGCGTCCACTAGAGGAAGTCTGCCAAACCAGATGCCTTGGGAAATTTGATGGCACCCACCCACTACACGACACACTACTGCAGCAACGGAGTGACATAAGTCATCGCTACCGCCAGTTGTGTTGCCGTACCACAAGGTTCTACAACTCCATACCAAAGGCAATATAACTATTTAACCATACAGTGGTGAAAGGACTAAGTCACACCCTCAGAAACTACCTATTGATGGACTCAATAGGCTTTAATTTCTTTAACCAATTCATGATCATCCTACGTGACCAAGACCCATATAGAATTGTTTTACAATAGGTAATGGTCGCACTCGCATGCCATTTACTAACTTGCATATATTCCATCTTTTTGGGATCTGTGCCGTTTATTTTTCTTTTTAAATTACAGCAAGCAGCCATCTAGTTGAGAACTTCCATCATTCCATCTGGACATATGCAGAAGATTTAATCAGGTTTAAGTTTAGTCTGAGAAACTTGCTTCAGACATGGTGAGTTAGGTTCAGTAATTTGAGTTTCTAACAAATAACTTGACGTGTGAACACAACCTAAGATTTTTTCAAGGGTACGGCATATAAAAAATATTTATGGTTGAAAACAAATGTTTACTCATCCAACCAGTCTGTACTCCATTTTAAGTATTTTCTTAAATTTTTTCTCTCTAGTCTGAACCACAAAAACTGGACCTCTTGGTAATGGTGGGAAGAGGAGACCAACAGCAGTTCTACCTGCTTTCATCTTGGTACATGTTTCACTGGACACATAGTGCAAACTGTTTTCTCCAGCTCGAATCCACCAACATTCAGACGGTGTTGAAGTAAAATGAGTGCTTTATTTAGATCATATTAAAAGCGGGCAAAAACATTGTGAAAATCCAACGCGTTTCAGACGCTTGCTGCGTCCTTAGTCATGGAGGACGCAGCAAGCGTCTGAAACGCGTTGGATTTTCACAATGTTTTTGCCCGCTTTTAATATGATCTAAATAAAGCACTCATTTTACTTCAACACCGTCTGAATGTTGGTGGATTTGAGCTGGAGAAAACCGTTTGCACTATACAGCTACCATGCCAAGGCGAGGCGATTTCCGTGTTCTCCACCTCCTGACGGGCTCACGCGGTAGGAGCTGAGATTATTTGCATCATTTTGGATCCTTTCACTGGACACAACATTTTGGTAAATGGTCATACTTTTAAAGAAAACTACACACTTTTGAGAGAAATTGGCAGAGCTGATGACAGAATATCAAATAAACTGGTCCTCATTCAACAACCAATTTATGTGCTTGAAGAGCTGCTGGCGCCTAATCTTTGTTATTTAGCCTGGGGAGAGCAGGCACAAGCTGCATCATACAAGCACAGCAGGTTATTTATTACACAGCAGGTGAAGTAGCTGCCTTAATAAATCACCACTACAGGTTAAAAAAATATATATCATGCATGGATAATGACCTTATAGACAAGATCTCTTCATATACACACCACTTAAAGGCTTTCCAAACCACATAACACAGATCAATGGCCCTATATATGCTGGTTTAATAAAAAAAAGGCAATCCAGTTTCATCATTAGCAGTGCTATGCTATTATAAGGCGTATAAGGCAGGTTGTCATCGCTATAAATCATGAGGACGTTTTAATACACAGAAAATGGCTTTGTCCTATGTAGTCAGAACAAGGATACAATGCTGGGAGCAAGCGAAAGAAAAATTAGCATGAATGTCATTGCAAAGTGGTACAAATTAATGAAATCTGACAAAGATTGACTGTTGGTCCAATGAGACACTTCTGGCAGGTTCTTATGTATCCAATATATCCTAGCTGTCAGTGATCTATATTCTGCACAGCACTGATGTGGTCAACTGTTGGAACCATATCTAGCACTTATTAAACAAGTGGAATATGACATCTTGTTAGAGTGAGGAATATTGGTGATGTGTCAGCCAGCCTGTCACCGGGATACACTCCAAGATGTCCTAGTAATGTTAGATCACATTAAACCATGTCACCACTTCTGACTTTGCTGCGTTATTAAATAATTGCATTATTCATTAAGCAACAGCAACATCCCCAGTGCCTCAGTTTTTCACGCATTTTTATTTTGTATTTTCAATGCATTTCACATGCAGACAACACATGGAATACAATGGGTAAGAGTACAATGCAAGTTTTTCCACATCAACAACACACGCAGAACACACATGTGAAAACACAAGTGTGAAAGGGGCCTAACTCTTTTCTGCGTGGTTCTTTTGGTATTCCTTTTGCTAGACTGCATGTCAGGAGAGGTGGCTGATCATAATTAACTGTACCCGAAGAACAGCTTTCCAAACTTTCAATAAAATTTTCTAAATCAAAAGTGTAAATGATAAAAGTTAACTTTGGAATATAATCGATGAGAAATATACTCATGTGTCTTTCTTTATCCTCTGCCTTTATTCCTTAACCCCTTGAGGACGCAGGGTTTTTCCGCTCATTTCTCGCTCTCCACCTTCAAAAATCCATAACTTTTTCATTTTTATGTGTACAGAGCTGTGTGAGGGCTTATTTTTTGCGTAACAAATTTTAATTTCCCGTGATGTTATCTATTATTGCATGCCGTGTACTGGGCAGCAGGAAGAACATTACAAATGTGGAAAAATTGAAAAAAAAATGCGTGTGCGTCATGTTCTTGTGGGCTCAGTTTTTACGAATTTCACTCTTTGCTCCAAATAACACCTCTAATTTATTCTTTGGTTCGGTGCGATCGTGGTGATACCAAATTTATATAGGTTTTATTGCGTTTTAATACATTTTCAAAAATTAAACGAATGTGTACGAGAAAGAAAAAAACATTTTGCCATCTTCTGATGCTAATAACTTTGGTGTACGGAGTTGGGTGTAATTTTTTTTGTAAAATGAGCAGACGTTTTCATTGCTACCATTTTGAGGACTGTGCAACATTTTGATAACTATTTATTACATTTTCTATGTCATGTAAAAAGGTGTAAAAGTTGCATTTTGAAGGCCACTGTCGGCAATAAGTGTTTTTAAATTTTGATAGATCTAGCATTTTGGGACGCAGCTATACCTAATGTGTTTGTAATTTTTACTGTTTATTATGTTTTATGTCAGTTCTAGGGAAAGGGCAGTGATTTTAATTTAATATTTTACATTTTTAAAAACTTTTTATTCTGTTTTTTTTCACTATTTCTTAGACCCTCTAGGGTACATTAACCATAGATGGTCAGATTATTCCTACCATATACTGCAATACTCCTGTATCGCAGTATATGGCTTTTTTGCATATGATTCATTACAATGAGCCACTGGCTCATTGTAATGAATCTCCTGAAACCATGGCAACCGATCACTGCCCCCCGATCACTTTCGGGGGAGCGACGATCTGTAGAAACGGCTGCAGAGAAGGGGTGGTAGCGATGGGTCTTTTCTGCAATATGCAGCAGAGCCCATCTCTGTATGAAGAGGGCTTAGCCCGTGAGCCCTCTTCATACACCCTTCTTAGCTCCGTGGCGGATATATCCGTCGCAGAGCGTGAAGTGGTTAAACTGCATTCAAACGTTCTGGGCTTCTAAACTAAGTCAACTGGAAGGGGTTTTGCCCTTGGATTCATTTCAACTAAAACGTATTGAATTGGTAACAAGACCCACGTGCTTTGCATGTTAGTATTCACATTTGAGAAAACCCAGGGCCGGCTCCAGGTTTAAGTGGGCCCCTGGGCGATAGAGCCTCAGTGGGCCCCTTAACAGTGAACTTATGTAGTGACATTAAAAAACAAAAATTTTAAATACCAAAACACATACGCACAGATAGACAGAATATATACACACATCCAGTATATACAATACATACGCACAGCTATACAACATATATACACACACATCCAGTATATACAACACATACACACAGATATACAGCATATATACACACGCATCCAGTATATACAACACATACACACAGATATACAGCATATATACACACGCATCCAGTATATACAACACATACACACAGATATACAACATATATACACACGCATCCAGTATATACAACACATACACACAGATATACAGCATATATACACACGCATCCAGTATATACAACACATACGCACAGATATACAGCATATATACACATACATCCAGTATATACAACACACACATCCAGTATATACAACACATACGCACAGATATACAGCATATATACACACGCATCCAGTATATACAACACATACACACAGATATACAGCATATATACACATACATCCAGAATATACACAACACATACACACAGATATACAACATATATACACACGCATCCAGTATATACAACATATACACACAGATATACAGCATATATACACATACATCCAGAATATACACAACACATACACACAGATATACAGCATATATACACACGCATCCAGTATATACAACACATACACACAGATATACAACATATATACACACGCATCCAGTATATACAACACATACACACAGATATACAACATATATACACACGCATCCAGTATATACAACACATACACACAGATATACAGCATATATACACACGCATCCAGTATATACACATACGCACAGATATACAGAATATATATACATACATCCAGTATATACAACACACACATCCAGTATATACAACACATACGCACAGATATACAGCATATATACACACGCATCCAGTATATACAACACATACACACAGATATACAGCATATATACACATACATCCAGAATATACACAACACATACACACAGATATACAACATATATACACATACATCCAGTATATACACAACACATACACACAGATATACAGCATATATACACATACATCCAGTATATGCAGCATACACACAGATATACAACATATATACACATACATCCAGTATATGCAGCATACACACAGATATACAACATATATATACATACATCCAGTATATGCAGCATACACACAGATATACAACATATATACACATACGTCCAGTATATGCAGCATACACACAGATATACAGCATATATACACATACATCCAGCATATACACACATACATCCAGCATATACAACATACACACACATATACACATAAACACATATACATGTATTTACAGATGTAGCAATTATACTTACCCCAGCTGGATGTCACTAGGTCGGGACGTGGAAGGGGACAGCGTAGGAAAGGGCGGACAGGCCTGTGATGCGTGCGTGGGCCGTACATGAGGCGCGCAGGCCGGGCCGTATGTGAAGTGCTCGGCCGGGTGAGATGGAAGGCGCGCGGGCCGGGCCGCAGGTGAAGCGGGTGGGCTTGGTAGGGCAGACGGGCAGGGCGGAGCGGCCAAATGTAAGGTAGGTAGGGCAGGGCGGGGCTCCCAAGGTCCTTCTCCGCCCACCTCCTATGCGGCCTGCAATCAGCGGGGGCTGCCTTTTAAATTGGCGAACCTGAACATGGCCGTGGTGGGCCCCTTGGAAGCTCTGGGGCCCCGGCACTTGCCCGGGTCAGCCGGGTGCTGACGCCGGGCCGGAGAAAACCCCTTCCCCATTGCAGTTTGGAAACACAAGTCAACTGGAATGTGTGATCGCGGCCTTATATAAGCAGTTTCTGTAAATTGGCTCCCTCTCCCAGTGCACCAGTGACAGCTGATCAAAAATACTGATAATGTTCTAAAAAGGGTTATCCAGGATTTTAAAAAAGCTATTAATATCTTGGGGCAGAGGGTGTATGAAAACAAGAAACATCTTATACTCCCCTCCTCCGGCACTCCCCCTCGCCGGTTGTGCGGCACATGACTTCCAGGTCTCTACTTGTTTACAAAGGCCAGTGATGCTGGCCGTGCATCTGCTACCCACTGAAACTAATGTTGTAGCTGGTGTGTGGCCGGGATGGCATTACTGTCCTCTGTACACAAACAGAGACCGGAAGTGATGTACGGCACCAAAGGAGAAAAGGGGCGCCCGAGGAGTGGAGTATAAGGTGACTATTGTTTTCTTAGCCCCCCCCCACCCATCCATATGCATACCCCTGCCAATGCATAGGTGGTTGTTACAAATAGGGTCCTCTTCTTGTCAGGATCTAACTGGTAAGCCTGTGTAACTCATTCAGAAGCCACTGCTGGGTAAAACGAGAGTTAACATGTAAAATGTTATTAATCAATAATATACTTTGTACTATTGTGAAGCAAGCTGGAAGCTGGTTGGAGGTTGCTGCCACCTGACCGGGGTAGTATAAGAACCCCTGGTAGGCGGGAGCACATGGAGAGACTGAGATTGAGAGAATCCATCTTGGAATTCATGTCAGTTCCAGTAAGCAGAGGAAAGAGCAACCCATGTCTGTACTGCAACAGCCAGTGTCATCATACCAGGAAGCAGAGGTGCCCGACACCCTGGGCAAGTCATGAGACCAAGTCCCAGAGCAGAGGTCCACCATTCAGACTTGACTCTATCTACCAGCCCAGTCTGAAGTTACTACCAGGCTGCAAGCAATCCTTCCTATGGAGCAGCTAACGAGCCTGCTAAACCTGCTGCTGTTGATGTTAGGCTGTTGCCTGCTGTTACTGTTCAACAAAAGAATTGTTAGTTGATTTGCACAACATTTATCCGTGTGACCCCTGGATCAGGCTGCTTCACCATCATAGGCTCCCCATTATCCTTCACGCAATATGCATATACACCTCAGGGGTTTCCACGGGGAGAAATCTCCATCAGCCTTTACATCCACTGCTGGATACCTGCCAGGCTGTAGGCCCGTCCTCCAGTCCCAATACCAAGCACAATGACCATAGCATGCCCAAGGCCTCTTAAGCCAGCCACTCCAGTATTCTGGGCCCCGGGCTGTCTACAATCACTAAAGAAAGGCATGGCCCTGGTGGGGGATGTTGCACATATATAGTTTTTGTTCAAATCACAGACAACCCCTTTAAGGACTTAATTCTTTCCAAACTGTCCCTGAATATTCTGATCACCTCAGAGAGCTGAATCATCAAGGAACACATTCTCTTAGTATGAAAAGGGTAATACACTACTCATTGCAGTAGGAAAAAGCTGAAATAAAAGGCACAG
Organism: Engystomops pustulosus; assembly: GCF_040894005.1. Taxonomy (NCBI): domain Eukaryota; kingdom Metazoa; phylum Chordata; class Amphibia; order Anura; family Leptodactylidae; genus Engystomops; species Engystomops pustulosus. The sequence continues at coordinate 205,661,318 of NC_092412.1, read as the reverse complement.
AGAAGATGTTTTAGTGAATGAAGTATATTACACAGTTTACTAATCAAAGTTTTAGAAATGCATGAATGGATCTGGGCAGACTGTCATTTTTATCTCTTATTAATGTTCCTTTTCAGCCAGTTATCCCCTAACTATCCCCTGCCAGTGCTTTCAAGGTCCCCGCTGATCTTGTTTTAACAGTCTGCACGCAAAGCCGGTCATCAAGACATGTGACCATTAATACCTTGAAACCGAACTCTGAACTTTGTTCGAAACCCTTGTTGTCCTTGTGTCTTTCCTTCTCTTTTACCTTGGCTGTACATCTTCAGATATGTGCATCACAAGATGAACAGACTTTCGATAGAACATGGACTTGCAATATTGCCCACCTGGAAGTTGCATTGTAATATTTTGTTACACTTTTCAAATGATTAGGTTTCATAAGAAAATTGGAGTCAAATTCAAACGAAGGGGTGGAAATATCTGTATTTTGTTTTCAAAGAGGTCAAACCAGGCCTCACACCTCTGTAACTGGTGATGCAAGAGATAGATGGCAAATAGCTTTAGAAAAAAAGAGAGGTGTAAATACTTCTACTTTTTGAGATATGATGACCAGCAATTTTCACAGTATATTTTATAACAAAAGGCCATAAGGCATTAAGACCATACCAAATAAGTACATGTAACAATATTAGAGAAAATTTTCATTTTTGAGTTTTCTATCTACTAAAAATCCTAACACTTGAGATCAGATAAGCAGCAGAGTTTCCTTACAATAAATGTATAGCCACATTACTATAACAATGGATCATGATAGGGATGGCTTTGAAGAATTACATTTTGTTACGCTTTCTGATAGCATGTTGTAGATGACAGCATAAACATAATGAATGTCTGGAACTGTGAGCTGTAATAATGGCTCCAAAGCAGATCTTCTATAAACACCTTCTAGGGCAAGCCTGCTCATACGTAAGGTTATTACGGTTTCAACATGTATTTTATAGTTGCCCTCAGCAGAAAAATATCTACAGATTGTATAATCCATAATGCAAGCAGTGGTGCAAAATGCCTAAACGCTGTATTTACAACAGAAAACTCTTTGTCTTTTGACTGAACTTTTGGTCTTCGCATATCTGCCTGTGGCATAAGAAGATGGTCGTCAGCTCCAGGGATTGATATTTTTGATACAAATTATTTCACTGTGCACCGCGATGAATCTAGTCATTCCATAACCTCAGGCAGGCAATGAAAGAATCAGTTATACATGCACAACACATATACAGAAAGTAATTTCTAATCATTTTCTGACTGAATTCTTACTATCATGACATATAAAATACGTCTCTGTTGCTCTATTTAGATGTTGCTATCAAACTTGGGGCAATCATTTTGTTTATAAATTTACAGAAGGAATTGCAAAATGCTATATATTGCATTTTTCATTAACAACAATGTCCCAGATCCTGAAAAAAGTGCAGGTGCTAATACTAGAGCTGCAATCCATGTTCTTCTATGGGTCTTATGGATAAGCCATCCTGGAATTCCCATTCTGCATGGAGCATTGAAACTTATTGGGTTTGTGGGACCTTCAGTCCCCCAATCTTGTGATTGCAGCCAGTCACGACATCCTGAACGTCCTGTTGGGGGAGGGGGAGTATGAAGAGGGCTCACTAGCTGAGCCCTCTTCACACTCACTAGTTGTTTGCTGCACAATGCAGCAAATACCCGTCGCTAAGAACCAATTGCAGGTGTTTACCCTTTCGTGGTGGGGTTGCATGGGTGCTGCCATATTTGCTTAGATCATCAATTCCCGGGGTGCGGCTATCTGTTACTATGACAGCTGCAGGTCATACAATGATCCGAGGCTGTCTGGTTTTAGGTTATTACAATTTGCACATTGTAATAGATGTCCCTATACACTGCCATACTGTATTATGGTAGTGTATGGTAGGATCAATCAAACAACCTAGGGTTAAAAGTACCTTAGGGGGATCTGAAAAATAGTAAAAAAAAAAAATCAAATTAAAAAAATAACTAAAAACCCTAAAAATGCAAATCACCCCCTTTCCCTAGAACTGATATAAATATAAATAAACAGTAAAAATCATAATTAGTTAGGTAACACCACGGCCCAAAATGTTGAAAATGCATTTTTCCCGCTTCACATTACACAACACAGAATATTAAATACTGTCGCTATGAATTGCAATTTGTTATGCAGAAAACAAGACCTCACGCAGCTTTTACATGGAAAAATAAAAAAAGTTTTTGAAGGTGGGGAGTGAAAAAGGAAAATGCAAAAACAAAAAAAAGAGCCTGTTCGTTAAGGGGTTAATAATCAGAGACTTATCCCTATCATTCAAATAAAAGGCGAGTGTGTTTTGGGGTACAAGCAGTCCTCAGATAGGTTTCTGTTGGTTTGTTCTTAGGTTGAATTTGTATGCAAATCAGTACAGGTAACTTTTGTAAGTGTAGCTTCAGCCACAATTTGTTGGGTTGTATTGGGAACAAAATAACTAGAGTCTCATTACAAACACCTTTGCTAACTTTTGACTTTTCGGTAAATTTGGACATGGCTACTGCAATTCCCTTTTGCCCCAGGTTGCAATAAACTTATAGGACACCTGTCATCAGGTCTGTGTCACTAGTCCTGTCACTACTACCTGTTGGAGCAGCTCACAAGGATCCTGAGAGGTCCATCTGTAGCCGAGAGTCTTCTATAAGTTGGGTGTTCTTAAGTTGAGGACAGCCTGAACAAAATCTTGATGCAGCTACTATATGACTTATAATTAATAGTCTATAAAGTCACATTCTGTAACTCTTTACTATTGAAAATGAAAAACAGCAATGCTCAAAATTAGAATACACTTTCATATTCCTGCAAGTCATTGGTATTAATTTGGCACCTAGTGCCAATTCATTAAATATCTGACAAACCTATTTAATTGGCAGCTTAACTTTCCAGTTTTCACTGACTTTGTAGAAATGGTTTGCCGTTCCAAAGTGCCTGAAACCATCTCACTGCAGGTTGTCCAGACGAAAGCCAAAGCAAGAGAAGTTGGTCATTCCAAGTCTCCAACTCCTAGAATATTGCATCTTTCCTTTCCTAGAATACTGCATTGCAAGTTTGTAAAGAAGTTAGAGAAAGGTAGTGGAGGAAGTGTCATTGATTGGGGAATGTTTTCTGCAGCAGAAGTCGGACCTCTCATACAACTACATGGCAGAGTGAATGCGAGTGTGATTCTTTTTTCTTTCGATCAGCGGCTCTTCACTCAACTAGCCAGCAATCTTCATGCAGGACCTAACACTAACCCTGTCACACAGCAAAATGGGTAAAGCAGTTCCTTGAAACAATGAAATGGAAAGTTCTCATCTAAACTAAAAACAGAAAACCTTGGTGACAGAGTTATGGTCAACAGTGACAGAAGAGACTGGAAGAAGAGTGAACCAAAATAACACCAGAACAGTGTGAGAGACTAGTTATGCCCTGGGGCTGAAAATGTGATGAAATCATTCAAAGCAAAGGCCTGTACACTTCCTACTGATTGCTGACTGTTGTCACCTCCAGAAAATGCAGTTAGAATATTTCTTTGTTCTAAAAGTCATTGCTGTTCTCTAATTATGAGCATCACTTGAGATAAGTGGGGAAATCCCTAGCCAATCAAAGCCATGGCTAGTTGTAAGCGGTGTTAATATGCCGTATTGGCTGTTCGTCAGCAAGTCCGGCAATATGTATGGGTTGTGATGGGTGCACCCAAACGGGAAGTTCGGGTCCTCTTTTCTCTAATTATCAAATTTTTTGTTAAATAAAGATTTTATGTCAATTTAATTTGGTTATTTTGTAAAAAACAGTTCTAGTACCAAAAATTAATCAAATGGTGATCAATGGAGATTACATTATTTCGGAAAAAAAAGGAATCATACACTGTTCTACCACTAAAACAGACTTTGGGAATGAAATGTGTATTTAGCATAAGCAAATCTGGACAGAGAATAGACCTGGAAAAGTTGGGTCAGTCTGATTAAGTTTAATTAGTTTCCAGCTAGAAGTGCTACACAAGTATCTAGTGTAGACTTCCCACAATGGCTCCACCATGGGGAAGAGACAGGTCATGCCAAAGGCCTGTGGATCCCAGGGCAGTTGGTGACTGCAGAACCTTCGTGTTTTGTTGGTGCCAGGCAGTAAGCACCAAAAGCACACTGTGTGGACAGTGAAACTGCTTGTGTGGTGGTGAATTGTGCCTGTCTACCAAAGGAGATGATGCTCCTAGACCAGTGGTGGCGAACCTATGGCACGAGTGCCAGAGGTGGCACTCAGAGCCCTTTCTGTGGGCACTCAGGCCATCACCACAGGACAGAGTTCACCAAAAAGGACCAAATCCACCAAATCTTCCTGCAGTCTCAGGCAACTTATGAGATGATGCTCTCAGCGCTATTTTAAAGCGACACTTCATTGGCCGTTTGGAGCGGCAGGAAAAGTGAGGTGGTGTTTACTGGACTGCGTCATCTTTGGAGGTCATCCTGCTGGACCCACCAATCTTCCTCTACAGAGAGACCCTCTTTCTTTCAACTGTATTGGTGGCTTCAGGGGCTGATACGATTGAAAGATGTGGAAGAAGAGTAATAAGTTACTGCTTAAAATGCCATGTTGGCACTTCAAAGTAAATAAGTGGAGTTTGGTCGTAGTTTGGGCACTCGGTCTCTAAAAGGTTCGCCATCACTGTCCTAGACCCAATCTCTTACAAGAGATACACTTATTTATATCAGAGAACAAGCAGACAATGCATAAGAAACCTCCCTATTGTGCGGTGTAGGAAAAAGTGGGATGAATTTATTGCTAAATGCTAAAACTAGAACAAAAAAAAATCTAATCCCCAAAACTATAGCTTCAAAATCTATTGACAAGTAAACACAGCATTATCAGGCCTTATGCACATACCATAGCCTTCTACTGGACATGTTATAATCCCACATGCACATGTGCCTCACTGCAATGGGAACATGTCAGCTGCCTGCACTACATGAGACCTATCCCTGCCCATCTTTACAGTGCTGGCACACATCCAACGTCAAACAGGCTGCATGTAATGGCACACAGCCCTTTGCCCGCAATGCACAAGTAGTCGTGTGCATGAGGCCTTAAGAATGATGTGTTTACGGTTTAGAATGCGTACAAGCTTCTGTTGATAGATGCAATGTTTATAAGAGGGGAGAGGAAGCTTTATAGAGCTTTATAGACAGGTAACCCTACCTAGAGCAAGCCTTGGTAGCATAAAAAGCTGATAATAAAAACCATTTCTTCTGAGCTATAGTGGTATAATCTGCTATTATTCAGGCAGATTTACGGTAGGTACCTTTACCTTCTTTATAAACATTAAAACGCCTTTCTTACCAATCCATACATATTACATAAGTATACATCACCCCATAAAATAGACTGTTTTATGTACCGAGCATTAAAACAGGCGTTTACAATAATGTTTCCAGAAATTAAAGTCATTATTCATGAAGCTAAACTAATATATCCCCAAGAAACACATTAGGTGAAAGAATGAAATCATATGATCTCATGTGATTTATTTTTGACAAAGGACCATCTGTGCTGTGGTGCTCAGGTCTATAAACATTTTCCTATTTTTCGTTATTAAAATTAATTTATAAGACTTGTCATAGTATTCCTCAAGGATTTGGCGCAAACATTTTATGGTGCTCCTAAGGTTTCCGAGCAATGTGATGAGAGAAGTGAGCTGTCCTTAAATGTGTTAAATGTTATCTGCTTGTTACACAGTGAGTGCTACAACCAGGATTTGGGTAAGGTGCCAAGCAATGAGCTGATTGATCTCTGGGTGCATACACATCAATTTGAGAACTGTCTGTGTACGAAAAAATGTCTAGTCAAGGTTACTAAACGATAGGGATGATCATATTTGTAGGTAATACATATTTAATACTTGTATCCTAGCTAAAATCACTACCAACTCCCATTATCTACTTTCTACCCTGGTTGGTGCTGGTGAGGCCTAGAACTCGCTGGTAAGGAAAACCTTAAATTTAAAGGGAACCTACCACCACGAATCTACCTATAAAGGTAGATCGGGTGGTAGGTGGATGTATGGGACGTGAGGATAGCCCTTTTTAGAGCTAATCCTCACGTCCCCGCTAGCGTAGCATAAACTTTATTGCCTTGATATGTAAATTTTATTAAGCGGCTACACGGCGCGGCTACTCCACGCCCCAGTAGCCGCTTTCCCCGCCTACCCTGTGATCATCGGCCTCGCAGTAACTCCGGCCTCGTTCCCGAGATCGCGCATCCTCGGGCTAAAAAGGGCTATCCTCACGTCCCATACATCCACCTACCACCCGATCTACCTTTATAGGTAGATTCGTGGTGGTAGGTGCCCTTTAAGGTGTCTAGCTGGTAGCATACATGCTTTGTACATCTGGCATACTTGCTCTGAACCTGATAAAGCTCTACACCTGCGTGGGGGTTTTCACTTACATCCCAAAAAATATACTGAATGGTTAATTTGGAATTTTAAATCTGAGCACCATTGAAAACTGGCAGCATTGCAATTAAAGCAATACAGGCAGTCCCCCCCCCCCTCCGCAGTCAGTAAAACACTTTAGCTGCCCATACTAAATTAAGCTGCTCCCTAGCCCTATTGCACTGTTAGATCTGTAGGTCCACTAGGAAACACTCCAGTACATAGCGGTCAAATTGTCGGACATAGCTTAAATTGGTCCGACTTATTTACGAGGAGGCAGTCTGAGGAGGCAGCATCAAGCCTGGAAGTCACCGTAAGCATATGGTATTGGTTGGTGGTCTGGAGGTGAAACACTAATAAGTACTTGAGAGTTTCCTAGATTTTTTTCATGTAATGTGATGAGTTAAGATACTATCAGATACTAGTAGAATGTTCAGAAGCTAAATGAAAGTGTATATAAACCTGTACACTGATAATCTAACCACATTGTCAGCACACAGCACTAGAGGAATCATGAAGTGTCTGACTAGAGAGTTCCCACCCACACTGGCCACTCCCAGGGGACTAGGGACACATCTCTGCAAACAGAAAGGTAAACTGTGATCTTAATGTGTACGTTCCCTTTAAAAGAAATCAAGCATGCTAATCAGGGGATACTTACTCATAGATCGAGGCACTATGACTATGACAATCTTCGTATTTGTTATTCATAGACCCCTTCCTTCTAAAATCAACTTTTAAGACTATGCTAATGAGGCTACTGTAGCCCCTCCGTTATTTGGTTTTGGCAGACTGTTACACTCACTCTCCCCCTGCTATATCAGCACTTGTGCAATGTAATAGTCTATAAAGCCAAATCACAGAGGATTTAGGGAAGTCCCTCGGGTTCATTAGCATAATCTTAAAAGTTGATTTTTAGAAGGAAGGATGCCATGGATAACAAATTTAAGAAGATTATTACAGTCACAGTGTCTCGATCTATGATTAAGTGCCCCTGGTTTATCATTCTTTATTTTTGATAGCAGATTTCCTTTAAGTAGCAGATTTGAGCTATAAATCTGTTTTTGACTTGCAAGCTGGAATGGAATTAAATATACATAACGCTATCAGCATTTAACTTACAGTAAAATATGTCAACATGGCTAATCTACAATTATTACAGTTGTTGAGGAGCAGTATTGTGACTGGTACCTCATTTCACACATAATTAATCATAGAAGTCTGTGCTGCCTTACTCTAGAATGTTATCTCTATGGATTATTCACTTCTGTCTTAATAGGTTTCTAAAAATGTTTATTTCTGAAAATATGACGATGAGGAAAAAAAATGAGGCCATCTCAAAGGAAAGATATATTTCCTCTGATCTGAGCTTAGTCTAATTCCTTGTGAGCAATCTGCAGCTAGAATTTTTGTAAACTGGTTCAGGCACTGTTCACATCACATAAGAGGCCTGAGTGGGAGGTCTATACCAGGAGTACTTCCGGTCAATAGCCAGAAGCGGCTGAGATAACCACTGTGAAATTCATTCAATATTTATACATATTGGGAAAGAGTTAGGAAACTGTCTACAGAAAGCCAGACTTTTTTCCCGTAACAAACCGAATAAAAGCTTTGTGAGATCGGTGCCTATGGGCATCAAAGACGAGTATAGTTTTGCTTAAGTAAATGTAAGCTGCACAATAGTATCTTTGTACAGTCTTTACATGGTGGATGTAGACGATCCACTGTGTAGTTGTGATGCCCCACTGATCCAAAACTGATTACCTTACCCTAAGCACAGGTCAGTAGAGACTATTCCTAGGTTCATACATTGTGCACAAATCTGCCATTTACAGGCACTGGATAAAAGTTAATATTTTCTGCTTCTCTTCGATGAATCTTTTAAAATGGTGGCTATAATGTTGTCTTATCTTAGGGAAGGCAAAATTAAAAAATAACCAAAACTTAAAGGGGTATTCCCATCTGGACATTCACATTTAATTTAATTAATTTGCCATAGGTAAATATTTCTTCAACTGGATGTTATTAAAAAAAAAATGCTCCTGTGTGAAGATAAATTTCTCATAAATGTAGCCATGTTGTCCCTTAGAAACGAGATCCCTTCCTCGGATACGACCACCTGGGACCTGGAGTAACTACGCGGACAGTTAATATTCAGAAACTTTCTATTTCCTTATGCGATTACTCCAGCAGAAGTGGCCGTATCCAAGGACACAGTCTTGTTTCTAAGGGACCATATGACTACATTTATGAGAAATTTTCTTCACACGGGAACATTTTTTTAATAACATCTAATTGAAAAAATGTTTATATATGGCAGATTAATGAAACTGAATGTGAATGCCCAGACGAGAATACCCCTTTAAAACTAGAATTGAGCTTTGGGAAAGCTGTGTTTTAGAGGACTATAGGGAGTTGTATACCAATTTTGAGGACAACTGGAGCAACATCATTTTGGAACTGAACCAAACGTTTTGAAAACAAAATGAGGTGAAGTGAATTAGAAGATTTAGTAAGGATGGAATACCCTTTTAACACACTTCGGTCCCTCATTTAAATCTTACAAGGGTGATCCCTGCAGGAGTATCTCCTTCCTCTCGATGTTTGTATGATTTGGAGGCAATCATTTTCACATCACTTAATGATAATTTATTCTGATCTCATTTACATCATAACATTAATCATGCTGGGTGTGACAACAACGTATCAACAGTCTGAAAAGCACAGCAAGCTCAATAACTATTTACAAAAGCAAAAATATTCAACGTATGTCAACTCCATTCATCACAAAGTCATAAAATTTACTTGTCTTGAATTATCTTTCTTCTTAAAACAAAATGATCCAATCTACAAAATAATCTTAAAAGCTATGTTATAGGAAATCACACTTAAAAGGAGTTGGCTGTGAATATTTTTTTTTTTTATAATAAACCTCTTATACTCACTTCCTTCACAGGCATCTGAAGCTCACGCTTGCAGTCGTGCAATTATAGTTGGGACGGCACCACTGGCTTCTATTTGTGCACAATGACGGATGGCGCAGCAGTTGAATGGGAGTGCCAGAAGAGGTGAGTATATACCGTATATACTCAGGTATAAGCCGACCCGAGTATAAGCCGAGGCCCCTAATTTTACCACAAAAAAATGGGAAAATCTATTGACTCGAGTATAAGCCGTGGGTGGGAAATGCATTGGTCACAGCCTCCCCAGTATATAGCCTGCCAGCCCCTGCCCCCAGTGTATATAGCCTCATAGGCCCTGCCCCAGTGTATATAACCCCCCCACCCCGTTGTGCAGTACAACAATACCATTGTAGCGGATGGATCGTACAGAAGATCTAAGGGGGCCGCCGGAAAGGTGAGTTTTGATTTATTTTTTTGACTCGAGTATAAGCCGAGTTTGGGGTTTTCAGCACATTTTTTGTGCTGAAAAACTAGGCTTATACTCGAGTATATAAGGTAGGTTAATTTTTTATTTTGTCCCCAGAAAACCCGTTTAAAGAACACAAGATTTAACCTTCATTTTAAATTAAATTCATATTGAAAATGTCACACAATACAAACATAACACTATATAAGTATCAAGCGTTAAATGCAGAAACAATTGAGACATACACTGACCAAATATCATTGCTATATAATGTATAAATAATATATTTTTTATAAATCAGATAATCTTTTATTAAACATTTTAGAAAGCAAAACAGAAAAAAAAATAATACAGACAATAAAAAAATAAAACTTCCTCCCAAATCCCCCAACCATCCCATAGAAGCAGGCAATAGGCAGGTGGAGACCGTCCCCCATAAGACTAGTCAAGCAACATATAGGGTAATGATACTTCACACAGACTTTTCTTACAGAAGTGCAGTACACATGTGAGAACAAAAATGCAAAATGTGAGGAATGACAAGCGATTAGAACCTCCCAAGATTTATCAGACTAATACCCAACCTCCAAAGCTTCAAATATGCTCTAAACCCCATCGCTTTTGGCACGTTTACCACTGTCCCTAACTGCGGTAACCCATCCCGTGTACTGGTCCCCTCTGTTATTCAGTAGTCAGCTACCAAGCTACAGGCTTCTCTGCAGTTCCATTGACAAAATGATAGCTTATGACAAGTTCAAGCTGCAGCTTTTTATTTATTAAATTATTTTTATTCTGTTCCCTTATAAAGAATGACTGGACCATTATAAAGGCTCTTATACCTTGTGTCACCTCTTCTTCCTAATAGACAGTGTGCTCTTGCGAGCATATATGTCCCCCATGATTTGTAAAGTGCTACTGAATATGATGGCACTATATAAATATAAATAAAAGATTTCTATTATTATCAGAGGTGCAATAGTATCTCCCATAAAATTTTGTGGGTTAGGAGAAATAATTTTCAAGTACATAAATGTAGGTTCTACACTAAGGGATACACTTAGCATAGGAGAATGAATATATCTCCTTAGGGTAAAACAACTGGTTATTGGCATAATGATACGGAGACCGGATTTGTCCCCAAATTTCTGAATTAAAGTCATATCTAAGCCCATAGCATTCTCTGCATTAGACTGGTACAAATGCAAAAGCCTCTAATATCCTGAGAGGGCCTTATTAGATGTGCTAAAGGCTTATATAACAAATTTCTTGTGCCCCACCCCAACGCAAATGTGGTTGGAAAACCCCCCATTAACTCTGATCCTAGCAGAAGGAAGAGTATATAATAATTTCGATGTCCATGTCATAAAAGTCGGCACAAACCCCATATGGCTCATTCTAGTCCATTCTAGTTGACCTGAAGCCACAGTGATCCTGGTGGACCAAGGTAGTTACTAAAAACAAAAGGTGTCATACCAAAACTTTGGCTAGTAGCTTCACATTAGTCAGTAAAAGCAATATAGTTTAGGCAGTATCTTTTCAGGATAAATACTACTACCACCTGCCTTATCCCCTTTTAAAAGCATCTTTAAACACATTCAGAAGAGGAGGAAGAAGATTTATGGAATTTAAAAAAACACTGCGCTGGTTGACCATCAGAGAATAGACAGACCTGCTAAGAAGGCAGCCCTTTTCTCCTTTTAGGTTTATGTTTTTTTATTCTCCACCTTCCAAAAACTCTCTTTAGTTTTTTTTTTTTTTTACAGATTTTTACAGGGGTTGTTTTCTGCAAAGCAAGTTGTACTTTCGCAATTTTCTGTCACCATTTAATAAACTCCAGACGGCACATCCCCTTTATTCTTTGGAAGAGTATGGTCATGGAGCATGGATTATGTGGAATTTTTTTAATTTTTCTGATTTTTTGGAGACATGAGATTATGTTTTGATTTATTTGGGAATAGTACATCCCTGTGACCAATTTTAGTCAAAGTTTTATGGGGGGTTAAATGGTGAAAATGTGTCAGTCTGGTTGTTTTGATAGATGAGGCATTTTGGGACATAAAGATACATAACAGGTTAATAATTTAGTTTGTTATTGGTTCTAGGGAAAGAGGGATTTGTATTTGAAGTATTTTTCTATGAACATGGTATGATGTTTGCATCCAAGTGTGGAAAACACTTAAAATCAGTGCAGTAATGATCAAACAGCAGACAGACATCCTCTATGGAGAGGGCTCTGCCCGTAAAAACATTTATTAGGGGAACGATTAAGATACAACTTAATTTTTAAAAAAAAATCCCCTTAAAACGTGCAGAGCATTTGATCTCGGTAAATTGTACAATAATTTATGTTGTAGAATCTCCTTACTCCACAAATGTGTGTTCTAAATGTTAATATCCCTATGTGTCTAGGGTGGTGATGAAAAGATTATTTTCCCTAGTACTGTAGGGTGGTAACGTGGCTAAATACCTGCCACAAAAGATCTACCTCTATAACCTGTGCCCGTCTGCTCCTTTCACATGGCATATTTTATAGCTGTTTGAGAGAAATAAAAACGTAAAAAAAAAATACATTTTCAATTTAGCTGCTCAAGTAAATGCGTCTGTGTTCTCACTTTTATCTGGTTTTATTTAAAGGACACTTTATATTTTGCTTCTTTTCATTTGGGAGCCTGGCACCGGTGGTCATAATTATTTAAACCAAGGTGAATATAGCCTTGTGCCCTTAAATATTAAGATTGCAACACAACAATAAGAATTTGGCAAATAACAGTATATACAGAGTGCAGTCAGGATAAAATAAATCCATCCAGATGCAACACAATGCACATCACACATACTATTGCACAGCTATTAAGTCTCTTTCAGGGAATCAAAACTGATGAATGAATATTAAGAAATATTATATTCCGATTTTTTTTAGTGGATTTTGATTACGTTGCATTTCTCTACATTTTTTTCCATTATTTGTTTTGGGGTTTTTTTGTGTTTTTTTTTTATTTTTTAAACAAGAACAGTGAAAGCTGAAAATAACCACACTTCTCCGCTGGGAAGTAGCAACATCGGCTGGAAAGGAGAATTGGGAGGAAATAGTTATCAGAGAACACTTATGTAACCTAAGTGCTTTCTTTCCCTTTGTAATTCTCTTTACTCAGGAGCCTCACAACAACATTGAAGCATGAACATGAAAAGAACATATAAAGTCTCATTATTATTATTGATTAGTGACTACTGTAATATGAATCTCACAATAGATCTCATGGATTTCTTAAAGGATTTTTCTGGGACTTACATCAGAAACTATAGCGACTACGATTAGTATTGCAGCTCAGCCTGATTCACCTATGCTGCCAAAAAACGAATATTGAAGACTTATCCCAAAGATAGGTAATCAAATGCTTCAATCCTGGAAAATCCTTTTCGGGTTCACATAAATTTAATGGAATTAATTTCTAGATACAGTAGATCAACAAAGCCCCTTGCAGAGGTTTATAATGTAGGCACTCCTAGTACCTTACATAAGAACAGAAATCAAATTTAGAACCCTTATTATGCTCTTAAGAGTCATTAGCAGTCACCTTACAAAAGAGAAAGGGAACATCTTGCTTTCTTTATTCTACAGAAATTTTTGAATTTATTGTGCACCGTAACGGACAGTCGCAAGTTCTAAATATGGCACAAGGCAATAGATGAATCGGAAAGGCAGCGGTGAATGTGAGTATTTGTGAAATTGACTTTGAAAAATTTTGCAAACAAAAAGATGCAAAAAGAAGGATTAAACCACAGCTGCACCCAAAAAATACCAAAAGACCAAAGATTAAACATAGAAATCTTTCCCCTACGGGGTAGTTTGCCATTGCCTTCAGCTATAGTTCAAGAGATTTCCTAATCAGTATGGCTGGTAGTATAGCATGTTACCACTTGGCTATAGCAGTCAAATGATTTGTTTTTTGCTTTTTTTTTTTTTTTTAGTATTATGATCCTTTTTACAGCATCAATTAAACATGGAAATCCTTTAAGTTAAATAGCGAGCGTTTATACAACTAAAAAAGGAACAAAGGGAAAAAGCCACCTCACCACTCAGCAGCGCAAAATCATCTCCTGGAGAGCTTCATAGTGCACAGATGTGAATGTCTTGCTAGAAGAGACAGTTAGATACAATAACTATAGAACAGGTGACTCTAGCTCTCAGAATCTTGGAACTCCAACGTTAAAACATTCTTTATTTGTAACAGTTATAACACATGTTGTACAGGTAATGGTGTTCCTCTGCTTCAACGTTCCACTCTTCTATCCAGTAATAATAGATTCCAAGACTAAAGGAAAAAATACAGTACCTCTTTCGCTGCACTCACAAATCACAGGTGGAAATAGATATCATGGTTGGTCTCCACATCCTACTGAGTTCTCCGGCCAGGGAACTCCAATGGAGTAGCGGCGAGGTCTCGTGTGACTGCTAGGTCTTCCGACTGGGAACAGCCGCTGGTTCACTATTGGTTCCGCTTTCTCCTGATCCGCTTGGATCTTAAGCTCAGAGGAGGAGAAAAGACGATCGAGATGGTGCACTAAGGTTTTGCAAGATTCAGGAAATTTATTCCTTAAATTATACTCACAAAACATAGGAGTTAAAAAGCTTTTTAAAATATATAAGATGCACGCTCATGCCCAACTCCGAGTTTCGCCAGGTACGGCTTCTTCCGGGGCGACGTACCTACGGTCCATGTGAATGGGGCCTAAAGATGTGGTATTTAGAAGAGGTTTTACTGTATGAAAATATTTCAGAGCACAAAACTGAACATTACACCAAGCAAGAAGAACATAATCCCGGACTTGATAGTATCTGACTTGTTTTGTTAATTGCTGCGAGTCACACATACATCATGGCCACAGCTTTCTCATTATTCCCTGCTCACCTCCATGTCTTACAAACAAAGCTTGTTTAAATATATATGTCTGTAGAACCTAATAATTTTTATAGTATACTACTCATCAAAGCGTTTAACCCAACATGTGATCATGGTATGATTGACATATGGACCCTGTAGTTGTGTTTATGTTCTAGGGAAATTCTACTTACATATGAATACATATATACATTGTGGAATTGCTGTCAAGTTTTTCAGGCAAAAAAAATATATAGAAATTTAAAGTACAAAATAGATGATAATAAATAAACAAGAGTTATCCACAAACTGAAGGGAAAAAATTGAGCAGATAACCTGTAGACCAGGTTTCAAATTAACAGAATATCAATGTAAAGGGGTTGGCCACTATCAAAAAACTTTACTTGGATAAGTACAAGACCTTTATGGGTCACCCATTTAGTACTTGGAAATTCATATGACATCCCATATTTTGCTGCCTTCCAGCGGAGTGATGTGGGCCTGCAGAAATTACTGTAGATGTCCCAATGGACTCCCCAACCATTGATATAGCAGCGGTTATGACAAAGGGGTTGTGCATACAGTAATGACTTCTGTCATCCATCAGTTGGAAAGGCAGCTCGAGTCAGGACGTCGGAGGTCATGAGTTGTGAGTATTGCTGCCGGACGGTCAAAATAAATTTAACCAGCATAAGTACTATATGACTGACCCCAAAACTAGGGTTTTGTACTAACCCTAGTAAAGTGTTTAGATTTTCATTTTAAATGCTAATCTTGCATTTTTAATGCACTGTGTGAAACCTGTTGAAAAATGCCACCAAAAACCTATATGAAAATTTTGGTACATATTCTACAGTAAACGCACATTTTTTTTTTGTTTCATTTCCATTAATAGGGTTTCCCCAAGAACTGATCAGCAGCTAAGGAGACTGCATATACAAGCAGTCAACTCACTACAGTCAACTAATGGATGAGAATACTACCTGACCCGTTGATACCCAGGTGGGTATATTGTAGATATTTATAACATTTCCCTTGGTGAAGTATAAGTATCTATGAAGGAAAGCCCATGAAACAGCAACAATATATGTGATTTGCATCCTACCCGTTATATGACCTTTGTGGGAATACCACTTTTATCTATAATTATTTTACTGATTTGTTATGTAATTAAAGATAAAATGTAAACTTCCAATTAAAATCCACAGGTAAATATAAAAAACAATGGGGCAGATTTATCAAGCGGTCTGAAAGTCAGAATATTTCTAGTTGCCCATGGCAACCAATAGCAGCTCAGCTTTTGTTTTACCAGTGTTCATGAATATTTTAAAGGGGAACTGTGATTGGTTGCCTAGTCAACTATAAATACTCTGACTTACAGACAGCTCGATAAATCTGCCCTAATATATGTGTGGTTTCAATGGCTAATGTTTTGTTTGAATAAGCCTACTGTAAATTATACAAAGAATTATGGTAGTGGATGGAAATGGCTGAAGAATTGTATAATTGCTTTCTCTATATTTCTATAAGAGGAGAACACAGGGGCGTAATTAGGAGGGGCTGGGTCCCATGGCAGAATTATGAATGGGGCCCCATATCACCCTTAAAAGAATATACATATTTGTAAACTCACACATGTTTATACAATCACACACATTTATACACAGCATAAACATATATACAGTATATACCCACCTTATATGCACAAATACAGCATATGAACACATAAAACTGCACCATACACACCCATATAACATATACATGGACATACAGCATCACATATAGAGAGCAAGTTCACATCACCATATACACACCCAATAACCCAGATGCCGGAGCCCCCTGACAATGTGGGTCCCATATCAGTTGCTATGGTTGCTACCTCTGTAATTACGCCCCTAGTGGAAAACATGTTGTTATGAAACTTCTATTCACAGAGGTACTTGGAATATGATACTGAGGTCTTCACTTTACAGTACACTGCCCTAGTTGTAAGAAAGATGAAATGATCCTGGTAATGGCAAGTATCATACCAATAAATTGTACTAAAATGTTGGTCTTTCGATTGGAGCTTGAAACAGAATGGATCATGAAATTCAAATAAGGCGATTGCCTGTGATGTCTTTTGTCCATGTAATCAAAATTAAGACAGCTTGGCTGGAGTGCTTGTATGAGAGCAAAATGATAAGCTGTAGAGAAGACAAAAGATCTGATACACCTGAATGAAAAGATTTCTTCTGACAGTAAGGAGCTGCAAATGTAAAAGGTAAGAAAAGATGTGCTCAAAGAAAAGTGCTACTGTATTTAACAAGGTGTAAATTCCATGTGTGAATATTGTATCACTGCTGCCAGGACAGTAGAAAAGATAATGGAAAGTGCAAATGGTAAATCCTTAAAGGAAATTACCATCAAAATGAAGCAGAATAAACCAGGGGCACTTACTCATAGATTGAGGCATAAGTATGTGAATGAGACTGAAGGGCTCCTTGGGGTGTTACCCCTCTTTGCTGTAGCTTCACAGGCCATTACACTTTGCTGGAGCACTTCCCACCTCACACTGTGATCAAGCAGGGTGGGGTGGGATTTCTGGGGGAAGTAGGGAAGGATGCGATAGTATAACAGCCTGTGAAGCTACAGCACTTAAGGGCTCTGGTTATGCCCCCCTGAGCCCTTTCTAATTAATAAGCATGAACTTAAAAATGTATTTTAGAAGGAAGGGGGTTATGGATAACAAATATAAGAAGATTACCCCAGTCACTGCACCTAGATTATCATGCTTGATTTTGATGGTAGATTTCCTGTGTTTACAAAATTGTTTACAATGCTTATGTTGTGAAAGGTATATTCTGATGATCACCTAGGAACATTCTCTTCAAGAAAATTGCATTAAAAAATGCTTGAAGTGGTTGGGGAAGACAAGACAGAGCATAGTGTATAGGTATCTGATCTGGTCGAACCCCTATATCTAGGCGCATCAAATTTGTGGTATTTCATGGTCCACTGTAGCAATTGTATGCCAGCTTCCCTAGGCTATATATAGATTTCTGTATCAGAGGTGAAAACTCTGACAAGGTTCATTTGTCATTGTGATCAAAATAGCGTGACAATTATTTATTTTGTTACCTGAAGCTTTGTTTATACTGAGTAATCTGAAATCAATGGAGCTTTAAAGTTGATACTATATAAATGATATACAAACATTCAAGTCAAGTGATTGAAAGCAAAAACGGTCAATACTATATAAAAAGTGTAAGTCTATGCTAACTACCTAAACATTGGTGATATCTGGTCTGCTTAGGATGCTGGAGGAGGTGGGGTGTGGGGCACCCACTGTTGATGAAATATCCTGTAGCTATTGCTGTGAAAAGTAGTTTTCGTGGTGTCAGATACAATTAATATGTGTCTTTTTTTTTTTTTTTTTTTTTTAGTGGTGGAAAGTGGTGAAGAGTAAACCAGAAGAATATTGGTCTAGCAGCATAGAAACCTCCCCCTGTGGAGGTTTGGGTGCTGGTAATCCGGTAGACAAAGATGGCTGCTCCTCTGGCTATTGTAGTGGCCACTGCTGCGGCACACACGTGTGTTGCTCGGGACAGAAAATGGTCCCAGAGAAAGATATCTTATTATAGATCCATTTCTTGAACGTGTGAATAAGACGAACTACTGAAACACTCAAAAACAAAGGCCACAGTTGGAATTTACTAAAATTTCTTTGTATTTTTGTTTCAGACCCCTGGCAGTAAGGTGTTAAATGTTTTGTAGTGCAGAGATCTTTCAGCGCCTTATATCATTGTGGTACTTTTTTCTTGCTATTTGCTCATCCATAATGACTTCAAGTATGTTTGCCACTTTTTCCACCCACTCTAAAGACACCAGCTTCTCACTGATGACATAAATTGTTATTGATTTTCCTGGATACAAAATGCTGCTCTAGTGAAGGAGTTAATGGAGTGTCTCGTGGTAATCAACGTCACCTGAGATGGTCAATTCCAGGGTCAGTTTTCTGCTTGAGTAAGCCGCGCGATAGGCAACAACAACATGCGCCTTACATTATACATGGGGTTATTATATTATGATCTTTAAGAAAGCATTACTTTAACACCGTAATGTGTGACATTAAATAACAACATTGTAATGGTGCAGGGTTATAATTACAGACTGACCTTTAACACCTTAAGGACACGGACTACAATAGTCTTCAGAACAGAGAACTTTTTTTACGTTTTTCCTTGCTTCTAGCAGACAAAACTTTTATTTTTTTATCTGACATGGGCATATAGGAGATAAGAAGTTTTAAGTTGTAATTTTTATGGTAAAAATTGCACATGCATAAAAATGTATCCACAGAACCACACTACAAAGCCCAACAGTAGTTTGCAGCTTTATCACAAAAAAATACATTTATTCAGCCTGGTTTCTCTTATTGATGCAGTCAAGCTCCATCCCGCCCCCTCACGGCAGCTGTGCCCGGTAAACCCACTCCTCCACACTGTCCCCACGCAAAAACACGGAGAGAACATAGAAACTCTTTGCAGATGTTGACCTGGATGTGATTTGAACCCAGGACCCGAGCACTGCAAGGCAGAAGTGCTACCCACTCAGCCACCGTGCCGCCCGCTGTACTACTGTACTGCAATCAATTGTATCTATCAGTGTTTCATTAAAAATCTGACTGTTAGACTAAGTCTTGTACTGGGCCTAATAGGCCTTCTACATGTCTCTGAGGTCTTTTTCAGACCTCTGGCTGCCACGGCTACCTCCCAACACCACATGATCACATTGCAAGGGGCCAGAGGGAACAGTCTTCATTACAACAAGAATAGGTATTCTACCACTATCAATTAGGTTTCAATGAATATCTGATTGTGAAGTTTCCATTTCACCTTGTTAGCCAGCTGGTCTTTGTGGTGGGTTTTTATCTTCCCATTTCCTTTTGTTGATAAATGCATAGGACTGGTGGCTGATAATTTGATGGCAATCATTTGCCATTACAGTAAACACTGCTCTTACAGTAAAGAACCTTTGTCTATGGTGATGGTAGAATCGCCTCTCCTCTAGGCGTAGAGGATGCCCCCTTGTCCTGGTCACAGGCCGAGGTATAAAAAGATCTTTGGAGAGATCCTTGTACTGTCCGTTCAGGTATTTGTACATTGTAATGAGGTCTCCCCTCAGTCGTCTTTTTTCTAAACTGAATAATCCCAAATTTTGTAATCTGTCATTGTATTCTAGTCCCCCCATTCCCCTAATAATCCTGGTTGCTCTCCTCTGCACCCGTTCCAGCTCTACTATATCCTTTTTATACACTGGTGCCCAAAACTGTACACAATATTCCATGTGAGGTCTGACTAGGGATTTGTATAAGGGCAGAACTATGTCTTTATCATGAGAATCTATTCCTCTCTTGATACATCCCATTATTTTATTTGCTTTAGCAGCAGCCGCCTGGCTCTGGTCACTAAAATTAAGTTTACCATCCACCAATACGCCCAAGTCCTTTTCAGCTTGAGTTTTACTAAGTAATTGACCGTTTAGAACATAATTATACTTTTTGTTTCCATGGCCCAAGTGCATAACTTTACATTTATCTACATTAAACCTCATCAACCATTTCTCTGCCCATCCCTCAAGCTTCCACAAATCCCTCTGTAATGCTAAACTATCGACCTCAGTATTTATTACTTTACACAGCTTAGTATCATCTGCAAATATTGAACCTTGACTGTGTAAACCCACTACAAGGTCATTAATAAAAATATTAAAAAGAAGTGGCCCCAATACTAGTAGGATAGAGCCATCTGTAAAAGGGGTTGTGTGGGGATGAAAAAAACCCATATATGCCTGGGGGGGGGGGGTGTATAAAAATAATAAAGCTCTTGTTCTCATCCCAGCTGCTGTTCAGTCCATCACTGTTGGCCTCTGGCTGTATACAGAGGTTGGCGGTGCCGTCCCGGCCATAGCCGCACACCTGCTAAAGCCCGAGTTTCTGTTTATTTGTTGCACAGAGGAAGTAAAGGAAACAGACATAACAATCATCTTGCTTGAAGGCTAAAATCTCAATGGATATTCTAAACAATCTCCAATAATGAAGCCAAATTCTGGATGGTGCGGGTAGAAAACGTCCCCTTTACCAAGGCCGTTAAGGTCAGACTTCAAGTACTGTAAAACAGCTGGAGGATATATGCAGATTCTTGTAATGTGGTTAGTTTTGAAAAAGAATGTTGTGTGATGCCAGGGCTTTGTGGAATTCATGATGATTTGCTGTGACATTGTATTTGATATGACTGCATGGCAATATTGCATCTGACAGGTTGCATGACCTACAAGGAAAGGTCCATCCATATGGGACATGATACATGTGCATCTCGTGTTAGACTGTCATTAGAAAGACAGATGGCTTTGTAGAGCAGATCCTGCAGAAAACCCTCATCTGACCTACGTGATATAGAAAAGTAATAACATACGGACCTATGGCCCTGTTATCTCTTACCAATTGTTATGTGTAGCTTTCAGTTTCTAAGAAGTTTCATATCTTTGTACTGTATGTACATTTGAGCTGCGCATTCGCTATCACTATATACAAGTAAAACATTACCTTCAACACCTAGTAATTTCTGAATAACTGTTATTCTTTACTAAAACTAGCGTATTGTTAACCCCTTAAAGGGAACCTGTCACCAGGAGACCCATTTTTAGCACCCCCAGTCCCCATAGAGCATGTGCAGAAACCGCCAAATGGTTTTTGTATTTAAAAAAAAAAAAAATGGTTTTACAGAAAAAGATAAGTTATATATTACCTTTCAATGCCATGTGCTCTGTGACCAGTCTATTTGTCCCCTGGGAGTGTCTGAAAAGGAGCAGTTTCCACCCGACCCTCAGGAAGCAAGGAATTCATAATACCGCCCCTCATCCGGCATATTGACGCCCCCTGCCCCGCCGCCTCCCCCTTCCGGACGTCATCAATCGATGATCCGCCCGCTGTCAGGAACTCAGGGAGCTACTCAAAGTATGCAGCGACTTCTTTACCCTACTATAAGCCTAGCAAGAGGCAGCGTAAAGTAGTGCATACGCAGAAGAATGCAGTGGCCATGCGGCCGCCTCCGCTTCATCTGCACATGTCTGGCCCCACATTCCGCAAGATGCTGACAGCGCAGGTGCGAGAATGCCTGATGCGGTCAGCGAGAGTTGTTAACAGAGGGCGGATCATCGATTGATGGCATCCGCAGGTGGGGGGTGAGGTAGGGGGCATGAATATGTTAGGTGAGGGGCGGTATTATGAATTCAAAAACAATACACGGAGGAGCGGTTTCCAGAGGGTAGGGGTATAGCTCCTTTTCAGCCACTCCCAAGGGACAAATAGACTGGTCACATTGAAAGGTAATTTATAACTTTTTTTTTTTTCTGTTAAACCGATCTTTTTTATACAAAAACTGTTTAGCAGTGTATGTAGAACACTCTATGGGGACTGAGGGGGGGGGGGGGGGTACAAATGTGACTCCTGGTGACAGGATCCGTTTAAAGATGGTTTCCTGGGCTTAGTAAAAAGGGACTAACATTGGCCGAATGTTGGCCCCTAGTTTTTCCTGTGGTGTACGTAGACAACCAGAAAGTGCAGTGCTGCAGGGATTGGGAGCAGTTGTCATGGAGCAGCGAATGCAGTTTTAACTTGATACTGGCACCCTAAAAATTCTTTTAACAGAACAGAAAATGGGATAGATTAAATACTTTGAACAAACTATTTAAATTTAGTAAAAAAAATATATATATAGTTAAAAATAAAAAGTCATACAGAGGTTGCATTAATGCCAGTACAGGCACAAAAAAGGCTGATGTGTCCAAGAACCTACAGACTTTCTCAGTACTAAATGGACGACGAGGCCGGCATCACTCTGCAGAAATGCTGGCATGGCTCCTGACAGCTCCTAGCACACAGGAACTGAAGAGGAGACTGAGGAGCTGTGGTGTGGAGGCTGCATATAACAGTTTTGTATTTTCCCTGTGTGCCTAAGCAGTGGCTGCCTCTCCCAGGCATCATGCTGTCAGGTCATGGCCGAGTTGGCCTAAACCATGCCTCCTCTGAATGTTGACTGTATAGGTTGCAAAGCTTGGAAGCTGGAGCGGCACAAGAGACAGGTGTGGTCACACAATCACCTGCATTTGGGAGAGAAACTAGGGCAACACCCCTGCCGATGCATAGGTGGGCTGGTGGCTGCGAATAGCGCCCTCTCCAGGTTGGGAGCTGTTGGGGGGGGGGGGAGAGTCGTGAACCCTCTGGGAAGGTTCTGGAACCTGGATATTATGTATGGGGATGCTTCCTGGAAAGGCAACAGTTAACTGGTGTATGTAGTCATCCAATGAGCTGTCTATGATGTCAGTTGGAATGTGATTGGAGAGATGCTACCACCTGACCAGGGGGAGTATAGGAACCCCTGCTGTGTGGAAGCACATGGAGAGGAGCACACCTTCAGTGCTGCTTCAGCTATTCTATCCCAGGAACTTCTAGTGTCTCAGGCCTACTGCCTGACACACAGTGTGAGTGTAGGAGACTCAAGCCCAGAACTTCAGCTTTCACTACTTGGACACAGTTCTCCCTGAACCAGCCCAGTCTGGATCTACTATCAGGCTGAGTGCACCTTTCCTGCGGACCAACTGTCCATGTGCATCCCGGAATCCAAGAATCTGCTGTGGTAACCATTTCTGGGCATTGCCTGCTGTTCAATAAAGAACTGTAAGTTGATTTGAACGTTGCCTCCGTCTGATCCCTGGATACGGCTACCTTCCACCACGGGCTTCCCCATTCATTACCCAGGGACTCATCCTACAGACATTTAGGGGTTGTCCCAGGGAGAACCCACTGCATCAGCCTCTCCCTCCATATTTCTTGCACATACCACCTGCTGGAGACCTGGCAGCCCTCCAAAAGTATGATTTTTAGTTTTGAATGAAAACGTGAAAGATTTCACCTAAAGTTCTAATCCTTATAACATCCTATAAAAGAGAAAGAACGCTTACAAAAACAGGTCAACATAAAGCAGACATTCCGTAAATGTTATTTATCAAGTTATGTTGGTGTTATGACTACGTGTTGGAGAACATTTGAAACATTTTTCCAAATTTTCTCCATCTATCAATTTTTTTGTTAGAAATAAACGCAAAACATATCACCCAAACTTTTCAACTAAAACAAAGTGCAGTGTGTCACAAGAAAACAATTTCAAAATCACCTGGATATGTAAAAGCATTCTAAAGTTCTAACCACTTATAGTGCCCAGAGCCGAATTATAGGGTGGGCTGAGGTCTTGAGTGACCTGTCCTTCACCTTATCTGAATACCTAGCACTGGTTGGCTGAGCTGGCTTCCAGCCAAACCAAAGCCAATCAGTGTTAGGTGCATTTATTCAACGATCACTCCACCCCTCCCCAACCCCGTGCTGACACATGAGAATCTGCAGTCAGGAAGGACTTGGGTAAGTAAGATGTATTAACCCCCGGTGCTGTGACATCAGTGTGTGTATTAACACCCTGTGTTCAGACACTGATGTCTCTATTAACCCCCCCTGTGTGTCCTGTATTTGGGTGATAAAAAGATCTGTCTGCTAAGCAGATAATTTAGAACACGTCACAAAAAAAAATCAAAATCACTTTGGCAAGTTAAAGCATGGAATAACAGAACTGTATGAGGGCTTATTATTTGGGGACAAATTGTACTTCCCACTTACAGTATTCAATATTACTTGCAATGTACTGGGATGCTGGATAAAAATTCCAAATGCATTTTTCTTAAGGGCTTTGTATTTACATCCCTCACTGTGTGCTCCATTATGATCACGGAGATCTCAAATTTATAAAAGTTGCATGTATTAATTTAATTTAAAAAATGCTATTCTTTTGTACAAAAAAATATCTTTACTTTTGCCATATTCCAACATCAAAAACCTCTTCAAACTTAGGTGTATTAATGTGTGTAAGGTGTCATTTTTGCGGGACCGGTTGTCGATTTCCTTGCTACCATTTTGGGGACTGTACATCCTTTTGATCACTTTTTATTCAGGTGTTCTGAGAAAGTTGCCAAGTTAATTATGTGCAAAAAAGATCTTGACAATCACATACGGTAAGTATTTTTTTCACAGATTATACACATTTTTTTAATTGATAATAAGACTATAAAAAGAAATGCATGTAATTGCAGACTTTTAAGTATGATTTTTTTTCCATTGATAGAATAGCGAGTCATTTCCAATCAAGTCACTGAAAAAGCTTTTCAAACCCCTTCCATTGTTCTCAGTCTGAAAAAAGACAATGTCTATGGCAATCTGCAGCCACTTCTACAATCGAACAATATTTATATATGTGCATGGCCAAAACACTATAATTATGCTTTATTTATGTAATAGCCGTTCATACAGAACCAAAATTGTTCCATCGATATATTGAATGCTCTTCTAATGGTAACTGGAATAAGAGCGGTTTGTTAAAAAAGAAAAAAAGGCTATGGCAGGTTTGCCTCAGCCTGGAAGAAAAATCTTACAAAAAACAAACTTTAAAAAAAGACTATTGTGAAATGATTGTAAGGTGAACTAGAAAGCTTTCTACATTTTATTCCAAGTATTTAAATAATTTCTAAAGTAAACCTAGAGACAGAGATTTCAATGCAGTAAACATTTAGGGATAGAGTTGCAGTATTATCATGTGCAAGTAAAAAAACAAAAAGAAAACACAGCAAAGGCGCACTTTGTTCTTTTTTTTTTCAAGCCTAAATAGTAGCATTTTTTTATTGAAATACATTGCTTGGACATTTTTGAAGCTATTAAAATTTCACCAAATGCTGACATATACTGTGGGAAAAATATACTAATGAAAATGCACAAGTATTGGATTTGTGTATTGTTTACTAGCAAACAATGAAGTAAGAAGAGGCAACATGCCTATGTTACCGTACTTATAGATTATTTTTAACATTTATATTATTTAGTATTTATAGCATAATTTTTCAGTTATATAGTGGTAGATTTCCTTTAAAAGGGGGAAATTTAGAATGTACAAAATAAAAGACCAAACTTTTGAGACATTGTTTGACAGAAAATAAGCCAGGAGACAATTTAAAAACTTTGTAAACAGTCTAGCTTCCTCTAACTTATAGACATTATGCACGTCAGCCCCTGTGCATTAAATAGAACTTCACACATATGGACAGAAATTTGGATGCAATCTGAGATATTCAGAACACATACTTTTCTCCTAGTACCCATATTGCTCCGGTTCTTCTGTTCTTGGTCCCTGCTCCTGATCTGCTTCATTTAATGAGTGGTCTACTAGGACAAGAAGACAACACAGGAAGTGAAGTCCCCTGGAAAACATCCCACGTCTGAAGAGGCCACTCATGTCATACCTGCTAAATTTCCAGTAGAATGCAAAGACCGAAATTAGAAGCTGGAGCGATATTTACAGAAAACACCCTTGATAACTTTTCAATCACAGTGCTTAGAAGCCCAAGGAATTGGAGACGAACTGTAAGTTCTGTATAACTTAAAAGTGGCAGATCAACAATAGTTTATCCTGTTATACTTGTCATGCTTTTGGTGAGCAAAATGCATGAAAAAGATTGTTGACACAAGTTTATTTTTTATCATTACAAATATTATCCTACATATATGCCTCAAATAACACCAACAACAGTACCAATATTACTCTGAAAAAAAACATTTCCCAGCTTGCTTTTTTCTTTCCACTCAAAATTGATAAATTTGTTAAACTATAACTAAGGCAACAGAATATGGTAAAGAGCCATTTTATCTCCATCTCCTGGCCACTTGAGGATGCTAATTGTACCTTCTGTTACAAAACAACCACAGTATTATCAATATATTCTAATGTTTAGAAAAAAAAATTCTTACTGTTGAGCTTTAATATCACTATAGGCAAAACAGCAGATCCTATAAGGTCAATCTACTTAGTCCCTAACACTGCAGGTAAAGAAAAATCATGGCTCTGTATTACTCTACTGCACACATCACAAGCTGGGAAATTCAGAAAGGTTATTTGCTTGGTCAGGCAGAATATACCCATTTACATTTCCAGCCCCCTATACGTGTAGATATCTCCAAGTTCAGCACTCGGTTTAGCATTGCTTATATATGAAAAAGTTTGACTGCTATTCTGTAATTTTGGCGATATTTACAAAATCACGGAAAACCTGAAACAAGTGATAATTTAATTCCCTCTCATTTGCAGGCAGCATGCCCTGATAATTATAGCAAAGCCTGTAGAAAGTAGAACAGGTTCCAGAGAGAAAAACACCCAGACTTATCTCCCTCAGTGAACACCCACAATGCAATTTAGCCACTGCCGCCTAAATGAAAATGCTAAGAAATTAATTAAGTCGTCTAAACTGTAAATTCTGTAATATAGGCAGCAATACTCCAATGTCGAGACAAGGTCACCTAGCCAGTCATCCAATGAATTATTAATGAGTCAATTATGGTGTATACCTTCTGCCTAATCTGGATAGTCAACACAAGAACAATGAACAGGCATAGCAAAGAAATTATATTTACAAAGCATAATACTGGGGATAGAGAAGAGTAAGCATAAACTTTACTGGCAGCAAATAAGTCAATAAATAAGAGGGCGACATTTTAGACTAAACAGTCTAAAACTCTGCAAGATTTATCAATCAAACACTTTGATAAACCAGCTGCAGTTGAAGACTGTCCATCTAAGGATGGCTCCACAAGACCGTGCACAATATATAGAAACTGGACCATCTGCTGGTCCATTTCCCTGGACAAACCAAAATGCTGGAAGTCCTTGCATCATAGTCAAAAAAGAGGCGACAAATCCCTTGCATGAAATTTGGTGCAAGGACTCCTGTCTCCGGCACTGTGCTCGGTCCATGGAATCTGACCCACACTAGCTGTTTTCCATCGACTGTGCATAGTTATGTGCAGCCAGCCTAACTTTGAGACTTTTTTGATAATTCTGCCCTACTGACACTATTTTTTCTGGTTTCTACTACTTTTGGAGACATTTCTGTCAGGTGAGACCGTATCAAAAAGTAGCACAATAAACCAGACATAGTGGCGATAAATCTCAGTGGGTTATGCATGTTAAGGCAGAACAACTGTGTCGGGCCAACTATTGTCCTCTGAATGGTCTTTCTCCATAGCTGGGCTACCATTGTCAGGAAATCACATCATGAAGACAACATAATAAAGGCTTGTCTGATGGTACAGACAAGTGTAGTGGGCAGAATTTAAGTCTTATATGGGGGATGCAGCCACTCTTCTTGACTACATAATTTTATACAAATACTGATTTTATACAATTTCCACTTGTATTTTATTTTTTCCAAAACATTTACAGGGTTATAGCAAATAGAGAGCTTGCTGTTCCTTATCTTCAAATTGCAGAGCAAAGCATGTGACCAACCATACTAAGATGCAGATGCATATTAAAAGGAAATCTGTCAATATCATTCACCTGACTAAACTTCCAGCCCCCTCTAACAGGGTATGCAAATTCCTTTTTTGTTTTTACTTATAAATATATTTTAGGAGATGGTGGGGTGGGGGGGTTGGGAGCATCAGTTCTGATGCTCATTAGGCGAGATCAGCAAAAAAAAAAAAAAAAGAAAATATCTAGGTTTGTCAAGTGATTTTAAGGTCTTTTACATGATCAATAGTGATTGTTGTCCAAGTATTACTATTTTATGATTCTTCAGACATATCTAGAGATGAAAATGAATATTTATTTCTGACTTACCAAAGCAACTAAAAAACTCAGCATAACAAAGAAAAGTCACGACAAACTAAAAGCCTAAACTTCTGCTGAGCAGCGTAAATATTCTAAAAGACTTCTCCATTAGCTCACCAGCCGTCATGGTATTAACTTATTGACTTCATAGAAAATGCATACCTTTCTCATTCAGGGTGTCTTGTTGTATTCTTGTCACCGCTTCATTGCCATCAGTTTCATTGTTCCCCGCTGTAATGGATCACAGAATTGTTTACTGCTTGAATTACAATGGAGTGATAACATTTACTGCATATTGATAGTCATGCATTAAAGTACAAAAGTAGAAATAAGAAATAATATATAGCAACACAACCCTGCCAGCTCCAAACAATGACAGAAGTTACAAGCATGCGATCGGCAATCAGCTCCCGCGTCTAAATAGAAGACACCAGGCGCTGATTGCGTATCACATGCTTCTGCATACAAACGCATGTGATCGCCCGCGGGCTGGCCCAGTGCGTTTTGATTCAATTACAAAATGGAATCAAAATGCAAAGTACGCTAAATACAGACCAAGTCTATTAAGAGAGAAATTTGGTTCATCTGCCTGGCATAGAAAGAGCTCTGTGCAGGGCAGACACAGCAGGGTGAAGTGTCAAAGCAATCTGCAGGATCATAGTAAATAAGACTGGAAAAAGATGTAAGTACATCAAGCCCAACCTTTAAAAATTGAAAAAAAGGTGTTTTTTCCTTGACATTTTTGCTCTCCAGAATCCAGGCCTCTCTTGAATATGTACAAAGTATGCGCCATAACAACCTACTGCAGCAGAGAATTCCATAGTATCACTACTACTTTTGTACAACCCACAAAAGGGAAGGAAGGGATTAGATGAAGGGATTCTATATAACATAATCATCAATGTAATTTAGTTGTAAAAAGGCAACTAGACCCTACTTGAAGTCCTTTGCTGTCCCCACTGTGAACAGCGGCTGAGGCGGGCTATTCCACAGATTGAAAGTGGAAAAGCCCTGTCACCTCTGGTGATTAAACCTTGATTTCTCCAGACGGGGACAGTGCCCCCTTGTCTTTGGATTTGATTTAATCTGGAACAACTTTACTTGTTACTTGTTATTTTTTGTATGGACCATTCATTTATTTATATAAATTAATCATGTCCCCTCTTAGTCGTCTCTTTTCCAAACCAAATAAATGTAGTTGTTTAATCTTTGGTTATACCTGAGACCCTCCATTCCCCTTATTTATTTTATGATCTACTAGTACACCCATGTCCTTCTCAACAAGGAACTCTCCCAGATTTATTCCCTCAAGGACAAAGATGCATGTGGATTATTAGACCTCAGGTGCATAACCTTACATTTGTCCACAACACTCATTTGCCAAGTGGATGACCAAACATTCAGTTTGTCCAAGTCACCCTGCAGCCTATGAATATCCTCCATAGACTGTATTACACTACATAGCTTGGTGCCATCTGCAAAAATAGACACAGTGCTATTAATTCCTACCTCTAGGAATAATTATCTATCTCATTAATAATAATTATACCTAGGCATTCAAATAGGACGAACCTGAGACGATACTAGGAGACTGAAAAGCCAGCAGTTATTGGATAGGGTTAAAGTACTCTGTAAAAGGGGCTCATCGATAGAATCTTTTTTGTTGAACAAAATATCTTACTGGTAATTCTATATAATCTTAGATGTATCCCTGCTCCTCTACCCAAACAAGCTATTAGGGATATAGAGTTACATAACCATGTGGGGTTGGTCATTTAAAAAATCTAAAAATTTCAAGGCAGTTTATGTACTGTCCAAAAAGATTGGGACAGGCAGGCTTCCCCAATATAGCGTGTTACCAAAAAGCAGCTTTATGGTAACCCATCAAAAAGTGGTGGTTGGAGGTGAGGTGCAAGAAAGGTGAATGATTATAGAATTGGAAGTGGATAATGTATCTGCGTTAAAGGCCCTTTTGCCAGGGGAATTTTTGGAGTTGAAAGGGGAAAAAAAATATTAGGAACTATACGTAGAGATATCTTGGAAACAACACGGTCGACAGTATATGCCTGGAGGAGATACTCCAAACTTTTTGGGGAGAAGGTAAAATTTTCCCTTAAGGATATAGATTTGGAATCGGTACAAAGTTTAGTTGAGAATCTTGATTTGACGGAACGGATCCAAGTTGGTATTAGTAACTTGGAGTCTCTAAGGAAGGAGGGTGACTACCTATCCTTCAAGGAGTTGAGGCAGAAATATAATATACCGGTTTCAGATCGGTTTACCGATCATAGACTAAGATCTATAATTAATTTGTTCAATGATTCTATAGAAGAAATAGTATATACTAGCCCTAGATTTTTGACATATATGAAGTCTGCAAGATCAAATGGGGGTACCTCAGCAGCGTATAAGGATCTAATATTTCGATATGGTAGGGGTAAACAACCATATATGCTGAACTGGGAAAAGAAACTAAACTTGACCTTGTTGTATGAGCAATGGATGAAGGCAATCTCCAACTGAAATAGGAATCTGCTCTGTACAAACCACATAGGTAATTTGTTCAAACTGCGTACCAGATGGTACATGACCCCCAAAAAATTGTCGCGGCCCCGAGCCGGCATGAAGACAGAAGAGGCGCGGCCACTGAGCTGCCGCGGACCTGCGGCATGAAGATGAAGAGGAGCTGTCCGGGCCATCGGAATGGTGAGTTGTAAGTTTATTATTTTGTATACCCGAGTATAAGCCGAGTGTTGAATTTTTAGCACCCGATCTGCCTTACAGGGGTCAGGAGGGTCTGGCAGCGCTGGAACCTCCTGACCTCCGGACTATAAGACGCAGAGACTTTTTAGCAAGATTTTTTTCTTGCTAAAAAGTGCGTCTTATAGTCCAGAAAATACGGTAGCAATTACCAGGGGTCCTTTTGTAACTAGCAGTCATCTGTAAGTCGGGTGTTCTTAACTAGGGGACCGTCTGTACATGAAAAATAATATAGGAATAATTTTACTTTCCTTGGCAACATTTCTTTCAGTCTCAATATTTCTTTAAGTTTTACTTTTTATCTCCATAATCCTGTAACGCTTCATATTTCTACTCCTATAAGCGCCTTATATTTTTCATTTATTGCTCTCCTTACAGTACTACTTAACCACATTGGCTTTTTCTTGTTTCTCTTATGTTTTTTCCCGTATTGTATGTGTTTTCCACAGGGTTTTTTTTTTTAGAATATTTGTGAAGATGTCCCATTTTATTTGGGTGCTTTTGTTTTTGAGAACATTGTCCCAGATAATGCCTTTAAAAAAAATTGCCTCTAAAAATGTACACATTCTGAAGTTCAGAGTGTTCATTGCCCTTCTACTAACCATTTTGGTAAAGCGTAATATAAATTAAATGATATTGTGGTCATTATTGCCCAGTTTGCCCGCAACCTAAAATTATTATTATTTAGGTTAATAATTTAAAACAACACCAAAAAAAAAAAAACAATTTCCCTATATATAATGAGGATGTTAACGGAGGCTATTTGGGAGGCTCTTTGGTAGATACTTCTTTCTTCAGTGTTCTGTTCAAAATTGACATCAAAAGATACACCTTTAGTCAAATGATTAGGGTCCAGAGAATTGTCGACGACCCCCGTCAGGTCAATATTAGACTTAATGAAATGTCAGATAAATTTAATGCCTGGGGTTAACTCACCCAGTTGGTCAACAGACACAGGCGAAAGACCTTGACAAACTGACTTTATTAACGCCTAAAGTGCGGGACCACACTTTGCCAGACAGGGTACCGTTTGTATCCACCTTTGGCCCACATAGCAAGGCTGTTTCAAAGTTGATCCGCAAGCATTGGCCAACTTTGTCTCGCTTCCACAGTGACATTAAAGAATTGCAGACACCCCCTCTTTTTTCGTACAAAAGACCTAAAACCTGAGGGACAATTTGGTTAAAGGTGATTCTGGCCTTATTGATAAAAAAGCAATCTGGCTTCCAGTCTAAAGGCAGGCTGCTATCCTTGCATGAGTGAGAATTGCAGCTACATGCTGAAGGGAGATTCGTTCACTAACCCGATGAGCGGCAGGAAGTACATTAATAATCATCATTTGACATGCACATCTGACCACGTAAGTTATGTTCTGTTGTGCCCCTGCCCTAAAATTTATGCAGGGGAGACTACGACCGAGTGCAGACTGAAGTTACACAACCATCGGTCATCTATCAATACTTCCAAATTAGATTTACCAGTTCTCAGACATTTCAAAGAACATGGACATAAAATTCAACAGCTGAGATTTTGTATTATCGACACCTCTTAGAAGAGGAGGTGATAGATAGAAGGTCTTGAAGAGACGAGAAACTGAATGGATTCACAGGCTTAACTCTTTACAACCGACAGGTTTGAATGTGGACTTTTATGTAAACACTCTGTTCTAAGTTTGCCCTATTTTGCTCCCTTGATCTATCGATTACACAGAAGTCATTGTAAGGAAGGTAGTGTTATTAAAATTGTATGGACTCATTTCTTTAAAATAATTTTTTCTTGTTTCTTTTCTTTTTTTAGATCACAATTCACATGAAGCCTTTTGACAATCAACCCCGAGCGCTTACCATTCAATTTGGACTGTATAATTTGCTGGTCACTATATTCTTTTGGAGATTTTGCTTCTAATTTTTGCAAATGCAAGTCGTATAAATGCCATTATTGTATATTGTACCTAACTTCACAGTTCACAGTTTTCACTTAGGGGGACATCTATTAGTGGGAACATAGTACCAATGACTCTAAGTGGATGCATTGGTCTGCCTGACAGACACAGCATTATACACAGAGGCCCACTGATTATGGGCTAGATGTGTGAATGCTTATTCCGCTGTAATGGTTTCTGATATCTCCCCATTGTACTTACCTGAGCACGGGCTGTATGCACACATGCCCACTTCCAAGATGGCCACGGACCTGTCTGATGGATCACGCGAGAATTGGGTCGATACTCGGGTGGTAGACGGCGCTGAGTGACATGGAGTATCGTAGCAGTGTGTAATCCTGCAATGCGAACACAAGGTCTCGGCTAGTCACCTCAGGGTCACACTTCCACCAAAAGTTTGGTCCATTCTTGATGTGTGGTGCTGTTAGATGTATTCTAGCTGTGAGTGATCGTAACTTATAATATGTATTGTTTAGCGAGTTAGTATATAGTTGTTCAAGTTTCATAGGCACTTATTAACATTTTTGTAATTATTAATTTATGGATATTTTCAATTAATTGTCACAAAAGTTTTATTTTTTTATCCATGGCTACATAGCTAAACGTTGTTTTTTCCACTGGTGAAATAAAAACCTTTATTTACTATGGAGTGCTGCCTCCTTACCTTGGACTTATAATTATAGTTTGGGTAAACAAATAAAGTAATAAAAAGTACAACAGAATGGGTATAGTGATATTGGCTAAGCAGATATTAAGTTATTATACCTGTATTGGCCACACGCACCCGTCCCTATTCCCAGCGTGTTCAATTTTTCAGATGACCATTCCAGAGTGCTCCATTAATCTATACATTTTTCTAGGAACTCCTTCAGCATTGCAACAACCAGGGTCGCCATTAGTTGGTTTGGGATCCTTTACTGGCAAATTTTGTTGGTCCTCCACAGAATGATAACCCGGGCCTGTGTGCACAGTGAATGAAGGACGGTTTTCACACAAAGCCCCCCTGATGAGTGCCCTGGTAACAACAGACTTCCCCAAAGAGCTATCCAAATATAAAAGATGATTGTAATGTTATTGGCACAAACATCTTACAAGACTAATAATTTAAAGGAGTTGTCCCAACTTCAGTTGGGACCCCCAGCAGTTAGGAGAAAAGGGTTTGGTTTTCAATAATGGGTGGTGCAACAGACTGAGCATTACTTTGCCGCTTCATTCAGTTTTATAAGATTGGCTGGAGGTAGGCGAGCACTGTATTCAACAATCTTCAACCTTGAATAGAATTGAATGATGCGATCATGGGAATGGAGAGTTGTCGAGCCATCACTATCCACTGCATTTGGAAGAACTTCCAAAGTGCATTGGAAATAACTTCCAAAGTTGGGACAATCCCCTTCACTTAATTTAATTGCACTTTTAGAATATATATTTACTTTGAAAATTGGTAACTTGCTCAATACCTATTTCACCCACTGAATATCCCAAATGTTTGTATGTATTATGAGTATCAAAAGGAGAAAACTTAAATAAAGAGATGAAGAGATAGCGATAGGAAATGATCAGAAAAATAAAAACAAAGTTTAGTGTTGTTTGAAGTGTCATCTGTAGTGCAACTGTACAAGTTTTCAGAATTTATACAGTTAAAAAGTGGTCAATTCTTTGGCTCCGATTTATTCTCAGACGTCATAAAACTAAACCTGCTCTTATACCATTTATGGCAAAGTTTCCCAATCAGAGTTCCATGGATGCCAGTCAGATGTTCCTGGCAAAAAGCTCTCAATTACACAAAGGATTTGGCGCTCTGTACAAAAAATGTTTCAAATCTATATAGAGCTATATTCAAACAATACAGCAATCAGCCAATCAGGAGTAAAATACTAAAATTACATTTTGGGGCAGATTTATTCAATGTGTGATAACAGTTTGTGATAAGAGTAACTACTAGTAAAAGAGCCCCACTGTTGGATTTAAGAGGTTGGTAATCATTGGGCTATTGTAAGATGCCAATAGAAAATCATAATCCAAAAACTGACAGCAATCAAGATAGAAAAGAAAAGTCATTTCTTTGTTCACTACAATCTTATTTATGTGAATGGATAAAAAATGGATAGAGAGGGCAGTGCCCTTTTCAAATGAACATAACACTCCATGCATTATGCAGCAAACACCCACCGGAAACACCCACGATTGGGGCAAGCAGCTGTTAATAAACCCCCCTGCCCGGCAAATTTACAGATCAAGAGCCAAATTCCCATATACTGCAATACAGTAGTATTGCAATACAGACAGTCCCCAAAAAATGCCTATTAGCTAAGAGCGAGTGTGATTTACTTGCATTGTAAGCTTGCCTGAATGTCCATCCAACACTTAGAGACCAGAACTGAACTCAGCAATAGGCCTTATGGACACCCAGTTACAGATGACACCCAGATGCTAGTAATTTACTCATTTTTAGCCCAAGGCTGCATTTATCCCCTGTGAAGAAGCTTAAAAGGGTATTCCAGGAATCAGCATAATTCATATACAAATGGGTACTCAAAATATAAGCTAATGTGTAATTAGTTGTTATTTAAAATTTTGCTCCCCTTAGCAGAAAATGCTGATGACATAGACTGTAATGAAGAATTAAAATGCTACTGGCCCTTTAATCAGTCCGTTAATTTCCTCCGCGCGGTCAGTTGCAGAGCATACACATGACAGAAGATGGCCGCTGGTCACATGTCCACATCACATGTCCTGCACCTGCCTGGGCAGGTCATGTGATCACCACTACATTTGGCTGTAGTCGGTTGGTTGCAAGGCATCCAGTATGGACAGTGTTGTGGTGATGGCAGTTACACATCATTACTATGGTAACAGAGCAGCACAGTCTATTAGATCATCACTGGAAGCAGAGCATAATAGGGAGGAGCACTAAAGGATCATGGAACTTGTACTATCCAGTGGCGGCCATCTTAGTGATAACTCCACCTACTTTATTAATTTGTATCATCATGGGTTTTTGTGTCAGACGTTCATATTCCCGGAATACCCCTTTAATTATCAATCCTTTTTCTTATGACAACCAAAAATTGAGAAAATCCAATTGTCACAGGGACCAAAAATTTGTTGTCTGGAGTTACGCAAAATACCTACATACAAATTTAATTTAAAGAGAATCTGTCAGGCACATCCCCAAACCTATGCACCCCCTGCCCTCTTATGCACACATCTCCTGCTTAGCTGCAGCACAGAAAGGGGTGTGAATAATATGTACGGGAGGAAGGGAGGGAGCATGTTTACAAGAGAAGCGGAAGGGGGCCCTG
The DNA here is from genome assembly GCF_040894005.1 of Engystomops pustulosus. Taxonomy (NCBI): domain Eukaryota; kingdom Metazoa; phylum Chordata; class Amphibia; order Anura; family Leptodactylidae; genus Engystomops; species Engystomops pustulosus. The sequence continues at coordinate 205,624,859 of NC_092412.1, read as the reverse complement.
CAACCAGTCTCAGGACAGCTGAGGAACACCTAACTTAAGCAGATCAAAGGATTACAATGCAGAAGGGGGGGGGGGGGTCACAGCAGCTACTGACTCATTTCAATATCATCATGCAGAGAAACTCACTACAGAAAATGAGGTAGGACCTTTGGTTGGGGGTCTATATGTGCTGACAGGTTCCCTTTGAGAATAAACCTAATGAACTTATCTTGCATGGAACCTTGGAACTGCCTGTGTATGGTAGGAGCAATCAGTCCCTCTAGGGCAGTGGTGTCGAACCTATGGCACAGGTCCAAGAGGTGGCAGTCAGAAGCATTTCAGTGGGCACTCAGATCAGGACAGAGTTCACCAAATAGGACCAAATCTTCCTGCAGTCCCAGGCAAGAGATGCTGCTCTCAGTGCTATTTTAAAGCTGTTTGGAACTGTATGAAAATTGAGAAGGTGTTGACAGAACTGCAATAACTTTGGAGGTTCTCCTGCTGGACCCACCATTCTTCCTCTACTGAGAGACCCTTGAGAGAAGCTACAATGTCGGAGTCTGAATCTGCCTTTCTTTTTTCAATTGTATTGGTTTACTCAGGGGGCCGATACGATTGAAAGATTGGAAAAACAGGTAGCAATAAATTACTGTTTAAAATGGCATGCTGACACTTCACAGTAAATAAGTGGATTTTTGTTGTAGTTTGGGCACTCGGTCTCCAAAAGGTTCGCCATCACTGCTCTAGAGCAGGGATGGTGTCTTCCCAGAAATGATACAACACATCCTCCTGCAGTCCTGGGCGGCCCAGGATATTCTATTTTAAACAACAAATCCTTGGCTAGCTTTGACTGTAGGAGTAGTACATGTGGCCAGGGCTGGAATATGATTAGAGCTCCTGCTTCAGGTCCCAAAACTCTTCCCAATAATGGGGTCCATGGAGGGACGCTACAATGATAATCCAAATTTGTCCTCCTCCTTTAACGGTATTGTCATAAGGAGTGCCAGAGCAGTTAGAAATAAGTTACCCGTTAAATTGCTGTGTTGGCATGTTGTGATAAGTGGGTTTTGGTTGTAGTTTTGGCACTCGATCTCAAAAAGAGTTGCCATCACTGCCCTAGGGTTAAAGTACCGCAGGGGGGTCTAAAAATGCAGTGAAAAAAAATAATAAAAACATTATGAATAAAAATAATTATTATGTCCTGCACCTGCCTCACAGGTCATGTGATCATCACTATGTTTGGTTGCAGTCAGTTGCTTGCGCTGTACAATAAATACGCCAGAACAAGCTCACAGCCCTCTCACTCCATAGGCCGGCGGTGATTGCCTAGTCCTGCCCCCTCATTAATACGCTGGACCGCTGTGAGCTCAGGCCGGCGTTCCTATGGTACAGCGCGGCAGTGTCTTCTAGCTTTATCGGAGGGTAACATCTGAGGTAGTGCTAGGAAATGCTTACTTTATTAAGTGCCTTTTTATGGGTGACAGGTTCTCTTTAAAGGAAATCTACCACGTGAGTTTAGTGCGTCTTATCTAAGCACATTTACATGCTGGCAAGGGTATACATATTTTAAAATTGTACAAGTGAGCCTCAGGGGCTACTGGCTAAATCACATAAGTCTCTTCTGGATCCACCATCTGCTGATTTTTGCCTGCCTCCTCCCTCCACAATCATATAGCCAAATGGAGACATAAATAAGCAAGAAAAGCTATTAGAAGCAAAAAGAAGAATGGATGCTATTTCAGGAGGCACACATCAGCATCTAAGTGTGATTTTTTTAGAAGTGATATCCATGTGGTATATTTCCTTTAAGGACACCTGACCACATAACTCCTAGTTACAAACAGACCTCTCTGGTAGTTTACTGAACTTTAACTCAAGGCTACCATGATCAGCAAAGGTGACTGCAATGAAGCTTTATTGTTAATCCTTGTTCCCATGACAACCCAAAACCCCAAAAATCCAGTTGTGATAGGAACAGAAAGAATTAATACTTTAAAAATATACCAGTTCTGACTTACATTTAATTCTACAAATCTACAGAACATATCTTGTTTGTATCCCAGAGACTGCTTGTACATTCCCAATTGTTTGGCCTCTATTGTGCTCTTATCACCATCTCTTTGTCACAATGGGTGATCCCATGGTGACTTAGACTAGATTGCATGTGGAGGGGTTCTTCTTGGCCCTCATCCAAACCCTTTATAATACTGTGTAATGGAAATATTAGAGTCATACCTATTATCACGTGCATCCCAAGTCTTGCTAAGTGTTTTGCTGTGTAGTATCCTATGCCTTTTGCACCTCCTGTGATAATCGCAACTTTTCCATCTTGTTGTGAGAGAACTGAAAGAAAAAACGTGAGTAAAATATTTTTGAGCAATTTTAGAAACACATGAGAAGAGATGTCATCAAAATTATTTCATGTTGTGACACATCTGCCTCACAGCCAAACTTTATAACTTAAATTAAAATTATTGTGATATATGAAGCTGTAATTCTCAGAATGATAAGGATGCAAGATTGTATCTCTATTATAATAGTTAATTACAATATTGTATATCTCACATATCATCTGCAATGCCGATACCTAATCAGTGTATTCCTGGCATATGCAGTCTCTTCAATTATTCAAATTATTAATAAAATAAAATAGTAAATTACATTATTCATACGTACTGAATGAATCACTTATTTTTACAACATTATTTGTGTAGAGGCCGGCCCAGGGAACTGAGTTGCCACAATAAGAATAAATAGCTCAAAAGATTTGCTTTAACACTAAAATATATAAATTTCTAGAAATGGAATTAGTAAGGATGGGAGGGATTAAATTTGTTCCTAAGTATAAAAAGTAGTTGGATGTGGACCACTGGGGAAGATTTATGAATGTGTTTATAAATTGCAATGTGAACATATAGTCGCTGCTCACCCCTCTCCTCTCCATAAAGTGAGTGGCCAGCGCCGTTACACCATGAAATACACTCACCGGCCACTTTATTAGGTACACCTGTCCAACTGCTCGTTAACACTTGATTTCTAATCAGCCAATCACATGGCGGCAACTCAGGGCATTTAGGCATGTAGACATGGTCAAGACAATCTCCTGCAGTTCAAACCGAGCATCAGTGTGGGGAAGAAAGGTGATTTTGAGTGCCTTTGAACGTGGCATGGTTGTTGGTGCCAGAAGGGCTGGTCTGAGTATTTCAGAAACTGCTGATCTACTGGGATTTTCACGCACAACCATCTCTAGGGTTTACAGAGAATGGTCCGAAAAAGAAAAAACATCCAGTGAGCGGCAGCTCTGTGGGCGGAAATGCCGTGTTGATGCCAGAGGTCAGAGGAGAATGGACAGACTGGTTCGAGCTGATAGAAAGGCAACAGTGACTCAAATCGCCACCCGTTACAACCAAGGTAGGCAGAAGAGCATGTCTGAACGCACAGTACGTCGAACTTTGAGGCAGATGGGCTACAGCAGCAGAAGACCACACCGGGTGCCACTCCTTTCAGCTAAGAACAAGAAACTGAGGCTACAATTTGCACAAGCTCATCGAAATTGGACAGTAGAAGATTGGAAAAACGTTGCCTGGTCTGATGAGTCTCGATTTCTGCTGCAACATTCGGACGGTAGGGTCAGAATTTGGCGTCAACAACATGAAAGCATGGATCCATCCTGCCTTGTATCAACGGTTCAGGCTGGTGGTGGTGGCGTCATGGTGTGGGGAATATTTTCTTGGCACTCTTTGGGCCTCTTGGTACCAATTGAGCATCGTTGCAACGCCACAGCCTACCTGAGTATTGTTGCTGACCAGATCTCAATCCAATAGAGCATCTTTGGGATGTGGTGGAACGGGAGATTCGCATCATGGATGTGCAGCCGACAAATCTGCAGCAACTGTGTGATGCCATCATGTCAATGTGGACCAAAATTTCTGAGGAATGCTTCCAGCACCTTGTTGAATCTATGCCACGAAGAATTGAGGCAGTTCTGAAGGCAAAAGGGGGTCCAACCCGTTACTACCATGGTGTACCTAATAAAGTGGCCGGTGAGTGTATATTACATTTCCTATATTTGGGCGTGTATGGTCATGAATGGGGGGCTGATATGAGGAAACAAATGGTGCGGCCGCATATTGGTCCCCATTACGTCTGTGTGAATGAGTCCTTAATTATATCTCGCGTCACATTATTCCAGATATTCAGGCCTTAGACAATGAGCCACATTTATCAAAAGTAGTGGAGTTTGCCTGTGGATTGTGCAGAGTGCACTAGATTCATGAATTGTGGCGCACAGTCATCATGAATCTGGATGATGACCCCTGCACTACTGCGGCAGAGTGATCCAACTTTTTTTGGTGCACCTTTTACATGGATCATGCAGACACTTCTTAAATACACGTGCAAGCAATGTTCTTTCTAGGGCAAAGTCAGACAGAAAACCTGGGCAAAGGTTTTAATAAATGTGGGCCAATGTTTTATGGAGAAGGCATAATTACTTATAGGGAAACCTGGTCAAAAAGTGGGAACAAATACTTTTGAATTGTTATGTGGTGCATCTTCTGTGAACATAACACACTCAGAACAAGCCAGACCGATTAAACTAGTTTTCAACTCTCGTAAAAATACATTATATGTTAATGTACAAGATGACTTTTATGATATACATTAGCATGTCAAGACATTGCAGAAGCAATACCAAATTATAGACACAGTAGTGAGCAATAATCTCACAGATTAGATCATATCGACAAAGGAAGGGACTCAATGATTCAGCTTTTTACAATTCCTTCACATAACATATGCCTTCATTAAAAGTCTATTCTTGCATTGTATTGCACATTTCTTTTATAAGTCGACAGAACTATTTAATATAAGCACAAAAATAGTGATTCTTCTTCCAAATATACATCTTAAATTAAAGCTGATTTAAAAGGGACTATCCACCAATTGTGCTATCCCTGAGGAGTGTGTGGTGACAAATGGCCCATACACAGCAGTCATTTACCACACAATGATTGGAGACAGGAGCTGAATTGTCCATTTGCTGTGTAGTGGCTGTTCTGAAGTACTGCAGGCTTGGTGTTATGCTGGGTCTGAGAACAGACCAAGACACAGATGCAGACAAAAAGCCCAGAGACTAATCCACTTCCCAATAGTCCCTGCCTATTGCCTCAACTAGGTGGTGAGGGACAACTAGAAGATGTTCCCTCCCTGCGCCAAAGTGAAACACACAGATATGAGATGAATACTATGCAATCATGCCCAGAAGAATAGTCTCCAGAGTCAAGACACAAGAAACGGGGCAAACACAATAAAAACCACTGTAATAAGCAAAGAGTATAGTTTGGTAAGATCTTATATTAGAAACCATAGTCCCGGTCAGCAAGGTAATAGGAGTCGAATTCTGTAAATCACAGCTGGTTAACTCTATGAAAACCAGAGCTGTGTCAATCAATGTAGCCAGCATGTATAAATTTCCCATTAAAGTATAATATTAACAATGTCAGTGTGAGACACAATCGGCACAACCTCAGCCGTATTTTTCAGATAGAAAATAACACCGTCACAACAGTTACAATTGGCTTCTATTTTCCACAACAATTCCAGCCACAGCTGCTGTGGCTTACAATGAAAAGGTTGAATTTCTAACTTAGAATCCATGACAATAAATGTTATGCTGTGATCCACAGTGAAATGAATTGTAAATGAGATGTGTTGAACCGAACAAGAAAGCAGTAATAGTGCATCCATCAGTTCATTATCATTCTAAGTCATATGATAAATTCTGAATTTCTTTTAAATGAACCAATTACAAAAAATCATTATCCTTATTAACTATAAGCAGGGAAACAGATCCACTTCACTTAAGACAAATCTTTTAAAACAGCGGCTAGCTAATACGGTCATTAATCCTAGCACTTGGGAATCTGGGATAGGGAAGGAAATGTACACACACACACACACACAGGGTTACGTAGAGCAGTGATTTTCAACCTTTTTTGAGCCACGGCACACTTTTTATACTTAGAAAATCCTGGGGCACACAACCAACCAAAATAGCACAAAATGTCACTAAAACAGTCATATTATACATATAGCTAATAATATAGATTCTAAATTTATTTTACTCAGTGTGAAACCTGGGCCTGTTTCGATAAACACAAAAGGGATATCCTGGCAGGAATGGTGGAAAGACACACACTAAGCTCTTCCTCAACAGTTCTCAGTTTCTCCCTGTTTTTAGTATATGGTGCTGATTATTATGTGGCTCATATACTGCAAAATAAAGGGGTACAATGAGAAGTACTATGGCCATGAGGCCAGAGTACAAGTGCCAGCTCATATACTCAGCATATGAGCTGGTACTTGTAGTACTCCAGCCTCATGACTATAGTATTTCTCATTTTACATTTCTCATTGTTATATGCAGTATACTGCTGGAGTACTAAAAGTACCAGCTCATATGCTGAGTATCCTGTCAACAGTTCATATACTCAGGCAAAAGCTCATATAGTCAGCATTATTGGTGGGCATTACCTTGGCGGTGGGCAAATGCGAGAGTCTCTCTGCTCTCAGGATGATGCGCCGGCCTTGGTGATGTAATTTTGTCGCACGAGATTTAAAGCTTGCGCATGTGTTATTGTACACGTCTCCTACATTGTAAGAAGCCATTGCCAGGAAACAAAACACAGGGGGCACCATAGTTTGGGGAACTTTCCCCGCGGCACACCCAACCATGTGTCGCGGCACACTAGTGTGCCACGGCACACTGGTTGAAAATCACTGACGTAGAGGATAGGTTCTTTAGGTTTGTTCTTAAGTTGAATTTATATGCAAGTCCAGACTGTATATTATAAAATTGTAGCTCCAAACAAATTTTTTTTTGTCCCTGTGACAATTGGATTTTCAATTTTTTTTCTGTAATGGGAACAAGGATTATCAATAAACCTTCCTTAGGAAGGTTAAGAAATTATTATATTATAAAAAACCTTTAAAACACTCAAGTTGGTTTATAAACCATTTTCCAGGACAACTGGAGTAACATTGGTTTTGACCAATTTTATTGGGAGCCAAGCTGAATCTTTTGAAAAATTCTACAAAGCTTCCTCAAATTGAATATTGGATAATTTGCTAATTTTTGCTCATCTAATAATTACATTTAAAGTAACATTTAACCCACACATTCCTCTGCAATGTCCCTATTTATTAAATATTATCATCTTTATGTGCATCTGCTCTTAAGCGCCACTACATGCTTTGGCACGTGTCATATCTCTCTAAAAGGTTTAGTGGAGTGTGGAGAAGTACTTTACTATTCTAATATACCTATGAAATGAGGTTTGTAATGCTAGTTTTTATCTGCATTTGTTTAATTTTATAGGAATATGAGCTGAAGAAGAGAGAAGTCTGCTCCAGAAACAAAGTTCTTCAACGAGTGTCAAATTGTCAGACTATCATTTCCTCCAAAATTCAGAAAGTATTTTTGGCCGCCTTTAATGGGGTTGTTGTTAAATTTTATCAGGGAGAATTTGCTTCTTTAGTATATGTAGAAGTCAGATGAGTACGAATGCTTAGCGTACCTGAAAAGTGCGAGTCAGGTTAGTACAGTAATAGAGCAAGTAAAGAACAAGACGTCTCTGAAGTTAATGAGCCTTTAAGAAGACATTCTGATTATACCTCAACATCAAATTTCCACCTCATCAGTAATAAATTGGCTGCACTTCCAAAATGCACAACATCCACGAGGGCCATCAGCTAGAAATGTTTGATATTAACTATTTGCTGTGATAGAAGAAGGCTTTACACATATCTGTCCTCTTCTTTAAAGTATTTTCCGAACACATTCACATACAGCAGATTTGTGGACCAACATTTCTCGGATTGTTCCATTCACCTAATTGGGGTGAGAATGAGCCCCGCATTGCCAGAAAAATAAAGCAATTAAAAGGAGAGTATCAATCTCATTTTATTCTTTATTGATGCAGCCGCAGAACCCTCAGAAGATTTTGTCTCTAATTAATATGAATTAAAACATGGATAAGAGGTCAGGAAATTCTATTTGTTTGTTTTTTTGCTTGTGTAGTACAAATACAGCAGACAGATGTGAAGATAACTGCACGGGGCTAAAAACCTATTTTTATGACAGAAATCAATACTGCAAGCTGCAATGTAATCTTTGAGCGTGTACAGAAAAGTGTGCTTAGGGTTTAAGATAATCCACCAACAGCAAGTAGAACTTCCAATCCCTTCTAACCAAATTTCTGTATAACTGTGGCTGGAGTGGGAGACATTTAACAATATCTTGGTATAATATTAATTAATGGAACACGTCTCCTTCATCCAACACAATAATGCTTTGTTATACATGCTCATAAAACAGGGCCTGTAACAAGTGCCCATGAGCAGAATTACAGAGCATTTCCTAAATCTGCATTATCTCCAGGACATTGACAGGTTTGGGACCAGCGATTGTGCAAATGACAAATAACAAACACACATTTACACCTAGGTGAATAAGCTTCATAGGTTTAGGTTCTGTGCACACTGCGCTTGGTAAGGTGCATACACTGACAGTTCAGGTGACCTGCCAGTAGGCCAAAAGCTGATGCTCTTTTTACACTGAATTCCAACACACAAGGCATATTTTATAGCTTCTCTTAGAGGGAACCTGTCATCAGGATGGTCATTTTTACATGAGGACATGTCCCAAAAGCCTCTGGCATGTTGATTTAAAAATAACTTTGCCATGAATCAGAATAATTCCAATGTTTATTAATAAACTTTACCTAGCTCCCAGCTAGCAGTGTGTGGCGAGTACGGGGATAGACAGTTCAAATGAGGATTGCTGGCTGTGGTGAGTTGACTTAAAGGGGTATCCTTGTCTGGGCATTCACATTCAGTTTCACTAATCTTCTATATATAAACATTTCTTCAATGGGATGTTATTAAAAAAAAATGTTCCTGTGTGAAGATAATTTCCCATAAACATAGCCATGTTGTCCCTTAGAAATGAGATAGCTTCCTCGGTTACGACCACCTCACACTCTGGCAGCGGTGGCCAGACATGCGCTATTGAGCCCTGCCTGACCTCCTGGATTCAGCGATCATTACCACAGGACGGCTGTGGGACCTGCAGTAACTCCAGGACATTTCATATATAAAAACGTTTTGTTTATTTGTGCAATCCCTCCAGCAGAGGTGGCCGTATCCGAGGAAGCCTATCATCAGGAAGGTCATTTTTACATGATGACAGGTTCCAATATCCCCTGCCATGTTCATTTCAAATAAGCCTTTGTTGTGTATCCGAGTTTCTTTATCATTACCTGGCTCCCTTCCAGCATGTAGTGAGCATGTAGTGAGTCCCGGGACAGGACGGGGGGGGGGAGGGGGCTGGGTTAGTTCATATGGCACAAGTCGTCTTCTACTTAAAGGGGTATTCTCATCTTGGCATTCACATTCAGTTTCATCTGCTATATATATACATTTCTTCAATTAGATGGTCCTGTGTGAAGATGATTTCTTAGAAACAAGACTGCGTCCTTGGATACGACCACCTCTGCTGGAGCGATTGCACAAAGAAACAAAAGGTTTTTGTATATAAAATGTCCAGAAGTTACTGCATATCCCACAGCCGTCCTCTGGTAATGAACGCTGAAGCCAGGTGGTCAGGCAGGACTCAATAGCGCATGTCTGTCCACCACTGCCAGAGTGTGAGGTGGTAGTAACCGAAGAAGCCATCTGGTTTCTAAGGGACAACATGGCTACATTTATGAGAAATTATCTTCACACAGGAACATTTTTTTTAATAACATGCAATTCAAGAAATGTTTGCATACGGAAAAATGAATTAGATTAAATGTGAATGCCCAGAAAGAAATACCCCTTTAACTTCTCCACCCTCATCATCACTTTAAGCCCTCCCTGTTCTCAGCCTTTTTCCTGCTCTCTCCTCCACCTACATCAGCTCACTGTCACAAGAAATTCTGATTTGAACTGCACAACCCCAGGAACTCACCACACACTTGCAGGGAGCCAGGTAATGGAATTATTAAGATGCACGACAAAGGCATTTTTATAGAGTCTATTGCAACCTGTCACAATGTAAAAATTACCATCTTACTGACAGGTTCCTTTTAAAATGTCCATTTATTTAAATGGACTTTTCATGGCTTCTCTTAGTGTCCCTTGCAACATTTCATTTAGGCTTCTGTTATATGAGACAGTAAAAACCCGTGCTGCAGCTTCCATACAATTTGCTACTCATATCACAGAAACATTTACAAAAAAAGCACATACATACAAGGTACCAAATGGGGAATGGAAGGTGAACCTTCAGTATTTTGTTTCCATCTCTTATGTAACAATGTAGCTTTTAAGAATCCAAGAGAAGTCTACACATAAACAAATGTTCATTAAAATAAAGTGATTTAAATACATTTTAACTTTAATTCTTAAATGATAATTTATTGTAGAAATATGAGACCAGTACCAATTTGAAGATGAAAGTATGGATAAAATAAAAACAACCAAGACATGCAAGTTACAATAAAAGCCCAGCAGGGATCCATCTAAAGCTAAAACAACAAACAACAACAACTGTAAAAGACCAACCAAAACTATTTAATATCATATTTTATGTAGCTAATCATTCTTGCATTTCACAGCCTCATATTTACTTTCTAGCGTTGTCTAACGACCAGCGTAGAATTATCTTCATAAATAATAAACTTTGATTTTAACCAATGTTCTTTCTTCATAGCAGCAGGCATTCTCCATTATCCTGCCGCTATAAAGTGCCAAGCTCCGCAATGTGCCCAGCCCCTCAAGTGCCATCAAAGAGACTATTGAGAAACAGAACAATGTAATAAGATTTATTACTCCAAAAGACACAAGGAAATATGAACAATTCTAGTAAAACAAATTCTTATGACATGCACATTGGTCTTTTCAGTTTTTAGATAAAGACATTGCTTAGAAATTAGAAACTCAGCTTAGAACTGTAAAAGATCACACCAAGCTAGAAGCAGTAGGTCATGTGTTCTTGTATAGGCTGGGGGCCTACTATAGTCTACCTAATTATTTAAAGTTTTGCATTTTGATTTATATTGTACTTTATAATTTTGTTGTTATTCCTTCATGCACATTAAACAACTTCGAGACCATGTTGTACTTTCCTTAAAATGGGTATTCTCATCTGGACACTCACATTTAACCGGTTTAGGACCGGGCCCTTTCCTGTTTTTTCAAGTCCATTTTTCACTCCCCACCTATAACTTTTTTATTTTTACACGTAAAGAGCTGTGTGGCAGCTTGTTTTCTGCGTAACAAATTGCACTTCAAAGTGATGGTATTAAATATTCCATGGCATGTACTCGGAAGCGGGAAAAAAATTCCAAATGCAGTGAAAATGGTGAAAAAACGCATTTGCACCATTTTCTTGTGGGCTTGGATATTACGTCTTTCACTGAGCGGCCCAAATGACATGTCTACTTTATTCTTTGGGTCGGTACGATTAAAGGGATACCAAATTTGTTTAGGTTTTATAATGTTTTCATACATTTACAAAAATTAAAACCTCCTGTACAAAAATAATTTTTTTGATTTTGCCAACTTCTGGAGCTAATAACTTTTTTATACTTTGGCGTACGGAGCTCCATGCAGCGCGACCCGATCACCACCGTGTACTGGTTAATTTTCCATATACATTTCTTAAATTGAACGTTACTTTAAAAAAATGTACATGTGTAAACCTAATTTCCAATAAATGTAGTCATATGGTCCTTTACAAACTAGTCAGTTATCCTTGGATACCACTACTACTGCTGGAGTGATTGCTGTTAAGGGGAACCTTTTACCAGGGATGCACATTTTTCACCAAGGACTGGTTCCCAAAACATGAATACTCCTAAGGTGCTTTTGTCAAATTTCAGAAATGTAGTTTCTTTGCAATCACTTAGTTTAGCTTACCAGACTCCCTGCCAGAATAGATGAGTGTTGGGGGAGTACCCTTCTTGGATCCTCTAGTCCCTCTAGGCAGTGAGAAGGTCCGCAACTCACTTTCAAGATTCATACTGCTGGCGCCTTACTGTTTGGCTTCCCTCAGACTTAGGGGCCGGGTAGCAAGAGTGGAGACAAGTGCGCACGACTGAGGGAACAATTTTACTGCAAAGTGCAGAAAATACTTGCTGCAGTGACGTCATCGATGGGTGACAGCACCATGAGCATGTGGGAGGGAGAAAGAGGGACTGAAGACTTTAGGTATGGAATATCCAGATGAGAAAACCACTGTATGGCTATCTGCACAGGAACATTTTTTTCTCTGCTCACAAACCACAGCTGATCAGTGTGTCAATATTTTTAACGTTTCCCATATTATCAGTTATGGGAAGGCAGAGGCGCAAACAGGAGCAAAAACAGAACGTGCCCCGAGTTTTTTCTGAGCGGCACCAGGCTTTTACAGGGGGCTGTGAAAACAATGGCCATGTTTATAAGCCCATATAAAAAAATGGAAATGTAAGCTAGCCTCAAAAAAAAACAAGCTGCCTCCAAATCCAGCAAGATCTTGTCATGTATCAAAAGTGGTATGGACTCTCAGGATAGGGATGTAATATTACCACTGTACAAGGCATTGGTTCTGCCTCACCTGGAATATGCTGTCCAGTTCTGGGCACCGGTCCATAAAAAGGATGCCCTGGGGCTGGAGAGGGTACAATGAAGAGCCAGAAAAATGATAAGGGGTATGGAGGGTCTCAGGTAAATACAGGAATGGTCCATACAAAAAAATATGGTGGTAAGTTGTTCCGGATTAAATAAAACCAAAAGACGAGGGGGCACTGTCTCCGTCTGCAGAAATCATGGTTTAATCCCCAGAGGCGACAGGGCTTTATTTTTACTATGAGAACTGTCAATCTGTGGAATAGCCTGCTCAGGCGCTGATCACAGCAGGGACAGCAGAGAGCTTCAAGAAGGGTCTAGATGCCTTTTTACAAATAAATAACATTGATGGTTACGTTATATAGAATTCCCATAAATCTCTTTTTCCAACTCGGATAAACTATGATTTTGTCAAAATGTAAAAATTCCAAAGAGATCCTCCATTTTGCTTTAACCCCCTTAAGGACGCAGCCTGTTTGCAGGTTAAGGCTCGCAACTTTTTTTTGAAATTTGACCAGTGTCTCTTCCTGTGGTAATAACTTTTGAACACTGTTACTTATCAAAGCGATTCTGAGAATGTTTTTTTCCCAACATGTTGTACTTCATTTTAGTGGTAAATTTTGGCTGATAAGTTTTGCGTTTATTTACAAAAAAAAGAAAAAAATGATGAATTTTTAGAAAAATTTGCCATTTTCGAAATTCAAGATCACCGCGTTTTCAGGCAGATAAATTTACCACCTAAATAACTTGCAGAATAACATTTCCCATTTGTCTACTTTACATTTTCATAATTTTTGAAATGTTTGGATAATTTATTTTGACGTCACGCGGCCTACAAATCGAATAGCGATTTTCCGTATTTTCGGAATTGACTATTTTGGGGATAAATACTGTTTGAAATCAAATTTTACATATTTAGCTACAAAACCCCCTATATAACCAACCCATTTTCAAATCTGCACCCCTCAAACTATCAGAAACAGCATTTACAAAGATTGTTAACCCCTTGAGATCTTCATAGTAATTGAATCAAAATGGCGGTGAAATTTAGAATGGTCAAATTTTGTCGGTTATACGTTCATTTAGCCCTAAAATTTACACATTTCCAAAAGATAAAAAGAGAAAACTCACCATAAAATTTGTTCTACAATTTCTCCTGAGTGCAGCGACCCCCCACATGTGGACATTACTTGTGTTATGGGGGCACAGCGAGGCGCAGAAGGGAAGGAGCACCCTGCAGCTGCCAGGATTTTAGTTTTCTTGTTGCCCCCTTTTGAAGGCTATAAAATTTTCGCTTTTCCGTTATTTGGGCCATGTGACGGCATTTTTTTTGCGGGACGAGATGCTTTTTCCAGTGTTACCATTTTGGGGTTGGTATCACCTATTGTTGAAAATTTTGGAACTTTTTTGAGGTCATGAGTAGAAAAGCATCAATTCTGTACTGGATTTTTAACTTTTTTTTTTTTTTCGTGTTCACCGTATAGCCTAATAATCATGTTATCTTCATTCTATGGGTCGATACGATTACGGGGATACCAGACATGAATATTTTTTCTTATGTTTTACTAAATTTGCCAAATAAAACCCTAATGTGGGGAAAAATCTATCATTTTTGCATCGCCGTCTTCCAAGTGGCATAACATTGTTACGTTTTTGGCTACAGAGCTGGTCGATAGCTTGTTTTTTGCGGGACATGTTGTTCTTTGCAACAATATCATTCTGGAGTACATACGTTTTGTTGATCACTTTTTATTGCATTTTTAGTGGGATATAATAGGTAAAAATCATAATTTTTGGCGGGTTTTTAACGTTTTTTTTTTACGGCGTTCATCATATGGGTTCAATAGTTATTTAGTTTTATTCTATGGATTGTTACGGACGCGGTGATACTATATATGTGGGGTTTGTGTTATGATTTAGACTTTTTTGAGTGTTATATGTCTCTTTATATGTTTTGGGGCTTATGGGCATTTTTAGTGATTTATAAAGTAATTTTTTATTGAAAAACATTTCTTTTTACATTTTTTTACCTGATCCACCATGGGATATGAACAAGCAATCATCTGATTGCTTGTTCTTGATAATACTCTGCAATACTAATGTATTGCAGGGTATTATCAGTGCCAGCCTATGCAGATGCATAGGCTGACACTTTGCCTTTAAGATGACGTCACAGACGCCATCTTAAAGGTAAACCCTCCAGGCTTCTCTGGGGTCCCGATCGGACCCCCCGAAAACGGTGCGGGGGGGCCGATCGTGGGGTAAAGACCCCCAGAAGGCATGTTAAATGCCGCGGTCGCGTTGACCGCGGCATTTAACGGGTTAAACACCCGCGATCGGAGCCCACTCCGACCGCGGGTGTTAGCCGGGGATGTCAACGGTAGATTACCGTTGAAATCCCGCGGCTAACGATGCTGGTTCGGCTGCTATACAGCGCTGAACCGGTATCGTCTCTGCGCAGTAGCTGTACTGCGCTGAGCGCTATTCGCGGGACTCAGCGCAGTACAGCTACGGCGCAGAGCGCTAAGGGGTTAATTACTGTGAGATGCTTAAAAGGTTAACAAGCTTACCAAAGGCGGTTTTGAAGAGTTTGAGGGGTGCAGTTTTAAAAATGGGATGATTTTCTAATAAATAGAGTTTCTAATAAATAGAGCTTTGAAAACCCTAACGAAGATGAATAGACCTCTGACAATATCGAATATGAAATTTACTTAAAAATTTGGGGCAAAATTCGCTGTTCAAACTGTAAGGCTCATAACGTCCTAATAAAATAAATTAACATATAAAAAAAATAATGTCAGCATAAAGCAGATGGTTAATGTTAGCTAGGTACCAATTTGGGCAGTTTGACTAATTGCATGATGATTGTAACTTTTTTTTTTTACAAATAAGTGCAATATATTTCACTTCACTGTGAATGCTGTATTTAACTTTTTTCATCTTTTAGGCAACATTCCACTCTGATGACTGATGAACAAGAAGAGGTTTTATTTTTATCCTTCGGGATCAATGTTAACCAATGTAATGTAAAGGTCAACTATCACCATGAAAATGAGTTGTAATCTACAGACAGCTTGGTATAGAGTATATAAATATATTGTTTGTCAGGGGAATACCTTGAAAATTAAAATCCAACTAAGTCTCTACTCTTTCTATACAATTATGGTGCTCTCATCGGTGATTGCCCAGTAGGTATCTGTATGCACACCTAACAGTTGCCACTAACTGAAAGGAATCTCTCCTTTAATTTCCAGCATTGAAAAAGCAGTGATATAGAGGTACAAATCAAATGTCAATTTTTCCTTTTCCCTTCATAATGAAGCCGCTACGTAAGGCATTAAAAGAAACCTACCATATGGAATCTACTATTCTACTAGATTTGTGACATTTGACGTTTTCAATGCGATCATTTTTGGAACTATACGACCATTTGATCACTTTTTATTGAATTTTTTATATTTTTCAAAATGGCAAAAAAGTGCCATTTTCAACTTCGGGTGCTATGTTCTGGATGTAATCTGTAATGTAATAATCCTTGAACCTAGTTTACCTTGTTAAAAACATTAATCTAGTAATATGTAAATGAACTGCAGAGGCAGCTAGGGCGTGGAGTAGTCTAGTCTTAGCTCCCAGGACCCGGCCAGACTAGGACACCCCCAGTAGTCTTTGCAGTTAATTTACACATTACTAAAATCAAGTTTTTAACAAGTTAGGTTAGGTTCCAGGATTATTACATTACAGAATAGGGCAGAGGCAGCCAGGAGGAATCTACCATCAGATCTACTTCTGATAGTAGATTCCTCATGGTAGAATTCATTAACCCCTTAACGATGCGCGGGTACATGGAGAGGGCTCACGGGCTGAGCCCTCTCCATAACCGGTAAGTCTTTGTTGCATATTGCAGCAAAGACTTACTGGTAACACCCGCGATCGGTGCTGGCACTGATAGCAGGCTTTATCCAGATGATCCTCAGCCGGCAAAGCTACCGGCAGCTTCAAAAAGGGCATGGGCGCCACCATCTTGTCGGAGATAGTCGCTCGTGACGTCATCAGGGAGTGGTGATCAGTTGCCACGACAACCTCGGCTGTCTCATTTTAACCCATTCATTACAATGTGCTAATTGCACATTGTAATGAATGAGGAAGAAAATCCCCATATACCCACATTACGTATCACCGCATCCGAAAACGCCTGATCAATGTTTTTTCATTGCGTTTAACCCAGTAACGGAACATAGAACCCGGAGTTGAAAATGTCACTTTTTTTGCCATTTTGAAAAATATAAAAAATTCAATAAAAAGTGATCAAATGGTCATATAGTTCCAAAAATGATGGCATTGAAAACATCAAATGTCACAAAAAAAATGACACCACTCACAGCTCCGTACAATTTCTGTAAATGTATGAAAACATAAAACCTATACAAATTTTGTATCCCCATGATCGTATCAACCCAAAGAATAAAGTAGACATGTCATTTGGGGCGCTCATTGAAAGCCGTAAAATCCAAGCCCACAAGAAAACAATCCACTAAATCCTACAAGCAACTTTGTTGGAACAACGGGCTGTAAAGAGAATCTGTAGGACAAAATGATCTATAGTTTGAATTAAGTTTTACATGTTAAACACATTTTGAAGATTTTTTGTGTCATTTTGATTTCCATGTCCATATTCCACTATAATATAAAGCAGAGCCAGAAGCTACGAGTGTCAGCTGCATATTATGGAGATTCTGCCCCTTCCTGGTGGATTGAACCAATGGTGAGCTTACCATAGGGGTCTGAGGAAAGCCCTGGGACTGCCTGAGCAGCCCATCAGATCCTACATTTGTATTGCAGTGTGTGAGCTGTATATGAGCGTGAACAAGTATTGACTATACACATATATCTAATATATAAAGCCGAGTGTGTATGTATGTGTAATATATATATATATCGGCTAAAGGAATCTGTACCGTCGCATTTACAATCACCAAATATTTCACAGTCACTCTCTGTGTGACTCCGGTAAAACTGTTCCAGTTGCCCATGGAAACCAAATCAGAGATCAGCTGTAATTTTATAAACAACTGCAAAAATGAAACTTGAGCTCTGATTGGTTGCCATGGGCAACTAGAACAGCTCTGCTCTCAGACACTTCTCATAAATCGAATAGACAAAGTGACAGTTGGAGACTGCCAGAGGGAGTCACTCGAATAGAAAGCTGGGACATGGGACAGCATGGAGTCAGGAGGGATGCATTCACAGGATACTATGTTGGGAGGATACGGGGAATGCCTTATAGTAGTAGACAATTGAGAAGCAGCACTCCGGTATTTCCAATGAAAAAAAGGGTTTTATTCCACCAACATAGTGCGACGTTTCGCCAATTCGATCAAGGCATTATCAAGCATGCCTTATATGTAGCATTGTATGTTGGACAGGTGATTTTTTTTTTTGTTGGTAGATTTATAGGGATTGTCTTGGATTTGAACAACATGTCTGCTTCTTTCCATAAACAGGTAATGCATGGTATACCAGCTCAGATAAATTAAGTTTTCTACAGCACAAACTATAGTCAGGAGTGGCGCTGTTCATGGAAAAAAAGGAGCCATGCCAATTGCCAGACAGAAAAAATAAGTTTTGGTGATTTTCATGAAAATGTGCAAAATAACACCTTATAGGCCTCACAAAATCTTAAAAAATGCGAGGACACATAAAAAACCCACAAAAACATAAAGCAAACAGTCAGGAAATGTTAGTTATCAAGTTATTTCGCTGCTATGTATGAAGAGCAAAACATTTTGAAAATACATGTTTCAGAAATTTCAACAAATTTTTCTTTTTCATAAACGCAAAACATGAACAATGAAGTACAATCTTAAAATCACCTGGATATGTTAAAGCGGTTTCTAGATTTGTTATTTCCTGTCCATGGTTATGGGGCTGCCATTTTGCGTAAACCTCCCCTTTGTTTTGTTCACAACAAGTGAAATCCATCGACAGCAACTGCTTGAAGACAACTCACTACAGTCTATGGGAAAGGTCTGTGCAAGGAAGGGGGAGTAGGCTGAGACATTCTTTTGTCCGTAGTGGATGAAACAATGCTGTTTACTTTTGTAGTTTTCTTCTATTGTCAATTTGTCTAAGCTATAATTGAACTTTCTGCTGGCAAAGAAAAACACCTACAGAACTGCAAGTGTCAGTCTATTATTAGACAAAGCGACCACAGCGAATTTACAGGGTACAGTACATTTTTTTTTATTAAACATATGTTGTGACATGGAAATAAAAAAAATTAAACAAATATTTAAATATACATATTATTTTTCCTAATAACTTATTCAATTTAAACAAAAATTGGTTACAAAGAAGTATGTAGCCATTATAGTTTGGAAAATACTGAAAGTTTAAAGGGAACCTGTCACCGAAATGTAATTTTTAGCTGATGACAGGTTCCAATAGCTCCCTAGGCTATGCCGATTTTAAAAATGCCTTTGTCAGCATCATTTAACATTTTAGTAGTTTAAATAAATGTAATTCACATTACCTCGATCCCTGCCAGCAGCATGTGGACAGTCCGGGGGAGGGGCATTTTCAGCCCGTGTGTTCTCCCATCCAAACTCATGTAGCTCCTTGCCCCCTTACCATCATGTGCATTAAGCAGACAGGAAGAGGGATGGTGTGTAGCGGAAGAATGCATGAGAAGACACACAGGCGCACACACACAGGCTACAGCTGCCCACCCCCCAGGACTACTCACCACATGCTGCTGGCAGGGAGCCAGGTAAATGTAAATCTAACTATTATAAACTACTGAAATGATTTTGAATGCTGACAAAAGCATTTTTAAAATCAGCATAGCATACAATATTGGAACCTGTCACCAGCTATAAATGACATTCCTGTTGATAGTTTTGCTTTAAAGGTTTATATTTGGCTCTTCCCTGCTCATTGACGCATGAGGAAATAATTTGTGGGTAAATGTCTATCATTGCACATGGGGGAGGGAGCCCCTGTTTTTGGCACACGGGATTGGATTTTGGCGCATCGGCGCCGGCTTGCACGCGGCAGAAATCAGGGGGCAAGCCGTTGGACAACCCGACAGATTTGGACAACACCCAGATTTCAACAATTACAAATGTGTCGCAAGCCACACACTTACAAGCACCGGGAAGAAAGTGAACTGTGGCGGACCTCGGCGCAAAAGCGATGGATGCAGGAACTCGCGCGCACGAGCTACGTATATGGCGCCGGACCCAAATCCTTGTTGGACAACGCACCGCGGGATCGCGACAGGATCCGGTAAGCAAATCTGCCCCCATGTTTTAGTTTGGTCATCCATGATCGGGTCAGAATCTTTGCTCAGGCAGAAAAATTTTAGGGATTAGGTGGTTTACTATATTGGAATTTTATGACCTTAATTAAGTATATTTAGATTAAGGTTATAGTTAGTAAATTAGTAGAATATAGCAATATTTTATTATAGCTCTGTCCTAGAATTAAAGCTGTCCAACTATAAAAGTAGAAAACAATTCTCGCTACTAATCCATTCAAAGTTTATGTTTCCGCCAATCACAAATATATTTATGAAGAAGCAATACATACATCAAATAACTGCTTTATTAAAATGTGAGTTGGGAAGTCCATGTTAAGATCATTGGCGGACTCATTGTTAAGGCCCTTAGCAGCGTATTCTGTGGATAGGTTATCAGCTGTTATCCTGATAACATACATTAAGAAGAACATTTCATTTGATCATATTGAAAATAATTTAATGCCAAAGTAAAAAGCATTATTCTACTGCCGAATAGTTCAAGACACAGGCTGCAATATGCTGTGAAGACAATCACTACGTAAAAAAGTTCAAACTATATAATGTTCATTTGTAAAATCAGGGTCTCAATTGAGTGCCTAAAACAAGCTATAAAAATTTTTTTAAATAAAATGATCAGTTGTTACGTTGACTAGACGCAGAACCTACATTTTGGCTAGTCCGTAAGACAAGCACAGTGTACAAAATATATACATATATCCCAATAAATTAAAAATGTGCCCCAAGGGAATATCTTAAATAAATCCACTTTCCCGAATTGAGAAGAAATTATTGCCTACAGTGACCGAGTCATTAAAAGGAAAAAACTGTTCTTGTTGCAAACCCCAGTCTCCTTCGTCGTCATCTTCTGGTTCTGCTTCTGAAGAATTTCGTGCATTCTCATACAAAAAAACTTGTTCATCCACATGAGCAGGAGCTAATCTGTTTCTTTTTGCACTAATCACATTCATAGATGAACTAAACAGACGTTCAGGGAAGACTCTTGTGGGAATAATACACCAATATTTTTGGAGAACCTTTGGTAGAAGAGGGAACAGTGCTGAACGATCAGACCACCATTTCAATGGATCCTCATTTAGTCCAAGAACTTTTTGGGATTTGAAATTGCTCAACTCCTCAACAACCTGTGCATGCCATTCTTCGTGATCCTCTGAAGGCCCAGACTGGCAGAATATTTCAGCTAGCATATTGTTGATGCTGCTTGAAGGAGGAGGAATGGATGACACAGCCAGTTTTTTCATCGGAGGCTCTTCTGAAATTGAAAATACTTTATCTTCAGATCTTGCGGATTCCTTATTTCTATCCAACAGGGTCTTTGCTTCCTCAATAACACGATTTTCAACTTGGGAACGTTCAAATGCAGATAGAAATGGAAGTCTTTTGTATCTAGGATCTAAAAAGGTAGCAATGTTCAAGAACATATCTATTTCAGGTGTCTGCTGATATGCAGTTGATAAAGCTTTGGCGATTACTTCCTTGGCCATGCTGATCTCTTTTAAGTCTGTGTCTTTGATATTCAATGATGTGTTTAGAAGCATATGAAGAAGAGGCTTAACCATACTGATGGTAGGATATTTTGACATACACAACATTTCAGCAACCTGTTTAAAAGGTTGCAAAAGGTCTACAAGACCTTCTATTATGTTCCACTCACTGGCTTCTAGCATAAGATGGTGGTTATTACTATCCTCAACCAAAACACCCGCTATGGTGAATTGCTGTTCCTTGAGACGTTGTAACATTCCAAGTGTGCTGCCCCACCAAGAAACACGATCACTTATAAGCATGCAAGGAATTGCATTTTGCTGTTTTTGTTTCTCACAAAGCATGTACATAGCAACTGTTGACTGCTGAAAATATTCTAGCAACTTTCTACACCTTGAAAGAAGTGCAGAGAGTTTTGGGAGTTGAAAAGCTTGCTGTATTCCTTTATTAAATGTCTGACCCACACAAGGCATGTCTATAGGAATGTCAAGTAGAGAGCAGGCCTTAATAATGTCTTTACTATAGTCAGTTGTAACTCCAGAAACTTTTGAGCTAATCCCCCACTCAATAAAGGTTTCATACAGAACTCTTGTAATTGCTTCAGCTTTGTTCTCCTCTGGTACCTCAAGAGTTTTCAAACACCGAGACCCTAAAGAAAAATAATTAGAAGAACCAGGTGCCAAAAAGTGCACAAATAGGGTAACATATGACCGATTTTGGCTTTCACTTTTCCACATATCAGTGGAGATGCCACACCACAAAACATCTACCAAATCTTTCAGAATAACATCTCTAACAGTGTGATACTTCTCAGGTAGAACCCTGCTGCAAATGTATTTCCGGCTTGGAATTTCATACCTAGGATCCATGGTTTTTAGAAGAGCTTTAAAAGTGGGCTCATCTAATATAGAAGCAGGAAACATACCCTCACATATTAGGTTGACTACTGCAGATGATACTTCAAGTTGTTTCTTGTCAAAAGTATGATTACTCTTCAGTATGAAGGTTTCCTGGACAACTTGTTGTGATGCTTCTGGCTTCAACTTTGAGAATGCAGTGGCAAACGCCTCTCTCATTTGCTCTGTGTTGCTTTTTACAAATTCACAGAACTCATCTGGGTGATTCTTCTCAAGATGGTACGAAAGATTGGACGTATTCCCGGAATATGCAATCTGAGCCATACAAATGCGGCAATAGATTTTCTTCCACTGCATGATGCACCCCTCAGCATTTGTGTCAAATCCAAAATACTTCCATACTTTACTCTTAGCTCTAGGATGTGCAACAAGCTTGAGGTCAGGCTGTGGGACGTCAATGTTTTTAGCCTCCATTGTGCTGTAAATGCCAGTCTTCAGCAAAGACTTCACTCATTAAAGAGTATCTGCTAGAGGCAGGAAGACAGAGATTATATGAGGCGGCAAAAATAAAACTACAAATAAAATGCATGTAAATGGCTCATGAATTAATGGCCCCTAAAAATAACTAAAGAAAGCACTAGTTCATAAAGTTATGGAATCAGATTTGGAGTATTGTTTAGTTTAAGAGTCGTTTCATCCCATCACTTCTCCAATCGCTCAGAAGGTATTTTTAAATCAATTAATATAGGTTTTGAAGCAAGATTTTATTTACCGTATTTTTCGGACTATAAGGCGCACAAAAAAATCCTTTGATTTTCTCAGAAATCAAAGGTGCGCCTTATAGTTCAGTGCGCCATATATACGAACCTTACTTACAGACAACAGCTACCTTGAACTGTGCACAGGTCTGCCACCTGCTGGTCATTCATCCTTATAATGAGGTGCGTCTTATTGTCCAGTGCGCCTTATATAAGAACCTAGACATTTTAGCAGGCATTTATTGATGGTCTGAAAAATACTGTAAGTTATTTTCTATTTTGCATTTGTTTTTTTTATATGCAGAGTGTCTTTTTTGTTTTTCTAATTTATTTTAGTAGTACATGGGGCCCTAGTTTATTGACGAGTTTGAGAACGTTCGAAGATGCACAGCCATAAATCTGACCACACCCACTTGACGAAGGGGGAAATACTTAAGGACACCCGACTTACAGACGACCCCTAGTTACAAACAGACCCCTCTGACCACTGTGACCTCTCATGGAGGCTTTCCTTTAGTCCCAGGTTGCAATGATCAGCTGTAAGGTGTCTGTAATGTAGTTTTATTGATAATCCTTGGTCCCTTTAAAGCAAAAAAAATTTTGAAAATCCAACTGTCATTGGGACAAAAATACATTTTTTATCTGGAGCTACGATTATAAAATATACAGTTCTAACTTACATACAAATTAAACTTAAGTGCAAACCCAAGGAACCTATCTTGTACACGACCCGGGGACTGCCTGTAGTCAGAATTACTGGTGGCTCGCTAGTAATTGCAATTTGAGGGCTTGTACCAGGATATACATCTCCCCACCATAACAATCCATCCATCACTCTGTATAAAGAGGGTCTCTCATTTTCACCAGGAATAACATTATACAACATTTATTAGAATAATTTATCAGTGGGGTCTGGAAGCTATGGAAGCCAGAAGCACTAATATCCACAAATACAGCAATACGGTTATATTGCAATATAAGGTAGAAACGATTAGACTTCTGACGGCTCAAGTACAATAAAAGTAAAAAAAAAAAAATTAAAGAAAAACCTAAATCATTTCAAATCACCTCCTTCCCTAGAACTGATAACAAATACATAAACATACTAGGTCACCCTACATCCCAAAATGTCCTCTATAAACATAAATTATTCCTGGCGGTGAACCCTGTGACAGAAGATAGCAGCCAAATGTCCGAGTAGCCACTTTTTGGCATTTTGAAACATAGGTCCATACACTGAAGTATGAAAAAGTTCTTGGCCTCAGAATATGGCACAATAGAGACTAATTTTTGTGTACAAAAGATTTGATTTTTTTAAAATTTATTAAAACAGAATAAAACCTATATAGATTTGGCATATCATTGATTGTTCCGACCCAAAGAATAAGGGGTGGTGTCATTTGGAGTCAACAATAAAAGCTGTAAAAATAGAGCCCAATAAAATATTGTGTCAATGTGCTTTTTTTTTTGTCAATTTCACAGCACTTGGAATTTTTACCCAGCTTGCCCACACATTTCCTGAATTATTAAATACTGTCACTAGGAAGTGCAATTTGGTATGCAGAAAACAGGCCCTCATACAGCTTTGTACAGAGAAATAAAAAAATTATGGATTTTTAAAAAGACGGAAGAATATAATGGAAACACAAAAAAAAATGAATAAAAAGCCTTCCCACAGAATGGGCTAGTAAAACTATTTAAATGTGTTATCTATATAATCCTACGAACCCCAAGACCCCTTCCTCATAGACTGTAAGCTCTTGCAAGCAGGGCCCTCACTTATTGTTTCATCTGACAATGCTAGTCTGTAATGTCTTTTGTTTCTATATGTACCCCAGGAGTAGTAAAGCTGGGAAATAAGATGGCGCTATACAAAGTTTTATTATTGTTAAGAATAAAGGGAATGAGTCTCTTGGATTTCCTGAAAGAATAAGGTGCAATTGCGTTTGTAAATGACTGTTCTAGTCCAGGGTAGATGCCAAGCGTGATCAGCTTGATTCAACACATGAGGTTTATGAAATGGTCATATCATCACAAGAAGCCCCTAACGTCTGCTATCTATCATACCTGGTCACAGACCCTTAAAAACAGCCAATAATTGGGACTTTTTTCCCTACGACATCACCCTCATAGCAAGTAGTTGGGGGGGATAATGGTATGATGCAAAAAATCCCTTTATGCTGGTCGGTCTATGAAATCCAGTCAGCATATGGAATCTGCAAAGAACCTGATACTTTGCTATTAATGTAGCCTTATCAAATTACATGAAAAAAAAAAAAAAAAAAAGGAAATGGAAGCCAAACGCAGATGTGAACTGGCCAGGGGTTTTGCTGCTAGGAAGGAAGGGAGGGGGGGTTCCATTCTTGATATCCTATCATCAGGCTAGGTAATATAGAATCAGTTTGGGTTCCCCCATTCCATACATTGCTGGAAGACATACAGGGGCATTAATACATCAGTCTGTCCACTGTATCAGCAGTCCGGGATATACAACTCTGCTCCTGTTCACTTGAGGATCGGTCATTGGACGGACAGATGAGAAACAGTCAAATTGAATGCAATCAAGTTGCAACCAGTTAGGGTGATGGCACACGTGGCGTTTTGAACCCGTTTTTGGCCCATTTTTAAGCAGTCTGTTAAAAATGCATGTTTTTTGGAGACGCGTTCATTTTTATCCAGTTTTAATTAAGATAATTGGTCAAACCCTTAAAAAACGGATGCATGCGTTTTTAACGGACTGCTTAAAAAAGGGCCAAAAACGAGTTCAAAGCGCCACATGTGCCATCACCCTTTGTCACAAAAAATCCCTACAGATTGGTTATGTGCAAAGAAAATAAAATTGATAAAATTTTGATACTTACCTGGATATGAGTCCAATAAAGCATATCGGACTCGCATCAGAAAACCCCACGCTGGTGCCACCTCTCGCAGGAAGTGAAGCCAGGGGGTAATACTCCAGCTTCACTTGTCACAACGCACAGGTACCAAGGGACAAGGTCAGTATTGCGTTTAGGGGGGGGGGGGTTCCTCATATGCCTAAAAAAATATGTTTTCCAAGTGCAATTTGTGGCACCTAAACATAAGTAATAAGTGGGTGTTTTAGTGTCCAAAATCGCCCCTGACAGGTTCCCTATATCTTGTGTCTCCCTGGTCCATCACTTTTGGACACAGCATTTGGCCATGACATGAGAAGGGCTGTGCACTGCCCATTATGGATGCTGTACCTATACACTATGCCTGGTACAGGAAACTGGGCTGCAGTGCCGGCTGTGTATGACGGGAGACATAGGGAAGTCAGGCCCCAGGACCCTCCCGGGTCACACAGGAGCGGGAGCGCGCACAGACACTCAGGAGGAGGCGGCGGCGCGCCTGCGGCGGGATTTCCCGCGTCGCTCCCTGAGGCGACACCGTCTGCGTCCCCATCTACTTCCTCCGGTGACCGAGCGCGGCTACGAGGTGTCCCAGGGAGGGCTCAAGGTCGCCACGTTTCCGCCCCCTCCTGTCGTGAGCACTATAGTGTTATATCGGCAGCTATAACAAGGCGATAGCGGGATACAAACCTGTCCCGATGTACACGGCTCTTGTCACACGATCTCGGCTCTCTAAAAACCGTATGTCGCTGACGATTGGACAGTACCCCAGCTCACCGCAACAGGGTCAGCGAGATATCGCGATATAATGGGCGTCATGTCTCGACTGTCCAGGCTTGTTACAGGCGCGAGGTGATGACGCCACGACACGCACGATATGCGACATCTTATGACAGAAATAATTCACATTGCGCTACACAAAGAGAGAGCAGTGTCTGACCTGGGAGATGGAAGGAGCGGCCGAGCAGCTGCTGCAGCACCACTTTTGTCGCGATATAGTAATTCCACAGCACCGGCACGATGAGCTCCAGAAGCCACATGGCTGCTGTTGTGATGGGGCGGCTAGTAGACGGAGGCTGAGCCGGTCACACCCACGGAAACACCCGCCGCCCGGGGCCAGAGTGCAGCTAAGTTCCGCTCCTGTCCTGAAAGTGCGCCCGCTGTGACCCACAGGATAGCGGCCTAATACACCCACATGTGTATAATCCAGTCACATGCACTGCATGGGGTTATGTGTACACTGGATTCTGGACAGAATTTATCATTGTAAATATCAACAGAAGGGAATCAAAAAGGTCACAGAGTGATAGATAGAGATATAGATAGATAGATCAGGTTTAGTGCTGAACAGACCCAAACCGCATAAGTTCAGCATTATAGCTCACCCAGAAAATCTGGTTGGTGGCTGCTGACCAACCCATTAACCAGCTTTTTGCACCCACCTCTAACACCCGAGATCCGTGCTAGCATCAGCGACCCTTTAATGTTATCATCTGTGATCGATGGCAGTGGTGGATTTGGTTCCTGAACAGAACTTTTGTTTAAGGACAGCTACCACCAAAATCAAGGATTGTAAACCAAGCACACTGACATATTGCTGTGTGCCCCCTCTGGAAGGATCTGATCTTCTATACGCTTCCTATTCCCTTGGTTTCAAGTATAAAAGGCTTTACAAGTTATGCAAATGAGCTTGAGGGGCTCCAAGCTCCATTAACACCTATGGATCCTAGACACCCTAGGGCTCATTGGCATATGTCTGAAAGGCTTTTTTCTGTAAAAACCAGGGCATAAGAAGCTAAAAAAAAAATGAGCACATCCTGCCAAAGTGGGCACACATCATTATGTCAGTGTGCTTAGTTTACAATATTTCATCCTGGTGGTAGATGACCTTTAAAGATGCACCAACCTGTTTTGGCGCTGAGTCCTCTTCATACTCACGAGGAGTGCCGAACATATGTTAAGGTGCAAGCAAGAGAGATGATATTACCTTGTGGAGGATGTAAAGCTGGGGAGAGAGAGGATGCCCCAGCTTTAAATTAACGCGAAACACCGGCGGCTCGTTCCCGATCGCAGGCGTTTCCATAGAAACGCCGATGCGATCGGGCCGAGGCCCGCCCCGGTGGGCGCGACTTTGTCTGCGTTTGCAAGCGCAGACAAAGCGCCTTCTGTGGCGCCGGCCTTAAGCCGGGGGGTCACGCTGACCACTGTCAGCCATATGGTAAAAATGCCTTTTCATATCATGATTCAAACATCATTTTTGAATCAACTGAGAGACAGTTCTGCCCTTGACTCTTGTCCTATATTTTTGCTTCAGCACCTGCTTATCTTATGTTTTGGCCTCGCCGAGGAGCCATCGGAGTCTTCTCAGGACTTTTAGTCAAAACATTCTGTCTCCCTGGAGACAGTGCTCTGTGTGAGAATTAATATGTAAAGTTCATCTGCATGTTTTGGGAAAGTGAATTTATTGGGAGATATTCAAGTTGGCCTATAGCATTGCAGTATTTTATCACCTTTTCACGCCCCTATGAAGATGAGTTTCTGTGTTTTATATATGCGGCTGCACACTAATAAAGATTGTAAGTGTGCATTTTCTAAGAGACTGGTGTGTCTTGGTTTCTGCTCATCACCACAGTGATGGATTCCAAATATGACCTGGAATTTATTTTAATAAAATAATAATTCCTTTATTTATATAGCACACACAGATTACGCAGCGCTGCGCAGAGCTTGCCAAATTGGTCCCTGTCCCCATGGGGCTCACAATCTGATAAACCTATGAGTATGTTTTACAGTGTGTGAGGAAACCAGAGGAAACCCACGCAAACACAGAGAGAACATACAAACTCTTTGGAGATGTTGGCCCTGGGACTTGAACCCAGGTCCCCAGCGCTGAAAGACTGAAATGCTAACTACTAAGCCACCTTGTTGCTGGTCATAGAAATTGAGGGGGACAGTGGAATATTTTGTGAAATACACATGAAATTGAAAAGCTGAAAATATATATGTCAAATATTTTAGAAAAATCTCCAATTATTATTATTTTTACATTTTTTAATATATTTTATATAAAATATTTTAATGTGTTATAGTACTTCCTGGGCCGCGGAGGGGTTAAAAGTTGATTTTAGAAGGATAGCTCCAACTTCCATAAGTATAGAGAGAATGGTGTAAATGGACTCTTACCTGGTTCCACTAATATTAGCGCATGTAGTATAATTCCTGGCAGACGATCACGTATCCCCACATCCTCTGTGTTCCAGGACCACTGGTGGATAAATACACATGAAATACAACTGATGCTGTTTCCATGAAAGCTCGGCGTTCAATGAACTTGTTAGGCCCGAAACATATATTCCATCAGGTTTCCAATTTATTGTTAAAAAGCAACGCGTTTCAGTCCATGACTTGGATCACATGATGACCGCGGCTCAGTGCACAACAAATATGTTTTTTAGAAACAAAACATCAATTTTAAAAAAACCTTAACCTCATTACTTATTTATAGACTTAATGCTTAGCATAGCTCGTAGTCACATATTAAAACAAATAATATAGTGGCATGAACGAGAATTGCTGCTGTAAACGCTCACCACAGAAAATCAACCTCATTCCCAAAGTTTTTTCCATAAGGTACAACTTCATGTTTTCGTATGTATGCATCTTATTTACCACAGGCAGGACTCCAAAATGGCTCAAATCCTATGCAGCATCCCAATAGGTTTAAAACGTTACCAAGGCCACCAGCAACGCCACATCTACGGATGGCGGCAGGGTTCAAAAAGAGGGGAAATCCCGTCTGAAGTATAGGTGTGCAATATGCGGATGCATTCTCTCTTCTCTTAGGTTACTAGTAGAGATGAGCGAACACACTCGTCCGAGCTTGATGCTCGTTCAAGCATTAGCGTATTCGTAACTGCTAGTTGCTCGGACGAATATTTCGCCAGCTCGAGAAAATGGCATCTCCCGCCGTTTTGATTTTTGGCGGCCAGAAACAGAGCCAATCAAGAGGCCAGGAGACTCTGCACTCCCCACACTTACACGTCGATAGCAGTGGTTGGCTGGCCTGATCAGGTGACCCTGGAATAGACTAGCCCCTGCCCGCGCTGCTCGCATCATTCTCTGTCTGGATGCCGTTATGGAGAGAGCTGCTGCTGCTGCAGGGATAGCGTTAGGGTGTTATATTAGCTTAATGTTAGGCAGGAGTGAGTCTACAAGAAGCTTGTGGCTGGGCTTGCTGGCACTAGTAGTGCAGCTAGTACCATATTGTGACGAATTTGAAGGGAGACTTGTGAACGTTCTATTTAGCTCCTTGTGACACACATATCCATCTCAAACACCTAAGTGGGACAATTTATTAGGGGTTTGATTGAATTAGGCACAGTCTGCCAATTTTTTTTTTTTTTTTTCAAAACTGAAAGTCATCACAGGCACAGCACAAAATCCTGTTGTGTGCTGTCAGTGTAGGTTAGAAACTAGCCATAGCAATCATCATCATCTTCTGTGGTTGCTGTGTGATTTCTTCTGATCGTTTTGTTAAAAAAAAAAACACAAAAAATAAAACACAAAAAAAATTTACAGTTTACACTTTAATTTTGAAAATGTTGAACCCGAGGGGTAGGGGTAGAGGGCGTGGGCGTCCAACTACTACAGGGGTCAGAGGCCGTGGTCCTGGGCGAGGTGAGACACCACCTGCTGATGAGGGAGCAGGGGAACGCCCCAGAGCTACACTCCCTAGGTTCATGTCTCAAGTTACTGGGACTCGTGGTAGAGCACTGTTGAGGCCAGAACAGTGCGAACAGGTGATGTCGTGGATTGCGGACAATGCTTCTAGCCATTTGTCCACCAGTCAGTCTTCCACACAGTCCACCAATGTCACCAAAATCAGCACTCCTCCACCTCAGCCTCCTTCCCATCAGTCTGGCCCCTCCCAGCAAAATTTGGCATTTGAACTGGCATACTCTGAGGAACTGTTTTCTGGACCCTTCCCACAGTCACAAACCACTTGTCCGGTTGCTGCTGAGCTCTTTCCCGATGCCCAGGTTTTCCACCGGTCACAGTCTGTGAGTGATGATGACATTGTTGACGTAGTGGAAGAAGTGTGTAAAGAGGTGTCGGACGATGAGGAGACACGGTTGTCAGACAGTGGTGAAGTTGTTGTCAGGGTAGGAAGTCCGAGGGGGGAGCAGACTGAGGGATCGGAGGATGATGAGGTGACAGACCCAAGCTGGGTTGATAGGCCGGGTGAACACAGTGCTTCTGAGACGGAGGCGAGTCCTCGACGAGAACAGGTTGGAAGAGGCAGTGGTGGGGCCAGACGGAGAGGCAGGGCCAGAGCTGGTGCATCAGCGCCAAATGTTTCACGTAGTGAAGCTCCCGTGGCGAGGGCTAGATTTTCGGAAGTCTGGAGGTTCTTTAAAGAAACAACAGATGACCGACGGACTGTGGTGTGCAACCTGTGCCACATCAGGATCAGCAGGAGTTCCACCACTACCAGCTTAACCACCACCAGTATGCGCAGGCATATGAATGCTAAACACCCCACTCAATGGAACCAAGGCCGTTCACCTCCGGCCGGGCACACCACTGCTCCTTCCCCTGTGTCATCTGCTGCCTCTGCTAGTCAGCCCCCTGCCCGGGACCCAGGCCCAAAGACCTCACGTGCGAAAACCACACCTTCGCCTCCACGATTGCGGGGCCTACCTCGGTCCAGGTCTCTCAGGCCTACTATGCTTCCTACCCCCACCCCCCCCCCCCTCTCCACCTCCTCCTCCGAATTACCATCCGTGGGCATGGCGCCATCAGTCGGTAGCTCTAGGCACAGCAGCAGTGCCGTCGCTAAGCGACAGCAGGCGGTGCTCAAACTTCTGAGCCTAGGCGATAAAAGGCACACCTCCCAAGAGCTATTACAGGGCATCACGGCGCAGACTGATCTGTGGCTGGCACCGCTGAGCCTGAAGCCAGGCATGGTTGTGTGTGACAACGGCCGTAACCTGGTGGCGGCTCTGCAACTCGGCAGACTGACACATGAGCCATGCCTGGCCCATGTGTTAAATCTCATAGTTCAGAGGTTCCTCAAGACATACCCCAATCTATCTGATTTGCTCACGAGAATGCGCCACATCTGTGCACATTTCAGGAAGTCCAGCACAGATGCTTCCACTCTCAGGTGGAATTCAAAATTAACCATGTTATCCAGAGTTTACCAGCAGTGCAGAGCGATTGTAGACTGCCTGATGTCAACTTCCACCAGAACTGGTAGTCAGGTCAGTCAGCTTCCTCAAGTCTACAATGAGGAGTAGACGTGGATGTCTGATATCTGTCAGGTGCTGAGTAACTTTGAGGAGTCAAAACAGATGGTCAGTGGCGATGCCGCCATCATCAGCCTCACCATCCCGCTACTTGGCCTGTTGAAACACTCTCTGGTGAGCATGAAGTCGGAAGCTTTGCGCTCGTCACAAGAGACGGGGGAAGAAGATTCCCTTGTTGATAGCCAAAGCACCCTCAGGTCTATTTCTCAGCGCATATTGGAGGAGGAAGAGGAGGAGAATGTTGGCGAGACAGAAGAGGGGAGCATTGCTCAGTCCTTCACTGTTCAGCGTGTATGGGCAGAAGAAGAGGAGTTGGAGAAGGAGGAAATGGACAGTCAGGCCAGTGAGGGGAGTGAATTCTTGCGCGTTTGGAGTCTGGCGCATATGGCAGATTTCATGCTAGACTGTCTATCCCGTGACCGTCGCGTTCAAAGCATTTATTCCAGCACCGATTACTGGGTATTCACTATTTTGGACCCACGGTACAAGCAAAATCTTTCCACTCTCATCCCTGGAGAGGAAAGGAGTGTGAGAATGCATGAATACCAGCAGGCCCTGGTGCACAAGCTGAAACAGTATTTGCCTTCTGACAGCGCTAGCAGCAAAGGGCGTACTTCTGCGGGACAAGTAGGGAGGGAGAGTAAGCGAGCAGGCAGCTTGTCCAGCACTGGCAGGGGTACACTTTACAAGCTTGCAGAAAAAACTCTCGACAGTCCAGCCAATTTCCGGAAAAAACTTTTGAGACTTTTATTTGGTCAGAATACAAACATCCACAGCATTGTTTCTCGATATTCCCTTGCTCTATCCAACGCGTTTCAAACGGATTAACCGTTCTTAATCATGGTGTATCTGGTGTAACGTACACTTTACAAGGCCAGTTTTATGTCACCCCAGCAAGACAAGTCATCTGTCCCCAGTCTCGGCAGAGTAGGGCTGATCTTTACAGGACCATCGTCCTAAATGATCACACAGCTCCCTACAACTACTGGGTTTCAAAGCTGGACATGTGGCACGAACTGGCGCTGTATGCCTTGGAGGTTCTTGCCTGCCCTGCCGCTAGCGTGTTGTCTGAGCGGGTTTTCAGTGCAGCTGGTGGCATCATCACCGATAAGCGTATACGCCTGTCGACTGACAGGCTGACACTTATCAAGATGAATAAAGCCTGGATTTCTCAGGATTTCCATTCTCCACCAGGTGAAAGAAGCTCAACCTGAATAACCGCCATAACCAAGCCAATTACTTATAAGAACAGTACTACACTTGATCTTATACAAAAGGTTCTTAGAAGTGCTGTTTGTAGCCCCCGCCTGCTTTGAAAATTATAATTTTTCTAAAATAAACGCTTCTGGCCCCCAGGCCCATTTTGGGTGGGGAGGAGCCGAGAGACAGGGGCTTGGACAGGAGAAAGCTTGCCTGGCAGTGGACCGCCAGCAGGGGCAGAGTTATCAAACGAGCTGTGTCAGGCAGAATTTTCAGGTATTTCATCAGATACATAATGGAACTCAGCGCATCTGTCGCCGCCATGCTGGAGACCTGAAGTTGCAATCGTAGCAGCGCAATATGGATGCCCCATACTGTTGCTCTTAATCATGGAACCATTTCCGAAAAAACAATTAAAAATAGAACCGCTATACTATTCCATTATTCCTAGATGAAATATTCAAACGACCCCGCCTGCTTTGAAAATTATAATTTTTTCAAAGTAAACGCTTCTGGCCCCCAGGCCCATTTTGGGTGGGGAGGAGCCGAGAGACAGGGGCTTGGACAGGCGAAAGCTCGCCTGGCAGCAGACCGCCAGCTCCATCCCAAGATTAGGCAGCCTCAGAGGCATCCATGCATACTGCCCCTGCTGTTTCCTGTCCATTTCGCCTCCACGATCCTCCACAGCGTCCACCAATGTCTCCATGCGCAACTTTCAACTGTCTATACCCCAGACACTGGAGCGCGAGAGGAAATACAGCACATCATCCCCTTATCAAATGAGCTGTGTCAGGCAGAATTTTCAGGTGTTTCACCAGATAGATAATGGAACTCGGCGCATTTGTCGCCGCCATGCTGGAGACCTGAAGTTTCAATCAGAGCAGCGCAATATGGATACCCCATACTGCCCTCTTAATCATGGAAGTCGTCTCCATGGCTGCCTCCACATGTCGTCCCCTTATCAAACGAGCGGTGTCAGGCTCATTTTTCGGGTGTTTCACCGGATATGTTATGGAACTTGGTCACTATGTCACCACCGTGCTGTGTTATTGACTAAATATACCGTCAACCTTTTGTTCACATAGGAAATCATTTCAGCGCTTCTTGCTCACCTCCTTTGGTTCCTCTCTGCCGCCTTAACCAGGCAAAATACTGATACATACAGTGGTACACGTTATCCTCGCCAAAAGGATTTTTTTAAAATTGGTTTGAAGCCTGAGTCCATTTGGGGTATGTCGCCATGCCACTCTCTAGCCTGCACTGCTGCCGCTGCCTCTGCATGCCGTCTTCTATAGTGTCAGGATCAATTATTGGATGTTTTAGATGCTATCTAGCCTCATTCGGTCACTCTGTCATCACCATGCTGTTGCCCATAATTTTGGCATAATGGTGCGATTAAGCAGCCTCAGAGGCATCCATGCATGTTGCCCGTGCTGTTTCCTGTCCATTTCTGTGGTGTTTCCATCATTCTCTGAGGTTTCCAGGTGTTGGGCCAAGCTTCCCTGTACAGGCCCTTGGTCCCCTTGACTTCAATGGGGTTCGTTATTTGAGACGAGTACTCGAGTATCGGGAAAAGTTTGTCTCGAATAACGAGCACCCGAGCATTTTAGTGCTCGCTCATCTCTAGTTACTAGTAATATATAAATTAAAATGCTTTGCCCTAAATTTTAGGACCTATTATGGCAACTATAATCACCAAAGATCAAAGAAAGATGGTGGACTGTATCTTTTTTGTTCACTTGAGTTCAAAAAGTAAGTACTCATAGATCCTATAGTATACAAATGAAAATTAAAAGAAAAAATTAAGAGGAAACTAGAATGTAAAACATAAGATTAGTGAACATTTCCATTGCAAATGGAAAAAAAAAATGTCATACATATGGCCATTAGATGGATTCTATCTCCTCATGTAGCCCAGACGGATTAAGGGTATTTATCTTAAAATTCCAGTATGATTCCCTTCTATTTACACATTTTATCCTGTCCTTTGTATCAACTGTTTAATCGGAGTGACACTTATTGTTCCAAAGTTTTTCTTGTGCTCTAGATATAGGTGTTTAGAGAGACTTTGTTTTCGATCTCCTATTTTAGTCTTGTGCCTGTGGCCATTCATACACACTCTAAGCCAGTGATGGCAAACCTTTTAGAGACCGAGTGCCCAAACTACAACAAAGACCCACTTATTTATCGCAAAGTGCCAACACAGAAATTTAATTAGTGGTTTATACTCCCTTCTCTGTCACAGTTTTTATTGATACCAGCACCTGAGGACTCCAATAAAGCAGAAAATAGTCCCAGGTAGCGCTGTCACTTTAAAATAGCTCTGTGCACAGCAAGTCCTGGGCTGTCTGGGACTGCAGGAAGATACCTGGACTCATCTCTGGTGATGGCCTGAGTGCCCACAGAAAGGGCTCTGAGTGCCACCTCTGGCACCAGTGCCATAGGTTAGCCATCACTGCTCTAAGCGTTTGAATAGTGCACCACAAGTACTGCAAGCCACAGGCACAATCCACTAAATGAATAACATAGTTCGAAGCACAAGATAAATATTGTTTGATATTAAATACTTCTCCTGTAGTGTATTATTTAAACAATATTGACTTGTTTTTTATTATGTCACAACATAGAAAATTTTTGTGTTGACATTTTTGAACACCAGGTACACTAGCTTTTTCTTTGTCTTTTTTTTTTCTGCTTTCTGTAATTTGTTTGGAGCAATAATATTTTTTTAGTTGTGGCTTTTCTGAATGTAATGTCTGCCTGCTTGGGTGGCTTCAATCCCTAAGGCATGTTGGATATAAGTGTGTAAGGAAGAAATATCTAATGTGCGAAAACTTTCCTCCAAACAAAATTCTTCTAATCTGCAATCAAACCTTTGGAGTCCCTAATATTGAATGGACGTTCCGTTACCAACGTTTGAAGAGATCGATCAATATAATGCGACAAGTTACAGGTCAGAGAGTCAATCTCTGATGTAATAGGGCACCCTGGTAGGTTAGTAGTAATCTTGTGTACCTTCGGTAAGTGGCAGAAGGTTGACAAAACTGGATGATTAATATTTAGAAATAGTTTTTCTTTTTTTATTTAAAATATTAGCCTTATATGCAGAATGAATTAGAGAGAGATATTCCTCATGGATTTTTTTTGTCAGGTCATCCACTAGTGGAATATAGTATATTGGCTCTTCTAGGATCCTTCTTTTACATTTAGTGTGCAATCCTGAATTACAATCCCCACCCCCCTTTCTCAGCTGCCCTGTTTTTAATATCTGTATTGTTTCTTAATTCATTAAGGACAAGTTTTTCTCCAGAGGTTAAATTAGCTCCTCTTTCTTCTGAACCTCTTTTTTTTTAAATGCTCCGAAACTAGCGTATAAAGTAGTGTTACTATAAAGTGCCCCCGATGTTTAATGAGATTAAAGTTAGATTTCCTTTTCACGTTTTGATGTATCAAATGACCTCTAAATGTATCAACTTCTGTATTTGTAGTGTATTTAAACTCATTGATCTTAAAATATCTCTGCTGTGTCAATTTTTCATGTACAAATTCAAATCAACAAAAAGCTTAAATTCATCTGTGTTCTTATTTAGACCTTTTATTAGTAGTTATCTTTCATTTTGACTCAGTATATGTGAGGATAAGTTAAAAAATCTTAATAGCTTCTGTTGCTTTCGATGTACCTTCACGTGTTAAAATGAAAAATACTAGTGTACCTGGTGTTCAAAAATGTCAACACAAAAAATTGTCTACAGTCATGGCCCAAAGTTTTGAGAATGACACAAATATTATATTTTCACGTGATCTGTTGCCCTCTGGTTTTTATGTATGTTTTTATCACATACAGAAATACAAGTGCAATCATATTATGAGTAACAAAAGCTTTTATTGACTGTATAGAATGAGTGTTGACCCTTCTTCAGGACCTCTGCAATCCTCCCTGGCATGCTCTTGATCAACATCTGGACCAAATCCTGACTGATAGCCTTTCATTCTTGCACAATCAATGCTTGCATTTTGTCACAATTTGATGGTTTTTGTTTGTCCACCCGTCTCTTGATGATTGACCACAAGTTCTCAATGGGATTAAGATCTGGGGAGTTTGTAGGCCATGCACCCAAAATCTATATGTTTTGTTCCCTGAGCCATTTAGTTATCACCTTTGCTTTATGGCAAGATGCTCCATCATGCTGGAAAAGGCAAGACTGTAAGAGATCAGATTCCCTTGGCTGAGAAGCAACCCCACACATGAATGGTTGCAGGATGTTTTACAGTTGGCATGAGACTGGTGGTATCGCTCACCTTGTCTTCTTCGAATAAGCTGTTTTCCAGATGTTCCAAACAATCGGAAAGGGGATTTATCAGAGAAAATGACTTTACCCCAGTCCTTAGCAGTCCACTCCCTGTATCTTTTGCAGAATATCAGTCTGTCCCTGATGTTTTTTCTGGAGAGAAGTGGCTTCTTTGAGAGTTCACCGAACAGAAAAACCGCACAGTAATAGCACACTTAGTCATGTCAACCAAGTTAATAGTGACCTGCCACTGGAAAGATCCCATATGTCCCAATATTAACAAGGTAATCCAACAAATAAACACCACCTATGCCTATGAAAAAGCTATTGCGACACAGAACAATAAATTATCACACTTTAAAACTCAATGGGAAAGCTGGATCAAAAGCCCACACTGGAAACAACATAACAGCTTCATCCTCAACGGGACCTACGGGAATAAAGCAACACTACTACAAACCTAGTTAGACGTTTCATTTTTATATTCTTTTTTTTTAAACTGGTTTACTCACCTTCCCCTAGTTTCAGGACTCGGCAAACGATTGGGGGGAATGGTTTCGAGTCACAATAATAGACAAGTGTACAATAACGGACACCAGCAAGTGATACTGTTATACTGCTATTTGACATTAACCAACTGTAACAAACTAAAAGACTAACCAACAACTAAGTCACAATATACTAATAAAATGATAGCAATGAGTTTAAAACACCAGCTCTAGCAGAAGCAGATTTGTTTTGTGGCAATTCTGTAAATTCTCTTCTCTTGACTCTATGTACTGCATAATTATTCGTGAATAAAAGTTTAAAAAAAAAAAAGTGGCTTCTTTGCTGCACTCCTTGACACCAGGCCTTTCTCAAAGAATCTCCGCCTCACAGTGCGTGCAGATGCACTCACACCTGCCTGCTGCCATTCCTGAGCAAGCTCTGCACTGCTGGTAGCACGATCCCGAAGCTGAAACACTTTTAAGAGACGGTCATGGCGCTTGCTGGTCCTTCTTGGGCGCCCTGGAGCTTTTTTGGCAGCAATGGAACCTCTCTCATTGAATTCCTTGATGATGCGATAGATTGTAGACTGAGGTGCAATCTTTCTAGCTGCGATACTCTTCCCTGTTAGGCCAGCTTTGTGCAGTGCAATGATGACTGCACATGTTTCTTTAGAGATAACCATGGTTAACAGAAGAGAAACAATGATGCCAAGCACCAGCCTCCTTTTAAAGTGTCCAGTGGTGTGATTCTTACTTAATCATGACAGATTGATCTCCAGCCCTGTCCTCATCAACACCCACAACTATGTTAATAGAGCAATCACTGAAACAATGTTCCACTAGTGGAAGACCTGACAAAAAAAATTCCATGAGGAATATCTCTCTCTAATTCATTCTGCATATAAGGCTAATATTTTATATAAAAAAAAAAAATAATTCTAAATATTAATCATTGGCCACTTACCAAAGGTACACAAGATTACTACTAACCTACCAGGGTGCCCTATTACATCAGAGATTGACTCTCTGACCTGTAACTTGTCGCATTATATTGATCTATCTCTTCAAAGGTTGGTAACGGAACTTCCATTCAATATTAGGGACTCCAAAGGTTTGATTGCAGTTAAGAAGAATTTTGTTTGGAGGAAAGTTTTCGCACATTAGATATATCTTCCTTACAAACTTATATCCAACATGCCTTAGGGATTGAAGCCACCCAAGCAGGCAAACATTACATTTAGAAAAGTCACAACTAAAAAAATATTATTGCTCCAAACAAATTACAGAAAGCAGAAAAAAAAGACAAAGAAAAAGCTAGTGTACCTGGTGTTCAAAAATGTCAACACAAAAATTTTCTATGTTGTGACATAATAAAAAACAAGTCAATATTGTTTAAATAATACACTACAGGAGAAGTATTTAATATCAAACAATATTTATCTTGTGCTTCGAACTATGTTATTCATTTAGTGGATTGTGCCTGTGGCTTGCAGTACTTGTGGTGCACTATTCAAATGCTTAAAGTGTGTATGAATGGCCACAGGCACAAGACTAAAATAGGAGATCGAAAACAAAGTCTCTCTAAACACCTATATCTAGAGCACAAGAAAAACTTTGGAACAATTAGTGTCACCCCAATTGAACAGATTCCAATTTATACAAAGGAAGGAAATATTTCTAAATAGAAGGTAATCATACTGGATTTCTCAGATAAATACCCTGATCCCTCTGGGCTAAATGATGTGATAGACTTCATCTAATGAAATGTTCTCTAATGTTATCTGTTTTACATTCTAGTCTCCTCTAAAATGTTTTTTAAATCGGAAGCTTCTAAAAAATTTTTGGGGGATTTTAAATTTGACCTATGAGTACTTTTCAGTCGAGTGAGCTGGGAACAAAAAAGAAACAGTCTGCTTCTTTCTTTGATCCTCGGCGATTATAGTATAGTTTTATTTTGGTTGTTATAATTGGTACCCCTAATCTTCAAACTATGCACTGTCTTAAAACATTTTCCGGGATTTGCCCCTCTTTTTGAACCCTGCTGGCATCCGTATAGGTCATGGTAATGGTGGCCCTTGTAACGTTTTAAACCTATTGGGATGCTGCACAGGATTT
Source organism: Engystomops pustulosus (assembly GCF_040894005.1). NCBI lineage: Eukaryota > Metazoa > Chordata > Amphibia > Anura > Leptodactylidae > Engystomops > Engystomops pustulosus. The sequence continues at coordinate 205,584,544 of NC_092412.1, read as the reverse complement.
GAGCCGTTTTGGAGTCCTGTCTGGGGTAAATAAGATGAAGTTGCACCTTTTGGAAAAAACCTTGGCAATGAGGTTGGGTTTTCTGTGGAATCTGTAATGATTGCGGTGTGTTGAGTGTTTACAGCAGCACTCCTCATTTATGCCACTATATGTGCTTATGTGTTTTAATATTTTGCTTCAAGTTTTGCTAAACATTAAGTCTATAAATGAGTAATAAGAATAAGGTTTTTTCTTTTTATTGATGTTTTGTTTTTAAAAAATATATTTGTTGTGAACCGAGCCCTGGACATCATGTCACCAGAAGTAGTCATGGATCCCGGGAATTAGCACTAGTGTTTGTATATATGGGAATACAAACATAGTATTTAAAAAGTTTAGTTTTACAAGCTGGACTAGATTTAAGCTCTATGTCATTGGCAGAGCCTTAAGCCTCTAAGATACCAGAAGAGTAAAAACAATTAAAAAAATGACCTAATATAAAAAAAACGGCCTTTGAAAGAAATTGTAAAGTGGCCTGTAAAAATGTATGTTCTTGTAATAAGATATTGTTTTAGCCCCCACATTTTTATTTTTGCTAAATATTAACCCCTTAAGGACGCAGGGTTTTTCCGCTCATTTCTCGCTCTCCAACTTCAAAAATCCATAACTTTTTCATTTTTATGTGTACAGACCTGTGTGAGGGCTTATTTTGTGCTTAACAAATTTTACTTTCCCGTAATGTTATTTATTTTAACATGCCGTGTACTGCAAAGCTGAAAAAAATTTCCAAATGTGGAAAAATTGAAAACTTGTGGGCTCAGTTTTTTCGACTTTGACTCTGCACTCAAAATAACACCTCAGCTTTATTCTTTGGTTCGGTGCGATCGCATTGATACCAAATTTATATAGGTTTTATTGTGTTTTAATACATTTTCAAAAATTAAAGGATTGTGTACAAAAAGAAAAAAAAAATTTTGCCATCTTCTGACGCTAATAACTTTTTCATACTTTGGGGTACGGAGATGTGTGAGGTGTAATTTTTTTGGGAAATGAGGCGACGTTTTCATTGCTACCACTCTGAGGTCTGTGCGACATTTTGATTATTTTTTATTTCATTTTTTATATGATGTAAAAAGGTGTAAAAGTCGCATTTCGGACATTTGGGCGCCATTTCCTGTCTCGGAGGTAACCGTTTTTATATTTTGATAGATCGGGCATTTTGGGACATGGCGATACCTAATATGTTTGTGATTTTTACTGTTTATTATGTTTTATATCAGGTCTAGGGAAAGGGGGGTGATTTGAAGTTTTAATATTTTTTAGACCATTTAGGGTACATTAACCCTAGATGGTCAGATCGCTCCTACCATATACTGCAATACTTCTGTATTGCAATATATGGCATTTTTGTAGCACATTCATTACAATGAGCCACTGGCTCATTGTAACGAATCTGCAGAAGCCATGTAGCCTTGTGTCAAACGAAGACCCGAGGCTACCATGGCAACCAATCGCCGCCCCCCCCCCCCCCCCCCCGATGACGTTCGGGGGCCCGGCGATTGTAATAAAGATCGCGCCGCCGTCTTTTAAACGCCGCCGGTTATTAGTGGTGAGGGTTTTTTGCAATGTGCAAAAACACCCACCCTTGTATGAAGAGGACTCAGCCTACGGCGCACAGCGTTAAGGGGTTAACGGGGATAGTGCACCTACAATTTGTTATACAAGTGCTCCAGAATGAGGAAATGTCCAATTTGTGGTTGGAAACTATGACCGACCTTAAAAGGGAATGAGCACCACTTTGCTTTTTGCAAGGTAAAATTTTGTTGTAATAGTTTTAGTTGCTATGGTGCATTTGCAGATGCGCTGAGATACAAGAATAGTGAAAACACCAAAATGTGACCATATTTTAGGAACTACATCCCTCAATAAATGTATCAAGGGATGTAGTAAGCATTTTTACCCCACACATACTTTCTGAAAGGTAATGCTCAATACATGGTTCACAGAGAAAATCACAATATTTCTACTCCATTTTAGTACCCAATATTTTGCACCCAGATGATACCACTAAAAGTTAGCTCTCTATTTATTATGCCATGTTTCCTTATTTTGTTAACACCCTATATGTTGCCCTAATCTTTTGCATCAAAATACCATAAGGTTGAAAAGCGGCAATATAACCTCATTTGAATACTCACACACATCCGACTAACAACTGCCTAGGCTCTGAAATGAAATAGGAAAAAAAAGGGAACCTGTCACCAGGAACCTTATTTTCACTAAAGACACGTTGCAGAAGCCCATCACACCTGCAGTTCAAAAATGCCTCTCTGTCTTTTATAAGCGTTTACATTACAACTGTTTGTTATAACTTACCTTGCACCCCGACAAAATCCTGGGGTAGTCACTAGGGGTGGGCTTTGGTTTGGATGCATTTCAAAAACCAACATGTTATTGTCTGTGTTACTCACTCCTCAGATCTTAGCCCCCACTTTTGTGCTCCTGTACAGCTCCCCGCACCACACATAACACATATCACTGATTGCTGTGTGCAGCCAGCGCCCTCTTGGACCCAGACGCAGGACTGCTGATGTCATTGCTCAGGCTCCGCCTGGGACATAGAGTGAGAGGCTGGCGACGCAGGATGGACCATGCGGTTTCAGGGAGCTCAGGTAGGTGACTATTATTGTATCATTTTATTATTTTTTTGGGCATGGCTATATACTACAGGGGGGGCTGGCTGACTGTATACTACAGGGGTCATTTTGTAGCAATGTATAATCTGTATATGCAGGAGGCACTAGCTGTTATCTTTGGGACATTATATTGACTGTGATTTTTTTTAGGGATGGAGTGTGCAGATGTTTTCCAGAGGCAACAGTCACTTGGGTGGCAAATTCTGAAGAGATAAGTCATGGCCTTGAGAAGTTTCCGTTACATTCTCTACATTATGGAAAAGGATTGGCAACAAGGAGGAAGGAAACTACAGGAAGAAGAGCGGTATAGATGAGACAAACACAGACATGAAATGGAAACAGCAGACTAGCAGTAAATGATGTCTGTGCCCAAGTGCAACCCAGATGTGCAGTATATTTAATGCTGATATTTATTGATGTATGTAGTAAATTAATTTTTGGTCTATATTTATGCAGGATATTATTATGTGCAGTTTATTCATTGCTGGTAATTATTTATGTGTGCGGCCTATTCATTGGTATCTATGCATTTGGTATATTCATTGCTGGTAATTATTTATGTGTGCGCTCCATTATTGTTGGCATAAGCATTGCATGTATTTTCACTGGAGGGACATATTTTTATTTTCCATGGAATCGCTTCCCTTCCCCTGTTTCCCCACTAGTTTCTCTTGTCAGTGTACCATCAGCACTTGGCCCTCTCCCTCACAGGATATCCTGCAAGGTACTACAAGTCATGTGAAGTGCTGAAAAGTAGCTGCAGGTGGAACAGTGACCAGCAGTGCAGTGTGAGAAAAACAAAGCTTTTCAGTGTAAATACAGTATGGGTTACACTATTAAAGGGATTTTACTTACACTGGAATTCCTATTTGTGGCCAACCTCTTTCAGCCATTTGTAGATACACCAGCATTGTAGCAAAAGTTGGTCGTGAACCAAAAGAACCTCACAAGTTTTATCGTGTGCCACCACAGTTGCCTCGGTAAGGAAATAATTTTGGAAATTTGTGTACCATTTGTAAAAGACCATGGAAGTCAAGTCTTTTTAAGTAATTTTTTCATTTTTTCTTTTGGTTTTCTCTTTGTATCTAGTTATTTTTTGGATTTGTATACTTAATTTGATATCTTCTTTTATGTTTTTTGTCTTCACAAATTACACTATATTTATTACCTTAGTCACTGCGTGTTAACAAAATCTGTTATTGGCCTCTAGGCAGCCCAGTTCTAGAAGAAGAGCACAAGAAACCTCTGCAAAGAGAATATTGTGAAAAGAACATCTTAACTTGCTCCACAGGGAATAAACTACACGCTCACATTCTTGTCTTCTACAGAGAATGTTGGTCAATCAAGGCTGCAGTTCATGAAATTACAGCATATATATTATGTAGAGTATGTGAATTCCTTTTGAGTGCACAGAACCATGGAATTAATGGGGCTCAATAAATAATCATAACACTGCAAAAATACACATCTAATAGTAAACAATAAATACAAAATACTTTTATTTAAAGACACACATAAATTAAGCAGCAGAGGACAAATCATAATAACTAACATATCTGTATACAGAAAACAGAAAAATAGTTTTATGGAAAGTGTGTAATGTCTGCATGTTAAGGGGCATTTCCAGTTTTAACATGTTACCTACAAAAGAGAGAAAATTACATTGGTGGTTGTCCAGGAGATGAGACTATCACTGAGGCATTTAAGAGGTTATTTTGCTGTAAAAAGAAGAAAGAAGATATACTTAAAGGGGTTATCTGGCTGTAAAAAATTACTGAGGGCTGGAGTGTGCTAGTTAAACATAATAAACGTGTACTTACCTCCTCCGGTGCCGCTGATGCCCCGCGGCACGGTCCGTTTAATCCGTGCACCTGTTTGTTTACAGGGGCACAGAAGCGGTGCACAGGGAGCTTCCGGTCCGGGATCTGGCCGGCCCTATCTCTCAGCTTTGTAAGCGCTGGGAGATGGTGTCGGATGGGAGCTTCCGGCCGACCGGAAGCTCCCTGTGTGCCCCTTGTATACAAACCGGAGCACAGAGGACACGGACCGCGGCGCGGGACATCGGCAGCGCCGGACGAGGTAAGTACATGTTTATTATGTTTAACTAGCCCACCCCAGCCCGGCCCTCAGTATTTTTTAACACCCGGATAACCCCATTAACTCTGTCCAGTGCCCTGGTCCAGTGCTGTGTCTCCCGCCACCACCAGTCTCAGTATGTATATAGACGCAGTGATGTAGCGCTCTCCCACAGAAGCCATTACGTGTATAATACTTATACAGGATGCAACCAGGACCTAGAGCAGGTGCATGCTGTGACCATGACACCACTGCTGCGCCTCTGTATACATACATGGCAGTGATGGGAGACACATGCTAGGGGGTGTAACCATAGCTTCTTTCTTGTTCTTGTACTGAGCCTCCCCCACACCCGTCTTTTAAAAAAAAATTGCCAGAACAACCCTGTAAATGAATTGGTGCAGTCATTTTGTAAATGACCAATTACCTAAAGTCTATTTGTTTCTAACTTCTACAATAATGTCCACTTCCAAAATTGGAGAGAAGGAAATGGTCTAGAATAAGACACTGTTATGGTTTTCACTGTCTAGCCTCCGCAAATGCAAGAATATATTAAAACTAGAAAGCTCCTTTAATTTAACAGGCAACAAGAATTTTCACACCATGTTATACAACACTTCAGATCTTGTAGAGCTTGAATTTATTGCAGGTATATAAAATAATAACACAAGTAGGTCCCTTCTCACACAGAAAAATAAAACATTTGACAAAATTAAGGATTTCTATTAGAAAAAAATAAGTTCACAGTATAACATTTGTGTCAATTTGTAATGCACATTGCAATTTGTAGTACATATGAATGAGTTTGCATGATGGTGTACACTTAAAATGGGGAATATCACTAGAATATTGCCTGGTGGTCTTCATCATAAATTATGTATTATTTAGTAATTTAGTGATAAACCATGAAAACATAATATAAATGTAGTGAATGGTGGACAATCTGACATAACAGTGCACATACACACCATATACTAGATAGAAAAATAATGTATATATGTATTAACTGAAAAATATAACAAAGTTAAAAGTTGCAACTTATTAATTATTCATCAAAGATATTACATGTTGTGTCTATTGATCGGATGACGGGGTTGTGTCTGGTTAAAAGTATAGTAAACACAGTTATATACAGTGTAGCTTGTTTTATATCATAACGATGAGTCATGAAAAATGTGTTGGTTACTTTGTAGCAATGTCCTGCAGTTTATCATTTTAGCGGACAAAACAATAGGCTGATCACCCTTACGTGGCCCACAGAGAAACACAGGCATCTTGATGACAGTGGTTGGAGCATGTAGCAGTCTGCAGCTGTCTGTACCGTGATTTATGGCTTGTGTTATGTAGCACAACATTTTAAGCACAGTGCTAGCATTTTATTGGTAACAGCTTCAATAAACTATATGTGATTTCTAAAAATAAAATAACTGAATCCATTTTATCTATACTTTTTAATTTTTTTTGGTTGATATGATGATTAATTCTGCTTAGCTGTAACATTCATCAACATAATAGAACTGACACAATAAAGAGAGACACTTAACAATGAAGAATGAATACAAACACATCCTTGGTCCGGAGCTTTCTTCGTAATATTATTTGCAATCCTATACAAAGACGATCATTCTCCATCACAACATAGACAAATCGGTTTTAAGTGTCCCAGCCGCAAAAAAGCTAAAAAAAAAAGACAGAAACATAAGTAAATTATATACTCCACAGAAGATAAAGAAGACAAAGGCTGTATTTTGAAATTCAGAAAAGTAATGTAGTACTACAGTAGTTCTAAGGCTATATTCACACTGCCGTTGCCCGCCCGTACCGTACCGTAGCGGGCAACGGCAGTGTACGGGGAGAGGAGGAGGAGGTGAGCGCAGCCCCTCTCCATAGCAACCTATGGCGCACGGCACCGTATTACGGGAAAAGATAGGACAGGTCCTATCTTTTTCCCGGGTACGGCACCGTATCGCTCCCGTAGGGTGCCGTGCGCCCATTGCTGCCTATGGAGGACATATATCGGCCGTATATACGTCCCCCATACGTTAGTGTGAATGTAGCCTAATACTGGAAGAAAAGTCATTAATATACTAGTGCCTAAAAATAAGTCCTGAATGACTCAACTACACACACAGACTTCTTGCCTTTATTGTGACAATGGTTATTGTCAATTGAAATCAGGATCATCAGGCTATTTATATGCAGTCATTTAGCTTCACGTTTTGTTGTTGACAATGAACCTTTGTCCTTAACCAGAAAAGAGTGCCACAATCGTTGCATGGCGGCGGAGAGAGTCCCCACGCATTCTGCAGTTCACCAAGGATTCCTCAGGGTTGCCTCACTGATGTGTCTGTTGTGAGAAACTACCAGCAAATCTGGTGAACAAAGAGAACTGATGCATGTGCACCAAACCAAACTGCATGCTTATTGTTAACTGTGGTCTACATTATGCCAGGGACAAAAATATCTGCGTGCAGCTCGCACAGTCATGAAAGATATGGCACTTAGGGCTACTATTTACTGCAAAAGAAAGGTGGACAGAAGAGATAACCCAAGAGTCCATGGTGTTCAATGAATCAGGGGAATGTGTTTAGGAAAATACAGGTAAGGTATAATTAGTAGCAAACACAACAATAGTAATAAATGTTGTAGAAGATATATGTTATTCCATACACCTTTCTAATTTAAATATACATATTAGTAGTTTAAACAGTGGGAATGCATCAGATGTGCACACTAAATAATGGATAACCACTTATTTAAATACAGAAGTAGGTGCCAGATGTGCACAATGAGTAATGGTTGGCATATGATGCTTATGTGCATGCTGAGGATTTCCATTAAAGGGAACCTGTCACTAGATTTTACCCAGTAAACTATTAGCACTCACATATAGAGTATGAAATGTTCTTTCTTAAATTCCCTCTTAAATGTGAAAGCTCACCCATTTACCTATGAACAAAATGGATTGTCATTTTCGACATCGCTATTTTCGGTTCTATAGTACTGTGAAGAACAAGGGAGATTCACATTGTCCTGTTCATCAAGCCACCCATATCCCTTACGTCCCCCCAGCCTCAGCTTAATTAGCCTAATTGAGCAAGCTAGAGTGTTATCTAAGGCTGCAGAGGAACTCTGTGTTGCTGTGTTTTATCTTAACCTGTGTTGCTCTTTTATCTCGATTCTTGAACCTCAACTTATCTGTCTCAGTTATATACATGCTACAGGGTTGGTTCCTCTCCCTATGTTACGGACCGAGCTTATATTAGAGGAGAACTGGTGGAAGCTTAATTGGGTTAATAAGGTTCTGTTTCACTGAGACTAGTGAAAGGCATCTTGTAGCCATTCAGGGTTGAGATATATTGTTGTGCCATATCCGGAAGCTGTGAGGACAACTTTAAATCACTTCCTGAGCCTCTCAGAACCTGTGCGTTCTGAGAGTATCTAAAAAGGATAATTAAGTGACCTTGTGTACCTTACAGGGGTCTGAAATGTCACGGTTTCCTTCACAAGTACCTACAAATATGCTTTTATCATTTGAAATATAACAAACTAATCTTTATTGTACATCAGGCTTGGTTCTGTGAATTGCATAACCGGAGATACGGGAAGTTAAATAAATAGCCCAGAACTGGTTATTTATCTGCAACTATTATTCCTGGCTATGTCTGACTACCTGTAGCACAGGTTCTGTAGCTCAAAAAAACACAAGCCTGATGAACCGATCTGAAAGATGAGACTCTTATCTTTAATATGACACCAAATGCATGTTTCTATGTACTACAGAGCCAAAGATAGTGGCATCTGAACCTCCACGACCCTTGCAGCCTCTAAACTTGGCTCAATGGAGGGTTAATATACTGGGGTTATATACAGTAATATCATATAGTTTTAACAGTAGTTTAAACATTTAAGAATCTACCGTTTGATTTTAAACTCACAGCCACTTTTAAAGATGTAATCTTGAAAATAAGCAGTGAGTCAGTGTCACATGCTTCACAGTGAGCAATCCCCAAATACAGCACAGCTTACTATATATTGGTGTCAGAAGTTGGCAAGTATTTCCTTTGAAGAGGAAAACACTGAATGAGAGATTCAGCATTAGATCTTTTACAGAAAACAAACATCAATACTAAACAGACAGTCCCTGGGTTCTGTACAAGTAATGCTCTGTAGGTTTGTCCTTAACTTGAATTTGTATGTAAGTCAAAATTGGTATATTTTGTACATGTCAAGTGTGCATGTGTGTGCCCTTAGGTCCCTAGAGCTACACCTTAGTATATTTACATCATGTTATACAGGTGGCCCTAGTGTAAATTAAATTTAATAAAAAGGTAAAAGAAATATCACAAAAATGTTTTTGCATCTCTCAAGTTATATAGTCACCTTGTTCCCTTGGTGCCTGCGGTTTTTATACCCCAGGTTCACTGCGCAAGCACCGTAGACACGCCACATGTGCAGTGAAGCAGGGATACTGCCCTGTCTTCACTTCTCGCATCATGAGAGCAGGTGCCAGGGATCTCCTGGTGTGAGTCCAATGTGCCTCATCGGACTCTTATCTACTCTATCTTATCTTTTTCCATATAAAAAATTCTAAAAGGTCAATTAAGGACCCTGAATCACAGGTCCATAAGGTAAGGACTTTTTTGAGGGTGAAAAATTTACACAATTGTTTACATAGCCTGGCCCTAAACAAGCTTGTTACTAGGGGTTAATAAAGTTTTTTGAGTTGAGTACAAGCTGGCAAGTCACTAATGCTTTCTAAAGGTTTAGCTAATATCCCACCTCATGTCACTAGGCTTCTTGATAGTAGAGTATTGATAGTATTCTTGAAGTACCACTCCACTATATTGAATGTTGCTTTAATATAAACCAGTACATGAAGGTCATGACTATGAATCTAATATGCAAATATTCACTAATAACCAATTTTGTGTTCAGGAAAAAAGATGCTTATCTAGAATAAATATGCAAATATTCACTTATCAAGCTCATTATATATTCAGCACATATGAATATTGCAGTGAGAACGAGTCAGATAAACACATAAGAACAATCATCACCTGCTGCAGTATGAATTAGTCGCTTTGGCTTATGAAATCCTCTAAAATTACATAATATTTCATTACTCTGAGCAGTAGGAGAGAGAGAAAACGAAAGATGAAAATACAATATATTCCAGATTAAATTTTGGATTTGTGTTAAATTCTGTTTAGCCTTCCTATGGCCAAGTGAAATTTAATTACTAAGTTTTCATGTATTTTCTGATCTGGATTATACTTTGTGCAATAAAATGTTTTACTATACAATCATTAAAATAGTTAATCATGTAAAAACATACTCTGTGAGGGAGCTGTCTGGTGAAACACTTGTCAGGTGCGTGGTCCCTGTCCTTGGTCCATGCTATTTACTGAGGACATGAAGCTGTCAGATAAATGACCCCTGATCAGCTGACATTTGTATGTACTATAATGTGATTTTCTGGATGACCCAATACTATGAGGGGGAGTTCTTGTGATGAATTTTTTAATAGCTTCATCACAAATTATGGATTAAAGGGGTATTCCTATATATCCACAGAATATGTCAGAAATAGTTGATAGGTCTTGCCTGGACCTTTCTCAGGAATCAAAGTCTGCTCACCACCTTCCTGTAGCTGGGGCTGGACGGAGAGTGTGCTGTGCATGTGTGGCCACTCTCCATTCATCTCTCTGTTAGTGTGGATTGAATAGTCTCTGCTATTTTCTTAGCTCCCATAGAGTTAAATGGAGAAAGAACATGCACGTGAAAGGTTTGGGTCCCACAGGTAGGACCCACATCTATTTATTACATATCCTATGGAAATGGATAGATGCGTAAAAAAAAACATTTAAGTTTTTTATTTTCTTTAGAGATATTTCTGTGCTAATGTATGGTAGATATTTCTGCATATAAACTTAAAGGGGTATTCCCATCTGGGCATTCACATTTAATTAAATTCTTCCATATGTAAACAGTTCTGCAATTGGATGTTACCAAAAAAAATGTTCCTGTGTGAAGATAATTCCTCATAAATGTAGCAATGTTGTCCCTTAGAAACGAGATAGCTTCCTCGGATACGACCACCTTACATTTTGGCAGCGGTGGCCAGACATGCGCTATTGACTCCTGTCTGACCTCCTGGCTTCAGCATTCATTACCACAGGACGACTGTAGGGTATACAGTAACTCTCGGACATTTAATATTCATTAACTTTTTGTTTCCTTGTGCAATCCCTCCAGTAGAGGTGGTCGTATCCAGGGACACAGTCTTGTTTCTAAGGGACCATATCACTACATTTATGAGAAATTTTCTTCACACAGGAACATTTTTTTAATAACATCTAATTGAAGAAATGTTTATGTATGGCAGATTAATGAAACTGAATGTGAATGCCCAGATGAGAATACACCTTTAAATACAAAGAAAAAAACATATTTTCATACCCCTAGATAAGTTCCATCTCCAATTCAGAATTCACTCATCTAATCGCTCTGATTAACCCCTCTAGAGCCTAATAGCGTGGGAGCAGAAGAAAACTGCAGCAATGTCTAAAGATGTTGCTGCAAACTCCGAAACTGCCTGATCTGGAACAAGTGAGAGAAGGACCCTGCCTGTGAGAACTCGCAATCTATATCTGAGGGAAGATGGAGACATGGGGTGAGGGAGCAGAACAGTTAATGTGTGTTCCAGGCAATCATGAACAGGTGGGTTTTCAGTAATCTCATCTATCTAATTAGTTTTTGGGATATAAAATTATCCAGTGGGGGATTTATTAAGACTAGCCCACCAGCTATAATAAATTTGCTCCATTGAGCCCTAGAGTCCAGCCAGTCACTTATCTGAAAAGGGGTGGGAAACTCTCCAAAAGTCAGGAATTCATTCCAAAATAAATTTGTAATAAATTTTATTACACATACATTGTTCAGATATACCCATTGTGATAATTTATATTCAAGAAAAATATACTTTTTAAACTGAATTTATTTGGATATAAAACCACAAGACCTCATTCAATAGATTTTATTACTATACTAATTTATTTCCATACGATTATGTTATGCATCAATTTATCTACTAAACCAATATCTCTAACACAATTTCTAAATCCAAGGATCATAAGTAAATGCAACTATTAACATAACTGTAAAAGTTTCCATTCCAACTAAATGAGAACCAATGGAGACATACCCATATAATCATCCTCTAAACTTTCAGCTGTGTAAAGTTACCTGGTTCTAATTGGTTCATCTGTACTAATTGGTTTCAAGTACATAATGTTCTGTAAGAAGATATTAATTTCCACTACCACATGAAACTGAGGTTGCTCTAAGGTCTTTAACTTTAGACACTATTATAATGAGCTAACAACTATATTTGGTTTCAGTAACAAAAGTCTTGGTAGCTAAACACTGGTACTGAAATCTTAAATCCTGTGCAAAAGTATTGGATCAGCACTGAGGCTGGATCTTGGCCACTAACTGATCACATCCTAAGAACAGGCCACTAATACAAATTTGTGAAAATATTTGGCAGCTGAACAGCCATTCAAGATGCCAGCACCGACCAAAGCAGTTCCAGGCGGGTTTCAGCTGTGTTTCACAGCGTTATTTTTTGTACCTTAGTTTTTTTTATTTATCCTGTTATATAACTTTACTTGAACCTTTCTAATAAAAAATAACTAAATGTTCAGGTGTTCCCTTTTGACCTATCAAGATGTAGATTTGGATACTATTAAAGGAAATCTACCATCAAATTAAGCATGGTAAACCTGGGATATTTATTTATTTCCTTCTAAAAATTAACTTTCAAAATTATGCCAATGAGCCAGAAAAGATTCAGGTGGTATTATTGGAACTCGTTTTGTGCTCCAGATTCACAAACTTCCTCTGCTACTATGAGATTACATCAGGTAGCGATAGAAGAGAGGAGGGGGAGATAGTCTAATAGCCTCTATCTGAAGCGCGGAGGGGCTTTGGCAACACCCCAAGGGGCCTTTATGGCTCATTAGCATAATTTAAAAGTTGATTTTTAGAAAGAAAGAGACTATGGATAACAATATATTTTGTGCCTGTTCTTGGTTATGGGTCTCTTTAACCCCTTCCCGACATTTGACGTACTATTACTGCATGGCGGGAGGTGCGTTCCCGCAAAATGCTGCAGGTGTCGGCAGAATTGCAGAAGCGATTTAGCTGGAATCGGTCCACCCCCCCCGCGGCGCTTGCCGAGGGGGGGTCCGCTGCTCCGATCGCAGGGCCTGCCAGTGCTGCGCGATCCTCCTTCCGGGAGGCGCAGCATTCTCAGTGTGTCAAATAATACAGTGTAATACATCTGTATTACACTGTATTAGGTGAAGAATAGCTTGAACAAGTGATCAGTGGATCGCTTGTTCAAGCTAACCTGTAAAAGTAAAGAAAAAAAAGTAAAAAACACTAATTTAACACACTTTTGAATAAAAAGAATTAATTAAATAAAGTTAAAGTCCCCTAAACACAAATATTCCCTATACACATCTAATAAAGTGAAAAAAAACCTGAAAATCACCAAAGAAACCCACATATTTGGTATCACCGCGTCCGTAACAATCTGTACAATAAGTCAGAATCATTATTGGACCCGTACGGTGAACGCCTTAAAAACAAAACGCAAAAAAGTTGCCAAAAATGTAAATTTTCATAAAATCTCTTCACAAAAATGTTCCAAAAAGTGATCAAAAAAAAGTTATGTGCACCAAAATGGTACTAATGAAAAGGACAACTCAACACGTAAAAAATAAGCCCTAAACTAGCACTGTCAACCAAAAAATATTAAAGTTATATCTCCGAAAAGATGGCGATGCAAAAACAAATGAGATTTTCTTTATATTCGTTTTTTTCCTGTAAAATTGTAAAATATATAAAAAAAACTATATAAATGAGGTATCTTTTTAGTGTACGGTGTACGACCCCCAAAATATACAAAAAAAAGAACCCAAAATTGACAATTTTCTTTTCCTCCATACATTAAAGAGTTAATAAAATCTCATCAAAAAGCTATAGACCCACTTAAGTGAAGTATTTGTAAAGTGCATCTCAGGTCGCAAAAAATAAGCCCTTATATGTCCAAATTGCAAAAAAAATAAAGATTGTATAGCCATTATAAAGTGACAATGCATAATCTGTTCTGAATGGCGCAGCTCCGCCCTCAACGCCCTGGCGAGTGCCCATACAGCAGGTTACCACCACATATGGGGTATTATTTTACACGGGAGAGATTGGGTATCAAATTTTGTGGAGCGTTCTGGTATTTTATCCACTGAAAATTTGTACATTTTATGAAAAACACATTAATTTAGTAAAAAAAAAAATTAATTTCAAAATTGCATTAGATTTTGTTTTAACACCTGTAAACCAATTAAAGGGTTAACAAACTTCATAAATGTTGTTTTACGTACGTTAAGGGGTGTAGTTGCTATAATGGGGTAATTTATGGGGTTTTACTTTTATTTAGGCCTCTCAAAGTGACTTCAAACCTGAGCAGGTCCCTCAATAGCAGGATTTTGCTTTTTTTTATGAAAATGTAAAAAATCGCACCTAATGTTCAAAGCCCCATAACATCTTACAAAAATGAGAGTATGTATAAAAAACCATGGAGGTATAAAGCAGACATTCGGTGAATGTTAGTTATTACGTTTTCTGGTGTTATGACTTATGTGTGGAAAAACATTTTGAATTTCGAAAATTGAGAATTTTTCCAAATTTTCACCAAATATCAGATTTTCTCAGAAATAAATGCAAAACATACCACCAAAATTTTGACGTGAAGTACAATGTGACACGAGAAAACAATTTCAAAATCACTTGGATATGTTAAAACGTTCCAAAGTTATAACCACTTATAGTGACACAGGGCAGATTTGAAAAAATGGGCCGTGTCAGGAAGGTGAAAAGTGGCTTCGGCGTTAAGGGGTTAATGCCTTTAAATTTTTGGGATTGTCCATGTGATTTTTTTTTTTGTGAGTTTGGTTACCAAAATTATTTTTACACAGCATTAAGGAAGTATGTTATAAAATGTAGGCTTGCAGTTTGTAAAAATACAAAATATATTTATTTTTTTAGCAATCATATCGAATTTCTAAATGAATGTTCCCTTTTTTTACTCTATTTTTACATATTTTATAAAAACACCATTACTATACTATAATTTACTATTTTCTATATATTTTTATAGTCTGTTTTCCCATTGCACAATAGTCCCAATATGTCCCATTATGTCCACCAGTGTTTCTTGAGGATTGGTTTCTTTCTACCCAGGGTTTATGTGATTATTCTGCAACTGCCCCTATTTGTTAGTGCAGTGTAATAAAAGAAAAGAAAAAAGGGTAGTTAAAATAGTTATAAACATTTGTCAGGGGTTGGTAGTGTCTGACCTCATCCCACTTGCTTACTCTTTGTTACTGTACTTTATATATACGTTTTGGGGTGACTGTTACTTCTGAAAATTTGTCTGCAGAGAATGGCAAATTACTGTACAGGCTCCTCTGTCCCTAGTGCCTTGCTATGATTAGTTTCTTTGCTGAAATAATAAATGAATGACTTTAAAACAGTAAATATATTTTTAAAAGTTTAATTATTATTACATCCAGTATAGTCAATTCGTTTTGTGAAATTCTCCTAAATTTCTGGAAACCTGTTTTAATAAAATGGATATAGCCTACTTTTCATTACAACCTTGAATGTAATGATTTGATGCTGTAATTATAGTTTTTAACCTTTCTATACAGTGTGAAATTACTGTCACATTTATTTTAATATATTTATGGTAAATCTTTTTACCATATTCATACTTACTGTAAAAAATGTGTATTGTGGCTATCTGTCTGATAGTATCTCTTCTTGGCAGGTGATGACTCTTTGAACAGTATCGGTAATAAGTGAAAGCAGTATATATCAGATATAAATGGACTCCAGAATATAGTAAAGTGTTGGAGGAAAGACTTTCATTATACATGTACTTATGAAAGGAAGCAGCACGAAAACACAGGGTCAAATGTTCCTGAATGCGATATTTATATTATATTTGATATAACAAGACAATGCTGCCTACAGGTAATGGCTTCTACATATGTGTCCCTGCTGTAAACTAAGATAACACACATCAAAATCAGACAGAATGCTGTTTACGTGTCACCCCAGGGGGAAATGAGAGAAATTGCTTCTTTCAAGTTTAAATGATACTTTTACAGCTTAGTTTCATAATCTGCCAGAGGGAAAGTAAATAATTTAAAAAAAATGTTCATGTATTATTCCAATAGTGATGTTTTGATTACTTATTTAGCTTAAATCTAAAGCAGACCAAATTCATTTTTATGCCATTGTAGCAATCTGTTTACTGTCATGCCTTAAATGGAGTCTATCACTACCTACATTACTTCTCCAATGGTAAAAACTTTATTGTGTGGGGCATTTAGACTTACCAGCGAACTGTCATTGGAGATAATTCTGCTTTTATTGTAAGCAAATAAGCTTCTTGTGTTCATTTTGATGCTTTTAGAATTAGTAGACCCCTTGTTGTTCCACTAGACTACAATAGATACCAACCAAAGGCAAACATTAATTGAAAGCTAATCTAAAATATTGATAGTTATCAATGCATACTCTATATGTAAACAGTCACCCAGATTTATTAGCAAATTGGCAGTCTAATGAGATTTAGGTTGGCTTCATATGACCTAACCTTTTCTACAGGACCGGATTATAGGGAGGGTTCCAGGGGTGTGCACCCTGGGTCCCCCATCACTTTACTCATAAGGGGGCCCCCACCAGCAATTTCTGACAGTCAGCTCACAGCTGTGAGCTTACTGTCTCTGGGTGTGATGTATACGCCAACACAATCCATGTGCTCCTGCCTCCAACCTGTGACAGTAACTCACAGCTCCATCAGTGACATTATGCCCTCCCATACTGAATCGCATTTTGCATACAGATTGACACCTGATTTCCCCCTTAGTACACAACACTGGTTGGCTGAAGTGGTTTCCAGCCAAGTACTAGCCAATCTGTGTTATGTTTACTTCCTCACAGCCTAGTAGGAGAGAGAACTCTCAGGGAAGCAGTGGCACATAGGACTAGCATGGCAACTGAGGCTAGACATCAGTTCTAATTAAACTGCTACTGTGCCAGCTAGGCTAACATGTAAGTAGAAGAAATTTTTGAATATTAATGATAATTTAGAATAGTAATGTGTACCACTGTCCCTGCTGCAAATATTGGCCTTTCTCTGCAGACAAAGCTTCAGAAACCAAAAGATTTTGCGCCAAGGGGACTCCACTGATCTGAATCTCTATAAACAAGACTCACAGGGGCAGATTTTTGAGCTAAATCATATAACTTATTATCATGATTTGAGTTACTCTTTATACACTTAGATACACTTAGAAGTACATTTTCCAATTTCGCTGAAATTTATTTGTGTTTTTAATGGAACCTTAAAGGGAACTTGTCATCAGGACAATGCCACCTCCCTGGGTCATGAAAGACATTATCCAGAAGGTGTTTAGCTGCTTGATGACATACTGGCAGTGGTTAATTAGGTCAATTCCTGCTGGAAGGTTCCCTTTAATAAATATAATTATGTAAAAATGAATATTATTTTATTGATTAGACACAAATTTTAATTGTCACCTGTAAAAACTGAACTAGGAGCTGCCTACTAAAGTAAGCAGCTCCTAGGGCTACATCAGATGTAGCAGTGTTATACTGTTATTATGTTTATATAATGAAAAATCTGTCCATGGTCATGTGATGTCACACAGGTGCACAAATTGTTAGTATGACAGAGAGTAATCAGAGCTGTTTGTTACAATGAGCCGTGCACCTGTATAACCATGGGCAGATTTCCTGTGCATTGGAAGCTTTCTATAGATGACAGCAAGCAAAGATCTATAGAACCATGGGGAATTCAGAAAAGGATTTCACATCACAGGTGTGCCCTGTTAGGTTTAATAAGTAGGATTACTTGCCTTATAAATGGGGATGGGACCATCATTTGTGTTGTGCATACATTTTATAGCCATGAACTGAATAATAAGATGTGTCCAAACTTTTGGTCTGTCCTGTACATTGGAAAATTGTAGAAATTTCCATTATACTAACCTTCACCCAAATTTCACTGTCAGTCCATCTTCTTTCAGATACAAAGATATTCAAAATTTACAAAATAATATCTATTTATATAAAACCCATAACATCACTAAATAAATTAGTTTTAAGAAAGTTTTTCCCTTGAAAGGAACAAATGTTGTGATAAAGAAGCCGTAACAAAACCTCAAATATTTTAACCACTGGTGTTATTGGCAGAGTTTACATGGAAAATAAACTGTGTCACTGTTTATACCTTAGGTGTTGCATTTTAGCAATAGTCATGGGGATAATCTCAAAGCTTCCTCGCAGATAAACAGGTCAGCTATGCGGCTTTTAGACAAGAGTTTCTTTTCATTTGTTATGGCATCTTGGCAACCATTAAATTGTATGACACCCTGAGTGCGTGTTATGTGACTATAAAAGGTTATTAGGTGATCCCTAGAAAAAAGGTGTAGTTTGTGCCATCTTGATAACACTCATGCTGTGAGACTGGCTTTTATGTCTGTTTTGTGCTACAGAGTCTATAAATTGTGACTTACCAAATAAACACAGCAAGAACAACTTGTGCATTACCTAAAAAGAATGTATCACCTATATTGTTTTACTACTTTTTTGTTTACCACTAAGTCCTTTTTTTATCTTTTTTTAAATAGTATTTTTTTAATCAATATCATGTATATCAATTTAGAGATATGTTTTACATGGATTCTAGCCAGCAATATTCTATGGTTTTTGACATCTATGAGATAGTTGTCTAGTGATGTACTCTGACATGTGAAGAGGTCCTTTCTAGAATCCCCTCTTTTATGTGAAAGCTATACCTTTTCACCTATCAAAACAAATACTGTCAAATTCACATGGAAATGAGCAGAGAAGAGTAATCTTTTGCCCTGAGAGAAGTTACTTATAGAGGCTGGAGAAAGAGCATCACTTCCGACATTTCCATCATCGTTTATTATAGTCTACATAATAAAGATAAAAATCTCATATTTTTGATTGCAACAGGCTTGTAAATCTGGAAGCTACAGAAACAGAGATCCAGGCAGTTAAAGAAATAGACAAGAACATTGGGCAGTTCTTTCTGATGCATACTTACCCGCACTATAGCCCATTTCTGCCAGACAAAAGCAGCACCTGCTCAATTTAAGACGACCTGTCTCCTGGGGATGTGTGGACCCCCAGTAAATAAATTAAAATGTACCTGATATGAGATCATTTTTAATATTGTGTTAAGGGCAATTTTGTGAATTTATTTATGTATTCTATTAGCACTTTCTTCTAACAGATCAGTTTAGCTGTAGGCGGTCCGTGAATTACAGATCAATCGCACTTCTAGCAACTGGTGGAGGAGTGGGGACAGCCTGCAATAGCTAAAACTACTCCAGGTTGTAACCATGGGATATGCCATACAGATATCACCCTGCTGAGTCCATCCTAATTAGGCTGAGTGCTCCACAATACATGCAAATTTATAATAAATTGTGTTTGCAGACATTTGTTTTATTGCATGTGCTAGGCAATAAAGCTAATTTGCAAACATGGGCCTACCCCTTTAACTAACCCACCATTGGCCTTTGTATTAAAGCCACTCTCTCCAACCTAGATTAATGTGCTTTCTACCTCTAGCTGCTTCTTGGCTCCTAAAGGGGTATTCTGATCTGGACATTAATATTTAATTCATCTGAAAAATTCAAATATTTCTTCAATTGGATGTTATTAAAAAAAAGTAACAATGTGAAAATCTTTCCCATAAATGTAGCTATGTTTTTACCTAGAAACTAGATAGTTGTCACTGGCAGCAGTGGCCACACATGCGCTATTGAGACTAGTCTGACTACCTGGATTTAGGGATCATTACCATGGGATGGCTGTGAGATATGCATTCATTCCCAGGCCATTTCATATGAGCAAACTGTTTCTTTATGCAATCACTCCTGTAGCAATGGTGGTATCCAAGGACTAAAATATTGTTTCTAAGGCACAACATGGCTATACTTATAGGAAATTATCTTCATACAAGTACATTTTTTCAATAACATCCAACTGAACAGATGTTTGTATATGGCTGATGAAATAAATTTAATATGAATGTCCACATGAGAACACCCCTTTCAGTAAAGCTGCTGTTTGTGATCTCCTACAACTATTGTATTAGCATTTATCTGCATACTAAACTTGCTTTAGTGCTTGACTACACTTTCGCATTATACTACAACTGTTGCCATTTATCTTTGTACTGATCTCACGGTTTACAAGGAAGTAGGAAATCATATAAAGAAAGCAGCTAGAACTAGGGAAACAGGGAAAGGAAAACTGTCCCTTACTCTAAAGCTAAACTAGTCCCTGCCTGCGGTTAGCTCCAGACCAACAACTTTTCTCTCTCATGAAGACCTTTCCAGATAGTTGGGAAAAGGACTAAAGGATACTAGGGTCTGGTATACTGAATTTGGGAGCCCCTAACGAAACAATTGCTGAAAGCAATCCCAGAATTCACACAAACACACAACCAAGACTGAAAACAGGAAGAAGGGGAATAGAACGGACAAGAATAGTGGGTAAATAACCAGAGCAGGTACAAATACACTCACTAGAAAATAAACACAGACAAATGGGAACAGACAGGAAAGTGGTGAGTGAATACAAGAGACAAGACAAACTTCATAGAATCTTTCACCACAGTCAAAGAAACAAGCTACATAGTAAGTAAAGATATTCCTACAGAACAGAGCCAGGGATAAGCTGCAGATACAACAATACCCAGCAAATAATGAATGACAAAACCAGCATTAAATGGAGACCGGCCACCCCTGATAGGATAATACAAATGAACACAGCTGAGAATAAAAAAGACCAGCAGGTAATGCAGAAACACCAACAACAAAAAGGCAAGTACAAACGATCCAGCTACATAGCACAATGGTAGAGAACCAAAGGACACCTGTTCAAGTCCTGACAACTGATAATAAAAGATTATTATTGACTGCTCTTTAGGAAACTCCACCCTCCACATTGTCATAGCCACATGAATCCTAATGTGCCCTCCATGCCTGGACAATTCAACATATTAGGTGAATGATTGTGACAATACCCTTACATCTTTATTATGGTCGGAGACATATATGAAGACATACCTCAAGCTTATCACCTACTGTTGTACGCAGTAAGCTTCCATACTCCCTCTCACCGTGACTAAAGTTGGCCAGTATTTTGGTGAAAGCTTATGCTGATAATGTAGAGCTATATGAGAAAAATACAGCCACCAACATTATACAGAAATTGATGTATTGTGTAGCATAGAACAAAGAGTCTAAAGTCATAAAATTTTGATATACCTTAAATTCAGATTGGAATTAGCAATGGGCTTCTGAGAGAGAATAAACCAGGGACACAATTTGCATGAGGTTTTTATGCTTTCAATGTATTTGTTTAGCTATTCTCTATTACAACTGACACATGGTCGGATTTCATAGGGTGTAAAGGTATTTTCTATTTTGCTTCACAACTCATGAGTTTCTATAGATATTATAATGTGATGATGCCCAAGAGGCATAGGTGTTAAAATGAGAGTTTCTACCCTGCCAACGAGAACGTTAGTAGCCTGAAAACCTTTCCTCCATGTTTTTCTAAGTTTCTGATATTACTGTACAGTGGAAAACATGGAGGCATGCCAGCAACATTATTAAAAAGTGGCCAGATGGGAGGTCCAATTAAATATCCTCATTACCATTCCAAATGCTTTGTTATTTAACATCTTTGCAATGTATTCCCTAGCTATTCAGCATGTTTCACTTTGACTTCGGTCAAAGTCACAAGAGGTTACAGTATTATTTATCTAGTTAATTGTGGATGTTCGTATTGTCACCTTTAGTTAAACTTTAGCACAACCCTATTTTGCAGGTCATAAAATAAACCGTTATTGTTTGATTTACAATTACAATACTTTGTATATAAAGGCCTCTGGACAGATTGCTTGATCTGAACCTATTATTTGATAAACATGCTAAAAATGAAATGCATTATGGAAGAAGAAGTACCAAAGTCTTATTTAACATATTCCTACCCTGTTCTAAAACACAATATCATCGTCCCTACAAGGATTTAAAAATATGTAAACTAAAAGGTTTATAAATTAACAAAATGAATAACTTTGAATATAGATAATACATTGTTATATAAATAAAACCCCACACTCACACATTACATACCTAACATGATGAACACTGTGAAAGAAAGAAATAAGACTGTAGTGAGATTTGTTGTTTCGTCACTTATAGGAGCATAACTACCATCATAGCATGTATAGTGGATTCTATTGGCCCCTTGGTGTTTGAGGACTGGGAATTTGAAGGAGTCAAGCATCAATTACCCTGTATGTAGTACCTCTTCTACAGGAATGAGCTTCTGGATAGTTGCATTTGCCTCCTAATTTTGTAGATACCTTCATGCAGAAAGTGTACACGGTACAAAATAAGGACCATAAAGGTTATTTCAGTACGAAACATTAATTCTACAGCGAAAACTATCTTACTGTTAGTAAATATCCATCTTATCCATTGCTGTGTGAGACTCCCATTGTGCTTATAGATCATCAGGAAAATCCCCATATACCACAATCAAGTAGTATTGCAGTATGTGGCAGCATCCATTAGAGCCCCTAGGGTTCAAGTACCACAGGTGGTCTAAAATTACAGTAAACACTGTAACACAAAATAATGCAAAATGTCTGAATCTACACTCTTTTGCCATTTTTCAACACAATTTTTTATTAATATAATGTGATCAAAATTTAGTACAGTCTCGCGGACTCCCATCACACTACTGAACAACACATAAAGACATGGGGTCCATGGCTTGAATTCAGGAACTCCCCAGACTTTCTCTCATTCTAATGAACCTGGGGTATATGCCTACACTCAATCTCGGAACAGAGACGCCTCTGCAAACCCCAAATCCCTCTCTTTCCTCCCCATAACTCTCCTCCCTCCCTCCTTAGGTTGAACTTGTTACACAAAGTTTTGGAAGATACCTCCCACTAGTTGAAGGGGAACTTTGAGTACATAAGCTAATCCGGATACTAGAAGTAAGCTTGGAATAGATCCAGTTCTACGAAAAGTGACTATAAGTCATTGAGTACAGGATTACATCATCCTTAATCACATCCCCTAGAGTATTTTTGAAACAAAAATGTTCCTGATGGTACAATTCTAACAATGTATATGTCTCACAAATGGAACAAACTTATGTCATGCAAGTGTATTTAATATGCTTTTTCATGTCCCCACGCCTGCATGCGCGAGAAGTTATTTGTGTGATATATTGTGCTTTACATGGCTAGATTTTGTATATCTATGTTATATTTTCTTCAATAAACCAGAATGATAAAAAAAAAAAAAGTTAGTACAGTCTCCAAAATGTTAGCAATGAAAACATCATCTCACCCTGCAAAAATTTACATCTCATACAGCTCTGCACACCAACATATGAAAAAGTTATTTGCCTCAGAATATGGTAAAATCATATATTTTTTTTAAATTTACTAAAACATAATTAAATCTATATAAATTTAGTATCTCTGTGATAAGAAACCTTGCAAGTATTTACGGTATGAGGGGGAGTTCAGCTGCAGAGCACACAGAGGCTGGGTCAGCCAGGTGAGGTATCCACATCTCCTACACTATCTGGGATATCTACTGTAGTATAGATGGTAGTCTGGGTAGATGGTTTCATGCAGTAAGAGAATGTGATTAGTTTTCCTAAATAGATGAATTACACTCACCGGCCACTTTATTAGGTACAGCATGCTAGTAACGTGTTGGACCCCCTTTTGCCTTCAGAACTGCCTCAATTCTTCATGGCATAGATTCAACAAGGTGCTGGAAGCATTCCTCAGAGATTTTGGTCCATATTGACATGATGGCATCACACAGTTGCCGCAGACTTGTCGGCTGCACATCCATGATGCGAATCTCCCGTTCCACCACATCCCAAAGATGCTCTATTGGATTGAGATCTGGTGACTGTGGAGGCCATTTGAGTACAGTGAACTCATTGTCATGTTCAAGAAACCAGTCTGAGAGGATTCCAGCTTTATGACATGGCGCATTATCCGGCTGAAAGTAGCCATCAGATGTTGGGTACATTGTGGTCATAAAGGGATGGACATGGTCAGCAACAATACTCAGGTAGGCTGTGGCATTGCAACGATGCTCAATTGGTACCAAGGGACCCAAAGAGTGCCAAGAAAATATTCCCCACACCATGACACCACCACCACCAGCCTGAACCGTTGATACAAGGCAGGATGGATCCAAGCTTTCATGTTGTTGACGCAAAATTCTGACCCTACCATCCGAACGTCGCAGCAGAAATTGAGACTCATCAGACCAGGCAACGTTTTTCCAATCTTCTACTGTCCAATTTCGATGAGCTTGTGCAAATTGTAGCCTCAGTTTCCTGTTCTTAGCTGAAAGGAGTGGCACCCGGTGTGGTCTTCTGCTGCTGTAGCCCATCTGCCTCAAAGTTCGATGTACTGTGCGTTCAGAGATGCTCTTCTGCCTACCTTGGTTGTAATGGGTGGCGATTTGAGTCACTGTTGCCTTTCTATCAGCTCGAACCAGTCTGCCCATTCTCCTCTGATCTCTGGCAGCAACAAGGCATTTCCGCCCACAGAACTGCCGCTCACTGGATGTTTTTTCTTTTTTGGACCATTCTCTGTAAACCCTAGAGATGGTTGTGTGTGAAAATCCCAGTAGATCAGCAGTTTCTGAAATACTCAGACCAGTCCTTCTGGCAACAACAACCATGCCACGTTCAAAGGCACTCAAATCATCTTTCTTCCCCATACTGATGCTCGGTTTGAACTGCAGGAGATTGTCTTGACCATGTCTACATGCCTAAATGCACTGAGTTGCCATCCTTGTGATTGGCTGATTAGAAATTAAGTGTTAACGAGCAGTTGGACAGGTGTACCTAATAAAGTGGCGAGTGAGTGAGTGAGTGTATAAGAGCATGTTTGAAGTTCATAATTAAATTACTTTTATGAACAGTACAAGATTAGGGATATAGAGTATATGGAGGGTATTGTCAGGATTTCAACCTGTGTTCTGATGCTTGGTTCTGTGTCTCCTTGTTTGCTGAGCCACTCAGCTAGTTGAATAGTTGTCTGCTGGACTATTGTGTTGAACCTACGTTATTATGCTACTAACAAACAAAGCTATTGCATGGGTAAATCCGCTAATCTAAACCAATGACATCAGCCTAAATAATCACAAAGACTTTATGGAATCCATGAAACGGATGTCCGATGAACCCAACAGAATGGTTATAGCAGAGACTATCATATTAGCATTACAGCAAGGCAGACGTTCTGTTGCGGATTATGCCATGGAATTCGGAAGATGGATTATGGATACTAGCTGGAATGACTCAGCAAGATTAGCACTTTTCAAGAGTGGACTTTTTAGCATTATTAAAGATGAATTAGCACAAGCGAAAGCACCCTCAGTTTTCTCTGAAGTTATTGATGATTGCATTCAGATTGATACTTGTCTAACTGAACGTCGACAAGAGAAATGGGGCTTTGCAAACCGCACAACTGGTCAGCACATTACCACATCACCACTGGGTTTTAAAAAGTCATCTGATCAGCAGTCTCATGAATCCTAACCAGAACCAATGCAAATTGATGCAATTCAGAAACGAGAGAATGTTGAGCAAAGGGAACATAGGTTTAAAGAAAATCTGTGCATATATTGTGGGAAATCGGGACACTCTCTTATAAACTGACCAAACCGCTCTGCAAATCACCCTCTGAGAACAGTGGCAGCTGTAGTGGATTCTGATGCATCCAATGAAGAGTCTTCTGCTTCAATGGGGGAACAATCAGCGGAGAGAGTGCCCATTATATATCAGTGACCCTTCAGGTTGAAAAGAAGAATAAGGACTCATATTACTTTATTCCCTTTAAATTACTGATCAACTCCATGTGGATCTCAACATCAGCTATGGTGGATTCTGGGGCTGGCGGAAATTTCATGGACTTTGGTTTTGTTCAGAAACATGGAATACATTCAGACATTCACCTATTTTGATGGAGACAGTAGACGGGTCCCCCCTGAGTTCAGGACCTGTAGATCATGAAACTGTACCTCAGGAGATTCTCATAGAACCTCAGCATTATGAAACTCTCTCATTTTTATTAATTGCCTCTCCACATTTTCCAGTCATCTTAGGCCTACCGTGTCTACAGGTTCAGAATTCTTACATCGATTGGAGAACCAAGGTGCTGAGATTCCCCACAAAAGACAAGGATGTCAAAGATCAACCTGAAATCCCAGTTTCTGCTCATGACAAGGAACAGCCACAGTTACCAACAGTATATGAGGATTTGAAGGATGTTTGTGATAAACAAGAACCTGAAAAACTACCATCTCACAGATCTATCGATTGCCAGATAAACTTGCTCCCTGGAGCACCCATACCATTTGGGACTATATACCCATTATCAGGATCGGAATTAAATGCCCTTAAGGACTTCATTGACGAGAACTTGAAAAAAGGGTTTATTCGGCCATCCTCCTCTCCTGCTGGGGCTCCTATATTCTTGGTTAAGAAGTCGGACGATTCATTACGGTCAGTGGTAGATTATAGAGAACTTAATAAAATTACAGTAAAGAACCATTATCCATTGCCTCTAATTCCCGAGCTAATGGAAAAAGTTCAACAAGCAAAGATCTTTACCAAATTAGACTTGCTTACAATCTATTTCAGATAAGGCTGGGGGACGAATGGAAAACCGCCTTTCGTACTCGATATGGACACTTTGAAAACCTAGTAATGCCATTTGGGCTCTGCAATGCTCTGGCTACCTTCCAACACTTAGCAAATGATATATTCAGAGATTTACTAGATCAATTCATGATAGTTTATCTAGATGATATATTAATCTTCTCTGGATCTCTAGACGAACATCAAGAGCATGTAAGACATGTTTTAAAGCGATTGCAAGGAAACCGACTTTACATCAAACTAGAAAAATGTGAATTCCATCGGAAAGAGATACAATTCCTAGGTTACATCATTTCCTTGCAGGGATTGCATATGGATCCCAGAAAGATCCAAGCGGTAATCAATTGGCTAACCCCCAAGACGGTAAAAGAAGCACAAAGATTCATAGGCTTCCCTAATTTTTACAGACATTTTATTAAAGTTTTTTCATAAATTGTAGCTCCTATTACTGAGCTGACAAAGAAGAAGAGACACGTTTCCTGGACACCACAAGCGAATGAAGCTTTCTCTCGTTTAAAGATTAAATTTACCACAGCTCCACTAGTACGTCATCCCAATCCTGAACTTGCATTTGTAGTGGAAGTTGATGCATTGGATTGTGCAGCTGTGGCTTTCCTGTCTCAGAGATAAGGTGAGAAGAAGCTGTTATATCCATGTGGATTCTTCTCTCAATGGATGAGTGGAGACACCATCTTTAAGGAGCTTCACAACAGATACTAGTTTTAACTGATCACCACAACTTAGAGTTTATTAGATTAGCTAAATGCCTCTCCCCTCATCAAACCTGATGGGGTCTATTCCTGAACCATTTTAATTTCACAATTTCTTTTTGACCAGGATCCCGCAATGGAAAAGCAGACGCTCTGTCAAGGATGTTTTCTAGTGATTCTAACCCATCAGTTCCACCTATTCCCATTGTGCCTGAGAGAAGGGTGGTAGGTATTATCCATGAAGGTGACTTGCTTAAGGACTTAAAAGCGGCCTATGACATTGATCCATTTCTAGCACATCCGTCAGGGGATATACACCTATTCTATAAGACTCAAGTATGGACTGATGGTAAGCATCAATATAAACCGGAGGCCATGCGTCTGAGGATCCTACGGTTTGTACATGATTCCAGACTAGTAGGACACAAGGGAATACAGAAAACACAGGAACTGTTATCCCATTTCTTCTGGTGGCCCGGCTGTTTAGAAGATGTGAAAAAATATGTTCTCTCTTGTGATACTTGTACCCGCTATAAACTTTCACGTTCCTCAACAATGGGCTTGCTGCAGCCATTGTCCATTCCAGTACTACCTTGGAGTTCGATCTCAATGATCTTCATAGTGGATCTACCTAACTCTAAAGGAAAGACATCAATACTGGTAGTGGTCGACCGACTCACTAAGGCAGCTCATTTCATCCCTTGTACCGGTTTGCCGTCTATAACATCTTTCGCCTTCATGGTGTACCAGATGAAGTAATATCAGATCACGGACTTCAATTCAGGTGTAAATTCTGGTGGAGTTTCTGTACATCGTTAGATATCAAACGTAACCTGTCAACTGCTTACCACCCCCAGACTAACGGACAGACAGAAAGAACTAATCAAACCTTAGAACAATATCCATGCTGTTACATTTGCCATCTGCAGGATGATTGGGTAGACTTTTTACCTTTTGCTGAATTCTCTTACAACAACTCTCAGAATCCTTCAACAAAGCAAACACCATTTTTTGCAAACTCAGGATATCACCCAAGCATTCTCCCCAAAAATCCAGTTGCTCCGCTAATTCCAGCAGTTACGGAAAGAATCACGTCACTGCAACAAAATCTAAGGATGTTAAAAGAAACATTGGGAGCTACTCAGGCGCGATATATGAAAACAGCAAATAAACATCAGAGACCAGCGCCTGAATTCAAAGTAGTATGGCTTTCTACTCGGAATATAAAGCTGAAGGTCCCTGCGCCCAAACTGGGACAGAAATTTATTGGACCCTATAAAATTTCTACAATAATTAGTCCTCTGGCAACACGATTACAACTTACAGAAACAATGAAGATTCTCCCTGTTTTTCCCATGCCTCTCCTGAAAAATGCTACAGCCAATCCTTTTCCTGAATGATCTTCTCCACCTCCAGATTCAGTTGACGTTGATGGACAGGAAGAATTTGTTTTGGAAAAGATTCTGGACTCTCATAAATGCAGAAATCAACAGTATCTTATAAAATGGCATGGCTATGGTGTAGACGAAAACTCATGAGAACCAGTATCTAACATGAATGCTCCAGAGGTCGCCATTAGGAGGGGAGTGATGGCAGGATTCGAACCTGTGCTCTGGTGCCTGGTTCTCTGTCTCCTTGTATGCTGAGCCACTCAGCTAGTTGAATAGTTGTCTGTTGGACTATTGTGTTGAACCTACTTGAAAAACCTGCCACCTGTTTCTCCTTATTAGAACCGCCCTCAGTTTACCTTGATTGATCTGCCTATATATACGTGCCTTTGACACTTCCTGCTTGTGTTAGTATTGTGTTCAGTTTTCTGAGTATAGCCTGTACACCCAGAAGACTTCATTGCTGGAGATCTTCTAGTTCCTTGGAACATCACCTTTGCTGACTGCAAGTTGTCTATACTGCACCTTCAGCTCCTGAGATACGACTATTACTCTGGTCCCTATGTTCCTGTTTAAGACTGCTACTGCAGCCCCCTGCGGGCTATGCGTGTACTGCCCCCAGCCTCCTCTGCCTTACCTGACTACTGGACTCCTGCTCCCGTCCAACTAGTATCGTGACAGATATAGAGTATGTACAGTAGTACATGAGTCCTAACATCCAGGCACATGTTGATTTGAAAGCTGGGGGGGGGGCCTTAGTCGAGTGAACAGCCCAAGGCCCATGGGACACTTAATCCGCCACTGGTTGTAAATCTCCACACGCCTGCAAGGTGGCCTTAATTGGCAAAGTCTCCATAAGGAGAGCTCTTACTTCCCAACCCTGGTCAACAGTTTCTCAGTCAGCTAAACCAGCTCACAAATCAGAACAGAACAGTGGGGTCTACAGTTGGGAATCTGTTCCTTTTGGAATGTATATATTGGTTTGGCCTTAATCCCAAATCGTGTCATTAAGCTTCCTAAATGTCATGCTTGATGTTAAGGGGCCTGCCTTATACAGTCCTGTAAAATGTATTTGCATATTTCCCAGAATCCCTTAGTAGAGCATCAATGGCTGTTATTCTCCACACACCTACAAGATGACCTGAATTGACAACGTTTCCCTAAGGAGAACTAGTATTTTCCTGACCTATTCAAAAGCCTCTCATTCAACGAAACCAGCCCCCAACACTGTACTGAGGAAATGCAAACACATCAAAATAGTGTTGTCTACTGTTGGAAAACTGTTCCTTTTGTAAGAGATACACTGGTTTTGCTCTACTTCCACAAAGTGTCATCAGGCTTCCTGAAAGTCATGCTTGATGTTAAGGGGGCTGCATAACAAGGTAGCTAAGAGGTAGTGTTTTACTTATCCCATCCTGGAATCGTATTTTTCAATTTCTATACCTCTGCCTGCCCACTTGGCATGGAGGAGGCATTTGAGGGAGGGGGGGGGGGTGGAGAGTCACAATTCCTGGCCTTGCCCCTGGAATTGCAACATTTGACATAACTCAATAAACTGTTTACAAATGTTGATTAATTATATTAAAAATATTAGAATGGCTAAATCAAAGTTTGACAACATTCACATGCAAATTAGGTGGGCGGCAACATCATTAGATTGCTGGTAATCCACCCCCCCCCCACCCCCCCAGACTCTTCGGGCACAGCCACACTCTTCTCTCTTACTCCTAGTCGCATCTCAAATGTCACGCATGTGCGGTAGAGGAAGGTGACTCCACCAATTTGCCATGCAGGAATCTTCATATGCGGAAGGGACGGCTCTTGGGTAGCAGTGGGGATTGTCTAGACTACAGGTTTGTCAGTACACCGGACAACTCTACATAGCATGGATTGGACCCCTGAGATGATGTCACCTACTCTAAATGTATCTGTCCAAATCTCTGGGTCTGTGACATGGAGGCACACAATGCTTCTACAATAGAGGACATGGTTCAGAAGATATAGCCATTTAAAATGTCCTACCCTCCAGCCTGAAGACAGCATGGAGAAGGAGCTGCAGAGAGACAGACCTGAGACTTTGCAGATGACAAAATGATTATATTTACTGTATGGTCACGGGGAAAATAAAGTACTATTTACACATACCATATTTTTTCTGTTTTGATTTACTACTGTAGCTTTGTTTCCTTTGTCACTGTTGATGTTTATATCTGTTATGCAGTGTTCACTTATACGTGCCAAATGGAAGTTAAAAAAAGCTGATTTTCTAAGATGAGGGTACGAAAATTGCCTTAGGCTGTACATTTATATTTAGATCTGCTTTTAAAGCTATATTGTTAGGGCATGAACCATAGTCTCTTTGTAGATGAGCAAATGCTCTTTGCAGAATGAAAAATGTAAACTTAAAATCTTTATTGTCCCTATGGGATGTATAGTAGAGAGCCTGGCATAGCGGAGTTAAAATTATCTTTACAAAAGACCCAGGGATGACAATGTAGGGTCAAATCAGAGGGTGCCACTTGGCTGAATTATTTACCACTATCTTCCTAAAATACGCATTGAGTATTCATTTGTATCACAACAGAATAAGCACATCTGCAGCAAAACAAAATATTGGAAGCACGTGGACATCCGTTTCTGCTTTGCGAGTAGGCTTTTTGAAAATGTATCTCACAAATCCTATATAGTGTGGGATAGCATGAAGCAAGAATGATAAAGCCAAATGCTTTACAGGAACACACTGTCAATTGCCCCTACACATAGTATAGAGGGAGGTTTATCAGAAGTGTCTGAGAGCAGAAATGTTGCCCATGGCAACCAATCAGAGCTCAGCTTTTATTTTACCTAAAAAAATTAACAAAATGTAAGCTGAGCTGATTGTTGCTACAACTGTGATTGGTTGCTATGCCAACTAGAATAGTTTTTCTCTCATACACTGCAGATGAATCTCCCCCCTATGTGTTTAAAAGTGTTTCTATTGTACCACATTTTCAACTGGAATATAACTTCCAGCCAACACTATGGGGGATATGTATTAACGTCTGGGTCTTTAGACCAGTGCAGATTAGAACTAGACAGGTCTGTGCTGCACCAGATTAATTAGGTGCAGTATAAGTGTCACTTGTGCCCCAGCGATCCATGTCTCGGATCACAGGCACACCCGTGCCCCTCTCTGTGGCGGCGCCCCGTTACGTGTGGGCTCACCTCTCCTCGCTCCTTCTCCCGTCCTGGCTGGCCAGCGCGCGCATTACCGCTCCCTAGGGCTCACACGTCGGCACTCGCAGATTTAATGGGTGTGATTCTGTACCTCTACCTTGGCTGCCACCATAGGCAAGTCGCACCTGTGGAAAGACCTGGTGGCACCACGCCGCAGCAAGACCATCCTGCTTTGCGGCGGGCTCTGGTGAAGACCGGGTTACACTTAGATTCCAGTCCGAGATGTCGGGTTGTGTCATCGCCCGTGGGGGTCCAGGGGGTTCACTAACTCCGAGCCCTGACAATAAGTGTGGTGAGTGGTACTTTGTACCTCCTATTAACTCGTCTAGTTTTCAGCATCTAATTCCTAGTGACAGTATTTCGTATTAACTTCCTAGTGACAGTATTTCATATTAACTTTTAAGTTTATTTATTTTATTTTTACTTACTTTTTATTTTACTTATTGGCATATCGTTACAAATCTGCAGTAATGACAGGTCCTTGCTATCTTGGCAACTGATCATCGCTCCCTGATGACCTCACAGGGAGGGACGAACTAAGTCAATATGGCAGAGCCCACACTGGTTTATGAATACCACCGATCGCGGGTGTTACCGTGAGCCTCCTCCATACTCCCGTAGCACACATGTAAGGTGCTAGTATGTTTCACCCTTCTCCCCGCGCCCCCCCAAAAAAGGCCATCTTTATTTAATTATTGGACATTTAGGGTAGAGGGGGGCCCTGTTAAGAATTTTACCGGGGCTCTCGTTATGCTACTGCATAGACCGATTAATACAACTCCCCCTATGTAATGTAAAATAGGCAACGTAGTAGAAATCCCCATGATATAGCATAGAAAAGTGAATTTGGTGAGATATTAAATTTGAACCATTATTGTTAATGACTAATTAAAAAAGGGGGGAAGGGCAAGTGCACAAAACCTGTGCACATGGTGCCCTCAAAAAGTACCACTTTGTCAACTGGAGCTGTGATACTCTGCTCTGCCACCTCGAGTCAAGACTATGAATTGACACAAACAGGAGCACAAGTCTTATTAACCCATTTACAACTTTGAGGATGATGACTAACTATGAGCAAACTAAGTGTATAACTAGACGACAGTAATAAACGAATTTAGAAAAACAACACCCCATTCAAAGAAGTCACGCACCTATTAGAATCAGATTTCTTAATTATTAAAAATATCAAAAGCGAGAAAACACAATTAAAAAGAGCACCACTCTACCAACCACAAACCAGGTGAAGATGTATAGCACAGTATATGAATGCTCACTTTATGATACTGTATACATAAAACTAGTAAACTTGCTAAAGTAATAAAATATAAGAATTCCTGTACAGATTAATAGTCTCCTAAACATCTTAAAAGGGTTTTCTCAAAATGGAAAGTTAGGCCCTATTCACGGGATAGGGCCTAACCTGTTGATCAGTGGGGGTCTCAGTGCTGAGACCCCTGCAGAACATGAAAAAGAGGGGTCCGTTGGAGCCCTCGTTGCTCTGTCAGATTAATGGAGCAGGCGGCTGTGCATGACCGTTCTGCTTCATTAATCTCTATGCAGCTGACAGATCCCTAGACCGAGACCCCCCACTCATCAGCAAGTTAGGCCCAATCATGTTGATGATAACTTTCTTTTCTGAACTGTGGCACCTAGAAACACAGTACATTTTAAAGAGGAGAATATACACAAATAATAATAATAATATCACAAAAGAATTATCACATATAATATCAATAATATCACAAAAGAACTATCACATACAACTGCCACTCCTAACTGTACCTTTAACATTGAATATTTCTGGTTCTGTGGCACCTATACACATAAACCTTATACAATATTAAGGGGAAGATTCTCCTCTTTAAAATTACATCAGAAGTTACTCTATAGAAGTTATTAAGTCATTAAGGTTTTCTCACCTCCATCAGCAAGGATTGGAGTAGGAAGCTGTCAGATGCTAAGCAGCACTTCAAGCAGCTACATGGGAAAAAGGGGCTCATGTAATGAAAGTGCAATTGCTAGACGTAAGATTTTGGATCCAATGATTTAAAGAAGGCAATATCGTCACAAGAAATTCACAATTATATTCAGGGTTGGAGAGTTTTGATAATTTTCCAAATCATGAATATATTTGAATAAATATATACCATATATACTCGAGTATAAACCAAGTATAAGCCTAGGGTGGGAAATACATTGGTGCCAGCCCATGCCCCCGAATATACAGCTAGCCAATCTCCTGCCACAAGTATCTAGCCAGCCAGCCCCCAGTATAAAGCCTTCTTCCTGCCCCCATACACTATGATGTCTGCACCGACTGAAGTCATAGTCTGCATGGCTGGAGCGCACTGACATGCCACTGCCGACGGAAGAAGAGATGACCTGCGGGGGAGGCGGAAAGGTGAGTTTTGACTTTATTTTTTTTTCTTGACTCAAGTATAAGTCAAATTTGAGTTTTTCAGCAATTTTTTTGTTATGTGCAAGTATATACGGTATATATTTTTTGTTCAAGCATAAAAATGGATTTTGTTAATGGAAAAAAAATAACACATCCCCTGAAAAGAAGTCCTTAGCCATTTTTCATACCAAAAAAATAATATTAGACCCTGCCTTATTTTCAGAGAAACATGGTAGGTGTGCACATTCTTTGTGTGTTGTGCAGCTTCACATATCTTATCTACAAACACACTAGAAATTAGTCTGCTTATTTTCTGCAGGATGGTGATAGGGTAACATTTAATAAATTAAAATGTATTTGCATCCTTTAATAGGTGCCAATTTACTTGGAATTTTTTTCTCTAGTCCCTACTATTTGTGAGAAATCAATGCTGTTAGGTTCTATGCTACCGGGTATTAAAATTAATTTGCACTGTTAAATGCTGAAATAAAGACAGTGATCACTAGGGAGAAATAGAGGCTACAGAAAAAATTCCAATAAACTGGAAATCATTGAAAAAGTGGCTATTAGTGGCCAATTAGTGGCCAATAAACTGTACTATTTACAGTATCTAGTGACAGCAGGTAAAAAGAGTGGTGTTATAGTGTACTCCTGCACCAGTGTATAACTTAGCCAACAGTTATCTACTGTGAATGGTCAGCATGAGTTCTCACTGAGCTGACAACTAATTTGTATAATTATCCAATAGATGTTCAGCCAAATCTGCTCTGGCAGTGGGACTAAAACTTTCAAATCTAAATTCCCCAACCTTATTTCGCCTGTAAGCTGCTGTTGTGGGAGAATTGGGTGGCCCTGCATACACATTATGGTGAACCTTTTAGAGCCCGGGTGCCCAAACTAATGCCAGGAAGGCAATTTTATGAGATTACTGGGACTGTAGGATGATTCTGTCAGGACTGTCTGGTGAACTCTAAACTATGTTGATAGCTTGGGTGCCCAAAAAGAGGGCCCTGAGTGACACCTCTGGCACCCGTGCCATAGGTTCCCAACCACTGCATTAGATGGATGGATGAACATCTGATGAGACAAAAGCAATTTATTTATGTTTCAGAAGAAATATTAGGAAAAAAGAGATGTACAGCTGCACGTGTGTATTCATGACCACTTACGCTGTGATGCCAAGAGATGTTTCCACTGGTAACAATTTCTAAAGACAAAAGTAGGACACGGGTCAATACGGCTGCTTTCCCTGTAGTGCTGGGTTTCTGCAGTTAGTTTTTATTAACGTGAATTGGAACTGATCCGCAGTCACTTTACCACTATCCAGGTCAACATCTACAAATCTTTTGTATGTTCTCTCCATGTTGCGTGGGTTTCCTCCAGGTCCTCTGGTTTCCTCCCACACTCCAAAAACATACCGGTGGGTTGATTAGATTGTGAGCCTCATTGGGGACAGGGGCTGATTTGGCAAATAAATAAATAATAATTATTATTATACAGAGAGGTTAATCTCTGTTCTCTATGTTAGGCCTCCTGCACACAAACATGAATTGGGGACGTATGCTAACTGTTCTCTCAGCGGCTACTTCTATGGGCTTCGAGCATGAGCCCAAGCCACAAAAGATATGGCAGGTCCCATATAATGGCCAAGTTTGTGGTCTTGGCAGTCTTTTTCTATTGTCATAGGCATGTGAATGCTATTTGCAGTGTACTGCACACTTGTGTTTAGGAAGTGTTAGATCCGGGAGCAGCAACTACTTCACATCTATTGGTGACCTAAGGAAAAGCAATTAATATCTTTAACCCAGAAAACCCCTATGAGTGTCTCTTGCTAATTCTTTGTGCATGCAACTGTATGTATATTTTATGCAGATTGCCTACAGAACTAAAAGATTGATTACATTGTAAAACACAAATGCACATACAATGTCTCGAGACCCTGGCCTGAAACCATGTTTTCTCTGAATTATTATGGATGAATTGCATTTTTTGTTGATACATTACATATATTGTAGGAAAACTCCTTCATGGTCTTCTAATAATTTCACTTTCATTACGTCATTGGCATTAAAAGGCAGTAATTGCTTTGTGAGATCACAAATATAACTGCAGTAAGAATGTGAAAGTGAAATCCCAATTGTTTTCTAGCTGTAAGGGGTCAGAATCAAACAATTGTGCATGTTATGAAGCTTTACTTTTTTGCATTTTAACATTGTAAAATCTTTTTCAAAGGCCATTGTGATAAAGCAAATGCATCGCTTGTATGGTTGGGAAATCAAAATGAGAAATGAATAATGTATGGCCTGCGTCTGGTTTGTTTCTACAGCCACATCCACCAATCGTGAGTTTCTGCAGTGCATTCTGGTAATAACATTTATTATGCTTTTAGAGAGAGTTGCATTATTGTCTAAATACATTTTACATGGATGTAAATAGTCGCCGAGCCTTCCCAGGCCTAATCACTGATGATAAATGATATAATGAAAAGTTGCTGTGTATTTTCTGAACAGGTGATTACCATATTCTATACTAACTCATTTATCCTGTTCAATCACAGAGAATCCATAAAAGGCTTTTGTGATTCAGTAGTATACATTACATAGGAGGTCAATCTTTCTTAAATACTGAGTAAGGGTACATTCAGACAAACATAATAGGGACCGAAATCTGGCAGCACCATTTGTGGACGAATATCAGTCCCCATTGATGCCCGTGGCACCCGGTCACTGTGTGGAAAGCAAATAATGCTTCACAGCTGTGCATGGCAAAATGTGCATGGCAAAATATAGGAAATGTCCTATATTGCACCGTGTTGTGACGCCAGCACTGCTATGTAGAGAGGGGAGTGGTGAGCAGTGGTTATCACTACTCACTTCCAGCACACTGATCGGCCTTTCGGCAGGCTGGCACGCTTTCGTGAGAATGTACCCTTAGGCAGGTTGCACACAAATGACTCTATGCTAAACTTGGTTGTGTACAAACTGAATAATGTAATTCTGCAGATAAATCTGTGCAGTGATACCGTACTAAGGAGTAAACCCCTTTTAGTTTGTTATTAGTGGGCAATAGTGACAATTTTCTGTTACATTTTTTTGTAAAATTTTAAGCATTAAACCTTTATAGTGAAATTAAAGCTCGGTTCAATCCACCTCGAAATGGCACAAAATGGCCTTCGCCTCAGGGGGAAGCTTTCCTGCCATGTCCTCCCTTCACTCACTTATGTCTTTCAGTTTGTGAGGATGCTATTTTAATAAAGAAGCAATATAGGATTCTATAGGGCAGTGATGGTGAACCTTCTACAGAAAGAGTGCCCAACCTACAAACAGAACCTACTTTTATGTCGCAAAGTGCCAACATGACTATTTCGGTAGTAACCTATTGATCCCTATTGATTTCACAAGTTTCAATCGTATTGACGTCCTAAGGACACCAATACAATAGAAAGAAGATGGAGAAATTTGAATTATAGCTTCCTTCTAGGGTCCCCTGAAGAGGAAGAATCAGGGGACCGAGAGAAGGAGCTCCAACAATAATCCATCTCTATCCACACCTTCTTGTGTGGTCCTGGTAGCTGGGGTGAAGACCTGGGTGCCCACAGAATGGGCTCTGAGTGCCTTCTCTGGCACCCGTGCCATAGGTTCGCCACCACTGCTATAGGGGAATGCCATTCCCTTTTTACTCTTTTCTTGGTTCATTGGATGTAGAAGAACACAGCACCTCTGTATATAAACCTCAATGTTGTAAACATCTTGACCCCCTGAATACATTATTATGAATATAAGGAAATAAAATTGAGCATATTGGGGCAGATTTACTTACCCGGTCCATTCGCGATCCAGCGGCGCGTTCTCTGCGGTGGATTCGGGTATTCCGGCGATTCACTAAGGCAGTTCCTACGACGTCCACCAGGTGAATGCACTGGAGTTCACCAAGCCGGGCCGAGTGAAGGTAAGCGCGTGTCCAGGAACACTTTTTTTTTAAATGCGGCGGTTTCTCCGAATCCGTCGGGTTTTCGTTCAGCCACGTCCCCCGATTTCCGTCACGTGCACGACGGCGCCGATGCGCCACAATCTGATCGAGTGCGCCAAAAACCCGGGGCAATTCAGGGAAAATCATCGCAAATCGGAAATATTCGGGTAACACGTCGGGAAAACGCGAATCGGGCCCTTAGTAAATGACCCCCATTATGTCATATGGCTAGTGCACGGATGGATGGATTTCCAAGTAGAGATCTTTGAAACCACGAGGAATTGATACAGAAAGTATATTGAACAATTGTATAATTTTTCCTTATACAAACCATATCAATTATGGTGACAGTGGACAACCCTTTTCATTTTTATAGATGAGCTTTATCCTCAGTAGTGGCTTAGTCAGTCTTAATAGTAGACCGTCAATCATATTTTTTTTATTAATTTACATTATGTTCCCAGAGAAGTAGTCATTATTGCTCCCTTACAGCGTCCAGACCCCTTTTAAGAACATTTTATAAATTATAGTCTAGGGAAAGCCTAATGTGCTTAGTAACAATTATGACTTCTGTTAGACTTTTTACTATTCAAAAGCATTTTTGACTGTTCACTTTTTTAGCTTTGGACTTTTTAGGCTGACAGAAAGTGACAACAGTATACAGGCAGCCTTCTACTTAAGGACACCCAATTTACAGACGACCCCTAGTTAAAGACGGACCCCTCTGCCTCCTATGACCTCTGGTGAAGCTTTCTGGATGCTTTACTATAGTACTGCATTGCAATAATCAGCTGTAAGGTGTCTGTAATGAAGCTTTATTGATAATCCTTGGTCCCATTTCAGCAAAAAAAATTGTCTAGATCTACAATTATAAAATATACAGTTTCGACTTACATACAAATTCAACTTACAAACAAACCTATGGACCCTATCTTGTACGTAACCCGGGAACCGGCTGTATATAGCATAGTTTATGACTTGATAGGGTATTGTCTGCTCTGGTATTTGATGTTTATAATTATTTGATAGATGCAGGAGTTTGCTTTGTCTGTTCTGTCCTCCTTTTCCTTTGTTTTGTTAGCTTTATTACTACCAAGAAAAGGGTCATAAAGGCTCTCCATTTTTCAAAAATATTTAGATATCCCACTGGGACCTCTTCCCATTAGTTAATGTAGATAGTAATAGAAAATGCTATTATACTTATCCCCTACCTGCTACCCCTAGTGCCTGTGCAGACTATCCATAAAGCCAGTTTAGTACACCAAGACTTCAGTGCCAGAGCCTCGGCGCTGACAGATTCTCGTTAATTCAAGGGTAGGGGTACTTTAGTATATTACCAACGTATAATAGTTTTACCACAGAATTTCCAGCATCCCCAAACTCACTATCGCAAGGTGTAATTTAGGTCACTAGGGGCTTGTCAGTCAAGTGTCCAAACCACCAAATGATTCTGGGTTAAAGCCAAAAACTAAACCAGCTCTGATAAAAAAAAAACCTGCCCAGAGATCACTGCTAAGTATAGTAGCGCTTGTATGGGAAACAACCCATCAATTGTGATGAATGGGATGTCTGTATAGAAGTTCTCAGAACCGAATAGTGGATAATTATTAAGGGAACACTTGGTTCTGAATCGTGGCAACCAATTCTACAGAATTACATCAGGGTACCCATCTGTGACCTGAATCTAAAAGGAGAGGTAGTGCAGAATGACTACAATCTCAAACGTAAGCAATAGAACAGAAGAGAACAAATGAACCGTAATAAACATTTCTATATGGCGTTCCTAAGTCTACAGCATAGATCTTACTCTATTCCAAAATAACATTTTTTAGACAATCATCAGGAGTAGAAATCAAAGGAGTTAATCAAATGGATATATCGGAAAACTATAACTTTTCATTTCACAAGGAATAACATCTATTTGCTAAAACTGGATTACCCCTTTAAAAGGTTACTGCAATTAGCTTCATCTTTGATAGAGTACATTTCCCGGCCAACTACCATGCTGAGCCGTATTTAAACACAGGCAGTTGTACGGCAATGTTTATATGCTATTTGCTGTCCAATTCATTTCAAGTGATAAGGACTTCTCATATTGCCAGATACACTCTTATTGTCACATTTCACTCCATGACCTAATTATGGATGTACTGTGTGTACAGACAAAGATCTCAATCTAACAGCCTGCAACCAAGCTAAATGCCTACATAACAAGATACAGAATCATGATGGAATTGGACGACTAAACTTTTACATATAAAGACACATTTTTGTATCTGTATTATCCTTGAAAGACCGGACCTGCCTATTCTTCTCTTGACAGACAAATTTTGCAGGATGAGTTGGAAAGAGTTATCATATGTAAGAAAATGGTATATAAACAGAGCTCACTTTGAAAAGCAGCAATTGTTGCCATGTGCTTCACACAGGCAGGGCAGCTCTTGGTTTAAGTAAGCCTCTGGGTGACAGAGCCTCAGCGGCCCCTTTACTCCTTACCTCCCAAATTTTGCGGCAGAGAAAGTGCCCTATGGCCGTCTTTTTGCCTCTGCACCCTACCCCACCACCTTGTATCCCTACATAGTTCAGAACCCCCATTAATGCCTCCCATTTTTCCTTCACATTATGCTCCCACCTCCCCCTCGCATTGTGCTACCAGCTCAGTGTCTAGGCCGCTGTAGCATGTGCATTACATGTGCTGTACTGTGCAGTTATGTCCAGCATAACAGAGGTTTGGGTCTCCTACAATATAAAGTTCACATCTGCAGCTTCTCAGTTTCTCAGCATCTGTCATGCCAGCAGTCTGAGCAGATTTTTCCACTATAAAATATGGAAGCATGCCGGAAGCTGCCCTGCATACAGCATATGCATATAATATATAGTCACATACATATACTGCATACAGCATATACCTACTACAGATACGTTTAATATAGACACATATATTCACTATTACATACATCTATTACACATAATTACATTACATTAAACATTACATTGCATTAAATTATATTACTCACACATATATCCCCTTCACGCAAACACATTGGGGCACATTTACGAAGAACAGGGCAAACTGCACTAAATGCATTGTGCCCGTGTATACTGCAGGGTGCGCCATGTACACATGTAGACACAGGGGACACTGCACTGCTCCTTCCTCACTGTCCTGACAGCTAGCTCCTAGTAGCTGGTGTCACATTACAGGCACAGGGCGTGTAACACTTCTGGGTCTTTTGCAGCCAGGAACAGTAGAGGCCACTTTCAGGCAGCTGCGCAGATGGCCCGGGCTGGTGGGAGGGGCCTCTATTATTAACGGAGGAAACAGGTTAAGGGAGGTTATAGCAACATAGCTCTCTGTATCATGAATATATTTAACTGGGGAGTTTAAGCCCCTAGACACAACTTCCCTGCCTCAAGTGGACCCAGTACGCTGGGTGCTGGCATTGGCCCTGCACACAGTTATCTATAAATTGCCGAAGAGCACTTTGTATTTTTGCTAATAACAAACATGACA
Organism: Engystomops pustulosus; assembly: GCF_040894005.1. Classification (NCBI taxonomy): domain Eukaryota; kingdom Metazoa; phylum Chordata; class Amphibia; order Anura; family Leptodactylidae; genus Engystomops; species Engystomops pustulosus. The sequence continues at coordinate 205,542,674 of NC_092412.1, read as the reverse complement.
CCACCTTTGCTGACAATGGTTTAGGACAATCTGAAACAATGAGATGTTGCAGAGCTAAATTATCTATTTTATTGTTTCTTTTATGAACAATAATAGTTAAAAGGGTTTTCTAATAAACACATTTAGAACAACCTGGACCATTGATGTCCCACTGACTGTGAGAATGGGAGTCCTCGAGTCCCTGTCTAAATGGAATAGCATTGCACATACGTTACCATTTATCTATTCCATACTTTGGGATCAACTGAGATGCCAACTACAGCCCCATACAGCATTCTTACATGTTCACAACCACCAATAAACTGTATGTTTTCCTCAATATGAGTGTAACTGAAATTTAATGGACAGAGTGGCAACTATAATCCTCTTCCTAACAACTACTATTTAGTGAAAATCTTTGGCCTGCTCATTCACGACTCCTTTCCAGCAATTATTTCCATATTTATAAAAATTCTTCCTAGCCTTGTTTGTGGACTGTGACTATATAGTTGTGTCAGTGGCAGCGACTAAAATTTTCCCCAAGTACGGTAACTCATATACTTATACTACTATAAAATTGTACAATATGGAACAAATCTTTATTCTTATAATTATATGCACCCAAAATTGTCTGATTCTCATCTTATTCTAGTCCACCCATTCCCTTAATAAACTTGGTTGCTTTCCTTTGCATCCGTCCCAGTTTGACCATGTCCTTTTTATTCCTTATATGTGTGGTCTGACCAGTGATTTGTATAATCTATTCCTCTTTTGATACAATTTCTTGCCTTATTAGCAGCTGCCTGGCCCAGGTCACTAAAATTTATTTTGCTATCCACCAATACTCCCAGTCTTTTTCTGCTGCAGTTTTAAGTAACTGACTTTTTGTTTCCATGGCCCAATTTCCTTACATTTATCCACATTAAACCCCATTAGCTATTTGGCAGGTTAGGCCCCCAGTTCCCACAAATCCCTCTGCAATATTATACTATTACCTCTGTACTAATCACTTCACAGAGCTTAGTCTGATCTGCAAATATTGATATTCTATTCTGTAAACCCACTATGATATGCAAATATTGAAACTCTACTCTGTAAACCCTCTATGAGATGGTTTATAAAAAAAGGAGTAGACTTAATAGTGATCCTTGCAACAAATGCCTCAAAAAGAGATCTGAAAAAAGAAACTGTCAGGTTCGCTAGGGAGAATGCTGGGACTTCTGGTTCTTCTGGTGGTGCCAGCAGCGTTCTCCGACCCCTGGCGCGTATCCGCGCAAACTCCACCTCTCGACCCGGGCAGCGACTGCTAAGATCTTGCGCTGTCTAGTAGTTGTGTTCGGAACTGCTGGGACTTGTGGTACCTCTGCATGGTGCCTGGTTGTTCTGCACCATGAGGGGTTAATTCCCAGAAGCTGTCCAGCTCCTATCGCTGTGGATGTTGTATATCTGGACTTTTCAAAGGCATTTGACACCGTGCCACATAAAAGGTTGGTGTATAAAATGAGACTGCTGGGAATAGGAGAAAATCTGTGTATTTGGGTAAGTAATTGGCTTAGTGATAGAAAACAGAGGGTGGTCATTAATGGCACATTCTCAGATTGGGTTGATGTTACCAGTGGAGTGCCACAGGGGTCAGTATTGGGGCCACTTCTTGTTAATATTTTTATTAATGACCTTGTAGTGGGTTTACACAGTCAAGTTTCAATATTTGCAGATGATACTAAGCTGTGTAAAGTAATAAATACTGAGGTCGATAGTTTAGCATTACAGAGGGATTTGTGGAAGCTTGAGGGATGGGCAGAGAAATGGTTGATGAGGTTTAATGTAGATAAATGTAAAGTTATGCACTTGGGCCATGGAAACAAAAAGTATAATTATGTTCTAAACGGTCAATTACTTAGTAAAACTGAAGCTGAAAAGGACTTGGGGGTATTGGTGGATGGTAAACTTAATTTTAGTGACCAGAGCCAGGCGGCTGCTGCTAAAGCAAATAAAATTATGGGATGTATCAAGAGAGGAATAGATTCTCATGATAAAGACATAGTTTTGCCCTTATACAAATCCCTGGTCAGACCACACATGGAATATTGTGTACAGTTTTGGGCACCAGTGTATAAAAAGGATATAGTAGAGCTGGAACGGGTGCAGAGGAGAGCAACCAGGATTATTAGGGGAATGGGGGAACTAGAATACACTGACAGATTAAAAAATTTGGGATTATTCAGTTTAGAAAAAAGACGACTGAGGGGAGACCTCATTACAATGTACAAATACCTGAACGGACAGTACAAGGATCTCTCCAAAGATCTTTTTATACCTAGGCCTATGACCAGGACAAGGGGGCATCCTCTATGCCTAGAGGAGAGGCGATTCTACTATCAACATAGACAAAGGTTCTTTACTGTACGAGCAGTGAGACTATGGAACTCTCTGCCGCAGGAGGTTGTTATGGCGGACTCTATGTACATGTTCAAGAGAGGCCTGGATGACTTTCTGGAGAGAAAAAATATCACGGGTTATGGGGATAAAACATTTATTTAATTCTTAAAGGTTGGACTTGATGGACTTGCGTCTCCTTCCAGCCTTATATACTATGATACTATCAGGTTCTGGAGGTGGAGTTCTGGCTGCATAAATTGCAGCCTCGCTAGTCACCTGTGCCAGTGTTTGAAATCCCTTCATCACTCGCTCGCTGCATTAGGTTGTATTGCTCTGTATCTGTATTGGAATTGTTGTGACCTCGGCTAGTTTTTGACATTGACTTTTTGCCTTCTGACTTTGTTCTTGACGTACCCTCTCATTGTGACTCCGGCTAGTTTACCATTCTTTTGTGTTTTATGTTTGTCAGTCGGTTTGTGTTTCCCTTCACACACTTATCCAGTGTATTTCGAGTCTTCAAGTAGTCGCCCCGCGGTTTAGCGTGGGGGGGGGCTATAGGAATGGACAGAGGTTGGGGCAAGCTCAGGGCACACTATCCCCTGTCTTCTGTGTTACCCAACCCTAACAGAAACATTTAACACTGGGAAAAAGTGAGACTGATAAATTACCAAAGAAGCAGACCCATTTTAGGGGTTTATTTTAATTGAACATATTAAAAACCCCTATAGAAATAAAATGGTCCCTAACATAGTTCATTCTTAAATTATCTTAAAAATTTCAAAAAATTATGTTACATTTGTGATCTTTCTAGCATCGTAATAAAACAGTAGGACACTTATAAAATTATGCCAAAACAAAGCCAAGATATTGTAAATGTCATTTAGTAACTAATTAAGGAAGTAAGACTATCAGTTTGAAAAACAGAACATTTAGCATTTTCAAAATAGAAAATTGTTTAAATTTTTACTCAAATTCACAATTTCTTTTTTTTTTAGAAATGAATGTAAAGTATATCATCCAGTATTTCCCACTAACTGGAAGTACAAAATGTCACAAAAATAATCTCAAAACTTATTGAGTTAGAAAACTAATTACTAACTTTACTAACTTCAGTTATTACTGACCACAGCCCAGGACCCAGGAGTCTTTCTTGAATGGGTAACTAATCTCTATATGTTGATGTATACTGAGCACGATTTCAACATGGCCATGGCGCCATAATGATTTTTATGTTGAAAGAGTAATGTTTACCCATTAGTATTTATATATTTTGCACTTGCACTTTTTTCTGCAATTTATCCCCTAGATGGCTAGATGACAATATAGTCTATATTGGAGCACCATCACTGATGTTTTTTAATATGTGTGATTCTTTTTTGGTTTTATACTCCATAGGTGTTATTGGAGCCTTAAGCACCTCAGGCTCATTTGCATAGTTTTAACCCCTTCCCAACATGTGACGTAATAGTTTTCCAAAGACCCGTTCAACCCATTGATTACAATGTGCGATTAGCACATTGTAATGAATGAGGAGTAAAATCGCCATACACTGCCATACTGTAGTATGGCAGTATATGGTAGGATCAGTCAGATAACCATGGGTTAAAATACCCCAGGGGGTCTGAAAAATAGTAAAAATAAAAAAAGTTTAAAAAAAATAATATTAAAGAAACCATGAAAATTCAAATCACCCACCTTTTCCTAAAACTGATATAAATAAACAGTAAAATTCACAAACCCATTAGGTATCACCACATCCGAATATGCCCTATCTATCAAATAGTAATAATGTTTTTTCACTGCGCCCAAAGTTGAAAATGGCACTTTTTTGCCATTTTGAAAAATTTTTAAAATGCAATAAAAATTTATCAAAAGGTTGTACAGTCCGAAAAATTGGTAGCATTAAAAACACCATCAAAAGCCACAAAAAATGCCACCACCCACAGCTTTGTACACTGAAGTATGAAAAGGTTTTTTGTGCCAGAAGATGGCAAAATATATATACTTTTTTGTACAGGAGGTTTTAATTCTTGTAAATGCATGAAAAAAATTATAAAACCTATACAAATTTCTTATCTACGTGATTGTACCAACCCACAGAATAAAATAGACATTTCATTTGATGTGCACAGCGAAATCCGTAAAATCCAACCCCACAATTAAACATGGCATAGAATAATAAATACCATCACTATGAAGTGGAATTTGTTATGCAGAAAACAAGCCATCACACAGCTCTGTACATGGTAAAATAAAAAAGTTATAGATTTTTGAATGTGGGGGGTTTAAAAATGAAAAAGCAAAAACAAAAAGGGCCTTGACGGGAAGGGGTAAATAATTTTTTCCTTAAAAAACAAGGGCATAGGTAGTTAAACATGTAATGGTAAAGTTACTGACACAAAATAGTTTAGCCTACCTACCTATCAATTTCAATGATACCTGTATCATGCTGCTGGCTTCTTCCTAGTCTTATATGAATCAGGACAGCATGTTTGTAATTAGCCAACCTAAAACATGTGATGAGTCACATGCTTATGACATCACTCAATGTCTTATTTTCTTGCACTCCTCACCTACAGCCCGTCTCAACAAGCCTATTGGTCCTATATGGTTTCCCTTGGTTACCAGAAAGCATGTCAAATGGAGATTAGCCTGCTATCTATAGGAAACCACCGCAGGAATCAGTTGGGGTGAGTATAAGTCGTATGACTTTATATTTACATGTGATTATATATATGTGTGTGTGTGTATGTATATGTATATGTGGGGAGTGTCGGAGGGTAAGTATATATTTTTATTCTTTTTAAGGGAGGGCACTGCTGGGACATGTTATTGGTGAGGGGAAGCCATTGCTGGACATGTTATTTGTAAAGGGAGACCACTATTGGACATGTTATTAGTGAAGGGATGCCACTGCTGGACATGTTATTTGTAAAGGGAGACCACTATTGGACATGTTATTAGTGAAGGGATGCCACTGCTGGACATTTTATTAGTGAGGGGAGGCCGCTGCTGGACATGTTATTAGTGAAGCAGGCCACTGCTGGACATGTTATTAGTGAAGGGAGGCCGTTTTTGGACATTTTATTAGTGCATGGAGGCTGCTGCTGAACATGCTGTTAGTGAAGGGAGGCCTCTGTTGGGAAATGTTATTAGTGAGGGAAGCCCCTGCTGGGACATGTTATTAGTGAGGGGAAGCCATTGCTGGACATGTTATTAGTGAACGGAGGCTGCTGTTGGGACATATTATAAGTGAAGGGTGGCCACTGCTGGACATGTTATTTGTAAAGGGAGACCACTATTGGACGTTATTAGTGAAGGTATGCCACTGCTGGACATTTTATTAGTGAGGGGAGGCCGCTGCTGGACATGTTATTAGTGAAGGGAGGCCGCTGCTGGACCTGTTATTAGTGAAGGGAGGCCGTTTTTGGACATTTTATTAGTGGGTGGAGGCTGCTGCTGGACATGCTGTTAGTGAAGGGAGGCCGCTGTTGGGACATGGAATTAGTGAGGGAAGCCCCTGCTGGGTCATGTTATTAGTGAGGGAAGCCCCTGCTGGGTCATGTTATTAGTGAGGGAAGCCACTGCTGGACATTTTATTATTCAGGGAAGGCTGCTGCTAGACATGTTATAATTGATGGGAGGTCGCTGCTGGACATTTTATTAGTGAAGATAGGCCACTGCTGGGACATGTTATTAGTGAAGGGAGGCTGCTGCTGGGACATTTTTTATTAGGGGAGGCCCTACAGTACATTTAAGTATTGAATGGAGGCCACTGCTTGACATGTTATTAGTGAAGGTAGGCCACTGCTGGACATGTTATTGGTGAGGGGAGGCCACTGCTGGACATGTTATTAGTTAGGGTAGGCCACTGCTGGGACATGTTATTAGTTAAGGGAGACTGCTGCTGGACATGTTATTGGTGAGGGGAGGCCACTGCTGGACATTTTATTAGTGAAGGTAGGCCACTGCTGGGACATGTTATTAGTGAGGGAAGGCCACAACTGGACATGTTATTAGCGAAGGGAGGCTGCTGCTGGGACATTTTTATTAGTGAGGGGAGGCTGCTTCAAGACCTTTTATTAGTGAGGGGATGCAACTACTGGATATGTTATTAGTGAAGGGAGACTGCTGCTGGACATGTTATTGGTGAGTGAAGGCCACTGCTGGTCATGTTATTAGTGAAGGGAGGCTGCTGCTGGACATGTTATTAGTGAAGGGAGGCTGCTGCTGGACATTTTATTAGGGAAGGGAGGCCGCTGCTGGCCATGTTATTAGTGAGAAGAGGCTACTGCTGGACATGTTATTAGTGAAGGTAGACCACTGCTGGACATCTTATTAGTGAAGGTAGACCACTGCTGGACATGTTATTAGTGAAGGGAGGCTGCTGCTGGGACATTTTTATTGGAGAGGCGAGGCCGCTTCAGGACATTTTATTATTGAATGGAGGCCACTTCTGGATATGTTATTAGTGAAGGGAGGCCACTGGTGGACATGTTATTAGTGAAGGGAGGCAACTACTGGGACATGTTATTGGTGAGGGGAGGCCACTGCTGGGCATGCTATTAGTGAAGGGAGACTGTTGCTGGACATGTTATTGGTGAGGGGAGGCCACTGCTGGACATGTTATTAGTTAGGGTAGGCCACTGCTGTGACATGTTATTAGTGAAGGGTGACTGCTGCTGGACATGTTATTGGTGAGGCGAGGCCACTGCTGGACATTTTATTAGTGAAGGTAGGCCACTGCTGGGACATGTTATTAGTGAGGGAAGGCCACTACTGGACATGTTATTAGCGAAGGGAGGCTGCTGCTGGGACATTTTTATTAGTGAGGGGAGGCTGCTTCAAGACCTTTTATTAGTGAGGGGATGCAACTGCTGGACATGTTATTAGTGAAGGGAGACTGCTGCTGGACATGTTATTAGTGAAGGGAGGCCGCTGCTGGACCTCTTATTAGTGAGGGAGGCCACTGATGGAAATGTTATTAGTGAAGGGAGGCCACTGCTGGACATGTTATTAGTGAGAGGAGGCCACTGCTGGACATGTTATTAATGAAGGTAGGCCACTTCTGGACATGTTATTAGTGAAGGGAGGCAACTACTGGGACATGTTATTGGTGAGGGGAGGCCACTGCTGGGCATGTTATTAGTGAAGGGAGACTGTTGCTGGACATGTTATTGGTGAGGGGAGGCCACTGCTGGACATTTTATTAGTGAAGGTAGGCCATTGCTGGGACATGTTATTAGTGAGAGGAGGCCACTGCTGGACATGTTATTAATGAAGGTAGGCCACTTCTGGACATGTTATTAGTGAAGGGAGGCAACTACTGGGACATGTTATTGGTGAGGGGAGGCCACTGCTGGGCATGTTATTAGTGAAGGGAGACTGTTGCTGGACATGTTATTGGTGAGGGGAGGCCACTGCTGGACATTTTATTAGTGAAGGTAGGCCATTGCTGGGACATGTTATTAGTGAGGGAAGGCCACTACTGGACATGTTATTAGCGAAGGGAGGCTGCTGCTGGGACATTTTTATTAGTGAGGGGAGGCTGCTTCAAGACTTTTTATTAGTGAGGGGATGCAACTGCTGGACATGTTATTAGTGAAGGGAGACTGCTGCTGGACATGTTATTAGTGAAGGGAGGCCGCTGCTGGACCTCTTATTAGTGAGGGAGGCCACTGCTGGAAATGTTATTAGTGAAGGGAGGCCACTGCTGGACATGTTATTAGTGAGAGGAGGCCACTGCTGGACATGTTATTAGTGAAGGTAGGCCACTGCTGGACATGTTATTAGTGAAGGTAGGCCACTGCTGGACATGTTATTAGTGAAGGTAGGCCACTGCTGGACATGTTATTAATGAAGGTAGGCCACTGCTGGACATGTTATTAGTGAAGGGAGGCTGCTGCTGGGACATTTTTATTGGAGAGGCGAGGCCGCTTCAGGACATTTTATTATTGAATGGAGGCCACTTCTGGATATGTTATTAGTGAAGGAAGGCTGCTGCTGGACATGTTATTGGTGAGGGAAGGCAACTGCTGGACATGTTATATATGTGAGATATATTCAGCCAGCACTGTGATTGCGCAATATATGCTCTGCTTCCGGCTATTCTTACAGGTCCCCGCTGACAGGGGCGTGGGTCCTGTATCTCACAAGATACTAGGATCCGACCTCTTATTTGTTAAGAGGTCTGATCAATTAAAACACACTTTCGAAACATACATTTTTTTTTTAAATGGCATACATAGAAAGCTGCTGGGTAGAGGATTATAGGGGGGCATATTTGGTGGGGATATTTTTGGGGGGTGACAGGTGACTTGTTGGCTTGTTGGTGATCATTTAGGCAATTAATGTATCCTTGTTTATCAGTTTTTAATAACTAATGGCCATTTGGATGAACTAAAGGTCCAACAATGACTATTAAGATATGTCTACTAAGGAAATAATGGATTGTAAGAATAACATAGTGATTTCACAAACAAATATATTCCCTGGTGAAAATGGTAAACTTGAGAGGAGCAATTTGGTAAAAAAGCACGCTCTCTTACAACAAGTAATAAAAAAAACAAAGTCAACTCTCCCTTCAAAACAAGGAAAATCCATAGAAAATGGGCTTCAGATAAAATAGAGAAAGAAACAGTACTTTCAAGTTTTTATTACTTGTAACAATAACATGTCTGTTTTGTGAGGAAACAATAAAAATCATGGCACAGAATCTTTTTTTTTTAATTCACAGATGAGTAGAACTTTGTAGTTCAGCCCAGTGTTCCTGCTCCAGACAGCTGGTTGCCCATGCAGCTGCCTTCTTGACAGCTGTCACGAAGAAATCCATTAAATGTGTGTTCAGGGAAACTTCCTATTAGCCCACGAATCATTAGATCAGCAGCTTCCATGTAGAGACATTAATACAGCATGCAACAAGTTACTAGTAACTCTGCGTTATATAACATGCTCTTCTTGTGCTGCTCTTTTTGGAATTTTTGCCTTTTGATGTAACATTACATTTTTTTCATTGTCTTTTCTAATATTAGTCATTTTCTTTTTTAATTCACCGACTTTACGCCTATTTTGTTTACATTTTGTAAGGAGAACCTTGATGACCAATATGACCCCTGCGCTTACCAATATATGGCCCCCCACTGTCCTCAGACATCATCTTGTTACAGGAAAAGAAATGGGCACAATATACACACAATGCCCTTGACCCCTAAGTAATGTTTGAAAGGCTATGTTTTTGGTGATATTTCTACATAGTACATTTTAGCTGCTACACATTTCACTACTGATTAATAGATGGAAGGTCCTATTTTTCTCGCGTTACCTACATTGGTGATCCTTTTTTTTTAAAATAAAAATGTTATTTACATTGTACTTGTGCTTTATTATAGATCATTTTAATTATTAATACCCCCCACTCCTTTCACACACTGATTTAATACTGGTGAACCTTTTTTAAACTTTTAAACTGGGATGAAGCAGAACATTAAGCTTTAATACTGCCTGTTCAATAAATCAACATCGCTTTTCTGCAACATCTTGATGAGAAGGACAAATTACAGTCATTTTGGTTCCTGTACGCCATGTGTTTGTCATTCGCAGTAAAGCTGCCAGAGCCGTTGGCTTTGATAGAACGCTGTGTAAAAGGGTAATGCTTGAGCTAAGCTTTTCTTGTGGACAGAGTGTATTTTGATAAATATACCTCATGTAAAGAAGCTGTGTCCAATCTTCCTGCCTCGCCATCTTTGCTGTGAGCATTTCATGCTACATATTGATAAACTATTTCCCTTTTTAGTTACTCCTTTGCCTTTATCGCAACGGTTATCCTTCATCATCAGTTGATGTTATATCTTGCATATCAATGTGGACTGCAAGGCATTGTCATGCTTCCCGTTCTTCCTTCTCTCCCTTAATGTTCCAAGACAAAACAAATCATGTGTATGCTGTGAGTCTCATGTCAATACCAAGGCTGCATTGACACACTCAAGGCATTGACACATGCTTGACGCCTATGGTTAGCCTCCTAACTCAAATATTTGACTATGGTTTTCTGCTGCACACACATGATATAGATATATTTACAGAGAAATATAAAGCCTTTGGGTTTTCCAAAACTGTTTGTGCAAAATATACTAATTATCATAAAAACTTCATTTCATGGTGGTATTGTTGTAGCCTAGTATAATTTTAGCTTGTAAATAATATACCTGTCAAACTTGACAGTTGCCCTTAATGACCTCTAACCCTCTGTAGATACCTTGAGATGTTCCTATGGTGCAAGCAAGGTTCTTCGTCCATATATTTGCCCCAGATCAACGCTATTTGGCTCACTTTTTAGGAAATGTTACTATTTGGAAAAAAATGTGCTAACTGAGGTTTTTACGTATGTACACAATTACATTGGAATTTTAAAGTATTGTTAATACCACATCAGCTACCACACATTTACTACTAAGTTATCAACATTTTCCTTGGAATGACAAAACATGACTTACCAGGTCACCCTGAGTTCTGAAGGTCAATTTCTGCTCTTTTCTTTTCATGAAAAGTACTGGTCAATGAGAGGTTCTTTTATCCCGTAGGTGGTCAATTCTGGTGACTATTCCATTGCCCAATATCCTACATTAAATCCCATGATCACAATCCACATCTCGGCAGATATACCACAGGATCACATACAGAATCAGCAAAATGGCAAAAATGAACAAAGCTACTAAAATAGCCTTGGTCACAGGAGATATGAGGGACTGCATGTCACCTACAGGTTCAGACTGAGAAGAATAGTTGGCAATTACTGTGATTAATGAAGCAAAGGTTAATCGATGGTCCCTGGCATCGACATGCAACTGTTGTTCAGCAAGGTACCAACTAGGACCTGTGGATCATCTGCATTGCTTCGTGCCAAGTTGAATGAGATGTACAAATGGTGCTTTATTCCACTTGACAGGGAAAAGGGAAAGAAAATGACAGCTCGTCTATAACAGATTCAAAATCTGCTCTGCACACGTCCATCTGAGTCTCCAGCACAAGAGATCAAAGCCTTAACTAGAGCAAAGAGAGGGACTGCGCAGAAGAAACTTAATGATGCTAATAATCCTGCCATGGGAGCAGCCCTGATCCTCCAGACTTCCTTTATTCTACCAGAAGACACAGGACGCAGTCAAACTTGAAGAACAAAAAAGTGAGAAGAGTGGAATTGAAGTTGAAGTGAGCTCCTGCTGTCGCTTCCATCAAAAGCCATCGGCCAGGGACAAAGAGGAGGTGGTTGAATTATTGCAAAGAGGCATAAAAAAGTTGCAGGTGCTGAGGTTTAGAAGGTCAAAGGTGCATGGTTTACCACTACAGCTAAGAAGACAATGTGCTGGAGCAATTGATGTATAACCATTGCCAAGGTATATCGAGCATAACTGTCAGTGATGTGTAGTCAGTATGCATGCATGACAGAGAGAGGCTTCAGCATGTGTGATGTGAGAGCCTCTTGTGTGTGTATATGTCTGCAGCTAGGCTGCTGCAGACTGAGAACTAGCTTGATTAGTATTCCACCCAGCAATGTCTCTCCCTCCTTCTCCTACCTCAATATCTCCCTCTGTCCTCCCCCCTTTCTCCACGCAAAACTCCTCCCCTTCTTTGCTATCATTCAGTCACTGAATGACACTCTCCCCCGATCCTCTGGTGTCAGTATTATGTTGTGATTAAACAGCGTGTTGGAGGTTGCAATATAAATAAGGCTCACGGTGTAAGATGACATTGGCTGCAAAACCAGGAAACAGGGTCCTCGCCACTAATGGTATATCTAGGGTCTGCACCAGGACACCTGTACCCTATAGCAATGGCATTTCATTAAACCATTTTACTATTTAAGTAACCTTTAAGAAACAAATCACATGTAATAGAATTATTAACCTAAATGGATACAAAGTCTATAAACCACTTTCCTCACTGTGCAGAGAGAGGACATCAGTGATGCAGAATTTGTTACCTAAAGGTGTCGGTATAAGTGCTAGCAGCTCTTACAATGCTCTTATCCATTGTCTTGTATTCTACAGTACATGTATTTCATTCAAGAAATGTGTTTGGAAATGGAAGTTATGATGGATAACTTACTGTATGATGCAAGGGTGGGATCTATTCCATAAATTCAAGGGTGGGATCTGACCAACTCTCTCTGGTTACTACTGGCTCCGGTTACGAGTGGTTACTAGGGCATTAAAACTAATAGGGACATTGTTACTAGTGACTTGTGGGGACGTTATAACTACTGGGGCATTATTACTACTAGCTAACTACTGGATACTGGGGGCAATAGAACTACTGCTTCAAGGGGCATTGTTATGACTAGGGGAATAGTTTTTTCTGGCTACTGGGGGAATTTTTAGTTCTGGCTACTGGGTGCACTTATGGAACTGGCTGTTAAGGGCACTGTTGCTACTGGCTACTTGGAGCACTGTTACTACTGATGGCACTGTTAATATTAGCTACTAGGGTACAGAAACTACGGTCTGTGGGGCTCATTTATTTGGCTACTGGGGTTACTGTGACTCATAACTACTAGGACACAGTGACTCAAGCCTACTGGGGGTCACTATTAATAGATTGGCTATATTGGCTACTGTGAGGGTATATTAGTGATCTCTAGGGTATCCAAAGAACAGTATTAAGGTTTTTATAGAAAGGTGGAGGATATTATTATAAAGTGAGCCAGCTTTGTGGCCAAAAGAAGCTGACATTGAGGTCTAGAACTTAAAAGAAGATGAAAGAGAAATTATCTTATCAAACATGTCCTCTGTGTGTCATCAGATTTACAATAAGTGCTTTCATTACCCATGCGCTCATAATGCTGCTGCATCTCCCCTGTCCTGTGATTTATTATTTCTCCTAAGGGGGGACTGCAAGGAGGTTTTTTTGTAATTATTTATTGTTTTCTTGATTTTTATGTAAATTTTGGAGTTGTATTTAAAATCACTTTTAGATACAAAAAAGTAAATTTACATATTATTTTAAATTAAGAATCATTTTAAATATTGTAATTCTTTAGTACAGTAGGTAACGTCTATGTGTGCGCCACATTTCACAACTGACTTCTTGCTCCTAAAGTAGGGTGTTTATTCAGCAACAAGGCTCTTTTTTACAGTGGCATTATTTTTTGTGTCCATGGTTCAGTGATTTCCATTGATTTCTATGGGTTTTTCACATTGGCTTGTATTTTCACTGATGCGTTTTCCGTTGAAAAAAATTATGAAACATGTCCCTTTTTTTTACTGATGCGGAACGCGGAAGGCAAAAGAAGTCAATGGGTCTGCAAAAAAAAACATCCATTTTTTCACTGAGGAGGCTGAAAAACCAGGTGTGATGTTTTCAAAGCAATGTGTTTTTTTGTGGACATGGAGACTAAACGGATGCATCACAGAGACAAAATGGAAGAAAAACAGAGACACAACAGAGACAAAATGCAACGGATGCAGAACTGAAGCTGAGCACCAACACCAATGTTAAAGGGCCCTAAATCACAGACTGTGCTCTATTAATTAATTACAGAATAATGAGATTGGGACCTACTCTATAATTTGCGGAACACCCACATCGCTCGATCATCCTGCAGTGCGAAACGGTGTGGACACCATTTTTGTGGCCAGCTCACAGCCAAAATAAATGGTCGTATTTAGGTAGCCTTAGGAAGATTTATCACTGATTTCAATTTACACAGTTTAAGACTAGGCAGACAGAAGATGGTCCAATTTTATAATAGTGCTTGATACTGTTTTGTAGACCTGACACTATATTCCTTTTGCCAATGTTTAGCTTATAATCTTATTTTGTGCAGAAATTCGAGAACAATTGGGTTTCATTTCAAGGATTGTTCAGATCCATGCTTGATTCTAGGCTTTATGATTGATAAATAACAAATAAAGTTGGATTCAAGGGATTTACAACCATTTTGGTGCAAAAGTTCTCAGTTTAGGTGCACAACAAAAGTGATTCGACCAAATCCCTCAAGCAGTGGCATCATCAAGTATGCAGAAATTGTATCTACCTCTATATTTTATGCTGAAAATGAACAGTGCAAAGAAACGTGCAAATATCATACAATTAGACGATTATGATCTTGTGATAAAAACATTGAGACTCCATTGTTTTCTCTTTTACAATTCTATGATTTTCCCTGGAGGATACTTTGTAAATGTACACATTTGTCATTTCTTCCATGGCATGTACAATACTCCATGTTACTCCAACTCTAACTCCATCTAGTGGATTTCTAAGCCCAAATCTCTACAGCCTTAACTAGAAACTAGTAACAACTAGCTTCCCTGACAGTTTGATGGAAAGCCACGATGCTGTGATCAGCATTAGAATGCAAAAGTAAATACAGACATACGCACACATATTCATGCACAGATACAACAGACAGATGCAGACACATATCTTCGTGTACACATAAACATGCACGCATACTTGCCGCCATATGTATGCACTCATATGCACACACATATATATGCCATACTTTCAGACCCTTGTATGCACTTTACATTTATTTATTCGCACATCCATTCATAAATGTCTAATTTGTTTTGAGCACATGTTTGCTCATTCTGGGGAGTAGAGAGTTAGGCTACATTCACACGACCGTATGATTTCTCCAGTCCCGTATTTACGGGCCGTATGTGGCCGTATATACGGACCGTTTTTCATCCGTATGTGCACGTATGTCACCCGTATCCGTACCGTGTCCGTATAAAATACGGTGGGCTGGCAAATTCTGAAAAATGATGACAAAATGATGACAAAGGCATGTCCAACCCCAAATTTGGTCACCTGACCGGCCCAGGCTCCATTTTGCCATTTCTGAGAGCGAGGTTAGACTCCATTGCTTCTTTTGGCTGTGGTTTCTGGCGTTTTTAGCTCCAGCGATGTCATACAATCCCACTGATGATCTGCTCCTGGACTGGGCCCTTGTGACGATTCTCCGAAGGCGCTTGGCAATGCAGGCGGAGGAGCGGAAGAGGACCCGGCGGTTTTGGGTTCATCCCATTGTCGCTGAGCGGCCTAGGAGGGGTCACTTCAGGAACTTGTACACTGACCTGCGGCAGCATCCGGACAAGTTTCACAGCTACGTTCGGATGACTGTCACCTCGTTTGACCGTCTTTTGGAGGACCTGCGATCGGAGCTTCGGTTACAGGATACCAACATGAGGCGGTCTGTCACACCAGAGGAACGGCTCATCGTCACACTGCGGTAAGTTTTTCATAGTACATACGTTTCATTATTTCAAGATGGACTGTGTGTTTAAATATTAAATGTATTTTTTTTTTTTTTTTAGGTTTCTTGCCACTGGGAATTCGTTTGCTTCACTGCATTATGAGTTTCTGCTGGGTGTTTCCACCATTTCAATGATCGTGCGAGTGACCTGCGAAGTGATATGGGAGCGATTGAAAGCTGCGGTGATGCCTGAGCCTACTGCTGAAGACTGTATCCGGATTTCGGGTGGTTTCCAGGAATCTGCACAGTTTCCAAATTGCATTGGGGCGCTGGATGGGAAACACATCCGTGTAAAGAAGCTGGCTCACTCAGGGTCCCAATTCTTCAATTATAAACAATATTTTTCTGTGGTCTTGTTGGCTTTGGCTGACAGTGACTACAAGTTTATAATTGTGGACATTGGGGCCTATGGAAGTTCTGCGGATGCAGCGGTCTTCAGGGCTTCCAGAATGGGTGAACGGCTTCGCTCCAACCAGCTCGCCCTTCCAGAGCCAAGATGTCTACCTGGATCAACTGGACCTCCTGCACCATTTGTGATCGTCGCTGATGAAGGCTTTGGACTTTCCCGTCATGTGTTGCGACCATTCCCTCGGCGTGGTTTGGATGAACGAAGGCGCATTTTCAATTACCGGCTCACTCCTGCGAGACGGTACGTGGAGTGTGCTTTTGGGATTCTAAGCAACAAGTGGCGGGTTCTACGTAGCTCAATTCAGATGGACCCGGACAATATTAAGAAGGTAGTGCAAGCCTGCGTTATTCTTCACAATTTCGTTCGGATCCACGATGGTGCTTCAGATGGTGAACTGGAGGGACAACATCCAACAGCGTCTATCCCCCTGGACAACACTCTCTAAGGACGACCCGGAGCGGCAGGACTGTTCGTTCGTGAGCAGTTTGCCTCCTACTTTGTTTCTTCAGAGGGTGCAGTTCCATGGCAGATGGATGCTATTAGTGGACATTGAGGCTCTGGCCTATTAGATCAGTTTTTTATTATTTTTCCTCTTTTTTGTTTTGGTAGTTAGTGTAGGGACTCGCAAGAGATGAGGCCCCTTGACGTGGGTTGTGAGCTTAAAACTTCATTGACCCATTTTTGATTTGTGAATTTTGTGCCACAAGTTAAAAATAAATCAAAGGAGTTAACCAAGACCTCATCGTTAAGTGATCATGTTTAAATAAATATATTTTTTAAAAATTGTGTATCGTGTTTTGTTGGATGTGGGGGTGGAGAGTGAGGGATTATTTCACTGTACACATGAGTGTATGCAGGCCATGTATCCTTGTAGCTTGATTGCTCAATGACACGGTCTGCACACACCTTTGTGGTTGTGGCACACTGCATTATATAAAAACTATTTCCCAAATAAACACAGTAGACTTTACTTTTTTTCATAACTTTTAAAACTATATACATAAAATAAACAAAAAAAAATTATAAATCAAAAAATTCCCTGGACATTCCCCCCATTGATGCCTGACTATGTGATGGGACTTCATACGATGTGGAGTACATACGAGTGGGCCGTGGAGGGCTAGGCGGGAGTTGGCCTCCAACAGGTTCCCGGTGCCGGTCCAAGTAAAGCCCAACCTCATTTTTATGAGGATAGTCAGTTTTTTGGAAAATTTGAACCACTGCAAACAGTGCCGCTTTGCAGTTGGCCATGTCATGTTCAGACACCTTTCTTAATTCTGGCGCCAGTCCCCTTAGGTATGCGTCCTCTGGGGAGTCATCCCTTCGGGTTCTTAGCTGATTCAAGATTTCGCATAAAGCCACATTTTCCACACTTGTCCTCTCCTGTGTCTGCGGTGGCCTGCGCCGATGACTATGGGTAGGTGTGGCAGATTGCCGTGCTGGTGGTGGTGTGGAAGGAGCAGGGACTTCAGGAGGCTCCTGAGTGGAAGGACCATCTCTGGGGCTGGAGACTCCTCCAGGTTATCAGCCGTACTGTGGGATAAAAAAATTATATTAAAAATGTATATGCAAGGGATTTTTTTGTCAATCATGTATAATGATTCTTTTCAGTTGAGGGACATAATTCTGCATGATGGAAAGAACACACCTCTGGACATATAGAACATGTTTAACATTTTGAAAACCTTATATACTTACTCTCCCACATCCATTACTGCGTCCAAGAAACGCATGTACTTGGTATAGAGGTAGGGTTTCTTTTTTAATGTCCCACTACCACTTTTGGCAAGCAGACTTTTCTCCCGTTTGTACTGGTCACGGGCTGATGTCCAGTGCTTGGTGATGATTCCCACTGTTGAAACAAAAAAAAAAGGAAGGTCACATCTGTCACACACAATGCTGCAGGGGTGACATATATCATGCACAATGCTGCAGGGGTGACATATATCATGCACAATGCTGCAGCGGTGACATCTATCATGCACAATGCTACAGGGGTGACATCTATCATGCACAAAGCTGCAGCGGTGACATCTATCATGCACAATGCTGCAGCGGTGTCATCTATCATGCACAATGCTGCAGGGGTGACATCTATCATGCACAAAGCTGCAGCGGTGACATCTATCATGCACAAAGCTGCAGCGGTGACATCTATCATGCACAAAGCTGCAGCGGTGACATCTATCATGCACAAAGCTGCAGCGGTGACATCTATCATGCACAAAGCTGCAGCGGTGACATCTATCATGCACAATGCTGCAGGGGTGGCATCTATCATGCACAAAGCTATAGAGGTCACTGGCAAGTTGGTGACAGGGGATTGAATCTCACTCACCAAGTTCTTTACGCTGCTTTGCAGTCTTCGCCTCACTCCAATCATCTGGAAGCAACAGAGCCGTCACCTCCTCCCACTTTTTGGCCTTTCTAGCGCGGTCGGAAAATGTTTCATCTTTTTTATCCCACAAAATGGGATTCTCCTGAACAAGTGCAATAAGACGCTCCATGGAGAGGAAAGACATTTTCACACTGCAGCCACTACTACACAGAGCAAATGCTGACAGGAAGGTCAACCCCCTTGATCCTGGTCACCCTGGAAACGGCCCGTATATACGGCAGCATACGGTGCACAACCGTATGCAACCCGTATTTAGCCCGTATTTTTACGCTCCCATTGACTTCTATGGAGCATACGGGACAGATATACGGGTTAAAATAGGACAGTGATGGCCAACCTGACACTGACACACGTAGCCATTTTCAGTGACACACGGCTGCTGGAGAAAAATTGCTGTAGTGCAGTTGTCTGTTGTCTGGGGCCAGTCGGGCGGTCGGTTGGCGATGTGGTCTGCAGCGAGCGGCTGCATCTCAGTCAGAGAGATCGCAGCTGCTGCTCCTGTCCTGCTCTGCGGAGGCCGCCCAATGACGCCAGAGTGGAGCGTGGAGACAGAGCAGCCCCAGCTCGCAAAGACGCAACCTATGCTGTGCCTGCGTGGGAACATCTACACAGGAGCTGAAGCGGCCTGAAGAGGAGTAACGGAGGTCCGTGGTGTCATTGGAGCCTGTCGTTGTGCCAGTTAGGTAAGTTAATTTATTGAGTTGAGCTCTGCCGGGCTGGGCTGTGATGTACACTGCTTTGGGGGGCACTTCTCAGGACACAAATGTCCTTAAAACTAGCTGTTGCTGGACTGCCACAGGTTCGCCATCACTGGAATAATTCCCCCTCCCCTCACTTATCTTAGTTCATGGCACCCCACACAAGTTAAATAACAGCAAGACCAACAAAAGAAACCAACTGACAGATTAACAAAGAAGTCACTAAGCAGGTAAGTTAAATAACTATACGTATTTGTTATTTAAACTCTAAATATCACAAAATTAGGTTTTTTTTCTCAAGGTGACACACCACCCGACTTATGCTCGTTTTTTTGGCGAATTTTGACACACCAAGCTCAAAAGGTTGCCCATCACTGAAATAGGACATGCTCTATATTTTTTTACGGCCAAAATACGGTACGGTACGGTACGGGCTTAAAAACGGCAATATAAATGATTGGACGTATTTATCATAGAAAACAATGTGGCCATATGTAATCCGTAAAAAAACAGTACGGATACGGACAATTTCTTACGGTCGTGTGAATGTAGCCTTAATCTTACAGAGCTCAGCAGTGAGGCAGCTGTATGTAGTGGTGTTACTGTGCGCGAGGCATCTGTATGTAGCGGTGTTACTGGGGGCGAGGCGTCTGTATGTAGCGGTGTTACTCAGAGCGAGGTGGCTATATGAAGCAATGTTACTGGGGTCAAGGTCTCTGTATGTAGCGGTGTTACTGGGGCTGAGGCAGCTGTATGTAGCGGTGTTACTGGGGGCGAGGCGGCTGTAAGTAGCTGTGTTACTGGGGATAATGCGGCTGTATGTAGCTGTGTTACTGGGGATGAGGCGGCTGTATGTAGCTGTGTTACGGGGGCGAGGTGGCTGTATGTAGCTGTGTTACTGGGGGCGAGGCGGCTGTATGTAGCTGTGTTACGGGGGCGAGGCGGCTGTATGTAGCTGTGTTACTGGGGGCGAGGCGGCTGTATGTAGCTGTGTTACTGGGGACGAGGTGGCTGTATGTAGCTGTGTTACTGGGGGCGAGGCGGCTGTATGTAGCTGTGTTCCTGGGGGAGTGGCTGTATGTAGCTGTGTTACTGGAAACGAAGCAGCTGTATGTAGCGGTGTTACAGGGGCTGAGGCGGCTGTATGTAGATGTGTTACTGGGGGTGAGGTGGCTGTATGTAGCTGTGTAACTGCTGGGATAGTGGATAGTGAGCAGGAGGATGTGTATGCACGTTACACTCAGTGGCGGTCTCCACCAGATTTTGAGCCCATGGGCCCCCACCAACCTTAATCCGGCCCTGTCTTTATCAGTGAGATATGTTTATGATGAAAAAAAGGAGGCATTTGAGGAAGTGCTACAAACAGTAATGCTGTAACTCCTTCCCTCATCACTTGCGTGTGCCCTCTAGTTGGGGTTGCAAGCTACCTCTGCCACCTTGGGCCCACAGCAGCCGTTATGGCTGATGCAGTGGTAGTAACATACAAGTAGTTACACATTTACCCAGGCTGTCTGTTAATCTGTGGCATTTAAGGATTAAAAACAAAAACAACTGCCTATCAAGACCTCTACATAACATGCCTCGCAAGGCAAGGGAAACTGTTATTTGTAATGTGAAAAAACGTAAATTCGTCTAGCTCCATATTCAACATATCACAGAGCCTCTTGTGTACCATAGTCTTCTCATCAACAGATCTTTCTAGACAATCTTTATAACCATACATTCTGATAAAAATGGGTTACAGAGAAAACCCCATATAAAGCAGTAGCAACAGCAAACATGAAAAAATTCAATGACCAAGGCCTCATGCACTCAGATGTAAATGAGTGCAGTAAGATAGCACAAACAGCGGCTAACTTATGGTCCCATAGACTTCTATTGGGTATGTTGAAGGCGTGGTGAGTCATGGCGCATAACTCGTTTCTTGTGGAGATCAGAGTGTGAACGGTGCTCACCTGAGGATGTCATCCAGGCCACATATAACGGCATTTGGCCCATTTGCTGCCAACCGCAATGCACACATGGTCATGTGCATGGGGTTTTAGGAGGTTGAAGGAAATTTAAAGCACCAGACAGTGGGATCCAATAGATCCCATTGTCTATAATCAGGTTAATTGAGTTTCTATTCTCATGAAGGTCATTTGCCAGAATGAAACAGTTCTTCATGCAGGAAATCTATGTAGGCTCTGAAAACACGTGAACTTAACTGCTCCATTTGTACATTTTTTTGTAAATTTCTATATGAAGTAAATTCTGGCTTCATGTTAGGCTACATTCAGACAAAGGTATGGGGCACTTATATATACAGCCCCATACACTTCAATGGCCTAGCGGCCCCCGTGTGGGATCGGTACCGTTCTGTTGCCCGTAGAAAGATATCTTTCTATGGAATACGGCGCCGTGCGCTATGTATTCCTATGGGTGGGCAGCACTCTCCCCCTCCTCCTCTCCCCCAGCACTGATGTATGCCTGCTGTACTACGGTACGGCGGGCATACATCGTGTGCATGTAGCCTTCATCTTACATTAATCTCATATGTCTCTAAATGTTTACTTTCCATGCATGTTCCTTCCACTAATGATTTTATCATACAAATACAAAGATATAAATATAAAAACACACAGAGATAAATCTGTCTCTTCCTTAGTATGTGTGTGGACTGCATCTACCAGCACCATTGTATTTCATCTACCGCCCATTATACATTTTTAGCTTTATGTTGTTCATGTTTTAAATGTGTCTCAGAATCAATGTCAAATAAAGGTTATCGGTTATAACTATCCATTACAGAAAGCCGTTCTAAAGCGTAATAACATTATCACAGGTGAACTGACAAATTCCCATTAGTCTGAACCTTTAGTTAGTCATTTGTTGTTTCATTTTCATTCATGCTAATTGTGTTAAAATCCAACTCAAGTGGGAGCATTTCACATTTTATCTGATGGTTTTAAATAAGGAAAGTATTGTAATAAAGGGATAAGGTAGGATACCATAATTAAGATACAATTGGCTATAGAGTTAGTGAGACATTTGGTTCTGGTCGAACGCCCTAAATAATTAACACACACTCATGTTTCAGAATGGAACTGCAAATGCAGTTGCTGTTCATAAAATGAGACAATTATTTTACAAAATTGTAATGTTTAGGAGTGGCTTAAACAAACTCTTCAATGAATCTCACGATCATGTTGTTGCAGGATCGTAAAGGAAACGTACCATTTGCTTTTATGCATTATTTCAAGAGTGGGGGTTATGCTTCATCACAAAGGTCACCAAAACAGTAATGTCTAATAATGGAAGGTTTATTTAAAACAAAGTCACTAATGAAAATAAACAGCTTTCTTCAACAGGGTGCAAAATGAAGGCATAACATTAAGTTGACTTTTCTTCAGGAAAAACACTTTAACATAAGAAAGGTTATCCTCACCATGCAGTCTGTAAGGTTACAGCAGAGTCCTCCAGCTTCTCCCAGTTCTGAGACAACAGCAGGAGAAGGAAACCAGACCAACAGTTCAGGCTTGGAGCCACACACTCCCAGCTCTGCTAAATCTGCTAATAAATGCAAGGCAACACCTGGCCTGGAGACATGGGAGTAGTTATCCCAACCAGCTCTCAGGCTACTCCAATAAAAGCCAGGCCGGATCAGCTGCAGCAAGCAGCTATACTACTTTTATATAAGGGTCAGAAACCTAAGGTTACTGACAAAGATTAGTGGCCAGACACCTCGGTGACATGTAATGGTCATCAACCACCATACCTTGTGCCTTGTCAAACAAGGTTTAAGGTTCCTATACAAACAGTTAGTTGTTCTCTACTTCAGTTGCTTTATGTACCAATAGAGTTTATATGTTACTTCATGTGATAATGTTTGGTTCTCATGCCAAAATGTTAGACATATGTTAGATATACTTAAACATACTTCATTTTAAATGGAACCTGTAACAACATTTTCATAAATACAGCTAGTGACAGGTTCCTATAGAGGCCTATTAACTAACTGACACCTTTTTTACCTAAAAATAGTTTTCCTTACATCCACATAAATCAAAATTATGTTGTATTCCCCCCGGCATCATAGAACCCTTGTCCTGCTTGGCCAGTCCCTCCCATCTATCCCTCCCCATGTCCCAAGCCTCTTTTGAGCATGTCATATGACCAGTGTGAAATCATCACAGGTCCTTTAGCCGCCGAACATTAGCAAACTGGGCACCATGCATACATCTAATCACATGAAATCACTACTTGTGATTTCTACTCGTCCTCATCCTCAGTGGAAGCATACTGTGATTTAATTTGATCAGATACATACATACATGAAGTAGATGTTGAAGATTTAACAGGACCTCAGTTTATGTCATCCTGGTCAAATGACTTTAAATGCCCAATGATGTAACAGAGCTCTCTTGCTCAGTGTCCTATACAGCAGAATATCATAGCACTCAGACCTGTCAATCAGGAACAAGAAGGCAGGTCAATGCAAGTAAGACTCTTTTAGTGGGAATGACTCATATGACGTGATTTGCATTGCATTTAGGGATAAGGGAAATGCTTTTTGAACATTGTTTTTAATGAAGTCTTTATGTTAGGTGGGTTAATTTGCATGACAGGTTCTCTTTAAGTACATCATTGAAATGATTTGATATACAAATATATGGCTCAACTAGTCTTAATTCAAAACCTAAAATTATCTCATTATTATAGGTGTTTAAAAATATTTTAATGTAACTGCTGAGGATTTATTTTCTTTTTCAGGTGGTTACAGCACAGCAATTTGCATTAATCTGACCGACAATGATGTTTTGTCTTCTTTCCAGTTTGCCTTTGGCAATCTTCAAAGACAATGGGAGGACTTTATTTAATGGATTTTTAAGTTGTATAACATGTAATATAGAGGGCCAGAAATGGTTAAAAAAAGAAATGGAATTCCAACCCACCCGTTCCCCTGTTAAAAGAAACCTACCACTGCTTGCATGATAAAATCATGCGAGCAGACCACCCTCTAGGCTATTTAATACCAATGCCGGCACATACTCTAGTTAGGCACAGCAATCGTTAGTTTAGCTAAAAAATACATTTAACTTACATATGTAAATAGCCCTCCGGTGCTACCCTACGTCATCTTCGGAAGGGAGATTCCAATCTTTAATTATTCCCGCCTCCTTCATTGTACCCGCCCTCCTTCAGGTGCCGAGAGCCGTGACATCACCAAGCTCTCGGCACCTATCGCGCATGCACAGATACTAACTCTCGCACAGCCAGCCGGTGATAGGTGCTGAGAGCTTGGTGGCGAGTGAAAAAGGTGGCGAGTGAAAAATGGAAACTGGTTAAAGTAAAGAAACCATATCTCCTCCCCTTTTACGTCTTTGAACTTTTTCAAATGCAAAGGCTCCCATCTTGTTTACATTACTTCTAGGCATATTTACAAGATATTTTGATACACCAGACAGATTTTTACTGTATTTTCGGGACTCGTATAATCCCTCAGATGTTCCAAAAATTTCAATTTAAATGTTCTGCCTATTTGTCCAATATATTGCAGATGACATTCATCACAATAAATGACATACAAGTGGGTTCGGAAAGTATTCAGACCCCTTTACATTTTTCATTCTTTGTTTTCAGTAGCTGATTGATCAAAAAAGTTATTTTTCTGCTCATTAATGTACACTCTGCTCTCCATCTTGACAGAGAAAAAACAGAAATGTTGATATTCTTGCTAATTTAATAAACAAGAGAAACTGAAATATCACATGGTCATAAGTATTTAGACCCTTTGCTCAGTATTAAGTAGAAGCTCCTTTGGAGCTAGTACAGCCATTAATCTTCTTGGGAAGAAGAAATGCCCAATTAGATTTAGGTCATCGCTCTGGACCAGTCACAGAGTAGTTCTGAAGCCACTGCTTTGGTATTTTAGCTGTGTACTTTGTGTGTCATTGTCTTGTTGGAAGGTGAAACTTCAGCCCAGTCTCTGGAAGAGATCTTCATCCAGGATATCTCTGAACTAGGTCACATTCATATTTTCTTTAATTGCAACCAGTCATCCTGTCCCTGCAGTTGAAAAAAACCCCCATAGTAAAATGCTACCACCACCATGTTTCACTGTCTGGATTGTATTTGGCAGGTGATGAGCAGTGCCTGGTTATTAACACCAAAAAGTAAAATTTTTGTCTGATTAGACCAGTGAATCTCATAGTCTGAGATGCACTGAGGAGAGGCTTCGTTTGTCACATTCTGCCATGAAGCCCCGATTGGTGGATGATTGCAGTGATAGTCAACTTTGTGGAACCTTCTCCCATCTCCAGAGCTCAGCCACAGTGATCTTGGAGTTCTTCTGTATCTCTCTCACCAAGGCTCTTCTCCCATGTTTGCTTAGTTTGGCTTGGCAGCCAGGTCAATGAAGAGTTTTGGTCATCCCAAACTTCTTCCATTAAAGGGTTATGGAGGCCACTATGCTCTTAAGAACATTGAGTGCTACAGAAAATGTTTTTAACCTTGGCAAAATCTGTGGGATTTGGTGGTCCTCTTATGGAATTTTGGTAGCAAATAAGAGGTTGGGAAAGGAAAAGGAATCCGGCACTCCAAAGATCCATAAAAGTTTTTTTCCTGTTCATTTACAATCAATTAAAAATAGCAGTTACAGCAGATTATTATCAACATTCTGACCAACACGATTATACCAATATGTTTTTTTCAAGGTCTGGCTATACACTAACCCTAACAGAATTTAAAACACACGTGTAACAGGACGTGTAACATTCCCATTTTATATCACATTGTTATACTAAAACCAAATAGTCATGTAGATACTTAGTCCATATACATACTCCACAGAATGTAACTAACTTTAATGCAATCCATACAAATGGAACAGAAAAATGAAAAATAGGAAAAAATACAAACAAAAATATGTAAACATTATTAATAACGATTTAGTAGATCAGGTTGTCTTGTCTGTAATAAGAAGATCCAGTAGGACCCTCTACTGTATACCCTGTTTCCCCTAAAATAAGACATCCCCCAAAAGTAAGACCTAGTACAATTTTGCTCCAACTTAGAAATATAAGGCCTCCCCTGAAAATAAGACCTAGTGGTAGTCATTGCAGCGGCTCCCCCCTCCTCGTGCCATACATTAGTATTAGTAAATCTTTTAGATGCTGCAGAAGGTTGTGACATGGGGAAGAAATCATGGAAGTAAATCACTGACTGTTGTGCTGCAAATGTGATCCCAGCAGCTACAAGGGATAAGAAGGGTCATTTATGGAAAGTGCTTTTACTAAACATGAGAGATTTGAGCCAATAATTCTAATAGAAATGGAGTCACAAGAAATATAGCATGAAATTCAAAGTTTGTAGAGTCATAAGAGGATGTTAGAGAAGTAGACTTTTTGTAAATTCTTGAAACAAGGTAATTTCTTTTCATGATCTCTCCTCTCGGGGGTCTATGCACCTTTTCAATACTTTGACTGAAAAGGGATCTAGTATCTTTGTTATGTACATTATGGAAATGTCTCAAAAGGGCTTATACATTCACCTGCTGATTCATGACATCTGAAAGATGTCTTCTTATGTGAACCTTTATAGGACCTGCCGTGTACACAACATACTGTTTATTCCACACTGTCCACACTGTGGATATAACCAAATAAACGATAAACATCTATAGAAACCGCTTGTTTGTAAGAAAGTGTTGTTTCCACCCGGGCTAGTTTTTTCTAAAAAGGTGGTGAGACTCGAGGTGAAACTCTAGACTGGATCCAACTTTTTCTGTTTTTTGTTTTATCTTGTAAGAGAGTAGGATGTTTGACTTGTCTGACTCTATCAAATGCCCTATTAAATTGTGTAGGAGCATACCTTTTTTCTAGAAGTCTCTTTTTCAAAGCCACTTCTTCCTGTGCAAAGATATTGGGACAGTGCAATTACGTTTAAGTCGTATCAGTTCCTCATGTGTTAACAGTATTCAAAAGCACTGTGCGTAGTAACCTTTAGTAATAGTGTACCATTAAGATTACAACGAACCTATGCCTGTATGGAAGGGGTTATGCCAGGGAACTCTACTTCATCCCCATGCATAACAAATGTAAATCAAAAAAACAAGAAAGAAGGAGGAATAAAATAAAGACTGAAATTACGTTTTGTAAAGGTGAAAATATATACTTTATTAGTTACAATGTGAATTTATAAAAACATGTATAATGAATAGCTGTGAACCGAGAACCTGTACTCATAGTTACCTGGTCAGTAGCAATTTCAACCCGCCGGTCTTTCTCAAGGAGTCGCGCGTTGGGGAATTCCTACTGACCAGGAAACTATGAGTACAGGTTCTCGGTTCACAGCTATTTATATTGTACACGTCCATGGATTGTACTAGTCACTTGCCCATGGTATTGTATTGTTACTGCTGTCAACCGTTTGGGCACACACAATGCTGTAACTCACCATTGAGCTTGTCATCAGCATGGCATGCCCTTTACCACTTATCACCTACCCCCTGTACATCATATGTCCTGGTCTTTGTGAACTTCTGTCTCTCCTGTAGGCATCCTTTTTATTTTCATTATACATGTTTTTATAAGTTCACATTGGAACTAATAAAGTATATTTTCAAGTACAAGGGGGGAGTAGGTGTCCAGTTCGTTGAGGATCTTTATTTAGTTTATTTTTGTATAAACCACTATCCAACAGGACCACTGCTGCCCCCTTATCAGCAGACCTGGCGACCAAGTGTGAATTCTGTTGTAATTTATTTAATGCTTTAAATTCTTGCTTAGAAATATTACTTCTGATTAAAAGGTTCCGCTCACCAGACCACTGGACACTCTGTGCTTGGAATCAGTCCAGAGACCAAAGACGAACGCAGGGAAAGGAAATGGAATCCAGCACTCCAAGGTCCATAAAAATTTATTTCTTCTTTATTTCCAATTCATTAAAAATGGCAGTTACAGCAGATTGGTTTCTGAACGCATTCCGAGCACACAGCTAGTGAATGAAACCTCAATATTTGTATTAAATAAAAGGTTGGTACCACTGGGTGATCCATCACCCAACCCACCTGTAAGCTTTTTGAAAATCAAGATAGGGTTACACAGCAATTGGCAATAATAATGTGCCACGTTTAGCTGATGAAAGGCTTCATTCTCATACATATGTCCACTGGTTTGATAACCATAACTTTCTGATTGTTTAATTGTTTTACAGCCTGACACTTGCTCTTGTGAGAATTATCAACTAAAAAATCTCAGTCTCAGATTGTTTAACAAAAATTTCTACAGCTGGGCACTGTGACAAGGAGGAGCAATATAGCAAGTGGTGACACAAATGCATGGGAAGTCTAGATGGACCCTCAATATCCTGTTCATCAATTAAGGACTCCAAATCTGCAAGTCTGCATATCCTCTGGTGACGTCAATTCCTCAACTATCTTAACCGGTTAAGGACCGGGCCCTTTCCAGTTTTTTCATGTCCATTTTTCACTCCCCACCTTCAAAAATCTATAACTTTTTTATTTTTACACGTAAAGAGCTGTGTGACGGCTTGTTTTCTGCGTAACAAATTGCACTTCATATTGATGGTATTAAATATTCCATGCCATGTACTCGGAAGCGGGAAAAAAATTCCAAATGCAATGAAAATGGTGAAAAAACGCATTTGCGCCATTTTCTTGTGGGCTTGGATATTACGTCTTTCACTGAGCACCCCAAATGACATGTCTACTTTATTCTTTGGGTCGGTACGATTAAGGGGATACCAAATTTGTATAGGTTTTATAATGTTTTCATATATTTACAAAAATTAAAACCTCCTGTACAAAAATAATTTTTTTGATTTTGCCAACTTCTGGCGCTAATAACTTTTTTATACTTTGGTGTACGGAGCTGTGCGTGGTGTCATTTTTTGCGAAATTTGATAATATTTTCAATGATATCATTTTTAGGACTGTACGAACTTTTGATCACTTTTTATAGATTTTTTTAGATTTTTCAAAATGGCAAAAAAGTGCCATTTTCGACTTTGGGCGCTATTTTCCGTTACGGGGTTAAACGCATTGAAAAACCGTTATCATATTTTGATAGATCGGGCATTTTCGGACGCGTCGATGCCTGATGTGTTTATGATTTTTACTGTTTATTTATATTTATGTCAGTTCTAGGGAAAGGGGGGTGATTTTTTAGGTTTTTTTATTAAAATTTTTTTTTTTTAAACTTTTTTTTATTTTTATTTATACTATTTTTCAGACTCCCTAGGGTACTTTAGCCCTAGGTTGTCTGATCGATCCTATCATATACTGCCATACTACAGTATGGCAGTATATGGGTATTTTCTTCCTCATTCATTACAATGTGCTATCAGCACATTGTAATGAAGGGGTTAAAACGAAATAGCCTCGGGTCTTCGGAAGACCCGAGGCTACCATGGAGACGGATCGCCACCCCCCGATGACGTCACGGGGAGCGGCGATCCCAGGTAAGATGGCGGCGCCCATGCGCCGCTATCTGTTTGAGGCTGCCGGCAGCTTTGCCGGCAGCCCACGCTGTAAAAACACCCGCGATCGGTGCTAGCACCGATCGCGGGTGTTACCAGTAAGCCTTTGCTGCAATATGCAGCAAAGACTTACCGGCTATGGAGAGGGCTCAGCCCGTGAGCCCTCTCCATGCAGCGCGACGCGACCGCCGCCGTGAATACACGGCGGGCGGGCGCGAACCGATTAAAATATCCTTTGAACATAAGTTTTCTTGCAAACAATTCAACATCCTTTACTGCCTTGCAGTAATCAAACCTCATCCCTGGGGCAAACGTCATACCCTTTTGCTAAACTCTCTCCTGTGTCAATGCAATGCTAGGAAGCAGGGGCGTCGCTAGATCAAAAGATCCGGGGCCCGTGTCCCGGATCTTTTGTCAGGTGCCCCGGACCTCCCTGGGTCAGCAGGACATCAGTCCCGCTGCCCGGCATCCTCCTCTCTCACCACGATCCTTGTCCTCTGGACTTAGATCGTGATGAGACAGGCACAGTACACAGCCTACCTTGCTTTCCCTGCAGGACCTGTGATGATGTCACGATCACATGACCTGCAGGGGGAAGCAGTGCACAGAGCTGCACAGTGAGGTGAGAGGGAGAATACAGGGGGATCTGTGTGGGGCACATTACAGGGACATCTGTGTGGGGCACATAACAGGGGGATCTGTGTGGGGCACATTACAGGGAGGCTGTGTGGGGGGACATCACTGGGGATATTACAGGTGAGCTGTGTGGGGCTCATTACTGGGGGACATTACTGGATGGATGTGTGGGGACATTACGGGGGACTGTGTGGGGGACATTACTGAGTGGATGTGTGGGTGACATTACTTGGGGGGGGTGTTTGGAAGACATTACTGGGAGCTGTTTGGCTGGGGCACATTACAGGGGGATCTGTGTGGGGCACATTACAGGGGGACCTGTGTGGGGTACATTACAGGGGGATCTGTGTGGGGCACATTACAGGGGGATCTGTGTGGGGCACATTACAGGGGGATCTGTGTGGGGCACATTACAGGGGGATCTGTGTGGGGCACATTACAGGGGGATCTGTGTGGGGCACATTACAGGGGGATCTGTGTGAGGCACATTACAGGGGGATCTGTGTGGGGCACATTACAGGGGGATCTGTGTGGGGCACATTACAAGGGGATCTGTGTGGGCACATTACAGGGGGATCTGTGTGTGGGGCACATTACAAGGGGATGTGTGTGGGGCACATTACTGGGGGATGTGTATGGGGCACATTACAGGGGGGTCTGTGTGGGGCACATTACATGGGGATCTGTGTGAGGCACATTACAGGGGGATCTGTGTGGGGCACATTACAAGGGGATCTGTGTGGGGCACATTACAAGGGGATCTGTGTGGGGCACATTACAGGGGGATCTGTGTGGGGCACATTACAGGGGGATCTGTGTGGGGCACATTACAGGGGGATGTGTGTGGGGCACATTACAGGGGGATCTGTGTGGGGCACATTACATGGGGATCTGTATGAGGCACATTACAGGGGGATCTGTGTGGGGCACATTACAGGGGGATCTGTGTGTGGGGCACATTACAAGGGGATCTGTGTGGGGCACATTACAGGGGGATCTGTGTGGGGCACATTACAGGGGGATCTGTGTGGGGCACATTACAGGGAGGCTGTGTGGGGGGACATCACTGGGGATATTACAGGTGAGCTGTGTGGGGCTCATTACTGGGGGACATTACTGGATGGATGTGTGGGGACATTACGGGGGACTGTGTGGGGGACATTACTGAGGGGATGTGTGGGTGACATTACTTGGGGGGGGGTTTGGAAGACATTACTGGGAGCTGTTTGGGTGACATTACTGGGGGATGAGTGGGTGACATTACTGGGAGCTGTTTGGGTGACATTACTGGGGGATGAGTGGGTGACATTACTGGGAGGACTATGTGGGGGACATTACTGGGAGGACTTTGTGGGGGACATTACTGGGAGGACTGTGTGGGCGACATTACTGGGAGGACTATGTGGGGGGCATTACTGGGAGGACTATGTGGGAGACATTACTGGGGGGCTGTGGGGACATTTCTTGGGGCGTGTTCACATGTGGCAGTAGGATGGGGCCTCAGTTTGCTCACACATGAGTTTCCAGTGATGGTTATGTGATGGATAACCTGGTGTCTTGTATTTGTTTAGATGCAGACGTGTGAGCGCAGCCTTACAGTATTTTGGGAGAGTGTTAGGGCAGCAGCAGGACAACACTGTCAGGGTGCAGTCACACAATGCAGTTACAATCAGTTTTGAGGTGGTTTTAGGTGCAGTTTTGTTACTTTAACAAGTGAGAGACATGAACTGAACTGGTGAATTTGAGTTTGAAGAGGAAACCTGTTCCACAAATGTCTTTCACTGGATAAAATAACAAAACTGCACCTAAAACCTTCTGAAAAATGATTGCGATGCATTTGTAACTGCAACATGTGAACGCAACTTCAGAGAACCAAAATTTCAGGACAATGAAGGACATAAGATGTCTGTGCGGTGAACTCCACAGGAAGGAGACGTGGTGATGGGGGCCTAAGAGTGGTGGCACATGTGGCGTTTTGATCCAGGTTTTAGTCCGTTTTTTTAAAACGCATCCGTTTTTGTCCGTTTTTAATTAAGATATTTGGGAAAATCAGACAAAAACAAATGTGTTTTTAACAGACTGAAAATGCTTGAGAAAAAACGGGTTCAAAACGTCACGTGTGCCACCACCCTAATAGTGAAGTGAACATGTCACCTGCAGTCTCTGGATGTAAGTCAGGATTTCTCTGGTGTTTCTGTATACCCTCAGTAAAGTTGTTATTGACACAACCACGTGTGAGGGGGCTATGTACAGGGCATTACTGAAAGTCTGATACAAATGCATTGGGGAACGTGCCCCGGATCTTTTCCCACCCTAGCAACGCCCCTGCTAGGAAGAATGATTTTCTATAATGTTTTTTCAGGTGTCTAGATTCCTGGGATGCATAGTGTCACTCCGAAGTTAACTGGCCATAAATAGTTTTAGCACAGCTGGAGAGAGCCTATGACAATGATTTCAATGATACTGATATATTACTGCTGTCTTCTTCTAGCCTGAGATCCACCTTCATATATCAGCCTTAAGGGCACAGCTTCCCTCACTTCCCATAATGCTGAGTTCTCTTCTCTGTTAGACCTTTAATCTAATAGCACAGATAAACCTTTAATCTAATACAGCCTTATATGTATGAGTGTATATGGTTTGTTTATACAGTATAAATGTGTAAATTTGGTGTGCATATAATGTATGTTTAAGTATATGTTGCATATATACTGTACTATATGTGTGTATATACTGTATTTGTTCACAAATGTATGGATGTATACATACTGGCCCACATTTATCTTTAGTGAGGCAACCTGCACACGCTCTTCAATAATCTGGCACACCATGCATGCGCTGATAGCACAGTTTTTCTGGTACACTCAGTTTAATGGGTATGCATCACAATTATGTCGCACTCATGTCCCGCCCAATGCAATTCGGCACCAAAACACCCCTTCAGAGTGTTGTGTCGTAGCGGACACAGTGCAGCCGCGACACAATACTGATGCAAACACTACATAAATAAATTTGCAAGCAGTTTGCACATGTATTTATATGCAAAGGGCCCCAGAAAACTGGTGCAGCCAGTTTGATAAATCTAGGCCACTGTGTTTATATATACTATATGAGTTGTCACGGGTGTTCCCGTGATCCATCCTGCGGATTGCGTGCACTCTCGGTGCCGCAATCCCCACTGTCGCTGTCCCACTCACCTCTCCACGTTTCTGACTGTGCTCCTTCTTCCCGACTAGGCCATGTGCTCCCGCTCCGAGGGCACACGCACCGGCTCTTCAAGATTTAACCCCTTCCCAAAAATTGCCGTACTATTACTGCATGGCGGGAGGTTCGCTCCGGCAAAATGCAGTAATAGTACGTCAAAGCGCTGGAGCCGGCGCCAGAAGCTGCGGGTGTCGGCTATATATTATAGCCGACACCTGCCTCTAACACCCGCGACCGCGGTGTGTCAGGGGCATTTAGCTGGAATCGGACCCCCCTGCGGCGCTTACCGGGGGGTCTGCTGCTCTGATTGCAGCCCTGGGACTGCCAGTGCCCGGAGCCGCGCAATCTTCTTCCGGGGAGCAGGGTCCTGCCTTCTAGCATATTCTAGAATATTCCAAAAAATTATAAAAAAAAAGTTATGTGCACCAAAATGGTACCACTGAAAAGGACAACTCAACAACTCAATTAAAAAATAAGCCCTAAACTAGCTCTGTCAACAAAAAAATATTAAAGTTATATCTCCGAAAAGATGGCGAT
Organism: Engystomops pustulosus; assembly: GCF_040894005.1. Lineage (NCBI taxonomy): Eukaryota > Metazoa > Chordata > Amphibia > Anura > Leptodactylidae > Engystomops > Engystomops pustulosus. The sequence continues at coordinate 205,508,700 of NC_092412.1, read as the reverse complement.
GCAAAAACAAATGAGATTTTCTTTATATTCATTTTTTTCCCTGTAAAACTGTAAAATATAATAAAAAAACTATATAAAAGAGGTATCACCGTAACCGTAGTGATCTATAGAATAAAAATGTTATAGTATTTTTAGTGTATGGTGTAAGACCCCCAAAGTATATAAAAAAAAGAAATCCAAAATTGACAATTTTCTTTTCCTCCATACATTAAAGAGTTAATAAAATCTCATCAATAAGCTAATGACCCACTAAAATGAAGTATTTGTAAAGTGCATCTCATGTCGCAAAAAATAAGCCCTTATATGTCCAAATTTCCAAAAAAATAAAGATTGTATAGCCATTATAAAGTGACAATGCATAATCTGCACTGAATGGCGCAGCTTCTCTTCGATGCCCTGGTGTGTGCCCATACAGCCGGTTACCAACACATATGGGGTATTGTTATACACGGGAGAGATTGGGTATCAAATTTTATGGAACATTTTGGTATTTTATCCACTGAGAATTTGTACATTTTATGAAAAACACATTCATTTAGGCAAAAAAAAAATGAATTTAGAAATTGCACCCGATTTTGTTTTAACCCCTGTAAAACAATTAAAGGGTTAACAAACTTCATAAAAGTTGTTTTACGTACGTTGAGGGTGTAGTTTCTATAATGGGGTAATTTATGGGGTTTTACTTTTATTTAGGCCTCTCAAAGTGACTTCAAACCTGAGCAGGGCCCTCAATAGCAGGATTTAGCTTTTTTTATGAAAATGTGAAAAATTGCACCTAACGTTCAAAGCCCCATAACATCTTACAAAAATGAAAACCACGGAGGCATAAAGTAGACATATGGTGAATGTTAGTTATTACGTTTTTTGGTGTTATGACTCATGTGTTGAAAAAGTAGAACATTTTGAATTTCGAAAATTGAGAATTTTTTCAAATTTTCACCAAATATCTAATTTTCTCATAAATAAATGCAAAACATACCACCAAAATTTTTAAACTAACATGAAGTACAATGTGTCACGAGAAAACAATTTCAAAATCACTTGGATATGTTAAAGCGTTTCAAAGTTATAACCACTTATAGTGACACAGGGCAGATTTGAAAAAATGGGCCGTGTCAGGAAGGTGAAAAGTGGCTTCTGCGTTAAGGGGTTAAAGGCCAGCGTCCACCTGATTGGAGCTCTTTAATCCGGCTCGTCCTTATAATTCGGCACCTCCCTTCACTCCCCGCCAGATCTTCAGCATTGTTTCCTGCTAAGTGAAAGCCTTCCAGTGTCCCCTATGTTTCCAGTGTTCCTCTGCATTCCTGCGTTACCAGTGTTCCTCTGTGTTCCTAACATTCCTGTGTCCTGCTGTGCCTTCCAGGGTTCCTGTCCTGCTGTGCCTTCCAGGGTTCCTGTCCTGCTGTGCCTTCCAGGGATCCTATCCAGCGGAATCTTCAGTCCATGCCAGTGTTACCAGTGTTCCTCTGTAAGCAAGAATTACCAGTGTTCCTCCATGTTTCTTGCTGTCACCTCAGGTTTGGACTGTTGCCTGCATTTCCTGCCGTACTACCTTGGCTGCCACTGTGGGCCTAGTCGCACCAGTGGAACGACTTGGTGGCACCTCGCCACAGCAGGACCATCCCGCTTTGCGATGGGCTCTGGCGAAGACCAGGTGCCACTTAGACTCTGGTCCTGGTTTGCGGCAAGCTCCATCACCTCCCGCAGAGGTCCAGAGGGTCTACAGACTATCAGACCGTTCGTGACAAGGTCATCACTCCCATCTCTGACAGCTTTCAACATTGTTCTATCACCATGGGGCTCATTTACTTACCTGTCCGAGTCACAAGGTACGTTCCCTGACGTTGATGCATTGTGCCGCGATCCATGTAGATCCTGCGCGCGATATCCTGCATGTGTCACTCCCCACTCAGGTCCACCAGAGTTCACCTTCTTCTTCCCAGTGCATGTACATGCTTGGCTTGCGACACAAATTTGAATGTTAAATCCTGCGCTTAGTCCGAATCCGTCGGATCCTCTTGCGATTTGTGTTGCGTGAAAACGCAATTGCAACACAATCCGATCGTGTGCGACACAATCCCCCGCGCAATCTCCGAAAAGTCGGGAAACCCAACGAAAATGTGGTTGCGGGTAAATAAGCCCCCATGTGCAGGGGCGCACCTGCCATGAGGCCAGTTGAGATTCTCCCTGCGCTGCCCTACACTTCCCCCTGCGCGCCTGCTGACACTTCCACCACCGGCAGCCCGTCTATCGCATCCGCTGGCCTGGCACAAGTACCACTCCCCGCCCCAGCCCAACGTCCGCTCTGGTCTCCCCCCCTTCACGCTCCGATTTCGCCCCCACGCTCCGTTTTCGCACCCCCCTCGGTCCGTCACTGCCTCCGGAAACACACACCCCCCCCCCCCCGCTCCGACATCCCTGGCAACAACCCCCCCCTGCCAAAGAGAAAAGTAGAAAAGAGTGAAGGTAACTTCTATGTATGTATGTATATGTGTTGATGTATAGATGTGTCTGTGTGTATTTGTATGTATGTCTGTCTGTATATTTGCTGTATATATATATATATATATATATATAATCAGTATGTATGTGTGTAAATTCAGCGTGCCACCATGTAAAATATACTATATGGAGGTACGCTGTATGTATTATATGGTATATGGCGGCACGCTATATGTATTATATGGTATATGGCGGCACGCTATATGTATTATATGGTATATGGGGGCACGCTATATGTATTATATGGTATATGGTGGCATGCTGTATGTATTATATGGTATATGGTGGCACGCTGTATGTATTATATGGTATATGGCAGCACCCTGTATGTATTATATGGTATATGGCAGCACGCTGTATGTATTATATGGTATATGGGGGCACGCTATATGTATTATATGGTATATGGTGGCACGCTGTATGTATTATATGGTATATGGTGGCATGCTGTATGTATTATATTGTATATGGCAGCACCCTGTATGTATTATATGTTATATGGGGGCATGCTGTGTGTATTATATGGTATATGGCAGCACCCTGTATGTATTATATGGTATATGGCGGCACGCTGTATGTATTATATGGTATATGGCGGCACTCTGTATGTATTATATGGTATATGGGGGCACACTGTATGTATTATATGGTAGATGGGGGCACACTGTATGTATTATATGGTATATGGGGGCACGCTGTATGTATTATATGGTATATGGCGGCACGCTGTATGTATTATATGGTATATGGCGGCATGCTGTATTGATTTTATATTATATGGCGGCACGCTGTATGTATTATATGGTATATGGCGGCATGCTGTATTGATTTTATATTATATGGCGGATTGTTTTATGTATATTGTTCTTTGTAGTAGCTCGCTGTGTGTATTATATAGTTCATGGAGGGAAGCTTTATGTATTTTGCATTGCTTTATTTTCACATTTTACCAATATGATTGGGTCTGGTCCTGACACTCCTTGATATTTTACATGTATAGAGGGGGGGGGGGGGGCGTTTTTCTATAGTTCGCCTCAGGCAGCAGAAAGGCTAGGTGCACCCCTGCCCATGTGTTTACACAGGGTGACACTTTAACTACATGACTAGAGCTAGCTAATCATGACAAGTATTCTTGTCCTCTGTCTTCACCAAGTTAAAGGTAAGGGGGCGCCAAACAGAAGTCTGCTATGGGACCCTGCCTCTCCTAGTTAAGCCCCTGCTCCAATGCGCTGCTCTAGGGCAGGGTCTTAACAATATGTTCAGGTTTGTGGCTGAAGTCCTCTAATCTAAGATATATGCCAATGCAAAAATATCCATCCAAATATGCCACAACATGCCTTATAAAACATGTGGTGATGTAAGGTTACATGACCATGCCGAGTGGCCAGGCAATAAATGTTGAAAAAAGGGAGGAACAGCAGACGAGGTACAGAAAAAAAAACCCAGCAGTGGGAGCCTACACTCATCCACCCCTTCCATATTTTCCTGTGTACTTGTGCACCTTTTATTGTTTTAAGATGTCTCATGTGTTACTGTCAATATGTGGACCATTTACTGTGTTTTGTTGTGCACTCTCCTTCTTCTTATGTGATATTTAAAGGATATCTACCATCAGCTTTACTGATGTTTCTAAGAACTATGCTCCTCAGGACTTCTTCTATTACAGCAATGTACAGTTATACAAATTATGCTAATCAGTCTGAGGCACTCCGGCAGTGTTACTGGATCGCCCTAGAGGGCCTTGTGTTATAATTTATTCACTCCCCCATACAATACCAGTAGACTGTAGTGGTCTTTTGTCCCTCTTCTGTTTTATTTATAAATAGGTCTAAGAAAGCTATGCTGCTATCCTTAATTTTGTAAGGCCAGGTCATGTACGTTGAGTTTCTCCCCAGATTTCCAGGAGTCATCAGAAGTAGGTGCCCATACAAGCAACACATCATTGATGAACCTAAGCCATAAAGGGATGTGGTTTGTCCATTCCTGCATATCGTTCTGGAAGACTACACAATCCTCCCACAATCTGCTGAGAAAAAAATCACACGCCAACAAATAATAAATCTCCCCCGATGTACCGGAGCAGTTCTGTGCAAAAAAACAGCAGAGATTGTGGCCAGCTCATGCACCTATAGGCCTTATCTGCATTGTTGGCTCTTTTTTTTTAAATTAAAATATCAAGTTTGAAAATAATTGCTATGAGCAGGATTTTTTTACATTTTTAAACACCTTAGTGAAGTTGATGGAGTTGTATTTCTGCAAGAATATGAATTTCACACAGAACCATAATCCTGCTATTGTAGACTGCAAAGTAATATATGCTCAGATGATTGGGTTTCCGAGGGAATAGCTTCTGCATTGCAAATGAGCAATGATACGTTCTCATGTTGATTTCATAATCCTACAAATGTATTCTATGTAACCTTTATATTATACGGTAGCAATGATGCTTTGATGGAGTACAGCAGCGAAAGCAGAAGCAGAAAATGTTGTTCTAGCTGCTACGTAAGATCCAGTAATTACAAAATTGTATTTAATTAATGCGGATATGCACCTCCTTGTTCCATGTCGTGCAACAATAGAAAATACTTGTCAATGAGATTATTCTACCAGAACTACCCAGAAAATGACTGTAGTATGTATATCACATCAAGAAAACAATTGTGCAATGAGCAAAGATTCAAATTGGGGTTAGATGTTTTAAAGAAAAGGACATAGACAATGAGTTGGGAGTGGGGCTTAGTAGAGGGAGTAAGGTAATGAAGATAATGGGGCAGATTTACTTACCCGGTCCATTCGCGATCCAGCGGCGTGTTCTCTGTGGTGGATTCGGGTCCGGCCGGGATTCACTAAGGTAGTTCCTCCGACGTCCACCAGGTGGCGCTGCTGCGCTGAAGTTCCCGCCGGAATGCACTGAAGTTCACCGGCCTATTCCTAGTGAAGGTAAGCAGGAGTCCCGCGACACTTTTTTTTTTAAATGCGGCGGTTTTTCCGAATCCGTTGGGTTTTCGTTCGGCCACGACCCCCGATTTCCGTCGCGTGCATGCCAGCGCCGATGCACCACAATCCGATCGCATGTGCCAAAATCTTGGGGCAATACTGGCAAAATCGTCGCAAATCGGAAATATTCAGCTAACACGTTGGGAAAACGCGAATCGGGCCCTTAGTAAATGACCCCCAATATGTTATTTTTATAATACGGTGAATGACCAACAAAAAAATACAAAAGAAAGAAACCAAAATTGTCGATTTTATTCACCTCCATACATTCAAGAGTTAATAAAATCTCATCAATAAGTTCATCGTTCCTCTGATTATCCCACAATGTAGGACAGCCATGAACCAAAGATATCAGTTTTTCGACATCCAGGGTTCTTGGCAGCAGTACTACAGATAAATGTCCCAGGCCTACACATGCACACTACTTCCTGACTTTTATTCACATCTCCTAGTAACCCATTGCGAGTGCAATGCATTTTTGATGCGTCTTCCTAGTTTTGAATGGGGCGTGAAATGCAAAAGAAGAGCATGCTGCAATTTTGACGCTCGTGAAAACAAACGGATGCACGTGCGTGAAAAAAAACGCAAATAAGGACAAGCCCAGTGGAAACAATGCGACAGAGTGCAATGCAAGTTCTGCATGTCAAAAGCATGCGCAGAACACACACGTGAAAAACACAAGTGTAGAAGGGCCTTAGTATTGCTGGACAGGAGCATCTCTACACACTATTTCTTTTGGTTGCAATATCAATAATTTATCACTCACACTTTATTTGTATGATAATATCTGTAACTACAGACCATACATAAACATTACTGTCCTAATAATAAAACCTTCACCATCCTGTTTTCTTTTAGCCTTTGAATTCAACTTCAATTCAATCACCAAAGCTATTCTATGGAAAAAATGCTGTAAATGAATAATATTATATTGAAAGCAGGCAGGTCCAAAATGCCTCCAAACAAAAAGCTTTTTCCACTGTAGCTGGAATGCAAATATTTTCAACTTATTTTATAGCACCAGAACAGAACACAAGTAAGATGAAGCAAGAGGCAGACAGACAGGAAGATAAATATACAGATATAAGAGAATTGGAGAACAGGCTCAGAAACAGTGTTCATGCTACATTCAGACTCAGGTACATGGTTCCAGATCAGATAGGTACAGGGTTTCAGATCAGGCTGGAGTTCAGGGTTTTGGATCAGGCAAGATACAGGGTTCTGGTTCAGGGGTTAGAGGTTGCAGATAAGGCAGGATCCAGGTTCAGAGTTCTGGATCAGGTTGGGATTCAAGGTTCTGGATCAGGCAGGATCCAGGCTCAGGTACAATTTTCAGGTAAGTGAAAGACAAACAGACATTAGCACTACAAACCGCAGGAGAAAGCATAACCAGCTCTGAGTGAACTGAGGATTGGATACAATGGGGCAGATTTAGTTACCCGGTCTATTTGCGATCCAGCGGCGCGTTCTGTGTGGAGGATTCGGGTCTTCCGGCAATTCACTAAGGCAGTTCCCCCGATGTCCACCAGGTGTCGCTGCTGCGCTGAAGTTCATCGTAATGCACTGAAGTACACCAAGCCAAGCCGGGAGCAGGTAAGCGCGTGTCCAGCGACACGGTTTTTTTAAAATGCGGCGGTTTCTCCGAAACCATCGGGTTTTCGTTCAGCCACGCCCCCAATTTCCGTCGCGTGCACGCCGGTGCCAATGACCCACAATCCGATCATGTGCGCCAAAAACCCGGGGCAATTCATGGAAAATCGGCGCAAAACTGAAAAATTCAGGTAACCAACCGTAAAAACGCAACTTAGTAAATGACCCCAATAATTCTTCAATGCTGCCCTTATCGATGACTTGCTCAACCATCCATCAATCAACCCATACCTGAAAACCCCCAGCTCAGAAGCAAGATGAAACCACCCAGCTTTCCACTCACACACACCCAGCTTAGCCAATATAATCAACTCTGCAAGGCAGCTGTTAATCACAGCTCCAGCACAGAAACCTTGGGTATGGTTAATGAGCTCACACCACTGCAGCCAGAATGCATTCAGAGGGTTCTGACAGCAATCTATTGTGTAGAAAACTTACAAGCATTCCATTAGGCTTTGGCCCATAGGGCCACCAGCTACCATATGCCAACAATGGAATCACACAATCATGTTTACAGTGGTTTGATGCCTACCAATGCCTTCTGATGTCCCACTATGACTGCATCATTTAAAGGATTAATTCCTCTACATTGCCTTTCTCTCCTTAGTTGCAAAGAGAAGGGAAAAGAAGCCCCCCATCTCACAATTCTAGAAATGTCCCGCCCCTTTGTACATCCTAATGTAGAGTTCACTCCCCAATTATGTTGTAAATATGATGCATGGACACGGAAGTAGAAACATAGTTTTGGTTCTTAAAATTCTGGCCAACGAACTTCACATTTTTTTTAATATAAGGAGACAATAAATAAGTATAAACAAAATGCTGTGAACTTAGAAAACCTCATATGGTCAGACACAATTTTCTGTACTTTCCTTATGCAATCTACAGCACAGTGATCTGTCATCACACATTCCCGGCTGTACAGCTTCTTTCTCTCTGGTAATTGCATTACTGTACTACTTTCTCTGGAAATTGTCTGTAGGTGTTGAATTTGCTGTTAAAATGTGGTAATAATATATAGTTATCAAGAGGAGAGTTGAAAAGTAACCTGGAAGTGAAATGCCCTGTATGTGAATTGTCTATCCAGGCACATAACAATGCAAGTACATAAGACATATGGTAAAAACTGATAATGTATGCAATACTGAATTTCTATTTTTACAATCTGATAAACATGATGACTACAGCGAGCCACCAACTGGAAGCCACTTTGCATATAATCGGAGAGAATAGCATAACCAGCAATTCCTTGATACAGTGATATTCCTGGAATAACTCCTGCTTTTAAAAAGCAATATTACATTACATCAAGAGAATGCATACTGTGGGTATGGCAAGTATTCAGACCCCTTTAAAGATTTTCACTCTTTGCTTTATTGCTACCAATTGGTAAGCTCTTTTTTCTCATTAATGGACACTCTGCTCCCCATCTTGACAGAAAACACTGAAATGTACATATTTTTATTTTATTAAACAAGAATATTATAAAAGATCATTTATTTAACCAGAAAAACTGAAATATCACATGGCCTTAAGTATTCAGACCCCTTTCTCAGTATTGAGTAGAAGCATCTTTTGAGCTAGTACAGCCATGAGTCTTCTTGGGAATGATGCTACAAGTTTCACACATGGATTTAGGGTCCTCTGCCATTCTTCCTTGCAGATCATCTCCAGTTTCCTTAGATTGGATGGTGAACATTGGTGGAAGCCATGTTCAAGTCTCTCCAGAGATGCTCAATTAGGTTTAGGTCAGGGCTCTGGCTGGGCCAGTCATGAATTATCACAGAGATGTTCTGAAGCCACAGCTTTGTTATTTTATCTGTTTGCTTAGGGTCATTGTATTGTTGGATGGTGAACCTTCAGCCCAATCTGTGGTCCAGAGCACTCTGGAAGAGGTTTTCATCTAGGATCTCTGTACTTGGCCACATTCATCTTTCCTTAACTAGTTGTCTTTGTCCCTGCAGCTGAAAACACCCCCATTGCATGGTGCTGCCACCACCATATGTCACTGTATGGATTGTATATGGCAGATGAGGAGAAGTGTCTGGTTATCTCCACATGTACTGCTTAGAGTTAAAACCAGAAAATCCAATCTTCATTGCATCAGACCAGAGAATCTCATTTCTCATAGTCTGAGAGTCCTTTATGTGCTTTTTTACAAACTGTATGCAGGCTTTCATTTGTCTTGCATCCACTTTCTACCATCGCACTATTGGAGCTCAGCCACAGAGATCTTGGAGTTCTTCTTTACCTCTCTCACCAAAGCTCTTCTCCCATGATTGCCTAGTTTGGCTGGAGGGCCAGGTCGAGGAATAGTTTAGTCATCCCAAACTTCTTCCATTTAAGTATTATGGAGGCCACTGTGCTCTTACCAACCTTAAGTGCTGCAGAAATTCTTTTGTAACCTTGGCCAGATTGGTACCTTGCCACAATTTTGTCTCTGAGCTCCTTGGGTAGTTCCTTAGACCTCATGATTCTCATGTGCCCTGACATGCACTGTGAAGTCTTATATAGACTGGTGTGTGTAGTAAAAATATATACATTTCTGTTGTTTTTCTGTCTAGATGAGGTTCAGAGTGTACATTAAACTCTTGTTTACACTTTTCTTCCATTTCTTGTCCGCATCCACGTTAATTATTCTTCCGGTGTTCGTTTTCTTTCACATCCGTAAAAAAACTGAAGGTTTTACATTGGATGGAAGGCATATACTTGGTTCCTCAGCATGATTAGTGAAAAACTTTTTTTTTTTGCGAACTTATAGATTTCAAAACGACGTAAGTGTAAAAATGCACATAGAAAAGAGATTCAGTAAAGCTGCAGCGAAAATCAATGAAGAACGGAAGTGAAAAAAATGGAATGGAAAGAGCCCAAAAACGACAATTCCTCTCGCGCCATGAAAGCGCTTCTCCTGTAACGAATCATCCCTGAAGTGTGTGATCCTGCTATATACTCTCTCCCCTGTGTTGTGTCACATGTTCTTTAAAGGGAACCTGTCATCAGAAATTGGCCTAATAAACCACTGCCAGCCTTTTTGTCAAGTAGTACCTTCAGCTTGTTCAACTGCTTGACAATAATAATTAATAATTACTTTATTTATATAGCTCACACATATTACGCAGCGCTGGCATCATACAGAAAATCAACTTTGATGTTAGATGTAACTTAGATGTACAAAGTCAGGGAGGCAGAGAGTTTAACATTTAAGTCAAGCTCTCCCTGCCTCTGAACACCTCCTCCCATGTGATTGACAGCATGTGCCGGACTTCAGGAGATCTGATCATTGATGTCCCTGGACGCAGCACCTTGAATTACAGTGAAGGGGGCATTCTAAGGCAGGAAAAGCTTCACTTCAGTGTTATACTCTCCGCCTTCCTGACTTATTAAAACCAATTTACATCTTATTAAAAGTTGATTTTCTGGATGATGCCACCACATTAGGCCATGCGAGGAACATTATCTAGAAGCTGCTCAGCTGACAGGTTCCCTTTAAACGGATGAACTAAAAAGCCTTTTTTTACCAAAGAAAAAAATGGTGAATGCCAACTTTTACTTTCTACTATTTTTCATCTTGCATGGAGCCCATTTTCTGGTATGTTCTTACAACAGGCCTCAGCGTTTACTTGAATTGACCGTGGATTTTACCCTCAATCCATTCAATGTAAATGCCTTAACAGCGGAATGATATTATGCATTTTAATACAATTGTTTTTAAAATATTAACACTACACCATATATCAGTGATGGCGAACCTATGGCACTGGTGCCAGAGGTGGCACTTAGAGCCCTTTCTGTGGGCACTCAGGCCTTCAACCTAGGACAGAGTTCACTAAACAGGACCAAATCCATTAAATCTTCCTGCAGTCCTAGGCGACTTATGAGATGCTGTGCTCAGCACTATTTTACAGCGACACTTCATTGACTGTTTGGAACTGCTTGAAAAGTGAGAAGGTGTTAAAAGAAGTGCATTATCTTTGTGGTCCTCCTGCTGGACTCACTATTCTTCCTAAACAGAGAGACCCTGGAGAGAAGCTACAATGATGTCTGAATTTGCCCACCTTCTTTCAACTGTATTGGTGGCCTCAGGGGGCCGATACAATTAAAAGATGTGGAAGAACAGGTAACAATAAGTTACTGCTTAATATGGCACATTGGCACATCAGGGTAAATAAGTGGGTTTTGGTTGTAGTTTGGGCACTCTGTCTCTAAAAGGTCCGCCATCACTGCCATATACCATCACGTATAATGGATCATAATCAGGACATGGTACCCTTTGATTACAAGTCACTGGGGTATAATATTTCAGTAAATGGCAGGAGGCCAATGCCTGACCTCCTGTGCAGAGATAGGAAAAGTTACAATGAGAGGCTGGAGAACATAAGAAGTAACTTAGTTTTAACCTTAAAGTATACACAATACTGTTTTAGTGATACATTTACAGTTCTTGGTATATAACAATAGCGTTGATCCATCTGTTATTTTTTCTATTATAGTCAGAATAGGCCATGGATCATGGTACAAGTTTAATAATACTGATAATAATACAAGATATATACTGCAAATACATTGCAGCTGTATCTGAGATATACTCAGAGCCGTTTGACAAACCTTATATTGCTACAAACACAAACAGAGCAGGAATCCTCCTAATGACATATGATTAAGTAGTTTAATGAGCCAATAAGTAATGCAATCAGATAGACAGAAATAGAAGAGCTTATCACTGGGAACCCTTTCCTGCAGCCTGAAACAAGAAGCATTAGTCATTGGAACTGACCAGCATTTCTGCATACTGAGTAATGGTCAGAAAATGACACAATTACTTATATATCATTATAGCACTTAATCACATGTAGCTGGTGGAGCATTTCACATGTGATAAAACCAGCAACCCATCCGAGAAATATATGTATCCTTCACTGTGGTTCTAATTATTCAGTGCCAATAGCATTCTTTGTTCATGTGTTTCATTATTTAACCTGTCTCAGAAGAAAGGGAAAACTGTGTGCTCTGACAGTGTGAGAATACACTGCCTGAGCACCCAGGATAGAGGAGCAGCACTTAATTGGTTATGGAGGGAATGGCTCCATCTGTAGGACACTGGCACCTTGCAAGGTATGCCTTTATGATATGGTAAAAAATACATAGTGTTATGAACACTATAACAAAAAAAATAGCCTTCATACAGTAACGTATATGTAAAAACAAACAGCTTGGTCACCGAGAACTTAAACAGTCTGGTAATGATGTTGTTAAAGAAAAGTGATCCTTACAAATAATATCTATAGGAAACCGGTCACCAGGAAAGTCATTTTTACATGATGACAGGTTCCAATTGCCTCTGTCATGTTGATATTAAAAATGCCTTTGTCATGCATCTGAATAGATACAGTAGTTTAGTAGTTTGTTAACATATCGGGCTCCCTGCCAGCAGCGTGTTGTGACTCCCTGGGAGGGGCAGTTCAAATGAGAATTGCTTCTAGCAGTGATAAGCTAGTGATCTAGCTAATGTAAGCGGGGGGGGGGGGGGGGGGAGGCATTTAATGTTAAAGAAAAAAAATCAGAAGTGTTGGAATTATTCTGATGGAGCACAAAGGCATATATGAAACTATTAGACCTCATGATTCTCATGTGCCCTGACATGAGCTGTGGGGTCTCATATAGACTGGTGTGTGTAAAAATATCTACATTTCAGTTGTTTTTCTGTCTAGATGAGGCTATTGGAAACTGTCATCATGTAAAAATGACGTTTCTGTTGACAGATTCCCTTCATCATTTAGTTGATGTTTCAAGATTGGTTGCAATGTGTGTGTACATTGGAGTGATACAATCTCTTACAATTATATTACTTGTATTGAATTTTTAGCCTTGACCCCACTTGCAGGTTTTGTCTCTAATCTTCAGTTCTCTCTGGACACCAAAGAAAATTTTCAATAGACTGCACCAGACAAAACAGGAAACTCTACTCCCATTTCTCTCTTGAATACACAGAAGCAGCAAGAGCAACACTATGTAAGACAATACTGGTCATTATTGATGTAAATCCAGACAAAATAAAACAGTAAAATACTCACTAAGAGCTGCTGCAGGATGTTTGTTCCTTTGTTTTGCCTTCTCTATCACCTGGCTCCTCTCCCTTTCTCCCCTTTACATATCTACATATCTATCAGGATTATAGAGGGAGGGTGAGACATGTTCGGCTCATTGAGGGACTCATTAGATTAATTTTATAAGTTGATTTTTAGAAGGAAGGAGGCCATGGTTAACAAATAAAAGACTGCTACAGTCAGGGTGCCTGGATCTATGACTAAATGTCTCTGGTTTATCATGATTGATTTTGATGGTAGATTTTCTTTAACTTAATGAAGTATACATGTTACATTATTTGCATGTTTTATAGGGCATCTACCACCAGGATGAAGAACTGTATGCAAATGAGCCTGAGGGGCTCCAGGCTCCATTAACACTTATGGAGCCAATCAGGCAGATTTGCATACAGACTTTGATCCTGGTGGTATATGTCCTTTCCAGTTGTAAGTTCCTATCTTCCTTTAAAGAAGTTAACAAACTGACCAGAGAGGGTCCGACTGCTGGGACCCCGCGATAACAAAAAGCAACCTGGAGAATAGGGGTCCTGCTCTCACTGGTTAGGCGCCAGGTTAAGCATGTCCCCTGCCACTCCCTGCAATAGTGTGTGAGTGTCCAAGATAGGTCAGAAATGTAATATTTGTTCGGTATGCAAGTCAGATATTTGGAGTGTATTTGGAGGTTTGGTTTATTTTAGACATAAGATTTATTATAGTGGTTTTGATAGTTTCGTAAAAATATGGCTTTAATTTCTCCCGTTGTAATACTTCTTTACCTGTTCTATCGTGGGTAAGCGTCTTGTGCACAACTGTCCGATCGGAGTGAGATGGCATCTGAATTTGCTACTTTTAAAAAAAGTCGCACTTTGTTAATTTAACTACAATAACTAGATTCATGTAATAAACCTGAAGTAAAATGTCTAAACAGAAAATTGCAGTGGGTTGTGGCAATCCAAAGAAAGTTACACATTTTCAGCAAATCCACAGTTGTGTCACTTGTGCAATTATTTTGGAACAAGAGCTTTCCATACCAGTCCCTGTCCCCATGGGGCTCGCAATCTAATCAACCTACCTGTATGTTTTGGAGTGTGGGAGGAAACCATAGGATCCGGAGGAAACCCACGCAAACACGGAGAGAACATACAAACTTGTTTTATTTGCTACATCCCCTCCATTACTGTATGTTTTATCTTCTTCACAGATTAACCTGCTGTTAAGTTTCTTTGCCATCACACACGGAGGGAGAGGGCTGATCCTCGCAGGGCAGGACTGCTCCAGCAAGTAGTGATGCATAACGTCTGTAGTTATCATTCTCTGGCATCTGCTGGTTCACGTTATATTCACCTTTCTCCAGCAGGGATTATGGAAGTTTTTAGCAATAGTCCAATACAAATTTGTTTTGTAGTTTACCACCAATATAGACATACTTTCTATATACATATAATAGTGAGACAACTGGACAAGCCGGTATGATGTACTGTACTGCACTCTCCACTCACTGATCACACTGTCGCTAACACACACCCCCCCCCCCCAGGCCACGGCAAATTCTTGCCTTAAACACATTTAAACATAACCTTGCCATTACTTGTGCAGTTAGCGTAAGGTCTTCTTCACATTCTTCTTTGCGCTGAATTGTGACATATTGTGACATGTTATCAGCTACCCTTTACTTTGGCAATAGGGTCTGTATTTATATTGTATTTATCATTCCTGTCCTAATCTCTAAGTCTTTATGTCCTTTCTCTTGCTTTTATGCATTTCAATAAGAAGAGACAAGGTTCTTTCCTATCTGCCACTTCTTGTAAGCATTTGCTATATACTGGACATGAAATCTATTGGGAGACAGAGCTGTCAGGATGCCTTCTGTATTGCATCTTTCACATATATTATTCATGTTGGACTATATACGCTACCGTTTTGTCAAATGCAGAAAACAGCAAACCTGTATATCCCATAGAATATTCCTCCTTTTGCATCATATATTCCATCCTGGAGAAGTTAGTACCAATAAATGATGTCATGGATATCATAAATTACATGCCTTTGATACCTACACATTTTTAACTTCAACATACAGTATACTTATGTTAATGAGGAATGTTACCAGAACCCTTCTGTGCTGTAGCTTCATAAGCTATTACACTGTCTCACCCATCTCCCCATTTGTCCCTTTACATTTCCCCTTTCTACTCTGCCTGCGAAGCTACAGCACTGAGGGGCTCTAATATTGCCCCGAGAGCCCTTCTGGCTCATTAACATGATTTAAAAATAGATTTAGAAGGAAGAAGGCCAAGGATAACAAATATAAGAAGATTAGTACAGTCATGGTGCCTGGATCTATGAGTAAGTGTCCCTCGTTTATCGTGATGGATTTGGATGGTAGATTTCCTTTAACCCCTTAATAATCAACTGAAAAGGCTTCAATAACCAAGGACATTTTAGAATTTAGAATACATTACAAAAAGTGAACATTTATTTAGTTGTTTAGTGTATAGTACATGTTTTTTCATAGACAAATTAACATGAAAATAACATAATGCATTCCCTATTGTGTTACAGCCTTTTTGTCATAAAAGATGGGGCGACTATAGCAATGTTTTGTTGTAGGGTGGGCATAACTTTTAAGAGGTTATTATCTTTATTTGGCTACATTATTATTATTTATGTATGTGGTTATTGAATTTCGTACAGTGAAACCTCTTCAAAAGACCAACGCTTTAAGAAGATGCCCTCGCTAAAAGACCCATTTTTTTTTACTGTCTGGTTTTCCCCCCACCATACTCCATGGAAGCTGCCTCTATTTGACCAGACTGACCTTTAAAAGTCCAATGTATTTTCATACATACTATATCCCCATGAGTTCTACCTTGGGAACATTATTTTTTAAACTTTTCACTGTAGCCATAAATTGTGCAGAGTTGCATTAGGTCTGGTGTAAAGACAGAAGACAGAAATGGTAATAAATCACTTTGGTCTCCTTCTCAGAGAAGGAACCTGTCCTGCTCTTGCAATCTTTGCAAGAGCTTTCAAAAAAACTGTTGCGATGCCAAAAGACGTTGCTGCATCTTTAAAAAACACAAGGGCGTTTATTAAGACTAGCGTTTGTTATCAAGCAGCTGAGCAGCTTCCAGATCATATATCTTTCATGGCCCCGTGTGGTGGCATCATCCAGAAAATCAACTTTTAAGTGAGGTATAAATTGGTGTTATGAAGTCAAGGAGGTGGAGAGTTTAACACTGAAGTGAAGGTCTCCCTGACTCAGAAAGCCCCCTTCACTGTAATTGTTGGTGCTGCATCCAAGGACAACATTAACTAGATCTCCTGAAGTCTGGCATATGATGTTAATCACAGGGGAGGAGGTGTTCAAAGTTGCAGAAAGGCAATTAAAAGACCCCCAAAATTATGAACAGCTAAATCACAACCCTATTCCTAAAACTAAAAGTTACTAAGAACCTATGTCATAAAAGGGGTAATTTCTCGGACCACGGCGGAAAAACTTATACCCCCTTACCCTAACAAACCAGGATGGTACTTCCTACCAAAAATTCACAAGTCCAGAGTAAATCCGCCAGGACGCCCGATCGTAGCCGGCATCGGCTCAATCACGGAACCACTATCCAAATACATAGATTGGATGCTCCGACCACTACTATTAAAAATTCCATCTTATTTGAAAGACACAAACGACTTCTTAAAAGCAATAAGAAACAGCACATGGCAAGGTGAGGCATATTTAGCAACAGTAGACGTAGAAAGCCTATATAGCAGAATCCCACACTCAATCGGCATAGAAGCCATTAGAAATATACTTACAAACGCAAAAAAAGACAGTGATGTAATTTCCTTTATCTGCGAGGCTATGTATTTCATATTGTCCAATAATACATTCCAATTTGCAGACACATGGTTTAAACAACTAGTAGGTACCGCCATGGGTACACCTGCGGCATGTAAATATGCTAATATCTTTCTGGGCTACCTTGAAGACAAATATGTCTATACACTTAGTAATCCATATCTTAAAAACATCACAACATATTATCGCTATGTCGACGATATTTTCATCGTCTGGTCAGGTAACATCAATGAATTTACAGAATTTATGTCCTATCTAAATCAAAATTCAATGAACATGGCATTTACTCACAAAATAGATCCTCAAAAAATAGAATTTCTTGACGTCGAAGTACACATAGAGAATAACAGTATTACAACAACCATGTACAGAAAACCAACATCCACTAACTCATATTTACATTATTCCAGCTACCACCCGAACTATGTAAAAAAAGTCAATTCATTCGTCTCAGACGTATCAACAGTAACGATAATCAGTTCCAGATCCAGGCAAGAGAACTAACAGACCGTCTAATAAAACGAGGATATCCACAAAATCTTCTGAAACAAGCACTTAAAAAAGCCTCAAAGATGACTCCAGAACAATTATTGAATAAAGCCCAAAAACCAAAAAAATCCGAAAATTTCATATTTTCATTCAAATACAACGCTCTAGCCTCAAAAATCAAGAACGCCATCAAAAAGAACTGGTACATGATAAAATCTGACCCCATACTTAAAACCGTAGCAGAGAATGGACCACTAGTTACTTTTCGTAGGAGCAACACGATTAAAGACCATCTAGTCCGCAGTAGACTCCCAAAGTTGTCAAGAGAAGGAAACTGGTTAAACACAAGCACTCCAATCGGAAATCATAAATGTGGTAGCTGCAACCATTGTACACAAATGTTAACAGGAAAACTGCTTAAAATAGGAGGAATTGAACACCGAGTTAAACAATTTATAACCTGTAGAACATGCTATGTTGTTTACGCCATTTTTTGCCCATGCAAGCGATTCTACATAGGTCAAACTACTAGAGCCATGTTTACAAGGTTTAGGGAACATAAACATTCAATTACAAGCGGTAAAGGAGCACCACGTCTGATTGAACACATACAATCAGTACACAAAGGGAACATCAATCTACTTACATTTGCAGGCTTAGAACAAGTTCCCATACCTACATATGGAGGAGATCGACATATGCTATTATTAAGAAAGGAAGCCCAATGGATTATGAAAACAGAGGCGTTGGGCCACTTAGGCTTAAACGACAAAAATGACATGGGAGTGTTCCTGTAGAAGTATAAAGAACGTTAAAACCAATTGCAACTATATGTATAGACGCGTACCCTCTGGCCCACTATATATGTTCATAGCATAAGAATGTTGTTTCCAAACGAGTATCATAAAACGCAGTATATAGATAGCGTCTAAACAAGGCATAAAATGTGATAAATGATTATGTTTTACATAGAACTGCAAAAAATCGTTATGCTAAATGCGAATTTAAATGGATGTAATAAGCATTAACTTACCTTAGACACATGCACTGTGTAACTCCATCTCCCCCTTGCTTACGTAGGACGACAAAAATGTATGATAACGCCCTCTTAGGAAGTATCTAGATTCAGTCCAGCCTCCCTTCGGTCTTTCCCCTAATCCGATCAGGAACGCCCTTACTTCGTGACGTTAGCAAGTAATTGTTTCCACTCAGGTCCGCTCTCGCTATCCAGCAAAACTCCTCCTACTCACTAATAAAACTCTGATCCAATTGGCTGCGAACAGCGCAGCAGTTCTCATTCAGGCCCGACAACGCATCCTGCTAGACCAAAAGGGCGGAGCTGACGTGTCGTCACCCTGCCCCACTCTGTTTTTAACCAATCATATATCTACTAAGGTGAAGGTGTGTCCAAGCTATCTTTGGCGGCCCGATTTAAAAATCAGGTGTGAACGCCAAGGGCTTCAGGCAAGATGAAGAAAACGTGGTGAGTGCCTACCTTTCTTCTCCTCTATATTTCGTATGGACAATTTATCGTATATCTATTGCTGTTATGGGTATGAGCACCACCACATAAAGAACACGTTGTCAGCCCTCCAATAGAAAAGGCTTAGAGAAACTAAAAAGGAGGTGTACCTTTCTTATTGGGACTGTTGTCGGGAGTGCCCCTTTTCTCTACCTGTATCCATAAATTGTGCAGAGTTGCATTAGGTCTGAGGAGAGGTGATTCTACCATCACCATAGACAAAGGTTCTTTACTGTACGAGCAGTGAGACTGTGGAACTCGCTGCCGCAGGAGGTTGTTATGGCGGACTCTATGTACATGCTCAAGAGAGGCTTGGATGACTTTCTGGAGAGAAAAAATATCACGGGTTATGGGGATAAAACATTTATTTAATTCTTAAAGGTTGGACTTGATGGACTTGCGTCTCCTTCCAGCCTTATATACTATGATACTATGATCCTGTAGCTTCTTTTGTGCTCAACCATGTTAAATGTGAGACTTGAAATGCTCTTTAGACTGACATTACACATGCAGTTTTGGTGGGAGATTTTAAAGCAGTTTATGAGCCAAATACTTGAAAAAAGAATAGGAGAAATATCCATTTTTCCTTTTATACATTTTCTTCTCCTTCAATTAACTTCAGCTTCACATTTTTTCACAGTGTTTCTTTTAAAAACAAAACATAACGTTTTAACTTTTTTTTTGTGAAATATGATTCACATGTAAATTCTTAAAAAAAATATCCAAATGTATGCCCTTTCTGTTCTGGAAATGAAGTGTTCAGTTGTGTTTAGAGATGAGCGAACATGCTCGTCCGAGCTTGATGCTCGGTCGAGCATTAGGGTACTCGAAACTGCTCGTTACTCGGACGAATACTTCGCCCGCTCGAGAAAATGGCAGCTCCCGCCGTTTTGCTTTTTGGCGGCCAGAAACAGAGCCAATCACAAGCCAGGAGACTCTGCACTCCACCCAGCATGACGTGGTACCCTTACACGTCGATAGCAGTGGTTGGCTGGCCAGATCAGGTGACCCTGGGATAGACTAGCCGCTGGCCGCGCTGCTCGGATCATTCTGTCTCTGGATGCCGCTAGGGAGAGAGCTGCTGCTGGTCAGGGAAAGCGTTAGGGTGTTCTATTAGCTTACTGTTAGGCAGGAGTGATTCTCAAAGAACCCAACAGCCCTTCTTAGGGCTACAATAACGTTCTACTTTTTTTATTTTAATTTGCATCTTTTACCATTTTGTGAGGAATTAGCAGGGGGACTTGCTACCGTTGTGTTTAGCTCTTAGTGGCACACATATCCATAGCAAAGACCGAAGTGGGAAAATTCAGTAGGGGTTGGATTTCTATTAGGCAATAACTCAGTGTCATCTCATCTGGCATAGTAGTGTGCTTCCTTTGATACTTGGCTAGAAAATAGCCATAGGAGAATACAAACAGCTTCTTGAAGCCTACAGTAGCGTTCTATATATTTGATTTCTGGTTGATCTGCTGGTGGCTGTAGTTTCTGCAGTGCATGTACTTGCCAATTCTGAGCAATTTGTAGTGAGACTTGCGACCGCTGTGTTCTGCGCTTAGTGGCGCACATATCCATAGCAAAGGCCGAAGTGGCAAAATTCAGTAGGGGTTGGATTTCTATTAGGCAATAACTCAGTGTCATCTCATCTGGCATAGTACTGTGCTTCCTTTGATACTTGGCTAGAAAATAGCCATAGGAGAATACAAACAGCTTCTTGAAGCCTACAGTAGCGTTCTATATATTTGATTTCTGGTTGATCTGCTGGTGGCTGTAGTTTCTGCAGTGCATGTACTTGCCAATTCTGAGCAATTTGTAGTGAGACTTGCGACCGCTGTGTTCTGCGCTTAGTGGCGCACATATCCATAGCAAAGGCCGAAGTGGCAAAATTCAGTAGGGGTTGGATTTCTATTAGGCAATAACTCAGTGTCATCTCATCTGGCATAGTACTGTGCTTCCTTTGATACTTGGCTAGAAAATAGCCATAGGAGAATACAAACAGCTTCTTGAAGCCTACAGTAGCGTTCTATATATTTGATTTCTGGTTGATCTGCTGGTGGCTGTAGTTTCTGCAGTGCATGTACTTGCCAATTCTGAGCAATTTGTAGTGAGACTTGCGACCGCTGTGTTCTGCGCTTAGTGGCGCACATATCCATAGCAAAGGCCGAAGTGGCAAAATTCAGTAGGGGTTGGATTTCTATTAGGCAATAACTCAGTGTCATCTCATCTGGCATAGTACTGTGCTTCCTTTGATACTTGGCTAGAAAATAGCCATAGGAGAATACAAACAGCTTCTTGAAGCCTACAGTAGCGTTCTATATATTTGATTTCTGGTTGATCTGCTGGTGGCTGTAGTTTCTGCAGTGCATGTACTTGCCAATTCTGAGCAATTTGTAGTGAGACTTGCGACCGCTGTGTTCTGCGCTTAGTGGCGCACATATCCATAGCAAAGGCCGAAGTGGCAAAATTCAGTAGGGGTTGGATTTCTATTAGGCAATAACTCAGTGTCATCTCATCTGGCATAGTACTGTGCTTCCTTTGATACTTGGCTAGAAAATAGCCATAGGAGAATACAAACAGCTTCTTGAAGCCTACAGTAGCGTTCTATATATTTGATTTCTGGTTGATCTGCTGGTGGCTGTAGTTTCTGCAGTGCATGTACTTGCCAATTCTGAGCAATTTGTAGTGAGACTTGCGACCGCTGTGTTCTGCGCTTAGTGGCGCACATATCCATAGCAAAGGCCAAAGTGGCAAAATTCAGTAGGGGTTGGATTTCTATTAGGCAATAACTCAGTGTCATCTCATCTGGCATAGTACTGTGCTTCCTTTGATACTTGGCTAGAAAATAGCCATAGGAGAATACAAACAGCTTCTTGAAGCCTACAGTAGCGTTCTATATATTTGATTTCTGGTTGATCTGCTGGTGGCTGTAGTTTCTGCAGTGCATGTACTTGCCAATTCTGAGCAATTTGTAGTGAGACTTGCGACCGCTGTGTTCTGCGCTTAGTGGCGCACATATCCATAGCAAAGGCCGAAGTGGCAAAATTCAGTAGGGGTTGGATTTCTATTAGGCAATAACTCAGTGTCATCTCATCTGGCATAGTACTGTGCTTCCTTTGATACTTGGCTAGAAAATAGCCATAGGAGAATACAAACAGCTTCTTGAAGCCTACAGTAGCGTTCTATATATTTGATTTCTGGTTGATCTGCTGGTGGCTGTAGTTTCTGCAGTGCATGTACTTGCCAATTCTGAGCAATTTGTAGTGAGACTTGCGACCGCTGTGTTCTGCGCTTAGTGGCGCACATATCCATAGCAAAGGCCAAAGTGGCAAAATTCAGTAGGGGTTGGATTTCTATTAGGCAATAACTCAGTGTCATCTCATCTGGCATAGTACTGTGCTTCCTTTGATACTTGGCTAGAAAATAGCCATAGGAGAATACAAACAGCTTCTTGAAGCCTACAGTAGCGTTCTATATATTTGATTTCTGGTTGATCTGCTGGTGGCTGTAGTTTCTGCAGTGCATGTACTTGCCAATTCTGAGCAATTTGTAGTGAGACTTGCGACCGCTGTGTTCTGCGCTTAGTGGCGCACATATCCATAGCAAAGGCCGAAGTGGCAAAATTCAGTAGGGGTTGGATTTCTATTAGCCAATAACTCAGTGTCATCTCATCTGGCATAGTAGTGTGCTTTGATACTTGGCTAGAAAATAGCCATAGCAATAGGATAGCATTGTTTGGTTTTAAAAACTCAAAAAAAAACAAAAAACACAAAAAAAAAAAAACACAAAAAAAAACAAAAAAAAGTAAAAAAAAAAAAATAAAGTTATAACTCTCATTTTAAAAATGTTTAACCCGAGGGCTAGGGGTAGAGGACGAGGGCGGGGACGTGGGCGTCCAACTACTGCAGGGGTCAGAGGCCGTGGTCCTGGGCGGGGTGAGACACCACCTGCTGATGAGGGAGCAGGGGAACGCCGCAGAGCTACACTCCCTAGGTTCATGTCTGAAGTTACTGGGACTCGTGGTAGAGCACTGTTGAGGCCAGAACAGTGCGAACAGGTGATGTCGTGGATTGCTGACAATGCTTCGAGCAATTTGTCCACCACCAGTCAGTCTTCCACGCAGTCCACCCATGTCACCGAAATCGCCACTCCTCCAGCTCCTGCACCTCAGCCTCCTCCCCCCCAGTCTGCCCCCTCCCAGGAAAATTTGGCATTTGAACCGGCATACTCTGAGGAACTGTTTTCTGGACCCTTCCCACAGTCACAAACCACTTGTCCGGTTGCTGCTGAGCAATTTTCCGATGCCCAGGTTTTCCACCAGTCACAGTCTGTGGGTGATGATGACCTTCTTGACGTAGTGGAAGTGTGTAAAGAGGTGTCCGACGATGAGGAGACACGGTTGTCAGACAGTGGGGAAGTTGTTGTCAGGGCAGGAAGTCCGAGGGGGGAGCAGACTGAGGGATCGGAGGATGATGAGGTGACAGACCCAAGCTGGGTTGAGAGGCCGGGTGAACACAGTGCTTCTGAGACGGAGGAGAGTCCTCGACCTGAACAGGTTGGAAGAGGCAGTGGTGGGGCCAGACGGAGAGGCAGGGCCAGAGCTGGTGCATCAGCGCCACTGTCAACTAGTGAAGCTCCCGTGGTGAGGGCTCTTGCGGCGAGGGCTAGATCTTCAGAAGTGTGGAGGTTCTTTAAGGAAACACCGGATGACCGACGGACTGTGGTGTGCAACATTTGCCAAACCAGGCTCAGCAGGGGTTCCACCACTACTAGCTTAACTACCACCAGTATGCGCAGGCATATGAATGCTAAGCACCCCACTCAGTGGCAACAAGCCCGTTCACCTCCGGCCGTGCACACCACTGCTCCTTCCCCTGTGTCAGCTGCTAGTCAGCCCCCTGCCCAGGACCCTGGCACAAAAACCCCATCGTCGCCTCCACGATCCTCCACAGCATCCACCAGCGTTCAGCTCTCCATACCCCAGACGCTGGAGCGGAAACGCAAATATAGTGCAACCCACCCGCACGCCCAAGCCCTTAATGTGCACATCTCCAGATTGCTTAGCCTGGAGATGCTGCCCTATAGGCTAGTAGAGACCGAGGCCTTTCGCAACCTCATGGCGGCGGCCGCCCCTCGGTATTCGGTCCCCAGCCGCCACTACTTTTCCCGATGTGCCGTCCCAGCCCTGCACCAGCACGTGTCAGACAACATCATCCGTGCCCTGACCAACGCCGTTTCTGACAAGGTCCACCTGACCACGGACACGTGGACGAGTGCTGCCGGGCAGGGCCACTATATATCGCTGACGGCACATTGGGTTAACTTGGTGGAGGCTGGGACCGAGTCTGACCCTGGGGCTGCTCATATACTGCCGACGCCGAGGATTGCGGGGCCTACCTCGGTCCAGGTGTTTCAGGCCTACTATGCCTCCTCCTCCTCCCACCCCTCCTCCACCTCCTCCTCCGAACTACCATCCGTGGGCACGGCGCCATCAGTCGGTAGCTCTAGGCACAGCAGCAGTGCCGTCGCTAAGCGACAGCAGGCGGTGCTCAAACTGCTGAGCCTAGGCGACAAAAGGCACACCGCCCAAGAGCTATTACAGGGCATCACGGCGCAGACTGATCTGTGGCTGGCACCGCTGAACCTCAAGCCGGGAATGGTTGTGTGTGACAACGGCCGTAACCTGGTGGCGGCTCTGCAACTCGGCAGACTGACACATGTGCCATGCCTGGCCCATGTGTTAAATGCAGCGTTTCCTCAAGACATACCCCAATCTGTCTGATTTGCTCACGAAGGTGCGCCGCATCTGTGCGCATTTCAGGAAGTCCAGCCCAGATGCTGCCACTCTCAGGGCAGCGCAGCGCCGCCTCCAACTGCCCGCTCACCGACTGTTGTGCGACGTGCCCACGAGGTGGAATTCAACACTGACCATGTTATCCAGAGTTTACCAGCAGCGCAGAGCGATTGTAGACTGCCAGATGTCAACTTCCACCAGAACTGGTAGTCAGGTCAGTCAGCTTCCTCAAGTCTACAATGAGGAGTGGACGTGGATGTCTGATATCTGTCAGGTGCTGAGTAACTTTGAGGAGTCAACACAGATGGTCAGTGGCGATGCCGCCATCATCAGCCTCACCATCCCGCTGCTTGGCCTGTTGAAAAACTCTCTGGTCAGCATGAAGTCGGAAGCTTTGCGCTCGTCACAAGAGACGGGGGAAGAATATTCCCTTGTTGATAGCCAAAGCACCCTGAGGTCTGTTTCTCAGCGCATATCGGAGGAGGTGGAGGTGGAGGAGGATGAGGAGGAAGAGGAGGAGAATGTTGGCGAGACACAAGAGGGGACCATTGTTGAGTCCTTCACTGTTCAGCGTGTATGGGCAGAAGAAGAGGAGTTGGAGGAGTTGGAGGAGGAGGAAATGGACAGTCAGGCCAGTGAGGGGAGTGAATTCTTACGCGTTGGTACTCTGGCGCATATGGCAGATTTCATGCTAGGCTGCCTATCCCGTGACCCTCGCGTTCAAAGAATTTATTCCAGCACCGATTACTGGGTGTTCACTCTCCTGGACCCACGGTACAAGCAAAATCTTCCCACTCTCATCCCTGGAGAGGAAAGGAGTGTGAGAATGCATGAATACCAGCAGGCCCTGGTGCACAAGCTGAAACAGTATTTCCCTTCTGACAGCGCTAGCGGCAGAGTGCGTAGTTCTGCGGGACAAGTAGCGAGGGAGAGTAGGCGAGCAGGCAGCTTGTCCAGCACTGGCAAGGGTACGCTTTACAAGGCTTTTGCCAGCTTTATGTCACCCCAGCAAGACACTGTCACCTGTCCCCAGTCTCGGCAGAGTAGGGCTGATCTTTACAGAAAGATGGTGAGGGAGTACGTAGCTGACCATACCATCGTCCTAAATGATCACACAGCTCCCTACAACTACTGGGTTTCAAAGCTGGACATGTGGCACGAACTGGCGCTCTACGCCTTGGAGGTTCTTGCCTGCCCTGCCGCTAGCGTCTTGTCCGAGCGGGTTTTCAGTGCAGCTGGTGGCATCATCACCGATAAGCGTACACGCCTGTCGACTGACAGCGCTGACAGGCTGACGCTTATTAAAATGAATAAAGGCTGGATTTCTCAGAATTTCCAATCTCCACCAGGTGAAGGAAGCTCAACCTGAATAATTGATCCACTCCTCCTCCTCCTCCTCATTTTCCTCCTTCTCCTCCTCTTTGTACAGTAAAGCAGAGGAAACTGGCTATTTTTTGACAGGGCCCACTGGCTCTTGCTATAGTACTTCATGCATTTAATTTTTCTGGAGGGCCACCTACCCGGTCCTCTGTTTGAAACAATTTTTGTGAGTGCCACATACAGGCACTCAATCTATTCCATTTTACTGCAGGGCCACCTACCTGCTCCTCTGGTTTGAAACATTTTTGGGACTGCCACATACAGGCACTCAATCTATTCCATTTTACTGCAGGGCCACCTACCTGCTCCTCTGGTTTGAACAATTTTTGGGACTGCCACATACAGGCACTCAATCTATTCCATTTTACTGGAGGGCCACCTACCTGCTCCTCTGGTTTGAAACATTTTTGGGACTGCCACATACAGGCACTCAATCTATTCCATTTTACTGCAGGGCCACCTACCTGCTCCTCTGGTTTGAACAATTTTTGGGACTGCCACATACAGGCACTCAATCTATTCCATTTTACTGCAGGGCCACCTACCTGCTCCTCTGGTTTGAAACATTTTTGGGACTGCCACATACAGGCACTCAATCTATTCCATTTTACTGCAGGGCCACCTACCTGCTCCTCTGGTTTGAACAATTTTTGGGACTGCCACATACAGGCACTCAATCTATTCCATTTTACTGCAGGGCCACCTACCTGCTCCTCTGGTTTGAACAATTTTTGGGACTGCCACATACAGGCACTCAATCTATTCCATTTTACTGGAGGGCCACCTACCTGCTCCTCTGGTTTGAAACATTTTTGGGACTGCCACATACAGGCACTCAATCTATCCCATTTTACTGGAGGGCCACCTACCTGCTCCTCTGGTTTGAAACATTTTTGGGACTGCCACATACAGGCACTCAATCTATTCCATTTTACTGCAGGGCCACCTACCTGCTCCTCTGGTTTGAACAATTTTTGGGACTGCCACATACAGGCACTCAATCTATTCCATTTTACTGCAGGGCCACCTACCTGCTCCTCTGGTTTGAACAATTTTTGGGACTGCCACATACAGGCACTCAATCTATTCCATTTTACTGGAGGGCCACCTACCTGCTCCTCTGGTTTGAAACATTTTTGGGACTGCCACATACAGGCACTCAATCTATCCCATTTTACTGGAGGGCCACCTACCTGCTCCTCTGGTTTGAAAAATGTTTGGGACTGCCACATACAGGCACTATCCAAATTAAATTGTCTCCATAGCAGCTTCCACACGTTGTCTCCATTGCTACCTCCAAAAGTCGTCCATATAGCTGCCTCCATACATCGTCCCTTTATCAAACGAGGTGTGTCAGGCAGAAATTTGGGTTGTTTTCATGGATTCCACATCAAAGTTGTTAACTTTGTCGCCACCCTGCTGTGTTATCCACAAAATATACTGGCAAACTTTTACCATTTAGGGATATTATTTCAGCGCTTCTTGCGCATCTGTTTACATTCCCCTCACCCGGCATATCCTAAACTTATAAGAACGCTACTACACTTGATCTTATACAAAAGGTTCTTAGAAGTGCTGTTTGGGGAGTAGCCTAGAGACAGGGGCTTGGATTGGCGAAAGCTCGCCTGGCAGCGGAACGCCAGCTCCATGCGCATCATGCGCTTCTTGCGCATCTGTTTACATTCCCCTCACCCGCCATATCCCAAACTTATGAGAACGCTACTACACTTAACTTGGTGCAGGCTGGGACCGAGTCTGACCCTGGGGCTGGTCATATACTGCCGACGCAGAGAATTGCGGGGCCTACCTCGGTCCAGGTCTCAAAGGCCTACTATACCTCCTCCCACCCCTCCTCCACCTCCTCCTCCTCCGAATTACCATCCGTGGGCATGGCGCCATCAGTCGGTAGCTCTAGGCACAGCAGCAGTGCCGTCGCTAAGCGACAGCAGGCGGTGCTGAAACTGCTGAGCCTAGGCGATAAAAGGCACACCGCCCAAGAGCTATTACAGGGCATTCCACATCAAAGTTGTTAACTTTGTCGCCACCCTGCTGTGTAATCCCCAAAATATACTTGCAAACTTTTACCATTTAGGGATATTATTTCAGCGCTTCTTGCGCATCTGTTTACATTCCCCTCACCCGCCATATCCTAAACTTATAAGAACGCTACTACACTTGATCTTATACAAAAGGTTCTTAGAAGTGCTGTTTGGGGAGTAGCCTATAGACAGGGGCTTGGATTGGCGAAAGCTCGCCTGGCAGCGGAGCGCCAGCTCCATGCCAAGATCCAACTAACATAGTTTTAACTGCAGCACCTTTAATCTACTACTAGTTCACTGCCTCCATACATGGTCCCCTTATCAAACGAGCTGTGTCAGGCAGAATTTTGGGTTGTTTTCATGGCTTCCATGTTAACTTTGTCGCCACCCTGCTGTGTAATCCACAAAATATACTGGCAAACTTTTATCATGTACCGATATTATTTGAGCGCTTCTTGCTCACCTCCTTTGGTTCCTCTCTGCCACCCATTGGTTTGAAGCCTGAGTCCATTTAGGGTATGTCGCCATGACACTCTCTAGCCTGCTGCCGCTGCCTCTGCATGCCGTCCCCTATAGTGTCAGGGTCAATTATTGGATGTTTTAGATGCTATCTAGCTTCATTCTGTCACTCTGTCATGGCCATGCTGTTGCCCATAATTTTGGCATAATGGTGCGATTATGCAGCCTCAGAGGCATCCATGCATGCTGCCCCTGCTGTTTCCTGTCCATTTCCGTGGTGTTTCCATCCTTTTCTGAGGTTCCCAGGTGTTTGGCCAAGCTTCCCTGTGCAGAGCCTTGGTCCCCTTGAAAAATGCTCGAGTCTCCCATTGACTTCAATGGGGTTCGTTATTCGAGACGAGCACTCGAGCATCGGGAAAAGTTCGTCTCGAATAACGAGTACCCGAGCATTTTAGTGTTCGCTCATCTCTAGTTGTGTTATGGCACCATCTGGTGGAAAACTGTTGTGTATGCACTACATTAGCTACAATTACTCTACTTTACAGTGTTGGAGATTGAAGCTAAAGGCAGAGATATGGAATGTGTAAAGATAGAGAAAGCACCTCCTTAGAGACCTTCACAGATGGCAGCCCTATTGTAAGTCCTAGGGCAACATATGGCATGTGGCAGGAGGACAACTGTCCGTTACTTTGATTCACATCATGGCCATCAGCTCGTGTCTACATTCAGTTCCTTTGCAGCTGTTTATGAATCCTGACAACAGGTAGTTTCTGACAAATTCTATTGTAAAGTCCTGAAACTTCGTAGAAATTATTAGGTAGCCTCAGCCTAGTCATAACAACCATTCTAAACCATTAACAAAAATATATCCTAGAGTTCACTAATACAAATATAACATACTGTAATACAAATATATTGCATGTTGTTCTGGGTGGAGGAAGAGTCTTCAAAATAGTTATTTCATTGCTATTATTTCATTGTCATTGCCATCCCACTCCGAAGTATTGCAGTGATATGTAATATCATATCCTTTCAGTGCTTTAATCTCCTTCTGTCATGACCTCGCAGACCAGTAAAAGGGCTTGCTTTTTGCAGGACTAATTGTGAATTTTTACAGTGCACTTTCATATTTTACATTTATTGCTACTATATAATTATGGGCAGTAGTGACTAGTATCATAATAGAGAAAGAAGTGCATGCTCTAGACTCACCCACAGCCTCTGTTACCTCATTAAAAAGTTTTGCAAAGCCTAGTGGTCAGGGACTTCTGGTGGACAATCCCTTATGCACAAGAAAGATAACACAAATGGACAAACAACAGATAATAAACAGACAAGCGAGGTCAGAACAACCCTGGTCAAATCCAAGAAGATGGCAAGGCACAGAATCGAATAGCAAGAGAATAGTCACATAATATAGCGAGGGTCAGATACACAATATAGTAAAGCAATCACAAGAGAAGCGGACAACAAGGGTCAGGGGACTAAATTAACAAAAAACAAGTAATCAGAACTGAGCACCGCCCCCAGCAGCTGACTGCATCAGCTTTCCATCACTCAAGAGGAGGCACAGTGATAGTGCCTACAGATGGCAGCTCCGGACATTATAACTTAAATCAGCTATGTCAGTGTCCAGAGGATGCCGGGAGAGTTGATGTCCCGACACGATCTGCTGGATCCGGGATGGTTGGGAGGTATGCCTAATCCACCCCTAAACTTCCCAAATCCTTTGAGACAATCAATTCTGACTTTGTGGCTTGCAAATCACATGCAGGATAGATAGATTGTAATACACAGGCCCATTATATGTCCACAGGCTACAGCATTTCTGTATGTTTTATCTGTACAGAGACTGGGCAGTTATTGTGTAAATGTTACTATGAATCAGAGGAAACATCTGTATAAATATATATGTGATTCATGTAAGGTACACGGTATGTGTGATTAGAGGAGATTAATACTTTATCTCAGTACATTTCTCTTTTCTTTCTCTACCTGGTAAAGTTGTTTTGACTGTTATGATATAAGGGAATAACCTTCTAATTGAAATGCCAAGTTCTGCATGTAATACCATGACAGTAAAATTCCCTGGCATCAGAAGCATCACAATCTGCTGAGCTGATGACACAAATGTAGCTGCCAAATGTGGAATTTCATCAGTGTAGACTTTACTTTGAACCCAATGTGTAAATGTTTCCAGTCTTTATGTGCAGAAAGGATCCAATAACAGCTACTACTGTATGCCCAAATGCCATTAATGGACACCTCCTAATGTAAACTGCCTGAACACAAGTGCTGCATGAAAAATATATTTACAGTATATGTGATAATCAACCCACCGGACCTGGGGCTGGCTGTGATCTTCTCCCTTTGAAATGCAGGGATACTGAACTACAGGTAGAACGGATGCTTCTTTACACCCTCAAGAGTGTGGTGATCACACAGTGGGGCAGATTTACTTACCCGGTCCTGTCGCGATACCGCAATGTGTTGTCCGTCAAGGATTCGGGTCCGCCGCGATTCACTAAGCTAGTGCGCCCGAGTTCCCGCATGTGGCGCTTCTGCGCCGAGGTCCGCCGGAGTTCACCTTCTTCTTCCCGGTGCATGTAAGTGCATGTCTTGCGACACAATTCTAAATGTTAAATCCGTCGGGTCGTCCGACGGCCTGCCCCCCCCCCTTCATTTCTGTTCTTGCAAGCCGGCACCGATGCGGCAAAATCCGATCGCGTGTCCCAAAATCCTGGGGCAATTAGGCGCAAAGCGGAAATCGTTTCCCAGCGAAAATGCATCAAACGGAACCTTAGTAAATGAGCCCCAGTGTATCCTGCGTCTGGTGACATTTGTAGATATTAGCTTCATCATAAGCCGGTTTTGCATAAGGTGAATATATGTCAGGAACAGGTATTCATAAGAACGCCCATTGCCAATAACTTTCCAATGTAAGTGTACTCCAGTTCAGCTTGTTTCTATCCTTTATGCAGCATTATAGATGCCAGATTGGTTCTAGCACCAAGCCCCACTGATTGTAGTAGTAATTGTTTCTCCCCGATAAAGATGTAAGAAAGCACATGCTTTATCATCAATGGAACATATCCACCGCACTAAGATATGTACATTTGTCCTAAGGGATCACTTAAGGGCACACAGTTGGCATTTAGCAGTACCAGTACATGGTGAACTACTGGTCCAACAGTGTTGTATTATTATTTCAGCAGTGGCATGTAGCCCCTCAGGGTAGGGATGGTTCAGAAAAAGTGGGGCCCTGGGCAAAACTAAAAGTGGGGCCCCAAAATATAACTATTTTATGAACAGTCACAGTCAGTAAGAGGCTCCTTTAGCCCTGCACAATAATAACACATTGTAGTTGATGCTAGAAAATAAATATGAAAGAGTATATAGATTTATAGACAGGTGATAGATTTATAGATGCAGAAATATAACATAGATTATGGGGGTCATTTATTAAGGGCCCGATTCGCGTTTTCCCGACGTGTTACCCGAATATTTCCGTTTTGCGCCGCTTGTACTTAAATTGCCCCGGGATTTTGGCGCACGCGATCGGATTGTGGCGCATCGGCGCTGGCATGCGCGCGACGGAAATCGGGGGGCGTGGCCGAACGAAAACCCGACGTATTCGGAAAAACCGCCGCATTTAAAAACCGAAAATGTGTCGCATAAGGACCGCTTACCTTCACCTGGTCCAGCTCGGTGCATTCCGGCGCGATGAGTTTACTTTCAGCGCAGCAGCGCCACCTGGTGGACGGCGGAAGAACTACCTTATTAAATCCCGGCCGGACCCGAATCCAGAGCGGAGAAGCCGCCGCTGGAACGCGAATGGACCGGGTAAGTAAATTTGCCCCTATGTATGGATAGCTAGATAGATGATAGATATATATGAGAGATAGATAAAGTAGAAAGGTAGAAGATAGATTGATAAATGGATAGATAATAGGAGATAGATAGGTAAAAAGATAAATAGGTGTAGATAAATAGATATGCAAAAAGCTAGATAGATAATTGTTAGACAGGCAGATATAAATATAGATAGGAAATAGATAAATTATAAGAGATAGATAGAAGATAGATAGATAGAAGCTTCACTGCTGCAATATCTCCCACATATGTGTCAGTGGGTTTACCACTTACTACAATCAGATATTAATTCTAGCCGCATCAGTAACCATAAAGGGACACCCTACATTGACTCATCCAGCACAGCCACAAATATAACAATCATTGACAGCACTCCAACAGATACATCAGTAGTACATTCAGCCTGGCCATACCCAAGAGTTTGTGTGACACTGTGTTTTTAATTACTATAGTAGTTTGAGTACAAAGCACATCCATATGCCATTAATTTTGGCTTTGTTAATAAATACAAAAATAAAAGCTACGTTTTAAATACACAATATTGTGTCTGGATATGGGTATTCTAGTTTGCCAGTGGCAAAGATACACTGTATATACACACAATTATACTATCTTACCCAAATTTATACACTTGTGTGCACATATATAGAGCATATACACATATACACACATACAGTGGCATACAAATGTACAGCATAAATACACATATACAGTACAGACACACCATACACCATATATACATTACAGATACACACACATACAGCATATAATGTATATATAACATACATCGTATGTTATATACATATTATGCTGTACAAAGTGCTGCATAATATGTATACAGGCAGTCCCCGGGTTACACACAAGATAGGGTCTGTAGGTTTGTTCTTAAGTTGAATTTGTATGTAAGTCGGAACTGTATATTTTATCATTGTAATCCCAGCCAGAACTTTTTTGGTGTCTGTGACAATTGGATTTTAAAAATGTTGGGTTGTCATAAGAATCAATATTAACACTGAAGCTTCATTACAGACACATTTGATAACTGTTACAGCTGATCATTGTAGCCTAGGACTAAAATACAATAAATTACCAATATCCAGAGGTCCGTTTGTAACTAGGGGTCATATGTAAGTCGAGTGTTTTTAAGTAGGGGACCGCCTGTATTATTGTGCACATCCCCCATTCTTTAGTGCGGCAGGTCAGATGACGGGGCCCCTTGACACTGCTATGGCTGCTAGCCCTGTAGTTATGCCCCTGAGTACCTCCCTCCTAAAAAGGCAGTGGACGCTTGTGAATGCTTTTTGTTCATTCACATTAATATGAAAAGACCTTATTGGTTTCAGCGATGAAGCAAGAGAAAATAGTCAAAGCTTGCTGGCTCACACTTATTCTCTACTTGACCTTGCTGTTCCACGGTGCAAATAAAAGTTTGCATGTTACTCCAACACATATGATGACTCGGATACCTACATATCGTATACAAGAATCCAATTCACCCTAGAGAACATTCATGGCTGCCTTTGTTCTAATATTTCTTTTGGCATAGTTGGACCCCACAAGATAATCTTCCAAAAAGCAGGTGTGGTGAAGATAGGGCTTAGTCGAAGGGCGTCATATTTATTATAGTTTTCACTTTATAAATCTCCCACAGTATGTTGACATTATTACCATCAAGATCAATAGATTAACCATAAAGGAATTAGTTGTTACCACTAGAGTGATGGCATAACAACTGCTCTGATGACATTTGACCTAAACCTTCAACCTAGTTATTATAGTGTTACTTTACACTGATCTAGGTCATAATACTGTTGATTGTACAACAATAGCACTTAGAATGGAATGGGTCAGATACAACAGATCAGTACACTTTTGTGGATTTCATATGACTGGGTCACTTTTTTATTCCAACTATTTACAAAAAAGCTCTATAAGACCTCAATGGCACCCATTAATCATTAATACATACACTCACCGGCCACTTTATTAGGTACACCTGTCCAACTTCTCGTTAACACTTAATTTCTAATCAGCCAATCACATGGCCGCAACTCAGTGCATTTAGGCATGTAGACATGGTCTAGACAATCTCCTGCAGTTCAAACCGAGCATCAGTATGGGGAAGAAAGGTGATTTGAGTGCCTTTGAACGTGGCATGGTTGTTGGTGCCAGAAGGGCTGGTCTGAGTATTTCAAACTGCTGATCTACTGTGATTTTCACACACAACCATCTCTAGGGTTTACAGAGAATGGTCCGAAAAAGAAAAAACATCCAGTGAGCGGCAGTTCTGTGGGCGGAAATGCCTTGTTGATGCCAGAGTTCAGAGGAGAATGGGCAGACTGGTTTGAGCTGATAGAAAGGCAACAGTGACTCAAATCACCATCCGTTACAACCAAGGTAGGCAGAAGAGCATCTCTGAACGCACAGTACGTTGAACTTTGAGGCAGATGGGCTACAGCAGCAGAAGACCACTCCGGGTGCCACTCCTTTCAGCTAAGAACAGGAAACTAAGGCTACAATTTGCTCAAGCTCATCGAAATTGGACAGTAGAAAATTGGAAAAACGTTGCATGGTCTGATGAGTCTCGATTTCTGCTGCGACATTCGGATGGTAGGGTCAGAATTTGGATCCATCCTGCCTTGTATCAACCATTCAGGATGTTGGTGGTGGTGTCATGGTGTGGGGAATATTTTCTTGGCACTCTTTGGGCCCCTTGGTACCAATTGAGCATCGTTGCAACGCCACAGCCTACCTTAGTATTGTTGCTGACCATGTCCATCCCTTTATGACCACAATGTACACAACATCTGATGGCTACTTTCAGCAGGATAATGCGCCATGTCATAAAGCTGGAATCATCTCAGACTGGTTTCTTGAACATGACACTGTACTCAAATGGCCTCCACAGTCACCAGATCTCAATCCAATAGAGCATCTTTGGCATGTGGTGGAACGGGAGATTCGCATCATGGATGTGCAGCCGACAAATCTGCGGCAACTGTGTGATGCCATCATGTCAATATGGACCAAAATCTCTGAGGAATGCATCCAGCACCTTGTTGAATCTATGCCACGAAGAATTGAGGCAGTTCTGAAGGCAAAAGGCAATGAATAAAAGTGATATCTTATTTTATACAAGTCCAACAAGAAGTAAAGCGTCTCCGCACAGCTCAATATCTGGTGTAAGTCCACGCAGGTGCGATTTATAGGTGAGACAAGTGGCTGGGAACAAATAGGTAAAATGCCAATGCTGTGAGGTTCCGTGGCGGAGTTGCTCAGCCTGAGCAAAGGTCCACAATGTACGTAAAGGAAGAAAGAGGCGGCACTCACCGAGCCTGTGGAACAACTTCTTTATTCAGCAAACGGTGTGGTACAGAAGGAGCGCTGGAGCCATATGGCCGTTCCCCCTGTACCACACTGTTTGCTGAATAAAGAAGTTGTTCCACAGGCTCGGTGAGTGCCGCCTCTTTCTTCCTTTACGTACATATCTTATTTTATTATTGAATAAATTTTGAATTAAAAATAAGTTTAAATACATAATTAATAAAAGTGATGTTTTATGTACTAATGACTAATCGGTGCCTGTGAGGTCATATAGAGTTTTTTTGTAAATAGATGAAACAGGTAACAGAATTTATTACATCAGAAATGTCAATAACTCTGTAATTATATAGCTTCTTATTAGCTACTATAAATGATTTTGGGTGAAAAAAAAACTATTGAGATATTAAGAAACTGGATTATATAAAAATCCTCTATTTCACAGCAGGAGCATACAAAGTCTAGTAGGACAGGCACATTGGGGTTTATTTACTAAGGGTCCCGTGGCCGCATTTCCATTGGGTTTTCCAATGTTTTCGGGGATCGCGCCGCTGGGACAGGGATTTAGAAGGGGCTTTCATGCGACACAAATCGGGGGGGGGGGGATTTGGACGATCCGACAGATTCAGACTAAGCATGGGACTTAGCTTTTAAGTTGTGTCGCAAGACAATGCACTTACATACACCGGGAAGAAGAAGGGGAACTCCGGCGGACATGAGCAGGGAAGCGACACATGCAAGATATTGGGCGCACGATCTTAGTGAATCGCAGCACAACACATGATCGTCGGACATTCCGGATCAGGGATTGCGACATGGATGGGTAAGTCTTCTAATGGAAGCATGAGGCCACCGAGTACTATGCCTGGGGGACAAAGTCTTCATAATCCAGTTATGGGTGCGATTCTTTAAGCATCTCATTACATTTTAGTGATTCACAATTGTATGCCGCTCCTACAGTATAGAAAATCAAATAGATGACT
Source organism: Engystomops pustulosus (assembly GCF_040894005.1). Classification (NCBI taxonomy): domain Eukaryota; kingdom Metazoa; phylum Chordata; class Amphibia; order Anura; family Leptodactylidae; genus Engystomops; species Engystomops pustulosus. The sequence continues at coordinate 205,471,755 of NC_092412.1, read as the reverse complement.
CATAAGGGTTTGTGCTGTCATGATTCAAGACAAAGGACTGATCTAATTTAGTAGTACAAAAGAATAGGGTGATGAGAGGCTTCTTCAAAGCTATTATGAGCTTTGTTTTAGGATCTTTTAATTGACTTACTCTAACATTAGTGATGTTATATAAAATTTTCCTCAATTAAACTGTGGGAATTCAGTGTGTCTATATGTAATTAGTCTTCTTACTATGAAACGAAATATCAAATACATTCACACTTCATGCTGTGAAAAAGTCATTGCTCACTTGCAGATACCGTCTGTTCTTGTACATTTTTCACCATGAATGGTTTCTGATCCTCCAGCAAATATGTATTGTACAAAATTTGGAATATGAGGAGCAAATGTATTCAAAGAGCCAAGTTATACTCCACCCATAGAACTTGTGAACAGTATGTGCCCCTTAAACTGGTTTTACAACTGTTCACAGTACAGTATGATACAGGTTTTCAGCGAGTGGCTTCTCACTTTTAGTTCGGCAACAGCATCTACATTGAAATCAGATCAATTATTCTTGTAACCTGTCACTTTGGGTTTGTTTGTTTTTTTTTTATTTTGTGGTTGCATATAGCAAATTATACTTCATTTTCATTGGGCAAATTACCAAATATTCTTCCAAAGAATTCTGAATCAAATATTGTGGTGGTTGTATGATAAGTGATGGTTAGTGATGGTAAGCTTTGACCTACACAACTTATATTGAATTCAAAGTATTTTTTAAGAAATACACTGAATTTACCTTAAAATGTACCTTGAATTGAACATATATTGAAATTAAACAGAATTTGGCAGTAGAAGACACATGAAGAAATATTAAAGGAAATCTACAATCCAAATCAAGCCTGATAAACCAGGGACACTTACTAATAATCCAGCCACTGTGACTGTGGTAATCTTCTTTTATGTGTTATCCATGGCCTCCTTCCTTCTAAAATCAACTTGCGTAGGCTTCTGTGCTGCAGTTCACAAGGGGCACTTTACTGCCCCACTGTGTGCTGAAACGTCCTTGAGGGAATTGCTGAGGGAGCAACAGTATAACAATGAGACAGTATAACAGCCTATGAAGCTGCAGCACGGAGGGGCTCTAGGCATCCACTTTGCTTATTTTCATAGTTTTTATTAAAGTCATGTAATGAAAGTTTCAGAGAATACAGAAACATTTGAACATTAGTAAAACCAGGCAACAGATACTTTGAACTTCTGATTAGTAGGGATGCCAGATGTCAGACCCAACCTCATCTAATATTTATAACCTGTCCTAAGGGTAAACTCCAGTATTAGTATTTTAGTCCACATATATATATTGTAAACCATCACTTGGTAGAGTGATAGATGGGCAGTATGTCCCTTTATGGTTCCTGGTCTCAATATTTTAGGGGCCATGATATTTTAACTGGACTTTAGATCCAGGGTTTAGATGTTACAGGGTTCTTGCCTTGATGGCTCCTCTCTATTCTCCATGACCTGTGTTATATATCTGAACCTTTTGCTGCAGGTGTGTGTGTTCAGATTGGTAAGGAGAAAATGGACCAACTGCAGATCCTGAGCAACACTGTGGGAGCAAAAGCCAGAAAAGCTGGGTTAGAACCATTGTTGGACTATTCCTTTTGTACAGTATAACAGCCTATGAAGCTGCAGCACGGAGGGGCTCTAGGCATCCACTTTGTTTATTTTCATAGTTTTTATTAAAGTCATGCAATGAAAGTCAACAACATGAAAGCATGGATCCGTCCTGCCTTGTATCAACGGTTCAGGCTGGTGGTGGTGGTGTCATGGTGTGGGGAATATTTTCTTGGCACTCTTTGGGCCCCTTGGTACCAATTGAGCATCGATGCAACGCCACAGCCTACCTGAGTATTGTTGCTGACCATGTCCATCCCTTTATGACCACAATGTACCCAACATCTGATGGCTACTTTCAGCAGGATAATGCGCCATGTCGTAAAACTGGAATCATCTCAGACTGGTTTCTTGAACATGACAATGAGTTCACTGGACTCAAATGGCCTCCACAGTCACCAGATCTCAATCCAATAGAGCATTTTTGGGATGTGGTGGAACGGGAGATTCGCATCATGGAAGTGCAGCCGACAAATCTGCGGCAACTGTGTGATGCCATCATGTCAATATGGACCAAAATCTCTGAGGAATGCCTCCAGCACCTTGTTGAATCTATGCCACAAAGTATTGAGGCAGTTCTGAAGGCAAAAGGGGGTCCAACCCATTACTAGCATGGTGTACCTAATAAAGTGACCGGTGAGTGTATATATATATATATATATATATATATATATATATATATATATATATAGCAGCATCAGTGGTAAAAATAACTTTTTTTTCTGGCATACATTCACCCACATGGAGGGTGCCATGGATGTAGCCCCATACTTTACAAACGCTCTACAACACCTTTCCTCTGCACTTATTGATGGCTGTAGTATCCAATTAGACTAGTAGCGGGGACATGATGTGGTGCTGCTCTCTAGTAACTATTTGGAGGCAATGTTTCATAAATATAATGCAGCTACCTTCCCCAATTTAGTATGTTTTTGCACAGTTAAGACCTGCACAGCCATGAGCAGGTCCTGTGCAACTAGCCCTGAAGGACAACTACTTTCAGAGCAGCGTAATTTTTAAATATCCTAATCAATGGTGAGTTCTACGTCTAAGACATTAGAGGGGGGTTTCCTTTGTCATTCATGGGGCTCTTGGGGTGCTGAAGCGCTACAGGTCTGCAATCTACAGACTCCTTTTGGCAGCCACATCCTTAGAGGTGAAATAGTTAAAAGAATTTTCTTTTATTCCCCAAAAGAAAGTGTTAATAAATGGTAAGATTTTGTTATACACCAGGACATAGCCTTTCTTCGGTGATTGTAGTCAGCCGGGGCCCAGAATACTGGAGTGGCTGGCTTATGCAGCCCTGGGCACTCTGTGGTCACGATGCTTGGTATTGGGACCAAAGGACGGGCCTACGGCCTGGCAGGTCTCTAGCAGGTGGTGTGTGCAAGAAAAGTAAAGGAAGAGGCTGATTAAGGAGGTTTCTCCCTGGGGCAACTACGGAGGTGTATATCGGGATCCCTGGATGATGGAGGATGGGGAGCCCATGATGATGATGAAGCAGCCTGATCCAGGGATCACACGGAGGCACGGTTCTTTATTTGAACGGGAACAGCAGGCAACCGCCCTACATCAACAGCAATAGTTTTAACAGAATGGAAAGCTGGTAGGAGATAGCTGGTCCACAGGAAGGGTTACTCACATCTTGGTAATAACTTCAGGCTGGGCTCGGTAAGATGGAGCCGATTCCGGACGGTGGACCTCTGTGGCTTAGTCTCCTGACTTGCCCAAGGTGTCAGGCAGCTGACATGAGACACCTCTGCTTCCTGGTAGCTTGAAACTGGCTTGTGCAGTACAGGAAGGTGCTGCACTCAACTCTGCTTCTGCTTTGACTGAAGACTCTGCAGGACCATGTGCTCCTACCAACAGGGGTTTTTTATACTCCCCTAGTGAGGCGGCAGCACTCTCCAATCAGCTTCCAGCTTGCTTTAAAATTAGAACAAATCATATCATTGGTTACAGACACTTGATATGTTAACTGTTTCTCTCCCATGGCAGTGGTTTCAGCTGCAGTTACGAAGTTCCCCCTTTTTTGGAGACGTCCTAGCAAGGTGATCAGTCTCCCTAGGCAGCGCCTAAAATGGAGAGGGCACTCCATGTATTCATACATTTCTAGGAACAACATGACTCTGTGTAGATTTCTAAGAAATGCACCAGCATTGAGGCTCCACAGGAAAAGAAGGTTTCTAAAAATACATATACTTGTCTGTGTTGGTTTACATTTTAGTTATTTCATAATTGCATCAGTTATTGTGAGCCAATACAATACAAGGGCTACACAGAGTTATGGAATAATATGGAATTATAGAAAGATCTGCACCTGTTCTCTGTGTTGGATGTCACCTGCTCACAATAAGACTAGATGCCAGTGACTGATTATCAGTAGCAAAAAACTGATTGCAACCGATTTGTGTAAATTGATCCATTAAAAGGTGTTGCAATTGTTGAAAATATATTCTGACTATATGTATAAGTTGGAGCATGAGCCCTAAAGGATGTAAAGACTGATGACTTTAGATAAATGTGAAATAGCCCTTATGGGGGTCTTCATTGCTTACCTACTTCACATATAATGTATATTCCAAGTAATGTGAATATATCTACACATGCCCTTTCAGCAGAAAGTTTAGTCTGATTCCTGTCGACCTGAAAAACCTTTGTCCTGCTTCTATTTGGCAGAAACGTAACATTCTGCCGGCCTGCTATTGTGATCAAAATTGGTCACATATGTGTTACTGCCTAGTAAGCTAGCTGGCATTTAGCCCTGGATTTGAGCTCACACCTACTTGTGGTATGTATCCTTACCCTGTAGCTGGATGGATTTCTTTCTCCTATTATGGCATATTGATTGTGTTATACAACTCCATTACTTCAATAGAGTGCACACTTTATTGTGTTATACAACTCCATTACTTCAATAGAGTGCACACTTTATTGTGTTATACAACTCCATTACTTCAATAGAGTGCACACTTTATTGTGTTATACGCCTCCATTACTTCAATAGAGTGCACACTTTATTGTGTTATACAACTCCATTACTTCAATAGAGTGCACACTTTATTGTGTTATACAACTCTATTACTTCAATAGAGTGCACACTTTATTGTGTTATACAACTCCATTACTTCAATAGAGTGCACACTTTATTGTGTTATACAACTCCATTACTTCAATAGAGTGCACACTTTATTGTGTTATACAACTCTATTACTTCAATAGAGTGCACACTTTATTGTGTTATACAACTCCATTACTTCAATAGAGTGCACACTTTATTGTGTTAAAGGGAACCTACCACCACAAATCTACCTATAAAGGTAGAACGGGTGGTAGGTGCATGTATTGGACATGAGGATAGCCCTTTTTAGAGCTAATCCTTACGCCCCCACTATCTTTTTAAAATCTTTATCGCCCTTATATGTAAATTTTCTAAAGAGGCTACTGGAGCGTGGAGTAGTCGGTCATGAGGAACACGTCGCGGCTACTCTACACCCCGGTAGCCTCTTTAGAAAATTTACATATTAGGGCAATAAAGATTTAAAAAAGATAGCGGGGACGTGAGGATTAGCTCTAAAAATGGCTATCCTCATATCCAATACATGCACCTACCACCCGTAGGTGGTAGGTGGAAAATCCTGCTTCCTGTAAGCCTCTTGTGATCTCTGATCATCTGGAAACCTGACAAATTTGTACACTTATTTAACATAATATCAGATATCTGTCTTAATGGAAATCTACCATCAAAATCATGCATGATAAACCAGGGACACATGGATCCAGGCATTGTGACTTTGGTAATCTTCTTATATTCCTTATCCATGGCCTCCTTCCTTCAAAAATCAACTTTCCAGAGCCCCTCTATAGTGCAGATTCATAGGCTCCTTTAGTTTGCAGGAGCAAGTTCATTTTAGAAGGAAGGAGACCATTGATAACAAATATAAGATTGCCACAGTCATGGTGCCTGCATCTATGAGTAAGTGTCCCTGGTTTTGTGTGCTTGATTTTTGACGATAGATTTCCTTTAAAGGGGCATTTATATTTAATGTAAATAATCTTTCATTTATACATTTCTTTAATTGCATCTTATTAAAAAATGTACCAGTGTGAAGCTAATTTCCCAGAATTGTAGCCATAGAAATAAGCTGTCCTTGGATGCGACCTCCTAGTATATGCGCTATTTAGTCCTGTCTTGTTTATAACGGACAACGACTACATTTAGGAGATAGTATATTTACAGGGGTACTTTTTTTCAATATGCAATTGAAGAAATGTACTTATGGATGAATTCAATAAAATGTCAATGCACAGAACAGAATATTCCTTTAAGGGTTTGCTTTATACAAGTGCAACATTGTCACGGTTACACTCACGATCCTCGGTACGGATTGAGGGTGCACCCTTGCCTGCTGCCACGTTCCCCGCTCTCCCAGCCCTCACTTACCTCTCCTGGCTCCGGCCTGCACTCTGGCTCCCAGCGTGTAGGCCGCATGCTTCTTCCCTGCAGTTGTGCGCTCCCGCCACTAGGGGGGCGTGCGCGCTGACTTCTCCCAGCCTTAACGGGCCAGCGTCCTCCTTATTGGCTCTGGCATTCCTGGCTCGGCTGTATAGCCTGGCGACTCCCAGCATCCCCTGCCGGATCTTCAGGTCATTCTACTGGAGAGAAAGCCTTCCTGAGCGTTTCCAAAGGTCTCTGTGTTTCCGTGTTCCTATGGTGATTCCCGTGTTCTGTGGTGTTCCTGGTGTCCTGGGCGGTCCTGGTGTCCTGTGGCGGTCCTGCCTGCCATCTCGAGGTCCTGCTTGCCTGCCTCCCCGTGGTCCCCGTGTCCCTACCTTGGCTGCCACCGCGGGCCTAGTCGCACCCGCGGAACGACATGGTGACTCCCCGCTGCAGCAAGACCATCCTGCTTTGCGGCAGGCTCTGGCGAAGACCAGGAGTTCACTTAGACTCCGCTCACGGATTGCGGCTAAGGTTGTTATTTCCCAATGTGGTCCAGGCAGTCCACTTACTTAGGGACTAATCCCCATAGACTGTGACAAACATCCCCCACCGGGGCCTAGCCATTTCTTGGGGCCTGGAGACAGCCGGGGCCCGGAATACCGGAGTGGCTGGCGGTTGCGGCCTAGGCACGCTAGTGTCACAGTGCTTGGTATGGGGACCGGAGGGCTGACCTACAGCCTGGCAGGTCTCCAGCAGGTGGTGTATGCAAGAAATGATATAGAGGGAGAGGCTGTGGTACTGATTCTCCCTGGGGCAGCCCTTAGAGTCTGTAGTATGTGTCCCTGTTAGATAGATGGGGCGTCCTTGATGGTGATACAGCCTTAGCAGGGACCAGACGGAGGCAATCTGGTGCATAAAAGTAACTTACAGTTCTTTATTCGAACCAACGGTAACAACACGCCAAACGAAGTAACAAAGCATTTTGTAATAAATGCTGTTGCAGAAATATTTTCTGTAAATGAAAAATTTGTATTAGTATGATCACATCAGAAACCACATGTAGCAGATTGATGGTTTTGTTGTGGCCTTTTTAGGACTAAATCAATCGCTCTGTTTGACAGAATCATTAACTACTCCAGATTTTACATATGAAGGTATACTTTCACACATAGAAACTAGTTTGATGAGCTTCAGTTCTTCATTAAAATGGAATTTATGGAATTTAGTATCCATCTGGAAAGAAAATATTGTGCAATCGCTTATATGTAATTCATTCTAAATAAGTGGCAGTATTCTGTAATACTGTATAAGTCTTTAAGTGTTTAGAAACAATGGGGCAGATTTATCAGAAGTATCTGCAAGCAAAACTGTTCTAGTTGCTCGTGCCAACCCATCAGAGCTCAGCTTTCATTTTCCCATAGCAGTTACCCACATCTTCAGCTGTGTCCGGCGCGCTCCTCTTTGCGTGATACTGTGTGAAGGCGAGATTGTTTCCCAGCTCCATTGCACATGTGTTGTACCCACAGCGGATGCACAGTAAAGCCGAGGTGTACTACTCTGGCTTTACTTGCAGCAGAGTGCCAGCATAGGGAGCTCAGAAGGGAAGGTAAGTATAAAAATAATTTTTTTTAAATTACGTCTACGTAGAAACCTCATAAAGGGTGATTCGGGGCACTAAACCACCAGTCTATAAGGACCTGTGTTTGGTTTAGTGCATCAAATTGCCCTGACAGTTTCTCTTTAATGTTGTCTGGCAGACTTACTTGTACCACTAGTACATAGTAGAAGGAGGTGGGGACAAATAGCTTTGTACACGTGGAATTAGCCCTTCCAAGAGACCGCTGCCATACACATCAATGGCAGGGCCACTACATGGTGAACAAGCTGTCTATTTCCAACTCCATCAAATCATAGTTCCAGTGGCAACACCAATTTTAAATTTATGATCTATCCTGAGGGTAGGTCATCAAAATTCTTGGAAAGTCCCTTTAATCACTTAGAATTCATGGGAAAACAGGTTTCTGTAATTGATCTCAAGCATTGTAAAACCACATGACATAACATGTGGTTAAAACGTTGTTAAAAAAATGCATGATTTAAGATGTTGTCAAATTTCCTGTTCTCAGAGTTGGTCCGAGAGGTAGGCTAGGCTTAATATATTGAGTGGTTTACTTACCTATCACACAACTATCTGTCAGGCACCAGGGGTAGTGGACTTTGACGATGATGTAAGTGGTACCTGGTTTTCACCAGAGTCCACCGCAAAGCCGGTTGGACTTTCTGTGGCGTGGTACCACCAGGTTGCTCCACAGGAGTGACTTTGTCCACGGTGCGGCCAAGACAAAGTAGAAAGTCGTATAGCAGAATCGTAGTCGGGGACAGGCAATCCCCTGGACCAACTAGAGATAAAGAGAAAAAACTGAAGAAAAACGGAGAAGTGGGGGGCCCGGATAATCCTCAGTCCGAACCTATGTCAGGACAGGAGTCAACTAGTACAGGGGACTCGAGAGTAGGTGAGGAATCCCTATCTCTTAAGGATATCTCAGCCCAAATAACACAATGTACACGAGCAGTAGGCGAGGTACTAAAGGAGATAGGGTGTATGAAAAATAAAATAGATGACATAGGTACTGAAATAGGCACGCTTAAAGGCAGAATAGATGGGGCAGAAATCAGAATAGGCAATGTAGAAGATACAGTTGCTGAATTAGAAAAAAGGGTTAAAAAGTTGGAGAAAGCAGAACATCTGGCACAACAAAAACTCTTAGACCTTGAGAATAGGTCAAGGAGGAATAATTTAAGAATAGTTGGGTTTCCAAGAGGCGTGGAAGGAGAGGATGTGGCGGACTTAATGGCCAAATGGTTGGAAAAAACTTTTTCGGAGGAGATACGCACCAGGGCATTCATGGTAGACAGAGCACACAGGGTACCCTTTAAGATGCGTGCAGTGGGTGGTCTTCCAAGGAGTATCCTGGTGCGTCTCCTCTCTCCAAGGGATCGGGATAATATTCTTAAAAGTTTGAGGAAAGTGGGGAAGTTGGAATATAATTCAGCTCCAATTATGATATTCCCAGACTACCCTCAAGAAATTCAAATAAAAGGGCACTTATGTAGATCTGAAGAAGAGGTTGAGGAGTAAAGGGGTCCTTTATTCATTGATGTATCCGGCAAAACTTAAGGTTATTTATGAAGAAAGAACCTTCTTTTTTGAGAGTCTGACAGAGGCTAATGAATGGGCAGAGAGGGTTCTTAAGATTTAGTATTAGGAGAGGTGGTCCATTAGCAGCTCTAGCCTGGCAGAGGTAATGCTCTGGGATGAGCTCAGGAAGAATAAGTCCTGGGTATTGGTGGGGTGGATGTAGGGGTGGGAAGGGGGGGAAACGACTGGTGAACCTAGAACAGATGGTGAAAAACTGTTTTTTTTTTTTTTTTTTTGAAACTTTACTTTTTATTTATCTCTTTTTTATAAATACTTACATCCATAAAACCACAGCAATACATGACACAAAATTACAATACACGACAAAGTAGTCAAACAAGAAAATATCCACCCTTACACAATACAAGCATTAGGCAAGAAAAAGAAAAATAAGAAAAATAAGAGAAATAAATAAATAAATAAATAAATAAATAAACGAAAAAGCCTCCCTCTTGCTCCTCCCAACCATACTCAAGAATCCTCGTGAGTATCAACTTTAATTGCTGGCAAGCCTTTAAACTCTAACAGTCCTCTTCTGTCAACATTGTCCTATAGGCTTCTGAGTTCCTAAATCTCGTCCATATACCCCAAGTGGCATCAAATTTATCTTTTGCTCCCTTTGCGGACAAAGTTAATTCTTCCATATTCATAATATCATTTACTTTTGAAAGCCAGAGGGACATAGGTGGTGCTAATGTTTTTTTCCAAAAAATCGGTATACATAAGCGTGCTGCCAATAATAAATATTGTAATAATGACCCTACATAAACTTGTTTAGGGAATTCACAGTGTTGTAAAAGAACAAAGGCCGGCTCAAAGGGGAAATTAATATTTAGTTTCTGTTGGATAACATAATGTATTGCTTGCCAAAATGGCTGCAGCACAGAACAGGACCAAAAAACATGCTCAAATGAACCCTCCTCCCTTCCACATCTCCAGCACAGTGGGCTAACCTCTGGGAATATGGCATGTATCTTCAGTGGAACTTGATACCATTGTGATATAATTTTATAGTTCCCCTCTTGAAGTCTTGAGCTAATAAGAGAAGTATACGTAAATTGAAATACTCGTTCCCATTGTTCTATTGTCAAATTAATTTGAAGTTCCTGTTCCCATTTTGTTGTAAAAGTGGGCAGTGTTTGGCTCATTTCTTTCATTAATATGCCATAGATCTTAGATAAGGAATGTTGGGCAGGTTCTATGTTTGTGCATATTTCTTCAAAGTCAGTTTTTTCACTTTCAAAACATTCTAACTGCGGCAATGTGGATAAATAGGAGCGCAAGAACATAGATCTCCATGGGGTCAGCGTTCTCACCCCCCAGGTTTCTGTCATTTCCCCTGGCGAACGCCATCTTGACCCTGAGCGGAATTGAGATACTCTATTTACCCCCATTGCATTCCAGTCCCTAAAGATTATATCTTCCATTCCCATCAAGAATCTAGGGTTATCCAGGACCGGGTAGAGAGACGAGTGTGTTGGAATTAATCCATTTTTGACCTGAGGGGAGGAGCATACCCTTAGAGTTGCCCCAATTGTTGGATGTTTCATTAATTGTGGGAGTAGTTCTTTTTCAAGCCAGGGAGCACTAGATAGTGAGACTGGTGACAGTTGCTGTTCCACAGTGATCCATGATTTATTTTTAGTGTGTTTGCACCAGTCAAGTACCCTCACCAGGTGGGAAGCTCTGTAGTAAGATTTAAGGTCTGGCAGTGCCAGTCCCCCCTTGTTTCTTGGTCTGTATAAGATCTCCTTCTTTAATCGTGGTTTTTTCCCTGCCCATATAAATCTTTGCTGTATCGATGCTATTGTCCTAAAAAAGACGCCTGGGAGATGTATTGGGAGGGCCTGAAACATATATAGAACTCTAGGCAAGATATTCATTTTAAATATGGCACAACGGCCCAGCCATGAAAACCTCCCTTTACCCCAGTTTTCACAGTCCTTTTTAATAGTACTTAGTAAAGAAAGGAAATTTATCCTATATAGATCTTTTAATTTAGATGTTAGCTTTATTCCCAAATATGATAGTCCCTCCTTTGGCCACTTAAAGGGGAACAGTTCCTCCAATCTTTTTGACTCTTCCAGTGGTATGTTTACTGCCAATGCTTCAGATTTAGAGAGATTAATTTTAAAGTTAGATAAGCAGAAATATTCTCTTAAACGGCGCATGAGGTTAGGAATAGAGATTCTTGGATTGGATACAAAAAATAATAAATCGTCTGCATATGCAGCTATTTTAATTTCTTCGGATCGACATGTTATACCCGAGATATTTTGATCTGATCTTATTTGTCTCAGGAATGGTTCCAGGGTTAAAACAAAAATTAGTGGAGATAATGGGCAACCCTGTCTGACTCCGTTACAGATCTGCAGATCTCCTGACAGGATCCCATTTACTCTAACCTTTGCAGTGGGATTTGAATACAGTGCTAAAATCCATTTCATCATATTTTGTTTCAGGCCTATTCCACGCAGTGTCTCAGCTACATATACCCAATTCACCCTATCAAACGCCTTTTCTGCGTCTGTTGAGAGCAGAGCAACTGCCTGTTTGTGTACCTGTGTGTAGTGAATTAGATCAATAGCCTTCGTGGTGTTATCTCTGGCTTCCCGGCCTTTAAGGAAGCCTGTCTGGTCTAGATGTATAATTTTAGCCACCATTGGCATCAGTCTTTCCGCTAGTATTTTGGCCAACAATTTTGTGTCTGCATTGAGCAGGGAGATCGGTCTATAGCTGAGACACTGCGTGGGGTCCTTTCCCTCCTTTGGAAGGACTGTGATATATGCCCTGAGAGAGTCTGTTGGGAAGGTCTGGCCAACTGTCAGAGAATTAAATGCCTCAATCATATATGGACTCAATTCCTCAAATAGCTGTTTATAATATACTAGATAAAACCCGTCTGGGCCTGGTGCTTTACCAAGCGGTGTATCCCCTACTGCCTTTTCCAGTTCTTCCTTCGTGATTGGGCTCTCTAGATTTTCCAGGTCGATCTCGGATAAGGAAGGTAGTCCTGACTCCCTTATATAATCCTGTATATGTACCCTAAAGTTTGGGTTTGCTGTAGCCTGGTTGGCGCTATCTGCTGAGTATAATGAGGCATAATATTCCCTGAACACCTCTGCCACTTTATCAGGTAAACTGACACTATTGCCTTGTTTATCTTTTACATTTGGGACATATGTAGTGGACCTCTGATTGCGCAAAGCTTTTGCTAAACCCCGACTGCATTTGTCCCCATTTTCATAGAAAAAACGGCGACATTTTTTAAGTGTATTTTTTGCTTTATATAGCAGAAACGATCTTAGCTCTTCCCTGGCTTGTATTAGTTGTATCCTAAGATCGCCGTCCGGTAGACGTTTATGTTGTGTTTCGAGTACCTTTATTTGTTCAAGTAGGGCATTTAAACGTCTGTCTCTTTCCTTCTTCCGTCTCGCACCATACTTAATAAAAACCCCTCTGCTAACTACTTTATGAGCTTCCCACCTGGTGTAAGGGTCCAAGTCACTGCCCTGGGTTGAGGAAAAATGCTCCTCTATGGCCTGTTTTACTTCCGTCAATGTTTGTAAATCTTCCAGTAGTGAAACATTAAGTTTCCACTGCCACTGTTTAGGCATGGAAACCCCAAGAGATACCCTTATTTCAATTAGGGCATGGTCAGAAAATGAAATAGTATCGATTGTTGAGTCCTGGAGTAACTGCAAATCTTGATGTTTAACAAATATCATGTCGAGTCTAGAGTATACATCATGCGGCACGGAATAGTATGTATAATCCTTTTCCGTTGGATGCAGTAATCTCCAGGAGTCAACATATCTGTGGCCATGTATAATGCGCCTAATATAGCGCAGTGCCGAGGCTGAATGTTGTGAAACTCCTGATGAGATATCTACTCTTGGGTCTAGGGCCACATTAAAGTCTCCTCCCAGAATCACGGTACCTTCCTCAAATCCAGCTAACCTGTCCAAGATATTATTCAAAGTTCTGCCCTGGCCGTTATTAGGGAGGTATACAGATGTAAATGTGAATATCTGGGAGGCGATGCGTCCCTTAACTGAGACCACTCGCCCTTCTTCGTCAGAATATGTATCTATCCATTCCCAAGGAAGTGCGCTAGAAATCAATATGCTAGTCCCTCTGGCTTTCGGGTCTGACGTATAGCTATGGTATGCATGAGGATATGAAGTGGAAGATAATCGATATGGCTTGCGGAGGCAAAGGTGTGTTTCTTGTAGAAATATCACTTGGAGTTTTTTCCTCCTCAGATAGTTCCATAGTATTGACCGCTTGCCGGGACTGTGCAAGCCTTTAACATTCAAAGAACCTAACAGAAGGGATGACTGTGAGCCTAAACCGTTCATTCACTAATCAATTGATTGGACCAATGATCGGGGAAGGAGCGTGGGAAGGGGAGAAAGAGAGAAAAAAAAAAAAAAAAAAAACCCACAAAAAAAACCAGAAAAGCAAAACAAACAAACAAAGCCTTATAAAGAATCGAGGGGACCCTGTCCCTCAGAACTCAAGGGTCATGTAGGTTTTCTTTTTTTGATCTTCTTAACCTACTTTTTATTCTGGGGGTTTATGGAAAGAAACGGTACCATGCCCGCTTACTACCAAGGTCACTTAAACTTGAACTTTTCAACTGAATCTTGCCAATCTTTCCCCTTTAAAACGGGAAATTGGGTATCAAAGTATAAGTAAAAAGAATGATGAGACGAAAAGAGAGCCAGGGTTGGGAGGAAGAAAAAGAAGAAATCTTTCCCTCCTCTCTCCTCCTCCCTCCGCTCCCCCTCCCTCTCCCACCCTCCCTTAAATAATACATATGCATATTTATTTTTCCTAAGCGCGCTTAGTTTCCCTGGAATAAGGGGAGGCGGGTAAAAATAAAAATAAAAAAAAAAGAAAAAAAAAAAAAAAAGAAAAAAACAATCATGATAATAATAATAAACAGCATTGTTCAGATAATCAATATCCAGAGAATTTAACATGCAATAAATATTATCACCTTATCGTGTGTTATCTCTTGTTAATTCTACTTTATTTCTGCCAGTATTATTCTCCGTATAGACAAGAACACATTACTTAACACTAATACCTTTTAAAGTGCCGGATATAGTACGATACAAAGTGCAAAAATAAGCCTAATCCCTCGTTTTCATGGAGTATTCCCCTCTAATTCCATATAAAGCATTACTTAAAACTTCATCATCCCACCCTATACTGAACACTCCATGATCCCGAAGTGTTACCTGCCACTTTACTTAAGGTAATCAGCTTTGTATCAAGGTGCTTAATAAAATAAAATAAAAAAAAAAAAAAAACCCGGGGGGGGGGGGGGGGGGGGTGGAAGTTCCAAAAAAAAAAAAAAAAAAAAATTATCAATAATCGAGTAGTCAGTAAGGTAAAATTTATCTTATAGTGTATCTATCTTACTAAATTTCCCTTTTCCCAATTTTGTTTCTGTTTAAACAAAAACACCTGACTCAACCCTGGTGTGTTTTAAAGTGCAAAATATGGTGCCCTATAAAGTGCAGATTCAAACCCTAACCCTTCTTATTTTAGATTATTTCCATATTTCCATATAATTCATATTCAATATGTACCCTTCTAATAACCAGTAATACATTCCTTAAATCAAACTTATTCCACTCCACTAAACTCAGCGTGTTTCCCTTATCCTTAAAATTACCAATTTTATATTAAAAGGTTCTGTGCATAGAAATGTAAAAAATTCCCTTGCTGAATTTCCTTTTATTACACCAATTTTATTTTCTATCTAGACAGGGATTCCTTACTCGACCCTGGTGTGTTTTAAAGTGCAAAAAATAGTGCCCTGCAAAGTGCAAATTCAGGCCTAATCTTTCTTATATAAATTATTTCCCTCTTCCCAAATAATTCATGTTCAATATGTACCCTTCTCATTACCAATAATACATTCCTTAAAGCATGTCCCGTTTTACTGAACACAGTATGTTTCCCTTATTCAAATAACCAATTTTATATTAAAATATTCTGTGCATAAAAATGTGTCATTTTTTCTCTTTATGTTCCCTTATTGTGGTTAGGATTACCCCATCCCCTACCTCCCCCCAAAAAGAAAAAAAAACCCTCTCCCCATCAGGGCAGGATATATATCGTCCAAAAGGTTTTCCTATAGTTATTCCTTCACCACCACTATACTTTAACTCTTAAATGTCTTAGGCCACCCGTGGGTATGCCACAGATAAATCAGGGAAGTCTTCTACATGGAAAGTTACTCCCTCTTGCACCATTCCAGAGGGGCGTTGATCTGGTACAGTTCTATTCCTTTCAGTAGTTCTCCCATTTCTCTGATATCTTGAACCTGATTCCATTGGGTCATCTGGGAGTTGGAGCCAGTTAGCTATAGATAATGGTGGAACATTAAGGAGATTAAAAAGTCCCGGGAGGTCTCTTGGATGTTTCACCACATATGTTTCAGCTTGCAATTTAACTATAAGATGAAAAGGGTGACCCCATTTATAAGAACCTCCCGCCTCCTTGATCTTAGCCAGAACTGGTTGTAAGGTTCGCCTCATGTACAGTGTTCGTGCTGAAACGTCTGGTAGAATTTTTATCTGGGCGCCTGCAAATATAATAGTCTCCTGTGCCCAGGCTGCTTGGATAATTTTCTCCTTATCTCTATAATAATGCAGTCTGCACAACACATCTCTGGGGCCTTCCAGTGCTGCCCTATTTGGTCTGTATACCCGATGTATCCTGTCTATGGCATATATGTTCTCCTGGGGGCGACCTGTAACTTGATTAAAGATAGTTGAGGCTTTCCTTATTAAATCTTCTTGTGTATCGTCTTCTGGTATCCCCTTAATCCTTACATTATTCCTGCGTCCCCTGTTTTCCTGGTCATCAATCTGTAGGAAGAGGGCCTGCATTTGTCGCTGCGAGATTAAAAAGTCATTTTCTAGGCTTTCCACCCTATTTGAGAGGGAATTAAAAGTTTGCTCGGCGTCCAGGGAGCGAGAGGTTAAATGGTCAACATCTCTCCTAATGGAGTCTAATGCTTGCTGTTGAGACTGTTCGAGACGCACTACAACTGCATCTAAGTCTTCTTTATTGGGGAGGGCTTTAACCATCTGCATTAATATCTGCAAGTCCATGGACTGGGGGGGTTGATTACTTTGTATAGCGGCGTTAATGTGGCTTCTGGGGACCCTGAGATTCTCCTCATTCATTTGGGGCTCCGCCACTGACTCGTGGTCCGCAGTACACTCGTGTCGGTAGAGTGCGGGGCTATTACCTAAATCCCGGTGTACCTCGTTGTTGTTCCGTGGTATCATCTCTGGGACAGCCCTCCTCGTGTCTACACCACCGGCTTGGGCAATAGATCTGTTGGGGCTACGTTCTTCCTCCCCCCTACTATACAGTGGCAGACCTTCCACCCCAATACCTGCTGAATGACCACGAAGTTGTTCCGTCTCTCTTCTTGGGGGGGTCAATCTATGTTCTCCCCGGTGGGCGACTGTCAAATCCCCTGGCAGTGCTGGTTGTTGAGCGCAGTGCCCTCGTTGCTCCGCGTGCTCAGCTGTTCGCGGCATCATTTCCGAATCAGCTGCAGCTGTTCCTGACCGCTCCGTTCTTCCTGTGGGTGGTGGTGTTACACAGGGGGATGCCGCGGCTGCCTGCCTGCTCGTCGGCGACAAGAGTCTCCCGATATCCAAGGACCGGCGTGCACCTGCCATCCCGACCGCACGGCCTCCCCCAGCCCGGCCTCCCCGTCTTGCCGGCATCCTCAATAGGTGAATTGGCTATATCGCTGCGGTGTCCGGACCTTGGGCTCAGCGGAGCTCCGCTCAGAGCTTCCTCACGGCATCACGCCCAAGCCACACCCCCCTCCGTGAAAAACTGTTATATGATTTTATACTCCTATGATCAAGCTACTCTCATGGAATGTGCGAGGCCTGAACAATAGGGCTAAGAATAGAGCAGTATTTGATTTATGTGCCTCGTATCAACCAGACGTAATATGTCTACACGAGACTGGTGAAGGTGAAGAAGGCCTGGTTGAGTCACTATTTCCACTCGACCGTCTCTGCCTATGGACGAGGAGTTGGCTTAATGATAAATAAACGAGCAGGTTTCCATGAATTGAGGTCAAGAGTAGACCCACAGGGTAGATATGTGATTTTGCATTGTTTATTGAATGAACAAGAAGTAGTGTTGGTGGGGATTTATTTGCCTCCATCTGCCCCCTTGGATGTACTCATTGAAATATGGACCCAGACTGATGAGCTTAATAATATCCCAACATACTGGATGGGCGATTTAAAAAGGGTGATGAATGAGAATATTGATAGAGTACGAAAGGGGTCTGGTCGGACGGAGAATCTTCTTACTAAATTTGGTAGAACAATAGAGCAGCTGGGTTTGCGGGATTTATGGAGGGAGAGGTTCCCGACTAGACAGTGTTACACATGTTATTCTAAAACACACAGTACTCTCTCAAGAATTGATTTAATCCTAGCGAATGTGAGGGGGTGCGGCCTCATCGATAAGGTGGATATAGGAGCAAATGGAATTACATTTGGGCTGTGCTTAAAAAGATGGGATTTGGCCCTCGATACATCAGGTGGATCAGAAATTTATATAGCGGGGCTGTAGCGAGAGTAAGCATTAACGGGAGGACTTCGGTGCCACTGAGTCTACATAGGGGAACAAGGCAAGGGTGCCCTCTATCTCCCCTGCTGTTTGCGGTGGCTTTGGAGCCTCTGGCTAGACTAAGAGATAATGGAATGTTAAGAGGGTTTGTTAGAGGTCCGAACGAGGATAGACTGAATTTATATGCGGATGATATGCTCTTGTTCTTGGATCGTTCGGAGAATATGCTTCAGTCTGTAATTGATCTTATAGGTGAGCATGGTACCTTGTCGGGTATATCTATTAATTGGAGTCCTTGTATCTCTTGCTGGATCCCACTGTTGAAGAAATCCCAAATACGGGGCAACTGAATAGAGTATCCGAATTGAAGTATCTCGGCATAGTGATAAGCAAGAATTTGAAGGACTATGTTAATTTGAATGTGAAGCCCATGTTGACTAAAATAAGACAAAAAATAGGAATATGGAAAAAAATGAACCTGCCAATGGCAGCTAGGCTGGTTATTTGTAAGATGGTAATATTGCCTCAGGTTTTGTTTGTTTTTCATAACAGCCCAACAGTAATAATGAAAAAAGGTTGTAAGTTGCTAGAGAATCTCATGAGGGATCTGGTATGGGGGGGGGGGGGAAGGGCACGAATTAGCCTTAAGAAATTATATGCACCAATTGACAGGGGGGGTTAGCTCTTCCTGAATTTAATAAATATTTTATTGCCACGCAATTACAAAATATTATGGATTGTGATATTATGAAAATTAGGTATGCACTTGGTAGGGATTATGATTTTTTGGAGGGATATAATATATGGAGTGTATTGGAGCCAGGAGTTTTGGCCAAGGAAGAATTTAAGGAACAATATCCACTGTTCACGCTGATGCACTGGGTATGGGAAAGAATTAAATTAGAGTTAGGATGGGAAAGTTTTATAAAAGAAACTCCACTATGTGGCAATGGGGAGTGGACTCTAGCTCTGTTCCATGGGCTGAGATTCTGGTGTGAAAAAGGGGTGAAATATGTACACCAAATAGTACATGGGAACAGATTTAAAACATTGGTGGAAATGACTCAGGAATTTGATCTGGAGGATAGGGATTGGCTACGGTATGCCCAACTAAGGTTTGCCTTCAATGTGTCTTTAACAAGAGTAGGCTTCAAATGTATATTCATATTCAATCTGTTAAAGATCTTTACATTAAGTGTATATTAGAAATGTATAAAGTTTTATATTTGACAGAAGACAAACTATACATTTATTATTATGATGTGGTGAATCATTAATAAAAAATTATTTAAAAAAAACAAAAAAAAAACCATGAATGCTAGATTTCTGTGCCATAGATTAACCTCATATGGCTTCATTCTCTTTTGCTACTGTATAATTTTCTTTGTTGCTTGCTGCCCGATCCGACCAGACCATTTGACTATTCTCTTATTCTTGAGTTTGTACTTCATTGAATATATATTTTGTTGTTCCTTTATTATTATGATATTTAGATTCCTAAAACCATTGATATATTTGTCAGGCAAAGGCAAGTTCACCTTTCCCACTTGCATGATCACCAGACAGTAGGTTTGCCCCTATAAGGTGAGTTAATACCGAGCAGGCAGCATAAAGGAACCTCACAATGCCTGTTTGGATTGCATCAGAAACCACATGTAGCCTATTGTAATAGCTTATGCTTATTCTGGTTTTGGGTGTACCTTTGTATGTTCTATATCCTTTAACATGGATATAGACCATATCCTAATGTTCATATTTACAAGGTTTTGCAAAGCACTAAAACATGTCTGGGATGTATTATAATAAACATTCATCAGTTATGTCATAATACAAACAGATGGGAGTGGTGAGCGCTCCTCCCCTTTCCCATCTCCATAGGAGCTGAACGGCCATGCTGCAAATCTGGGAAGGGATAGGGCCTGCTCTATAATTTGCGGTGAGTCCACATGGCTCGGTCATGGTGTAGAGAGACACAGTGGGGCACATTTACTTGCAATGCCGCTCGAGTTCACTGAAAATGTATTGTCCGTCTATAATGCTGCGTGTAGTGATTCACCAGGATTGTGCGCCTGAAATCATGAATGTGTCGCTTCCCCGCTCAGGTCCGACAGAGTTCACCATTTTTTTTGTGGTGCATCTTTGACATAGGGTGTGCAACACAAAGTCAAAGTTAAATACGGCGCTCTGTCCAAATCAGTTGGACGGACCAAGGGCATGTCCCCTAATCTGTGTCGCATGGAAGCCACAAAAGGATTGTGTGCGCCACAATCGCAGCTGTGCAAGCAGTTTTAGCCATGAAGAACGTGAACAGTCCGACTAAAGTGCATCACAAAGCGGTGCAAAGCCCTTAGTAAATGTGCCCCAGTGTGCTCACTGCACCTTGTCCGTGAATAATTTAAGTCAATGAAGGTGTGTTTGTGCAACCGGCTCGCGGCTAAAATAAATAGTTTTTTGCATGTACCTGTCACCAGATTTTACCCATTTAAACTACTAACCCCCTCAGGTAGGGTATGAAATGTCCTTTCCTCTTTTTTTTTTTTAAAATTTGTTTTTATTGGCAGTAAGAGTACAAATAAAGAGCAGGAGCGCAGTCCTTGTAACATTGAGTACATACAGTCAAACATATATCGTAATAAATGACAAAATATACTAGTATGCAATTCTTGTTGCACTTCTTCATGTATACGCCCCCGCTCCCTCCACACTCTCACCATTTTTGTATAATTTTAGAAAACAACAACAAAAACCACTAGGGAGACCTTAGACCCAATTAAGTGCCCATAAGGAACTCCCTAAAGAGATATAGGGGGGGGAGTGATAGAGAGTAATAGGGTAAGGGGAGTAAGGGAACAGGATAGGGTTAAAGGGGGTAGTCAAGTAGGCGAGCAAGAGGATAGAGGGAGGCGCCTAGGCCGGGTGGCAGGAGGACAACCGGAGCAGTCCGGAGAGTGGGATCGCCTCGGATCTTTATAAGAGTAGTCTGTACTCAGTCGATTGCTGAAAGAGGATCCATGGTTGCCAGGTTTTGCTAAATTTCACACGAGTGCCGTGTAAGGAAGACGTAAGGTCTTCCATACGCATGATGTCATTTACTTTGTTAACCCACATAGTCAGTGTTGGAGGATTGGTTTGCTTCCATAGTGCTGGGATGCAAGAACGGGCAGCCATTATTAGGAAGCGCAATATTGATTTCTTGTATGTTTGCGCTGAAACATCACAATGATGGAGCAGCAGGAGAGGAGGGTCCAGACCCACAGAGTCTCCACAGATCAAGGAAATGTAGTGTTGCAAGCTTTGCCAAAATGGGGCAAGGACCCGACAAGACCAGAACACATGGAGGAAGGATCCCTCCTCTTCTCCACATCTCCAGCATGTGGGGGGCACCAGCGGGAAGATCGTGTGCATTCGAGTAGGTACCCTATACCACCTAGCCATGAGTTTATACCCCGCTTCCTGGTATCTCGAACTGATTGAGGCGCAATGGCAAAGTTCGAAGATGCGCTCCTTCTGCTCAGGTGTAATGTCCTTTCCTCTTGCCCTTTTTCCTATTAAAAAAAAAAAATCTCCTCCAAAGTCATATGCAGTTGAATAGAGAAGAATCATACTTTGTCAGAGATGAGTCAAGTTTAGAGGAGGCAGGTGAAGCGTCACTTCAGAAAATTTCCTTTGTACAGTACCATTTTATAGATACTAATCTCATCTTTCCAATTGACAGTACGGTAGACAGATAGCAGAAGTACAAAGAAACATAGCTTCATTTATGACTTGGGGAAGTGCAATCATTGGTTCCATTTAAACTTTAACTGCCCCCTGCAGTTAAAGTTTAAATGGAACCAATGATTGCACTTCCATTTTAATTAATTATGTTCATTTGGAAATAGAAACATAACTTATTACTTCAGTCATTTCTCTATTATATAAATATTATAGCTATGACATCAGGACACAAATGTGAGCCATGCACAGTGTTAGTAAATGAATATGTAATTTACCGAGCTCCTCTTCATCTATTGTTTCCAAGAGCCGTTAGATTTGTTTGAGCCAAGTTTCCCAGTCTGACTCTATTGTCACAAACCAAGTTGGGATTTTCACAGCTGAATGGCAGATAGCATCAAGTCTCTGAAACAGAGAACTTGAAAACCCATATTCAATGATCGGCAGCCAAAAGGATAAGGAAATTGGCACATAGTGAATGACATCATTGCTGGCGTATTTATATGTGAGTCAACCTCATATCCCTAGAAGTTATCTCATTATATCCCATGCTACCAATTTAACACACAGTTCTCTGCTCTGTTCCGGCTTCACTAAAATAGCTTTGAGCACTCATACATCATTTTATGCTCTGCTTTTCCTGACTTTTCATGTGCCGTAATGGTAAGGTGCATAAAACCACATCACGCCTCGTGGAGCATGGCATTTGTTTTGATGCGGACGATGTGTCCTTGACCCAGGGGTGGTGACAAAAGCAGTCCTAGAAAAAAAGAAATTGGGAAACAAAGGTGCATGTGCTTCACTCTTTGGTGTAATAGATGCACTCTGCCTGAATGGGTTAAATGTTTTTTTTTTAATAGGATGAATTTTGGAATTCTATGAGATTTATATTTGTCAGTAAAAATTGGACTGATTTGGGAAGCTCTGTGCAGCGCTGCGTAATCTGTGTGTGCTATTTAAATAAAGGAATTATTGTTATAAAGATTTGATTTTGCTATGAATTGGCGGTTATAGTTTTTTGCTCTGATTAAGGTTTGATAAGGTAGTGAGACACATTTATGTCTAGAATCCGACACAATTGTGTTGCACGGTGTAGTTTGAAAGTGTACCAACAAAAAAAGGTGAAACTGCGTGAATCCTGAAAACAGACCAGATTAATAGTGCCACATACTCTTATTTAAATAATATGGCGCACAGTGCACATGAGTGAGGCAGACTGCACAAGTTTTCATGTATCTGGGCCAATGTTTGGATCCAAGCAGCAGTGGATCCAAAGTATAAATGTACCATGTTAAGCCAGAGAAACACTGATGGTCACTGCCCTGGACACTGTACACAAAGATGGATGGATGTCTAAAAATAACCTATTCATCTGCTTCTTCATTCATTGAAAATACATGCAGCTGCCTGAGCATGTGAACACTTTGATTTTCACTGAAAAGCTTGATAATAGAATTAGTTATTCCTCACTACCCTCTTCCAGAAAACAGAAACTTCCTCAGGAACAGAAACTTACTTATCTCCTTACAGTCACTTGATAGACTTCTCTCATTACAGAACTGAATTAGCGAGTGAAATAAAATAATGGTCTGTAAGGGGTTTTGGTTACAGGGGTTGACCGAGTTTATTAAAAAAATCTAGAGATAACCTGGGGGAGGGGGGGGGGAGGGTGCTGTAAAAATGGCAAACTTATGATCACCTTCACCAATGCTCCCGGTGTCCCACTGCGTCCGGCTAATAACAGCTTAGGGGCGGGGCCAGCCCCATACGCTGGTGCACCTAGCGCCAGCCTATGATCAATGTCCCCCAGAGACTCCAAATTATGCATTTAATAATGATAGGAAGTGGATGTTATATTTTTGGTGCAACAGTTTTTAGCAGTACTGATTGCATATTATGTCCAATATATGCCCATCTGATAGGAATGTAATATGTGCGCTCTGCCTTATAGTGATGTAATTTATACGCTCTGCCTGATAATGTTGTAATATAATATATTCGCTCTGCCTAATAGAGATGAAATATATGCATTCTGCCTGATATAATATATGGGCTCTGCCTGATAGCGATGCAATATCTGCTGTGCCTGATAGTGATGTAATATATACGCTCTGCCTCATAGTCATGTGATATATGCTCTGCCTGGTATTGATGTAATATATTCTCTGCCAGATTGATATAATATAAATTTTCGAAGAAAAAAAGGGGATGCATATATACAAAGTTAAACAAAATGGATTTTTATTATACAGCATATACAAAGACATACAGTTTAAAAACCATTAAAAGAGTCCTGAATCGGACATACATGAAAAAACAAAATCAGACAAAGGTATGGGACTTATGTGTGCGAATAAGTGTGACAAAAGTGACAAAGGTGTTCTTGAAATGCATATTATAAGAGATGCCCGTACATGTATGACCAAAGCAATATGTGTATAGTGAATAACCGGACGGTATAACAGATGATACCTGTATGTGGTAGGTCTAAGTTTCCGGTCTCCATAGGTCTACATGATCAGGGTCAGCAATTGGATCAAGCACAATGTAAGCACATAACCAATGAATAAAGAACAAGTTTTCTTTTTGGTCCCAACCTGCGTCTGAAGAGGGATGACCCAACGCGTGTCACCTATCAAGTAGGCTTCATCAGGAGTGAATGGGTAATGGAGGAGGACTGCCCTATATACCCGCAACTGCTCGGCGTGCAGTTCCGGTTCAGATTATAGCGCATGCGCAGTGCGTTTCTCATTGGCCGGAAGTGCGTCATCAGGAATTAATTGCCTGCTGTATGGAACGCAAACTGTGTCTCACCAGACTGGGACAAAATCGGCGCATGCGTAGTGTATTGCACCCTGGTCGTTGGTGCTGCGTGAAGCCTTGGTTATCGGGTAGGTAAGGCGCAGTCTATATATCAATAATACAATATCGCAAAATCACAGGAAAAGTGGCGCCATATATTTACAGCATAGGTAAGTATCCCATCATACCATTTTGCGTGAGAAAACTATAAATTAACAACGGTGACATATCCACAGAAAAACGTATGATGATGAATTACCATGGAACGATTATTACAGAAAGAATGGTTGTTAGAGGTATTCTTTGGGTAATTTGCATAGTTTGAGCGTACATAAGAGTTGCCATAAGAGTGGCATACATGTACGGGCATCTCTTATAATATGCATTTCAAGCACACCTTTGTCACTTTTGTCACACTTATTCGCACACATAAGTCCCATACCTTTGTCTGATTTTGTTTTTTCATGTATGTCCGATTCAGGACTCTTTTAATGGCTTTTAAACTGTATGTCTTTGTATATGCTCTATAATAAAAATCCATTTTGTTTAACTTTGTATATATGCATCCCCTTTTTTTCTTTGAAAATTTACATTTGCTTTCGGATGCAGACTGACATATCCTGGCCCCACCATGATATGACACATTGATATAATATATGCGCTCTGCCAGATAGTGATGCAATATATGTGCGCTGCCTGATAGCGATGTAATATGTGCTCTGCCTGATAGTGATGATATATGCTCTGCCTGATAGTGATGTGTCTGCCTGATAGTGAGGTAATATATGTGCTCTGCCTGATAGCGATGTAATATGTGCGCTCTGCCTGATAGTGATGTGTCTGCCTGATAGCGAGGTAATATATGTGCTCTGCCTGATAGCGATAAAATATGTGCGCTCTGCCTGATAGTGATGTGTCTGCCTGATAGTTAGGTAATATATGGACTCTGCCAGATAGCGATGCAATATATGGGCTATGACTGATAGCGATGTAATATGTGCTGTGCCTGATAGTGATGATATATGCTCTGCCTGATAGCGATGTAATATGTGCGCACTGCATGATAGCGATGTGATATGTGCGCACTGCATGATAGCGATGTAATATGTGCGCACTGCATGATAGTGATGTAATATGTGCGCTCTGCATGACAGTGATGTAATATATGTGCTCTGCCAGATAATAATGCAATATATGGGCTCTGCCTGATTGTGATGTAATATATGCTCTGCCTTATAGTGATGTAATATATGGGGGGTTATTTACTAAGGGCCCGATTCGCGGTTTCCCGACGAGTTACCCGAATATTTCTGATTTGTGCCGATTTTCCCCTGTATTGCCCCGGGTTTTTGACGCACGCGATCGGATTGTGGCGCATCGGGGCCGGCATGCACGCAACGGAAATCGGGGGGCGTGGCCGTATGAAAACCCTACAACAAAAAAAAGGGGGGAAGTGTGCACCAAAAATAGCTCAGTAGACACTATATGCAGAAGGCATTGTACACTTTATTCATTACCAAACAAAATACATATATGACACACAATTAAAAACATCTAAAATATATAATATACATACATATCAACTGGTGACCAGGGTACAGGTCGACCCAATAAAGACCCCTGCCAAGTCCCCCTGTGGTGGACTGACAACCTACCAACCAAAATATATGAAGGAATGCCAAAACTCAAAAAATCAAAAATATCAATAAATAGTAACAATGCATCCCTGAAAATTCATGAATCCTGTAAGCAGCCAAAGCATAAGTCAAATGTCAAGAGAACTGAATAGACCTGAAAGTGCAAGTGCGTGCAATGTGCAAATAATACCCAAGTATAGTAGCTAAGGTGCTCTCAGAAGGCTGGCAAACAGGCGGTAGGGAAAAACAGGGGTAATGAGCTCCCCACGCATATCGTCGTCCTAGACGACTTCCTCAGCGGTGAATAGCCCAAACACAAACCGACTCACCTTTAAATAGCAGCGAACCCCCCCCCCCCCCCTCCCACACAAAGATGAAGACACCTCTTACCGCACGCAGCTGAGTACACCTACAATTTCCAAGTGCCGGAAGTAGGTGTATTGAGTTGGAAGGACGAGATGTACTGAGCATGTGCATCCCCGGCCGGGGTATCACATGACGGCGGTAACTAAGTGATCAGACAAACAGGAAATAGGTACACTGTTTAGATACTGGTCGTATAGTGCTGTGTATACGGCGAATTATGGTACGAGCACTAATTTAAAAGATGAATCCCTATATTTAAATACCAATCACGATATAGAGCCGACAGTGTCAGAAAAATAAATAAATGCGCTGTGACGAAAAAATACCAGCGTCTTATCACAAGGTAGACAAAATAAATTTGTGTTTGCCGACATAGTGCTAAAAATTCATGAAGAATACAAATACAGAGACGGTATAGCCATCCATTATATATATGGACTTCCCCCGTTATGCAGTACTCTAAACAATCTGAAACCAGATTGTTTATCTAATTACATTATCTGTGTGAGCACCAAAGTATATGAAGGGTGTAATATGTGCGCTCTGCATGATAGTGATGTAATATATGTGCTCTGCCAGATAGTAATGCAATATATGCTCTGCCTTATAGTGATGTAATATGTGGTCTCTGTCTGATAGTGATGTACTATGTATGCTCTGCCAGATAGCGATGCAATTTATGGGCTCTGCCTGCCTTCCTAGTGGTAATTTTATATGTGCTTTATATGTGGATTTACTATTATATATACATTCTTATACTATTATATATGCATAATGCAGCAAAGACCCACCGCTAATACCTGTGGTCAGTGGTAGCACCAATCGCGGGTATTAACCCTGCCGATGCCACTGGCGATATTTAAATAACGGCTGGGTGCTGCCATCTTTGTACTGATCGTCGCTCCCCTTGATGTCATTGGGAGCAGCAATCGGTTACCATGACAGCCTCAGGTATTTGTCAGGTTTCTGCAGTTTCATTACAATGAGCCAGTGGCTCATTGTCATGAATACTCCATAATATTGCATTATATGGAAGGAACGATCAGACCATCTAGGGTTAATGTACCCTAGAGAGTCTAAAAAAATAGTTTCAAAAATAATAAAATTTAAAAAAAAAATCCGAAAAATTCTAATAACCCCCTTTCCCTAGAACTGATATAAAATGTAATAAACAGTAAAAATCACAAACACTTTAGGTAGCGTCGCATCTCAAAAGGCCTGATCTATTAAAATATTTAAAAAAATGAAAATGGAAAATAGCGCCTAAATTTCGGTAATACTACTTTTACACCAATTTACATCACATAAAAATTTAATAAAAAGTGATCAAAATGTCCCACAGTCCTCCTAATGGTAGCAATGAAAACAACAGCTCAATTAGCAAAAAAATGACACCTCACACAGCGCTGTATACCAAAGTCTAGAGATGATTATTAGTTTTTTTATTACACACAGATTTGTTTAATTTGTACCGCCGCTGGGCCGCCATTTCCGTCAATGGGGACAAATACACTCACCTGCCACTTTATTAGGTAGACCATGCTAGTAACGGGTTGGACCCCCTTTTGCCTTCAGAACTGCCTCAATTCTTCGTGGCATCGATTCTACAAGGTGCTGGATGCATTCCTCAGAGATTTTGGTCCATATTGACATGATGGCATCACACAGTTGCCGCAGATTTGTCGGCTGCACATCCATGATGCGAATCTCCCGTTACACCACATCCCAAAGATGCTCTATTGGATTGAGATCTGGTGACTGTGGAGGCCATTTGAGTACAGTGAACTCATTGTCATGTTCAAGAAACCAGTCTGAGATGATTCCAGCTTTATGACATGGCGCATTATCCTGCTGAAAGTAGCCATCAGATGTTGGGTACATTGTGGTCATAAAGGGATGGACATGGTCAGCAACAATACTCAGGTAGGCTGTGGCGTTGCAACGATGCTCAATTGGTACCAAGGGGCCCAAAGAGTGCCAAGAAAATATTCCCCACACCATGACACCACCACCACCAGCCTGAACCGTTGATACAAGGCAGGATGGATCCATGCTTTCATGTTGTTGACGCCTAATTCTGACCCTACCATCCGAATGTCGCAGCAGAAATCGAGACTCATCAGACCAGGCAACGTTTTTCCAATCTTCTACTGTCCAATTTCGATGAGCTTGTGCAAATTGTAGCCTCAGTTTCCTGTTCTTAGCTGAAAGGAGTGGCACCCGGTGTGGTCTTCTGCTGCTGTAGCCCATCTGCCTCAAAGTTCGATGTACTGTGCATTCAGAGATGCTCTTCTGCCTACCTTGGTTGTAACGGGTGGCGATTTGAGTCACTGTTGCCTTTCTATCAGCTCGAACCAGTCTGCCTATTCTCCTCTGACCTCTGGCATCAACAAGGCATTTCCGCCCACAGAACTGCCGCTCACTGGATGTTTTTTCTTTTTCGGACCATTCTCTGTAAACCCTAGAGATGGTTGTGCGTGAAAATCCCAGTAGATCAGCAGTTTCTGAAATACTCAGACCAGCCCTTCTGGCACCAACAACCATGCCACGTTCAAAGGCACTCAAATCACCTTTCTTCCCCATACTGATGCTCGGTTTGAACTGCAGGAGATTGTCTTGACCATGTCTACATGCCTAAATGCACTGAGTTGCCGCCATGTGATTGGCTGATTAGAAATTAAGTGTTAATGAGCAGTTGGACAGGTGTACCTAATAAAGTGGCCGGTGAGTATATGCGTCCACATCACCCCAGACAACCATGTGAATGAGGCCTTAATTTGGTATCACTGTGATCGAACCAAACCAAAGAAGCAGTGGTGTTATTTGAGGCCGTTGGAAAGCGATGCAAATGCAATTTTTTGTCTATTTCACCACATTAAGAATTTTTTTCCAGCTTCCCTGTACACAGCATAGAATAATAAATAACATCACTGAGAAGTAAAATTTGTTACGCAGAAAATAGACCCTCACACAGCTCTGTGCACGGAAAAATGAATAAGTAATGTATTTTTGAATGTGAAGAGCGAGAATTCAGCAGAAAAAACCCTGCAGGGCGCTTTCACACGATGCGTTGCGTCACTTTTTTGATGCGTTTTTGACGCATTTCAAAGGCTTCAGCCTTGAACACATGCTGAGGTAGCATGTGATCAAGGCAATGTTCGAAAATGGCGACGCATCGTGTGAAAGCGCCCTGAGGGGGTCAAAGTTAAAAATAGTCTGGTCCTTAAAGGGTTAAGCTGCCACCGTCCATTTTGGACACCCTGTAGATACAGGTTATGATACAGAGATGCCTTGTGTAACATGCACTTCCTAAGAATGGAATGTCAGGAATGCTGCACATGGCATCCTTCCTGGAAGTCCTGGCATACTGGGCACCGGTTTTCTATAGCACAGGCAGCAGTGCGGGCAGGAGGGCACCTGCTTTCTATAGCACAGGCAGCAGTGCGGGCAGGAGGGCACCGGCTTTCTATAGCACAGGCAGCAGTGCGGGCAGGAGGGCACCGGCTTTCTATAGCACAGGCAGCAGTGCGGGCAGGAGGGCACCGGCACTATATAACACAGGCAGCAGTGCGGGCAGGAGGGCACAGGCATTACAACCTGACAGGAGAATAGGGACTGTGGTGTACTGCGCCACACCTAAGCAGGGCGGGGCCGAGCGCAGGCGGCGGATTACACGGGGTGGGCGGGGGAATGGTGCAGGGGCTGGAAACTTCACTCAACTGCGGCTGAAAGTTTCGTGCGGCTCCGTACACAGCTGCTATACTGGGCGCCTATAGCCGAGGACGGACGACGTGCTGAGCACCTGGAACCATGGGGCTGCCCGTGTGCTGCTGCCTGCTGCTGCTTCTAGTGGCCGGGATCAGAGGTAAGAGCTGTGCCCACACCCGGAGTGCCCCGGGCACTGACAACTGTGCGCTATATATAACTGCCGGCCCTCCCATCACACGGCCGGCTCTTTGTCTCCAGCCTGGATCAGAGTGCGGGGCTCCTGTGTAGGTGATCGGTGCGATATAGAAGCGATAAATCACTGCTCAGGGACGCCCTTTCCTGAGACCAGAAGACTCCAAGGATCTGCACTTACTGGGATAGAAAGTTACTAATACAATGGATAGTTCCTAAACCTATTACTTATACAGTACCATATACAAAACTGTGCCCACATCTATATATAGGGTGCTAAACCTAGACTCGCCCACCATTACAAAAACTATGCCCACATCTATATATGGGGGCAGTAAACCTAGACTTACCCACCATTCACAAAACTATGCCCAGACCTATAGGAACTGGTGGGCTAAACCTAGATGTACCCACCATTTCAAAAACTGTGCTCACACCCACAGAAAGCCGCACCTACACCTATATCGGTGGCGTTGAGCTTATCACACCGGTGCCATAGGTGGCACACTAGCCATCACCCCACCACAGAGTTCACCTGATAGGAATGGAGGGAAGCTACAATGAAAACCTTAATTTCCCCTCTATCTTTCAGCGGCATGGGGTGTCTGGAGGATGGCAGAGCAGGGAACAATTTGCTGTATAAATTGTCATGTTGGCACTTTGTGATAAATAAGTGGTCAGTCTCTAAAAGTTTTGCCATGGCTGCCCTATAGGAAGCAATGCTTTAACCATATTTTTGAAGTTCCCACCATTTACAAAACACTGCCTTCCCCTATAGGAGCCTAAACTTAATGAATGTACATTCAGTATTTATAAGGTGGTGTCTACTCCCTTTGTACAAAGCAATGCCTAATCCTTATGAAGTGATGTAGAGCCTATCCTTTTATTAAGCTATGCTTACACCTTAGGACTAGTTCAGACAGAGGTTTTTGATTATTGCAGCGTTTGCTGGCTTTATCGGAAGGTTCTGATAAATCTAGCAGTTTAACACTGCTACATCTGGGGTAGGGCTAGGACCTGCTTACTTTAGAACGCAGCTCCTAGTGGCTTATACAGGGTGACAGGTCCACTTTAAAGAAAATCTACCATCAAAATATATCCCGATAAACGAGGGTCACTTACTAGATCCAGGCACCATGACTTTGGTAATATTCTTATATTTGTTATCCATGACTCCCTTACTTCTAAAATTCACTTTTAAACTTGTGCTTGGGGTGATGACACACGTAGCGCTTTGTCTGCGCTTGCAAACGCAGACAAAGTCACGCCCACCGGGGCGGGCCTCGGCCCGATCGCATCGCCGTTTCTATGGAACCGCCTGCGATCGGGAACGAGCCGCCGGTGTTTTGCGTAATTAACGCAAAACACCGGCGGCTCGTTCCCGATCGCAGGCGTTTCTGGAGGCCACGTTTCTGGAGGGCTCTGGAGGCCACTCAGAGCTGCAGATTCACAGGCTGTTACAATGGGCAGAACATGTTCCCCCCTGCTCTCTCTCTTCTCCCTCTACCTGTGTAATCTGACAAGCAGGTAGTTGTAACAGCCTTTCAATACACAGCACTGAGGGGCTCTGGAAACACCCTGGCAAATCAAATGTTGATTAAGAAGGAAGGAGGCCATGTATAACAAAATATAAGTACCGTATATACTCGTATAAGCTGACCCAAGTATAAGCCGAGGTCCCTAATTTTACCACAAAATACTATGAAAACCTATTGACTCGAGTATAAGCCGAGGGTGGGAAATGCATTGGTCACAGCTTCCCCAGTATATAGCCTGCAGGACCCAGTCCCAGTGTATATAGCCTGCAGGACCCAGTCCCAGTGTATATAGCCTGCAGGACCCAGTCCCAGTGTATATAGCCTGCAGGACCCTGTCCCAGTGTGTATAGCCTGCAGGACCCTGTCCCAGTGTGTATAGCCTGCAGGACCCTGTCCCAGTGTGTATAGCCTGCAGGACCCTGTCCCAGTGTGTATAGCCTGCAGGACCCTGTCCCAGTGTGTATAGCCTGCAGGACCCTGTCCCAGTGTGTATAGCCTGCAGGACCCTGTCCCAGTGTGTATAGCCTGCAGGACCCTGTCCCAGTGTGTATAGCCTGCAGGACCCTGTCCCAGTGTGTATAGCCTGCAGGACCCTGTCCCAGTGTGTATAGCCTGCAGGACCCTGTCCCAGTGTGTATAGCCTGCAGGACCCTGTCCCAGTGTGTATAGCCTGCAGGACCCTGTCCCAGTGTGTATAGCCTGCAGGACCCTGTCCCAGTGTGTATAGCCTGCAGGACCCTGTCCCAGTGTGTATAGCCTGCAGGACCCTGTCCCAGTGTGTATAGCCTGCAGGACCCTGTCCCAGTGTGTATAGCCTGCAGGACCCTGTCCCAGTGTGTATAGCCTGCAGGACCCTGTCCCAGTGTGTATAGCCTGCAGGACCCTGTCCCAGTGTGTATAGCCTGCAGGACCCTGTCCCAGTGTGTATAGCCTGCAGGACCCTGTCCCAGTGTGTATAGCCTGCAGGACCCTGTCCCAGTGTGTATAGCCTGCAGGACCCTGTCCCAGTGTGTATAGCCTGCAGGACCCTGTCCCAGTGTGTATAGCCTGCAGGACCCTGTCCCAGTGTGTATAGCCTGCCGGACCCTGCCCCAGTGTGTATAGCCTGCCGCCGCTGCCGGACAGATCGCACAGAAGATATACAGGGGTCACCGGAAAGGTGAGTTTAGATATATTTATTTTTTTGACTCGAGTATAAGCCGAGTTTGGGTTTTTCAGCACATTTTTTGTGCTGAAAAACTAGGCTTATACTCGAGTGTAGGTTACCGCAGTCACAGTACCCAAGTGTCCCTGGTTTATCCAGGCTTGATATTGATATCCTTTAAACTACACCA
Organism: Engystomops pustulosus; assembly: GCF_040894005.1. Lineage (NCBI taxonomy): Eukaryota > Metazoa > Chordata > Amphibia > Anura > Leptodactylidae > Engystomops > Engystomops pustulosus. Next base: position 205,438,546 of record NC_092412.1, on the reverse strand, counting down.
GAATTATCATCCAGTATTGGATACTGTGATAAATCTGGTGCAATATTCATAAATCTGCAATATTCATAATTTCTTTCACCTCTGTTGTGTGCATGTGAATAAGACCCATGAGAGGATGACAGGGCGTGTTTTCCTTAATAATGACCTTCCCTCAGTTTGTTCTTAGCTACTTACAATACACACATGCCAGGCATGGCTATCATAGTTCTGTGAAATTGCACGCCTCTCTTGTGGAATCTGCAGGGGGTGCTCAGGACATCAGGTTTGGAAAAAGAATAGTGCTGGCTATACATTGCAAACGCTTTCCTGGCTGTCATCGTTTTATCCCAATCAAATTTATATATTAAGTTTAGGGGTTTTCTCTGGAAAGACATTTATGGCTTCCTATCTACTGCTGACTATCTGCATATGAGGAGCTTCATTGTAGAGGTCCCACATCTATCAAAATTCAGTGGATATGCAAAATATGTCATTTTTGGGATATCTGCATGTAATGCAAACCTTCTGCAGATGCCCCAGATTCTATGCCTGGATACTGACTGGAGACTTGACTATCCAGTCTGTATATTGTACATATACTCTGAATACTGAACATGCTTTGGCTGTGTATATGCTGAACATGAGCTGTGGGCAGGCGGAGGGGCGTAGTACAACAGCTGAGGGTGTTTTTCCCAGTTACTCACACAATAGTTTGTGGATGAATCAGCATGAACTCTGATTACACATCTGCACCAAAATAATTGGTTCTGTACATATTGTTAGAAAACTTTACTTAAAACCTTACAGATTTAACAAAATATGACTGATCAATGTGTCTCCCTGTGGTGGTTCCTGCTGGTCAGAATACCAAGCGGTGGTCACGTGAAGTAGGTCATTACTTATGACTTGTCCTCTTCTGGTCGAGTTCAGATGGGATCACTCTGGATTAATGGGATTGTGCTAAACCACTGCTGTACAATGCACCTAGATAGGGATTTCATCAAATAGATGGAGAACCTTTAGGCCCAATGGCCATGTGAAACCAGTTTATGTCTAGGCACAATGTTAGGGGCTCTCTCTATTCTGTGCATTATCACTGATAACCCTGTGACCTCTCATTCCCTCAGTAAGATAAGAGAAGCAAATAAATGAAGGTAATGAATAGGATAAGGTTATCTCCTGCTTCACCTAGCATAGTTTACTCTGCTTGATCATGGAGTGCTAATGACTACCTCATATACACTTACAGTAGAGAAGGGGCTAGGGTTAGGCCAAACATAATCTCTGATAGGAATGTTTATCAAATAACTAGTAAAGAAGCAGTGCAGATGTAACAATTACTATAATTTTAGGTGAAAATACTATAGCCTTTTACTCGAATAGGAGCTTCTCAGCAGTTTCTTGAGCTGCACACTATATAGATAATATTAATGCCAAAAAACAGATGTATAGAGTCGTATGCAAAGTCTACATGAACCAACCATTAGTACCTAGAAATAGACTATGCAAATCGCATCATGAAGAAATAAGGGGATCAGAAATCCAATGCCAAAAATATCAATTTTATTAAATGCATAAAGACAGTATCATAGTCACTACGACTTAAAAATGGCCATTAAAAACATAAACAACATAGGTGGCTAATACACGGATCATACATACATACAATCATGAAATATAGAACAATGCCCAGTGGAATACACATCAATGGCTGGCATATGCAACATTACATAATAGAATAAAGTGCATGTACATATTCATAAACCATTGACCAGACTTAATATTGCAATGGACCAGAAGTGTCACCATAGAACCCTGACAAGCGTTCCGCCATCGCTTTCTCAAAGGGAACCGCTTGAGAAAGCTACGCCAAAACGCATGTTGTGTTTCTGTGGCAGGGTGGTACTCCTTGAGAAAGCAACAGCGAAACGCGTGGCGTGGTGACACTTCTGCTCCATTGTGATATGCAATCTGGTTGGTATGGTTTATGTATATGTAATGGGTATTATACATTTTTTAGATTCCTTTTGATTGCAAAAGGATGTATTTCTAGTGGTACATCCCAGTACGGTGGGTATCAGTATAACCCTCCCTTGCTAGAGATAAGACATGCCATTCTTGTGTGCTTGACTCTACCAAATGTGCCACCCTCCCCCGAACGCTAAACAAAGCTGTAACTTCTCACTCTGTCCCCCAGGTTTTACTACAGTTAATCCCGGCAGAGTTTGTTTTCTCTCCGCAGCCAATTTACCCTGCCACCTGCTGCCACAAAAATGTCTCACCACAGTGGTAAATGGCAGCATTGCCTAGAAACAGGCGGGCGCAATAAGGTGCTTGCCATGTGTGTTTTTCTAGTAACAACTTTTTTGGCTCTCAGCCTTGATGTCTGTAATCTGTGCACAAGCCAATAAAGGCAGCGATTGAATGTTTGTTTTCTTATGAGCGCATTTGAAGTTTTATATTCCTTGATATTATTATTTTTTTTTTTTTTGGCACAGTAGCTACCCCCTTAAGCATCATTTTTCATTTGTTTTGCTTCAATCTTTAGTTTTTGAGTTTCATAGTTCAAATGAATTGTTGCTTCTGTTTTCTAGCCATATCTGCTCGATGATGAGGGGGGGAAATTATATTACCTTTATAATATATTAAATAGTCCTCTCATCTCTCCTTCTGGGACCACGAATAAACTATTATACTTGGGTTTTGTTCACAGACAGCATTTACATTGCGTTTAGAGGGGCAAGGCAAACCTCTGTGGGTGGTGCTCAGCCTGATTGCATATGCGTTTCCATAGAAATGCATGCGATCACGAGCAAGCACCCACACTTTTGCCTTTGAATGCAAGACACCTGGTGCTGGTTACTTATCGCATGCCTTTTCATGGAAGTCGCATACGCGTTTAGGTTGAGGCCCATCCCTGGGCGCTTGCATTATGTTTGTAAACACACCTGTTACTTCTCTGAACAGAGATGATATATGGAAATCTGGGTCACTAGACCTCAGATCCATAAGGATGATAGCATACATGGTGCTTTGAACACGTTTTTTGGCCCTTTTTTAAGCAGTCCGTCAAAAAATGCATGCGTTTTTTGAAAACACATCCGTTTTTGACCAGTTTGAATTAACATGTGTTTTTCAAAAACGTTTGCAGTTTGTTGACGGACTGCTTAAAAACGCCACATGCACCATCACCAACCTGTAGATGTTTTGGCTGCACAAACCAACCTGACAAGTCTACTGAAGGGGCTTCAGGCCTTTAAAGTGCATTAAAGGAAATCTACCATTTTATTTTTATGAATTGTGAACATACTTTGAGAATGCTGTAGCGACACTGATGCAGAAACATATCTTGTTTAATCCCTGAGTGCTTTTGCTAAAAACAAAAACTATTATAAAATTCAGGACTTGGGGAAAGCTGGCTGCCATACATAATGTGCCATATTCATATACAGTAGCTGTGGGATGGTGTAGCGATTGATTACTTCTGCCTCTCAGCGACAATACAGTGATGACGTATTCTCGGCTTATGCTGGGTGGGACAAGGCTGGAGCAGTTCTTAATTAGGGTTGGAGGGTAAGCAACTGGGCAGCCACAGGAGCGACAGAGCCTCATTATCATAATTTAATTCTTTTTGTTTAAAAAATCGGGGATTAAACAAGATGTTTATACATCAGTGTAGCTACAGCATTCTCAAGGTTTGTTTGGTTCATAATGCATAAAAACAAATGGTATGTTTCTTTAAATATTGTCTATGAACCGGAGCAGAAACTGATGCCTCATTGCTTAGATGTACAGACCAGTGTGTGGAAGTTAGGGGCTCAACAAGTTTCAATCCCTTAGTTCCAGTGGAAGTTGCCTTTGTGAATCGTTTGGAAACTTAGTTATTTTGGTTGTTCATGCTGCTCCAGCCTTTGTAAAACATGACTGTATTCTGCTGACTATGGTTCAGGTAGCCTGCATCTCCTGACAAAGTATTCATTTGATTTGCATAAACATTTTGCATAACCTAACCATACAATGGCGATATCTGCTGGCTGTGTACACTGCGTGGATTTGGGCTGTAGAGGTGGCTTTATTCTTGGGCTCCTGGCAGGGTATAAGCCACCCGTGCATCACAGTAAGGTGTGAGCAGCACCTAGGTGACATGGACTGTATGGGCTGTGGAGGTTTTGCTTTGTCTGTAAACAGTTTAGTTAACCCTAATTGTAAGCACATGCCTCAGTAAATTGCTTTCTGCCTGCCTTGCTCCTGGATTATTATGTAACAATGAGGCTCTTTGTTGTATACGATTCTCCATTTCATTCCTTCCCAAAGTCTTTGACACACCCTAAAAACATTAGCACGTCTATATTTTTCTCCCAATACAAAGTTTGCACCCATATCCTATGTGCTGTTGAGTCCTGGCACATGTGCACATATGTAGGCGACTTCATGTGTACATAGAATGGTCTATACCTACCCACAGTCCGCCCCTTAAAGGAAACCTACCACTTAGTATGGCAGGGGTAAGCTGTAAGTACCGAGCACCAGCTCAGGGTGAGCTGGTGCCGGTACTTACTTTCGTTAGTGTTAAAACCGCGGTATCGCGGTTTTAACACTTTTTAAACTTTAGGGCAGAAGACACTTCGGCGCTGCGTGCGCACGATCGCGCGCGCGCCGCCATAGGAAATAGCGGAGATGTTGCGCGCGCACGGTCGCGCGCAGCGCCGAATCCCCTTCTGCCCTAAAGTTTAAAAAGTGTTAAAACCGCGATACCGCGGTTTTAACACTAACGAAAGTAAGTACCGGCACCAGCTCACCCTGAGCTGGTGCTCGGTACTTACAGCTTACCCCTGCCATACTAAGTGGTAGGTTTCCTTTAAATCTGCTGCTCCACAATTCTCTAAAATTGATTGCCCATCAATATCTTTCTCAATTAGAAATCGCAGAAAATTATTTTCTGATGTTATATTGTGTGGAAATTGGAAGAGCACAGAGTACAATTGGTCCACCCTCTGTTATTCCTCCTGGAAGTTTATGTATGATGTGACAACTATAATTATAAAGCAGCAGCCAGGTCTTCATATTTCACCTGGCATCCTGTATGTGTGAGGAAACTGATCCCTCACAGGAAATCCCATGGAAAACAGGAACAGACTGTGTGCACATGGCCACTGTGTAAACTAGACGCTTACAAGTTGGATCATTGCCTGGTTTATGGGGGATCTCAGCAGTCAGAAAAAGAACCCAGGTACAGTGTTCCCTACATACATACATTGTTGGACTTCTTTAAAGAGAATTTGTTATAAGGAATTGATGATCTTCTATATTTTGTGAGATTCCTCAATAAAGGAAACATTGCTGCTATAAATGTTAGCCTCATAGTATGTTTAAATAATCATTAAATTCATTAGAAGCACTTAAATTATTTATCTTTTACTGTGGGTCTAAGGCCGGCGGCACACATGGCGTTTTGGGACGTTTTTAAGCAGTCCGTTAAAAAAACGCATGCGGTTTTTTAAAAAACACTTCAGTTTTTTCCGTTTTTGTCTGGTTTTACCAAATTATGGTAATTGAGAAAAACAGAAAAAAACTGATGGATTTTCAAAAAGCGTTTTTTTAATGGACTGCTTATAAACGGCCCAAAAACGGGTTCAAAACACCACGTGTGCCGCCGTCCTTGGGATTATAGCAGCAACCTACCATTGGAACTACCGTAAGTAGATCCATGATGGTAGGTTTCTTGTAAATTCTGCACACTTATGACCGAGGGTGTCATGAGGGTGGAGAAAAGTCATTCTGGCCCCACCCCTTCAGACTAGGCTCCAGGTTGTTGATGGTTTGTAGGCCTTACTGCTCATGGCAGGTTCCCTTTAGGATTTTACACAATTGTGTGCAGGCTGTGGAAATGGGCCTGTATGTCGGCCCAATTCCACGGACTGCACGTCTTTCACAGGACAGGAGTCCTTGCATTATACTAAAATATATAACTAAAAATAAAATAATACTCATCGTATTTCAGTAAAATGCAAGATGTGCAGTCCTTAGGATTTGGCTGTCATACGGGTTCATTTCCACAGGCTGCTTATCGTGTGAAGGCAGTGTGAATTCTTATTTTACTAATTGTGTCGCTATAAGATCCCTTCTGTGGCAGATACATTAGGAGGCTTAGAGCTGATCTGGGCCTGCTAGGAACCAGCAGTTACCAGCTTCTGCCCATCGGTATACTCTAGAGCAGTGGTTCTCAACCTGTGGGTCGTGACCCCAGCAGGGGTCGAACTACCAAAACACAGGGGTCCCCTAAAGCCTTTGGAGACGCGATTTTATCGTGTTTTTACTGCAAATCACATGGTTTGGGGTCACCACAACACGAGTAACTGTATTGCGGGGTCACAGCATTACAAAGGTTGAGAACCACTGCTCTAGAGTGAGGTTTTAAGGTGCAGTCATATGTGGCGTTTAATGCATGCGTTTCAAAACGCAGTGCAACAGCTGATGCTGGAAGTGTTAGCAGCTGTGAAAATGCTTACACAGCTGCTTACACGCCCAACAATGAAAAAAAAGCTTTCAAAGCAGCCAAACGATGGTAACATTTGAAAACGCATGCAATCCGCCACAACCAAATCAACACATGTGAACGCTCCTTCTGAAGGGTTTTGCAGCACAAGAGGTTAGTGGTCATCACCACTTGTTCACTACACATTCAGGGTGTGGTCACTTTTGCACTACTGCTACTCCAAGCACAGGGGGCTGTGCCTCAACCCAATCTCATTAGCACTTTCGGTGAAACTCATCCCCTTCACTGCAAATGCATTCAGCCCCATTGCATACAACCCCATTGCGCTAGAGCTGTGCTTGTAAACACAGCGCTATGCAGCGTCTGACCATATCCCAAGGGTGTTTTCAACTGTTCAACTCTATCTTTCACTGCACTCCTGGTTTGGACATCATAAGCTGCATCTGTAAAACTGAAGGAGCAGCTTCTGTCAATGATAAGTTCTCACCCATCATGATCCACACCTGCTTTTGGCTTCAAAAATTGGAAAAACTGAACATGTGAAGACACACGTGGCGTTTTTAGGCCGTTTTTAGTTAGTACGTTTTCAGACGCGCAAATTTGGAAAAACTGACAAATGCATGCGTTTTCAAAAAACGGATGCGTATTTTAACGCACATGCATTTTTAATGATCTGAAAACGCACTAACTAAAAACTGCCTAAAAACGGCACGTTTGTCTTCACCCTAAGGCACATCGCTTTTTCAACCTCGTTTTTTGCAAACGCATCAGATATTGACCAGTTTTAATTAAGATAATTGGTAAAACCTGTAAAATAACGGATGCATTTTTAAACTTACTGCTTAAAAACGGCCCAAAAAAGGATTCAAAACGCCACGTGTGCCACCGGCCTAAGGGTGGTGGCACACATGACGTTTTGAACCCGTTTTTAGGCTGTTCTTAAGCAGTCAGTTAAACACGTGTTTTAAAAACGGATGTGTTTTGTGACATACTTCTTAAAACTGTGTTGAAAGCGCCACGTGTGCCACCACCCTTATGGTTATATGAAGTGTGTGGCTACAGCAGGTGGCACTGTCTGTACTGAGGTCTGTTTGATAGCTTGCAGTTGTCCAACATGTGGGTTATTAGACAGAGGAAATAAATCATGTGGCATTAGTCATGGTCTTCTGCCAGCTCATACTTTTACCACTGGTTTCCACAGTTACCAGTGTAAATGTTTCTAGAACTGAAGGTTTAACCCCAGTTCACTTTAGGCGGATGCGGCTTGTTCTGATCTTTGTGGATTTGTTTTTGTATTTGAGTGATTTGATCATGTGTCAGATACACAGTACAAGCTTCCTGCAGTTCTGTTGCTACCCAGAATCGGTCCACAGGGCCATCTGGATAACACGCTGCTGAAGTTCCTGGGATGGAAATGTAGTGTAGTGTCCGCCCTGCATGACCCCAGTCTAATAGTGAAAATGGGAACAATGGGATGGCACAGGTGTTGTGATGGAATAGACGCTGCTTGTTACCTGGGATCACTTTCTCTTATTGCACCTTTCCTTTGGGATTGTCTCACTTTGGTCTCTCGCGCCCATTAAATGTCACCTGCTCTTATTCCCCTGTGGATTTGGAGTCTGTAATGTCTTCAGGGAACACAGAGCTTCAAACAAAACATAATTTTCATAGCCTCGGTCAGTTTTTATTTTGGTGTGTGCTTTTTACTTTCATTCCATATCCATGTGCACCAGGTTAGCGGTCTGTGGTGTCCTGAATGGGTTCCTCTTTCATTCAGATGCTGTAGATCTCGGGTGAAGTAATATTTTAGTGTAATCTTATAAATGTATATGTTATAATTCCAGGATGAAGTACTGTTTTGGCAACCAGAACCAAAACAGCATTTGGCCTCATGCAATGAACATTTGCCACGTGCTCTAGCTTGCGGCTCACTTGACATCGGCGGGTGAGCACCAATCAACCCACCGATGTCCATAGGAAGTGATTGCCTGGGCAGCAGAACCAGCAGGAATTGGACCTTTTTGCGGTGTGAGCAAATTCACAGTGCATCACGGTGCATGGATATTTCCAATAGAAGTCAATGAAGACGCATGCCTGGGGCCTTCTACACATCTTTGATTTGTAATTTACATTTATATACAGTCCTGTACTGTAATCTATTAATCTAGCCTCTCCGTCAATTGTGCTTTACACTCAAACATTGGGGGAGGCCATGGCAACCAATAAGAGCTCAGCTTTCATTTTCCCACTGCTGTTTGGAAACCAACCGGAACTCAGCTTTAAGTTTCTTAAGGTAACTAGAACAGTTTTACCTCAGACCCTTCTGATAAATCTCCCCCATTCAGGGTATGTCTGGCAGAGGCTTGTGACAGATGTCATAAAATGGCATCCATCACTCAGAGCCTTAAAAGGGGTTATTTTTTGTAGTGGCCCTCCAATGCAGCCGAAAAATATTTTGCTAGTGCATACTGGCGAGGCAGAGGCCAAACTGACACCATTTGGTGAATGGGGGCCCTTTAACACCTCAATGACTGCTGTTTTATGTTTTTAAGGCATCCATTAAGGATGAACGCTTGTTCAAGCCCAAGAGTGGGAAAAAAAATGAAAAAAAAACCCTGTAAAAAATCATGTACTAATAATTAAATATAATAAAAGTCCCTGAATTACTTCAGTTAAATATAAAATCCAAATAAATGTATATAAAATGCAAAAAAGTACATATTTGGTATTGGACACAGTGATCAATCTGTACAATAACTCAAATTTATATTGAATCCACTCGGTGAACAATGTAAAACAAACACTAAAAACTTCCTATGATACGCAATTTTTCATTGAATACCCTTACAAAAAAAGGTTCCAAAAGTTGTCAGAAAAATTTACGTGCCCTGACATGATACGACTGAAAAGAACAACTCTTCGCAAAAAAATAAGCACTCAACCAGATCTGTCAACAGAAAAATACAGAAGTTATGGCCCCTGAAACAATGCGATTTTCTCCAATACAGGCAGTCCCCGGGTTACATACAAGATAGGGTCTGGAGGTTTGTTCTTAAGTTGAATTTGTATGTAAGTCGAAACTGTATATTTTATAATTGAAGTTCTAGACAATTTTTTTTCTTTTGTCCCAGTGACAATTGGAGTTTCAAAATTTTTGCTATAATTGGACCCAGGATTATCAATGAAGCTTCATTACAGACACCTTACAGCTGATCATTGCAGTCTGGAACTATAATAAGGCATCCAGAGAGCTTCACCAGAGGTCACAGTGGGCAGAGGGGTCCGTCTGTAACTATGGGTTGTCTGTAAGTCGGGTGTCCTTAAGTAGGGGACCGCCTGTATTGGTTTTGCCCAGTAAAACTGTGCAAAGATAAGAACTATATAAATGAGGTATCGCCGTAATCGTAGTGATCCATAGAATAAAGATAAAATCTTAATTTTTATTTTGGATTTTTAGCACTTTTTTTACCGCCTGCAATAACAAAAATAAGATTTTGTTTGTGTCCCCGTTCTGTGAATTCTGTGAATAAATGGACCCCATCTCATGTCATTTTTGGCCTAAATGAATGTATATTCCCAAAAAATTCAAGTTTCTAAATCGCACTTCTAAGGAGCTGCGCGCCGAAGATTGTGGGTAGGAGGGGTAAAGTGGCTACTGGCGCGTGGAGTAGCCGCGCCGTGTAGCCACAGCTGCGGCTACTCCACGCCCCAGTAGCCGCATAACAAAATTAGCATAAACCTTTTATATAAGTTCACAAAACAGTGCGGGGACGTGAGGATTAGCCCTTAAAAGGGCTATCCTCACGTCCTATTGATCCACCTACCACCCGATCTACCTTTATAGGTAGATTCGTGGTGGTAGGTCCCCTTTAAACTTTACAACTAACATGAAGTGTCATCTCAGAATCACCTGAATATGTTAAAGAATTCCGAAGTTATAACCAATTATCGTGACCGATGTCAGATTCTAAAAATCGAGTCTGGTCACTTAGCTGAAAACAAGCATCAGTGATAAGGGGTTAATGCCAAGAACTCTTTTCTCCTGCAGCCCAGTAGGGGCTGTTATTTACTTTGTTTTGATTGCTCTATAATTACATGATTACAGTGAATCTAAGGACTAGGCTTATATACAGCAGAATAGCAAATTCAAGTGGCAGGGACCCACACGGGTTTCTGCTGGTGTAACAAAAAAAGTTGTGGTGTTTTGGGTTTTTTGTCTGTGGGATTAGCTCTGAGGGAGAAAAGATATTCAGCACTGTGTCTCTCCAGTGCATGTTAAAGGGGTTCGCCACTTTAACTCATGTGTTTTGTAATGTGTCTTAAAGGGAAACTGTCACCATATTTTCACATATACAGCCAGTGACAGGTACCTATAGAGCCCTATTAACTGACTGACCTTTTTTTTTAGCTAAAAATAGTTTTGCTTACATCCACATAAATCACCTTTTATCCTCTATTACCTGGCATCAGAGGGGGGTGCCCTGCTCTGCCGGCCCCTCCCATCTACTCCTCCCCATGTCTTATGCCTCCTTACTGGTTAAAGTTCATGTCATGTGACCAGAGTGACATCATCTTGGGTCCTTTAGCGTCTTAACAATAGCAAACTGTACCCCATGTATGTATCTGACCACATGAAGTAACAGCAGCCTCCATGGACTTCTACTCCTCTCCATCTTCTGTGGAGGCTGCTGTGATTTCTTGTAATCACATACATGGTGTACAGTTTGCTATTATTAGAAGGCTAAAGGACCTGCAATGATGTCACTGGTTACATTTCATGAATGTAACACAAGGCACCGTCTAAAAAGATTGACACAATATTTCCCATCTGTACATAGAGCTTTTTATGTATGTAGTTGAATATTAGCAGATAGTCCCTAAGTACAAGGAGGCAGAGCAGTGATTTGGAGAGACACAGAGCTGTCAGTCATAATAATGGGGCGTGGTTCCCTGCCAGCCTGGGAGAGAGCGAAGAGTTCACAGACAGGAGTCAGGAAAGCTAATTTGCATATCAGAAAAATGTCTGTACTTAAGGTACAGGGATTCACTGGCAGCTAATTTTAGATGATATGGGGAGGACTTGTAAGCCTTTATCAGCAGATATTGTTAGTCTGGGGGAAAAATCTGGTGACAGGTCCTCTTTAAGTGTGCGGGGCTGGGAAGAATATTAGGTTATTTACCAACATACATCTATGAAAAGCTCTGCTTTCTTGGTATGTAAAGCCTGTCCTTTACATCATCAGCCAGACATCCCTGTTCATATAATGACTGCAGATGGAGGATCATGTGGTCTTATTTGCCCTGCCATGACCTTTTGGTAGTACAGGCGGTCCCCTACTTAAGAACACCCGACTTACAGACGCCCCTAGTTACAAACGTGCCTCTGGATGTTGGTAATTTACTGTACTTTAGGGTTCATTCACACGTGGTATGCCCACTGTGCGGGCATACTGCCGTGTGCTGGAGAGAAGGATGAGGTGACCCCTCCTCCCTACATAGAGAATAGTGGCGCACGGCCGCACAAATGCGGAAAGATAGAGCAAGCTCTATCTTTTTGCGGTGTGCGGCCCGCTATTGCCGTCTATGGGGACGTACACGCGGCCGCATGTACGGCCCCGCAGACAGCAGTGTGAATGAGCCCTTAGTTCCAGGTTACAATAAACAGCTATTACAGTTATCACAGGTGTCTGTAATGAAGCTTTAGTGTTAATCCTGGTTCTTATGACAATCCAACATTTTTAAAATCCAATTGTCACAGAGCCCAAAAAAAATTTAATTGGGGTTACAATTATAAAATATACAGTTCTGACTTGCATACAAATTCAACTTAAAGGGAACCTGTCACAAGGAGACCCATTTTTAGCACTCCCCCAGTCCCCACAGAGCATAGTGCATAGTCACATCTGCTGTGTGACTAGGCAGTTGCCAAATGGGAGGGGCTGGAAAGGAGCAATTCCCCCCCACCCTTGGGAAACAGCTACTCCATGTGTCTTTTTCAAATATATGAAAACACCCATCACTGGGCTTAGCGACGCCCCCTGCCCCTCTACAGCCAATCCCAAGTGTGGGGAGTTATTCATATATTTGAAAAGGTCACATGTTTCCCAAGGGTGGGGGGGGCTGCTCCTTTCCAGCCCCTCCCATTAGGCAACTGCCTAGTCACGCAACAGATGCTAGTGAAAGGTACAATATAACATATCTTTTTTTCTGTAAAACCAATTTTTAATACAAAAACACTTTGGCAGTGTATGTACTATGCTCTGTGGGGACTGGGGAGTGCTAAAAATGGGTCTCCTGGTGACAGGTTCCCTTTAAGAACAAACCCGCAGACCCCATCTTGTATGTAACCCGGGGACTGCCTGTATTCATGAATATAAGATCAAGGTCCTGGCAGAGCGATTGTTCATGGATAGATAGCAGCAGGTGAGGGGTCATGTGATCTCTATTTTATGGGCAGGTATCTCTGGCTGATGAGGTAAAAGACAGAAGTCTTTCGTTTACATATCAAGGAAGCGGCACAGACTTCTTGATGGGTAATTTGCCAATATACATCTAATATCCTGAATACCCCCCCCCCCCCCACACACACACACATGCACAGTTATACACACATTACAAATGGCATGAGGTAGAGTGGCCTACCCGTTTGATACTTCAGATGCAAGTTGAAGCCGTATAGTAAGGCCTTATTCACACATTGCGTTTTGAAGCGCATTTTCCGGGACATCGGCCATGATATGTTTTTAAATGCAACAGAAATGCAATGTGTGAATGTGGCCTTAATGTTTTATACCCTGGTATGTTTTTGCTTATTACTGAGTCCATTTTATCAAATGTTTTCTATTTCCAAAAAAATAAAATAAATATAATTTAGTAAAAAGCGTTAAAGATAACCGAGTTGAATTTTAAGGAAAAAATTTGTTAGCAACTCTGTGTATTTGAGAGCTGGTGAGTTGTTCATGCTCCACCCGGGATGACTCAGGGCTGCATTCTTGTGTGTAGTGCGTGGAGCAGATGAGTGTAATGTATACCAGGACGCTGCAGGAGACTTCACTACTACTTGAAATCCTAACATGGTAATAAACTTGACTGAAGAAAAAAAATCCTCTTGGAATTTTTTTGATTTGGTCGTCTCTAATTTTAAATTGTGAATAGTTTAGGCTCACATTTGGTGCACTTATGGTGCTGCCAATTTTCAATTGCGCTATGCAATTTGTAAAGAAAACTTTAGTTGAGTGGCTTTGTGATCTGACTCATTTATCACTACAGGCAGTCCCCTGGTTATGTACAAGATAGGTTCTGTAGGTTTGTTCTTAAGTTGAACTTGTATGTAAGTCGGAACTGTATATTTTTTATAATTTGTAAACCCAGACAAATTTCTTTTGATCTCTGTGACAGTTGGATTTTAAAAATGTTGGGTTGTCACAAGAACCAGAAGAAACAATAAAGCTTCATTACAGACACCTTTAATAACTGTTTATTGTAGCCTAGGGCTAAAAGTACAGTAAATTGCCATTTGCCAGAGGTCCGATTGTAACTAGGGGTCGTCTGTAAGTCGGGTGTTCTTAAGTAGGGGACCACCTGTACTTTTGCCAGAAAGTAGCCAACATAGATTTTAGTTTCTGATGAATAGACCTCATCCAACATGAGAAAAACAAATAAGTGTACCCTCCGGCATATTGCATGTCCCATTGTGGCATTTTAGAGATGTCCCATTGTGGCCTGTAGAGCTGCATCTCGGAGGGGCTCTGGTAACACCCCGCTAGAGCCCTCAGGCTCATTGCCGTAATTTTAAATGTTTATGTTAGAAGAAAGGAGGCCATGAATAACAAATATAAGATTTCCACAGTCACAGTGCATGGATCTATGAGTAAGTGCCTCTGGTTTATTAGTCTTGATGGTAGATGTCCTTTAACCGGCTAAGGACTGGGTCCTTTCCTGTTTTTTCATGTCCATTTTTCACTCCCCACCTTCAAAAATCTATAACTTTTTTATTTTTACACCTAAAGAGCTGTGTAACAGTTTGTTTTCTGCGTAACAAATTGCACTTCATAGTGATGGTATTAAATATTCCATGCCTTGTACTGGGAAGCGGGAAAAAAAATTGTGAAAACGCATTTGCGCCACTTTCTTGTGGGCTTGGATATTACGTCTTTCACTGAGCGCACCAAATGACATGTCTACTTTATTCTTTGGTTTGGTACGATGAAAGGAATACCAAAATTGTATAGGTTTTATAATGTTTTCATACATTTACAAAAAATAAAACCTCCTGTACAAAAATTATTTTTTTGATTTTGCCATCTTCTGGCACTAATAACTTTTTTTTTTTTTTTTATATATATATATTTTTCAAAATGGCAAAAAAGTGCCATTTTCGACTTTAAGCGCTAATTTCCGTTACCGGTTTAAACACATTGAAAAACCGTTAATATATTTTGATCGGGCATTTTCGGACGCGTCAATTCCTAATGTGTTTATGATTTTTACTGTTTATTTATATTTATGTCAGTTCTAGGGAAAGGGGGGTGATTTGAATTTTTAGGTTTTTTTTAATGTTCTGAATGGGCAAGAGTTTTTCATTTAGGCTGTCCTACAGTGATGGATCTCTTGGGTCAGTCCAAGTGTTGTCAGGAGTCACTGATCTGGACTTGCATGCTGTATTCCGGAGGTCCCCAACCGCCGGTCCGCGGACCAGGACCGGGCCGTTGGAGTTTATCAGCCGGTCCGCGCAGGGGTGCCTCCTGCTCAACGAGGGGGCGGCACCGGCCAGCACTGAGCTCCCGCATGTGTATGTGTGTGTGTGTGTGTATATATGTATGTTTATGTGTGTGTATAAGCTGTATCTACTGTTTGTTTATGTGTATATATGCTGTATGTATATGCAGCATTTGTGATATTTATCAGGGCTTCTATTTTGCACTACATGGCAGTACTCGGTATGCATTTTATACTACCTGGTGGTACGTTGTATCTATTTTATAATACTTGGTGGCATGCTGTGTGCATTTTATACTACATGGCGGTGTTCTGTATGCATTTTATACTACATGGCGATACATTGTATGCATTTTATACTACATGGCGATATGCTGTATGCATTTTGCATTGCTTTATTTTTACACCAAACCAATATGATGGATCTGGTCCGGACACTCCCTTATATGTTATATTATAAGCTCCACCCCTCCATAACCCCACCCCATATGACCAAAGCCCCGCCCCCACCGGGCCATGGAAAACTGGTCTAGCTTAAAGCCGGTCCCTGGTGCAAAAAAGGTTGGGGACCTCTGCTGTATTCAGCCCTGTTTGTTCGGATCTGAACTGGTTAATCCAGCCAACACATCCAAGCAACATGTAACTGATGTATGCTTATAACAAAAGACTAGCATGTACCCCACTGTATGTTTGTAATCCATGTTCTGAAAATCTTCTTTTGTTTTCCTTTAGGTCAAGATGAAGGTGGTAAGTGATTTAATTTATTTATTTTAGACACCAATTCTGAATATAAAAGGAAATAAAATGAAATAGAAATCATTACTGCTGGGATAGTCCACCAGGGACACTTACTCATTGATCCAGGCACCATGACTGTGGTAATATTTGTTAACCATGGCCTCCTTCCTTCTGAAATCAACTTTTTAAATTTATGCTAAATTTAACTGGACAGGAAAGGAGTGATCTACCCCATCATGAACCTGCTTATCATTCCAAAAAAATCCAGACCCAAAACCCTTAGTCTGCTCCTTTGCTGTGGACAATTTTCTTTTCGGGATTGCTTATATTGCACCCTGTGTTTCCCAGGTGAGATGATGGTTTTTGTAGCCTTGTAAACACAGGAGAGGAATCTTGCCAGCCACTTTCCCTGTTACTAAATCCTATGAAGACCTAGTGACATAGGTCACATTACCTTAGACACTACCACAGCATTTTCACATGTTTATCTGACTGTAGTATCTGTACACACTGGTCTGCTTATAAGCAGGCCTAGGTATGTGTACCATAGATGTATCTAATACTGAAAGATAGAAATTCAGAACATCCATGTCTGTATTCTCCCTAACTGTATTCTTTTAGCTGCATTCATAGTGTGTTACATCAATAGTATGTGAACCCACAAAACTCCTTTAAAGTGAATATTTTAACCATGCTGCTCTAAGTATGTTGCCCACAAGCGGGTTCATAAAGAGAAACTCGCTCCGAGCACTTGAGATGTATATTTGTTGCTGAGTCACATTGCCAGATAGTTAGGGCCATCACTTAAGTGAATGGTGTATGCTGAGACTGGGAGAGCTGGACTTCAGTTCTGAACTCTTCGCCCCTATGACTTTTTTTTTTTTTTTAACAACCAATTTACATCTCCCTTCAAAGTTAATTGTCTGGGCGCTACCACAACACTGGGCCATAAATCTGAAAGTTGTAAAGCTGCTTCACCACATGCTGGTAGTGGTTTATTAGGTCAATTTCTGCTTAACTAGTTTTACTGTCATAAAGCTAATGTTTATTATTTTTGTGTTGCAGGTTTTGACTTATCTGATGCTTTGGGGCCAGTTGGTAAGAATGCTTTACTTAAATGTTTTATACATAAATGTGACCCTGTTTTCTAAAATAAATCACACAAATTTGAAGGGAAACCTGAAGAATTTAGAGAAAATCGGTCAACTTACCAACAAATACTGTATAAGGGTTTCACCCATGTTTCATAAAGGCAGCAGAGATTTGAAGAGTACCTACTGTACAGTTATTTTTCAGTGAGAATGTAGTAATTTCATATATAGTGTGTATATTACCTGCATATGGTTATTGGTTTGTACTGCATATTTCTTTTAAACTATGCATTTTAATTTTCTTCATAGAAGAGAAAAAATTATCCATTAAAGTTGTACCAAAATTTGCATTTAATAAGTGTGAGGCAAACTGTGACGTTTCAGACCCCTGAAGGGTACGCAAGGTCACTTAGTTATCCTTTTTAGACGCTCTCAGAATGCACGGGCGCAGGAAGTTATTTAAAGTTGCCCAATAAACAATAAATCAAAAACCTGATTGCCTATAGCCTATAAGACCCCTTTCACTATCCTCAGTGTAACAGAACCTTATCAAAAGCTGCCACCAGTTCTCCTTTAATGTAAGCCCAACCCGGTTGCATGTATATAACCGAGACACGGACGTTGGGATTTGTATATAGAGATAAAAGGGCAACACAGATTAAATTTTATATATAATTGCCTTAAGGGTACACTAGAAAAATGGTACACCAAATAGATATATAGATAATATATTAAACGGAGTACAAAATACAAGGGTATGACTTCAAGTATAAGCAGTTCACAAAGTTAGTTACCTTGTGTGTGGACCTAATGGGTAGCCCACACTTTAAGGTCCTTCTCCTGTGCTTGTCATGTTAAGGTTTTCCCCAGGTGAAAGAGAAAAGCATCAGGGGTGCTCTGACTATATTTGGTGCAGACACACAGCTGCACACCCCCAAGAGGGCTCATAGGACCCTCCTACCCGGTTTTAAGTCCAAAACCTTGTAGAAGTCATAGCTTCTAGGGTCGGGGTTCTGGTATCATTGGATCTGGGGGAATCCCTGGATCGCATTGATGCCAAACCTGACCCATTTGCTATGGTGCCATCCCAAGTTATTAATATCTCTAACCCAAGGCTGCTGTAGCCTTGGGAATTGGGGCACTGTGATCCCCAGACGATACTGAAAAATGTCGTTTCCCTTGGGCTGAGATGGACCATAACTCCATAACTGACCCTAACCAATGTAATGGTCTGATATTTTTTGACTCCTTGTCTCTTGTTTAAAAATTGGAGGGAAAATCTGCTCAAGCCTTTAGGAGTCGCTGTGGCTGCAAAAGGTGTTACTTAATAGCTACCCCTACAGAGTCAGAGTTCCTCTGCAGCTTTTTGTAGCGTTGGATAACACACTAGCTAGCTCCATTAGGCTAATTAAGCTGAGGCTGGGGGGGAAGTAAAGGTTATGGATGGAGGATTCGCAGATGGCTTCAATAACAGGACAATATGCGACATGTGAATCTCCCTTTTTCATCACAATAAGCATGTAATATATTTTGTAAACATTTATGGTTGAATATATGCAGGAAAACAAAATAACACATTCTATAATGCACTGTTATTAATAAAAATACAGCATTTCACAGATATAATTCCAACATGTCTCTAGCAGTCCTGGTGTATAAAATTTTGGTTGCCCTGGGATCCGACCGTAAATCTTCTGACTTAGATTCTTCTCATGAATAGCTTCTCTTGTCTGCACACTGCAGTGCTATCTGCTTCCTGCCCCTCCCTCCTGCACCAGCACAGACACTTCCTGCTGGCAAGCAGCGTGCAAAGATTTATTCTACAGACTACAGAATATATTTATAGCAGGGGAGGGAGGTATAGCAGAGCTGACTGTGTGTTATAGCTGAGATATAGCTCAGCTGAGAATGTCATTTTCTTTATATTCAACTAATGGATCTCATAATCTCTCATCTCTGATCTGTCTCCTCTCTTTTTCTATGTGTCATATATTAGTGAATATTCAGAAGCTAAATGAAAGTGTATATAAACCCGTACCCTGTTAATCTAAGCACACAACATTTCATGGCAGTGGGGATTCGTGAACTCTGGAATTGTACAATGACCATTACTGAGTGATTGGAGCTAAAACAACAATAAAACTGAGTAAAATTGTAAAGAAATGGGTTAAAATGATCTTTATTGTGTAAACATCACTAGGGGATTAAAATTGGAGAAATTTCTTTCATGGGCAAACCCCTTTGATGCACAGAGTCTTCATGCTCGCGACATGTAGCCTTAGGCCAGAAACGCACAATTGTGGTCGATCTGTGATTCCTGGACCATGCACTGGCCAGATATCAGACAGGACAAAGTTCTCCAGGAAAGAAGGGACTCTGCGTGAAATAGAACTATCATGATCCTGGACTCAGCAATGTTAGATCTGTAAAATCTGGCCAGGACATGGACTGACTACGTGTAATTACACTGCAGATTTGTTGTAGAAAATCCATGAGCAAGGTTACACCAACTAAAAACCGAACTTCTGTCTTTTTGGTTCTTAAACATAAAAAAAGTGTGTGCCCAGGAAGCAAAGTTGCCCCATAGACAACTTTATAAAGCCAAAAAAACTTAAATTGGGTTTGCTCGGACATGTACAAAACAAGTGTAGGAAAAATATTTGCAATTTGAAATCAACAGAAAAAGTTGAACTGTACTGTTAAATGCATTGTCAAACACGGTGAGAAAATTTCCTAAAAAAAAAAAAATATTTCTTTTTTTCAGAAGAGAAGCCAACTTTAAAACCTAAACCTACTGAAAGTAACAACGTTGCAGATCCTATAGATGGTAAGTTGTGTAATACGTGGACCATTTGCTGCTTTTTCTTTTTCCTTTTTGTTTGATTGCTTGTGTAGTGCAGTGTATTATACCTGTCAGCCTCTGATATTGTCTCATAGGTATGTGCTAAAGACAGACCTTGGCCTCTTCATTAGGCCCCAGTGATCAGGATGTGGGGTGCCGGCAGAGCCAACATTTCAATGCTTACCCTTGCATGATTTCGCTTCTCCCGGGCCATGAAGCGCTGTCCTTCTAAAGCTCATCTTTGGTGGAGGGTAAAAGGGTTTTTTTGGGATCGGAAAAACACTGGGGCAGTGGAGAATTTAAAAAATATATAGAAAAGGGAACCTTTTTGGCACATTCAGTGGCCTCAGCAGTCGAAGGCCCTGAACAGTGAGGAGGTCTTACAATTACAATGCATAAATATGCCTGAAAGAATAAAAAAAAATCCAGGCTGAAGACATTCTGTAACTTAATTGAATATATTTTCCCCTCTGTGACTAAGTTTACTTATCATATGATTGCCCCAAAGACATGGATTAAAGCCTTTCGATGACAGGTGGTCTTTAACCCCTTAACGCCGAAGCTACTTTTCACCTTCCTGACACGGCCCATTTTTTCAAATCTGCCCTGTGTAACTATAAGTGGTTATAACTTCGGAACGCTTTAACATAGCCAAGTGTTTTTAAAATTTTTTTTCTCGTGACACATTGCACTTCATGTTAGTTGAAAAATGTTGGTGTTATGTTTTGCATTTATTTATGAGAAAATCAGATATTTGATGAAAATTTGGAAAAATTCTCAATTTTCGAACTTCAAAATGTTCTACTTTTTCCACACATAGTCAGAACAGCAAAAAAACGTAATAACTAACATTAACCGAATGTCTGCTTTATGTGGACATTGTTTTTTATGCATACTCTTATTTTTGTAGGATGTTATGGGCCTTTGAATGTTAGGTGTGATTTTTCACATTTTCATAAAAAAAAGCAAAATCCTGCTATTGAGGGACCTGCTCAGGTTTCAAATCACTTTGAGAGGCCTAAATAAAAGTAAAACCCCATAAATTACCCCATTATAGAAACTACACCCTCAACGTACGTGAAACCACTTTTATGAAGTTTGTTAACCCTTTAATTGTTTTACAGGGGTTAAAAAAATTTTTTTTGGCTAAATCCCGTATATACTCAAGTATAAGCCGAGACCCTTAATTTTACCACCAAAAACTGGGAAAACCTATTGACTCGAGTATAAGCCGAGGGTGGGAAATGGATTGGTCACAGACCCCCCCCCCCCAGTATATAGCCAGCCCCCTATAGTATACAGCCTGCCCCAGTAGTATACAGCCATCCCAGCCTGCCCCCAGTAGTATACAGCACTGCCCAGCCTGCCCCCAGTAGTATACAGCACTGCCCAGCTTGCCCCCAGTAGTATACAGCACTGCCCAGCTTGCCCCCAGTAGTATACAGCACTGCCCAGCTTGCCCCCAGTAGTATACAGCACTGCCCAGCTTGCCCCCAGTAGTATACAGCACTGCCCAGCTTGCCCCCAGTAGTATACAGCACTGCCCAGCTTGCCCCCAGTAGAATACAGCACTGCCCAGCTTGCCCCCAGTAGTATACAGCACTGCCCAGCTTGCCCCCAGTAGTATACAGCACTGCCCAGCT
The DNA here is from genome assembly GCF_040894005.1 of Engystomops pustulosus. NCBI lineage: Eukaryota > Metazoa > Chordata > Amphibia > Anura > Leptodactylidae > Engystomops > Engystomops pustulosus. The sequence goes on along the minus strand of NC_092412.1, from coordinate 205,417,039 downwards.
TGCCCCCAGTAGTATACAGCACTGCCCAGCTTGCCCCCAGTAGTATACAGCACTGCCCAGCTTGCCCCCAGTAGTATACAGCACTGCCCAGCTTGCCCCCAGTAGTATACAGCACTGCCCAGCTTGCCCCCAGTAGTATACAGCCCTGCCCAGCCTGCCCCCAGTAGTATACAGCCCTGCCCAGCCTGCCCCCAGTAGTATACAGCCCTGCCCAGCCTGCCCCCAGTAGTATACAGCCCTGCCCAGCCTGCCCCCAGTAGTATACAGCCCTGCCCAGCCTGCCCCCAGTAGTATACAGCCCTGCCCAGCCTGCCCCCAGTAGTATACAGCCCTGCCCAGCCTGCCCCCAGTAGTATACAGCCCTGCCCAGCCTGCCCCCAGTAGTATACAGCCCTGCCCAGCCTGCCCCCAGTAGTATACAGCCCTGCCCAGCCTGCCCCCAGTAGTATACAGCCCTGCCCAGCCTGCCCCCAGTAGTATACAGCCCTGCCCAGCCTGCCCCCAGTAGTATACAGCCCTGCCCAGCCTGCCCCCAGTAGTATACAGCCCTGCCCAGCCTGCCCCCAGTAGTATACAGCCCTGCCCAGCCTGCCCCCAGTAGTATACAGCCCTGCCCAGCCTGCCCCCAGTAGTATACAGCCCTGCCCAGCCTGCCCCCAGTAGTATACAGCCCAGCCCAGCATTAAAAAAAAAAAATAAACGTATATACTCACGCTCCGGTGGCCCCAATCTGCAGCGCTGCTCCCCCGATGTCCGTGCGGGTCTTCTTCTGGCTTCCGCGCCCGTCTTCTGTACATCGCAGATCGGGGCCACTGGAGGGTGAGTATATAAGTTTATTTTGTAAGTATTTTTTAACTCGCTGTGACTCATGTATAAGCCGAGGGGACGTTTTTCAGCACATGTTTTGTGCTGAAAAACTCGGCTTATACACGAGTATGTACGGTAATGTTTTTTTCAAAAAATGTACAAATTCTCAGTGGATAAAATACCAAAACGCTCCACAAAATGTGATACCCAATCCCTCCCGCGTATAACAATACCCCATATGTGGTGGTAACCTGCTGTATGGGCACACGCCAGGGCATCAAAGGGAAGCTGCGCCATTCAGAGCAGATTATTCATTGTCACTTTTTATTGGCTTTACAATCTTTTTGTGAAGAGACTTTATGTAAAATGTACATTTTTGGCATGTTTTTCGGGTTTTGTTTTTATGGTGTTCACCGAGTGGGCCCAATAATGTTTCTGAGTTATTGTACGGATTGTTACGGACGCGGCAATACCAAATATGTGGGGTTTTTGGCTATTTTGTGTTTTTTTTCACTTTATTGCATGTGTATAGGGAATGTTTGTATTTAGGGGACTTTAACTTTATTTAAATTTTTTATTAAATGTGTTTAAATATTTTTAACTGTTCAAGCTCTTCTTCACCTTACGCAGTGTAATACAGGTGTATTACACTGTGTAATGTAACACACTGAGCATGCTGAGCGATGGCAGGACCCGGCTCACGGAGGAGGATCGCGCAGCCCCGGGCACTGGCAGTCCCGGGGCTGCGATCGGAGCCATGGACTTTCTTGAATTCTTGGTCCTTTCAGGGCTCAAAAGACATCTACCACCAGGATGAAGATTTGTAAACCAAGTACGCTTACATGCTGGTGTGTCCACCCTCTGGCAGGATCAACTCTTCTTGAAGCTTCTTATACCCTTGTTTTTAAGAAATAAAGGTTTTAAAAATAATGCAAATGAGCCTGAGGGGCCCAAGGCTCCATTGACATCTATGGAGCCAGAGCCCCTCAGTTTCATTTGTATATTTAAAAAAAAAAAAAACATTTTTTGTTTTCATAACAACAAGGTCCTAAGATGCAAAAACAAGAGCAGAAAATGATAGAGGGGGCACACACCAGTATGTCAATGTTCTTGGTTTACAACCCTTCATCCTGATGGTAGATGTCCTTTAATTTTGATGATTTTTGTTGATTTTATTTGTATGACTAGATTTTGCAGCTTTACGGATTTTCCAATTACTGAGGTGGAAGATCACATCAAAGTACTGTGTAGGCGCACATTGACACCAAGCCACTCCCTGTGCCTTAATCCTTCTTAAATGGGTTGTAACAACTTTGATTGTTACCCCCTATTCACTGGAATAAGAGATCCAGCTACTGCACTCCAGAAATCCAGAGAATCGGGTCCACTTCTCACTAATTTGTGCACCATCATGTCAAAGAAATACCCTTTTATTAGTGTCGGTGTGTCAGAAATGGCTCATCACAGCGCTTGGCCATTTCTGGCACTCTCAAAGCCACCACATGGGGGTGCTGGAGATAGCCAAGCGCTGTCCTTGGTCATTTTCAGCACTCCTGTACTATTGAATGGAGCGACTTAATGCATGCTCTTGCCACTTTATTCAGTTAGTGTGAATGGGGAACCACATTCTTGTGAACTGCAGCTGCATCATTCCAGCCCTCATGATCAGATTATCCCCTAAGGGTGATGTCACACATGGCGTTTTTAGGCCGTTTTAGTTAGTGCGTTTTCAGATCGAAAAAAAATAAATGCATTTTTTTTTGTCCGGTTTTCCTAATTTTGAGCAATAAAAAACGGACAAAAACGCATGCTGTTTTTAAAACTGAGTTTTTTACGATCTGAAAACGCAAAACCAAAAACGGACTAAAAACGCCATGTGTGCCATCACCCTAACCAGTTGAAAGGCAATAACAATTAGTGGTTGGTACAATCCCTTGAAGTGAAAGCTTTTTATTTTTCTATTTTATTTCAGTCAAACCTAAGCCAACTTCAAAACCTCAGCCAGGTGCAGTTGATGGTAAGTAGTTTCCTTCATACATTTAACTTTTTTTTTTCTTTTAGCAAACATGATTATACTTACATTCAGTGCATTCAATGTATATTGAAAACAGAAAGTTAGGAAGTAATCAATGACACAATAAAGCTGATCGTGCAGGATTAGAAAGTCAACATATTGGCAACATTACGTTGGTGTATTGGCAAAAAAACATCACAAATAGAAAAAGAAAACTGGAGAAGGGAGGGACAACACAGGAGGAAAACGGAAAGCACAAAAGGTTGGGGAACGTCCCATTTGTAGAGCTCTACAAATTTCATAGATGCTGAAGAGTTTCCATGGAGTCATGTGGTAATCCTCGGGTCCAAAGAGTCATCAGCCATCATCCCCTCCATTCTACAGATGAAGATGAAGAACAAAGTTGAAGCCAGTCGACTACCATAGGGGGCTGGGGACTCTTCCAGTATCTTGGGATCACAGTACGTGCTGCCGTTAGGAAGTGGTGGAGCAGGCTACTTTTGGAGCAGATGGAACCAGGCAGAATTGACAAGGGAGCTATGTGGGGAGAAATGGCAACCCTCTTAGTGGTAACCAGATGGTTTCATCAGGAAGAGAGGACCAATCCCATTCCGTGTAAGAGGCCCAAAAAAACAGTTTAAAGGCCTCCTCCACATCCACAGACAGTAATTACATTTGTTGCTTAGTCGACTTGGCCCGAGACTTGATGAGGAAAGTTTTTTGTTATTGTTATCCTGAGCCTCTCTCCCTTGAATGAAGCCCCCCTGATCGTTGTTTATAATGGAGGGAAGGAAAGTGCCAAGCCCATTGGCCATTAACTTGGAGAGTAGTTTAATGTCTACATTGATATGGGAGGGCGATAATTAGTGCATATGGAGTGGTCCTGAAGGCCCTCAATTTATAGACCTTTATTCCAATATGTAATTATTATTATTTTTTTTTTTGCAGACTTTGACTTGGAAGAAGCTTTAGGAGGAGGTAAAAAAATACATTGTTTTAACATATTTTATACACTGTTGACATTTTTAATATATTTTTAAGTTATAATCCTTTTATGATTTTGATTGTAGAAGACTAAACACAAATGTGGTGAAGTTTTGTTTAGGACCTCACTTTTCATGGCATCGGCAGGAAGGCTGAAGTGCTGTCCTTTTTAAGTAGAGCATTAGACATTTCATTTATCTATGTTCTACATGACACATTTCTACATATTCTGTTTCATTTTCACCGCAAATTAATGTTTTCTGTATTCATATTAAAGATGCACCTAAGCTGCCAACTCTGAAGCCACAGCCTGGTCAAGGTGGTGGTGGTAGTGATGGACGGGGTAAGTAAAAAGTTTATAATATTTCTATAGATCTTGCTACTAATCCAACTATTACATGGAACATGTCATCAGATCACACATTTTCAACTAATGGCGGGTGATCTTTGGCCCTTTTGTTTATGTTAATGTTAAAAGCAGTGTGGAAATTAGTATTAAAAAGGCTAAGTTGCTGATCAAAAATGAGGGGTCCAGTGGGGTCCCAAGTATCTCCATTGGACCCCTCTTTGCTTCAGTAGATTAATGGAGCAGACGACGCACATGACTGTTCTGCTCCATTAATCTCTATGGAGCTGACAAAGATTGGTGAGCGTGTTAACCAATGCTGCATCTGTATGTTTAGTTTGTGTGGGTTAGTTGACAGGTTGTTATCAAGCAGAAAACGTTAAACGTTAAGTCTCCATCCATCTTGTATAGTTTGATCTCATTGTATTTGTCTGTTTAGGGTTTGATGACAGTGATCTTGGTGAAGCTGGAACGTACCCAGATAATCCTGGAGGTAAGATCCAAATAAATGAATCGTGTGCGTATACTTTTGGCGATGCCTCAGTGACTTGATGTGAATGTGTTGATGTAGGCTGCGAATATGGCTGAGATTTAGTTATTTAATTAAGACTAAATTCACATGAACGTGTGCCCGCCATACCGCAGCACATCGAGGAGGCGGGGATGAGTGTCACTCACCCCCGCCTCTCTCCATAGAGAAACATGGTGCACGGCGCTGTATTCCAGGGAAGGATTGGACATGTCTTATCCACGTGCGGCACCTTACCCCTCTATATGGCGCTGTGCGCCCATTGCCAGCCTATGGGGGACGTATACATGTCCCCCAACGGCCGTCTGAATGCAGCCTAACACGTTATACAGGGCAGCAGTGATTTTGCTGAATGCAGTGTTTGCTTCAGGGTTGAAGCCAATTTCAGCAACATCTGCTTTGAGTCTATATGTTCTGCTTTTGGTGTGTGGGTTTCCTCTGGGGGTGCGGTTTTGTCACATATACTCATGTGTCATCAGTTTGTTTTACTGACTGGACTTTTTTTTTTTTAATTGAGACACAGAAATATCAGTTGTCTTTAGTCATATAAGATTGCTGGTAGGTGCTTGTGATGCTACAGAAGTTCTCTACTAATAGTTTTTGGTGATAGATCCAGTTGGGTTTACATTTGTGTCGGCAAATAGAAGTTACAATTGTGTAATAGTAAATCTTAAATAAAGATCTCTCAAGATATCACATTCATATCACATACTGCAATTGTAATAAATTTTGATCACGGTACATTACATCTTTATCCAATCATCTGCTTCCTCTTCCACTGAAACTCTTCTTTAGCATATTCAGAGAGCAAGGTTTTTAGGAAGATGTTAAAATCTGGGCACTTGCAGGTGCTAAGCATGGCTGCTTCATAAAGGGCTTGGGTTAAAGGATTTGGCCACTTTGTAATAAATCTCTTGCATTAGTCGTGTCTCTACATGTATATGTACCTGTACCTTTTGTCTACTTTGAGAGTTTCAGCCTTTCCCTGTTCTCGCCATGCTGCACTGTGTCGCTGTCCATCCTCGCTGACAGACACAGGATAAGGGTAGGGGGGAGCCGGATGAGTCATATATCTGCTGCAGACCCTGCTGTTCAGCACTGCTCATACATGTAAACAAAAAATGACAGAGTCTGTAGATAGCACTAAGGCAAGTAGCAGGAATGCTGAATCATTTGACATTCAGGGATTATTATTAAGGCCGTAAAGGCACTTGGACAAATTATGTAAAAGAGTTGCCAGCCCCTTTTAATTGTAACCGATGAAGTAAAATATCTATGGAGCCAGTACATGGAGGAGGGGTCCCCTGGAGCCTCGATGTAATGGAGTGTTCAATGCTGTGTGTATTTGTATGAATGAAGGTATCCCTTAGACATGGTGAGTGATGCAATTTTTCATATTACGATACTTATTGAGTGATGCAGGATTCTGGAATTTACACTGAGCACCACATGTATAGGCTGTTGCGCTGCCCTGGCACTTGTGGTGATAAGCTGTCTGCACTTTTACAGATGGATGGGTGTGGTGGCAAATTTCTGTGTCTTGTGGGTTGGGGACTTGTGTGTCCCCTAAAGGCTGTCTTTGACACAAAAATATAATAAGGAGAAAACGGTGGAAAAAATTTGTTCTAGTTGCTCATGGAAACCAGAGCTCAGCTTTCATTTTATTTTGTTTTCTCTTATATTTATTATTCATGGACTCTTTCCTTCTAAAATCAACTTTTTAATTATTCCAATGAGGCAGAAGGGCTATGGGCATTTTACAGAAGCCATCTGTTTTTGCAGTGTAACAGCTTGTGAAGCAGAAGCTCACAGTCTCTCCCCCCTGCACTTTCTGTAATCTAAGCCGTAATGTCAGCACACATTGGGAGGGGGAAGTGCTCCTTCTGAATGTAACAGCATGTGCAGCTGCAGCATGGAGGGGCTCTGATAACATGCCCATAGCCTATCAGACTAATTAACATTAAAGATGGTTTTAGAAGGAAGGAGGCCATGGATAACAAATCTAAAGCGCTTACCACAGTCATAGTGCCTGGATCTGAGTAAGTGTCCCTGGTTTATCCAACGGGATTATGATGGTAGATTTCCTTTAACAATTCCTCTTGAGAACAGAACACTTTAGAAAATAGGATCTCCTTTAATGTGCTGTGTTTCCTCCTTGGTGAATAGAAAGGCATGTTAGATTGGTTACATACATTCAGTAACTTGTGCAGTATTGTTTGTTCCTGTTTTTATATACTACCTAGCAACATGTATCAAAAGAAATTGCTCTTGGCTCTGTCACTTGCACATCTCATGACGGTAGTCAAACAATAAATAATCCATGCCGTTCAGCTAAGTTGGACCGATGCCAAGATGAGGCCTATGTATTTAAAGGGGTTATCAGAATCTTATTTAAAAAAACAAAAGGTGGCCAGGAGGGGGCTTCTTAAAAAACCTCCTGGTGCCCTCCAGGTGTGCCGTGCTCAGCTTCTGGCTGGCCATCCCTATTCACAGATTTTTGTACAGATGTTGTCATGTGCAGCCGGAAGCTGAATCCAGTGCTGCTTCCGCAGCCATGTTCGTTTACATGACACGCGGATAAGAGAGATAGCAGCGCGGGACACCGGGAGGTAAGTACATCTTTATTTTTTTAAACCTCTTCCCTCCCGACCACCAATCTCAGCCAACCCCTTTAGTCACTGCCCAGAAGCGGGATAATGGAAGGGTCGTTATTCTGTCTAATTCACTCATCACACTAACATTGGTGCATGTTTTCCACTGGCCATACACATTCAAGATCTGTCTGTCTAGTTCCTGGAAGACGCCTCTGGTAGCTTATCTCCAGGTAGAACAAAAGATATGATGAGCTCTTCCCCTGACATGAGCCGTCACAGGAGAGCAGGGTGGTCCTTTATATTCCTACACATGAAACAACATGCGTCTATGTCCCTCTCCTGAACCCAAGTGTTAAAGGCCTCTGAATTTTTCATATTAAAAAAAAAAAACAGGAAATACATTTTCATTGCACATGGTACAATACTAGGAATTCCCCCCCTGAAAATTCACCACCCAACTTATACTGGGTTATATAAAAAATAAAGTGAGTGCTCACTATTCTGTCGGCCCGGGCAACTCCCCTTCTATCTTCATGTGCGCGGCGGGACCTGGGACGGCCCGGGCCGTCGGAATGGTGAGCACTCAGTTTATTATTTTTTTTAAGGGCAAGTTATACGCTACAGGGGGCTGGCTATATTCTTCAAGGGGCTGGCAGGCTATATACTGGGTTTCCTACCCTCGGCTTATACTCGAGTCAATAGGTTTTCCCAGTTTTATATATATATTCTATCTATCTCTATCCCTTTAAAGAGAACCCGTCATTCAAAATAACCCCCCTAAACTAAATATATTTTCATAAACTGCCATTAGAGAGCATTGCCTCTATCCCTTCATTGTCCCTCTACATGTCTGTAAACCTAAGCAATGAGGTCCTAAAGCTGTATGCAAATGACCTGTGAAATGTCCAATGAAGCATTAGCATATTCAAGCTGTCCACTCTATTCATGAGTGGGAGGCACAGCCACACCCCCAGTGCTTGACTGACAGCCTGTATAATGATGTGAGGCTGTATAATGATGTGCTTCCTGGTGCTGGAGCCCCCTGCAGCCCGTGTGTGCATGTGTGTGTGTTTAGGAGAGATACAGCAGCTCCAGGCAGCCATGTTACAGCAGAACATGTCAGATTCATGTGTAGCTGATGTCTGTGTCTCTCACCTGTATATTAGGAGGATGCAGCATGTCAGCAGACACAGCACACACACTAGCCATGCTTTACTATACATTACACACAGACATGAGCAGGGGGGGGGGAGAGGGGAGGGGTAACAGGGGTGACATCACTGCCTCTGACCATGTGACCAGCCTCATTTATATGATAAAGAATAGATGATTTTACAATGAATAATGTATGAAATAACTAGATAAAGGCTGGGATGGGATCCTTGTGAGCTGCTCCAACAGGTAGAGGTGACAGGACTAGTGACACAGACCTGATGACAGGTGTCCTTTAAATTACTTCCCATAGAGAGATTATACTAACTCTGAGATTTGTTTTTTGTTCTAATTCATGTGTTTTTTTTATGTCATATATTTTTCAATATTTTCTGGCCTTGCCATTTTTTTGTACGTAGTAGTGCAAAATAACACAGGTACAGGGTTACCATATAAGGGAGATGAGAAATGTTTAAAATTTACTTTCCAATGGTGTCTATTTTTATCTCCTTGTTATCTCAAATAATGTGGAAGTTGTAGTTTATTCTACCATGCCTCCCCTATCTCAATGTGCATTTTTGTTTCTTCTCACTTGTAGGACATGATGGACAAGGCGGTAAGTCACAAATATTAGTTTTTATGACATTGCAGTTCAGTATTACAGTAAGTTATAGTATAAAGGTTGTCACGCAGCAATAAAGAATGGCGCAGAAATGTGAGCAGGAACATTACACTAGAAAGCATCTGCTCTCTGCACCTCTGTCATATATGAATGCATTGTGATTCCCATGTAGCGGGCACACTTGTGTCTGAATGTAAATGCAGCACCCTAGTTGTGGAATCACAGTACAGGCTATAATGTCTTACATGTAGATAGTGTGCCCTCTAGTGACTGACTGCTAGAATACTCAGAACCAGGAGCTATGTAATAAACATGTACAGCTGCATTATGAAATACTGGCTATAGATCGTGATGAGCTATCCTTATAATAGGACAGTATCAAATCATTGGGGAGGGTATGGAACATTTCAAGTCTCCCTCCTGCCCCAATAAAAGCCTCACTTTGTTTTGTGCAGTGGCTCGATTAAGTTACTGTAGTTCAATGTCTGTTACTTTGATATAACATTATTTGCTTTACTGGGTATGACTATTTTCAATCCTAAAATGAAGTGAGCTGCAGTCTGTCATACAGTGTAGACATGTACAGTTATAGAGTAAATCTGTCACTGCTCTTGACCTTTTGGTCTATGTGTTCCCTTTAAAATAAGAGTTCTGAGTCGCTATGTCTAGGTCTCTATTTATAATGTGCATTTTTGTTTTTGTTGCAGGACATGATAGGCCACATGGTAAGTGGCAGATATCCTCTTACAATGTGTTGGTGATTGTAGTTATGATATGAGCATGAAAGCCTGCAAAAGACAAAGCTTTGATCATAAAAGCAAAGCCCTTAGCATAGAGAAGCACTTAATGGCAACGCTAATAACGCTCCATCTTGCTTCATAGAGTCATCGTATAAAGCCATTTTATGGTCGGATTGCTACTCTGCCTGCTTGCTCTAAACAGGTTGCTTTTCATGCCATGTCTGCCTCCTGCTTTGCCAAAGTAGTTATTTGTAACTTGGCCGTAACCACTTTTCACTCATATCCATTGTTATTATTTTCACCTTTTAAAAAGTGGTTATACAAAGCATTGGAAGGTCTAACACTATTACATCATGGACATGGGTCCTCATCCAGCACAGAAGGGATGCTCCTGCTGCAACCACTTGTCTTGGGAAGTGATGAGACATTGAGGAGAGGGGGCATGGCAGAGCTCCTGGGACACACGGGGACAAAATAGGATGTAGGGAGGAATACATCCATTTTTTCTCCCTGGACAAAGCAATTATCCCATCCCCTTTAAACCCTTACCGACAAGTGACCTAATACTATGTCACATGGCGAGTGAGGGTACATGGAGAGGGCTCACGCATATTGCAGCAAAGGCTTACCAGTAACACCCACGGGATTACGTGTGTTTTTCCCTCTGATCATCACCTGCGAGGCTGCCGGCGGCTTCAAAAAGATGGCAGCACATGGGCGCATCTTGCCAAGGATCGTCGCTTCCATTGACGTCATCGGGGAGCGGCAATCCGTCATGACAGCCTCTGGTCTTCTGAAGACCCGAGGCTACTTCGTGTTAACCCATTCATTACAATTTGCTATCAGCACATTGTAATGAATGAGGAGGAAAATCCTCATCTACTGCCATACTGTAGTATGACCGTATATGATAGAATCGTACAAACAACCTAGGGTTAAAATACCCTAGGGAGTCAGAAAAATTGTTAAAAATAAAAATTATAATAAAAAAACATAACTCAAATCGCCCCCTTTCCCTAGAACTGATTCCCTAGAACCCATATATACTCAATTATAAGCCTAGTTTTTCAGCACAAAAAAAAAATGTGCTGAAAACCCAAACTCTGCTTATACCCGAGTAAAAAAAAATATCAAAACTCGCCTTTCTGGCTTCCCCCCGCTGCTGGCTACATACTGGGGCAGGGGGCTGGCTATATACTGGTGGATATGATTTGGTAGGCTATATACTATGGGGCAGGGTCCGGCAGGCTATGTGTTGGGGAAGCTGTGGTCAATGCATTTCGCACCCTCAGCTTATACTCGAGTCAATAGGTTTTCCCAGGTTTTTGTGGTAAAATTAGGGGCCTCGGCTTAAACGCATTAGGTATCAACAAAAATGGCAGATCTATAAAAACATAACGGTTTTTCACTGCGTTTAACTCCGTAACGGAAAATAGCGCCCAAAGTCTTTTTTTGCCATTAAAAAAAAAAATTTAAAATTCTATATAAAGTGATCAAAAGGTTGTACAGTCCTAAACATGATAACATTGTAAACGTCATCAAAAGCTGCAAAAAACGACACCTCCCAGTGCCAGAAGATGGCAAAATCAAAAAAATTATTTTTGTACAGGTGGTTTTCATTTTTGTAATTGTATGAAAACATTATAAAACCTATACAAATTTGGAATCCCCTCAATGGTACTGACCCAAAGAATAGAGTAGACATGTCATTTGGGGTGCACAGTGAAATCCATAAAATCCAAGCCCACAAGAATACGGCACAAATTCCTTTTTCTTTTAACCAATTTCACTGCATTTGGAATTTTTTTTTTCCCCGCTTCCCAGTACACGGCATGGAATATTAAATACCGTCACTATGAAGTGCAATTTGTTACGCAGAAAATAAGCCATCACACATGGAAAAGTAAAGTTATAGATCTTTGAAGGTGGGGAGTGAAAAATGAAAACTCAAAAACTAAAAAGGGCTGCGGCGGGAAGGGGTTAAAGTATGATACAATAGATATCCACCTGTCATTAGGAAATGTCATCCATTGTTCTGACAATAGGCAACCCGCCAATACATAAAGCAAAGCAAAAGCACGGCTCTGTCCCATGTTTGTTGGCAGGGCCAGGTATAGTATTAGCAGCTCAGCCCCTATTATGATGATTATGTTATGGCGTATGATGAAATCAACGCCCCTACCCTTCATCCCGCCCCGCACCAGTCCATACTGCCAGCGGCCACACCCCTCTTGTCGTAGCTCCTTGACCCCTTGGCATGCAGCTTGTGTAAAGGGGGATAATCACAATGCCTGCCGGTTTGCAAGGCATTGTGATTATTTTAGGGCTTCTATACCAGTTTTCTGCCATAGAAGCCTTGATAAATGTCCCCCATTTGTTTATGCAGTTGGTAGAAGAGGGAAGCCAGAAGGCATTGAGCCAGTTTCATGTGTTTTTGAGTTTACAGTAATTCTTCATAAAGGATTTTCCCATCATCCAAAAGTTATGCATAAATGTCTGAGGTAGGTCTTGCATAGAAGTGAGCAGATGTGGCCACCTCTCCATTCACCACTACTATGAGTTCTCAGAGCTGGATCCTGCATCTAGAACACATTAATGCGCTATCCTGAGGATATGACAGTATTGTTTGAGGGAAAATTCACTCAAACATATCTTTTGTTTTCTAATCATGCTTCTATTTTACCTGCAACTTTTGCTAGGTCGTGCATTGCAGCCATCAGCTGGTATGTCTACGTGGCTTAAGTTATCGGTGTTTATTCTGTAAACCCTATTTTTTAAACTTCAAGCATTTTCTTTCACCTCTTGAGACCCTTTCAAGTGATATTTATGGAGTTGCTTTAAAGCAATACCTTAACAAAATATCACAATCCCTCCTATTACAAGCACCCTTCCCATAGTACAGCAGCCTGTATTCTGAATATAGTCTCACAGAAAGGCTCACTTGCCCTGCTGTGTTTGGGTGTTTGTAGAGGGAGTGATTTCCATGGTGTACTTGGAGTGAGACTATTCTTTACTCTGTCTTTTCAGGTGGTGCCAGGATAGTTCTTTTAGTTGTGGACTTTCTCTAAAAATCTATGTCGGAGAAGAGTTCTCAGATAAAACTTTATCAATCAGTAACCCAGTATCAGTAACTTACGATGTTAAACAATCAGCATTGCCTTTTAAAGGAACACTAACCATAGGAAAGTATGGTAATTCTGGAGTCCAACAATATTTGCTTACCTTGATCAGTCTGCAGTATTGTCTTCATAACCCCCAAACAATTAGATTGGTAAAGGGCAAAATGAGTTCTCATGCTTGTCTTTGGCTTGAGATTGCCTTAAAGGAAACCTACCATTTCAAATGGTAGGTGTAAGCTGTAAACAACGAGCACCAGCTCAGGGTGCTCGCGGTTTTAACACTTTTCAAACTTTATAGCAGAAGCTGCTTCGGCGCTGAAGCAGTTTCTGCTATAAAGTTTAAAAAGTGTTAAAACCGCGATACCACGGTTTTAACACTAACGAAATTAAGCACCGGCACCAGCTCACCCTGAGCTGGTGCTCGGTGTTTACAGCTTACACCTACCATTTGAAATGGTAGGTTTCCTTTAAGCGCTCATGTTTAGCCATAGGGTTGGACTTATCCGGGTATAAAACTTTACTTATGCCCGGGCTGGGGTGGGCTATTTAAAAATAATAAACATGTACTTACCTTGTCCGGCGCTGCTGATGTCCCGCGCCGTGGTCTGTCTCATCTGTGCACCGCTTTGTTTACAGGGATGCACAGGGAGCTTCCTGCCGGCCGGAAGCTCCCATCTGACACCATCTCCCAGTGCTTACAACGCTGAGAGATATGGAGGGATGGGAGGAGCCGGTCACATCGCTGGCTGGAAGCTCCCTGTGCGCGGCTTTTGTGCCCCTGTAAACAAACACGGGCACGGATCCAATGGACCGCGGCGTGGGACATCGGCAGCGCCGAAGGAGGTAAGTACATGTTTATTATTTTTAAATAGCCCGGCCATAATGTAAATTTTTATAACCGGATAACCCCTTTAATCTGTTTCTGCTACTGCAGAATTGGAACACTGAGTCTCCTGCTACAGCCCGTTGTCTCACAGCCAAACACCTTGCAGTCAGAAGGAGTGGGGGGGAAAGAAGATTTCTGTGTATATATTTTAGTTTTAAAAGTAGTATGAGACAAAATAGAATTGGCCAATAAGAGGTGTAAAGCCAGGTAGATTATGTGTTTTTTTTCTGTGTTCAGTGTTCCTTTAAATGAGCCAATTGCCTGTATTTCTACTTCCCCTCCTAAGATACTAAGCATGCTTCTTTGAAATCTACTTTGCTTCTTGCTTGAAAAGTGGCATTGTGACTTGCAAGTCTTTGCATTTACTGAACAGGAGTTAATTTCCAATATTTATATTATATCCTAGGTGGTGAAGGACAGGGTCAAGAAGGAGGTATTGCCTATTTCATTTGTTTGATATTTGTGTGTAATTAACATTGTAAATCTCCCATCTCCAACCCTTTCAGAGGGGTACTGTGCTCAAAATTGTGCTGGCCATACACAACGTACCTTTCAGTCAACTGGTGTACATCCTATTCTCAGCTGGACATTGACATTTAATTTGCTTTTGAGGAGCCCGGCCTTCTGAAGTCAGCATTCATTACCACTGGACGGTTGTGGGACATTGAGTAATTCTCTTCATATGCAGAAAGTATTTGTTTATTTGTGCAAGCCCTCCAGCAGAGGTGGTAGTATCCAATGACAACTATCTTGTATCAAACGACAACATGGCTACATTTCTAGAAAATTATATTCTCAGTTTATATAATTTGCCAAATACAAAACATTACTTCAATTGGATGTTATTAAAAAAAAAAATAAGTGTGAATGTCCAGATGAGAATACCCCTTTAATACACACACTTAACTCATCCAAGGGTGCTAGTGCTCAAAAAAGTAGAGGCTTAATCCTCGGTGATGTTGACATTTTTTTCCTCCAACATCTGCTGTTGCGGAATAGTCGGGACATCTACACTGACTATAGATGCTTGGCTGCTGGTATTTTGTAACCAGTACATAAATAAGCATAAAACCAACAGAGACCAGATAAACAACCTATAAGGTTGTGCATATATTAATGTGCATTATCATTAATAACCAAGTCCAAATACTGTGTATGTTGCAGAGAAGCAGGGCATGCTGGCTGGTATCGTCAGTGCGGTGGCAGTGGCAGTAGTCGGAGCAGTATCAAGTTTCATAGCTTACCAGAAGAAAAAGCTGTGCTTCAAAGGGGCCACAGGTAAACTACCAAGTATCTGTTGTGTTATCATTTTAAGGCAGGTTCATGTTTTATATGCCATCTCCAGAAGGAATTGTATCTTTTTCATGACTGACTTTAAAATTAAGTCATTTTGAGATAGAACTTAGAATATATATTTGCTCAGTTCTGACAATGATATATATTTTTTTACTGTAAAGCTGATTATACACATTAATAGTTAATTGTTACAAAAGTGCTACTTCACACTGTAACATCCTGTGAATCTACAGCACAGAGGGAATATGGTAACACCATCCAGGGCCCTTGGCCTCATTAGCATAAGTATACAGTTGATTTTAGAAGACTAACAAATATAAGGTTATTGTCATGGTCCTTGGATCTATGAGTGCCCCAGGTCCAGCTTGATTTTGATGGTAATTTTTTTTTTTTTCATAAATCTGTATAATATTCAGTATGTTGCAAATGTTTGCCTAAAAAAAGGTTTCATTTAAAAAAAAAAAAAAAATGGGATGAATGGTGAACTTGAAAAAAATGTGTTCTGGATGGAATTAAAGCAGAATCTCACAACACAAAGAATAATTGTTGTCATGTTTGCATTTTTATAGCTGAAACCCTTCTGTACATTCAGCTTTTGTAGTACTAAAAGGTGACCAATTGTCTATCGTTTCAGATGATCCAGAAAACGTGAACATGGAAAGTCATAAAGGAGACCAGTCAGAACCTCAAGGTAGGTATTGCTGTCTATCTAGAATTATGGAGAAGCTTGCAAGGGTGGGTTCAGATATATCATTGTATCCAGGCAAACACTAGTGATTTTTCTGCTGTGCGTGCACTTGCAGGCATCCATTGACCGATACAGCCATAGCACGCAGCATGCTGAGATATTCCTGCGATAGTGATGTCCAAAGTGATGGGCCATTATTGATGAGATGAATAGGCCAGCTCATATAGCCATCAGGCTGTCATAGGGAACTTCTATACTATGTGTACATTTATTCTCCAAGTATCTATACGGCACATTTTTCATGTTGTTTTGACCGTTAGTAGCTGAAATGTGCTGTTCTGGTCTACGGCAGCATAGAAAGCGACAGATCCCCTTTAGCTGTTTGTCTTTGCCTGTAGAATAGTTATTGTATTTACTCAGCTGACGCTCCTTCTTACGTCTTACTGATGAATATAAATGCCTCCTCTGTTTTCTCATCTGGAAACGTGTGTCATGTGCACCTGTGAGGATGGGCGAGTGCTTACCCAAAGATCCTTAATAACTCTTTACTGACAAATTATACAAGAATCTTTAAAAGCATCATGACATAGTTACTAATTTGGGCTGTCGTTATGGCATTTATGCTGTGAAGCCGGGGTGTACAGCGCCTATATCATTGAGGTAGTCCACAGGCACAGGGGACCCATTTCTAGGTAAGTATAAAGGTGTGTTCCCACTTGTCAGTGGGTTTTTGCTGGTATTTTGGCTTAGCTGTATAGAAATGAAGGGAGCTTAGTTGCAGTAGCACACACTACTCATGGTCAGGGGAGGAGATGTTTTTGGAAGAAAGCAGCCATGTTTTTCAAACCGTGGTACTTACCCTGGTAAATTATTAAATTATTTCATGCCCAGCTAGGGTTTTGTGTTTGGTACATATCAGCTTGGCCTGTGTGAGCACACATTTGGTTATATTGTAATAATAATTCTTCTGCTTCTCCTCTTGCAGTTCAGAGTACTCTGCTTGCCAAATAGTGGCTGGAATTGGATTACTGACGTTTCTCAAAGCTGCCCACCAAAATGCATTCCCTTGGGAAAACACCTTCAGTTATCCAGGATTATTACAGAATTATCCATGAATTTGGGAAGCATAAGTGGACAGCTGGAAGCAACACCACCTAAAAATAATTTCGGACATTATAAACTTTCTTGGTCATAATTTGCCTGTTACATGTTTTGGCTTATTTTCCTTTTTTTTTTTGTTTTGTGGAATTGTCTAAGGTAACGTTACACAATAAGGTTAAGTCTGTGCTTTTGTTTTTGTTTTGTTTGGTTTGTTAGAAAACATGATAGTTTGTTGTACTTTATACTGTATAACATACAGACGTGCTGCAGTGTATTTTGCCATTGATACAGTCATGAAGAAATCCCAGAAGTTACATTACGATTGGCAAAGTATAAATGTGGTGTTGCTGGCGCTGCAGGTTGTATAAACCATTTCCTATGTACCGACTGTTACGAGTTTATAAGCAATTGTCTTGTATACATTTTAAGTGCCTTCTCCACTATCACCTTTTTATGCCAATGGAGATGCATACAGGTTCCTGTTTGAGGAACTGGTCTTTTACCTTCAGGATTGTAAGTTGAATGAGAGGAATGTAGAAAAAAAGCATGTATCACTACTTAGACAATCTTCATATGCCATAACTGGCAGTAGGATCATGGGTAAGGGGGGGGGGGTTGTAGCATGTCTAAGCAGTTGGGACTCCTTTGCTACATCTCAGGTTTCTATATGTGTCAGTTTAGAGAGGATCACATGTTTATATTAATTTAGGAATAAATGGCATGGACTGGACATATGTCGCCAATTCACAGGCCCGATAACTCAATAGTGGTGGTTTTTACTAGTGTTGACTTAACATTGTACCACAGTTGGAAAATGCATTGTGAATCACATCACGGTGAGTTGATTTTCACTAGAAGTTATCATAGGTACAATACTCTCCAGAATGGCAAGTCACAAAACTTGGCACATTGATAGTTTTTTTTTTTTTCTCTCTCCCTTATGCCACCTCCACACTAAGTGGTTATGAAGGTGGACAGACTGGGCCGTGCCATGCTGCGGAGTGGGTCGGTCAAGGATGACCACACCTGGATATTGCCAGTTTCGGGCCTATAATTAGTTTGGGTGCCCCGCTATTTGCCAGATATACGAAGGGTCCGTGGCAGACATTTTGTCCTTTAAAGAAAACATTGTAACATGCTTTTAGTTTTTTTTTTTAACAATGGTTTTAATACATTTTATTCTCAATATTTGTTTCTGACCACTGGTGGCATCAAGAAGTCCTATCCATGATGTTCCACCCTGCGGACAATTACTGGCAGATCCCAAGCACATAATAGGACAATATCTGTCCACTTACTGCTGAAGGGGAGAGAGGATGAACATCTCGGGTATTACCAGATTCCTTGCTGGCCATGTTTGAAAGCGTTCACAACACACATCAGTAACAGACTGCAGAGATGAGATTTTCTGCCGCCTTCAGAAAGGTCAATACTAGGCCGGCCATATCCATTAGATAAAGGTCATTGAAATGCAGCAGGTCTGCTCCTTTTAATCCAGGGAGCTTTGCTGCATCATATTGTTGAGAAGATGGTGATGTTTTACTGCATTTTTTTTCCAGACATGGTATACAAATCCTAATTGGTAGGGGATATCTTTTTAATTGTTATTATAGATAATATAAAATAGAGAATGATTGGGTTTACAGCATATGCAATGAATTTAGTGTTCTTAATAGCTGTCTGTATAAAATGGTAACCTTTCTGTGACCTATCAACTCAATGGCTAAGGTTATAATGGTTTACACAGTACGAAAGACCTTGTATGAAGAAAATACATGCATATACATGCATCACCTCTTTGTGTGGCCTGTATTCATGTTCCTTTAAAGCTTGCCATTTGCCTGTTACTATGTGCTCTAAATAAATGTGTTTTTTTTATGTCTTTGTGTACGTTATTATTAAATCATGTACGGTAACTAGTTCATACAGAAGATTAAAGCCTTGTCTTGTTTCGCTTTCCTTCAACTAATCTGATTCTTTGGTTAAACAAACTGACAGCTATGGTATCTTCCACTATTCTTCCTTTGAGGTGTGAAAGGACTTCTAACAGGCTCTGAACCTCTACAGCCTCATGTATCACATACCTATGACAACAGGTATGCTGTCTGCACCCTGTGATATGGAAAAGTACATATACACTAGGCCTAAGGGCTCATTCACACGACCCTGTGCTCACCCTATCCAGATCCCAGGTGGGTGTGAAGGCTTAATTGGCCAGTGCGGTGGATTCCTGCTCGTATCTGCACACTTCGTATAACCTATGCTTGGTGTCGCCTGGCCTCATAGCTACGTAGATATGGCCAGGGCACCATGAAAAGCTGGAACACGTATAACAAGTGTATAACAAATGTTCCCCATACTGTCTGAAGAAAGAGCGGAAAACAGGCCAAGAAAAGTCATAGGCAAAATTCGAAAATACATGTGCCTCGTTGTGTAATGAACATTATGGTATTGGTGGCTTAGTGGTTAGCATTACAGCCTTGCAGCGCTGGGGACCATTGTTCAAGTCCCAGGGACAATCTCTGCAAAGAGTTTGTATGTTCTCTCCGTGTTTCCTCCCACACTCCAAAATGTACTGGTGGGTATAGATTGTAAGCCCCATTGGGGACAGGGACCGATATGGCAAGCTCTGTGCAGCGCTGCATAATCTGTGTGCTATATAAATTAAGGAGTTGTTATTATTGTCACCTTCTTCCATTGTCACAATTTCTAGAAGATGGGAGATGCAAAGTTGCTATAGACTGTACATCCAAGTTCATAAATTTCTTCCAAAATGAAATTTATTAATGTTCGGTCTCTTTTGAGAATCCAGTCAAGGAGGCTGGGGAGCTCAACCATGCGTTCAAGAGCTGCCCAGTTTTCACCAGGTTGTTTTAAACTCCTAACTCTGCCCCCTTTCTGGACGTCACTGTTCTCCTCTGTATGATCCTTGGGCCTGTGCGCATACCCTTCTAGCGCTGGCCGGCTACATAGACCTGATGCGCATGCTGAATTTTCAGTGCACATTGATAGAGCTGAAGTTGGCGCATGCACGTTATATCTGTAAAGCTGATCAGTGCTAGCTGGGTACATGCAGGACCAGTACGAAACTCACATGCACACTGACTTACTACACTAACTATAGTACTATATCCAGCGCTAGACCCCTGTCACTCTGTGAATACACATGGTAACATTTTGTTCTGATTATATATATATATATATAATTTTCACATTTGCCGGTTATACTTATACAACATCAGCAATTAGGCACTTATGTGAATCCACCCTAAAAGTGGTTAAAAGTAAGTGTTTTTTTTTTTTTTTTTCACATCGGTTTTTATACGTCCCCCATACGTTCGTGTGAATGTAGCCAAAGATTAAATAGTTTCAGTGAAAAATCACTGAAGTAAAAAACACCAATGTGAGTCTAGACTTAGGGCTCTTTCACATTGGCGCTGGTTTTCAAGTCCATGGTTCAGTGATTTCCACGGATGCCTCATAAAGCCATTGATCGTGGTGTCACATTGGCTTGTATTTTCACTGACCTGTTGTCTGTGGAAAAAATTATGAAACCTGTCCTATTTTTTTTTTTTCACTGATGCGGATCACAGAAGTCAATGAGTCTGCATAAAAAAACTGATAAAGAGTCAATTTTTTATTTCACTGGTGAGGCTAAAAAACCAAGTAGGATGTTTTCAAAGCAATGTTAAACCTTCAGTTTATTTTGTGGAAACTGAGTCAAAACTGATTCATCACTGAGACCAAATGGAAGAAAAAAAAACTGAGACTCAACTGAAATAAAACGGACGCACACTCTAATTGTAACTACCATGTAGAGGTGAAGAGGATTATTTTCTCCAGTTCGCACATATTGTACGGCTCTTAATTGCATTGTAAAATGTGGCATTTATGCTTTTCTCAGCCAGAAAGGTTCTCGACCCCCTGCTTTAAATGCTGCCATACAGGCTTGATCTCTATTTTGTCTGAAGAACTAGACAAAGTAGTCTGAGAATTAGAAAATTCTTTTAATGTCCCAATAGAAAAATGGGAGAAGTTTTCACCTAAGGTATCGGAACTGAAATCAATAATAGAGGAGTGTAATAGGCAATTTATTTGCTTCACTAATTGGAACTATTTCATTGTCTGTTCAATTTATCAAAAGCTATAAAAACACGTTGCCCTACATTTCTTATACGTATCCCAGGAGACACGTAATATAATAAATGCAGGAGTGTGTGGCCAGGATTTCCATCCAATGCAGAGGTCATCCGAGGATTTCGGTTACATTGCTGTCTTCCTTATCACACCAACATAAAGGGAAGGTCCCACAGCACGGCTGTAACCAGGGCTTCCACAGGTTATTGAGGAACGATAACTGCAGAGGCACCATGCTGATTGTTTCCTGATGTTCTGCCACTGCCCTCTTTATTCTGTTTAGTACAGCTTTGTACTGAGGGTCTACATGAGGGTCGAGAGGGTTGGATTCTGAAGGATCGGCTGATAACTCAAATAATAATGGAGGATCATGGTGAGTAACATGATCTCCTTCACAAGCACAGATAACAATATCGTAACATCCCACTGCGCCTTCTGGGGAAAAGTTTGGCGTCACAAAGTGAGCTTTCCATATAGCACCACCTATAGAAATAATAAAAAAATTAAATTCTGCATTTTCATGTAACATTTGAAGATATGTGGCAAATCAAGTAAAGTAGACAAAACAGAGATTTGAAAGTGACTTAAATGCAAAGCAAATATTTTCTCTATATAGAATTTGAAAACCCATTTTATTGTACTATACAGTATTTTCACCCAACATCTGAACATGGCCTTAAGTCATCAGTTACTGGGATAGACATTTTAGATTTGCGGTAGGGGTTTAGAAACCTTTCTTGTTTGTTTGACAACATTAACATATTGAACCAAGAATTATTATTTTCAGAGACGAGGTGACACGTCAAAAACATACACTATAAGTGTCATATAAGTACAAGTTCCACCTACAGCTTACATACCATGTATACTTGAATATAAGCCAGTTTTTCAGCGCAAAATTTGTGCTCAAAAACCCCAACTCGGCTTATACTTGAGTCAACTAAAAAAAATAAAGTCAAAACTCACCTTTCTGACATCACCCGTAGGTCCTCTTCTGTCTCTGATGCTCCAGTGCCACCTCGAGTCCTTAGGGTCCTCTTCGGGTTCTTCCGCTCCTCTTCATCTATAAAAAGACCCAAGATGGCGTCCATACAACACCTGTGTCGGTGCATTGAAGCCATTGGACGCGATGAATGCCAGAAGTGGCACATTGACTTTGGTGACACACGGATTAGTAACTTTTGGAATCATTATGTTTCCGGTTGTGTGTTGCAAAAGACATTTGTATCACAGGTGTCCCACAACGTCCCAACTAGAGATGAGTGAGCACTAAAATGCTCAAGTGCTCATTATTCGAGACAAACTTTTCCCGATGCTCGAGTGCTCGTCTCGAATAACGAACACCATTGAAGTCAATGTTTCCATACATCTGCAATGTGTTCTTCAGACATAATGTTCTTCATATACTATTGTGAAGAACACCGTTCGGCGCGCGTGTCTTCCGGTAAGTTAGCAGATGTTCGGAACATCTGCAATGTGTTCTTCACTGTGTTCTTTCTGTGCTGTTGGTCCTGCTCCAGCCTCCACCTCAGCCTCCACCTCAGCCCCCGCTCCGCTCCTCCATGCCCGCTCCAGCCCCCACTCCGCTCCTCCATGCCCGCACCGTGATGCCTGCTCTGATCCTCCATGCCCGCTCCAGCCCCGCTCGGCTCCTCCATGTCCGCCCCAGCCCCCGCTCCGCTCCGTGATGCCCGCTCTGATCCTCCATGCCTGCTCCAGCCTCCGCTCCATTCCTCTATGCCCGCTCCGTGATGCCCGCTCCACTCCTCCATGCCCACTCCGTGATGCCCGCTCTGATCCACCATGCTCGCTCCAGCCCCGCTCGGCTCCTCCATGTCCGCTCCGTGATGCCCACTCCGATCCTCCATGCCTGCTCCAGCCTCTGCTCCACTCCTCCATGCCCGCTCCGTGATGCACTCTCCAATCCTCCATGCCCGCTCCAGCCCCACTCCACTCCTCCATGCCCGCTCCGTGATGCCCGCTCTGATCCTATATTCCTGCTCCAGCCCCCCTCTGCTCCTCCTTGCCCGCTCCATCCCCCGCTCCGCTCCTCCATACGCGCTCCGTGATGCCCGCTCCACTCCTCCATGCCCGCTCCAGCCCCGCTCCAGCCCCTGCTCTGCTCCACTTCAGCCTCCGCTCCTGCATGCCTGATCCAGCGCCTGCGCTCGTGTCTTCGGCTAAGTGAGCTGATGTTCGGAACATCTGCAATCTGTTCTTCACTGTGTTCTTCACTTAAATGATCCTGTGTTCACTGTTTTCTTTCTATTCTTCACTGTTCTTCACTGTCTTTTCTTAATTAAATGCTCAATCTAGAGCAGGGGAAATACTCGTCCGAGCAACGAGCCGTTCCAAGTATGCTCGCTCATCTCAAGTCCCAACATCATAGACTCTATGCAGTCTCTATTAAAGATAATAACTGTGCCGCGGAGACAAACAAGTATTAGTAAAAAACCACCAACGATCACCCAACAGAGAAAACCTGTAACTGTACCCATATTTATGAGAGAGCCATTGACTATCTACATGTTCATTTGTGTTGGTTAAATACTCATGAGTATAGTAAATATAAAACTACTTACTCTCTTTTTGATGCCAGCGGACAGCATGTAGATGAGTCCCACAATAATGGAAGAGAAATTCATGTTCTGAGTGAGGTGATTTTTTGGTGAGTAGAGGCATCAGGTTCCTTCCATCAATTATTCTATTGTTACAGAAAACATGTAAATGTAAGTATTTACTGGTTTTGCTTTGATTTTTATGTTTGTTTGTATTCTGGTTGCATCTTGGTCTGCAGTCAGCACTAGGCTTCTCAAATCACATGGTGCTATCATGTAACTTGTAGCTAGGCAGAAAACTGATCTCAGACACTACAGACCTCACTTTGATACAGGGATTTAATACAAAGTAAAGTAAGTTTTGCCATTTTTCTATGATATGTTATCACTAAATGATTTTAGGAGGTCTAACTGTTGACCCCTTAATATTTTTTTTCATATCACAAAGGCTTTTTGACAGCTTATTGACATTGAGAGGGGTAACAATCTAATGAAAAAACCCATAAATGACCCTTTAACACAAACCTGTCTTTAGGCAATTCCCCGCCACCCAAATTGACCACGGTTGGATAAATATCCATTAGACTTGTGGGTTCATCGATTTGTGCATTAGAAGGGATAATGCCTGGCCACCGGAATATCCCTGGCACTCGGATACCGCCTTCCCAGCCAGCCATACCTTTTCCACCTGGGAATTTTTGATACAATTTTAAATGTGTTACTGTACTTTCAATTACTACATGAATTTATGTAGAATTTATGCAATGTTTTGAGTGATAAAGAAATTAAATGAAAAATATGATAAAAGGAAAGCGTATGGATTACTTATGTGATCAATAATGTAATCCACTTTTACCCTGATGCAGAATCTGGCCTTGTATTTCGTTTTTTTCTGCTCCAATGAACGGCCATCTCATTAGAAAATATTTTTTAGGAAAAGGAAACCATAAAAAACGAATACAATTCCATATCTTGCATTAGGGTACAAAGTGGATTCTGTACATTACACTATTTTATAAGCTATAAATCAGACTGCAGATTTCCTTTAATTAATTTGTCCACAGAAAGATTTAACCGTAAAAAACTGTAAACCTATGAAAAAAAAGGTAACCTATGAACATCTGTAATTAATTAACTGCTTGCTTTATATCAACCTCACCTCTATAAATGCCATTCCATCCTCCAATTTGGAATGTACCATCTTTAACCTCTAAATGTCCTCCATGATCAGAGGCAAAATAGATCATTGTGTTGTTCTTTAATCCTGCATTATCTATAGCATTGACTACTGAACCTGAAAAATAATAATTATTTTTAAAAAATTATGAGCCACTAAATGATGAAAGTGGTCATACTGCAAGGAAACAAAATTTCATACCAATACACAACACTAGCACAATCTAGAGCTATGAATGACACATACATCTACAACATACATTTTTGTTCATCTGCTACCTGGAGAACTAGAAGGTTTTAAAAATATAAAATTAAGATTACTTAAGACATACATACATAGAAGTATATTATGTAATACCCTCTGTGTTCAAATTCTATACAGGCACAAAGAGTAGGGTTTGTTCTTTCGATTGCTTATTATTCCTTGACGCAATTCTGAAATTCTTTTTCCCACCTTACGCCACATGGTGTGGAGGGGTATGAAGGTGAAATGGGCTGGCGCAGGGTGTTAGGAGGTAATAGTAGTTGGTTGGAATACATAACAGCATTATTAATATACAAATATATAGCATCTTTGACTTACCAACCATGAAATCCATTTCTTCAACGTAATCCCCATAGAGGCCATGTTTGCTTTTTCCAGTAAATGCTTTTGTGGTGACCAGTGGTGTGTGAACATGAAGAAATGAAACGATGAGCAGAAAAGGAGAGTTCTTATTTCTTAAAATGAAAAAACAAATAAATTTTTTTTTAAATTTTATAGAAGAAAGGCTAAAACATTTTAACTTTATATGATAGAGAATTGAGTATATTGACAACCATAAAAAACATAAGATGATACACTTAAAAGAG
Source organism: Engystomops pustulosus (assembly GCF_040894005.1). Taxonomy (NCBI): domain Eukaryota; kingdom Metazoa; phylum Chordata; class Amphibia; order Anura; family Leptodactylidae; genus Engystomops; species Engystomops pustulosus. The sequence goes on along the minus strand of NC_092412.1, from coordinate 205,391,438 downwards.
TAACAACAATAAAATTACCATATATGCACTACCCTCTAAGCTGTAGTATTAACCCTAATGCTACAGTTCTGATGGTGCTGCATATACGGTAATTGTTTTACTCTCCTCTAGCTGTATCTTCTTATGTTTTTTATGGGTGTTAATATACTCAATTCTCTATCATTGAAGTTATACAAATGATGATTTAAAATAAACCTTCATGTTTTACAACTAGTAGAAATGAGTGCTCAGCATTTCATAATTTAGTATTTTAACCTTTCATAGTCTGCTTGACACATGGACAAACACTTGTAGCACCACTTCTACATTTTGGGGACGACTTAAATGTTTTACCCAGATTGATAGGTTATAGTACAGCAACTACTATTTTGATAGAAATGAACTAGACGGGAACCGCAGCTGTAAGGTCGTCATGCATCAAAACACGTACAAATCAGCAAGAAGAAAAAAAGGGTGATGCAACAAATGATCAAAAAGTGTAACAAAGAACATATCTTTATTAAATTGCTCTACAACACACATAATAAAACCATTTAAAAGATGTAAAAAACATATTATATCTACACTGGGTTATGGAAAGTACAAAGCAGAAACCCAGTTGACTCCCCTACATCCTGCCATAACAACAATGTAACAACATCTGCCTCAATATGTAATATGCCAACCACAATGAAGGAAATTAGAATAACCAAAAGCCCCCCCTTCCTGGGCATGCAAGTGGAAGATATCAAAAGATGCAAAGAAGAGAGCCACAATGGAAGGGGCAGGTAACCACATCTCAAGTGTGTTTGAAAGCAGGTTAGGGGGAGGCGCACCCCGCGTGTTTCGTCACTATTACTTAACTACTATTTTGAAATTTATAAATAAGATTCACTTATGTTGATAGTGATAATATTTATGTTTAGCTTTACAGTCTTCTATACTTTTTTTAATTAACAAGGGGAAAATTATAATTTTTAAAAAATATTCCTACTTTTTCTTATTTTTTTAAAACATGTGACTAAATGGACTTTTTTTTACTGTGAAACACCAAAGGTTATAAGTGAATGGTTAATGATGAGTCTCTAAGTCAAAGGTGAGAAGCCACCTTTGGCTTCTGAACAAAATATTGTTCAGAAGGAAGCATGGCTCATAGGTTTAAATAATGTTTCTCCTACTACACAGCTAGGGGGTCACACCAGCATGATGTATAAGCAGCAATAAGCCAACCCGACGTTACGTTCAAATTCGGCCACGCAACCTGGACGTATTGCTAGATTGAAGGCCAAATCCTGCAATATGTCCAGCCAGAACAGGCAAACTTGAATGTATTTGTCTCTATGTATAAGGTGAGGTAAGGGTTATAGCACAGTTGAGGAGACACATTTTACTATAAAGACAGGCATGAGAACAGAGCATAAGGAACTTATGTGCCTCCCTTAGCATGAGAAATGCAGTTCTTTCCAGTTACAATGCCCACTGCCAGGGAAATTTTAGAATGAAAAAGACTGCACTCCAATAGAGTACAAATAACACTGTATACAAGTATGGTCCACTGGTAATCAGTTACCTGTGATAGGCTACCTGTGACAATGACCTGTATATGTGGCGGCAGGTTGTGCTCTGGCCACCTGCTTGGGATCTGATGAAGAGGGATGTCCTCCCTCAAAATGCATTATCTTTCTCCTATCACTAGAGATGGCCGAATTTGTTAAAATTTGGTTCATCACAATTCGCTGAGTTTTCCGAAAAAATTCAATTTGACCCAAATCGAATCATGACGAATCACGTTAAAAAACAGTTATTTCCTGACTGCAGAGAGCCTGTGGGGTGTTGTAGAACCTTGTGCTCTGCTTAAATATGCATAGGGAGCGTGGTTTGGTCTTCAAACAATGCTGTGTTTTAGTATGAAACGCACATAACAGCCACCACTCTTCACTTCCATGTGCACTTACAGAGGCCAACTTCACCAAATAAGCAAAGCGGGAACGCAGCCTGACAAGATAACGTCTGTGCCAGCTCGAAAGGACTGAGCTGAGGGCCAAGATCCCACTATAACATCAAAGAGTGCACTCTTTTTACACTGACATCAGATGATTCCATAGATTACTACAGAACTTGTTCTGTTAAACGCAGATATATGTAGAAACCCCCCAAAAGAGTGTAGAGAGTGTCAGCAGTAATTTTGCACTGATGTCACTGATCATTTTGCCCTTCTTTTCATCAACATGGAAAGCCACAGAGTGTTGAGGTGGCGGCAGCAGCAACAGGAGGCTGCAAAGTGGCACAATGATAAGAGTGTGTGGAGGTGTCAGCGGCAGCAGAAGCAGCAGCAGGAGCCCACAGGTGGCAGCAACATTGTGGCAGCAACATGGAAAGCCACAGAGTGGCACAATGATATAGTGTGAAGGTGGCATCAACAGGAGCCCACAGGTGGCAGCAACATGGAAAGCCACAGAGTGGTCCAATGACAGAGTGTGGAGGTGGTGGCAGCAGCATCAGCAGCAGCAACAGGAGGCCACAAAGTGGCACAATGATAAGAGTGTGGAGGTGGCGGCAGCAGAAGCAGCAGCAGGAGCCCACAGGTGGCAGCAACATGGTGGTAGCAACAGGGAAAGCCACAGAGTGGCACAATGATATAGTGTGGAGGTTGTGTCAGCAGCAGCAGGAGCCCAAAAAAACCCACAGCAGAGGAGGTCACATTGTGGCACAATGATGAAGTTTGAAATGAATTTGAATTCCAAATATTCAATGTAAATTTCAATTTGTAGATTCGAGACGCCACATGCATAATACATTACAGTTTTCCTGGAAATATCAGGTCTTTGACAAAAAAGAACTGCAAAGGTAGCAGCAGTAGCAGCAGCATGAGGTCAGAGGCGTGGAGGTGGCGGCAACATGGTAGGCCACAGGACCATGGACCATCCCTCCTCCATCCCTCCTCGGTGCAGCGCGGAAACCATGTTCCTCCCATTGTCTGTCACCATGGTTCCGATTTTTAGTTGTTGTGGAGAAAGCCACACATTGATTTCTTGTTGCATGTCGCAGAGCATTTCCTGTGTGACTTCTTTCGCCCAGTCAAACCAGGTGTAGAACTGCGTGACACCGCTGTGCCCTGCACATGTGGTATGAAGGAGCAGCAATTGTGGAGACTAAGGTGGTGGTGGAGAAGGAGGAGGCAGACACTGGCGCAGGAGCAGCAGTTTGACAACGTGGAGGAGAAAGCGCCGTCTCTTGTGCAAGTTGGTGTGGCTGGGTGGGAAGCACATTCACGCAGTGGGCTGTAAAGGACTCTCCACCTTGGTACGACACAAGCCATTAGTTCTCTGAAGGGTACAGAGTCCACGACTGCAGTACCAACAACTTCGACAAAAGAATGGTCAGCTTCTGCACCTTAGGATTGCTGGAAGCATAGAGTTGTCTCTTTGTAATCACTTCGCTCAACGACTGCTGGCACCATGCGTAGTGGGGAGCAGGAGCATCTGGACTGGGAGATGATGTCAAAGACAAACAGCACCCTTCAGCAGAGGTGCTGGAGCCTTGTCTTGCTGAAACAGCATGTGTGCCACTAGGTGCTGCTGTTGTTGTTGCACCTGCAGGATGGACCAAATCTGACACCCGTTCCTCCCAGGCCATTGGATGGTGATGCTGCATGTGTTGGCGCAGAGCCGTGGTGCCAACGTTAGCTCCCCGGCCACGCTTCACTTTCTGCCCGCAGAAAGGAACAGGACAGAGTCTGGTTGAGGACAGGTGAGGGCCGCTGACCTGCTCCTCGGCCATGCCTACTAATTGTTGTATCTGAGGAACCCACAGACTCTTGGCTGGGGTTGTTAGATGTTATATTTGAGGAATTGGATGACAACGGCAATTCTGGCCTCTAAGAGTCACTGCTGCGACGTCCCCTTACTGTGCTGCCGCCTCTGCCTGCTCCACCTGCCACCTTTCTGTCCAACATAGTGGTTTATTAACTACGTAGATTTGACACGTAAATCTGGCTGTAAACTATAGCCACAAAAAGGTATGGCAATTTGCATTATATAGATATCCCACAACTGACACTCTGTAATTTCAGCAAAAATCACTGCATAAACTATGTGGATTTCACACGTAAATCTGGCTGTAAATTATAGCCCCAAAAAAGGTATGGCAATTAGCATTATACAGATACCCCACAACTGACACTCTGTAATTTCAGTGAAAATCACTGTATAAACAACGTGGATTTGACACGTGAATCTGGCTGTTAACTATAGCCACAAAAATGTGTGGCAATTTGCGTTATACAGATGCCCCACAACTGACACTGTAATTTCAGTGAAAATTACTGTATAAACTACGTGGATTTGACACGTAAATCTGTCTGTAAACTATAGCCCCAAAAAGGTATGGCAATTTGCGTTATACAGATACCCCACAACTGACACCCAGCGAGAGGTTCACAAATAACTACTGCAGATGCATGAATGTGAAACAGATTTCTTCCTATTCGATTTTGTCACTAAATAGAACTGCTATTTGGGGGTCTACAGATCCCCCTTAATGAAAATTCATGGATTGGAGCAGGAATCGCTACTGCACAGTACAGTAGCAGCAGCTAAATGCTACAGACAGCACATGCAGTGTAAAATGCCGGGATTGCAAATGGCCGACAGTTTTAAAAGGCTGTGAACCGGTGTGACAACACATAAGCCTGCCAGTCGCTGATAGGCTTACAGGTCTGCAGATGTCATCAGGGGTGTTCTTTTCTCTTTCCCAGAGTTCTCTGCCCCATGTAACACGTTGTTCTCTCGCCCATTTAGCTGAAAAAAGAGGGGGAAAAAACTTTGTTCCCACGAATCAGCTTACACATCGGCTTCGTGACAAATCAAATTTTTTGTGAAATTCGTATCGAATTCCACTTCGTTAGATTCGCCCATCTCTATCTATGACCAATAAAATTCAAACTTCATTCATTGGTTCATAGGCCTATGTCAGTTTTTTCTTACACAATTGATAATGACTTGTTATGACTCTCTCAGTATTTGACTTGTTTCAGTGCCCACTATATCAAGCTCTGAATCATCTGCTTTCAGCTCCTCACACAAAACCTGAACAGCTGATCTTTGCTGGGATTGGATCTTGGCCCTGGCCAATCAAACTTCTATTGCCTATACTCAGGTTAGGCCATGAATAAAATGTGTGCACAATTCCTTTAATATTCTAGTGCAGAGAAGAGGTAAAGCTATCATACCTGTCAATGAACTGTAGCGTCTCCCTCATTATCTGTGATGAAGTTCTTTCTACTTTCATTGGTTGCTCGATGATTTCATGATTTCTCATTATTATGCAGCTCCAGTAATGTATAAAACCATATTTCAAGTACCACGTAGTAAAGAACAATATGGTAAACAGTGCACTATAGAAAATCACATTCCCATTGATGGCAATCATATTACTATATCTTACAATCACTAAGGTCATTACAGCAAAAGCCATAATCTGAGTAACAAGTGTCAATTGTGCTCGAAACTTGGCATCCATTTCCAGCAATCCTCCAGGCTGACACTCATGGAATAAACTAAATGGTAAACCATAGAAATAGTCAAAGCCATGGCTAAGAGGATGGTGGCAATGATCATTAAGAGATTCACAATTCACCCCAAGATGCCATTTGCCTACGAAAAAGAAAGAAAATACAGAAATAAAGCAGTGAACATAAGGAAATAAAATACTTTTTAATATCTTAATGACCATCTGTCATTTACAATAATTTATTTGTTAATCAATAGTTGAAGTTAATATTAATTATGTAATTTAACTAATCGTAGCAACATCCCTCTACCTTCTCTTATCATTGATCATTCTGCCTGTCAAACAGCTCAGTACACAGCTCAGAACTCTCTTCCGTGAGATGGAGAGGATTAAGTAGCAAAAAGCACAGTGGTCTTGGAGCAGTTAGCCAACTGTACGATATCGTTCACAAAAGATGCATAGATCTTAGGCTGGCTTCATACCTCAATTCTGTCATACTTTGTAAGCACATGTTAGTTACATTCCAGATATGTCCTTATACAGGACACCTGATACCTCGCCACTGAAGGTGAATGGCTGCTGCCGATGGTTCATGGTTTCTCCCGAGTGATGTCATTGTTCTCATATGAACAGTGACATCACTGACGAAGCTCCTTGAGCGTATGTAGGTGGTGTTGTAGTCATTGTAGTGTGTAAAATTCCTGTTATGCAGTTTTATATACTCTGCTAACAAAAAGTTAACAATATTTGGCTTGTGAGTGAATTTTCAGGATGAACCTAAAATAATTTCTGACATTTAAGGGTGAACTTATTTTGACTAGAGATGAGCGAACACACTCGTCCGAGCTTGATGCTCGTTCGAGCATTAGCATACTCGTAACTGCTCGTTGTTCGGACGAATACTTCGCCAGCTCGAGAAAATGGCATCTCCCGCCTTTTTGATTTTTGGCAGCCAGAAACAGAGCGAATCACAAGCCAGGAGACTCTGCACTCCACCCAGCATGACGTGGTACCCTTACACGTCGATAGCAGTGGTTGGCTGGCCTGATCAAGTGACCCTGGAATAGACTAGCCCCTGCCCGCGCTGCTCGGATCATTCTCTGTCTGGATGCCGTTAGGGAGAGAGTTGCTGCTGCTGCAGGGATAGCGTTAGGGTGTTATATTAGCTTACTGTTAGGCAGGAGTGAGTCTACAAGAACCCAACAGCCCTTGTTAGGGCTAGAATAGCGTTATATATTTTTTTTTTTTGTTTGCTTGTGGCTGGCCTTGCTGGCACTAGTAGTGCAGCTAGTACCATATTGTGAGGAATTTGCAGGGAGACTTGCGAACGTTATATTTAGCCCTTAGTGACACACATATCCATCTCAAACACCTAAGTTGGACAATTTATTAGGGGTTTGATTGAAATAGGCACAGTCTGACGATTTTTTTTTTTTAAAAACTTAAAGTGACTTAAAATCCAGTTGTTGTGTGCTGTCAGTGTAGGTTAGAAACTAGGCATACAAGAACCCAACCGTCTTTCTTAGGCCTACAATAGTGTTTTATATATATATATATATATATATTTTGTTGATTTGCTTGTGGCTGGCCTTGCTGGCACTAGTAGTGCAGCTAGTACCATATTGTGACGAATTTGCAGGGAGACTTGCGACTGTTATATTTAGCTCCTAGGGACACACATATCCATCTCCAACACCTAAGTGGGACAATTTATTAGGGGTTTGATTGAATTAGGCACAGTCCGAAGATTTATTTATTTTTTTTCAAAACTTAAAGTGACTTAAAATCCAGTTGTTGTGTGCTGTCAGTGTAGGTTAGAAACTAGGCATACAAGAACCCAACCGGCATTCTTAGGCCTACAATAGCATTATATATATATATATTTTGTTGATTTGCTTGTGGCTGGCCTTGCTGGCACTAGTAGTGCAGCTAGTACCATATTGTGACGAATTTGCAGGGAGTCTGTATAACTCTTAGTGACACACATATCCATCTCAAACACCTAAGTGGGACAATTTATTAGGGGTTTGATTGAATTAGACACAGTCTGCTTTTTCTTTTCTTTTTTTTTTTCAAAACTAAAAGTCATGAGGCACCGCACAAAATCCTGGTGTGTGCTGTCATCGTAGGTTAGAAACTAGCCATAGCAATAGGATAGCATCATTTTCTTAAAAAAACAAAAAACACACAAAAAAAAAAATTACAATTTACACTTTAATTTTGAAAATATTGAACCCGAGGGCTAGGGGTAGAGGACGAGGGCGTGAGTGTCCCACTACTGCAGGCGTCAGAGGCCGTGGTCCTGGGTGGGGTGAGACACCACCTGCTGATGAGGGAGCAGGGGAACGCCGCAGAGCTACACTCCCTAGGTTCATGTCTCAAGTTACTGGGACCCGTGGTAGAGCACTGTTGAGGCCAGAACAGTGCGAACAGGTGATGTCGTGGATTGCGGACAATGCTTCTAGCCATTTGTCCACCAGTCAGTCTTCCACGCAGTCCACCCATGTCACCGAAATCAGCACTCCTCCACCTCAGCCTCCTTCCCACCAGCCTGCCCCCTCCCAGGAAAATTTGGCATTTAAACCGGCATACTCTGAGGAACTGTTTTCTGGACCCTTCCCAGAGTCACAAACCACTTGTCTGGTTGCTGCTGAGCTCTTTTCCGATGCCCAGGTTTTCCGTTGCCCAGGTCGCAGTCTGTGGGTGATGATGACATTGTTGACGTAGTGGAAGAAGTGTGTAAAGAGGTGTCGGACGATGAGGAGACACGGTTGTCAGACAGTGGTGAAGTTGTTCGGAGGATGATGAGGTGACAGACCCAAGCTTGGTTGATAGGCTGGGTGAACACAGTGCTTCTGAGACGGAGGCGAGTCCTCGACGAGAACAGGTTGGACAGGTTGGAAGAAGCAGTGGTGGGGCCAGATGGAGAGGCAGGGCCAGAGCTGGTGCATCAGCGCCAAATGTTTCACGTAGTGAAGCTCCCGTGGCGAGGGCTAGATTTTTGGAAGTCTGGAGGTTCTTTAAAGAAACACCGGATGACCGACGGACTGTGGTGTGCAACCTGTGCCACACCAGGATCAGCAGGGGTTCCACCACTACCAGCTTAACCACCACCAGTATGCGCAGGCATAAGAATGCTAAACACCCCACTCAATGGAACCAAGGCTGTTCACCTCCGGCCGGGCACACCACTGCTCCTTCCCCTGTGTCACCTGCTGCCTCTGCTAGTCAGCCCCCTGCCCAGGACCCCGGCCCAAACACCTCCCGTGCGAAAAACACACCTTCACCTCCACGATCCTCCACAGCATCCACCAATGTCTCCATGCGCAGCGTTCAGCTTTCCATACCCCAGACGCTGGAGTGCAAGAGCAACCCACCCACACGCCCAAGCCCTCAACGTCCACATCTCCAAACTTCTTAGCCTGGAGATGCTGCCCTATAGGCTGGTAGAGACCGAGGCCCTTCGCAACCTCATGGCGGCGGCCGCCCCTCGGTATTCGGTCCCCAGCCGCCACTACTTTTCTCGATGTGCCGTCCCAGCCCTGCACCAGCACGTGTCAGACAACATCATCCGTGTCCTGACCAACGCCGTTTCTGACAAGGTCCACCTGACCACGGACACGTGGGTGAGTGCTGCTGGCAGGGCCACTATATATCGCTGACGGCACATTGGGTTAACTTAGTGGAGGCTGGGACCGAGTGTGACCCTGGGGCTGGTCATATACTGCAGACGCCGAGGATTGAGGGGCCTACCTCGGTCCAGGTCTCTCAGGCCTACTATGCCTCCTCCTCCTCCCACCCCTCCTCCACATGGCGCCATCAGTCGGTAGCTCTAGGCACAGCAGCAGTGCCGTCGCTAAGCGACAGCAGGCGGTGCTCATACTGCTGAGCCTAGGTGATAAAAGGCACACCGCCCAAGAGCTATTACAGGGCATCACGGCGCAGACTGATCTGTGGCTGGCACCGCTGAACCTGAAGCCAGGCATGGTTGTGTGTGACAACGGCCGTAACGGCGGCAACTCGGCAGACTGACACATGTGCCATGCCTGGCCCATGTGTTAAATCTTAAAGTTCAGCGGTTCCTCAAGACATACCCCAATCTGTCTGATTTGCTCATGAAGGTGCGCCACATCTGTGCGCATTTCAGGAAGTCCAGCACAGATGCTGCCACTCTCAGGGCAGCGCAGCGCCGCCTCAATTTGCCCGCTCACCGACTGTTGTGCGACCTGCCCACGAGGTGGAATTCAACATTAACCATGTTATCCAGAGTTTACCAGCAGGGCAGAGCGATTGTAGACTGCCAGATGTCAACTTTCACCAGAACTGGTAGTCAGGTCAGTCAGCTTCCTCAAGTCTACAATGAGTAGTCGATGTGGATGTCTGATATCTATCAGGTGCTGAGTAACTTTGAGGAGTCAACAGAGATGGTCAGCGGCAATGCCGCCATCATCAGCCTCACCATCCCGCTGCTTGGCCTGTTGAAAAACTCTCTGGTCAGCATGAAGTCAGAAGCTTTGCGCTCGTCACAAGAGACGGGGGAGGAAGATTCCCTTGTTGATAGCCAAAGCACCCTCAGGTCTGTTTTTCAGCGCATATAGGAGGAGGTGGAGGAGGATGAGGAGGAAGAGGAGGAGAATGTTGGCGAGACAGAAGAGGGGAGCATTGCTCAGTCCTTCACTGTTCAGCGTGTATGGGCAGAAGAAGAGGAGTTGGAGGAGTTGGAGGAGGAGGATATGGACAGTCAGGCCAGTGAGGGGAGTGAATTCTTGCGCGTTGGGACTCTGGCGCATATGGCAGATTTCATGCTAGGCTGCCTATCCCGTGACCCCCGCATTCAAAGAATTTACTCCAGCACAGATTACTAGGTATTCACTCCCCTGGACCCACGGTACAAGCAAAATCTTTCCACTCTCATCTCTGGAGAGGAAAGGAGTGTGAGAATGCATGAATACCAGCAGGCCCTGGTGCACAAGCTGAAACAGTATTTCCCTTCTGACAGCGCTAGCGGCAGAGGGCATACTTCTGCGGGACAAGTAGCGAGGGAGAGTAGGCGAGCAGGCAGCTTGTCCAGCACTGGCAGGGGTACACTTTACAAGGCCTTTGCCAGTTTTATGTCACCCCAGCAAGACACTGTCACCTGTCCCCAGTCTCGGCAGAGTAGGGCTGATCTTTACAGAAAGATGGTGAGGGAGTACGTAGCTGACCATACCATCCTCCTAAATGATCACACAGCTCCCTACAACTACTGGGTTTCAAAGCTGGACATGTGGCACGAACTGGCGCTGTAAGCCTTGGAGGTTCTTGCCTGCCCTGCCGCTAGCGTGTTGTCTGAGCGGGTTTTCAGTGCAGCTGTTGGCATCATCACCGGTAAGCGTACACGCCTGTCGACTGACAGGCTGACGCTTATCAAGATTAATAAAGCCTGGATTTCTCAGGATTTCCATTCTCCACCAGGTTAAAGAAGCTCAACCTGAATAATGTATGCACTCCTCCTCCTCATTTTCCTCCTTCTCCTCCTCTTTGTACACTAAAATAGAGGAAACTGGCTATCTTTTGCCAGGGCCAACTGGCTCTAGTACTCTATGTATTTACCTACCCGGTCCTCTGGTTTGAAAACTTTTTTGGACTGCCACATACAGGCACTATCCAAATTTAATTGTCTCCATAGCAGACTCCACACGTCTCCATTGCTACCTCCACACATCATCTCCATAGCTGCCTCCCAAAGTCGTTCATATAGCTGCCTCCATACATCGTCCCCTTAGCAAACAAGCTTTGGGTTGTTTTCATGGCTTCCACATAAAACTTGTTAACCTTTTCACCACCCTGCTGTGTTATCCACAAAATATACTGGCAAACTTTTTTCATTTACCAATATTATTTCAGCGCTTCTTGCACATCTGTTTACATTCCCCTCACCCACCATAACCCAAACTTATAAGAACACTACTACACTTGATCTTATACAAAAGGTTCTTAGAAGTGTTGTTTGGGGAGGAGCCGAGAGACAACGGCTTGGACAGGAGAAAGCTCACCTGGCAGCGGACCGTCAGCTCCATCCCAAGATCCAACTAACATAGTTTTCACTGCAGCACCTTTAATCTACTACTAATTTACTGCCTCCATACATCGTCCCCCTTATCAAAAGAGCTGTGTCAGGCAGAATTTTCAGGTGTTTCACCAGATACATAATGGAACTTGGCCCATCTGTCGCCGCCATGCTGGAGACCTGAAGTTGCAATCATAGAAGCGCAATATGGATGCCCCATACTGTCGCTCTTAATCATGGAACCATTTCCAAAAAAACAATTAAAAATAGAACCGCTATGCTGTTCCATTATTCCTAGATGAAATATTCAAACGACCCCGCCTGCTTTGAAAATTATAATTTTTTCAAAGTAAACGCTTCTGGCCCCTAGGCCCATTTTGGGTGGGGAGGAGCCGAGAGACAGGGGCTTGGACAGGCGAAAGCTCTCCTTGCAGCGGACCACCAGCTCCATCCCAAGAACAGGCAGCCTCAGAGGCATCCATGCATACTGCCCCTGCTGTTTCCTGTCCATTTCGCCTCCACGATCCTCCACAGCATCCACCAATGTCTCCATGCGCAACTTTCAACTCTCTATACCCCAGACGCTGGAGCGCGAGAGGATATAAGCACATCATCCCCTTATCAAACAAGCTGTGTCAGGCAGAATTTTAGGGTGTTTCACCAGATACATAATGGAACTCGGCGCATCTGTCGCCGCCATGCTGGAGACCTGAAGTTTCAATCATAGCAGCGCAATATGGATGCCCCATACTGTCACTCTTAATCATGGAAGTCGTTTCCATGGCTGCCTCCACATGTCGTCCCCTTATCAAACGAGCTGTGTGAGGATCATTTTTCAGGTGTTTCACCAGATACGTTATAGAACTTGGTCACTATGTTGCCACCATGCTGTGTTATCGACTAAATATACCGTCAACCTTTTGTTCACATAGGAAATCATTTCAGCGCTTCTTGCTCACCTCCTTTGGTTCCTCTCTGCCACCCATTGGTTTGAAGCCTGAGTCCATTTAGTGTATGTCGCCATGCCACTCTCTAGCCTGCCGCTGCTGCCGCTGCCTCTGCATGCCGTCTTCTATAGTGTCAGGGTCAATTATTGGATGTTTTATATGCTATCTAGCCTCATTCGGTCACTCTGTCATCGCCATGCTGTTGCCCATAATTTTGCCATAATGGTGGGATTGAGCAGCCTCAGAGGCATCCATGCATGCTGCCCCTGCTGTTTCCTGTCCATTTCCGTGGTGTTTCCATCATTTTCTGAGGTTTCCAGGTGTTTGGCCAAGCTTCCCTGTGCAGACCCTTGGTCCCCTTGAAAAATGCTCGAGTCTCCCATTGACTTCAATGGGGTTCGTTATTCGAGACGAGCACTCGAGCATCAGGAAAAGTTGTCTCGAATAACGAGCACCCGAGCATTTTAGTGCTTGCTCATCTCTAATTTTGACCTTTTCTTGACTTTCGAATGCATCTGTACAGCTGTTAAGAACTATTTGCACAACTTGCTGTTCTCTAACATGGAGAATAACACAATTTGAACAGGTTTTTGATCCACGAATCAACCGATAACTTTCTATGTTCAATTGGAATTGTTACTTAACCCCTTAACGTTCTGCGCCGTAGCTCTACGGCGCAGAGGTATAAGGAGTACATGAAGAGGGCTTACAGGCTGAGTCCTCTTCATACAAGGGTGGGGGTTTTTGCATATTGCAGAAAACCCCCACCGCTAATAACCGCGGTCGGTGCTTGCTGGCGCCGCCATCTTTATTACGATCGCCGCGCCCCCGAACGTCATCGGGGGGCGGCGTTCAGTTGTCATGGTAGCCTCGGGTCTTCGTTTGACACGAGGCTACATGACTTCTGCAGATTCGTTACAATGAGCCAGTGGCTCATTGTAATGAATGTGCTGCAAAAATGCCATATATTGCAATACAGAAGTATTGCAGTATATGGTAGGAGCGAACTGACCATCTAGGGTTAATGTACCCTAGATGGTCTAAGAAATAGTGGGAAAAAAAAGAAAAAAATTTAATAAAATATTAAAAATTCAAATCACCCCCCATTCCCTAGAACTGATATAAAACATAATAACCAGTAAAAATCACAAACATCTTAGGTATCGCCGCGTCCCAAAATGCCCGATTTATCAAAATATAAAAACGGTTACGGCCGGCGGTGACCTCCGAGGCGGGAAATGGCCCAAATGGCCGAAATGCGACTTTTACACCTTTTTACATCACATAAAAAATGAAATGAAAAATGTATTAAAACACAATAAAACCTTTATAAATTTGGTATCGCACCGAACCAAAGAATAAAGCTGAGGTGTTATTTTGAGTGCACAGTCAAATTCGAAAAAACTGAGCCCACAAGAACGTGCGTTTTTTTTTTCAATTTTTTTTCAGCTTCGCAGTACACGGCATGTTAAAATAAATAACATTACGGGAAAGTAAAATTTGTTACGCACAAAATAAGCCCTCACATAGGTCTGTACACGTAAAAATTAAAAAGTTAGGGATTTTTGAAGTTGGAGAGCGAGAAATGAGCGGAAAGGGGTTAAACAGTCCTTCTGATCATGCTGTTCAGATTTTGAAATTGTGAGACCAAGAAGACTCCTAACAATTGATCAACAATACCTCACCACTGCGATGCTTAATGCAGTTTGTTCTTAGATGGAGGAGACCACTGTGATTAGCATATAAATCAGCAAGTTAAACAGAGAAACTGGAAGTCACACACACACTTTGGCCAAGTCTCAGGCAAATTCACTGTGGAACCGTATGATGAATTTCTTGTTGCATGCTTCCACTTAAATGCCCTATTTTTATGACTAATATCAATGTACAGTACAGTATAAACTTTTAACGTTTTCCATAAATTTCAGCCAAAAGCCAAATTGCCTTAAAGGGGTATTTCTGGAATATGGACATCTGATACAAAAACCCATAATGCTATAAATAAATTAATATAACAAAACTCAATGTCACAAGTCAAACAATGGAACTTAAATAGTTTGATTTTATGATTCACAATTTGTTATGGGCTTTCTAAAGTAGGCAGAGTTATCTCCAAGATTGCCACCATTGGAAACTACAAGTCCCATGATCCTTTAGTTCTCAGTAACTCCTCCTCCCTCTCAGGCTCTGCTCCCAGTAATGATCTAACAGACTTTTTTGCTCTGTTACCATAGTAATGATGTGTAACTGCCATCACTGCACATTACACCACTGAGATGGTGTCTGACCACAGCACTGACTATACTGGCTGCACTGCAACTAACTGACTACAGCCAAACCTAGTGGTGATCACATGACCTGTCCAGGCAGGTGCAGGACATGTGATGTGGACATGTGACCAGCGGCCATCTTCTGTCCTGTGTCTGCTCTGTGCTGAGAAAATCAACACACTGATAAAAGGGCCGGTATCATTTTAATTCTTCATTACAGTCTATGTCAACAGCATTTTTCTGGGGAGCAAAACTATAAATAACAATTAATTACATTCTGTATTAGCTAATATTTTTAGGGCCCATTTGTATATGAATTATGCTTATTCCTGCAATACCCCTTTAATATAAATACACATGCTATAACATGCACATCTTACTAATGGCTATTCGTTTCAAGAAGTTAAAGAAATATGGAAAAATAGAGAGTTTTAGTTGTATGGGAAATTAAGTATAGTGTAAAATATTACCTATAAGTCCGGTAGAATAACCTTGTTTCTGTAGTATTGAGGCAAATGTAGTCTCATTACGGGGAAGTCCACCAGATGCACCAAGCCAGTTTAGAGCAAGAGCTCTTCCACATGAATTCATTCCTAGCATAACAATACATATTATAGCTATTTTCATAGCCCATTTAAAAAATAGCACCCATCTAATGTAAAGTGCACATACATGTTATAATTAACTGCTTTCTTACTATCCATAGATCCTAACTAAATATGCCCCATATAGCCCAAGCATAACAGTATTGTCCTAACCTTAACAGAAGATTGTACTGCATAGCGATTTACCTTTAAAAAGATTAGGTTTAAAAAGATGGAGGCACAGCACATAAAGAGGCAATAGAATAGTCAAATTAACATATTGGTTTATATGGTCCCGCCCACCAATTATGATGCCGGCAGATTGGTGGGCTGGGACAGCCCTAAGTGCTCCCGGCTGATTTGAATATCTTTATGAAGTCTTTTTTAGAACAATGCGTTGTCTCAGAACTACATAAAAGCAAGATCATCCTCTGACAGACGGGACACGCAAGTAAGTTTGGGATATCTACCATAAGTATATGTGATAATAGAGGTCCTTACTATTAAAAAAATGTTTACATTTAAATACTGAAATTAAAATGTTTAATTTCCTAAATAAGGTTTGCTCTCTCATACCTTTACACATTATTAATTATATCAACTCACCAGACCTTAGAGGATACCGTCCAGTCATAAAAGCAGCTCTGCTTGGGGTACATACTGGTGCTGCTGATAAGTGTTGGGTTAATATAACCCCATCATTTGCAAGTTTGTCAATATTAGGTGTCCTGCATAGAGAAAGAAAGAATTTCTATTCCTTTTTTTTACTTTTAGTTGGTTTCTATTGTTATTTTGGTACCATGAAGCATATACACAGTAATGCAACCACCATGTAACATTTCACATAATGGGCCATATATGAGCTTTAAACTGTAGAAAGAGTTTACACAGTATATACATCCTGACTAAAGATGAAATATATATTTCCTGAACCTGCCTTATAAATTCATCCAATTCATTCTAAATGAAGAGAAGAGAGTATGGCAAGTTTTCCGGGAAGGTGCACATACACAGATGGCTGGCGAGTGCTACTGAAATTAGTGGGTGCAGCATTATGTGTTGTTAACACAATTCACAATAATAGTGTTCATGTTATTTTAAATATCCAAATGTACCTTATTGTGGTATTTCCATAGCATCCGATATCTCCAATGCCAAGATCATCAGCAAGCAGTAGCACAAAGTTGGGTTTAGTGTTTGATGCTGTTATAAGAATGCTACCGGATAAATACCAGACAACCTGAAAAATCCTAAAATAGGCAAATTTAAGATCACAAAGCAGCAAGGTAGCATATAGTAAAAGAAAATGTCCTATATTCTGATATTTTCCTTCAGGCCACTGTTCTAATAGTAGGATATCTCTTGATCTTCCTGTAGAAGTTTGCTATATAGGAGTCACCTAATTTACATCATGGACAGATAGAGATAAAACACCTATAAAAAAAAAACAATCATTACATTCACTTGTGGCAACAGATGACATCCTAGTGAAGCTGTTAAAAACTACATATAAGGTATGCTGTTGTTGTTGCAGTTCCATGCAAAATAGGGATATCTTTACTGATAAAATGTGTGGCCTAAATTCAAGGAGATAATTTACGGTGAAATGCAAGTGAGCCGTTTATGCATTGCGGATATGCCTATAAGGTTCAGTGCACCAAATTTGTCCTATTTTAACCACCCATCAATATCTACAATGACAGTGTCTTCTGACTAGATGCCATCCTAGGCCCAACCCTTGGAATTGTGCTTTGGTACAGGCTCGGTCTGGCCCGCCGGAGGGGCCGGTGAATCCCCTGGTGGGCCCCGATACCTGGCACTCTGGCAGGGGCCTCCGATCAGATCCATCGTATACTACAGGGGGGCTGGCCTGTGCCCCGGATCAGCGGGACTCTTGTCCCACTGTCCGGGTCCTCTCCCCACTCTCTCTTCTGTCTGCGTCCCTTCCGGACACAGATAGTGGCAAGTGCTTCACTGCAAATAGCAGGAGACACAGTGACGTCATTACACCCCGTCTCCTGCTTCTACCAGCTGACTAAAGTTCTGGGAGCCGAAGACGTCACCGTGACTCGATCCCGCGCATCTAGAGAAAGAGAGAGGCAAGAAGACAGGCGAGCTTGAAAGGTTTTTATTTTTTTGATTCACAGTGTAGGAAGATGCTAGGGGGTGGGCCCCAGGGGCTGGGAGACTACAGGGGGGCTGGCAGGCTGTATACATAATATATAAACATATTAGTACATTTTGTATAGAATAATAAGTAGAACCATATATTATGTAATCAATGGGGGTGGGGGGTGGGGAGAGAATCACACATACTTTTTAATGGTACAGTATTATTTATTCAACGACTGAAGCATAGTAATATATTTGGGGTAACAATTAGAGATGAGCGAGCACTAAAATGCTCGGGTGTTCGTTATTTGAGACAAACTTTTCCCAATGCTCGAGTGCTCGTCTCGAACCCCATTGAAGTCAATGGGAGACTCGAGCATTTTTCAAGGGGACCAAGGGTCTGCACAGGGAAGCTTGGCCAAACACCAGGAAACCTCAGAGAATGATGGAAACACCACGGAAATGGACAGGAAACAGCAGGGGCAGCATGCATGGATGCCTCTGAGGCTGCTTAATCACACCATTATGCCAAAATTATGGGCAACAGCATGGCGATGACAGAGTGACCGAATGAGGCTAAATAGCATACAAAACATATGGGCCTGGGGGCCAGAAGCGTTTATTTTGAAAAAATTATAATTTTCAAAGCAGGCGGGGTCGTTTGAATATTTCATCTAGGATTAATGGAATAGCATAGCGGTTCTATTTTTAATAGTTCTTTTGGAAATGGTTCCATGATTAAGAGCGACAGTATGGGGCATCCATATTGCGCTGCTATGATTGCAACTTCAGGTCTCCAGCATGGCGGCGACAGATGGGCCAAGTTCCATTATGTATCTGGTGAAACACCTGAAAATTCTGCCTGACACAGCTCGTTTGATAAGGGGATGATGTGCTTATATCCTCTCGCGCTCCAGCGTCTGGGGTATAGACAGTTGAAAGTTGCGCATGGAGACATTGGTGGACGCTGTGGAGGATCGTGGAGGCGAAATGGACAGGAAACAGCAGGGGCAGTATGCATGGATGCCTCTGAGGCTGCCTGTTCTTGGGATGGAGCTGGCGGTCCGCTGCCAGGCGAGCTTTCGCCTGTCCAAGCCCCTGTCTCTCGGCTCCTCCAGACCCAAAATGGGCCTGGGGGCCAGAAGCGTTTACTTTGTAAAAAGTATAATTTTCAAAGCAGGCGGGGGCTACAAACAGCACTTCTAAGAACCTTTTGTATAAGATCAAGTGTAGTACTGTTCTTATAAGTAATTGGCTTGGTTATGGTGGGTGAGGGGAATGTAGACAGATGCGCAAGAAGCGCTGAAATAATATCGGTAAATGATAAAAGTTTGCCAGTATATTTTGTGGATAACACAGCAGGGTGGCGACAAAGTTAACAAGTTTGATGTGTAAGCTATGAAAACAACCCAAAATTCTGCCTGACACAGCTCGTCTGCTAAGGGGACGATGTATGGAGGCAGTAAGGTAGTAGTAGATTAAAGGTGCTGCAGTTAAAACTATGTTAGTTGGATCTTGGGATGGAGCTGGCAGTCCGCTGCCAGGCGAGCTTTCTCCTGTCCAAGCCCCTGCCTCTCGGCTCCTCCCCACCCAAAATGGGCTTGGGGGCCAGAAGCATTTACTTTGAAAAAATTATAATTTTCAAAGCAGGGGGGGGGGGGGGGCTACAAACAGCACTTCTAAGAACCCCTTGTATAAGAATAAGTGTAGTACAGTTCTTATAAGTAATTGGCTTGGTTATGGCGGGTGAGGGGAATGCAAACAGATGCGCAAGAAGCGCTGAAATAATATCGGTAAATGATAAAAGTTTGCCAGTATATTTTGTGGATAACACAGTAGGGTGGCGGCAAAGTTAACAAGTTTGATGTGGAAGCCATGAAAACAACCCAAAATTCTGCCTGACACAGCTCGTTTGCTAAGGGGACGATGTATAGAGGCAGCTATATGGACGACTTTGGGAGGCAGCTATGGAGATGATGTGTGGAGGTAGCAATGGAGACAATGTGTGGAGGCAGCTATAAAGACGACGTGTGGAGGCTGCTATAGAGACAATTAAATTTAGATAGTGCCTGTATGTGGCAGTCCAAAAAAGTTTTCAAACCAGAGGACCGGGTGGGTGACCCTCCAGAAAAATTAAATACATAGAGTACCTGTATGTGGCACTCCCAAAAATTGTTTAAAACAGAGGACCGGGTAGGTGGCCCTCCAGAAAAATTAAATACATAGAGTACTATAGCTTAAGCTAGTTGGCCCTGGCAAAAAATAGCCAGTTTCCTCTGCTTTAGTGTACAAAGAGGAGGAGAAGGAGGAAAATGAGGAGGAGGAGTGCATACATTATTCAGGTTGAGCTTCTTTCACCTGGTGGAGAATGAAAATCCTGAGAAATCCAGGCTTTATTCATCTTGATAAGCGTCAGCCTGTCAGCGCAGTCAGTAGACAGGCGTGTACGCTTATCGGTGATGATGCCACCAGCTGACCTGAAAACCCGCTCAGACAACACGCTAGCGGCAGGGCAGGCAAGAACCTCCAAGGCGTACAGCGCCAGTTCGTGCCACATGTCCAGCTTTGGTACCCAGTAGTTGTAGGGAGCTGTGTGATCATTTAGGAGGATGGTATGGTCAGCTACGTACTCCCTCACCATCTTTTTGTAAAGATAAGCCCTACTCTGCCGAGACTGGGGACAGGTGACAGTGTCTTGCTGGGGTGACATAAAACTGGCAAAGGCCTTGTAAAGCGTACCCCTGCCAGTGCTGGACAAGCTGCCTGCTCGCCTACTCTCCCTCGCTACTTGTCCCGCAGAAGTACGCCCTCTGCCGCTAGCGCTGTCAGAAGGGAAATACTGTTTCAGCTTGTGCACCAGGGCCTGCTGGTATTCATGCATTCTCACACTCCTTTCCTCTCCAGGGATGAGAGTGGAAAGATTTTGCTTGTACCGTGGGTCCAGGAGAGTGAATACCCAGTAATCGGTGCTGGAATAAATTCTTTGAATGCGAGGGTCACGAGATAGGCAGCCTAGCATGAAATCTGCCATATGCGCCAGAGTCCCAACTTGCAAGAATTCACTCCCCTCACTGGCCTGACTGTCCATTTCCTCCTCCTCCAACTCCTGAGAGACCTGGACCGAGGTAGGCCCCTCAATCCTTGGCGTCGGCAGTATATGACCAGCCCTAGGGTCAGACTCGGTCCCAGCCTCCACCAAGTTAACCTAATGCGCCGTCAGCGACATATAGTGGCCCTGCCCGGCAGCATTCGTCCACGTGTCCGTGGTCAGGTGGACCTTGTCAGAAACGGCGTTGGTCAGGGCTCGGATGATGTTGTCTGACACGTGCTGGTGCAGGGCTGGGACGGCACATCTGGAAAAGTAGTGGCGGCTGGGGACCGAATACCAAGGGGCAGACGCCGCCATGAGGTTGCGAAAGGCTTCGGTCTCTACCAGCCTATAGGCAGCATCTCCAGGCTGAGTAATTTGGAGATGTGGACGTTGAGGGCTTGGGCGTGTGGGTGAGTTGCACTGTATTTCCTCTTGCGCTCCAGCGTCTGGGGTATAGAGAGCTGGACGCTGCGCATGGAGACATTAGTGGATGCTGTGGAGGATTGTGGAGGCGAAGGTGTGGTTTTCGGATGGGAGGTGTTTGGGCTGGGTCCTGGGCAGGGGGCTGACGAGCATAGGCAGCAGATGACACAGGGGAAGGAGCAGTGGTGTGCCCGGCCGGAGGTGAACGGCCTTGGTTCCTTTGAGTGGGGTGTTTAGCATTCATATGCCTGGGCATGCTGGTGGTGGTTAAGCTGGTAGTGGTGGAACCCCTGCTGATCCTGGTGTGGCACAGGTTGCACACCACAGTCCGTCGGTCATCCGGTGTTTCTTTAAAGAACCTCCAGACTTCCAAAAATCTAGCCCTCACCACGGGAGCTTCACTACGTGAAACATTTGGTGCTGATGCACCAGCTCTGGCCCTGCTTCTCCATCTGGCCCCACCACTGCTTCTTCCAACCTGTTCTCGTCGAGGACTCGCCTCCGTCTCAGAAGCACTGTGTTCACCCGGCCTATCAACCCAGCTTGGGTCTGTCACCTCATCATCCTCCGATCCCTCATTCTGCTCCCCCCTCGGACTTCCTGCCCTGACAACAACTTCACCACTGTCTGACAACCGTGTCTCCTCATCGTCCGACACCTCTTTACACACTTCTTCCACTACGTTAACAATGTCATTATCACCCACAGACTGCGACCGGTGGAAAACCTGGACATCGGGAAAGAGCTCAGCAGCAACCATTCAAGTGGTTTGTGACTCTGGGAAGGGTCCAGAAAACAGTTCCTCAGTGTATGCCGGTTCAAATGCCAAATTTTCCTGGGAGGGGGCAGACTGGGGGGAAGGAGGCTGAGGTGGAGGAGCTGGAGGAGTGCTGATTTTGGTGACATGGGTGGACTGCGTGGAAGACTGACTGGTGGACAAATGGCTAGAAGCATTGTCCGCAATCCACGACATCACCTGCTCGCACTGTTCTGGCCTCAACAGTGCTCTACCACGAGTCCCAGTAACTTGAGACATGAACCTAGGGAATGTATCTCTGTGGCGTTCCCCTGCTCCCTCATCAGCAGGTGGTGTCTCACCCCGCCCAGGACCACGGCCTCTGACCCCTGCAGTAGTTGGATGCCCATGCCCTCGTCCTCTACCCCTAGCCCTCGGGTTCAACATTTTCAAAATTAAAGTGTAAACTGTAAATTTTTTTTGTTATCTGTTTTTTTGTGTTTTTTTTTTAACAAAACAATCAGAAGAAATCACACAGCAACCACAGAAGATGATGATAATTGCTATGGCTAGTTTCTAACCTACACTGACAGCACACAACTGGATTTTGTGGTGTGCCTGTCACTTGAAGTTTTGAAAAAAAAAAAAAAAAATCGGCAGACTGTGCCTAATTCAATCAAACACCTAATAAATTGTCCCACTTAGGTGTTTGAGATGGATATATGTGTCACTAAGAGCTAAATAGAACCTTCGCAAGTCTCCCTGCAAATTCGTCACAATATGGTACTAGCTGCACTACTAGTGCCAGCAAGGCCAGCCACACGCAAATAAAAAAAAAATATATATAATGCTATTGTAGTCCTAAGAAAGCCAGTTGAGTTCTTGTATAGCTAGTTTCTAACCTACACTGACAGCACACAACTGGATTTTGTGGTGTGCCTGTCACTTTAAGTTTTGAAAAAAAAATAAAAAATCAGCAGACTGTGCCTAATTCAATCAAACCCCTAATAAATTGTCCCACTTAGGTGTTTGAGATGGATATGTGTGTCACTAAGAGCTAAATAGAACGTTCGCAAGTCTCCCTGCAAATTCGTCACAATATGGTACTAGCTGCACTACTAGTGCCAGCAAGCCCAGCCACAAGCAAACAAAAAAAAATATATATAACGCTATTTTAGCCCTAACAAGGGCTGTTGGGTTCTTGTAGACTCACTCCTGCCTAACAGTAAGCTAATATAACACCCTAACGCCATCCCTGCAGCAGCAGCAGCTCTCTCCCTAACGGCATCCAGACAGAGAATGATGCGAGCAGCACGGGCAGGGGCTAGTCTATTCCAGGGTCACCTGATCAGGCCAGCCAACCACTGCTATCGACGTGTCAGGGTACCACGTCATGCTGGGTGGAGTGCAGAGTCTCCTGGCTTGTGATTGGCTCTGTTTCTGACCACCAAAAATCAAAACGTCGGGAGATGCCATTTTCTCGAGCTGGCGAAATATTCGAACGAGCATCAGGCTCGGACGAGTGTGTTCGCTCATCTCTAGTAACAATGTAATTTTTGATATGCTGGAGGCACAGAGGGGTTACTTCTGTAAATTCTGTAAAGTACAGTGTGGAACATTGTTTTATCCAGGTGACATAATACTGTAAGTAACTGTGGTGTTTTTAGGGGCGCAGTAAGGAGGATCTGCTTCCCAGAGCTGAAGACATCTGCCAGAAAATTTTGCAACCAGATTTTACGATGATTCTGGACATGAAGGAGAAGACAAGTCACCTGTGAGGTACAAGATCCTACTTCTGCCTGTGTCAGGTCTGTATTGTATTCACTGACTTGCCTTCTAGTGTGAGACAGCTGTCATCTTATGTACTGGTTTATCTATAGGGACAGAGAGCCTGACTTGTATGACTTGTCTATGTGGTTTGGGACGCCAGACTAGGGTTTATGTCATCAGTTCTTATAAAGGTTTTCAGCATTTCGTTATTGGAAAATTGGTGCAGTGCCAACACTTACATCCCTAACCACAGCCCAGCCACCAGCAGAAAGCCCGGGAAACCAGGGGTAACTCTTATACTATCCCTAACCACAGCCCAGCCACCAGCAGAAACCGGGGAAACCAGGGATAACTCTTATACTATCCCTAACCACAGCCCAGCCACCAGCAGAAAGCCCGGGAAAACAAGGGATAACTCTTATACTATCCCTAACCACAGCCCAGTCAGCAGCAGAAAGCTTGGGAAACCAGGGGTAACTCTTATACTATCCCTAACCAAAGCCCAGTCACCCGCAGAAAGCCCGGGAAACCAGGGGTAACTCTTATATACTATTTCTAGCATTAATGCCCTGAGATAACGTCACCACTGCAGTCCCTGTGCCGAGCACTAGCAGAGAGGGAGGGAGAAAGGGCTTAGATTATCCTCTGCTTCACTGCCCTCGCTAGTGATTAGAAATTCCCTTATCCCAGAATATTTCTATGTAGTAGTAGGTGGGTTCCCAAAATCAATTTCACTGGTGGGCCCCAGGTACTCCAGTCCGACCCTGCTTTGGTACACTACATACTTTTATCAACTTTTGAAAGTGAGTGAAACCAGCGATGTTAATGATAAAAGCAGATTGGAATTAGTATTGAAAGTAGAAATTTGCGGGAATGAAGTCCACCCCCCCCCCCTCTTTTTTCAGTTAAATGGGCGCGACCACAATGTGTTAAATGGGGCAGAGAACTCTTGGAAGGAGAAAAGAACACCCCCGATGACATCTGGAGACCTGTAAGCCAATCAGCGAGTGGCAGGCTTATGTGAAGTCACACAGTATCACAGCTCTATAAAACTGTAAAACTGCAATTTACACT
This sequence comes from Engystomops pustulosus, assembly GCF_040894005.1. Taxonomy (NCBI): domain Eukaryota; kingdom Metazoa; phylum Chordata; class Amphibia; order Anura; family Leptodactylidae; genus Engystomops; species Engystomops pustulosus. The sequence continues at coordinate 205,366,892 of NC_092412.1, read as the reverse complement.
GGATGTGCTGTCTGCAGCGTCTAGCTGCTGCTACTGTACTATGCAGCAGCGATGCTTGCTGCAATCCCTGGATATTCTTTAAGAGGGATCAATATACCCCAGATAGCAGTTCTATTTAGTGACAAAATCGAATAGGAAAAAATCTGTTTCACATTCATGCATCTGCAGTAGTGATTTGTGGACCTCTCACTGGGTTGTAGGGTATCTATATAATGCAAATTGCCATAACTTTTTGTGGCTATAGTTTACAGCCAGATTTTACATGTCAAATCAAAGTAGTTTAAACGTTGATTTTTGCTGAAATTACACTGTCAGTTGTGGGGTATCTGTATAACGCAAATTGCCATACCTTGTTTGGCCTATAGTTTACAGCCAGATTTACGTGTGAAATCTACGTAGTTTATACAGTGATTTTTGCTGAAATTACAGCGTTAGTTGTGGGGTATCTGTATAACGCACATTGCCATACCTTTTTGGGCCTATAGTTTACAGCCAGATTTACGTGTCAAATCCACATAGTTTATACAGTGATTTTCACTGAAATTACAGCGTCGGTTGTGGGTTTCTATATAACGCACATTGCCATACCTTTTTGGGGCTATAGTTTACAGCCAGATTTACATGTCAAATCCACGTAGTTTATACAGTGATTTTCACTGAAATTACAGTGTCAGTTGTGGGGTATCTTTATAACGCAAATTCCCATACCTTTTTGGGGCTATAGTTTACAGCCAGATTTACGTGTCAAATCCAAGTAGTTTATACAGTGATTTTCGCTAAAATTACAGTGTCAGTTGTAGGGTATATGTATAAAGCAAATTGCCAAATCTTTTTGTGGCTATAGTTTACAGCCTGATTTACGTGGGAAATCCACATAGTTTATACAGTGATTTTCGCTGAAATTACAGTGTCAGTTGTTGGGTATCTGTATAACGCAAATTGCCATACCTTTTTGGGGCTATAGTTTACAGCCAGATTTACGTGTCAAATCCACGTAGTTTATACAGTGATTTTCGCTGAAATTACAGTGTCAGTTGTAGGGTATCTATATAACGCAAATTGCCATACCTTATTGGGGCTATAGTTTACAGCCAGATTTACGTGTCAAATCCACATATTTTATACAGTGATTTTCACTGAAATTACAGTGTCAGTTGTTGGGTATCTGTATAACGCAAATTGCCATACCTTTTTGGGGTTATAGTTTACAGCCAGATTTACGTGTCAAATCCACGTAGATTATACAGTGATTTTCACTGAAATTACAGTGTCAGTTGTGGGGCATCTGTATAATGCAAATTGCCATACTTTTTTGGGGCTATAGTTTACAGACAGATTTACGTGTCAAATCCACGTAGTTTATAAACCACTATGTCAGACAGAAAGGTGGCAGGTGGAGCAGGCAGAGATGGCAGCACAGTAAGGGGACGTCGCAGCAGGGGTGACTCTGTGAGGCCAGAACTGCCGTTGTCATCTAGCGGCAGTGTGTTGATCAACAACCCAAAGGTTGTTGAATGGCTGGCTAGGTCATCCATCTTCTCAAATATAACATCTGACAACCCCAGTCAAGAGTCCGTGGGTTCCTACAGTTAGTTGGCATGGCCCAGGAACAGGTCAGCGGCCCTCACCTGTCCTCAACCAGCCTCTGTCCTGTTCCTTTCCCGCAGCCAGAGAGCTACTTGGTGGTCTGAGCTCAGCGCCACTTTTCATCGAGGACGAAGTGTTTGAGGACAGTCAGCAGCTGCTTGGCAGTGAAAAGGTGGGGCAGACTTCTGATGCTTCCTGCAGTAGGCAGGCTGTGCATACTGACACCGGTGAGGAGACGGGGAAATGCAAATTGACGTTTGCACTTGGGAGCTGGGTGTAGCAGGAGATTCATCATCGTCAGGCGGAGAGTGTCAGCTTGCGCGTTAGGCAGCGGAGCAGGCAGCAAGTCACTTCTGTGGCCGTGAGTCAGCAGTGTGGCAGCAGTGTGGCAGCAGTGTGAGGACGGGAGCCAAACGTCCGTGAAGTACAAATCCCAATTCGCAGGTCCATGTAAGCAGTGGCAAAGGGCTTAGCGAGGCAACGGCGGTAGTAGTCTCTCAGTGCAGACTGTTGGCGGTAAAATTACCAACTCGGCGGTGTGGCAGTTTTTTGTAAAGACACCAGAGGAGCCGAGCGTGGGTATATGTTGTATCTGCGGGCAGAAAGTGAAGCGTGGACAGGGAGCTAACGTTGGCAATGTTGGCCCTGCGCCAACACATGCAGCGTCACCATCCAATGGCCTGGGAGAAACGGGTGGCAGATGCGGTCCATCCTGCAGCCGCAGCAACAGCAGCAAACCTAGTGGCACACATGCTGTTTCAGAAAGTCAAGGCTCCAGCACCTCTGCCAAAGGGAGCTGTTTGTCTTTGACATCATCTTCCGGTCCAGATGCTCCTGCTCCTTGCTATGCATGGTGCCAGCAGTCGTTGAGCAAAGCGATTACAAAGAGACAACTCTATGCGTCCAGCCATCCTAAGGTGCAGAAGCTGACCGTGCTCTTGTCGAAGTTGTTAGTACTGCAGTCTCTCCCTTTCCAAGTCATGAACTCTGCACCCTTCGGAGAACTAATGGCTTGTGCCGAACTGAGGCGGAGAGTTCCAAGCCGCAATTTTTTTCCCAAAAAGTCAGTGCCAGCCCTTCACCAATATGTACAACAGAAGGTGAGCCAGTCCTTGAGCTTATCAGTTTCTTCCAAGGTGCACGGCAGCGCGGACGTGAGGAGCTGTAACTATGGTCAGGGCCAGTTAATGTCCTTTACAGCCCACTGGGTGAATGTGCTTCCTGCCCAGCCACACTAACAACTTCCAGTTCTTCTCCATGTTGTCAAACTGCTGTTCCTGCACCAGTGTCCGCCTCCTCCTCCTCCTTAACCACCACCACCTCAGCCTCCACAAGTGCTGCTCCATCATACCACACGCAGTTCTACACCTGGTTTGCCTGGGTGAACAAAGTCACACAGGGGAGGAACCGCTCCATGTCATGCAACAAGAAATCAAGGTGACAGACAATGGGAGGAATATGGTGTCCACGCTGCACGGAGGAGGGTTGGTCCATGCGCCCTGCATGGCGCACGTATTCATTTGGTTGTCAACAAGTTGCTGAAGTCTTCTACCCATCTGCAAGACATTCTAAACATGGCCAGGACACTGTGTACGCACTTCGGCCATTCTTACAAAGCCAAGCACACCTTCCTCGTGTTACAGCATCAGAACTGCCTTCCCTAACATAGTCTGATATGCGATGTTTCCACCCGTTGGAATTCTAGCCTCCATATGTTAGACCGCCTGTATGAACAGAAAAAATGAATAATTCTTTGATGATGCAAGCGGACCGTAGTACTCCCCTGTGTAACTTTGATGTCAGCCACTGGCAGCTCATGTGTGACACCTGCCGTTTGCTCAGGCCCTTTGAAGAGGCCACGTTATTTGTCAGTCGCCAGGACTGCGGGATGAATAACGTCATTCCACTGCTTCATATCCTGGAACTCATGCTGCAAAATCTGTCTGGTCAGGGCACTGGAGAAGTGCAGACTACATCTCATTGCCACATGAGTTGGTGAGGGTTGAACTGGATGAGGAGGAGGACATTGGAGCAGAGTCTGGTGCAATCTGTGGTTTTTCTACACAGGTGAGGAGAGGAGGAGCAGGAGCATCCGGATTAGGTAGAAGACGAGGCAGATGACCCAGAAGCACCGAATATTCAACATCCGCCATAGGGATGACTTTTGGCTCTCCACCCCCTTGGACCCACGCTACCGGTCAAAAATAGGCGACTTTTTTTCCTGCTGTTGAGAGGGAGGAACAACTGGCATACTAAAGAGAAATACTGAGCACATAGTTGGCCGCTGCCTATGTGCACCATTGTCCATCCTCTGTCTGGTCTGATCGGGGGATTCCTGGCAGTCATTGCTTATGTACTACTGCCACGGCTGCTGTGGGGAGCTGGAGGTGGGTGGGGTAGGAGTAGTAGCAGTTCCATCAGCAGCAGCTTAAGTCTGGATTCCTCAATGAGCTATTTCCTTCACCTGCCTATTGAGGAGGGTAGCCACCACCAGCAACAGCAGGACATGAAGCAGCCCCTGCACCAGGAGGTTATGGCCTACTTGGACAGCACTTTACCACTTCAGGTAGAGGATCCCATGGACTACTGGGCAGCCAAACTTGATGCGTGGCCGCAACTTGCGGAGTTTGCAGTAGAGAAGCTGTTGTGCCGACCAGTAGTGTGTTCAGTGCAGCGGTGGCCATCGTTACCCAAAGGAGAACCCGCTTGTCCACCCATAATGTGGAGAGACTGACCTTTATCAAGATGAATCAGGCTTGGATTTCAACTCAGCAATACCTAATGCATCAGATTAGATCAGCCATGACACCTCCACCAAATGTTGAGAAATGCGTCTGGGTTCTAACTACCTGCCTCACCCACTATTCTGGTGCTGCCACCCGCCTGATGCCACACATCTGCTGCCAGTTGCTCCACCTGCCTCCTACCATCTTTACCAAGGATTGGAAATGTCCGCCACCTCCACACTATATTATTGTGCCACCCAGAAGGCTCCTGCTGCTGCTGATGCCACCTCCACACTATATAATTGTGCCACCCTGCAGGCTCCTGCTGCTGATGCCACCTTTACACTATATCATTGTGCCACTCTGCGGCTTCTGCTGCTGCTACCAATGCCACCTCCACATGATATCAATGTGTCACTCTGTGGGCTCCTGCTGCTGCTACTGACGCCACCTCCACACTATATCATTTTGCCACTCTGCGGGCTCTTGCTGCTATTGATGCCACCTTCACACTATAGAATTGTGCCACTCTGCGGTCTCCTGCTGCTGCTACTGACTCCACCTTCACACTATATCATTGTGCCACCCTGCGGGCTCCTGCTGCTGCTTATTCCACCTCCACACTATATAATTGTGTCACCCTGCGGGCTCCTGCTGCTGCTGATGCCACCTTCAAACTATATCATTGTGCCACTCTGTGGGCTCCTGCTGCTGTTGATGCCACCTTCACACTATATAATTGTGCCACCCTGCGGGCTTCTGCTGCTGCGGATGCCACCTCTACACTATATCATTGTGCCACCCTGCGGGCTCCTGCTGCTGCCACCTCCACACTATATAATTGTGCCACCCTGCAAGCTCCTGCTGCTGCCACCTTCACACTATATCACTGTGCCACCCTGCGGGCTCCTGCTGCTGTGTATGCCACCTCACACTATATCATTGTGCCACTCTGCGGGCTCCTGCTGCTGCTGATGCCACCTCCACACTGTATCATTGTGCCTTTCTGTGGGCTCCTGCTGCTGCTGATGCCACTTTCACAATACATCATTGTGACACTCTGCGGGCTCTTGCTGTTGCTGATGCCACCTTCCCACTATATAATTGTGCCACCCTGCGGGCTCCTGCTGCTACTGATGCCACCTTCATACTATATCATTGTGCCTCTCTGTGGGTTGCTGCTGCTACTGACGCCACCTCCACACTGTATCATTGTGCAACCCTGTGGGCTCCTTATGCGGCCACCTTCACACTATATCATTGTGCCACCCTGCGGGCTCCTGCTGCTGCTTATTCCACCTCCACACTATATAATTGTGTCACCCTGCGGGCTCCTGCTGCTGCTGATGCCACCTTCAAACTATATCATTGTGCCACTCTGTGGGCTCCTGCTGCTGTTGATGCCACCTTCACACTATATAATTGTGCCACCCTGCGGGCTCCTGCTGCTACTGATGCCACCTTCATACTATATCATTGTGCCTCTCTGCGGGTTGCTGCTGCTACTGACGCCACCTCCACACTATATCATTGTGCCACCCTGCGGGCTCCTGCTGCTGCTGAGGCCACCTCCACACTATATCATTGTGCCACTTTGCGGGCTCCTGCTGCTGCTGATGCCACCTTCACACTATATAATTGTGCCACCCTGAGGGCTCCTTCTGCGGATGCCACCTCCACACAATATCATTGTGCCACCTTGCGGGCTCCTGCTGCTGCTGATGCCACCTTCACACTATATCATTGTGCCACTCTGCGGGCTCCTGCTGCTGATGCTGCTGCCACCGCCTCCACGCTCCTATCATTGTGCCACTTTGTGGCCTACCATGTTGCTGCCACCTCTACTCCTTTGACCTCATGCTGCTGCTGCTACCAACTTTGCAGTTCTTTTTTGTCAAAGACCTGATATTTTCAGGAAAACTGTAATGTATTATGGTTGTGGTGTCTCGAATCTACAAATTAAAATTTACATTTAATATTTGTATTTCAAATTCATTTCAAATTTCATTGTAGTGCCACAATGTGACCTCCTCTGCTGTGGGTTTTTTGGGCTCCTGCTGCTTCTGATGCCACCTCCACACTATATCATTTTGCCAACCTGTGGGCTCCTGCTGATACTGATGCTACCTCCACACTAAATCATTGTGCCACTCTGTAGCTTTCCCTTTTGCTGCCACCATGTTGCTGCTACCTGTGGCCTCCTGTTGCTGCTGCTGCTGATGCCACCTCCACACTATATAATTGTGCCACTCTGTAGCTTTCCATGTTGCTGCCACCATGTTGCTGCCACCTGTGGGCTCCTGCTGCTGCCACCACCTCCACATTCTTATCATTGTGCCACTTTCCATATTGCTGCCACCTGTGGGCTCCTGTTGATGCCACCTTCACACTATATCATTGTGCCACTCTGCATCTTTCAATGTTGCTGCCACCTGTGGGCTCCTTTTGCTGCTTCTGCTACCGCCACCTCCACACTCTTATCATTGTGCCACTTTGTGGCCTACCATGTTTCTGCCACCTCCATAGTTTTCCATTGTGCCACCCTGCAACCTACTCATGTTGCTGCCAACTGACCGCTGTCTCCCTGGAACACCCTGTGATTTACATAATGCTTTCACCATAATGTTTTCATTATAATGTTTTCATTATAATGAAAACACCATAATGTTTTCATTGGTTTTCCCCTTCATTTCATCTGTCAGAAGGATGAAAAGCTTCAGGATTGATAGCCAAAAGCAGGAGTGGATACAGAATACAGAGGACATGCAAGTATCCCATTTACTGCTCATCTCTATTCTGGATCAACTCCTGTTTGTTTTTGGCTTTAGTAATACTGATGGATTATTGACCGGTTGAAAGCGGACACTGATGGGTGAAAAGAAGGGCAAAATGATCAGTGACGTCAATGCAAAATTACTGTCGACACCCTCTCCACAATTTTGGGGGGTTTCTACATGTATCCACGTTTAACAGTACAGGTTCTGTTGTAATCTATGGAATCATCTGATGTCAGTGTAAAAAGAGTGCACTTTTTGATGTTATAGTGAGATCTTTGCCCTCAGCTCAGTCCTTTCGAGTTGGCACAGACGTTACCTTGTCAGGCAGCGTTCTCACTTCACTTATTTGGGGAAGTTGGCCTCTGTAAGTGCACATGGAAGTGAATAGTGAAGCGATTCTAAGAGCGGTGGCTGTCATGTGTGTGTCATACTAAAACACAGCATTGTTTGAAGACCAAACCATGATCCTTGTGCATATTTAAGAATGGCACAACGTTTTATAAAACCCTACAAGTTCTCTGCAGCCAGGAAATACCTGTTTTTAATGTGATCCGTCATCATTCGATTCGGGTTGAATACATTTATTTTAGAAAAATTCAGCTAATCGGGACAAACCGAATTTTAACAAATTCGTCCCATCTCTAATTGAAAGGTTATAGGAACCTGTCATTAGGTGAAAATGTGAAATCCTAATAACATGTTTGCTTTTAAACTACAAGGTGATATACAGTATAATTAGTGTATATGTGATCCTGCATCTAACAGCCTCCCCCTAAGGATACTTACAGATTCCTTCCTGTAAATCCCATTCTTCACCCTGAATTGAAGGAGATTCTATAATGAGTTTTACCTTATAGATGTTAGAGTTATAAGACTTTTACAATGGCCTAAGTCACATTTCAATCATTTTAAAGTACAACACAGGTAACGGCTCCACTGCTTCGATTTATGATATAGTGGACAACTATGCAGAAACTGAGAAAATGGGAGCATTAAAGGAAACCTACCACAAAGAATCTACTATCAGAAGTAGATCTGATGGTAGATTCCTCCTGCCTGCCTCTGCCCTAATCTGTAATCTAATGATCTTGGAACCTAACCTAACTTGTTAAAAATTTAATTTTGGTAATATGTAAATTAACTGCAGAGGCTTTGAGGTTGTGTACTAGCCTGACCGGGCACTAGAAAATAAGGCTAGTTCATGCCTCAGGTGCCTCTGCAGTTAATTTACATACTAAAAAAATAAAGTTTTTCAGGATTATTAAATTACAGATTAGGGCAGAGACAGGCAGGAAAAATCCACCATCAGTTCTAATTCTGATAGTAGATTTCTCGTGGTAGGTTTCCTTTAAATAATGCTTGAATAAATTCATCAGGTCATGATGTAAAATATTGAAATAATAGATACTATAAAAGTCTATTCTGGGGAGTCCTTTCACCTATGTCTATTGTTCCAGTTTTGAATTTGTCCCTTAAAACTCCTACAGTATCAGGCTCCTGCACAAGGAGCTAGGCTGGAGCTGGAGGCGTGTGTTATACTAATTTTCTCTCATACTGTCCAATCCGCAGCAGGCAATGTCAATCTAAAGGCCGTGTTCACACACTAAATAGTAACATTTTATTTTTGTTCCAAATATCAAGCATAATAAACTATTTACATTGAAAAAATAAATCAACGTGCAAGTACAACAAGGTAAAAGGTAACACAACAGACATTGAATTACAAACATCTGTGCTCAAGTACAAGGTAAATGGTATGTATGTAAGGATAATATTGCAATTGTCGATAGATTTTCAGATCTAAATAATACAGGGGAAAAAAAACATACAATAACATGAATGGGGCGGGGGGGGGGGGTTAAAATGAATGTATCCAGAAACTGGTCACCAATTAGTGAATGACAAAGCACTAAGTAACTATACAACTGGTGATGAGATGGGGTGTGTATCATTGCGAGAAACCAGAGGAACCTTGACATTTACTTTGTCAACCTGATGTAGAGGGTGCATTTAAGTAGTGCAACCAAGGAGACCACACTTTTAAAAATTGAGGGTATCTGTGAAAGCAATGCTTTGTAATTCCAATATAGTAAGGAAGGCGTTAGGATGGCGAGCCATTTGAGGGGAATTAGAGTCTTTGAGGCAAGTACTAATTGTAGCCACCACTTCTTATAGCAGGTAGTGGGGGTGACTGGGAATGTTCTGGAAGAGGGATTGCACTGTAATTTGAGGAGCACCAGGACAGATATTCTTTAGAGCCTTCTCAATCTCCAGTGAGAAAGGTACATAGGTACCATTTTGTCTCAGACCATGGCAGCCAGAATCTGAGATGTCTGCATTCTAGGTGTGTGTAGGACAAGTAGGACTAGCTGTTGCTAATTTGGGAAATTTCTTTTTCTACCATCAAAATCAATCTTGATAAACCAGGGACAGTTACTAATAGATCCAGACACCATGACTGTGGTCATTTTCTTGTATGTGTTATCCAAGGCCTCCTTCTTTCTATAAACAACTTTTAAAAGCACTTTCTTCCTCCCACTGTGTTCTGAAACTTCCTCCGCTACCATGAGATAACCGCAGTTAGAGGGAGGGGGGAGTGCTGAATTAATTTAGCAGGGTGAGATTTTAAGGTTGCTTTTAGAAGGAAGGACAACAAATATTAGAAGATTACCACAGTCACAGTGCCTGCATTTATAAGTAAGTGCCCCTGGTTTATTGTGATGGATTTTATGGTATATTGCCTTTAACCCCTTAACGCTCTGCGCCGTAGCTCTACGGCGCAGAGGTATAAGGGATGTATGAAGAGGGCTCACGGGCTGAGTCCTCTTCATACAGAGGTGGGGGTTTTTGCATATTGCACAAAACCCCCACCGCTAATAACCGCGGTCGGTGCTTGCACCGATCGCGGCTATTAACCCCTTCAACGCCGCCGGCAAAGTCGCCGGCGGCGTTTAAAAGACGGCGGCGCGCGGGCGCCGCCATCTTTTTTCCGATCGCCACGCCCCCGAACGTCATCGGGGGGCGGCGATCGGTTGCCATGGTAGCCTCGTGTCTTCTTTTGACACGAGGCTATCTGGCAGCTGCAGATTCGTTACAATGAGCCAGTGGCTCATTGTAATGAATGTGCTGCAAAAATGCCATATATTGCAATACAGAAGTATTGCAGTATATGGTAGCAGCGATCTGACCATCTAGGGTTAATGTACCCTAGATGGTCTAAAAGATAGTGAAAAAAAAAATAAAAAAAAAAGTTTAAAAAATTAAAAAAAAATAATAAAAAAAAATTAATAAAATATTAAAAGTTCAAATCACCCCCCTTTCCCTAGAACGGATATAAAACATAATAAACAGTAAAAATCACAAACATATTAGGTATCACCGCGTCCCAAAATGCCAGATCTATCAAAATATAAAAACGGTTACAGGCGGCGATGACCTCCGAGGCGGGAAATGGCGCCCAAATGTCCGAAATGCGACTTTTACACCTTTTTACATAACATAAAAAATGAAATAAAAAATGATCAAAATGTCGCACAGACCTCAAAATGGTAGCAATGAAAACTTCGCCTCATTTCGCAAAAAATGACCCCTCACACATCTCTGTGCGCCAAAGTATGAAAAAGTTATTAGCGTCAGAAGATGGCAAAAAAATTTTTTTCTTTTTTGTACACATTCGTTTAATTTTTGAAAATGTATTAAAACACAATAAAACCTGTATAAATCCGGTATCACCGCGATCGTACCGAACCAAAGAATAAAGTAGGCATGTTATTTGGAGCGAAGAGTGAAAGTCGTAAAAACTGAGCCCACAAGAACGTGACGCACGTGCGGTTTTTTTTCAATTTTTCCACATTTGGAATTTTTTTTCAGCTTCGCAGTACACGGCATGTTAAAATAAATAACATTACGGGAAAGTAAAATTTGTTACGCACAAAATAAGCCCTCACACAGGTCTGTACACGGAAAAATGGAAAAGTTATGGATTTTTGAAGTTGGAGAGCGAGAAATGAGCCGGAAAACCCTCCGTCCTTAAGGGGTTAATGTAGCTAGGCCCTTAGTCATCAGAGTGTGTGATCAAAAACTTATATAGCAGTGAAAGCTTCTTGAACCATGTGACATCTCTTATGTGGCTACCATGGCGATGTAGGGAGTGGAAACCATTTAGTGGCTGAACATGAGTAATGATAGGAAAGGCTCCATCATAGAGAATATATCCTATGTTGTTGTGAGGTCGAGGAGAGTAGTTAGGTAGAAATTGTAATAAGAGGTATCTACATTCAGTAGGTCACCTATTTTTCTGACTGGGATGAAATATGGCCAGAGGAAATCTAGCTCTGTTGCTGATGTTCTGGATGTTTACCCCAGTGAAAGGATCTGGCTGGAGTGGGTCACCACCTCTCTAGTTGGATCTCTAGACTACCTGACAAGTACCAGTAGTACCAGTGCACCTCAAGGTACAGTTCTGGTTCCCTTCCTCTTCACATTGTACACAGCTGACTTCAGGTACAATTCAACAAGCTGCTACGTCCAGAAGTTCTCTGATGACTCTGCTATGGTAGGCCTCATTACAGGTGAGAACGACATGGAGTACAAAGAATTGATCTGGGAATTTGTGGATAGGTGCCAGCAAAACCACTTCAGGATTAATGCTGGGAAGACCATGGAGATGGTGGTGGACTTCGGTAAGCATAGTCCTCCTTTTCAACAAGTAGTCATCCAGGGGACAGACATTGAGGCAGTGAAGTCCGATATGTACTTGGGTGTCCTCCTCAACCATAAACTGGAGAGGTCAGAGAACATAAATGCACTTCACAGGAAGTGTCAGAGCAGGCTATACCTGCTGAGTTGGCTGAGGACATTTGAAGTGCAGGGGTACTTATTAAGACCTTCTTCTACTCTGTAGTGGCATCAGCCATCTTCCTTGGTGTAGTCTGTTAAGGAAGCAGCATCTCAGCTAAGGAGAGCAGCAAACTGGACAAATGGATTGAGAGAACCAGCTCTGTCTTGACACAGTGCAGGTGGTAGCCGAGAGGAGGATAATGTGTAAGTTGAAGTCTATTCTGGAGAATGGCTCCCATCACATGCATGAGACTGTGCTGGCATTGGGTAGGACCTTCAGTGCCCTCAGTGACTGCTTCACCCCAAGTGTGAAACTGAGCATTATCGGAAATCATTCCTCCATGGTGCTTGTCTTCTTTTTTTTAATCTTTTTATCCCTTTTTATCTTTTTGTTCATCTATCCCTTACATTATTGTTGTCATTTGTCATGCACTCTGCTGCTGTAATTCTGTGAATTTCTCCACTGTGGGGCTATTAAAGGATTATCTTATCACTGTCCTTATGTGGGCAGGGATATCACGGGGGTACTCCCGGAATGTACACTCAGCCGAGGCCATGGGAGGGATGCAATACATTCCAACCCCCTTGCCTCCAAGCCTCCAGTGGTGCTGATGATCATATATGTTGCTCAGCAGTATGGAAATATGTAGCTTGCTGTGTCTTTTGTCCTGTGTTTTCCTTAGTAAACAACATATACTGGACAGACTATCGCAAAAAGAATGCCTCTGCCTGCCAGTATATGTTGACCTATATGCTCAGCTATACTGGCATATACGTTAAATGTATGAAGAAAATATGATGTGAATCTATCCTTAGAGACATTAGAGTCCTGCCCAAAACCTATATATGCTATGCCACTATATAACATGGATCTATATCAAATAGTTTTGTAATGATGTAGTGATGAGTACAACTTTCTTTCTTATTTTGTAAGAGAATAACATATAGAGGTTGCATGAGGAAACCCTACTGTGAATTGGAATGAGATGACATTGTTATTATAGACAGCACTTGGTATTACTTGCCATTACTTGTGTTGGCGCCCGGGGATGATTATGTAACTACAGAATAGACTTTATGCTATCGCATTATCATTGAGAATTACAGCCCTACATTATACAATAGCAAGCTATAAATATAATAACATACACTAATAGAATAATGACAAACTATGAAAGATCTTTTCGCTTTATACCTATAAACTACTACAGAATTTTGGAGAATTGAGCTGTTTGTGTAGAGGAAACTTACTGAACACTTCTGCTGGAGCCTGCTCTGCTTCCTGGATCTCTGCACTCTGCAGTTTTATTGGTTTACACAGTAAAGTGTCAGATTACTTTTCCTGGGATGTACCCACTGAGGCTGCCAACACATGGATTTACATTTCTATGAAAGTAACTTGGGGAAATCCACCACAAAATTCTGGGAGAGATCATGTCACAGTGTCAGCCTCCTATTCTCCAGCCTATTTCTGTCATCCAGCCTCCACCTGTGGTCTCCTGTCCTCCAGCCTCCTCCTATAGTCTCTTCCTGTAGTCTTCTTTCCTCCAGCCTCCTCCTGTGGCCCCTTGTTCTCCAGCCTCATCCTGTCCTCCAGGCTCCAATTATTGTGCCCCCCCTGTCCTCCAGCCTCCTCCTCAACTAATCAGATTTTTTCATTAAACAAACTGATTTTTTAATTCTACAAGTGCTGTGGTTTCCTCCATTAAATGAATCAACATTGGGTTTGTGCACCTGGACCATCAGCTTCGAGCACAAACTTTGGGTTCCATAAACACACAGTAGCACTTGGATTGCTGTTTACCTCTCTTTTCTAAATAGAAAACACAAACACCAGCTCACCACCCCGTAGCTTGCCTCTTGTGTCGGATCCAGCATGGGCCACCTTTCTGCCAAGGCATGTGGAAATTCAGGAATATAATCACGGTCCAGCCAGGTTCCCTACAACATTGAACTTTATTCGGTTACATCATAACCACTCCATGAAGCCATTCATTAACAATGTTAATGAATTGTTTTATGGAGTGGTTATGATGTCACTGAATAAAGTTCAATGTTGTCGGGAACCTGGCTGGACCATGATTATATTCCTGAATGACCTCTCTTTTTTGCTTAACTGTGAATATACATGAGCTTTATCTTGTTTTATGTATGGTCCTATTCTAGAAAACCTCAAGACTGCTTCATGGGCTGACCATTACATAAAAATACTGCACACACTGAATGTCCACAATATTTTATGAGAACAGCCAAAATTTAATTCTATACCTCCCCCAGACACAATCAGATTCAATATAGATGCATGCATCAAGGCTAACCAGAGCCGAACTGAAATCTGGTGCACAAGCCCTGAAATAGTCGCAATTCGTGGTGCATGGTCAGAAATTTTCCGCCACCTCAACGCCAAGTGGGTATGAAGGGGGGCATGGTGGGCAGCTCAATTGGCCAGTGCAGTAGGTTTCTGCCCCATACCTGCACACTTCCTATATCTTGTGCCCCTTCAGACCTGGTGTCATAGTTACGAAGATTTGGCAGGGGCACCATCATATGCTGGAACACGTAGCACAAGTGTATGATAAATGTTCTCCATACTGAAGAAAGAGCGGAAAACAGGCCCACAAGAAAAGCCACAGGCAAAACTCAAACACGCAAGTGTAGTTAACATTATGCTATTGTCACCTTCTTCTAATGTCACAATTTTTAGAACATTGTAGCTCCTTTATGCAGCTGGGGGAAAACAAAACTTTAATAGCAACTGCTGGTCACTTTCTTATGGGCGATTATACCAGTATGTTATTACAAAACTTTTAACATATTTTAGAAAGTTCTCATACACTTACAAAATATATATAAAAAGGGTGCAACTTACATTGGAAAAATTTGGCATATTTGAAGAAAGCTCACAAATAGTAGGTGCAAAGTAGATATAGACGGTCTTAAAGTGTTCCTCTGACTTCATAATTTTTAATAAATGATTATATCTGATACCCTCTTTAAAAACAAACAGAATGGTGTTCACATTGTAGCTTTTTTCTTTCCAGTCATGACATTTTTTTTCTGTTTTGAATCTCACTGTGGACTGAGCCAATCCTTTTTTTTGTCTTTGCCCTATAAGTGAATCTACTGCAACCTTCCCACACTTCCCATGAAACCTTGTGTACTGTTATGAAGGAACTTTAGAGCAAATCCACTGATTTTGCTTAGGTTATCCGCACAAAATCAATATAGTGACCTAGCCTGGAAAATGTCATCACATGGAAACATGTGGAATAAGTAAAAGAAACAAGCAGAAAATAGTTACAAAAAGTACAGTCTGTACTGTGTGAGCCCTGAGGATTAACAGCTTCCCTGCAGTGTAGATAGTGTCCCGAGAGCAAGGGCTGGAATATTAGAGAGATACTTAAATAACAATAAAATAAATACCCTTTTCTTAAAATAAGTGTTCCAGAAAGACCTGGAGTCACCTTTCAAAGGGCAGCCACTTTAAAGAGCCTTTGGGCTCTAAGTAATCCAAAACAACTATAAAGACAAAGTGACACTGGCCCTAAGGAAAATTGGGTTTTTAAATGCTGTGACAAGAAATGTTGATCTACATCAAAGGACACTTTTGGTTATTTTACAGTGCTGCTTCGGAAAGTAATCCAATTTACCTCTCCTCAAAATCACAAGGTAGAGGGATAGTCTGAATACAGACAGAGGTTCCAAATACCAGAGTTCTAAAATAACAGGATACCAAGATAACATGAGCTTAACTGTATTCAGACCAAGAGTTTGCAGCAACGTCTTTAGATGCTGCAGTTTTGTGCTGTTCCCGCACTAGCCGCGGGAGCGGAAACCAGTCCCCGAGCGTCAGAGACATGAGGGAGAAGGGAGGTGCGGTTCGTTACCGCTTCTCCCTTCTTCAGTCCGCACAGCATCGCGCTGAATGACTGCCGGGTCTAAAAGGGTTAATCAGACCCAGTACAGCTATTACCAGACTTCCCAGTGACAGGTGGTAAAAGAAAAAAAATTAAGTAAAATAAAATAAAATATGATAAAAAATGTGAAAATGTCCCCCAAGGGTCTTTTATGACCTCATGGGGGACATATAAAGTAAAAACACACACAGAAAATATTAATAAATATTGACATTTCCCCATATAATAAAAAAAGTCCTCCAGTACACTACAAAAAGCATTGCCATAGTCACCCCATTTGCCCGGGACTATACATACACTGTTTTCCCTAAAATAAGACATCCCCTGAATGTAAGACCTAGTACAATTTTGTTCAGGCTTAGAAATATAAGGGCCTCCCCTGAAAATAAGACCTAGCAGCAGTCATTGCAGCAGCTCCCCCCACGCCGTACATTAGAATTAGGAAGTCTTTTATATGCTGCAGAAGGTTGTGACCTGGGGAAGAATTCATGGGATAAATCACTGTTGTGCTGCAGATATGATACAAGCAGCTACCAGGATAAGAAGGGGTCATTTATGAAAAGTGCTTTTACTAAACATGAGATATTTGGGCCAATAATTCTTTTTTTTCATATTTGAATT
Organism: Engystomops pustulosus; assembly: GCF_040894005.1. NCBI lineage: Eukaryota > Metazoa > Chordata > Amphibia > Anura > Leptodactylidae > Engystomops > Engystomops pustulosus. Next base: position 205,350,425 of record NC_092412.1, on the reverse strand, counting down.
TTTATTAATTTTCATAACAAAGCACAACGATACAGAACAAAGGAAAAAAAGGGAAAAGGGGGGACAAGGAAGGAAACAAAATCAGTCACCGATATGCACCCGTTTGGGAAAGCGGAAGGGAGGATAAAGGGGGGGGGGTTTACATTTATGTAATGTAACAATTTCTAGTACAGAAAGTCAAATTCACAATGATGTAGAATCCATGTACTATTGTCTAACAAGGCAACTTCGTTGTAGCTTAGATACATTATATGAACTCTCACTAATAACACAAAGGAAAAAAGGAATAACGGTGAAGGGAGGGTCAGAAGAGAAGAGGAAGAGGGACAAGAGGGGGTAGCGGAGGGAAAGAAGAAGGTCGTGCCTCCCCTTACCTAGAGCTCAGGTTTCAGTAGTTTCACTATCCTGTGCTTGAAGCGGGACTGAGCTAGTCAAGTCCAGATAGCGCGGGGATGCCACAAAAGAGACCCAGTGGAACCATGTTTTCTGAGAGCGGGCAGCCCTCTACGGATCAGTATTCAGGAGACTCTCCATTTTCTGCAACTCATTGACTCGGCCCAACCACTGGTGCAAGGTGGGAGGGTCAGGGGAACGCCAACAGGCTGGAATACAGCCCTTAGCTGCGTTCAGGAGGTGACATACCAGGGACTTCCGGTACGTGGCAAGGGAAATCTCATGATGATGTATCAAAACCCAAGCGGGATCATCCCGCAGCTCTCTGCCCGTCACCTTGCAAATCACCCCCAGTACTGACGTCCAGTACGGAACAAGTGAGGGACAGCTCCAGAAAATGTGCAGGAGTGTGCCCTCCTCCGCACCGCAGCGCCAACAGGTCTGGGGAACGTCTGTGAACATCTTATGAAGTACATGGGGTACCCTGTACCATCTGGCTAGTAACTTGTAGTTTGTTTCCTGATAGGCCGTACTAACTGAGGATTTGTGCGCCAGCTCATAAATCTTCTCCCTTTTTTCTGTAGAGAGGATCAATGTCAGGTCCCGTTCCCATTTGGCCATGTATGAAGGAACATAGTCCTGCGGGGGGGGATTTCAGAAAGTTGTATGTCAGTGAGAGGGTACCCCTAATCTGACCTTTTTGGGTGTATATCCCCTCAAACCCTGTTAGGGACCGGCTAAACGTGGGCGGCGGCTTGAAAGATCTTAAATAGTGTACTAGTTGGAGGCCCTGCCACATCGGCGCCCGCGGGAGATTTGGGGGGGAGACTAAGTCTTCACCTCCTCGCCACTGTCCATCCACCAAGAAGTGACAGGCCCTAAAAAGACCCGCCCTTACCCATTGTTTGAAAACCGGTGATGTAATTCCCAGGGAAAACTCAGGGTTACCAAGGATCGGCGTAAGGGGGGAGTCAGTTGGGGAAATCTCGGCCCTTGATCTGCATTGTTTAAACGCCATTAAAGTAGCATATATGGTAGATTGAGAGGACAGTGCTTGCCAATGTTTTTACTCAACCCACGGAAGACAGGGGAGTGGGACATGGGAGAAATGCTGCTCAATTGAAACCCAGGCCTTCGTAACCCCGTGTCTGCACCGGTCCACCACCCTGTTTAAGTGTGACGCCATATAGTATTGGGTGATATCTGGGAGCGCCACGCCCCCTCTCTCTTACGCAGGTATAGAATCTTTCGTTGTAATCTTGGGGATTTAATGGCCCAGACAAAGGTCGAGATTAGCCGCTGTACTGCGGTTAGGAAGCTAGTAGGGATTCTAATAGGTAGGGCCTGGAAGGGGTAGAGAAGACGCGGTAGGACATTCATTTTAAGAACCTATCCTGCCGAACCAAGAAAAGAAGCCTTTTGACCACCTTTCTAAGTAGTGACCGAGTTCGCTTACCACCTCATGCACATGCAGGGGGTCTTGGAGAAGAGAATGATTAAGGATCCACCTGTCCAGTGAATGGGAAGGGGGGGCCAAATTTAGAGTAATGGAGATTGGCGAGTGGTCAGACAAGGGGGATGTATGTATATCTGCCTCCGTCACTCTATCCAGATGAAAATGGTCTATGAAAAAATAGTCAATCCTAGAAAACATATCGTGGGTAGCGGAGTAATATGTAAAGTCACGTGAGCTCGGGTATAGGGATCGCCACACATCTACCAGTTGTCCATTAAGAAACATGTCTTTAGTTCGACGTAGCTGGGCTCGTGACAGATGTGTGGAGCCGTTAGAGACCTCCATGTCTGGGGACATGGTGAGGTTTAGGTCTCCTCCTAATATTAGGATCCCTTCCTGAAAGGAACTAAGTTCCTCTAGGAAGTTTGCAAGTGCAGTGGGTTGCCCCACGTTGGGCAGGTAGAGATTTGCGAGTGTGACGGTCTGAGAGTAGAGGGTTCCCTTGACAAATACATATCTGCCCTCTGTGTCTGCCCTAGAGTCCAGGAGGACCCACGGGGTGTTTTGTGCAATCATTATACTCACTCCTTTGGAACGAGAATCCACCGAGCACCCATGGTAGCAATGCGGGAAACGGCGGGTGGAGAGTCTCTGAAACTTGTCCTTACGGAAATGCGTCTCCTGCAAGAAGACAATCTGTGCCCGAAGTCTCCAAAGGTCTCTCTGTAGCAGCTGCCGCTTCTCAGGGGTTCGTAGGCCCCTAACATTGAAAGAGACAATTTTTACATTAGGGTCCATTTCGTTAATTCACGGAGAGAAAGGAGGAACGTGAAACCAGAGACAGGAGCGGGGGAGGCACTAAAAGAGAGGGAAGAGTAAGAAAAGGAAGGAAGAAAAGAGGGGAAGGAAGGAAGGGCAGAAGAAAGAGACCCTTCAAGCAGGTGACCAAAGGGGGAACCAGAAGTAAGAAAAAGGAATAGGGTTTTTGGAAGGGACCAGAGGTCCCAAACTTCCCAGAGGGGAAAAAGAGAAGGCGGAAATAACTTTTCCGAAAGGTGGCTGCTCGAAGCAGTCGACACCTGGGGAGTCCCTAGTGGGGAGTTTAGTAGGACAATACAGAGAGAGGAGACATCCATCCCGGATACTTCTGTAAGTATCACTGCACATCTTTTATATCCCCGACCTGAGTATGTTCAGGTCTCACATTTACAGAAGAAATGTATCAACAAGACACCTGTCCATGGGATATAGGCGAAATAGGCTAGATAGCATCTAAAACATCCAATAATTGACCCTGACACTATAGAAGACGGCATGCAGAGGCAGCGGCAGCAGCGACAGGCTAGAGAGTGGCATGGCGACATACCCCAAATGGACTAAGGCTTCAAACCAATTTGAAAAATTCCTTTTGGCGAGGATAACGTGTAGCACTGTATGTATCAGTATTTTGCCTGGTAATGGCGGCAGAGAGGAACCAAAGTAGGTGAGCAAGAAGTGCTGAAAGGATTTCCTATGTGAACAAAAGGTTTACGGTATATTTAGTCGATAACACAGCATGGTGGCGACATAGTTACCAAGTTCCATAACGTATCTGGTGAAACACCCGAAAAAATGAGCCTGACACAGCTCGTTTGATAAGGGGACGACATGTGGAGGCAGCCATGGAAACAACTTCCATGATTAAGAGCGACAGTATGGGACATCCATATTGCGCTGCTATGATTGAAACTTCAGGTCTCCAGCATGGCGGCGACAGATAGACCGAGTTCCATTATGTATCTGGTGAAACACCTGAAAATTCTGCCTGACACAGCTCGTTTGATAAGGGGATGATGTGCTGTATTTCCTCTCGCGCTCCAGCGTCTGGGGTATAGACAGTTGAAAGTCGCACATGGAGACATTGGTGGATGCTGTGGAGGATCGTGGAGGCGAAATAAACAGGAAACAGCAGGGGCAGTATGCATGGATGTCTCTGAGGCTGCCTAATCTTGGGATGGAGCTGGCGGTCCGCTGCCAGGCGAGCTTTCGCCTGTCCAAGCCCCTGTCTCTCGGCTCCTCCCCACCCAAAATGGGCCTGGGGCCAGAAGCGTTTACTTTGAAAACATTATAATTTTCAAAGCAAGCGGGGTCGTTTGAATATTTCATCTAGGAATAATGGAATAGCATAGCGGTTCTATTTTTAATTGTTTTTTCGGAAATGGTTCCATGATTAAGAGCGACAGTATGGGGCATGCATATTGCGCTGCTATGATTAAAACTTCAGGTCTCCAGCATGGCGGCGACAGATGGGCCAAGTTCCATTATGTATCTAGTGAAACACCCGAAAATCCTGCCTGACACAGCTCGTTTGCTAAGGGGACGATGTATTGAGGCAGTAAGGTAGTAGTTAGAGATGAGCGAACATACTCGTCCGAGCTTGATGCTCGTTCGAGCATTAGCGTACTCGAAACTGCTCGTTGCTCGGACGAATACTTCGCCCGCTCGAGAAAATGGCATCTCCCGCCGTTTTCCTTTTTGGCGGCCAGAAACAGAGCCAATCACAAGCCAGGAGACTCTGCACAACACCCAGCATGACGTGGTACCCTTACACGTCGATAGCAGTGGTTGGCTGGCCAGATCAGGTGACCCTGGAATAGACTAGCCCCTGCCTGCGCTGCTCGGATCATTCTGTGTCTGGATGCCGCTAGGGAGAGAGCTGCTGCTGGTCAGGGAAAGCGTTAGGCTGTTCTATTAGAATAGTGTTAGGCAGGAGTGATTCAACAAGAACCCAACAGCCCTTCTTAGGGCTACAATAACGTTATACTTTTTTTTTTTTATTTGCAGCTAGTACCATATTGTGAGGAATTTGCAGGGGGACTTGCTACCGTTGTGTTTAGCTCTTAGTGACACACATATCCACCTCAAACACCAAAGTGGGACAATTTATTAGGGGTTTGATTTCAATTAGGCACAGTCTGCCAGTTTCTTTTTATTTTACGTTTATTTTTTGATAACTCAGCGTCATCTCATCTGGCATAGCAGTGTGCTTTCATAGTTGGCTAGAAAATAGCCATAGGAGAATCCAAACGGCTTACTTAGGCCTACAATAGCGATATATATTTTATTTCTGGTTGATCTGCTGGTGGCTGGCCTTGCTGTAGTGCATCTACTACCATATTGTGAGGAATTTGCAGTGAGACTTGCGACCGTTGTGTTTAGCGCTTAGTGACGCACATATCCATCGCAAAGACCGAAGTGGGACAATTTATTAGGGGTTGGATTTCAATTAGGCACAGTCTGCCATTTACTTTTTATTTTACGTTTATTTTTTCATAACTCAGCGTCATCTCATCTGGCATAGCAGTGTGCTTTCATACTTGGCTAGAAAATAGCCATAGGAGAATCCAAACGGCTTACTTAGGCCTACAATAGCGTTATATATTTTATTTCTGGTTGATCTGCTGGTGGCTGGCCTTGCTGTAGTGCATCTACTACCATATTGTGAGGAATTTGCAGTGAGACTTGCGACCGTTGTGTTTAGCGCTTAGTGACGCACATATCCATCGCAAAGACCGAAGTGGGACAATTTATTAGGGCTTTGATTGAAATTAGGCACAGTCTGCCATTTACTTTTTATTTTACGTTTATTTTTTCATAACGCAGGGTCATCTCATCTGGCATAGCAGTGTGCTTTCATACTTGGCTAGAAAATAGCCATAGCAATAGGATAGCATCATTTGGTTTTAGAAACTAAAAAACACAAAAAAAACACAAAAAAAACCACAAAAAAAAAGTAAAAAAAAAATTAAAGTTATAACTTTCATTTTCAAAATGTTTAACTCGAGGGCTAGGGGTAGAGGACGAGGGCGGGGACGTGGGCGTCCAACTACTGCAGGGGTCAGAGGCCGTGGTCCTGGGCGGGGTGAGACACCACCTGCTGATGAGGGAGCAGGGGAACGCCGCAGAGCTACACTCCCTAGGTTCATGTCTGAAGTTACTGGGACTCGTGGTAGAGCACTGTTGTGGCCAGAACAGTGCGAACAGGTGATGTCGTGGATTGCCGACAATGCTTCGAGCAATTTGTCCGCCAGTCAGTCTTCCACGTAGTCCACCCATGTCACCGAAATCGGCACTCCTCCAGCTCCTGCACCTCAGCCTCCTCCCCCCTAGTCTGCCCCCTCCCAGGAAAATTTGGCATTTGAACCGGCATAATCTGAGGAACTGTTTTCTGGACCCTTCCCACAGTCACAAACCACTTGTCCGGTTGCTGCTGAGCAATTTTCCGATGCCCAGGTTTTCCACCAGTCGCAGTCTGTGGGTGATGATGACCTTCTTGACGTAGTGGAAGAAGTGTGTAAAGAGGTGTCCGACGATGAGGAGACACGGTTGTCAGACAGTGGTGAAGTTGTTGTCAGGGCAGGAAGTCCGAGGGGGGAGCAGACTGAGGGATCGGAGGATGATGAGGTGACAGACCCAAGCTGGGTTGAGAGGCCGGGTGAACACAGTGCTTCTGAGACGGAGGAGAGTCCTCGACCAGAACAGGTTGGAAGAGGCAGTGGTGGGGCCAGATGGAGAGGCAGGGCCAGAGCTGGTGCATCAGCGCCAAATGTGTCACGTAGTGAAGCTCCCGTGGCGAGGGCTCCCGCGGCGAGGGCTAGATTTTCAGAAGTCTGGAGGTTCTTTAAGGAAACACCGGATGACCGACGGACTGTGGTGTGCAACCTTTGCCAAACCAGGATCAGCAGGGGTTCCACCACTACTAGCTTAACTACCACCAGTATGCGCAGGCATATGAATGCTAAACACCCCACTCAGTGGCACCAAGCCCGTTCACCTCCGGCCGTGCACACCACTGCTCCTTCCCCTGTGTCAGCTGATAGTCAGCCCCCTGCCCAGGACCCTGGCCCAAAAACCCCATCGTCGCCTCCACGATCCTCCACAGCATCCACCAGCGTTCAGCTCTCCATACCCCAGACGCTGGAGCGGAAAAGGAAATATAGTGCAACCCACCCGCACGCCCAAGCCCTCAATGTCCACATCTCCAGATTGCTTAGCCTGGAGATGCTGCCCTATAGGTTGGTAGAGAACGAGGCCTTTCGCAACCTCATGGCAGCGGCCGCCCCTCGGTATTCGGTCCCCGCCACTACTTTTCCCGATGTGCCGTCCTAGCCCTGCACCAGCACGTGTCAGACAACATCATCCGTGCCCTGACCAACGCCGTTTCTGACAAGGTCCACCTGACCATGGACACGTGGACGAGTGCTGCCGGGCAGGGTCACTATATATCGCTGACGGCACGTTGGGTTAACTTGGTGGAGGCTGGGACCGAGTCTGACCCTGCGGCTGGTCATATACTGCCGACGCCGAGGATTGCGGGGCCTACCTCGGTCCAGGTCTTTCAGGCCTACTATGCCTCCTCCTCCTCCCACCCCTCCTCCACCTCCTCCTCCGAACTACCATCCGTGGGCATGGCGCCATCAGTCGATAGCTCTAGGCACAGCAGCAGTGCCGTCGCTAAGCGACAGCAGGCGGTGCTCAAACTGCTGAGCCTAGGCGATAAAAGGCACACCGCCCAAGAACTATTACAGGGCATCACGGCGCAGACTGATCTGTGGCTGGCACCGCTGAACCTGAAGCCAGGCATGGTTGTGTGTGACAACGGCTGTAACCTGGTGGCGGCTCTGCAACTCGGCAGACTGACACATGTGCCATGCCTGGCCCATGTGTTAAATCTCATAGTTCAGCGTTTCCTCAAGACATACCCCAATCTGTCTGATTTGCTCACAAAGGTGCGCCACATCTGTGCGCATTTCAGGAAGTCCAGCACAGATGCTGCCACTCTCAGGGCAGCACAGCGCCGCCTCCAACTGCCCGCTCACCGACTGTTGTGCGACGTGCCCACGAGGTGGAATTCAACATTAACCATGTTATCCAGAGTTTACCAGCAGCGCAGAGCGATTGTAGACTGCCAGATGTCAACTTCCACCAGAACTGGTAGTCAGGTCAGTCAGCTTCCTCAAGTCTACAATGAGGAGTGGACGTGGATGTCTGATATCTGTCAGGTGCTGAGTAACTTTGAGGAGTCAACACAGATGGTCAGTGGCGATGCCGCCATCATCAGCCTCACCATCCCGCTGCTTGGCCTGTTGAAAAACTCTCTGATCAGCATGAAGTCGGAAGCTTTGCGCTCGTCACAAGAGACGGAGGAAGAAGATTCCCTTGTTGATAGCCAAAGCACCCTCAGGTCTGTTTCTCAGCGCATATCGGAGGAGGTGGAGGAGGAGGAGGAGGAAGAGGAGGAGAATGTTGGCGAGACACAAGAGGGGACCATTGTTCAGTCCTTCACTGTTCAGCGTGTATGGGCAGAAGAAGAGGAGTTGGAGGAGGAGGAAATGGACAGTCAGGCCAGTGAGGGGAATGAATTCTTGCGAGTTGGTACTCTGGCGCATATGGCAGATTTCATGCTAGGCTGCCTATCCCGTGACCCTCGCGTTCAAAGAATTTATTCCAGCACCGATTACTGGGTATTCACTCTCCTGGACCCACGGTACAAGCAAAATCTTTCCACTCTCATCCCTGGAGAGGAAAGGAGTGTGAGAATGCATGAATACCAGCAGGCCCTGGTGCACAAGCTGAAACAGTATTTCCCTTCTGACAGCGCTAGCGGCAGAGTGCGTAGTTCTGCGGGACAAGTAGCGAGGGAGAGTAGGCGAGCAGGCAGCTTGTCCAGCACTGGCAAGGGTACGCTTTACAAGGCTTTTGCCAGCTTTATGTCACCCCAGCAAGACACTGTCACCTGTCCCCAGTCTCGGCAGAGTAGGGCTGATCTTTACAGAAAGATGGTGAGGGAGTACGTAGCTGACCATACCATCGTCCTAAATGATCACACAGCTCCCTACAACTACTGGGTTTCAAAGCTGGACATGTGGTACGAACTGGCGCTGTACGCCTTGGAGGTTCTTGTCTGCCCTGCCGCTAGCGTGTTGTCCGAGCGGGTTTTCAGTGCTGCTGGTGGCATCATCACCGATAAGCGTACACGCCTGTCGACTGACAGCGCTGACAGGCTGACGCTTATTAAGATGAATAAAGCCTGGATTTCTCATAATTTCCAATCTCCACCAGGTGAAGGAAGCTCAACCTGAATAATTTATGCACTCCTCCTCCTCATTTTCCTCCTTCTCCTCCTCTTTGTACACTAAAGCAGAGGAAACTGGCTATTTTTTGACAGGGCCCACTGGCTCTAGCTATAGTACTCTATACATTTAATTTTTCTGGAGGGCCACCTACCTGGTCCTCTGTTTTAAACAATTTTTGGGACTGCCACATACAGGCAATCTATTCAATTTTTCTGGAGGGCCACCTACCTGCTCCTCTGGTTTGAAAACTTTTTTGGACTGCCACATACAGGCACTCAATCTATTTCATTTTTCTGGAGGGCCACCTACCTGCTCCTCTGGTTTGAAAACTTTTTTGGACTGCCACATACAGGCACTCAATCTATTTCATTTTTCTGGAGGGCCACCTACCTGCTCCTCTGGTTTGAAAACTTTTTTGGACTGCCACATACAGGCACTCAATCTATTTCATTTTTCTGGAGGGCCACCTAGCTGCTCCTGTGGTTTGAAAACTTTTTTGGACTGCCACATACAGGCACTCAATCTATGTAATTTTTCTGGAGGGCCACCTACCTGCTCCTCTGGTTTGAAAACTTTTTTGGACTGCCACATACAGGCACTATCCAAATTAAATTGTCTCCATAGCAGCCTCCACACGTTGTCTCCATTGCTACCTCCAAAAGTCGTCCATATAGCTGCCTCCATACATCGTCCCCTTATCAAACGAGTTGTGTCAGGCAGAAATTTGGGTTATTTTCATGGATTCCACATCAAAGTTGTTAACTTTGTCGCCACCCTGCTGTGTTATCCACAAAATATACTGCCAAACTTTTACCATTTACCGGTATTATTTCAGCGCTTCTTGCGCATCTGTTTACATTCCCCTCACCCGCCATATCCCAAACTTATAAGAACGCTACTACACTTAACTTGGTGGAGGCTGGGACCGAGTATGACCCTGGGGCTGGTCATATACTGCCGACGCCGAGGATTGCGGGGTCTACCTCGGTCCAGGTCTCAAAGGCCTACTATACCTCCTCCTCCTCCCACCCCTCCTCCACCTCCTCCTCCTCCGAATTACCATCCGTGGGCATGGCGCCATCAGTCGCTAGCTCTGGGCACAGCAGCAGTGCCGTCGCTAAGCGACAGCAGGCGGTGCTCAAACTGCTGAGCCTAGGCGATAAAAGGCACACCGCCCAAGAGCTATTACAGGGCATTCCACATCAAACTTGTTAACTTTGTCGCCACCCTGCTGTGTAATCCACAAAATATACTGCCAAACTTTTACCATTTACCGATATTATTTCAACGCTTCTTGCGCATCTGTTTACATTCCCCTCACCCGCCATATCCCAAACTTATAAGAACGCTACTACACTTGATCTTATACAAAAGGTTCTTAGAAGTGCTGTTTGCGGAGTAGCCTAGAGACAGGGGCTTGGATTGGCGAAAGCTCGCCTGGCAGCGGAGCGCCAGCTCCATCCCAAGATCCAACTAACATAGTTTTAACTGCAGCACCTTTAATCTACTACTAGTTCACTGCCTCCATACATGGTCCCCTTATCAAACGAGCTGTGTCAGGCAGAATTTTCAGGTGTTTCACCAGATACATAGTGGAACTCGGCGCGTCTGTCGCCGCCATGCTGGAGACCTGCAGTTGCAATCATAGAAGCGCAATATGGATGCCCCATACTGTCGCTCTTAATCATGGAAGTCCTCTCCATGGCTGCCTCCAAATGTCGTCCCCTTATCAAACGAGCTGTGTCAGGCTCATTTTTCGGGTGTTTCACCAGATACGTTATGGAACTTGGTCACTATGTCGCCACCATGCTGTGTTATCGACTAAATATACCGTCAACCTTTTGTTCACAGAGGAAATAATTTCAGCGCTTCTTGCTCACCTCCTTTGGTTCCTCTCTGCCACCCATTGGTTTGAAGCCTGAGTCCATTTAGGGTATGTCGCCATGCCACTTTCTAGCCTGCCGCTGCTGCCGCTGCCTCTGCATGCCGTCCCCTATAGTGTCAGGGTCAATTATTGGATGTTTTAGATGCTATCTAGCTTCATTCTGTCACTCTGTCATGGCCATGCTGTTGCCCATAATTTTGGCATAATGGTGCGTTTAAGCAGCCTCAGAGGCATCCATGCATGCTGCCCCTGCTGTTTCCTGTCCATTTCTGTGGTGTTTCCATCCTTTTCTGAGGTTTCCAGGTGTTTGGCCAAGCTTCCCTGTGCAGAGCCTTGGTCCCCTTGAAAAATGCTCGAGTCTCCCATTGACTTCAATGGGGCTCGTTATTCGAGACGAGCACTCGAGCATCGGGAAAAGTTCGTCTCGAATAACGAGTACCCAAGCATTTTAGTGCTCGCTCATCTCTAGTAGTAGTAGATTAAAGGTGCTGCAGTTAAAACTATGTTAGTTGGATCTTGGGATGGAGCTGGCTGTCCGCTGCCAGACAAGCTTTCTCCTGTCCAAGCCCCTGCCTCTTGGCTCCTCCCCACCCAAAATTGGCCTGGGGGCCAGAAGCGTTTTTTGAAAGCAGACGGGGGCTACAAACAGCACTTCTAAGAACCTTTTGTATAAGATCAAGTGTAGTTATTATAAGAAATTGGCTTGGTTATGGCGGGTGAGGGGAATATAAATAGATGCGCAAGAAGCGCTGAAATAATATCGGTAAATGATAAAAGTTTGGCAGTATATTTTTTGGATAACACAGCAGGGTGGCGACAAAGTTAACAAGTTTGATGTGGAAGCCATGAAAACAACCCAAAATTCTGCCTGACACAGCTCGTTTTCTAAAGGGACGATGTATGGAGGCAGCTATATGGATGACTTTTGGAGGCAGCTATGGAGATGATGTGTGGAGGTAGCAATGGAGACAACGTGTGGAAGCAGCTATAAAGACGACGTGTGGAGTCTGCTATGGAAACAATTAAATTTGGATAGTGCCTGTATGTGGCATTCCAAAAAAGTTTTCAAACCAGAGGAGCAGGTAGAGTACCTGTATGTGGCACTCACAAAAAATTGTTTAGATCAGAGGACCGGGTAGGTGGCCCTCCAGAAAAATTAAATAAATAAAGTACTATAGCTAGAGCCAGTTGGCCCTGGCAAAAAATAGCCATTTTCCTCTGCTTTAGTGTACAAAGAGGAGGAGAAGGAGGAAAATGAGGAGGAGTGCATACATTATTCAGGTTGAGCTTCTTTCACCTGGTGGAGAATGGAAATCCTGAGAAATCCAGGCTTTATTCATCTTGATAAGCGTCAGCCTGTCAGCGCAGTCAGTCGACAGGCATGTACGCGTATCAGTGATGATGCCACCAGCTGCACTGAAAACCCGCTCAGACAACACGCTAGCGGCAGGGCAGGCAAGAACCTCCAAGGCTTACAGCGCCAGTTCGTGCCACATGTCCATCTTTGAAACCCAGTAGCTGTAGGGAGCTGTGTGATTATTTTGGACGATGGTATGATCAGCTACGTACTCCCTCACCATCTTTCTGTAAAGATCAGCCCTACTCTGCCGAGACTGGGGACAGGTGACAGTGTCTTGCTGGGGTGACATAAAACTGGCAAAGGCCTTGTAAAGCGTACCCCTGCCAGTGCTGGACAAGCTGCCTGCTCGCCTACTCTCCCTCGCTACTTGTCCCGCAGAAGTACGCCATCTGCTGCTAGCGCTGTCAGAAGGGAAATACTGTTTAAGCTTGTGCACCAGGGCCTGCTGGTATTCATCAAATTCGTCACAATATGGTACTAGCAATATGGTACTAGCAAGCAAATTAAAAAAAACAAAATATATAACGCTATTGTAACCCTGAGAGGGCCTGTTGGGTTCTTGTATGGCTAGTTTCTAACCTACACTGACAGCACACAACTGGATTTTGTGCTGTGCCTGTGATGACTTTTGGTTTTGAAAAAAAAAATAAAAGTAAAAAAAAAAATAAAAAAAAATCGGCAGACTGTGCCTAATTCAATCAAACCCCTAATAAATTGTCCAACTTATGTGTGTCACTAAGAGCTAAATAGAATGTTCGCAAGTCTCCCTGCAAAATCGTCACAATATGGTACTAGATGCACTACTAGTGCCAGCAAGCCCAGTCACAAGCAAAGAAAAAAAAAAAATTCTAACCCTAACAAGGGCTGTTGGGTTCTTGTAGACGCACTCCTGCCTAACAGTAAGCTAATATAACACCCTAACGCTTTCCCTGACCAGCAGCAGCTCTCTCCCTAACGGCATCCAGACAGAGAATGATGCGAGCAGCACGGGCAGGGGCTAGTCTATTCCAGGGTCACCTGATCAGGCCAGCCAACCACTGCTAAGTGTACCACGCATGCTGGGTGGAGTGCAGATTCTCCTGGCTTGTGATTGGCTCCGTTTCTGGCCGCCAAAAATCAAAACGGCGGGAGATGCCATTTTCTTGAGCTGGCGAAATATTCGTCCGAGCAACGAGCAGTTTCAAGTATGCTAATGCTCGAACGAGCATTAAGCTCGGACGAGTGTGTTCGCTCATCTCTAGTATAATTCTTAAAAAGCTATTGTGGGAAATGTATCAAGTATGTATTAGGTATGAATTAGTGATTTTTTAATCAAATGTGTACCTTATTGTGGTATTTCCATCACATCCAATATCTGCAATGTCAAGATCATCAGCAACAATAGCACAAAGTTGGGTTTAGAGCTTGATGCCATTCTGAAATGGTCAGACACATATAAATAAGATATTATTCATGTTGCTACATAGCACCATGACATTGGTGTGAATGTGTTAATTCTTTTCATTCACTGAATGCTGCGCTTACGTTTTGCTCAGGTTGCCGAGTCATAAAGCTGCCTGCAGCATGGAATTGTCATTTTGACAACGATCACAGGAAGCGACGATCCTCTGGAAAATAAGCTCCAGTTGCAATTCTCATCCTGTCATAAAGTCTGTCCACCTCGCACTTTGACAGCAGTGGCCAGACATGCACTACTGAGTCCTGCCTGACCACTTGGCTTCAGCTATCATTACCACAGGACGGCTGTGGTACCAACAGTAACTCCTGGGCATTTCCTCATCCTCCTCCAATATGCGCTGAGAAACAGACCTGAGGGTGCTTTGGCTATCAACAAGGGAATCTTCTTCCCCAGTCTCTTGTGACGAGCGCAAAGCTTCCGACTTCATGCTGACCAGAGAGTTTTTCAACAGGCCAAGCAGCGGGATGGTGAGGCTGATGAAGGCGGCATCGCCACTGACCATCTGTGTTGACTCCTCAAAGTTACTCAGCACCTGACAGATATCAGACATCCACGTCCACTCCTCATTGTAGACTTGAGGAAGCTGACTGACCTGACTACCAGTTCTGGTGGAAGTTGACATCTGGCAGTCTACAATCACTCTGCGCTGCTGGTAAACTCTGGATAACATGGTTAATGTTGAATTCCACCTTGTGGGCACGTCGCACAACAGTCGGTGAGCGGGCAGTTGGAGGCGGCCTTGCGCTGCACTGAGAGTGGCAGCACCTGTGCTGGACTCCCTGAAATGCGCACAGATGTGCCGCACCTTCGTGAGCAAATCAGACAAATTGGGGTATGTCTTGAGGAACCGCTGAACTATGAGATTTAACACATGGGCCAGGAATGGCACATGTGTCAGTCTGCCGAGTTGCAGAGCCGCCACCAGGCTACGGCCGTTGTCACACACAACCAGCGGTGCCAGCCACAGATCAGGCGGTGTGCCTTTTATCGCCTAGGCTCAGCAGTTTGAGCACCGCCTGCTGTCGCTTAGCGACAGCACTGCTGCTGTGCTTAGAGCAGACTGAGCCAAATCAATCAAACCCCTAATAAATTGTCCCACTTAGGTGTTTGAGATGGATATGTGTGTCACTAAGAGCTAAATAGAATGTTCGCAAGTCTCCCTGCAAATTCGTCACAATATGGTACTAGCAATATGGTACTAGCAAGCAAATTAAAAAAAACAAAATATATAACGCTATTGTAACCCTAAGAGGGCCTGTTGGGTTCTTGTATGGCTAGTTTCTAACCTACACTGACAGCACACAACTGGATTTTGTGCTGTGCCTGTGATGACTTTTGGTTTTGAAAAAAAAAATAAAAGTAAAAAAAAAAATAAAAAAAAATCGGCAGACTGTGCCTAATTCAATCAAACCCCTAATAAATTGTCCAACTTATGTGTGTCACTAAGAGCTAAATAGAATGTTCGCAAGTCTCCCTGCAAAATCGTCACAATATGGTACTAGATGCACTACTAGTGCCAGCAAGCCCAGTCACAAGCAAAGAAAAAAAAAATATTCTAACCCTAACAAGGGCTGTTGGGTTCTTGTAGACGCACTCCTGCCTAACAGTAAGCTAATATAACACCCTAACGCTTTCCCTGACCAGCAGCAGCTCTCTCCCTAACGGCATCCAGACAGAGAATGATGCGAGCAGCACGGGCAGGGGCTAGTCTATTCCAGGGTCACCTGATCAGGCCAGCCAACCACTGCTAAGTGTACCACGCATGCTGGGTGGAGTGCAGATTCTCCTGGCTTGTGATTGGCTCCGTTTCTGGCCGCCAAAAATCAAAATGACGGGAGATGCCATTTTCTTGAGCTGGCGAAATATTCGTCCGAGCAACGAGCAGTTTCAAGTATGCTAATGCTCGAACGAGCATTAAGCTCGGACGAGTGTGTTCGCTCATCTCTAGTATAATTCTTAAAAAGCTATTGTGGGAAATGTATCAAGTATGTATTAGGTATGAATTAGTGATTTTTTAATCAAATGTGTACCTTATTGTGGTATTTCCATCACATCCAATATCTGCAATGTCAAGATCATCAGCAACAATAGCACAAAGTTGGGTTTAGAGCTTGATGCCATTCTGAAATGGTCAGACACATATAAATAAGATATTATTCATGTTGCTACATAGCACCATGACATTGGTGTGAATGTGTTAATTCTTTTCATTCACTGAATGCTGCGCTTACGTTTTGCTCAGGTTGCCGAGTCATAAAGCTGCCTGCAGCATGGAATTGTCATTTTGACAACGATCACAGGAAGCGACGATCCTCTGGAAAATAAGCTCCAGTTGCAATTCTCATCCTGTCATAAAGTCTGTCCACCTCGCACTTTGACAGCAGTGGCCAGACATGCACTACTGAGTCCTGCCTGACCACTTGGCTTCAGCTATCATTACCACAGGACGGCTGTGGTACCAACAGTAACTCCTGGGCATTTCATTTACAAAAGATTTTCGTTTCTTTATGCAATCCCTCCAGCAGAGGTGGTCGTGTCCAGGGACACAGTCTTTTTTCTAGTTGACCAAATGACTACATTTACGAGAAATTATCTTCATCCAGGTAAAAATTTTTTAACAACATCTTAATGAAGAAATATTTATATATGGCAGATTAATGAAACAGGATGTGAATTTCCAGTCGAGAATACCCGTTTAACTATATTTATTGCTATTATAAATCCTTCCAGGTTCATTCTGTTACTAAGTATGTACAGCATCCAATGAATAAATTTTATGGCACATGGGATACGTTCCTCTAAATTGATTTTAAATTCATTACCTCCACAAATAATTGTATATCGCAAGCAGATGGTATATAATCTATGCTGTATATACAGTAATGTAATTTATTCTGTGAATGGATGTAATTTGTGTATCCTATAAATGATTTGAGGGGCACAGTTCCTTTTTTTTTTGGTATATCCAGGAGCACAGTATGGTTAGTTGTGTTCGAGGGGTATGTGATATTTAGGAGCACAGTGTGGGGCATAGTTGTTATCCAGGAGACACTAAATTAGTATTTTCAAGGGCACACCGAGGAGATGCCAGTTGTGAGATTATAAATGCTGCTTGTGTGAGATCTGTACTGGAGTCTCTGACAACTCTCAGCCTATAAAGTATAATGCTGCTCATCATAAATTAAAGGGGTATTACCATATGGGCATTCATTTTTCAGTAAATTCATTTGCCATATGTAAACATTTCTTCATTTGGATGTTATTTAAAAAAATGTTCCTGAGTGAAGATAATTTCTCATAAATGTAGCCATGTTAACCCTTAGAAACGAGATTGCTTTCTCGGATACGATCACCTCACATTTTGGCAGCGGTGGCCAGACATGCAGTATTGAACCCTGCCTGACCACATGGATTCAGTGTTCATTACCACAGGGCGGCTGTGGGACATGCAGTAACTCCTAGGACATTTAATATTCTGACAATTTTTGTTTCCTAGTGCAATCACTCCAGCAGAGGTGGCCATATCCAAGGACACAGTCTTGTTTCTAAGGGACCATATCACTACATTTATGAGAAATTATTTTCACACAGGAACATTTTTTTTAATAATATCTAATTGAAGAAATGTTGGCAGATAAATCTATGGCAGATAAATTAAAATGTATGTGAATGCCCAAACGATAATACCCCTTTAATTACATCCTCTGTAGAGGCAACAGGATTTCAAGATCAGCATGAAAAATCCTGATCTTAATAAATATCCCCCACTGAAAGTGGGGGATTGTGAGTTAAATATTTGGATATTTGATGCCTCACTTAATATTTTGCTCATTGCCGCACTCAGAGTAAGATAATAGCTAAATGATAAATATGTCACATGATGTTGATTTCTTAATATGTCATTGTACATAGTTCTTCAAGTTAATTTATAACAAATGGAAAATGAAGTATGGGAGATTTGGCTCAGTAGAGACCGAGGTAGCGGTGATTTGTGATGCATTTCAAGACAGTGACACCAAGGTACAGTCCAAAACAGGTCTCGCCTGTGTTTATTTCAGCAGCAGGAACAAAATAAAACAACCTTCACATATAGGCATAACACAAACAAAATCCTACCCGTCTGGGTGCTAACTAAACAGAGTTCCTCTAACTCACCACTAAAACATAAAGGACGTTGCTGCTCCAGGCACAGAAATCAGGGCTATGTGTGCTCTCCAGCCTTTCAGAGGTTTATGCAGCCTGACTTAGCACAGCATGGTGACTTAGCGCTCAGTGTCCGATAGCAAGATCTGAGCTGAACCAGCATCGGGAAACACGGCTATAACTAAAAGCCGACACCCAAATGTAACTCCCGCGGTCAGAGTGGGCTCTGATCTCGGGTGTTTAACCTGTTAAATACCGCGGTCAGTGCGACCGATGCATTTAACTTGCCTTTGGGGGGTCTTTTCGCCACGATGGGCCCCCACGAGCCGTTTTTTGGGGGGGGGGGTGCCGATCGTTGCTATGGCAACTCTTGGGTCCTATCTGCACCCCAGAGTTGCCTGTAAGAAATTTTCAACAATAGGGGATACCAACCCCAAAATGGTAACACTGGAAAAAGCATCTCATCCCACAAAAAAAATGCCATCACAAGGTCCCAATAACGAAAAAGCTAAAATTTTATAGTCTACAAAACTTGCCAATGAGGAAACTAAGATCCTGGCAGCTGCAGGGCGCTCCTTCCCTTCTTCGCCCCGCTGTGCACCCATAAAATAAGTAACGGCCACATGTGGGGGGTCTCTGTACTTGGGAGAAATTGCAGAAAAAATTGTATGGTGGGTTTTCTCTTTTTATCTTTTGGAAATGTGTAAATTTTAGGGCTAAATGAACGCATAACCGTCAAAATTTGACTATTCTAAATTTTACCTCCATTTTGATTCAATTACTATGAAGATCTCAAGGGGTTAACAATCTTCCTAAAAGCTGTTTCTCATAGTTTTAGGGGTGCAGATTTGAAAATGGGTAGGTTATATATATAGTTTGATGCTAAATATGTAAAATTTCATTCAAAACTGTATTTATCCCCAAAATAGTCAATTCTGAAAATCCGGAAAAGCGATATTCGATTTGTAAGCCGCGTGATGTCAAAATAAACTATCCAGACATTTCAAAAATTATGAAAATGTAAAGTAGACATATGGGAAATTTTATTCAGCAATTTATTTAGGTGGTAAATATATTTGCCTGAAAATGCAATGGTTTCTAATTTTGAAAATGTCACATTTTTCAAAAGATTCATCATTTTTTCTTTTTTTTTGCAAATAAACGCAAAACTTATCAGCCAAAATTTACCACTAAAATGAAGTATAACATGTGGGGAAGAAACGTTCTCAGAATTACTTTGATAAGTAACAGAGTTCAAAAGTTATAACCATATAAAGTAACGCAAGTCAGAACCCAAAAAATGGGGCTGAGCCTTTAACTACAAAATGGCTGCGTCCTTTAGGGGTTAAGGCCTTGCATAGTAGGAAAACTATCTCCCATCCACAGTTAACCCCTTTAGTGTCTCACAGAAGATACATCATTTCTGACTTCTCACAAGTCGTGACTCATTGGGGGTGATTTACCTTTAGTCAGGACATTTGTCTGTGTTCCATTTTGTTTATTCTGGGCTTTGCGCTTGTTTGATTTATCTCAGAGGTTGATATATCAGGCAGAGTCACTAACTCTTCTAAAGTTTTTCTCACGCCTGGTTGGGACTGGAGTTTATTTGCGACTTTTTAACCCTGGTTGGCGGCAAAAATTGCAGCTTTTAATACATCTGCATCTAGATTTTAAAGATATATCAGGCACATACAAACATTTTTGTGCAACTAGATTTGCTTTGCAAGTTAAAAAGTAGCAAATTTAAATTTAATGACCCTCATTGATTCAGCAAAACCAATTCACACCTGCATTGCAGATCTCGTGTATAGGATGAAACACAAGAAAAACTGACATTATTGCCTGCAGTCATCAATTTTTGATCTTATTCGTTAACATTTTGCATTTTTCAAACGTGGACAAGGTGCATAAAATGCATGTAAAAAACCCTCATTTATAGCAATTGATCAGTGAATAAGCATTGCACCGTCTGTGGGGCTACAGCTACACAACCTTATCTCCAAACCCTAAGCTACTGTGCATGCACAGAACTCCTGCTTTGGAGACCTTGAACTGCGCCCTGAAGATAAGCCATAGGAAGGATCAAAAGAGGCTACCGGGGAGTGGAGTAGCCGCAGTTCTCGCTCCATGGCGCAGCTACGCCCCAGTAGCCTCCAAAGAAAATATGCATATTTATAAAATAACCTTTTTATATATATATCTTAGCCACTAAAAGTTTTAATTAAAAAAAACATCAGGCTGCAAAAAAATACAGGAACCTACCTTATTAGGTACGTTTCCCTTATAGCATGAACATGCAATGTAGACATTGAGATTCTCTTTCCCATATGGACAAGAGTGTCATGGTTTCAAGTAGCATCTCTGTTACCATTGTTGCTATGTCAATACTTTTTCTCAAGTGTTACAAAGGGATACAAGATAGTAAACATGATACATGAAGAGCATATAACATGTAAAGGACATTTACCAGTATCTTCTAATAAATCCAATTCTGAAATAAAGGCACCTGGCAAACTAGTATTCCTATATCCTGTAAATAAACAGTGTGGTTTTATAATTAACAAATATTACACAGCCAGGGTCAAACTCCACAGTGCTTACATAAGAACTATGCCGGATCTAAAAGAAGACTTTGTTAAATATTACTCATTTTAGGATGACAAGCGGAAAATGGCATTATATAGAAATATTATGCAACCACTGATAAAACAGGGCAGTCATTTATAATCTACTCATCTGTAAAATTCCTGAAACCTATACGTACTTGTCCTGTAGTAATGATGTCTATGTATGTCCCCAAGCCCCAGCTGAATTGGAAAACTAATGGTGACATCTTTATCATTTGTTTGCTGTGAGATAACAATATGTTATAATTGATTACCTAAGTTGACCCATAAGACTGGCCATGAAATTAAAATCAGAAATAATTTGAATCGGCTGCTTAAAGAGGCTATGTCTCTAGTATACATGTCAAAAGGTGAGCGGCTTTTTTGTCAAATTATTTAAAAACTCTATTATATTTCATTGCCCGTCTTTGTTGACTTAATCTTCAAAAGTTGTATTCAGTTCCTGAATTCAGTTCCTGGGACATGCATGGGCAATAGGCTTGTAACTGCAGCAAGGCTCAGTCAGACCTAGGCCCAGGTATATTATAGTTGGAGCCCTAGTACAATTTTACCATAACGGCCCAGAATTTTCAGTGTTGAAAGTAATTTGTTGCTAGTAAAGAAACTTGAATGACAAGGGAATGTAGTTACAACCACGAATAATGATAGTAACCTCATATTCTAAAATGCTAAGAAACTTTTATGGTGTGGTACTTACTTTATGGATTTAGAGACCCAAAAGCTATGGGAAATCTAGCTCAAGAACAGCCTGCTTACAGTAATTCATTATCTATAGTAAAAAATAGGAAGAAAAGATAGAGCTGGCACTCACCAATAAAATACAATTTTTATATTCCGGCACTTTAAAAAACATCGTTGCGGGAGGGAGCAAGACTGCGGGAGACTGACCACGGGCGACAGTCCGTTTCGCGCTGTATCAGCGCTTAATCCTGCCTGGTTAGCCGGCGTCCGCACCTGCACTTCAATTGCGGGCGCCGGAACTAGTGTCATAGCAACCCATAAACAACATTTCTGAATGGTTAACTAGAACGGAAAGGGGAGAATACAATAGGGAATGCAACGTCCGCTGAACAGCTCGACTCTGAAAAGGATTAAAGAGTCGCGACCGTGCTACGGAGGTGGATGCATTACAAAATGATTACAGTATATACAGAATAACAATAAGGCGTGAAGCCATACTATTTTAGAACTAAATCTATAAACGTTACTTCGTGGCAGAACATTATGCAAAAAACTTTTTTAATATATAAACACTTTTAGAGAAACGGAAAATAGCGAGACAAAAAGCACAATTCGCACAGAAAAAAAGAGAAGAGAAGGAAAAGGACACGATTATGGGACCGAAATGACAACGAAGGCAATGGAGAGCCAAAATTGAAGGAGCTTATTAAAAAGCATTAGATAATGAAAAATAGGAAAAAATATCCTAAAGAAAGGCTCCCATTTCATTCTTGTCATTCAGTCCCAACGGACCTAGAGCATTAGTTTTAATTATCCAGGAGGCTTCTCGTCTGAGGAGCATTTTTTGTCTATCGCCCCCGTTGGGGGGTACTGAAACAACCTCTAAACCAGCAAAAGAAATAGCATTGGGATTGTTAGAATGTGTATCTCTAATATGTTCAATAAGACGAGGAGCTCCCTCTCCGGTTCTAATTGAGTTGCGATGTTCTCGAAATCTGATGAACAACCTTCTAATAGTTTTACCAATATAGAATCTGCCGCATGGGCAGAACAAGACATAAACTACAAAAGTAGTCTTACATGAGATAAAATGTTTGACTTGGTGTGTGTAACCTCCAATATTCAGATGTTTCCCTTTTAGAAAATAGCAGCAAAAATTACAGCTGCCACTGCAGAAGTTCCCTAGGGGTATAGGTTTTTCTAGCCAATGTTTCTCTCTAGTATTCGGCAAACGACTACGAACTATTTGATCTTTAATTGTTTGGCTGCGTCGAAAAGTAATGAGGGAACCCTGCTCTGCTATTTCTTTAATATGGGGATCGGTTTTTAAAAGATACCAGTTGTTATGAAGTACCGACCTGATTTTGGAAGCTAGGGGAGTGTAATCAAATGAAAAGACAAATTTTTCTTGTGTTTTCCTTTTAGGTGTATTTTTAATTAGTTTGGTTGGCTCTGCTGCTAGTGCTTTTCTGTAAGCTAGGAGTGATTGAGGATAACCTCTTTTTAAAAATTTGCTAGTCAGTGCATCAGCCTGAGAAACAAACCTTCGGTATTGCTATTCATGCGTCTGAGGCGAAGATATTGCCCATAAGGTACCGCTTTTTTCACAAAGTCTGGGTGATAACTTGTGTAATGTAAGTATGTATTTACTGCGGTAGGTTTATTAAAAACCGTAGTAGTGATTGTACTGTGTTCGATGTTGACTAGAACATCGAGAAATTCCATTTGTTTAGTATCAATTTTGGATGTGAAGAACATGTTCATCGTATTTGCATTCAGATACGTCATAAAGGAACTGAACTCATTGTCAGAACCAGACCATATGATGAACACCTTGTCCACATACCTTTGATAAAAGCAGATCTTACTGATAAAGGGATTGTCCACTGTGTAGATGTATTTATCCTCGAAGAAAGCCAGAAAGATATTAGCATATGTACAAGCTACAGGTGTGCCCATGGCAGTTCCATCTATTTGCTTATACCATGTGTTCATAAACTTAAAGGTATTGTGTGAGAGAACAAAATCTAAGGCCTCGCAAATGAAATTGATGGTGGGGGCATCTTTTCCTGTGCTTTGTAAGATAAGTCTAGTGGCTTCGACGCCAATGTGTTGGGGAATTCTCGTGTACAGACTTTCAACGTCGATAGTAACTAGTCTTAGACCATCTAACCAGGGAAAATCTCTGATACAGTTCAAAAACTCGTTTGTATCCTTCAAATAAGAAGGTATATGTGGGAGTATGGGTTTTAGGAGCCATTCGAGGTATTGGGAAAGGGGCTCGGTGATGGAGCCCACTCCTGCCACAATCGGGCGTCCAGGTGGGTTCGTTAAAGATTTATGTATTTTAGGGAGATAGTACCGTTCCGGTTTCTGGGGGAAGCAGGGATTAATTTTTCGGCAGTTTTTTTAGATATTACATCTCTTTCTACATTTGATCTGAGGAAGGAACCAAGTTTAACTTTGATTCTCTCTGTCGGATCGTTATCTAATTTAACATAAACATTTGTGTTTTTAAGCTGCCTCTCTGACATAACTTTCACGTGACAATTAGAGATGAGCGAACATACTCGTCCGAGCTTGATGCTCGTTCGAGCATTAGCGTACTCGAAACTGCTCGTTGCTCGGACGAATACTTCGCCCACTCGAGAAAATGGCAGCTCCCGCCGTTTTGCTTTTTGGCGGCCAGAAACAGAGCCAATCACAAGCCAGGAGACTCTGCACTCCACCCAGCATGACGTGGTACCCTTACACGTCGATAGCAGTGGTTGGCTGGCCAGATCAGGTGACCCTGGGATAGACTAGCCGCTGCCCGCGCTGCTCGGATCATTCTGTGTCTGGATGCCGCTAGGGAGAGAGCTGCTGCTGGTCAGGGAAAGCGTTAGGGTGTTCTATTAGAATAGTGTTAGGCAGGAGTGATTCAACAAGAACCCAACAGCCCTTCTTAGGGCTACAATAACGTTATACTTTTTTTTTTTTTTGTTTGCTTGTGGCTGGGCTTGCTGGCACTAGTAGTGCAGCTAGTACCATATTGTGAGGAATTTGCAGGGGGACTTGTTACCGTTGTGTTTAGCTCTTAGTGACACACATATCCACCTCAAACACCAAAGTGGGAAAATTTATTAGGGGTTTGATTTCAATTAGGCACAGTCTGCCAGTTTCTTTTTATTTTACGTTTATTTTTTCATAACTCAGCGTCATCTCATCAGTGTGCTTTCATACTTGGCTAGAAAATAGCCAAAGGAGAATCCAAACGGCTTACTTACGCCTACAATAGCGTTATATATATTTTATTTCTGGTTGATCTGCTGGTGGCTGTCCTTGCTGCAGTGCATATACTAGCCAATTGTGAGGAATTTGGAGTGAGACTTGCGACCGCTGTGTTTAGCGCTTAGTGACGCACATATCCATCGCAAAGACCGAAGTGGGATAATTTATTAGGGGTTGGATTTCAATTAGGCACAGTCTGCCATTTCCTTTTTATTTTACGTTTATTTTTTCATAACTCAGCGTCATCTCATCAGTGTGCTTTCATACTTGGTTAGAAAATAGCCAAAGGAGAATCCAAACGGCTTACTTACGCCTACAATAGCGTTATATATATTTTATTTCTGGTTGATCTGCTGGTGGCTGTCCTTGCTGCAGTGCATATACTAGCCAATTGTGAGGAATTTGGAGTGAGACTTGCGACCGCTGTGTTTAGCGCTTAGTGACGCACATATCCATCGCAAAGACCGAAGTGGGATAATTTATTACGGGTTGGATTTCAATTAGGCACAGTCTGCCATTTCCTTTTTATTTTACGTTTATTTTTTCATAACTCAGCGTCATCTCATCTGGCATAGCAGTGTGCTTTCATACTTGGCTAGAAAATAGCCATAGCAATAGGATAGCATTGTTTGGTTTTAAAATGTTTAACCCGAGGGCTAGGGGTAGAGGACGAGGACGAGGGCGGGGACGTGGGCGTCCATCTACTGCAGGGGTCAGAGGCCGTGGTCCTGGGTGGGGTGAGACACCACCTGCTGATGAGGGAGCAGGGGAACGCCGCAGAGCTACACTCCCTAGGTTCATCATGTCTCAAGTTACTGGGACTCGTGGTAGAGCACTGTTGAGGCCAGAACAGTGCGAACAGGTGATGTCGTGGATTGCCGACAATGCTTCGAGCAATTTGTCCACCAGTCAGTCTTCCACGCAGTCCACCCATGTCACCGAAATCGGCACTCCTCCAGCTCCTGCACCTCAGCCTCCTCCCCCCCAGTCTGCCCCCTCCCAGGAAAATTTGGCATTTGAACCAGCATACTCTGAGGAACTGTTTTCTGGACCCTTCCCACAGTCACAAACCACTTGTCCGGTTGCTGCTGAGCAATTTTCCGATG
The DNA here is from genome assembly GCF_040894005.1 of Engystomops pustulosus. Taxonomy (NCBI): domain Eukaryota; kingdom Metazoa; phylum Chordata; class Amphibia; order Anura; family Leptodactylidae; genus Engystomops; species Engystomops pustulosus. The sequence goes on along the minus strand of NC_092412.1, from coordinate 205,324,930 downwards.
CCCAGGTTTTCCACCAGTCGCAGTTTGTGGGTGATGATGACCTTCTTGACGTAGTGGAAGAAGTGTGTAAAGAGGTGTCCGACGATGAGGAGACACGGTTGTCAGACAGTGGTGAAGTTGTTGTCAGGGCAGGAAGTCCGAGGGGGGAGCAGACTGAGGGATCGGAGGATGATGAGGTGACAGACCCAAGCTGGGTTGAGAGGCCAGGTGAACACAGTGCTTCTGAGACGGAGGAGAGTCCTCGACCAGAACAGGTTGGAAGAGGCAGTGGTGGGGCCAGACGGAGAGGCAGGGCCAGAGCAGGTGCATCAGCGCCAAATGTGTCACGTAGTGAAGCTCCCGTGGCGAGGGCTCCCGCGGCGAGGGCTAGATTTTCAGAAGTCTGGAGGTTCTTTAAGGAAACACCGGATGACCGACGGACTGTGGTGTGCAACCTTTGCCAAACCAGGATCAGCAGGGGTTCCACCACTACTAGCTTAACTACCACCAGTATGCGCAGGCATATGAATGCTAAACACCCGAATCAGTGGCACCAAGCCCGTTCACCTCCGGCCGTGCACACCACTGCTCCTTCCCCTGTGTCAGCTGATAGTCAGCCCCCTGCCCAGGACCCTGGCAAAAAAAACCCCATCGTTGCCTCCACGATCCTCCACAGCATCCACCAGCGTTCAGCTCTCCATACCCCAGACGCTGGAGCGGAAAAGAAAATATAGTGCAACCCACCCGCACGCCCAAGCCCTTAATGTCCACATCTCCAGATTGCTTAGCCTGGAGATGCTGCCCTATAGGCTAGTAGAGACCGAGGCCTTTCGCAACCTCATGGCGGTGGCCGCCCCTCGGTATTCGGTCCCCAGTCGCCACTACTTTTCCCGATGTGCCGTTCCAGCCCTGCACCAGCACGTGTCAGACAACATCATCCGTGCCCTGACCAACGGCGTTTCTGACAAGGTCCACCTGACCACGGACACGTGGACGAGTGCTGCCGGGCAGGGCCACTATATATCGCTGACGGCACATTGGGTTAACTTGGTGGAGGCTGGGACCGAGTCTGACCCTGGGGCTGGTCATATACTGCCGACGCCGAGGATTGCGGGGCCTACCTCGGTCCAGGTCTCAAAGGCCTACTATACCTCCTCCTCCTCCCACCCCTCCTCCACCTCCTCCTCCTCCGAATTACCATCCGTGGCCATGGCGCCATCAGTCGGTAGCTCTAGGCACAGCAGCAGTGCCGTCGCTAAGCGACAGCAGGCGGTGCTCAAACTGCTGAGCCTAGGCGATAAAAGGCACACCGCCCAAGAGCTATTACAGGGCATTCCACATCAAACTTGTTAACTTTGTCGCCACCCTGCTGTGTAATCCCCAAAATATACTGGCAAACTTTTATCATTTACCGATATTATTTCAGCGCTTCTTGCTCATCTGTTTACATTCCCCTCACCCGCCATATCCCAAACTTATAAGAACGCTACTACACTTGATCTTATACAAAAGGTTCTTAGAAGTGCTGTTTGGGGAGTAGCCTAGAGACAGGGGCTTGGAATGGCGAAAGCTCGCCTGGCAGCGGAGCGCCAGCTCCATGCCAAGATCCAACTAACATAGTTTTAACTGCAGCACCTTTAATCTACTACTAGTTCACTGCCTCCATACATGGTCCCCTTATCAAACGAGCTGTGTCAGGCAGAATTTTGGGTTGTTTTCATGGCTTCCATGTTAACTTTGTCGCCACCCTGCTGTGTAATCCACAAAATATACTGGCAAACTTTTATCATGTACCGATATTATTTGAGCGCTTCTTGCTCACCTCCTTTGGTTCCTCTCTGCAGGCCCGGCTCCAGCACCCGGCATACCTGGGCAGGTGCCGGGGCCCAGAGAGCTGCCGGGGGCCCACACACGCTGTGCACATCTTCAATCTCTACTTCCTGTGAGGACGAGCTGTGTCCTGCACTGTTCCTCCCCCACTCAGACAAGACACAGCACAGGCAGAGGCTGCAGAGCTGCCTGTGTGGTGCAGCACATTATGGGTTAAACCCTCCCCCCATCACCTCTTCCCACAGAGCTGCAGTAAAGCTGAAATCCGGCAGCTCAGAAATCGGGACGAAGAGGTGGAGGAGGAGGAGAAGCCTGAAGACTCCTCTGTGTGATTCCAGGGCTGCTGCAGACACCACAGGCTGTGATGGTATGTGACATGTATGGATGTGTATATAGTGAGTGTATGGTATGTGTGATGATGTGTTTGCCTGCATGTATCTGTCTGTCAGTGTGTGTCTGTGTGTTTGCCTCCATGCTTGTCTATCTTTATGCATGTCTCTGAATCTATCTGCATGTACCTGTATCTGTATGCATGTCTGTCTGCCTGTATATATGTCTTGCTGGTTGTGTGGATGTGTGAATGATATTAATCATGTACATGAGAAGCAGAGAGGGTTCTGTGTAAGCAGGGATGTGTGTTATGAGGTTCCGCAGCAGCTCAGGTGTGTGTTATGAGGTTCCGCAGCAGCTCAGGTGTGTGTTATGAGGTTCCGCAGCAGCTTAGGTGTGTGTTATGAGGTTCCGCAGCAGCTCAGGTGTGTGTTATGAGGTTCCGCAGCAGCTCAGGTGTGTGTTATGAGGTTCCGCAGCAGCTGAGTTGAAGTTTCAGTTTTATTACTTGGCAGAGTGGAGGGGCACACATTTTTAGGTTCGCCCTGTTGGTTAATAGACCTCAAAACTGCCCTGACCGTGACACGACTGTTTGGGATGATAAACTGGGGAATATTTCAGGGAACAGGAGACAGTTTTTGTGTTTTTGAATTTTTAATGCTGGCACGTGAGTTCACTGCAAAGGGGCCCACTGAGGCTCTTTCGCCCAGGGGCCTACTGATACCTGGAGCCGGCCCTGCCTCTCTGCCACCCATTGGTTTGAAGCCTGAGTCCATTTAGGGTATGTCGCCATGACACTCTCTAGCCTGCTGCCGCTGCCTCTGCATGCCGTCCCCTATAGTGTCAGGGTCAATTATTGGATGTTTTAGAGAAGACACGAGGCTACCATGGCAACCGATCGCCGCCCCCCGATGACGTTCGGGGGCGTGGCGATTGAAAAAAAGATGGCGGCGCCCGCGCGCCGCCGTCTTTTACACGCCGCCGGTGACTTTGCCGGCGGCAAAGAAGGTGTTAATAGCCGCGATCGGTGCAAGCACCGACCGCGGTTATTAGCGGTGGGGGTTTTGTGCAAAATGCAAAAACCCCCACCTTTGTATGAAGAGGACTCAGCCCGTGAGCCCTCTTCATACATCCCTTATACCTCTGCGCCGTAGAGCTACGGCGCAGAGCGTTAAGGGGTTAAGCAGCCTCAGAGGCATCCATGCATGCTGCCCCTGCTGTTTCCTGTCCATTTCCGTGGTGTTTCCATCCTTTTCTGAGGTTCCCAGGTGTTTGGCCAAGCTTCCCTGTGCAGAGCCTTGGTCCCCTTGAAAAATGCTCGAGTCTCCCAATGACTTCAATGGGGCTCGTTATTCGAGACGAGCACTCGAGCATCGGGAAAAGTTCGTCTCGAATAACGAGTACCCGAGCATTTTAGTGCTCGCTCATCTCTAGTGACAATATTACTGTACAACCTTTTTTGTCGGCTTTTTTCACGACTATGTTGTCGTTTTCTTTCAACCACCTGAGGGCTCTTCTTTCACCCGTTGTTAAGTTATCTGCATCTTTCTCGTAAATGAGAGCTTTAATCTCTTGTAACACTTTTTGCTGAAAGAGATCAAGGTGGCTACCTGGTTGTAAAGGTGGATTGAAGGTAGACTGATTACCGCCCTTAAAAGTGGTTGTGGACTCGATTTCGGTACCTGCTTCTAAAGCTGATAAGAGGCACTCAGCCTCTTTGGTTTACGGAGTAAAGCGGAACCAAAAGCGCTGCGATCGAGTTTCCATCTGGAGGAAATAGTAACTCACACAGCCGCCCGCTGCATACCGCAAGTGGAAACATGGGATCCACGTGAACATCGCAGAGCCAGTGACACATGGAGAACCTGATGATCTTACCTTGTTATTACATCGCTTACCAGATTTAAGGTACTGTCCCACATCTACATTGAATACCTGAAAGACGTTGATGCAGAGGGAAAAGCTTTTTAGACTATTTTTTACTATTGCTTGTATCTTTATGGACTTGCTATTTGAGCTGGAGCACCACATCTACTCACACTTATGGCTGGCTGACATTACAAGATAGCATTGCTTTTTTTGCTAGAACTTTGATGCATGGATCCATGTGAATATTATTGTGTAGTGCCCCTCATCACATCCTTCTCTTTACATAAGTGAATCGTCTGCATCTATTTTGAGGAGAGCACACCGTTTTTTTCACTCCACCTTATACAAAAATATGGATACCGATTCTCAGCCAGAAGAAAGAAATCAAACACAAGATGATACGTTGCAAATAGGGAGGGAGGACGCGGGAGCTTTTTTCGACCTCTGCAATCTGACAGACGAACTACAAGTCCTAAGCTCAAAAAGTCTGGAATACAAGGTTACTAATCTGGCTGAACGAGAGGTGAGATTATTTTGGACCTTAAACTCCCTACGTTCCTATGTAGCCAGTGGCCGAGTACCAAGAGGACTTCGTATATATAAAGACATTTCACAATTCCAGGATGATGTTATGTTCAAGGCAGAGTGGAAAAAAGCCCATCTAGAGCACTCATTGAACATCACGAGATTGGTTCTTAAAAGAAATGAAATGGAATATGCTAAGATTACAGAAGAAGTAAGCAAAGCCAAAATAGAACTAAAAACTAGGCTGTCAGAAACACAAATGCAAACTTTTTTGAAAAAATTAGAAAAACGACTAATCCCCATACAAGCCGATATAAAAGATCGGAAGAGAGATAAATTCATTCGTGATAAACAAGATTTCGAGACTGACAAGATTTTTGACTGGGGAAATTGCAGACAGCTGCAAAGGAAGAAAAGATTTAACAACAGTAAAAAAAGACAAAAAGAATATTGGACAACTGACTCGGACTCGAGCCAATCAGACGACCAAAATACGACTAAAATACAGACTATCTCCTCCGGAATAGGAGCCACACAAAACTCCCCAGGTCCTATCCCTTTAGGCGGTCGACCCGAAGGGGAAGGAAAAAGAGAAGGAGTAAAGAGAAAACAAGTGTCCTGGAGACAATAACTGAAGAACTCGAAGAACCTGTTCCAATTGACAATTCTACAGTTTTAAACCTTTCTGATACTTTACTTAGTGATGATTGTTTGTCTCTCCTTTCTAAAGGTTTAGGTTTTGGGTTAACGCAACAATTTGATCCTATAAATTTTGAAGTTGATCTATTTAAAGGAGTTAGAAAAATCAATCTTAAAAAATGGTTTGAGAAACAAAACATACAGCCCAATGAGAGTACCTCCAAAAAAAGTGGTGAGACTCCTGCGCAGATAGGCCCTCTGGGCTTTTTTGTACATCGAGGCTGAGTGCCTTTTATCAGTTTTAGAAGCAGGTACCGAAGTCGAGTCCACAACCACTTTTAAGGGGCGGTAATCAGTCTACCTTCAATCCACCTTTACAACCAGGTAGCCCCCTTGATCTCTTTCAGCAAAAAGTGTTACAAGAGATTAAAGCTCTCATTTACGAGAAAGCTACAGATAACTTAACAACGGGTGAAAGAAGAGCCCTCAGGTGGTTGAAAGAAAACGACAACATAGTCGTGAAAAAAGCCGACAAAGGAGGTTGTACAGTAATATTGTCACGTGAAAGTTATGTCATAGAGGCAGAGAGGCAGCTTAAAAACACAAATGTTTATGTTAAATTAGATAACATAATTTAACATAATTTAACATTTGGCCGACTCTATGTACATGTTCAAGAGAGGCCTGGATGACTTTCTGGAGAGAAAAAATATCACGGGTTATGGGGATAAAACATTTATTTAATTCTTGAAGGTTGGACTTGATGGACTTGCGTCTCCTTCCAGCCTTATATACTATGATACTATGATACTATGATAACGATCCGACAGAGAGAATCAAAGTTAAACTTGGTTCCTTCCTCAGATCAAATGTAGAAAGAGATGTAATATCTAAAAAAACTGCCGAAAAATTAATCCCTGCTTTCCCCCAGAAACCGGAATGGTACTATCTCCCTAAAATACATAAATCTTTAACAAACCCACCTGGACGCCCGATTGTGGCAGGAGTGGGCTCCATCACCGAGCCCCTTTCCCAATACCTCGAATGGCTCCTAAAACCCATACTCCCACATATACCTTCTTATTTGAAGGATACAAACGAGTTTTTGAACTGTATCAGAGATTTTCCCTGGTTAGATGGTCTAAGACTAGTTACTATCGACGTTGAAAGTCTGTACACGAGAATTCCCCAACACATTGGCGTCGAAGCCACTAGACTTATCTTACAAAGCACAGGAAAAGATGCCCCCACCATCAATTTCATTTGCGAGGCCTTAGATTTTGTTCTCTCACACAATACCTTTAAGTTTATGAACACATGGTATAAGCAAATAGATGGAACTGCCATGGGCACACCTGTAGCTTGTACATATGCTAATATCTTTCTGGCTTTCTTCGAGGATAAATACATCTACACAGTGGACAATCCCTTTATCAGTAAGATCTGCTTTTATCATAGGTATGTGGACGACGTGTTCATCATATGGTCTGGTTCTGACAATGAGTTCAGTTCCTTTATGACGTATCTGAATGCAAATACGATGAACATGTTCTTCACATCCAAAATTGATACTAAACAAATGGAATTTCTCGATGTTCTAGTCAACATCGAACACAGTACAATCACTACTACGGTTTTTAATAAACCTACCGCAGTAAATACATACTTACATTACACAAGTTATCACCCAGACTTTGTGAAAAAAGCGGTACCTTATGGGCAATATCTTCGCCTCAGACGCATCAATAGCAATACCGAAGGTTTTGTTTCTCAGGCTGATGCACTGACTAGCAAATTTTTAAAAAGAGGTTATCCTCAATCACTCCTAGATCGAGCTTACAGAAAAGCACTAGCAGCAGAGCCAACCAAACTAATTAAAAATACACCTAAAAGGAAAACACAACAAGAAAATTTTGTCTTTTCATTTGATTACACTCCCCTAGCTTCCAAAATCAGGTCGGTACTTCATAACAACTGGTATCTTTTAAAAACCGATCCCCATATTAAAGAAATAGCAGAGCAGGGTTCCCTCATTACTTTTCGACGCAGCCAAACAATTAAAGATCAAATAGTTCGTAGTCGTTTGCCGAATACTAGAGAGAAACATTGGCTAGAAAAACCTATACCCCTAGGGAACTTCTGCTGTGGCAGCTGTAATTTTTGCTGCTATTTTCTAAAAGGGAAACATCTGAATATTGGAGGTTACACACACCAAGTCAAACATTTTATCTCATGTAAGACTACTTTTGTAGTTTATGTCTTGTTCTGCCCATGCGGCAGATTCTATATTGGTAAAACTATTAGAAGGTTGTTCATCAGATTTCGAGAACATCGCAACTCAATTAGAACCGGAGAGGGAGCTCCTCATCTTATTGAACATATTAGAGATACACATTCTAACAATCCCAATGCTATTTCTTTTGCTGGTTTAGAGGTTGTTTCAGTAGCCCCCAACGGGGGCGATAGACAAAAAATGCTCCTCAGACGAGAAGCCTCCTGGATAATTAAAACTAATGCTCTAGGTCCGTTGGGACTGAATGACAAGAATGAAATGGGAGCCTTTCTTTAGGATATTTTTTCCAATTTTTCATTATCTAATGCTTTTTAATAAGCTCTTTCAATTTTGGCTCTCCATTCCCTTCGTTGTCATTTCGGTCCCATAATCGTGTCCTTTTCCTTCTCTTCTCTTTTTTTCTGTGCGAATTGTGCTTTTTGTCTCGCTATTTTCCGTTTCTCTAAAAGTGTTTGCAGGTGCGGACGCCGGCTAACCAGGCAGGACTAAGCGCTGATACAGCGCGAAACGGACTGTCGCCCGTGGTCAGTCTCCCGCAGTCTTGCTCCCTACCGCAACAATGTTTTTTAAAGTGCCGGAATATAAAAATTGTATTTTATTGGTGAGTGCCAGCTCTATCTTTTCTTCCTATTTTTTACTATTGCTTGTATCTTTATGGACTTGCTATTTGAGCTAGAGCACCACATCTACTCACACTTATGGCTGGCTGACATTACAAGATAGCATTGCTTTTTTTGCTAGAACTTTGATGCATGGATCCATGTGAATATTACTGTGTAGTGCCCCTCATCACATCCTTCTCTTTACGTAATTCATTATCTGTCTGCACTGATCCATTGTAAGACTAAATTCTTACATTTAGTGAAGTTTTAATGAAATCAAGACACTGGATTTTTTTTTCCTACTTTGCTGCAGCTATTGGTCCAGCTCAGTGCATGGATTTGTTCAAGAGGCACTAAGGTGACCTGGACTAAACCTTGTGTATAATAAGTACTCAAATTCCTGGCAAGAATATATTTTCTCCCATTAGTTGATGATTACGCAATACAGACAAATGTCTACTTGTTCCACAGTACAGATGTTATGTGACATAAAGGTGCCATATTCTGGCAGTGAGACAACCTACACAAGTTGTAGGTCATTTTAATCTTTAGATTAGTGGACACAGTATAGTGGACACCTTATGCAGCATGTTACTAATAGATGACACCATGCAATAACCATGAACAGAGATAACTTTGACTGCAGGTGTGATCCATTTAAATGCAGTGATCTAATAGAAGTAGATCAGAGATTTGCAGTAATTTCTCCCCATAATAAACATTAATGCCTCATTCGTACGGCTGTGTACTTATATCGGGTGAAGCACACAGCCCGGTGAAGAAGGAAGGAGGAATAGGACCCTCACCTCTCAGGGTATAACTTGAGGAGAGGCAGAGCCCATAAGGGATCATACTTTATAGTTAGGGGCCTGGCATAGACACTGCACTGGGATCCATCAGAAGTTACTTTACTGGGTGAGACAGTGTGTGCTCACTGCCCCGGGAGCCGGTGCCATAGACCTCTATGGGAGCCATGATCTGGACGCAAATTGTACAGCTGGATCATAGGTCCCCATATGGTCGTGTAATGTGGCCTTAGGAGTGAAGTAAAGTGGCCTTTGAGTGAGCAACAAAACTTTATTTAAGAATAATATATATACCATATGTAGGCACATCACAGGATGAGTGTACCACAGCTTGTGCCTGCTTGTGGGTGCACGTCTGCTAGACAGAATTAGGACAGAATCATTACACCTCCAGGAGTGAACTGGATGCTAATGAACTGTGCTTTGATTCTTCAGTCCAAGTTAAACTATAGCCAAACAGGGATTTTGAATAAATTTATGTGGGCTTTAACCCTTCAAAACAAAATGGTTGGTTTTGTTTTAATATAATTGTTTTATATTAAGAATTTCAGGTAGGCTTTACATATGTTTACATATGGCAAATGAATTAAATTTAAATGCCCAGATGGGAATACCCCTTTAATTTAATGTGTACTCTACACCTTCTCCAATACAAAGACAAAAAACAAATTAAATTGTTAGAATACTGTACATAGCTTATGCAGAGTAGAGCGGAGGAGTCATGGCAGCTAGGTCACCACCCACCAGCACAGAGAAAATTTACAAATTTAGACTGCAAAAGGGAAAACCTGTTAAAGAAAGACCAGGATGACCATGGCTCTTCCTCATGCACACACACACAGGACTATAAATTGAAAAGTTTGCTGAAAGGTGGATTACACTTTAAATGCTACCATAAAGGTTTGACCTCAATTTTGTCTGAAGAACTAGACAAAGTAGTCTGAGAATTAGAATATTCTTTTAATGTCCCAATATAAAAATTGGAGAAGTTTTCATCTAAGGTATCGGAACTGAAATCAATAATAGAGTAGTGTAAAGGGCAATTTATTTGCTTCACTGCTTGGAACTACCGTATATACTCGTGTATAAGCCGAGGTTTTCAGCACAAAAAATGTGCTGAAAAACCTTGCCTCGGCTTATACACGAGTCAATGATAAAAATAAATAAATTAATACTCACCCTCCGGTGTCCCCGATGTTCCTTGCGGCTCCCGGCGGCTCCCGATCACTGTCGCGGCTCCCGGCGGCTTCTTCACTCTTCACTGGCCGGGAGATTGCGCTGGCCGTTGCACACTGTGATGCGACGCAGATGACGTCATCAGCGGCGACAGCGCGGCATCACAGTGTGCGACGGCAAGCGCGATCTCCCGGCCAGTGAAGAGTGAAGAAGCCGCCGGGAGCCGCGATGGGGATCGGAAGCAGCCGGGAGCCGCGATGGGGATCGAAAGCCGCCGGGAGCCGCGAGGAACATCGGGGACACCGGAGGGTGAGTATTAAGTTTATTTCTTTATCTGTATACTAATAGGGGCTGCTGTATACTACTGAGGGCAGACTGTATACTGATGGGAGCAGGCTGTATACTACTGGGGACAAGCTGTATACTACTGGGGGCTGTGCTGTGTACTACTGGGGGCAGGCTGTATACTACTGGGGGCAAGCTGTATACTACTGGGGGCAGGCTGTATACTACTGGGGGCAAGCTGTATACTACTGGGGGCAGGCTGTATACTGCAAGGGGACAAGCTGTATACTACTGGGGGCAGGCTGTATACTACTGGGTGCAGGCTGTATACTATGGGGGGCAAGCTGTATACTACTGGGGGCAAGCTGTATACTACTGAGGACAGGCTGTATACTGCAAGGGGACAAGCTGTATACTACTGGGGGCAGGCTGTATACTACTGGGGGGAAGGCTGTATACTACTGGGCGGCAAGCTGTATACTACTGGGGGCAAACTGTATACTACTGGGGGCTGGCTGTATACTACATGGGGGCTGGTTGGCTGTATACTACATGGGGGCTGGCTGTATACTACATGGGGGCTGGCTGTATACTACACCCTCGGCTTATACTCGAGTCAATAGGTTTTCCCAGTTTTCGGTGGTAAAATTAGGGGTCTCGACTTATACTCGGGTCGGCTTATACTCGAGTATATACGGTAATTGTCTGTTCAATTTACCAAAAGCTATAAAAACATGTTGCCCTACATTTCTTATACGTATCCCAACGTGACATAATAAATGCAGGTGTGTGTTGCCAGGATTTCCATCCAGTGCAGAGGTCATCCGAGGATTTCGGTTACATTGCTGTCTTCTTTATCACACCAACAGAAAGGGAAGGTCCCACAGCACGGCTGTAACCAGGGCTTCCACAGGTTATTGAGGAACGATAACTGCAGAGGCACCATGCTGATTGTCTCCTGATGTTCTGCCACTGCCCTCTTTATTCTGTTTAGTACAGCTTTGTACTGAGGGTCTACATGAGGGTCAAGAGGGTTGGATTCTGAAGGATCGGCTGATAAATCAAATAATAATGGAAGATTATGGTGAGTGACATGATCTCCTTCACAAGCACAGATAACAATATCGTAACAGCCCACTGAGCCTTCTGGGTAAAAGTTTGGCGTCACAAAATGAGCTTTCCAAATAGCACCACCTATAGAAATAAGGGAAATACAGAATTTTATTTTCTTTATAACATGTGGCAAATCAAGTAAAGTAGACAAAACAGAAATTTGAAAATGACTTAAATGCAAAGAAAATATTTTCTATGAATGGGATTTTACCAGTGGAAATACTGGATAGTACAATAAAAAAAATTTTTTCAAATTCCTGCCTGGTCACACAGCAGATGCTAATGAAAGGTACAATATAACATATCTTTTTTTCTGTAAAACCAATTTTTAATACAAAAACACTTTGGCAGTGTATGTACTATGCTCTGTGGGGACTGGGGAGTGCTAAAAATGGGTCTCCTGGTGACAGGTTCCCTTTAATATAACCCATGGACTTTCTGAACCTTTAGAGATAGCACTTCAGTGTGCATACCTAGTACTATGCCACTAACCTGTGATTTATGTCTTTGTTGTTTATTTGTCAGTGTTCTAGAGGAGCATGGGGCTTTCAGGTATATTATTGTGTCTTCTGTTCCTGTGTTGTGTTCTTTTTATTACGGTCTTCAACATCATGTACATATAATTTCTCTCTCGTTATGTGTACTTGTGTGTTCACCTTCACTTGGTTCTCTCTCCAACGTCACCTAAACCTTTTCCTCACTTATGTGTATATTGTTGTGTCACTTTTTCTGCCAGTGTGTAAAATAATGAAATTCAAATGTTCAAAAACATTGACTGTGGTGTTCAAATAGGTGAAGTTTCACAGAAATTTGTTGAATTTATTAAATTGCAACGTTATTAATTTCACATTTACAGTTTCATTACAAAAAGATTACCTCCATTTTTTGGACATCTCCATTGTGGGGGTCTATTATTCATATTTCTCCCTATATCAAGCCTACAGCTTCCAATTCTATATTACAAGAATATTCATGCCACCCAAGACATGTTTTAAAAAATATCCTGGTACTTACGGAAAAGATCTGCTTGTTAGTTTTGTTACCTAATGTTTGTTCCACTTAGAATGTCAAAAGGGCATGTACTGTAAGTATCGTATATACTCGAGTATAAGCCGACCCGAGTATAAGCCGAGGCCCCTAATTTTACCACAAAATACTGGGAAAACCTATTGACTCGAGTATAAGCTGAGGGTGGGAAATGCATTGGTCACAGCCTCCCCAGTATATAGCCAGCCAGCCCCTGCCCCAGTGTATATAGCCTGCCAGCCCCTGCCCCAGTGTATATAGCCTGCCAGCCCCTGCCCCAGGGTATATAGCCTGCCAGCCCCTGCCCCAGGGTATATAGCCTGCCAGACCCTGCCCCAGTGTATATAGCCTGTCAGACCCTGCCCCAGTGTATATAGCCTGCCAGACCCTGCCCCAGTGTATATAGCCTGCCAGACCCTGCTCCAGTGTATATAGCCTGCCAGACCCTGCCCCAGTGTATATAGCCTGCCAGACCCTGCCCCAGTGTATATAGCCTGCCAGACCCTGCCCCAGTGTATATAGCCTGCCAGACCCTGCCCCAGTGTATATTGCCTGCCAGACCCTGCCCCAGTGTATATAGCCTGCCAGCCCCTGCCCCAGTGTATATAGCTTGCCAGACCCTGCCCCAGTGTATATTGCCTGCCAGACCCTGCCCCAGTGTATATTGCCTGCCAGACCCTGCCCCAGTGTATATAGCCTGCCAGACCCTGCCCCAGTGTATATTGCCTGCCAGACCCTGCCCCAGTGTATATTGCCTGCCAGACCCTGCCCCAGTGTATATTGCCTGCCAAACCCTGCCCCAGTGTATATAGCCTGCCAGCCCCTGCCCCAGTGTATATAGCCTGCCAGCCCCTGCCCCAGTGTATATAGCCTGCCAGACCCTGCCCCAGTGTATATAGCCTGCCAGCCCCTGCCCCAGTGTATATAGCCTGCCGCCGCTGCCGGACAGATCGCACAGAAGATATACAGGGGTCGCCGGAAAGGTGAGTTTAGATATATTTATTTTTTTGACTCGAGTATAAGCAGAGTTTGGGTTTTTCAGCACATTTTTTGTGCTGAAAAACTAGGCTTATACTCGAGTATATAAGGTAGATTAATTAGCAACCCTATGGAAAATCAAGAATGAAACTAAAACCGAGACAACGGCCCATTTGCATGCTAAATCTAAACACTGCATGTACAGTTACTATGTAACTCAGACTCATAGTTATATATGCTTCGTATAAGGAATATGATATTACTATGTGGAACTGTTATGTACACTGTTTGTACAAATGTTGTATATATGAAAAGAAATGCTTTACAAAAACAATTTCAACATAAAAAAAATATCCTGGTAGGTGTATTGATTCGCATTAAACAGACAACCTTAAATTTGAAAGTGAGAAAAATAGGGTCTGGCAGGTTTTATCCGATTGAAATACCCTAATTGGATGCTGAAATAAGAAAGAAATAGCAAAAATTCCTAGATCTGATACATCGATTGAAATGAATGAAAATATAACAGACCAGAAGAAAATCTACCATTGTATTTACAACTACATATAAAATGCAATACCAAGCTGTAGCTGACTCTGTTAAATAGTATATTCCATTGTTAATGAGAGACAATTAGAGATGGGCAAATCGATTCTAACGATTCTAACTTCGGTTTGAATTTCAGGAAAATTTTGATTTGTCACGAAGCCGATGTTTGCGGTGATTCATGGGAACAAAGTTTTTTCCCCCTCCTTTATTACTAAAATGGGCGCAGGTACAACATCTTACATGGGGCAGAGAACTCTGGGAGGGAGAAAGGAACACCCTCGATCACATGTGCAGACCTGTAAGCCTATCAGCAACTGGCAGGCTAATGTAATGTCACACAGACTATAAAAGAGGCAGCCATTTTCAAATCTCTGCACTTCACACTACATGTGCTTCCTGTAGCGTCCAGCTGCTTCTACTGTACTGTGCTGTTGTGGTTTTTGCCCCAAGGGTGCCCGAGGGATCTGTATACCCAAAATAGAAGTTCTCTTTTGTTTCTGAAGTGAAGAAAAAGAAATCAGTGTGAAATCCACATACTTTCTGTAGTGATTTCTGCTTCAATCCCAGGGTGTCAGTTGTTGTGCTTCTGTATACCACAAATAGCAGATATTTTTGTTGTTAAAGTCAATAGGCAGAAATCAGTGTGAAATACACATACTTTCTGTAGTGATTTCTGCTTCAATCCCAGGGTGTCTGTTTTGGGGGATCTGTATAACGTAAATTCCAATACTTTTTGTTGCTAAAGTTCAGAGCAAGATTTACGTGTCAAATCGACATAGTTTATAGAGTGATTCTCTGCTTCGTGCAGTAGCAGTGACAGGGAAACGCAAATTAACGATGATCTACCCGATCGCACTTGGGAGACGGGTGTAGCAAGGGATTCATCATCGTCGGGCGAAGAGAGTGTCAGCTTGCGCGTCTGGCAGCAAGTTTGTACTGTGGCCGCGAGTCAGCAGGGTGGCAGCAGTGAGCACAGGAGCCAAACGTCCATAGGGGTACAAACCCCGCTTTGGAGGTCCAAGTAAGCAGTGGTACAGGGGCTCACCGAGGCAGCAGCATTAGTAGTCACTCAGCGCAGAATGTTGGCAGTAAAATCCCCACCTCGGCAGTGTGGCAGTTTTTTGTTAAGACATTGGAGGAGCCGAGCGTGTGTATATGTAGAATCTGCGGGCAGAAAGTGAAGCATGGCCAGGGAGCTAACGTTGGGACCATGGCCCTGCATCAACACATGCATTGTCACCATCCAATGGTCTGGGAGAAGCGTGGAACAGATGTGGAGGTCCACCACAGCAACAGCAGAAGCAGAACTTAGTGGCACACATGCCATTTCAGCCAGTCAAGGCTCCAGCACCTCTGCCAAAGGGAGCTGGTGGTCTTTGACATCATCTTCCGGTCCAGATGCTCCTGCTCATCGCTACGCATGGCGCCAGCAGACGATGAAAGAGGCGATTACAAAGAGACAACTGCATGCGTCCCGGCATCCTAAGGTGCAGAAGCTGACAATGCTCTTGTCCAAGTTGTTGGTACTGCAGTCCCTCCCTTTCCAAGTCATGGACTCTGCACCCTTCAGAGAACTATTGGCTTGTGCTGAACCGAGGTGGAGAGTTCCAAGCCACAATTTTTTTTTCCTAAAAGGCACTGCCAGCCCTTCACCAATATGTACAACAAAAGGTGGGCCAGTCCTTGAGCTTATCAGTTTCTTCCAAGGTTTCCAATGTGCACATCAGCGCCTACATGTGGAGCAGCCTTTACAGCCCACTGGGTGAACGTGCTTCCCGCCCAGCCACACCAACAACTTCCACAAGAGACGTCGCTTTCTCCTCCATGTTGTCAAACTGCTGCACCTGTGCCAGTGTCCTCCTCCTTCACCACCACCACCACCTCAGCCTCTACAAGTGCTGCTCCAACTGGTTTGCCTGGGCAAACAAAGTCACACAGGGGAGGAACTGCTCTGCGTCATGCAAAAAGAAATCAACATGTGGCTTTATCCACGCCAACTAAAAATCGGAACCATGGTGACAGACAATGGGAAGAACATGGTGTCCACGCTGTACCGAGGAGGGATGGCCCATGCGTCCTGCATGGCGCACGTGTTCAATCTGGTTGTCAATAGATTCCTCAAGTCTTCTACCCATCTGCAAGACATTCTAAAAATGGCCAGGAAACTGTGCATGCACTTCAGCCATTCTTACAAAGCCAAGCACACCCTCCTCGAGTTGCAGCATCAGAACGGCCTACCCAACATAGTCTGATATGCGATGTTTCCACCTGTTGGAATTCCAGCCTCCATATGTTAGACCACCTATATGAACAGAGAAAAGCCATTAATGATTTTTAGATGATGCAAGCGGACTGAAGTACTCCCCAGTGACACTTTGATGTCAGCCACTGGCAGCTCATGCGTGACACCTGCTGTTTGCTCAGGCCCTTTGAAGAGACCATGTTATTTGTCAGTGGCCAGGACTGCGGGATGAATAACGTCATTCCACTGCTTCATGTCCTGGAACTCATGCATGCTGGTCAGGGCACTGGAGAAGTGAAGACTACATCTCATGGCCACATGATTCTGGAGGAGGAGGAGGACATTGGAGTACATGAAGCGTCTGGTGAAATCAGTGGTTTTTCCACTCAGATGACAAGAGAGGAGGAGCAGGAGCATCCGGAGGAGGTGGAAGATGAGGCAGATGACCTAGAAGCAACATGGCAGTATACAGTGGAGATGGAGGCCAGAAGTCCCTCAGAGTCACTTGCGCAGATGGCCTGCAGCATGCTGCTTTGCCTAACTAGTGACAGCCGAATAGTCAACATTCGGCATAGGGATGACTTTTGGCTCTCCACCCTCTTTGACCTTCGTTACCGGTCAAAAATGGGAGACTTTTTTCCTGCTGCTGAGAGGGAGTATTGTGCCACTCTGTGGGCTCCTGCTGCTGCTGATGCCACCTCCACACTATATCATTGTGCCACTCTGTGGTCTACCATGTTGCTGCCACCTCCACACCTCTGACCTCATGCTGCTGTTGCTGCTGGTGCCACCTTTGCAGTTCTTTTATGGCAAATACCTGATATTTTCAGGAAAACTGTAATGTATTATGCATGTGGTGTCTCTTATCTTCAAATTTAAATAGAAAATTTCAACTTCGAATTCATTTCAAACTTCGTTATTGTGCCATAATGTGGCCTCTGCTGTGGCCTCCTGCTGCTGCTGCCGCCACCTCCGCTCTCTGTCATTGTGCCACTCTGTGGCCTACCATGTTTCTGCCACCTCCATAATTTGTCATTGTGCCACTCTGTGGCCTACTCATGCTGCTGCCAACTGACCGCTGTCTCCCCGGAACACCCTGTGATTTTCATAATGCTGTTTTCACCATCGCTCTATGACGTTGCCACTATGTTTAGTTTTCCCCTTCATTTCATCTGTCAGAAGGAATGAAAAGCCTCAGGATTGATAGTCAAAAGCAGTAGTGGATACAGAACACAGAGGACATGCAAATATCCCATTTACTAGTCATCTCTGTTTGTTTTTGGCTTTAGCAATACTGATGATGGATTATTGACTGATTAAAAGCGGACACTGACGGACGAAATGAATGGCAAAATGATCAGTGACGTCAATGCAAAATTACTGATGACACCCTCTGCACTCTTTTGGGGGGTTTCTACATGTATTCGAGTTTAACAGAACAGGTTCTGTCTATGGAATCATCTGATGTCAGTGTAAAAAGAGTGCACTCTGAAGTTATAGTGGGATCTTGGCCCTTAGCTCGGTCCTTTCGAGCTGGCACAGATGTTACGTTACCTTTTCAGGCTTCGCTTATTTGGTGAAGTTGGCTTCTATAAGTGCACATGGAATTGAAGAGTGAAGCGATTCTAAGAGGGTCGGCTGTCATGTGCGTGTCATACTAAAACATAGCATTGTTTGAAGACCAAACCTCCTCCCTATGCATATTTAACCCCTTAAGGACGCAGGGTTTTTCCAGGTACAGACCTGTGTGAGGGCTTATTTTGTGCGTCACAAATTTTACTTTCCTGTAATGTTATTTATTTTAACATGCCAGGTACTGCGAAGCTGAAAAAAAATTCCAAATGTGGAAACATTGAAAAAAAAACGTCACGTTCTTGTGGGCTCAGTTTTTTCGACTTTGACTGTGCACTCAAAATAACACCTCAGCTTTATTCTTTGGTTCAGTGCGATCGCGGTGATACCAAATTTATATAGGTTTTATTGTGTTTTAATACATTTTCAAAAATTAAACGAATGTGTACAAAAAAGAAAACATTTTTTTTGCCATCTTCTGACGCTAATAACTTTTTCCTACTTTGGTGCACGGAGATATGTGAGGTGTCATTTTTTGCGAAATGAGGTGAAGTTTTCATTGCTACCATTTTGAGGTCTGTGCGACATTTTGATCATTTTTTATTTAATTTTTTATGTGATGTAAAAAGGTGTAAAAGTCGCATTTCGGAAATTTGGGCGCCATTTCCCGCCTCGGAGGTCACCACCGGCCATAACCGTTTTTATATTTTGATAGATCGGGCATCTTGTGGCGTGGCGATACCTAATATGTTTGTGATTTTTACTGTTTATTATGTTTTATATCAGTTCTAAGGAAAGGGGGGTGATTTGAATTTTTAATATTTTATAATTTTTTTTTTTTTTTTTTTTTTTTCCCACTATTTCTTAGACCATCTAGGGTCCATTAACCCTAGATGGTCAGATCACTCCTACCATATACTGCAATACTTCTGTATTGCAATATATGGCATTTTTGCAGGTCATTCATTACAATGAGCCACTGGCTCATTGTAACGAATCTCCAGAAGCCATGTAGCCTCGTGTCAAAAGAAGACCCGAGGCTACCACGGCAACCAATCGCCGCCCCCCGATGACGTTTGGGGGCACGGCAATCGTAAAAAAGATGGCGGCGCCCGCCATCCGCCGTCTTTTAAACGCCGCGACTTTGCCGGCGGCAATGACAGGGTTAATAGCCGCGATCGGTGCAAGCACCAACCGCGGTTATTAGTGGTGTGGGATTTTCTGCAAAATGCAAAAACCCCCACCTTTGTATGAAGAGGACTCAGCCCGTGAGCCCTCTTCATACACTCCTTATACCTCTGCGCCGTAGAGCTACGGCACAGAGCGTTAAGGGTTTAATCATGGCACAATGTTCTACAACACCTTACAGGTTCTCTGCAGCCAGGAAATACCTGGTTTTTAATGTGATTGGTCATGATTCGATTCGGGTCGAATCAAATTTTTTAAAAACATTTGGCGAATCGGGAAGAAGCAAATTTTAACAAATTCGCCCATCTCTACAGACAATACATTACATCAAGTCTTAGAGAATGGTGTTCATACATTAGGTATGCAACTATCACCTAGTCTTTTTAGATTGGTGAAACACAAAGCGATGGGATGTTATAAACTATAGGATGTTATAAATATGGCTATACGATCTACAAACCTTGTAGTCTGGAGTATAGGATAAAGCATTTATTACATTGCAAAACAGCACTTGTGGTTTATTTGATCACAGGCAGGAGTTGCAATTTACAATATGTTGGCTGCACGACAAACACACAGTTTTTAAAAAGTATGCAGACATGGGGCAGGAATGCCCTTTGTCTGCCCACTCCCCCGGCCGTCGTGCCTCTGTATGCCCCCTACATGCCCACATGGCTTTTAGGTGGAATAGTCTGTGCAGGAATTTGCCATTATTTCATTGCTTTACACCAAAAAACTGACGCAGAAGCAGTGAAAAATTCCCCCCCTTCCGAATCTTGACCATTATTTCAGATTGTATGATGATGTAGTCACGTGAAATCAGTTTAGGAAGTGAATTTAAGACCAGATAGCAAAGCCAGATGGTAAGCCATAAATAAGATCTTATGTTAAAAAGCATAGGCTTTGCCTGCAAAGTTGTTCTTTCCATGGTGAATGTTAAGTCTTTGCTAGAGATGGGCGAATTTTTCTGACAAAATTCGTTCCGACCTGAATCAAAGCATGGTGAATCACGTTAAAAGGAGGTATTTCCTGGCTGCAGAGAGCTTTTAGGGTGTTGTAGAATGTTGTGCCTTGCTCAAATATACATAGGGAGCGTGGTTTGGTCTTCAAACGATGCTGTGTTTTAGTATGACACACACCACAGCCACCACTCCTAGAATCGCTTAACTCTGCAATTTCATGGGCACTTACAGGGGCCAACTTGACCCCTCTAGTGAAGCAGGAATACAGCCTAACAAGGTAACCTCTGTGCCAGCTCGAGGGCACTCTTTTTACGCTGACATCAGATGATTCCATAGAATACGACAGAACCTAATCTGTTAAACACCGATATATGTAGAAACCCCCCAAAAGAGTGCAGAGGGTGTCTGCAGTAATTTCGGAATGACGTCACTGATAATTTTGCTCTTCTTTTCATCCGTCAGTATTTGCTTGCAATCGGTAAATAATCCATCAGTATTGCTGATCCAAAACAGAGGTGACCACTAAATGGGAGATTTGCATGTCCTCTGTGTTTTGTATCCACTCCTGCTTTTGGCCATCAATCCTGAAGCTTTTCTTTTTTCTTACGACAGATAAAATGAAGGGGAAAACCAAACACAGTAGCAACATCATAGAGTGGTGGAGGGTGAAAACAGAATTATGGTCAGTTGGCAGCAGCATGAGTAGGCCGCAGTGTGGCACAATTACAAATTGTGGCGGAAGCAGCAACACGGTAGGCCTGGTGTGAGGCAGATGTAGCAACTGGCAGCAGATGTGTGGCATCAGGCGGATGGCATCAGAATAGTGGCTGAAGCAGGTAGTTAGAATCCAGACTCATTTCTCAATGTTTGGGGGAGGCATCATGGCTGATCTAATCTGATTCATAAGGCATTGGTGCGGTGAAATCCTGGACGATCCATGCCTGATTGATCTTTACAAAGGTCTGTCTCTCCACATTATGGGAGGACAAGCGGGTTCTCCTTTGTGTAATGATGGCCCCTGCTGCACTGAACACCCGCTCTGATGCCACACTACTGGTCGGGCAGGACAGCTTCTCTACTGCAATCTCCGTAAGTTGCAGCCACACATCAAGTTTGGCTGCCCAGTAGTCCAGGGGATTCTCTACCTGGGGTGGTATAGTGCTGTCCAAGCAGGCCACCAACTTCTGGTACAGGGTCTGCTCCATGTCCTGCTGCGGCTGCTGGTGGCGACTACCCTCCTCAGTAGGCGGGTGAAGGAAGCTACTCATTAAGCACTCCAGACTTAAGCTGCTGCTGATGGAGCTGCTACTGCTCCTACCCCCCATCTCCCCACATCAGCGGTGGCAGTAGTACGTGAGCGATGACTGCCAGAAATCCCCCGGTCAGACCTGACAGAGGATGGACAAAGGCACACCGTCTGCACTGTATTTCTCTACAGTTGTTGCTCCTTCTCGGCAGTTGGAAAAAAAGCACACATTTTGGACGGGTAGCGAAGGTCCAAGAGGGTGGAGAGCCTAGTTAGGCAAAGCAGCATGCTGCAGGCCATCTGCGCAAGTGACTCTGAGGGACTACCCGCCTCCATCTCCACTGTATACTGCTACGGTGCTTTTGGGTCATCTGCCTAGTCTTCTACCTCCTCCGGATGTTCCGCTCCCGCTCTCCTGTCACCTACGTAGAAAATCCACTAATTTCACCAGACTCTTCTTGTACTCCAATGTCCTCCTCCTCTGGTTCAGCCCCCACTGGACTCATGTGGCCATGATGGCCACACATTGAATTCTTCTTGTATGACATGGTGCAATTCCTCGCCTGTGTGACTTTGTTCACCACTGTGGTATGATGGAGCAGCACTTATTGTGGAGGCTGAGGTGGATATGGAGGAGGCGGACATTGGCACAGGAGCAGCAGTTTGACAATGTGGAGGAGAAAGCAGCGTCTCTTGTTCAAGTTGATGGTGTAGCTGGGCGGAAAGCACATTCACCCAGTGGGCCATAAAGGACATGTACTGGCTCTCACAGCTCCTTATGTCCATGCTACTGTGCACCTTGGAAGAAACTGATAAGCTCAAGGACTGGCCCACCTTCTGTTCAATATATTTGTGAAGGCCTTTTTGGAAAAGAAATTTTGGCTTGGAACTCTCCAAGCTGCTTACTTGGACGTGCAAAGCGGGTTTTGTACCCATGGCCACTTTGCTCCCGTCCTCGCACTGCTGCCACCCTACTGACTCACGGCCACAGTATGGACTTGCTGCCGGCTTCGCTCTCTGACCGCAAGCTGACACCCTCTTCTCGCGACGATGATGATGAAGCCCTTGCTTCACCCGGCTACATCATCATCAATTTGCGTTTCCCTGTCACTGCTATTCCCTGTCACAGTCTCAGTATGCACCACCTGACTACTTGCAACTGCAACGTTACCTCCCGTGCTACTCTCCACATCTCTATTTTCCTGCCTACTGCACAAAGCAGTGGTTGTCTGCTCCCCCTCTTCACTGCCAAGCAGCTGCTGACTGATCATCAAAGAGTTCATCCTTGCTGTATAGTGGCGCTGAGCCCAGACCACCTAGTAGATCTCTGGCTGAGGGAAATGAACAGGATAGACGCTGGTTGAGGACAGGTGAGGGCCGCTGACCTGCTCCTGGGCCATGGCAACTAAGGGTTGTGTCTGACGAACCCAGATACTCTTGGCTGGGGTTGTCAGAAGTCATTTCTGAGAAAGTGGATGACCTAGTCAACCAATCGAGAACCTTTGGTTTGTTCATCAAAATACTGCCGCTAGATGACACCGGCAGTTCTGGCATCACAGAGTCACCCCTGCTTTATGTGTTGTGACTTGTGCCTGCTCTACCTGCTACCTCTCTGTCTGACATATTGGCTGATCAACTATGTTGATTTGACACGGATTTCTTGATATCTACTTTAGCAATAAAAAAAGAATTGAAATTTGAGGAATTCAGAACCCCAAAAACTGACACCGTGGACTTTGAGCAAAATTCACTCCATCAGCTACTTAGTACAAGCAGCTAGATGCTAGAGACAGCACATACAGTGTGAAATGACTGGATTACAAAAGGCCCTCTGTTTTTGAAATGGCTGTGACATTACATTAGCCTGCCGGTCGATGGTTGGCTTACATGTCTGCACATGTGATCTAGGGTGTTCCTTTCTTCTTCCCAGAGTTCTCTGCCCCATGTAACACATTGTGCTAGTGGCCATTTTGCTAATGAAAGGGGGGAAAATTCTCCCATCTCTAGTCTTTGCTATAGATGTTTTAAATGTTGTGGAATAAAGATTTCTTGAAACTGGATCATCGTTCCCTTTGGATTATTACAAATTAGCAGATCCGGCAGGGAGAACAGGAAGAAGCTAGACTTTAGCAGAATTAGCAGCCAGCCAGCGCCAATTATCGGCGCACTGGCCCTTTGAATCTCCTGAAGCCAGAGCTCGCTCACGCCCTAGCAAGCGGGGGACCCGCACCGGTGCGTCGGAGTCAGGGGTGAACCGTGACAGGTGAGTCGTGGATCGCAGGAGCACCCGTGACAATTTTTTTTTTTTTTTTTTAAGAAGAATGTCTGAAGCGGGATCTATCATTCTCTAAAAAATAAAAAAGTCATACATTTTTAAAGACTGAATGAAAAATGCGGAAGCAAAAAAAACAAAAATGACCTGGTCTTTAAAAAGGGTTTGCCTATGAATGAAAGTTCTGAAATTTTAATCCCCTAGTTATGTTTCCACATACATTTTTAACTCCTTTGCTTTTCAAGTGTCTGTTTAATGTGAGTGTGGGGTCTCCCTAAGCAGACACTTCATGATTAGAGATGAGCGAGCACTAAAATGCTCGGGTACTCGTTATTAGAGACGAACTTTTCCCGATGCTTTTTTCAAGGGGACCAAGGCTCTGCACAGGGAAGCTTGGCCAAACACCTGGAAACCTCAGAAAAGGATGGAAACACCACGGAAATGGACAGGAAACAGCAGGGGCAGCATGCATGGATGCCTCTGAGGCTGCTTAAACGCACCATTATGCCAAAATTATGGGCAACAGCATGGCCATGACAGAGTGACAGAATTAAGCTAGATAGCATCTAAAACATCCAATAATTGACCCTGACACTATAGGGGACGGCATGCAGAGGCAGCGGCAGCAGCGGCAGGCTAGAGAGTGGCATGGCGACATACCCTAAATGGACTCAGGCTTCAAACCAATGGGTGGCAGAGAGGAACCAAAGGAGGTGAGCAAGAAGCGCTGAAATTATTTCCTCTGTGAACAAAAGGTTGACGGTATATTTAGTCAATAACACAGCATGGTGGCGACATAGTGACCAAGTTCCATAACGTATCTGGTGAAACACCCGAAAAATGAGCCTGACACAGCTCGTTTGATAAGGGGACGACATTTGGAGGCAGCCATGGAGAGGACTTCCATGATTAAGAGCGACAGTATGGGGCATCCATATTGCGCTGCTATGATTGCAACTGCAGGTCTCCAGCATGGCGGCGACAGACGCGCCGAGTTCCACTATGTATCTGGTGAAACACCTGAAAATTCTGCCTGACACAGCTCGTTTGATAAGGGGACCATGTATGGAGGCAGTGAACTAGTAGTAGATTAAAGGTGCTGCAGTTAAAACTATGTTAGTTGGATCTTGGGATGGAGCTGGCGCTCCGCTGCCCCTGTCTCTAGGCTACTCCCCAAACAGCACTTCTAAGAACCTTTTGTATAAGATCAAGTGTAGTAGCGTTCTTATAAGTTTGGGATATGGCGGGTGAGGGGAATGTAAACAGATGCGCAAGAAGCGCTGAAATAATATCGATAAATGATAAAAGTTTGCCAGTATATTTTGTGGATTACACAGCAGGGTGGCGACAAAGTTAACAAGTTTGATGTGGAATGCCCTGTAATAGCTCTTGGGCGGTGTGCCTTTTATCGCCTAGGCTCAGCAGTTTGAGCACCGCCTGCTGCCGCTTAGCGATGGCACTGATGCCCACGGATGGTAATTCGGAGGAGGAGGAGGTGGAGGAGGGGTGGGAGGAGGAGGAGGTATAGTAGGCCTTTGAGACCTGGACCGAGGTAGGCCCCGCAATCCTCGGCGTCGGCAGTATATGACCAGCCCCAGGGTCAGACTCGGTCCCAGCCTCCACCAAGTTAAGTGTAGTAGCGTTCTTATAAGTTTGGGATATGGCGGGTGAGGGGAATGTAAACAGATGCGCAAGAAGCGCTGAAATAATATCCGTAAATGGTAAAAGTTTGGCAGTATATTTTGTGGATTACACAGCAGTGTAATCAACAGATGCGCAAGAAGCGCTGAAATAATATCGGTTAATCATAAAAGTTTGCCAGTATATTTTGTGGATAACACAGCAGGGTGGCGACAAAGTTAACAACTTTGATGTGGAATCCATGAAAACAACCCAAATTTCTGCCTGACACACCTCGTTTGATAAGGGGACGATGTATGGAGGCAGCTACATGGACGACTTTTGGAGGTAGCAATGGAGACAACGTGTGGAGGCTGCTATGGAGACAATTTAATTTGGATAGTGCCTGTATGTGGCAGTCCAAAAAAGTTTTCAAACCAGAGGAGCAGGTAGGTGGCCCTCCAGAAAAATGAAATAGATTGAGTGCCTGTATGTGGCAGTCCAAAAAAGTTTTCAAACCAGAGGAGCAGGTAGGTGGCCCTCCAGAAAAATTGAATAGATTGAGTGCCTGTATGTGGCAGTCCCAAAAATTGTTTAAAACAGAGGACCGGGTAGGTGGCCCTCCAGAAAAATTAAATGCATAGAGTACTATAGCTAGAGCCAGTGGGCCCTGTCAAAATATAGCCAGTTTCCTCTGCTTTAGTGTACAAAGAGGAGGAGAAGGAGGAAAATGAGGAGGAGGAGTGCATAAATTATTCAGGTTGAGCTTCCTTCACCTGGTGGAGATTGGAAATTATGAGAAATCCAGGCTTTATTCATCTTAATAAGCGTCAGCCTGTCAGCGCTGTCAGTCGACAGGCGTGTACGCTTATCGGTGATGATGCCACCAGCTGCACTGAAAACCCGCTCGGACAACACGCTAGCGGCAGGGCAGGCAAGAACCTCCAAGGCGTACAGCGCCAGTTCGTGCCACATGTCCAGCTTTGAAACCCAGTAGTTGTAGGGAGCTGTGTGATCATTTAGGACGATGGTATGGTCAGCTACGTACTCCCTCACCATCTTTCTGTAAAGATCAGCCCTACTCTGCCGAGACTGGGGACAGGTGACAGTGTCTTGCTGGGGTGACATAAAGCTGGCAAAAGCCTTGTAAAGCGTACCCTTGCCAGTGCTGGACAAGCTGCCTGCTCGCCTACTCTCCCTCGCTACTTGTCCCGCAGAACTACGCACTCTGCCGCTAGCGCTGTCAGAAGGGAAATACTGTTTCAGCTTGTGCACCAGGGCCTGCTGGTATTCATGCATTCTCACACTCCTTTCCTCTCCAGGGATGAGAGTGGAAAGATTTTGCTTGTACCGTGGGTCCAGGAGAGTGAATACCCAGTAATCGCTGCTGGAATAAATTCTTTGAATACGAGGGTCACGGGATAGGCAGCCTAGCATGAAATATGCCATATGCGCCAGAGTACCAACGCGCAAGAATTCACTCCCCTCACTGGCCTGACTGTCCATTTCCTCCTCCTCCGACTCCTCCAACTCCTCTTCTTCTGCCCATACACGCTGAACAGTGAAGGACTGAACAATGGTCCCCTCTTGTGTCTCGCCAACATTCTCCTCCTCTTCCTCCTCATCCTCCTCCACCTCCTCCGATATGCGCTGAGAAACAGACCTGAGGGTGCTTTGGCTATCAACAAGGGAATCTTCTTCCTCCGTCTCTTGTGACGAGCGCAAAGCTTCCGACTTCATGCTGATCAGAGAGTTTTTCAACAGGCCAAGCAGCGGGATGGTGAGGCTGATGATGGCGGCATCGCCACTGACCCTCTGTGTTGACTCCTCAAAGTTACTCAGCACCTGACAGATATCAGACATCCACGTCCACTCCTCATTGTAGACTTGAGGAAGCTGACTGACCTGACTACCAGTTCTGGTGGAAGTTGACATCTGGCAGTCTACAATCGCTCTGCGCTGCTGGTAAACTCTGGATAACATGGTTAATGTTGAATTCCACCTCGTGGGCACGTCGCACAACAGTCGGTGAGCGGGCAGTTGGAGGCGGCGCTGCGCTGCCCTGAGAGTGGCAGCATTTGTGCTGGACTTCCTGAAATGCGCACAGATGCGGCGCACCTTCGTGAGCAAATCAGACAGATTGGGGTATGTCTTCAGGAAACGCTGAACTATCAGATTTAACACATGGGCCAGACATGGCACATGTGTCAGTCTGCCGAGTTGCAGAGCCGCCACCAGGTTACGGCCATTGTCACACACAACCATGCCTGGTTTCAGGTTCAGCGGTGCCAGCCACAGATCAGTCTGCGCCGTGATGCCCTGTAATAGTTCTTGGGCGGTGTGCCTTTTATCGCCTAGGCTCAGCAGTTTCAGCACCGCCTGCTGTCGCTTAGCGACGGCACTGCTGCTGTGCCTAGAGCTAGCGACTGATGGCGCCATGCCCACGGATGGTAGTTCGGAGGAGGAGGTGGAGGAGGGGTGGAAGGAGGAGGAGGCTTAGTAGGCCCGAAAGACCTGGACCGAGGTAGGCCCCGCAATCCTCGGTGTCGGCAGTATATGACCAGCCGCAGGGTCAGACTCGGTCCCAGCCTCCACCAAGTTAACCCAATGTGCCGTCAGCGATATATAGTGGCCCTGCCCGGCAGCACTCGTCCACGTGTCCGTGGTCAGGTGGACCTTGTCAGAAACGGCGTTGGTCAGGGCACGGATGATGTTGTCTGACACGTGCTGGTGCAGGGCTGGGACGGCACATCGGGAAAAGTAGTGGCGGCTGGGGACCGAATACCGAGGGGCGGCCGCCGCCATGAGGTTGCGAAAGGCCTCGGTCTCTACCAGCCTATAGGGCAGCATCTCCAGGCTAAGCAATCTGGAGATGTGGACAGTAAGGGCTTGGGCGTGCGGGTGGGTTGCACTATATTTCCTTTTCCGCTCCAGCGTCTGGGGTATGGAGAGCTGAACGCTGGTGGATGCTGTGGAGGATCGTGGAGGCGACGATGGGGTTTTTGGGCCAGGGTCCTGGGCAGGGGTCTGACTATCAGCTGACACAGGGGAAGGAGCAGTGGTGTGCACGGCCGGAGGTGAACGGGCTTGGTGCCACTGAGTGGGGTGTTTAGCATTCATATGCCTGCGCATACTGGTGGTAGTTAAGCTAGTAGTGGTGGAACCCCTGCTGATCCTGGTTTGGCAAAGGTTGCACACCACAGTCCGTCGGTCATCCGGTGTTTCCTTAAAGAACCTCCAGACTACTGAAAATCTAGCCCTCGCCGCGGGAGCCCTCGCCACGGGAGCTTCACTACGTGACACATTTGGCGCTGATGCACCAGCTCTGGCCCTGCCTCTCCGTCTGGCCCCACCACTGCCTCTTCCAACCTGTTCTGGTCGAGGACTCTCCTCCGTCTCAGAAGCACTGTGTTCACCCGGCCTCTCAACCCAGCTTGGGTCTGTCACCTCATCATCCTCCGATCCCTCAGTCTGCTCCCCCCTCGGACTTCCTGCCCTGACAACAACTTCACCACTGTCTGACAACCGTGTCTCCTCATCGTCGGACACCTCTTTACACACTTCTTCCACTACGTCAAGAAGGTCATCATCACCCACAGACTGCGACTGGTGGAAAACCTGGGCATCGGAAAATTGCTCAGCAGCAACCGGACAAGTGGTTTGTGACTGTGGGAAGGGTCCAGAAAACAGTTCCTCAGAGTATGCCGGTTCAAATGCCAAATTTTCCTGGGAGGGGGCAGACTGGGGGGGAGGAGGCTGAGGTGCAGGAGCTGGAGGAGTGCCGATTTCGGTGACATGGGTTCACTGCGTGGAAGACTGACTGGTGGACAAATTGCTCGAAGCATTGTCGGCAATCCACGACATCACCTGTTCGCACTGTTCTGGCCTCAACAGTGCTCTACCACGAGTCCCAGTAACTTCAGACATGAACCTAGGGAGTGTAGCTCTGCGGCGTTCTCCTGCTCCCTCATCAGCAGGTGGTGTCTCACCCCGCCCAGGACCACGACCTCTGACCCCTGCAGTAGTTGGACGCCCACGTAACCGCCCTCGTCCTCTACCCCTAGCCCTCGGGTTAAACATTTTGAAAATGAAAGTTATAACTTTAATTTTTTTTTTACTTTTTTTTTGTGTTTTTTTTTTAGTTTTTTTTTTGTGTTTTTTAGTTTTTAAAATCAAACGATGCTATCCTATTGCTATGGCTATTTTCTAGCCAAGTATGAAAGCACACTGCTATGCCAGATGAGATGACGCTGAGTTATGAAAAAATAAACGTAAAATAAAAAGTAAATGGCAGACTGTGCCTAATTGAAATCCAACCCCTAATAAATTGTCCCACTTCGGTCTTTGCGATGGATATGTGCGTCACTAAGCGCTAAACACAACGGTCGCAAGTCTCACTGCAAATTCCTCACAATATGGTAGTAGATGCACTACAGCAAGGCCAGCCACCAGCAGATCAACCAGAAATAAAATATATAACGCTATTGTAGGCCTAAGTAAGCCGTTTGAATTCTCCTATGGCTATTTTCTAGCCAAGTATGAAAGCACACTGCTATGACAGATGAGATGACGCTGAGTTATGAAAAAATAAACGTAAAATAAAAAGTAAATGGCAGACTGTGCCTAATTGAAATCCAACCCCTAATAAATTGTCCCACTTCGGTCTTTGCGATGGATATGTGCGTCACTAAGCGCTAAACACAACGGTCGCAAGTCTCACTGCAAATTCCTCACAATATGGTAGTAGATGCACTACGGCAAGGCCAGCTACCAGCAGATCAACCAGAAATAAAATATATAACGCTATTGTAGGCCTAAGTAAGCCGCTTGGATTCTCCTATGGCTATTTTCTAGCCAACTATGAAAGCACACTGCTATGCCAGATGAGATGACGCTGAGTTATGAAAAAATAAACGTAAAATAAAAAGAAACTGGCAGACTGTGCCTAATTGAAATCAAGCCCCTAATAAATTGTCCCACTTTGGTGTTTGAGGTGGATATGTGTGTCACTAAGAGCTAAACACGACGGTAGCAAGTCCCCCTGCAAATTCCTCACAATATGGTACTAGCTGCAAATAAAAAAAAAAAATATATAACGTTATTGTAGCCCTAAGAAGGGCTGTTGGGTTCTTGTTGAATCACTCCTGCCTAACACTATTCTAATAGAACAGCCTAACGCTTTCCCTGACCAGCAGCAGCTCTCTCCCTAGCGGCATCCAGACACAGAATGATCCGAGCAGCGCAGGCAGGTGCTAGTCTATTCCAGGGTCACTTGATCTGGCCAGCCAACCACTGCTATCGACGTGTAAGGGTACCACGTCATGCTGGGTGGAGTGCAGAGTCTCCTGGCTTGTGATTGGCTCTGTTTCTGGCCACCAAAAAGCAAAACGGCGGGAGATGCCATTTTCTCGAGCGGGCGAAGTATTCGTCCGAGCAACGAGCAGTTTCGAGTACGCTAATGCTCGAACGAGCATCAAGCTCGGACGAGTATGTTCGCTCATCTCTATTCATGATCCATCTGCGCTGACAATGTGCTTAGATGAAGGCTCGGGGTTTATCTAAACTTTTATTTTGATTCTGAACATTTTGAGTCCACTCAATGCCTACCTCCTGGATAAAGACCTTATCTGCTGTCGCTTGTAGAGCAAGTCTCTGCATGCTGCTTGCTGTCAAGAAATGCCTGTGTCTGAGTTGGTCTTGTAATGCAGTGGGTTGAAGGGGCAGGAGGCAAAGAGCACTGCAGTGTGCAGACATGAGAAGATATTCAAGAGAAGAGTCCGACCACAGTCAGAAGATTTTCGGTCATATCCAGGGACAACCAAAATTGTAAACACCAGGATTGATGGGACAGATTGGAATAATATCTGTGAAATGCTGTATATCATGTGACATGATGAATGCCAAAAGTCACACATGGACTTTTGTGACTTTTCAGAAAGTGCATATGTTGCATAAGTTGCAGTTTTCGCGGCTATGAGTGTCACGTTGTGTAAACCTCCAACATACACGTTGATTAAAAGCTATGCAATTGATGGGTTATGGTCTTTGTGCAGCCCACTAATTTTGATATATATAGATCCTGAGACTAACATCAGAGTAACCCCTTAAGGGAGCAGAATCATGTTGGGGTTGTCAACTTACATCTCAGTCCCAACATCATGGATTGTATGCATTCTGTATTGAAGCTAATAACTGTGCTGCAGAGACTAATATGAGTAAAGTATTTACTTTATTGAAAACCACCAAGCTTTGACCCCACTGAGAGAAACTATAATTGCACCCATATTTATGGGAGAGCCACTGACTAATCCACACAAATGAACATGTGGATAAATACTCATAAGTATGGGCTGAAACTCCACAGTAAGTTTATAACATGGATTCAAACATATTGGGGCTCATTTACTTACCCGGCCCAGTTGCGATCCAGCGGCGCGATCGCCGATGAGGATTCGGGTTCTGCCGGGATTGACTAAGATCATGCGCCCGGTGTCCACCAGGTGTCGCTGCTGCGCTGAGGTCTGCCGTAGTTCACCTTCTTCTCTTCGGTGCATGCACAAATTCTTTTTTAAATACCAGGTTTTTTCAGAATCCGCATCCCGATTTCCGTCGCATACAACCTGGCACCGATGTGACACATTCCGAACGTGTGCGCCGAAAAACCCGGGGCAAACCGGTAATTTTTGGGAGACCTGAGGAAAATGAGTGATTCGGGCCTTTAGTAAATGAGCACCATTGTAGTAAATGTAAAACTACTTATTTTCTTTTTGATGCCAGCGGACAGCATGCAGATGAGTCCCACAGTAATGGAAGAGAAATTCATGTTCTGAGTGAGGTGATTTTTTGGTGAGTAGAGGCATAAGGCTTCTTCCATCAATTACTCTATTGTAATAAAAAAAAATGCAAATATAATTAACTACTGGATTTTCTTTGATGTTGCTGTATTTTTGTATTCTGGTTGCATTTTGGTCTGCAGTCAGCACTAGGGGGAGGGGGGGGCTTCTGAAATTACATGGGTGCTATCTTGTAACTTGATAGCTAGGCAGAAAACTAATCTCAGACACAGGGGCGTAACTTGGAGAGGCTGGGCCCCATAGCAGATTTCTACATGGGGCCCCCCTCCCCCCCCAAAAAAAATATATACATATTTAGGCTGCATTCACATAAACGTGTACCCGCCCGGCTATAGCGTGGCAGGCACATGTTGGGCGCGCTGGAGAGGAGGAGAGGTGATAGCGGCTCACCCCTCCCCTCTCCATAGAGAATGGAGCCGCATGGTCGTTCTTACGGCCATACATAGTTCAGGCTCTATCTCTTTTGCGGCCACAGCATGAAACAGTGAATACTCGTTATGCTCACTGTACCGAGCCCAGGCGCTATAGACGCATATGGGGGAAGTATATCCGGCAGCAAATTTGCAGCCAGATATACATCCCTCACACGTTATTGTGAGTGTACTCCTATACAGACATGTTTATACAATTAGACACATTTCTACACTCTTATACACATACATTTATATACTTATATACACACACACATAAATTTCTACACTCATATACTCGCACCTATATACATACAAGTATACACTTATACACACATATTTATGCACTCTGTTACACTGTATATACAAACTCATAAAGTATATGCACACATACTGTATATAAACATCACACATACTGCTTACACATTATATACTATATATATATATATATATATATTAAACTCACATACAGTATACACTGACCATATATACACATACATGCAGTATAAAAACACCATGTACACACATGCTGCATATACATACAGAATATACACACATACAGCAAATACACACACATTCAGTATATACAGCATATACACACATATGGGAAATACACACACACATTCAGTATATACATATATACAGAGCATATACATACATACCATATACACAGCATATGCAAAAACACACATACATCATATATGTGCATATATTTAAATGTGCACATATATATGCTTATATAAATATGTGCTTGTGTAAATACAGTAGATGCATATATACACATATACACAGTATATACAGATATACAAAAGTATATACTCAAGGAAAATACAAACAGCACACACAATATATAATCACGTATACAAACAGCACTCCAAGACGTCCAGCATTAGGTGAAAAAAATGTTCTTCTTTATTCCATGTTTGAAAAAGGCTCCTAGCGAGCCGAAATGTCGCTGTACTTTGTTGTACTTTTTAAACATGGAATAAAGAAGAACATTTTTTTAACCAATGCTGGACGTCTTGGGGTGCTGCCTATTTTTGTGATTATACACAGTATATACACATATACACAGTATATACACACATACACAGTATATACACATATACATCGTATATACATATATACACATGTACACAGTATATACACATATACATCGTATATACATATATACACATGTACACAGTATATACACATATACAAAGTATATACATATACACAGTATATACACATATACACAGTATATACACAGTATATACACAGTATATACACATACACACAGTATATACACATACACAGTATATACACATATATACACAGTATATACACATATATACACAGTATACACACATATATACACAGTATATACACATATATACACAGTATACACATATATACACAGTATACACATATATACACAGTATATACACATATATACACAGTATACACATATATACACAGTATACACATATATACACAGTATATACACATATATACACAGTATACACACAGTATACACACAGTATATACATATATACACACAGTATATACATATATACACACAGTATATACATATATACACACAGTATATACATATATACACACAGTATATACATATATACACACAGTATATACATATATACACACAGTATATACATATATACACACAGTATATACATATATACACACAGTATATACATATATACACACAGTATATACATATATACACACAGTATATACACATATACACACAGTATATACACATATACACACAGTATATACACATAGACAGTATATACATATATACACATATACACAGTTTATACATATATACAATAATACACAATATATACATATATACACAGGAGATGCATTTATACAATAATACACAATATTTACACAGATAAATACATGTATATACTTACCTTTTCGGATGTTTTGGGGCTGTTTGGATAACCATCCGGCCGTGGCTGCAGGTGGGTGTTCTGGCGGGTAGGTGGGTGATCGGATGGGTGCCTGTGGGGGGTCCGTACACTCTGGGGGAGTCGGGCCGGTGCCTATTCTGCTCCCTGGGGGGCCTTTGGGGGGGGGCGGGGCGGGGGTAGTTGTGAGGCGTCACAATCTGGGGGAGTCGGGCTGGTGTCTGTTCTGCTGCCCGTGGGGCTTTTGCATTTTCGGCCACGGGGGAAGGGGGGGGGTTGCGGTTGTTGCGCGGAGTATTGGGGGAGTCGGGCAGCTTCTTGTTAAGCAGCGCGGAGTGTAGGGGGGGGGTTGCGGCGGAGTCTGGTGGAGTGGGTCGGGTGCACGCTCTGCCGCCCGGCAGGGCCTTTGCCTGTTCGGCCGCGGAGGGGGGGGAAGCCGCAGAGTACTGGGGGAGTCGGGCAGCTGCTTGTTCGGCAGCGCGGGGTGTTGGCGGGTGCCAGCATGCAGGGGGATGGGCGAGCGTTCACCTGTGCCGGGGGGGGGGGGGTGTCTGAAGTGGAACCCTGTTACCACATGACCCACTTCTTCTTGATTCACCCTGTTGGCCCCGACGTGTGTGGAAGAGACCTACACCAGGACCGTGACATTGCAAGCATTCTCCTGTGCAGGGGCGGGTGGCTCACGGAGGGGGCGGGCGGCTCACGGAGGGGGCGGGCAGCTCACGGAGGGGGCGGGCAGCTCACGGAAGGTGCGGATTTAGGAGTGGACACAGAGGTAGGGGCCCGGGGGCACGATCCGGCAGGCACCGACACTACGGGGACACACGGAGTCCGTGCATCCCCGGGCCCTTAACCTCACGGGCCCCGTAGCAACCGCTACGGCTGCTACGGCGGTTGTTACGCCACTGCTCAGACACTACAGACCTCACTTTGATACAGGGATTTATTACAAAGTAAAGTGTTGTCATTTTTCTATGATATGTTATCACTAAATAATTTTAGGAGGTTAACTGGAGGTTAACTGTTAAACTCTGAAATTAGCCTCTGAGAGGGTGAACACTCTAATGAAAAAAAAACATAAATGACCCTTTAACACAAACCTGTCATTAGGCAATTCCCCGCCACCCAAATTGACCACGGTTGGATAAATATCCATTAGACTTGTGGGTTCATCGATTTGTGCATTAGAAGGAATAATGCCTGGCCACCGGAAAATCCCTGGCACTCGGATACCGCCTTCCCAGCCAGCCATACCTTTTCCACCTGGGAATTTTTGAAGCAATTTTAAACGTCTTTCTTTACATTATATAAATATATTAATTTATGTAGACTTTATGTAATGCTAGGATTAACCCCTCAAGGAAGCAGGTTTTTTTTCACTCATTTCTTGCTCTGACAACAGGAAGCTAGAGATGAGAGATTCCTAGTCTTCCTGCTGTCCCCTCCCCTGACATTTCTTGTCTGAGCTTTCGGCACTATGGAAGATGTGCACTGTTATATACATATTATGCTGTAGAATGTACAGCATAATATGTATATAATGGTACACATCCTCCATTTGTTAGTAAGGAAATTGGATGCCGGGGGCCCCTGACACTGTGGGTCCCAATAGCAGCTGATTTGACTTTTTTTTATAAGCTATGGATCAGACTGTAGATTTCCTTTAACTAATTGTCAAACATGAAGAGAAGAAGGGGGGGGGGAAGAGAGCGGGGGGTGCTCGATGTGTAGAGATCCTCAGTAAGTTAAATTGGGTGTATGTGCCAAGTGTGCACTCACCTTTTTGCGTTGTGCTGATGGCACAACACATCTGATCGCATGTGGAATGGAACGGTTTGCTGCCTCCGGGGCATAGTTTCGGTTGTAGTACCGATGAAGACAAATGCAGTGGACGGTCTCTATTCCTAGAGACCCAATGAACTGCCCCTTGGATCTTTAGAAAAAACCCTGGCGCACTGTGTTCCAAAAATAGGTTTATTGTTCCAATAAAACCATAACATTTCAGTAAAATTAATAAAATTCAAGACGCGTTTCGGGTCCGGAACGGATCCTTCCTCAGTTATGTTACATAGTTTGTTTAAAGATGACCATTATATATAAATATTTTTTGGTGCGTTCCCGATACTGGGGTGGGAAGTGCCATGCAGGTAAATGAATGGATGACTAATGTCATTGATTTTGACAGTTTGAGAATATGCATCAGAAACAGATGAATAAAAGACATAAGAATTAGATTCAAACCACAGAATAAAGTCAAAGCCTCATCTTGTATGCATACTGGATGAATCTCTTACACTAGAGGTGTGCTGTGAAAATCGGTGTATTCCCGTTCTGATCTCCGGTATGAGGTGAAAAAACTACTAAAATGGACGCCCAAGGGTAGTGAAGGACTACATCTACGGAAATCATAGAGATGTCGATTCCTAGTGCGTGTAAACGTGATGTCTTATACCCGGATTGTTTAGTGTCTTGACTACTGTTGGTGGGAGCAATATATTGAGTAAGTATAGGGATTGGGTAAGTATGTTATGCTAAAATGGATGGTTGTACTCAAAAGTTACACCAAAATTATTTCGGTGACCTCATTTAGACCCAATGGTTTCAGCGTTTTTAGTTTGAACATCCAATAGATTTCCTTACGTTTGAGGATTTCAAATCTGTTTGAAGTTTCTTTACTGACATGGTCTATTGGAGTGATATTGTATTTTATATTATTTTTGTGTTTAATTTCCATATGTCTAGATAAACTGTGTTTATTGTTACCGTGCTGAATATTGAATCTATGTTGATTGAGGCGGCAATGAAGGGGTTGCGTTGTTCTACCTACGTACTGTAATCCACATTGACACTCAATTAGGTAGATTACATATCGAGATTGGTATGTCATATTAGTTTTGATATGAAATTTGTCTTTGGAGTGATTAGAACAAAAGGTATCTGTATCGTGTTTAATCACTTTACAACATTGGCAGTTCTTGCTGTTACATCTGGTAACCTTTTTGATGCTACTTAGGTTATCGATATTGACTCGTTTTTTTAGTTGTTTTGGTATGCTGGGGGCAAGTTTTTGTTTCAGTGTTCTGGCTCTCCTATATGTAAATCTTGGGTTCTCGAAAATATTATTTTTCAGATATGGATCATTTCGCAGAATGTGCCAGTGTTTTTTTAGATCATCTCCCACCGGATCACAATATCAAAAAAACCCTGATGAAGCCGATTACAATGTTTTTTCCCGTAACCCACAAAGCAGTAAAGAAAAGGAAAAAAGAAATAGAGGGAAAAGAGGAGGCAAAAACAGAAAAAGAAGAGGCTCTACTATCCCCGAATATAAAGAAAAAGAGACCCATCAATTAAACTCCACAGTAGAGAATCAACAAATAAAAACTTTTAATCTCTCATCTAATATACTTAACATTCATGAAAAAAGCCTTTTGGAAAAAGGGCTTTCTTTTTGCCCGGACAACACATCGAACGATTTCGATTTATTCTTGGATCTACATCAATTCACAAGGAAACTAACCATAAAGAGATATTTTGATCTAAAATCTAAGAATAAACCCAATGCCCACAGTCAAGAACCAAGCCTGAATCTAGATGACTATACCCATAAAGACGTCCACCCTCCATCTGCTTTTTATCCACTAGAACACCAAGGTCATCATATTAAAACCTTTCATGACCTGGTAGCCAACGAACTTGGTAACATCAACAACGGTCGTAATCAATTACAAAAAGAATGGCCTAAGAAATCGGATAAAATGCTTGTTAAAAAGCACACGAAGGTACAAACAGGAAGAACCTCTGCAAACCTCACCAAATCTGAGAAAACAGCCCTAAAAAAATTTAGAAGAAAATACAAACATTATTATAAGAGCTGCAGATAAGGGTGGGGGATTGGTAATACAAAATTGGGAGGATTACCATAAGGAAGCCCTAAACATCTTATCGGATCCCAACTATTACGAGAAAATTACTAGAGATCCCTTTCCCACTATCAGCAAAGACTTCCATAATCTGATTAAAACCGCATACCTAAAAGGATATTTAAATAAAAAAGAAAAGAAATTCATTTCCATTACCCAACCAAACAAACCGTACTACTACCATCTCCCTAAGATACACAAGAATCGCGAAATACCCCACGGTCGCCCGATAGTGTCCAATGTTCAGAGCCTTACTAGCAACTTATCACGCTATGTAGATTTATTCCTGCAGCCATATGTCATAAATTTACCCAGTCACATAAAAGACTGAGGGGAGTTCATTCAGAAGCTTCAACAACTAACATGGCAAGATGATTATTGGTTCGCTACAATGGATGTCACTGCTTTATATAGCAATATTGACCATCTGATTGGATTAACTTGTGTGGAACTAACCTTAGAAAAAGATACACTTATTAAAGAGGAACAAAGGATTTTCTTAGTCCAGTGTCTTAAGTTCATTGTACAGAACAATTATTTCGAATACGGTAGCACCACCTACCATCAGATTCGGGGCACAGCTATGGGGACCAGAGTTGCTCCCTCATATGCTAATATTTTTATGGGGGTCTTTGAAGATATATACATCACCCCCAAAGAACTGCATAAAGGCAACCTCATTACCTACTTCAGATTCAGACGATCTATTTATGATCTGGAAAGGTGAAAAAACGGCACTCGAAAATTTCTGTGAAGAAATGAATAAAAACCAATGGGGGATAAAACTAACCTTAAATGTCCAAAAAGAAAAAAATGAATTTCTAGATTTAATTAAACATAATGGGAATACAATTATAACTGAAACATATTTTAAAGCAGTTGATACTAACAGCTACCTGAACTTTAAGAGTAACCATCACAAAAAATGGCTACACAACATACAGCCAATTCTTAAGGATAAGAAAAAACTGTACAGATGACATCACTTTTAAAGAACAAGCAAAAATTATTGAGACCAGGTTTGCCAAGAAAGGCTACCCAAAAAGGCTAATAAAAGACGCTATGAGTCGGGCT
This sequence comes from Engystomops pustulosus, assembly GCF_040894005.1. Taxonomy (NCBI): domain Eukaryota; kingdom Metazoa; phylum Chordata; class Amphibia; order Anura; family Leptodactylidae; genus Engystomops; species Engystomops pustulosus. Next base: position 205,285,645 of record NC_092412.1, on the reverse strand, counting down.
AGCCAACATTCCCAAGTAGAATGTCTACAACCCTCAGAGAAAGGAAAAAAGAAAAAGAAAAATGACGGTGAAAATAGAGATTCAGAAATCAGATTCATCACTATATACACCAATAACCACAAAGAGATAGAAGCTGCGGTCAATGATCCATATCTGAAAAATAATATTTTCGAGAACCCAAGATTTACATATAGGAGAGCCAGAACACAAACAAAAACTTTCCCCCAGCATACCAAAACAACTAAAAAAAACGAGTCAATATCGATAACCTAAGTAGCATCAAAAAGGTTACCAGATGTAACAGCAAGAACTGCCAATGTTGTAAAGTGATTAAACACGATGCAGATACCTTTTGTTCTAATCACTTCGAAGACAAATTTCATATCAAAACTAATATGACATACCAATCTCGATATGTGATCTACCTAATTGAGTGTCAATGTGGATTACAGTACGTAGGTAGAACAACGCAACCCCTTCATTGCCGCCTCAATCAACATAGATTCAATATTCAGCACGGTAACAATAAACACAGTTTATCTAGACATATGGAAATTAAACACAAAAATAATATAAAATACAATATCACTCCAATAGACCATGTCAGTAAAGAAACTTCAAACAGATTTGAAATCCTCAAACGTAAGGAAATCTATTGGATGTTCAAACTAAAAACGCTGAAACCATTGGGTCTAAATGAGGTCACCGAAATAATTTTGGTGTAACTTTTGAGTACAACCATCCATTTTAGCATAACATGCTTACCCAATCCCTATACTTACTCAATATAGTGCTCCCACCAACAGTAGTCAAGACACTAAACAATCCGGGTATAAGACATCACTTAAGAAGCTGCGTTTACACGCACTAGGAATCGACATCTCTATGATTTCGCTATGCGCCTTAGAAATTTGGCCCTTCCAGGCTTCCGTAGATGTAGTCCTTCACTCCCCTTGGGCGTCCATTTTAGTAGTTTTTTCACCTCATACCGGAGATCAGAGCGGGAATACACCGATTTTCACAGCACACCTCTAGTGTAAGAGATTCATCCAGTATACATACAAGATGAGGCTTTGACTTTACTCTGTGGTTTGAATCTAATTCTTATGTCTTTTATTCATCTGTTTCTGATGCATATTCTCGAACTGTCAAAATCAATGACATCAGTCATCCATTCATTTACCTGCATGGCACTTCCCGTCCCGGGACCGGAAATGCGCCCAAAAATATTTTTTATATAATGGTCATCTTTAAACAGACTATGTAACACAACTGAGGAAGGATCCGTTCCGGACCCGAAACGTGTCTTGAATTTTATTAATTTTACTGAAATGTTATGGTTTTATTGGAACAATAAACCTATTTTTAGAACACAGTGCGCCGGGTTTTTTCTAAAGATCCAAAGGGCAGTTCTTTGGGTCTCTAGGAATAGAGACCGTCCACTGCATTTAAATAATGTTCCACCGAAATGGAAGATTTAACCATGAAAAAATCAGAAATGTAACTATGAACTTTTGTGATTAATTAACTGCTTGTTTTATATCCCACTAACAACCTCACCTCTATAAATTCCATTCCATCCTCCAGTTTGGAATATACCATCTTGAACCTCTAAATGTCCTCCATGGTCAGAGGCAAAATAGATCATTGTGTTGTTCTTTAATCCTGCATTATCTATAGCATTAACTACTGAACCTGAAAAATTAATAATTGAAAAAATTATGCGCCACTAAATGAAGAAAGGGGTCATACTGCAAGGAAACAGAAGAATTTCATATCAATACACAACACTAGCACAATCTAAAGCTGTAATTGACACACATCTGCAACATACATTTCTTTTGATCTTACTGCTACCTGGAGAACTAGAGGGTTTTAAAACTATAAAATTAAGATCACATACTTGGTTGGAATACATCATAGCATTAATAATATACAAATATATATATAGCATCTTTTACTTACCAACCATGAAATCCATTTCTTCAACATTATCCCCATAGGGGCCATGTTTGCTTTTTCCAGTAAATGCTTTTGTGGTTACTAGTGGTGTGTGAACATGAAGAAAGGAAACGATGAGCAGAAAAGGAGAGTTCTTATTTCTTAAAATGAAAAATGTACAAAATTTAAAATAATATAGAAGAAAGGTTAAAACATTTTAACTTTTGCAATTTGATATAAAAACAAATGCAAGAATATTATTAGTTATGAGCTGTAGCCATGGTGGACCCAGGCAGCTTGGGATGATGTCACGCTACCCGAGTCCGGCACAGAGCAGAAGAGCCGGCAAGAGGAAGAGGCCACGAATGGCGGTGTGGGAGCGTGACAGGAGTCGAGGCTGTATCGAATATATATGGGGAACTGTATCAAATATAAGGGGTGCTATATCTAAAAAGATGGCCTGTATATGTATGCAATAAGGGGAGCTGTATGTAATGTAATAAAATGATCGTTGTGTCATGAGAGATTTATATGATTTAGGAACACTGTTATTTAGGTGACTTTATACTGTAAGTGACTGTGGTATTCTATTGGTGCAGTGCGGAGATGTGGTGCCAAGAGCTGAAGACAAATTCAAAAGTCATGGACACAAGAAGATGTAAAGAAGTTCTCTTTCAGATGGAGCTGATCATCACCTGTGAGGTACTAGATGCCACTAGTGTCACTGACTGACTACTAGCACTTATCACATGAAGTATCAGTCACAGAGGACCAGTTATTAGTTTTAAGTATTGTTGGCAGCATTATTTTATCAGGTAGTAGATTCTTTTTAAAAATGTGTCTGTAAATTCAGTTGGCCAAACAGGGGAGGTCTGGTATTGAAGGGGGAAGGGCCAGTGGCGTAACAACAGCAGCCACTACGGCTGCTACGGGCCCAAGGCAGCACAGGGGCCCAGGTAGAACAGCAAAGACAAAATTTATAAATGCGTACTGGGGCGATGGGACCGCTCTAGTACAGTAATACAGGCCCCTGTGCCATCCCTCTGTCCCTGTCTACCCACCTTATCTATGGTCGCCTGACTTGTCCTCTTAATTTCCGACTCCTCAGCCCGCTACATCATTTGGTGCCAACCACCCGATGGCTCCAGCAGCAGCCCCATGGCCTGTCCACTTCATCTGCAGCTGGCCCTGCCTGTCCTATCTGTGGACGCCAGGCCCGCCTACTCCGCACATGGCCGCACGTCCGTCCCAGTCTGTATGCGTCTGGCCTGCCTACTAATTCCGGGGCAAAGAAACAGCCACCACTGCACAGCAGTATGTGTTTATGGTGCTTTTATACTGTATGTATGTGTATACACAATGAGTGTATACTGTATGTAAAAGAATATGACATATGTATGCTATATGTATGTATATAAACAGTATATATGCAACTTTGATGTGAGTGTAGAATGTTATGTTTGTGTATTTGAGTGTATAAATGTGTGTGATTGTATAAACGTGTGTGTATCTATGAATATTTTTAAGAGGGAGGGACCCCAAGCAGAAATCTGCTATGGGGCCCTGTCTCTCCTAGTTACACCACTGGGAAGGGGGGGTGGCGGCGGCATTTCAATTTTCGCCTCAGGCAGCAAATAGGCTAGAATCAGCCCTGGGCGCCACCATATGTCTGCTTCAAACTGTCTGCTAGACGGTTTCAGGGCTGATAATAATTTGTATGTGTAATCTGACATTGGATTTATCCAGCATTATGATGCAGAATTTTAAAATAGAAGAAGATACCAGCCATTCAACACATCCGATTCCAAGTCCATCAAATACTTTTTCCACTTATAAGTGACCTTAAACACACAAAGGCCATGGTTGAATTCTAAAAGTGTGGCTGTGCATGAGGAAGAAGACTACCGTATTTTTGGCCATTGTAAGATTGCATTTTTCATTCTCTATAGGGACGCATACATGTGGGCCATATGTACGGCAAAAGACAGAGCATGCTCTATTTCTTGTCCGCGATGGCGCTCCATGCTAACTGCTGTTTGTACAGCTATCATAGGAAAGTGCCCTAAATCTGATAAAATATATGACACATATTCTTAAATCCATGTGTGTCATTGATTCATGAAGTTTTTTGAAAAGTGACTACATAGAAAACGGAACACATAGAAAATAGTTACATAAGTACATAGTGATTGCTACGTACTTATGTAATGGCGTAACATTCAGATTTGGCTGCACAACCTAGGCATATTGTTGGATTGGCTGCCCATAGCCATGGATAGTTGCTACAAGCATCAATTTGCAGAACTGGCTGTTTGGCCTTCAATCCGGCAATATGTTGAACGGCCAAACCCCAAACGCAATTTTTGGGTCCGCTCATCTCTATGAATAAGGTTAGGTAAGGGTTACAGCAGAGCTGAGGAGCCACATTTTACAGCGCAGTGCAGGCATGAGGAAAGAGCATGATGAACTTAAGTGCCTCCTTTAGCATGTGATATGCAATTCTTTCCAGTTACAATGCCCACTACCATTGTTATAGTACTCACTATACAAAACTCTGAACCATCTGCTTTCAGCTCCTCACACAATACCTGAAGAGTTGATCTATGCAGGGATTGGATCTTGGCCCTGGCCAATAAAAGTTCTGTGGCCTATACTCAGGTTAGGCCATCAATCACTCCATTAATATGCAAGTGTAGAAGAAGTAAAGCTGACAAACCTGTCAATGAACTGTAGCGTCTCCCTCATTATCTGTGATGAAGTTCTTTCTACTTTCATTGGTTGCTCGATGATTTCATGATTTCTCATTATTATGCAGCTCCAATATTGTACAAAACCATATTTCAAGTACCACGTAATAAAGAACAAGATGGTAAACAGTGCAATATAGAAAATCACATTCCCATTGATCGGGATCATATTACTATATTTTACAATCACTAAGGTCATCACAGCAAAAGCCATAATCTGAGTAACAAGTTTCAGTTGTGCTCGAAAAGGGGCATCTATTTTCAGCAATCCTGCAGGTCGGCAGGTTAAACAGAGAAACTGAAAGAATTAAACATGTCCAAAAGCTTAATACAATCTCAATAAATATATCAAATTTAATATCTTTATTAAATCATCTCAAAAATTAAAAATGGCACACAGCAAATCAACAATTTTATAGGTGTGTGTCAAGACTAATTTGCAAAGGAATTATAAAGTAGATACAACACTGCATTAAAACATATGCCCATAAATTGACATGATTATATATAAAAATACATTACAACATTCTCAAGTAAGGCAACAAGGATATGCATATAGCAAATACAGGCGATCCCCTACTTAAGAACACCCGACTTACAGATGACCCCTAGTTACAAACGGCCCTCTGGATATTGATCATTTACTGTACTTTAGACTTAGGCTATGATTATCAGCTGTAACACTTATTAAATGTGTTTGCAATCAATATTTATTGTTAATACTGGTTTTTATGACAACCCAAAAGTTTTTATATCCAGGGGTCACAGAGACCAAAAAAATTTTGTCTGGGGTTACAATTATAAAATATACAGTTCTGACTTACATACAAATTCAACTTAAGAACAAACCTACAAAACCTATCTTGTACGTAACCCGGGGACTGCCTGTACACAAATACCATGCAAACTAGTTAACTGATGTCCATTAGTTGGTACGGTTTGTGGTACACTATATGCATATCATTGTTGCCTTACTTGAGAATGTTGTAATGTATTTTTATATATAATCATGTCAATTTATGGGCATATATTTTTATACAGAGTTGTATCCACTTTATAATTCCTTTTCAAATTAGTCTTGACACACACCTATAAAATTGTTGATTTACTGTGTGCCATTTTTAATTTTTGAGATGCATTAATAAAGATATAAAATGTGATATATGTATTGAGATTAGAGATGAGCGAGCACTAAAATGCTCGGGTACTCGTTATTCGAGACGAACTTTTCCCGATGCTCGAGTGCTCGTCTCGAATAACGAGCCCCATTGAAGTCAATGGGAGACTCGAGCATTTTTCAAGGGGACCAAGGCTCTGCACAGGGAAGCTTGGCCAAACACCTGGGAACCTCAGAAAAGGATGGAAACACCACGGAAATGGACAGGAAACAGCAGGGGCAGCATGCATGGATGCCTCTGAGGCTGCTTAAACGCACCATTATGCCAAAACTATGGGCAACAGCATGGCCATGACAGAGTGACAGAATGAAGCTAGATAGCATCTAAAACATCCAATAATTGACCCTGACACTATAGGGGACGGCATGCAGAGGCAGCGGCAGCAGCGGCAGGCTAGAGAGTGGCATGGCGACATACCCTAAATGGACTCAGGCTTCAAACCAATGGGTGGCAGAGAGGAACCAAAGGAGGTGAGCAAGAAGCGCTCAAATAATATCGGTACATGATAAAAGTTTGCCAGTATATTTTGTGGATTACACAGCAGGGTGACGACAAAGTTAACATGGAAGCCATGAAAACAACCCAAAATTCTGCCTGACACAGCTCGTTTGATAAGGGGACCAGGTATGGAGGCAGTGAACTAGTAGTAGATTAAAGGTGCTGCAGTTAAAACTATGTTAGTTGGATCTTGGCATGGAGCTGGCGCTCCACTGCCAGGCGAGCTTTCGCCAATCCAAGCCCCTGTCTCTAGGCTACTCCCCAAACAGCACTTCTAAGAACCTTTTGTATAAGATCAAGTGTAGTAGCGTTCTTATAAGTTTGGGATATGGCGGGTGAGGGGAATGTAAACAGATGCGCAAGAAGCGCTGAAATAATATTGGTAAATGATAAAAGTTTGCCAGTATATTTTGTGGATAACACAGCTGGGTGGCGACAAAGTTAACAACTTTGATGTGGAATCCATGAAAACAACCCAAATTTCTGCCTGACACACCTCGTTTGATAAAGGGACGATGTATGGAGGCAGCTATATGGACGACTTTTGGAGGTAGCAATGGAGACAACGTGTGGAGGCTGCTATGGAGACAATTTAATTTGGATAGTGCCTGTATGTGGCAGTCCCAAAAAGTTTTCAAACCAGAGGAGCAGGTAGGTGGCCCTCCAGAAAAATTGAATAGATTGAGTGCCTGTATGTGGCAGTCCAAAAAAGTTTTCAAACCAGAGGAGCAGGTAGGTGGCCCTCCAGAAAAATTGAATAGATTGAGTGCCTGTATGTGGCACTCCCAAAAATTGTTGAAAACAGAGGACCGGGTCGGTGGCCCTCCAGAAAAATTAAATGCATAAAGTACTATAGCTAGAGCCAGTGGGCCCTGTCAAAAAATAGCCAGTTTCCTCTGCTTTACTGTACAAAGAGGAGGAGAAGGAGGAAAATGAGGAGGAGGAGGAGTGGATAAATTATTCAGGTTGAGCTTCCTTCACCTGGTGGAGATTGGAAATTATGAGAAATCCAGGCTTTATTCATCTTAATAAGCGTCAGCCTGTCAGCGCTGTCAGTCGACAGGCGTGTACGCTTATCGGTGATGATGCCACCAGCTGCACTGAAAACCCGCTCGGACAAGACGCTAGCGGCAGGGCAGGCAAGAACCTCCAAGGCGTACAGCGCCAGTTCGTGCCACATGTCCAGCTTTGAAACCCAGTAGTTGTAGGGAGCTGTGTGATCATTTAGGACGATGGTATGGTCAGCTACGTACTCCCTCACCATCTTTCTGTAAAGATCAGCCCTACTCTGCCGAGACAGGGGACGGGTGACAGTGTCTTGCTGGGGTGACATAAAGCTGGCAAAAGCCTTGTAAAGCGTACCCTTGCCAGTGCTGGACAAGCTGCCTGCTCGCCTACTCTCCCTTGCTACTTGTCCCGCAGAACTACGCACTCTGCCGCTAGCGCTGTCAGAAGGGAAATACTGTTTCAGCTTGTGCACCAGGGCCTGCTGGTATTCATGCATTCTCACACTCCTTTCCTCTCCAGGGATGAGAGTGGAAAGATTTTGCTTGTACCGTGGGTCCAGGAGAGTGAACACCCAGTAATCGGTGCTGGAATAAATTCTTTGAACGCGAGGGTCACGGGATAGGCAGCCTAGCATGAAATCTGCCATATGCGCCAGAGTACCAACGCGTAAGAATTCACTCCCCTCACTGGCCTGACTGTCCATTTCCTCCTCCTCCAACTCCTCCAACTCCTCTTCTTCTGCTCATACACGCTGAACAGTGAAGGACTCAACAATGGTCCCCTCTTGTGTCTCGCCAACATTCTCCTCCTCTTCCTCCTCATCCTCCTCCACCTCCACCTCCTCCGATATGCGCTGTTGTTTGGCTATCAACAAGGGAATCTTCTTCCCCCGTCTCTTGTGACGAGCGCAAAGCTTCCGACTTCATGCTGACCAGAGAGTTTTTCAACAGGCCAAGCAGCGGGATGGTGAGGCTGATGATGGCGGCATCGCCACTGACCATCTGTGTTGACTCCTCAAAGTTAATCAGCACCTGACAGATATCAGACATCCACGTCCACTCCTCATTGTAGACTTGAGGAAGCTGACTGACCTGACTACCAGTTCTGGTGGAAGTTGACATCTGGCAGTCTACAATCGCTCGGCGCTGCTGGTAAACTCTGGATAACATGGTCAGTGTTGAATTCCACCTCGTGGGCACGTCGCACAACAGTCGGTGAGCGGGCAGTTGGAGGCGGCGCTGCGCTTCCCTGAGAGTGGCAGCATCTGTGCTGGACTTCCTGAAATGCGCACAGATGCGGCGCACCTTCGTGAGCAAATCAGACAGATTGGGGTATGTCTTGAGGAAACGCTGAACTATGAGATTTAACACATGGGCCAGGCATGGCACATGTGTCAGTCTGCCGAGTTGCAGAGCCGCCACCAGGTTACGGCCGTTGTCACACACAACCATGCCTGGCTTCAGGTTCAGCGGTGCCAGCCACAGATCAGTCTGCGCCGTGATGCCCTGTAATAGCTCTTGGGCGGTGTGCCTTTTATCGCCTAGTCTCAGCAGTTTGAGCACTGCCTGCTGTCGCTTAGCGACGGCACTGCTGCTGTGCCTAGAGCTACCAACTGATGGCGCCATGCCCACGGATGGTAGTTCGGAGGAGGAGGTGGAGGAGGGGTGGGAGGAGGAGGAGGCATAGTAGGCCTGAAACACCTGGACCGAGGTAGGCCCCGCAATCCTCGGCGTCGGCAGTATATGACCAGCCGCAGGGTCAGACTCGGTCCCAGCCTCCACCAAGTTAACCCAATGTGCCGTCAGCGATATATAGTGGCCCTGCCCGGCAGCACTCGTCCACGTGTCCGTGGTCAGGTGGACCTTGTCAGAAACCGCGTTGGTCAGGGCACGGATGATGTTGTCTGACACGTGCTGGTGCAGGGCTGGGACGGCACATCGGGAAAAGTAGTGGCGGCTGGGGACCGAATACCGAGGGGCGGCCGCCGCCATGAGGTTGCGAAAGGCCTCGGTCTCTACTAGCCTATAGGGCAGCATCTCCAGGCTAAGCAATCTGGAGATGTGGACATTAAGGGCTTGGGCGTGCGGGTGGGTTGCACTATATTTGCGTTTCCGCTCCAGCGTCTGGGGTATGGAGAGCTGAACGCTGGTGGATGCTGTGGAGGATCGTGGAGGCGACGATGGGGTTTTTGTGGCAGGGTCCTGGGCAGGGGGCTGACTATCAGCTGACACAGGGGAAGGAGCAGTGGTGTGCACGGCCGGAGGTGAACGGGCTTGTTGCCACTGAGTGGGGTGTTTAGCATTCATATGCCTGCGCATACTGGTGGTAATTAAGCTAGTACTGGTGGAACCCCTGCTGATCCTAGTTTGGCAAATGTTGCACACCACAGTCCGTCGGTCATCCGGTGTTTCCTTAAAGAACCTCCAGACTTCTGAAAATCTAGCCCTCGCCGCAAGAGCCCTCGCCACGGGAGCTTCACTAGTTGACACATTTGGCGCTGATGCACCAGCTCTGGCCCTGCCTCTCCGTCTGGCCCCACCACTGCCTCTTCCAACCTGTTCTGGTCGAGGACTCTCCTCCGTCTCAGAAGCACTGTGTTCACCCGGCCTCTCAACCCAGCTTGGGTCTGTCACCTCATCATCCTCCGATCCCTCAGTCTGCTCCCCCCTCGGACTTCCTGCCCTGACAACAACTTCCCCACTGTCTGACAACCGTGTCTCCTCATCGTCGGACACCTCTTTACACACTTCTTCCACTACGTCAAGAAGGTCATTATCACCCACAGACTGACTGGTGGAAAACCTGGGCATCGGAAAATTGCTCAGCAGCAACCGGACAAGTGGTTTGTGAGTGTGGGGAAGGGTCCAGAAAACAGTTCCTCAGAGTATGCCGGTTCAAATGCCAAATTTTCCTGGGAGGGGGCAGACTGGGGGGGAGGAGGCTGAGGTGCAGGAGCTGGAGGAGTGGCGATTTCGGTGACATGGGTGGACTGCGTGGAAGACTGACTGGTGGACAAATTGCTCGAAGCATTGTCGGCAATCCACGACATCACCTGTTCGCACTGTTCTGGCCTCAACAGTGCTCTACCACGAGTCCCAGTAACTTGAGACATGATGAACCTAGGGAGTGTAGCTCTGCGGCGTTCCCCTGCTCCCTCATCAGCAGGTGGTGTCTCACCCCACCCAGGACCACGGCCTCTGACCCCTGCAGTAGTTGGACGCCCACGTCCCCGCCCTCGTCCTCTACCCCTAGCCCTCGGGTTAAACATTTTTAAAATGAGAGTTATAACTTTAATTTTTTTTTAACTTTTTTTTGTGTTTTTTGTTTTTTTTTGTGTTTTTTAGTTTTTAAAACCAAACGATGCTATCCTATTGCTATGGCTATTTTCTAGCCAAGTATGAAAGCACACTATTATGCCAGATGAGATGACGCTGAGTTATTAAAAAAATAAACGTAAAATAAAAAAGGAAATGGCAGACTGTGCCTAATTGAAATCCAACCCCTAATAAATTTTCCCACTTCGGTCTTTGCGATGGATATGTGCGTCACTAAGCGCAAAACACAGCGGTCGCAAGTCTCACTACAAATTGCTCACAATTTGCTAGTAGATGCACTGCAGCAAGTACAGCCACCAGCAGATCAACCAGAAATCAAATATATATAACGCTACTGTAGGCGTAAGTAAGCCGTTTGGATTCTCCTATGGCTATTTTCTAGCCAAGTATGAAAGCACACTACTATGCCAGATGAGATGAAGCTGAGTTATTAAACAAAATAAACGTAAAATAACAAAGGAAATGGCAGACTGTGCCTAATTGAAATCAAACCCCTAATAAATTTTCCCACTTTGGTGTTTGAGGTGGATATGTGTGTCACTAAGAGCTAAACACAACGGTAGCAAGTCCCCCTGCAAATTCCTCACAATATGGTACTAGCTGCAAATAAAAAAAAAAAAAGTATAACGTTATTGTAGCCCTAAGAAGGGCTGTTGGGTTCTTGGAGAATCACTCCTGCCTAACAGTAAGCTAATAGAACACCCTAACGCTTTCCCTGACCAGCAGCAGCTCTCTCCCTAGCGGCATCCAGACACAGAATGATCCGAGCAGCGCGGGCAGCGGCTAGTCTATCCCAGGGTCACCTGATCTGGCCAGCCAACCACTGTTATCGACGTGTAAGGGTACCACGTCATGCTGGGTGGAGTGCAGAGTCTCCTGGCTTGTGATTGGCTCTGTTTCTGGCCGCCAAAAAGCAAAACGGCGGGAGCTGCCATTTTCTCGAGCGGGCGAAGTATTCGTCCGAGCAACGAGCAGTTTCGAGTACGCTAATGCTCGACCGAGCATCAAGCTCGGACGAGCATGTTTGCTCATCTCTAATTGAGATTGTATTTCCTTTTCGGACCAGTTTAGTTATTCATATTTGTACGACTGATGGTAAATGTATGGTTGATATGTTTGCCCATAGCATTCAGTTTTATAATTTTGGATACAGAGAAACTGGAAGAGTAACACCCTTTGGCCAAGACTCACACAATTACCCTTATGCACTTACACTTAAATGCCCTACTTTCATAACTTCTATCAATGTAACATGAACTTTAAAAGTTAAAGAAATAATAATAATAATTTTTTATTAAAGTTTTTCCATAGATTTCACCCAAAATTCAAACGTCCCTAATGTAAATACACATGCAACAACATGCACATCTTACGAATAGTTATTTTTTTAAGAAGTTAAATAAATATGGAAAAATAGAGTGTTTTAGCTGTATGTGAGATTAAGTATAGTGTAAAACTTTACCTATAAGTCCAGTAGAATAACCTTGTTTCTGAAGTATTGAGGCAAATGTAGTCTCATTATGGGGGAGTCCACCAGATGCACCAAGCCACTTTAGATTACGAGCTCCATCGCATGAATCCATTCCTAACATAATAATACTAATTATAGCTATTTTCATAGCCAATTTTAATATCACACCCATTTAATGTAAAAGTGCATACAAATGCTGTAATGGTGACAATGATATATTGGAAATATCAGCTTTATTCATAGAAATATTAAATGCCTTCTGTAGATCCTAACTAAGTTTGCCCCGTATAGCCCAAGCATAACAGTGCTGTCCTAACTAGAGATGAGCGAGCACTAAAATGCTCGGGTACTCGTTATTCGAGACGAACTTTTCAAGGGGACCAAGGCTCTGCACAGGGAAGCTTGGCCAAACACCTGGGAACCTCAGAAAAGGATGGAAACACCACGGAAATGGACAGGAAACAGCAGGGGCAGCATGCATGGATGCCTCTGAGGCTGCTTAAACGCACCATTATGCAAAAATTATGGGCAACAGCATGGCCATGACAGAGTGACCGAATATGGCTAGATAGCATCTAAAACATGCAATAATTGACCCTGACACTATAGGGGACGGCATACAGAGGCAGCGGCAGCAGTGGCAGGCTAGAGAGTCTCATGGCGACATACCCTAAATGGACTCAGGTTTCACCAAAGGAGGGGAAATGATTTCCTATGTGAACAAAAGGTTGACGGTATATTTAGTCGATAACACAGCATGGTGGCGACATAGTGACCAAGTTCCATAACGTATCTGGTGAAACACCCGAAAAATGAGCCTGACACAGCTCTTTTGATAAGGGGACGACATGTGGAGGCAGCCATGGAGACGACTTCCATGATTAAGAGCGACAGTATGGGGTATTCATATTGCGCTGCTATGATTGCAACTTCAGGTCTCCAGCATGGCGGCGACAGATGGGCCGAGTTCCACTATGTATCTGGTGAAACACCTGAAAATTCTGCCTGACACAGCTCGTTTGATAAGGGGATGATGTGCTGCATATCCTCTAGTGCTCCAGCGTCTGGGGTATAGAGAGTTGAAATGAGACATTGGTGGACGCTGTGGAGGATCGTGGAGGCAAAATGGACAGGAAACAGCAGGGGTTTAGTGCTTTAGTGTACAAAGAGGAGGAGAAGGAGGACAATGAGGAGGAGGAGTGCATACATTATTCAGGTTGAGCTTCTTTCACCTGGTGGAGAATGAAAATCCAGAGAAATCCAGGCTTTATTCATCTTGATAAGCGTCAGCCTGTCAGCGCTGTCAGTCGACAGGCGTGTACACTTATTGGTGATGATGCCACCAGCTGCACTGAAAACCCGCTCGGACAACACGCTAGCGGCAGGGCAGGCAAGAACCTCCAAGACATACAGCGCCAGTTCGTGCCACATGTCCAGCTTTGAAACCCAGCAGTTGTAGGGAGCTGTGTGATCATTTAGGACGATGGTATGGTCAGCTACGTACTCCCTCACCATCTTTCTGTAAAGATCAGCCCTACTCTGCCGAGACTGGGGACAGGTGACAGTGTCTTGCTGGGGTGACATAAAACTGGCAAAGGCCTTGTAAAGCGTACCCCTGCCAGTGCTGGAAAAGCTGCCTGCTCGCCTACTCTCCCTCGCTACTTGTCCCGCAGAAGTACGCCCTCTGCCGCTAGCGCTGTCAGAAGGGAAATACTGTTTCAGCTTGTGCACCAGGGCCTGCTGGTATTCATGCATTGTCACACTCCTTTCCTCTCCAGGGATGAGAGTGGAAAGATTTTGCTTGTACCGTGGGTCTAGGAGAGTGAATACCCAGTAATCGGTGCTGGAATAAATTCTTTGAACGCGAGGGTCACGGGATAGGCAGCCTAGCATGAAATCTGCCATATGCGCCAGAGTCCCAATGCGCAAGAATTCACTCCCCTCACTGGCCTGACTGCCCATTCCCTCCTCCTCCAACTCCTCCAACTCCTCTTCTTCTGCCCATACACGCTGAACAGTGAAGGACTGAAGAATGGTCCCCTCTTGTGTCTCGCCAACATTCTCCTCCTCTTCCTCCTCATCCTCCTCCACCTCCTCCGATATGCGCTGAGAAACAGACCTAAGGGTGCTTTGGCTATCAACAAGGGAATCTTCTTCCCCCGTCTCTTGTGACGAGCACAAGGCTTCCGACTTCATGCTGATCAGAGAGTTTTTCAACAGGCCAAGCAGCGGGATGGTGAGGCTGATGATGGCGGCATCGCCACTGACCATCTGTGTTGACTCCTCAAAGTTACTCAGCACCTGACAGATATCAGACATCCACGTCCACTCCTCATTGTAGACTTGAGGAAGCTGACTGACCTGACTACCAGTTCTGGTGGAAGTTGACATCTGGCAGTCTACAATCGCTCTGCGCTGCTGGTAAACTCTGGATAACATGGTTAATGTTGAATTCCACCTGGTGGGCACGTCGCACAACAGTCGGTGAGCGGGCAGTTGGAGGCGGTGCTGCGCTGCCCAGCCCTGAGAGTGGCAGCATCTGTGCTGGACTTCCTGAAATGCGCACAGATGCGGCGCACCTTCGTGAGCAAATCAGACAGATTGGGGTATGTCTTGAGGAAACGCTGAACTATCAGATTTAACACATGGGCCAGGCATGGCACATGTGTCAGTCTGCCGAGTTGCAGAGCCGCCACCAGGTTACGGCCGTTGTCACACACAACCATGCCTGGCTTCAGGTTCAGCGGTGCCAGCCACAGATCAGTCTGTGCCGTGATGCCCTGTAATAGCTCTTGAGCGGTGTGCCTTTTTTCGCCTAGGCTCAGCAGTTTGAGCACCGCCTGCTGTCGCTTAGTGACGGCACTGCTGCTGTGCCTAGAGCTACCGACTGATGGCGCCATGCCCACGGATGGTGATTCGGAGGAGGAGGAGGTGGAGGAGGGGTGGGAGGAGGAGGAGGCATAGTAGGCCTTTGAGACCTGGACTGAGGTAGGCCCCGCAATCCTAGGCGTCGGCAGTATATGACCAGCCCCAGGGTCAAACTCGGTCCCAGCCTCCACCAAGTTAACCCAATGTGCCGTCAGCGATATATAGTGGCCCTGCCCGGCAGCACTCGTCCACATGTCCGTGGTCAGGTGGACCTTGTCAGAAACGGCGTTGGTCAGGGCACGGATGATGTTCTCTGACACGTGCTTGTGCAGGGCTGGGACGGCACATCGGGAAAAGTAGTGGCGGCTGGGGACCGAATACCGAGGGGCGGCCGCCGCCATGAGGTTTCGAAAGGCCTCGGTCTCGACCAGCATATAGGGCAGCATCTCCAGGCTAAGCAACTTGGAGATGTGGACGTTTAGGGCTTGGGCGTGTGGGTGGGTTGCGCTATACTTCCTCTTGCGCTCCAGCGTCTGGGGTATGGAGAGCTGAACGCTGGTGGATGCTGTGGAGGATCGTGGAGGCGAAAAAGGGGGTTTTCGCACGGGAGGTGTTTGGGCCGTGGTCTGACTAGCAGATGACACAGGGGAAGGAGCAGTGGTGTGCCCGGCCGGAGGTGAATGGGCTTGGTGCCATTGAGTGGGGTGTTTAGCATTCATATGCCTGCGCATACTGGTGGTAGTTAAGCTAGTAGTGGTGGAACCCCTGCTGATCCTGGTTTGGCAAAGGTTGCACACCACAGTCCGTCGGTCATCCGGTGTTTCTTTAAAGAACCTCCAGACTTCTGAAAATCTAGCCCTCGCCACGGGAGCTTGACTACGGGCAACATTTGGCGCTAATGCACCAGCTCTGGCCCTGCCTCTCCGTCTGGCCCCACCACTGCCTCTTCCAACCTGTTCTGCTATAGGACTCGCCTCCGTCTCAGAAGCACTGTGTTCACCCGGCCTATCAACCCAGCTTGGGTCTGTCACCTCATCATCCTCCGATCCCTCAGTCTGCTCCCCCCTCGGACTTCCTGCCCTAACAACAACTTCCCCACTGTCTGACAGCCGTGTCTCCTCATCGTCCGACACCTCTTTACACACTTCTTCCACTACGTCAATAATGTCATCATCACCCACAGACTGTGACCGGTGGAAAACCTGGGCATCGGAAAATAGCTCAGCAGCAACCGGACAAGTGGTTTGTGACTGTGGGAAGGGTCCAGAAAACAGTTCCTCAGAGTATGCCGGTTCAAATGCCAAATTTTGCTGGGAGGGGGCAGACTGGGGGGAAGGAGGCTGAGGTGGAGGAGCTGGAGGAGTGCTGATTTCGGTGACATGGGTGGACTGCGTGGAAGACTGACTGGTGGACAAATGGCTAGAAGCATTGTCCGCAATCCACGACATCACCTCTTCGCACTGTTCTGGCCTCAACAGTGCTCTACCACGAGTCCCAGTAACTTGAGACATGATGAACCTAGGGAGTGTAGCTCTGCGTCGTTCCCCTGCTCCCTCATCAGCAGGTGGTGTCTCACCCCGCCCAGGACCACGGCCTCTGACCCCTGCAGTAGTTGGACGCCCACGTCCACGCCCTCGTCCTCTACCCCTAGCCCTCGGGTTGAACATTTTCCAAATTAAAAACTTTTTTTGTGTTTTTTAAACAAAACGATGCTATCCTATTGCTATGGCTAGTTTCTAACCTACACTGACAGCACACAACTGGATTTTGTGCTGTGCCTGATGACTTTGAGCTATAAAAAGAAATAAAGGTAAAAAAAAATAAATCAGCAGACTCTGCCTAATTCTAATCAAACCCCTAATAAATTGTCCCACTTCGTTGTGTTTAGCTCTTAGTGACACGCATATCCACCTCAAACACCGAAGTGGGACAATTTATTAGGGGTTTGATTAGAATTAGGCAGAGTCTGCTGATTTATTTTTTTTTACCTTTATTTCTTTTTATAGCTCAAAGTCATATTGCAAAGCAGTGTGCTTTCACTGTAGGCTACAAAATAGCCATAGGAGAACCCCAACGGCTTACTTAGGCCTACAATAGTGTTATATTTTCCTTTCTTTTGTTTGCTTGTGGCTGGGCTTGCTGGCATTAGTAGTGCAGCTAGTACCATATTGTGAGGAATTTGCAGGGAGTCTTGCGACCGTTGTGTTTAGCTCTTAGTGACACGCATATCCACCTCAAACACCGGTCGCAAGACTCCCTGCAAATTCCTCACAATATGGTACTAGCTGCACTACTAATGCCAGCAAGCCCAGCCACAAGCAAACAAAAGAAAGGAAAATATAACACTATTGTAGGCCTAAGTAAGCCGTTGGGGTTCTCCTATGGCTATTTTGTAGCCTACAGTGAAAGCACACTGCTTTGCAATATGACTTTGAGCTATAAAAAGAAATAAAGGTAAAAAAAAATAAATCAGCAGACTCTGCCTAATTCTAATCAAACCCCTAATAAATTGTCCCACTTCGGTGTTTAAGGTGGATATGTGTGTCACTAAGAGCTAAACACAACGGTAGCAAGTCTCACTGCAAATTACTCACAATATGGTACTAGCTGCACTACTAATGGCAGCAAGCCCAGCCACAGGCAAACAAAAAAAAAGTAAAATAAAACGTTATTGTAGCCCTAAGAAGGGCTGTTGGGTTTTTGTAGACTCACTCCTGCCTAACAGTAAGCTAATTTAACAGCCTAACGCTATCCCTGCAGCAGCAGCAGCTCTCTCCCTAACGGCATCCAGACAGAGAATGATCTGAGCAGCGCGGGCAGGGACTAGTCTATTCCAGGGTCACCTGATCAGGCCAGCCAACCACTGCTATCGACGTGTAAGGGTACCACGTCATGCTGGGTGGAGTGCAGAGTCTCCTGGCTTGTGATTGGCTCCGTTTCTGGCCGCCAAGAAGCAAAACGGCGGGAGATACCATTTTCTCGAGCGGGCGAAGTATTCGTCCGAGCAACGAGCAGTTTCGAGTACGCTAATGCTCGAACGAGCATCAAGCTCGGACGAGTATGTTCGCTCATCTCTAGTCCTAACCTTAACAGAAGATTGAACTACATAGTGATTTGCCTTTAAATAGATTAGGTTGACACATTGTTTAACCACCTATTCTGAGGTGTAGGGAGTTGAAATGATCTGCTCCTTAAAAAATACTTTGCACAAAGTGCACCTGTCAAGAACCTGTCAGAACCTGACCTGCAAACACCTGACCACAATCAGACTTGGCACAAGCTGTCAGACAGTATGTGGTGGCCAAATAATAAAATGCCCTCATAAGGGCAAAACCACCATCAGGAGCCTAGTAATAGACTCCAAGAAATCCAGCAAGGTGAGAGGGAAAACTAACTTAACCTGGCAGCTGCTGGACAGTGGAGTGGACAGGTATTTGGAAGTCAGAGATAAACCAGTGTTCACACCAGGAATCATAAAGGCATCAAAGCAATAACTACATACAAGTCAGACCGGGGAAGGAGGAAGAAGTGATAAGACACAGAAAGGGAAACACAAAAAGAGAACACAGACTAGTGAAGTCAGGCAGAACATTGTAAAATCCTGGATGTCGGTGCAGCACAAAATAAAGAAGCAATAGAATAGTCAAACATAGCAGAGGTTGGATACACAGAATAGCAATATAGCAATGTCAAGGAAGCAAACTACAAGAGTCAGGAGACTGAAAATAATCAGCTCCTGCTAAAAGACTGGACAGTCTTATTACGGTAAAATGGATGGCGCCTCCTGCAGCTAATAGGTCGACTGTCCATCACTCAAGCCACAGCTGAACACAAACCGACACAGAATGACACACTCAGGCAGTCTGGGTGTGGTTACAAGCACAGAGGCAAAACTTTTACCTTTCACAACACTGCATGGGCAATTCAGCCAGTCCTAACAGCACCCTCAATAGTTAAAGGGGTTGTCTACTTTCAGCAAACAAGTGATATGATTTTTGTAATGAAAAGTTATACTATTTTCCAATTAAATTTCTGTATCTATTCGTCACATGTTCTAGATCTTTGCTTGCTGTCCTTCTATAGGAAGCTTCTCTGATAACTTCCATTGGATAGAAATCTGTCCATGGTCATGTGATATCACAGAGGTGCAGGAACCATTATTACATGTGATAATAACAGCTCTTACACCTAGATGTCAATAACATGATAAGGGACAAATTTCTATCCACTGGAAGTTAATATTGAAGCTTTCAATAGATTCAAAGCAAGTAAAGAAAACCGTGAAGGAGTTGGTATTGGGTACATATATTGGGAAATTGTATAATTTTGCCTCCACAAACCATTTCAGTTGAAAGTAATGTATAATGACCCACACATTCCCTTAGTTTTTAGGCATTATAACAACTTTCTATGTGGGGAAAAACTAACATGTTTGTAATTTTTTTATAAGTAGAAATGATCGGATTATTGTATTTTATTGTTTTTTTTGTGACAATGATCATTATAATTTATAAGAGGAAAAAATAAAAAGTGTTTTTTCCCCTATTTTCGCTAATATTTCCTCCCTATAAAACCAATACATTATAATAAACAAGCTTGGGGTACCAAATTAAGGCACAATGGATTTAGGTCTCAATAATCAAAAACTGTGGCTCTCTCATACCTGTACACATTACTAATTATATTAACTCACCAGACCTTAGAGGATACCGTCCAGTCATAAAAGCAGCTCTGCTTGGGGTACATACTGGTGCTGCTGCTAAGTGTTGGGTTAATATAACCCCATCATTTGCAAGTTTGTCAATATTAGGTGTCCTGCATAGAGAGAAAATGAAGTTTTATTTCTTTTTATTTATATTACTTTTATGGGTTTCCATTGTTCTTTTGGTACCATGAAGCATATATACAGTAATGCAACCACTATGTATCAATTTTACGGAAGGGGCCATATGTGAGCTTTAACACCTTGCCGACCGAGGGCGAGCTCTCTCCATACACAGCGGGTAACGGCTGTATAATACAGCAAACACCCGCCTGTCACTGCTGCGGTCGGCGCCGCCCCCTGGAACGTCATCGGAGGGCGGCGATCGGTTGCTATGGCAGCCTGGAGTCTCATTGAGATTCGTAGGCTTGCCATGTGCAATGATTTATAATAGCCACCAGAGGGCAGGCTATTAAAAATCATTGTAAAATAGGTATATACTGCAATACAGTAGTATTGCAGTATATAGTATTAGCAATCCGACCCTGCAGGGTTAAATTACCCTGGAGGATCTAAAATAATGGTAAAAATTTTGTTTTTAAAAATTAAAAAAAAAAAATAGTAAAAAAGGTAAAAGTTTAAATCACCCCCCCCCTTTCCCTTGAACTGATATAAATATAAATAAACAGTAAAAATCATAAACACATTAGGTATCGCCACGTCCCAAAATGTCCGATCTATCAAAATATATTACCGATTTTTCCCAGCGTTTAACCCGAAAATGCCACTTTTTTGCTATTTTGAAAAATATAAAAAATTCTATAAAAAGTGATCAAAAGCCCATACAGTCCTAAAAATGAAAGCATTAAAAACGTTATCAAATGTCGCAAAAAATGACACCACCCACAGCTCCATAAACTGAAGTATGAAAAAGTTATTAGTGCCAGAACATGGCAAAATGAAGAATTTTTTTTTTGTACATAAGGTTTTAATTTTTTAAAATGTATTAAAACATTATAAAACCTGTACAAATTTGGTATCCTCGTGATCCTACCAAACCAAAGAATAAAACAGACATGTAAAATCCAAGCCCACAAGAAAACTGCTCAAATGCGGTTTTTCATCATTTTCACTGCATTCTGAATTTTTTTATTGCTTCCCAGTATATGGCATGGAATAATAAATACCATCACTATGAAGTTCAATTTGTTACACAGAAAACAAGCCCAAACAGAGCTCTTTACATGCAAAAATAAAAAAGTTACAGATTTTTGAAGGTGGGGAGTGAAAAATGAAAATGTAAAAACGAAAAAGGGCCACGTCCCTAAGGGGTTAAACTGTAGAAAGAGTTTACACAGTATATACTTTCTGACTAAAGATTAAATATATATTTCCTTATAAATTCATCCAATTCATTCTAAATGAAGAGAAGAGAGTATGGCAAGTTTTCCGGGAAGGTGCACATACACAGATGGCTGGCGAGTGCTACTGAAATTAGTGGGTGCAGCATTATGTGTTTGTAACACAATTCACAATAATAGTGTTAATGTTATTTTAAATATCCAAATGTACCTTATTGTGGTATTTCCATAGCATCCGATATCTCCAATGCCAAGATCATCAGCAAGCAGTAGCACAAAGTTGGGTTTAGTGTTTGATGCTGTTATAAGAATGCTACCGGATAAATACCAGACAACCTGAAAAATCCTAAAATAGGCAAATTTAAGATCACAAAACAGCAAGGTAGCATTTAGAAAAAGAAAAGGTTCTATATCTTTCTGTAGCCTGCTATTTCCCTCAGGCCACTAGTTCTATTAAAAAATTTAACAGAAATATCAAATTACCGTATATACTCGAGTATAAGTCGACCCGAGTATAAGCCGAGACCCCTAATTTTACCACCAAAAAACTGGGAAAACCTATTGACTCGAGTATAAGCCGAGGGCTCCTCTTCTTGCTTCCGCGCCGTCTTCTTTAACATCGCGTTGGGCGCCGCAACTGTTCTCTCCCGTGCGGTGCCTAGTATGACGCGCCGCTGCTGACGTCATATTAGGCGCCGCACGGGAGAAGAACAATGGCGGCGCCCAACGCGATGTTAAAGAAGACAGAAGATGGCGCGGAAGCAAGAAGAGGAGCCGGGAAGCCAAAAGAGGAGCCGCAATGACATCGGGGGAGCAGCGCTGCACATCGGGACCACTGGAGGGTGAGTAAATAGTTTATTTTTTTTTAGTCCATTTTTAATTATTTTTTTTTACACGTATTGACTCGTGTATAAGCCGAGGGGACGTTTTTCAGCACATTTTTTGTGCGGAAAAACTCGGCTTATACACGAGTATATACGGTAGCTTATTTATAGTATATGCTCGAGTATAAGCTGACCCGAGTGTAAGCCTATTGAATATACAGCCAGCCCCCAGTTTGCCCAGCACATTAAAAAAAAAAAAAATTACACTCACCTTTAGTTGGTCCCCGGTGCTTGGCATGGCTCCTTTTGTGTCTTCACTAGGCTGTAAAAGAGGCGTGGCCACGCACGCTCTCCCGGCCAACGTATACCATGATGTCATCAGGGGCGACACTGCTGTGTTTTTTTAGATGCAGTTTTCAAAGCCAAAAGCATGTGTAGATCATAATGGGTGAGAACACATCATTGAGAGGTGCTACTCTGCCTTTTTTTTACTCCAGTCCTGGTTTGAACATCAAAAACTGCATCTGAAAAACTGAACGTGTGAAAGCACCCTCAGTCTCCAATGACAGTGTCCTTGACCTTGCGCCCATACCCATGATAATAATTTTTAATAATTTTTATTTATATAGCACTGCAAAATTCTGTAGCTGGGGAACATATACAAATAAAATATGACATTACACAGTAAAAACAGTCATATGAAACAATAGGAGTGAAGGCCCTGCTCACAAGAACTCACAGTCCCCATGGTGCCCAAGGTGCACTGAAATACTACTTTTAGGGAATACTTTTATCAGGTTTTAAAAGTGAGTGGAACCAGTGATGTAAATAATAAAAGCAGATTGGAATTATTATTAAAAAGGCTATGGCTATGGTCATTAGGTGATCTTGATGACAAGTTTGCTTTAAACTAAAAGGTGATATATTTTGTGTGTATGTGATTCAGCTGCTAACAGCCTCCCCCTTAGGATACTTACAGATTTCTTCCTGTAAATCCCATTCTTCACTCTGAATTGAAAGAGGTTTTATCATGAATTTTGCCTCTTAGATGTTAGCGTAATAAGACTATTACAACAGCTGAGGTCAAATTCCACATTGCTGAATGGGAGGCGACTACGTGAAGATGTTGTTAAAATCAAATTAAAAT
This sequence comes from Engystomops pustulosus, assembly GCF_040894005.1. NCBI lineage: Eukaryota > Metazoa > Chordata > Amphibia > Anura > Leptodactylidae > Engystomops > Engystomops pustulosus. The sequence continues at coordinate 205,262,565 of NC_092412.1, read as the reverse complement.
ACAAAACAGGAATTGGCTCAATGCAGTGTCAATGCACGTGATAGGGGACAGCTAGGAAGAAACTGAGAAAATGGGGGCATCAAATATCTATTGAAAAATGCATTAGATCATAGTGTAAAATAATAAAACAATAGATAATATAAGAGTATCTTCTGAGAAGCCATCTCACTAGTGGTATAATTAGAGGCAGGGCCAGCGCTATGGGTAAGTAAAAGGGGAGAATCTCTTCTTTCAAATGAATCTTGAATTCTGTTTCTACGTGCGCTGGATCCAGAGATATCCAGGTTTAAAGTGAGAATATCAGGTGCCATTTATATAAATATATATTATATATACCTCAATCTATACCCCAATATGTCTGATATGCTCACAAAGGTGCGCCGCATCTGTGCGCATTTCAGGAAGTCCAGCACAGATGCTGCCACTCTCAGGGCAGCGCAGCGCCGCCTCCAACTGCCCGCTCACCGACTGTTGTGCGACGTGCCCACGAGGTGGAATTCAACATTAACCATGTTATCCAAAGTTTACCAGCAGCGCAGAGCGATTGTAGACTGCCAGATGTCAACTTCCACCAGAACTGGTAGTCAGGTCAGTCAGCTTCCTCAAGTCTACAATGAGGAGTGGACGTGGATGTCTGATATCTGTCAGGTGCTGAGTAACTTTGAGGAGTCAACACAGATGGTCAGTGGCGATGCCGCCATCACCAGCCTCACCATCCCGCTGCTTGGCCTGTTGAAAAACTCTCTGGTCAGCATGAAGTCGGAAGCTTTGCGCTCGTCACAAGAGACGGGGGAAGAAGATTCCCTTGATTATAGTCAAAGCACCCTCAGGTCTGTTTCTCAGCACATATCGGAGGAGGTGGAGGAGGATTAGGAGGAAGAGGAGGAGAATGTCGGCGAGACAGAAGAGGGGAGCATTGCTCAGTCCTTCACTGTTCAGTATGGGCAGAAGAAGAGGAGTTGGAGGAGGAGGAAATGGACCTCATGACCCGTGACCCTCGCGTTCAAAGAATTTATTCCAGCACCGATTACTGGGTATTCACTCTCCTGGACCCACGGTACAAGCAAAATCTTTCCACTCTCATCCCTGGAGAGGAAAGGAGTGTGAGAATGCATGAATACCAGCAGGCCCTGGTGCACAAGCTGAAACAGTATTTCCCTTCTGACAGCACTAGCGGCAGAGGGCGTACTTCTGCGGGACAAGTAGCGAGGGAGAGTAGGCGAGCAGGCAGCTTGTCCAGCACTGGCAGGGGTACGCTTTACAAGGCCTTTGCCAGTTTTATGTCACCCCAGCAAGACACTGTCACCTGTCTCCAGTCTCGGCAGAGTAGGGCTGATCTTTACAGAAAGATGGTGAGGGAGTACGTAGCTGACCATACCATCGTCCTAAATGATCACACAACTACAACTGCTGGGTTTCAAAGCTGGACATGTGGCACGAACTGGCGCTGTACGCCTTGGAGGTTCTTGCCTGTTGTCTGAGCGGGTTTTCAGTGCAGCTGGTGGCTTCATCACCGATAAGCGTACACGCCTGTCGACTGACAGCGCTGACAGGCTGACGCTTATCAAGATGAATAAAGCCTGGATTTCTCATGATTTCCATTCTCCACCAGGTGAAAGAAGCTCAACCTGAATAATGTATGCACTCCTCCTCCTCATTTTCCTCCTCCTCCTCTTTGTACACTAAAGCAGAGGAAACTGGCTATTGTTTGCCAGGGCCAACTGGCTCTAGCAATAGTACTCTATGTATTTAATTTTTCTGGAGGGCCACCTACCCGGTCCTCTGTTTTAAACAATTTTTGGGAGTGCCACATACAGGCACTTAATCTATTTAATTTTTCTGGAGGACCACCTACCTGCTCCTCTGGTTTGAAAACTTTTTTGGAATGCCACATACAGGCACTATCCAAATTTAATTGTCTCCATAGCAGCCTCCACACGTCGTCTTTATAGCTGCCTCCACACGTTGTCTCCATTGCTACCTCCACACATCATCTCCAAGGCTGCCTCCCAAAGTTGTCCATATAGCTGCCTCCATACATCGTCCCCTTAGCAAACGAGCTAAGTCAGGCAGAATTTTGGGTTGTTTTCATGACTTCCACATCAAACTTGCTAACTTTGTCGCCACCCTGCTGTGTTATCCACAAAATATACTGGCAAACTTTTATCATTTACCGATATTATTTCAGCGCTTCTTGCGCATCTGTTTACATTCCCCTCACCCGCCATAACCAAAACTTATAAGAACAGTACTACACTTGATCTTATACAAAAGGTTCTTAGAAGTGCTGTTTGTAGCCCCCGCCTGCTTTGAAAATTATACTTTTATCAAAGTAAACGCTTCTGGCCCCCAGGCCCATTTTGGGTGGGGAGGAGCCGAGTGACAGGGGCTTGGACAGGCGAAAGCTCGTCTGGCAGCGGACCGCCAGCTCCATCCCAAGATTAGGCAGCCTCAGGGGCATCCATGCATACTGCCCCTGCTGTTTCCTGTCCATCTCGCCTCCACAATCCTTTACAGCATCCACCAATGTCTCCATGCACAACTTTCAACTCTCTATACCCCAGACACTGGAACGCAAGAGGATATACAGCACATCATCCCCTTATCGAACGAGCTGTGTCAGGCAGAATTTTCAGGTGTTTCACCAGATACATAATGGAACTCGGCGCATCTGTCGCCGCCATGCTGGAGACCTGAAGTTTCAATCATAGCAGCGCAATATGGATGCCACATACTGTTGCTCTTAATCATGGAAGTCGTCTCCATGGCTGCCTCCACATGTTGTCCCCTTATCAAACGAGCTGTGTCAGGCTCATTTTTCAGGTGTTTCACCAGATAAGTTATGGAACTTGGTCACTATGTCGCCACCATGCTGTGTTATCGACTAAATATACCGTCAACCTTTTGTTCACATAGGAAATCATTTCAGCGCTTCTTGCTCACCTCCTTTGGTTCCTCTCTGTCACCCATTGGTTTGAAGCCTGAGTCCATTTAGGGTATGTTGCCATGCCACTCTCTAGCCTGCCGCTGCCTCTGCATGCCATCTTCTATAGTGTCAGGGTCAATTATTGGATGTTTTAGATGCTATCTAGCCTCATTCGGTCACTCTGTCATCGCCATGCTGTTGCCCATAATTTTGGCATAATGGTGCAATTAAGCAGCCTCAGAGGCATCCATGCATGCTGCCCCTGCTGTTTCCTGTCCATTTCCGTGGTGTTTCCATCATTTTCTGAGGTTTCAAGGTGTTTGTCCAAGCTTCCCTGTGAGGTGAGCACTCAAGCATCGGGCATCTCGAGTAACGAGCACCCGAGCATTTTAGTGCTCGCTCATATCTATTAAATACCTATATGGAGGACAAAAGATTAAAATGAGTGAGTGTACAAGGAACAGGGTGGGCAAGCACTGTGCATATTGGGAATGACTGTGTCTCACCAAGGGGACGGAGCGCAAATAGAAAAATCATAGCTAAAACAGAATATTAATACACAGCAGTATTTCATCAATGAATATAAAGACATGATCACATAGGGATTATTTTTAAAAAGAGAATCCATCAACCTATTATTGTTGGACAAGAGCAGAACAAAATGGGCACAAGTGAGCTACTAGATTGGCGACTGCCAGAAAAAAATAAAAAAGAGAACCTTAGGAAATGATAAGCAAACAAAGTCCATATCAGTGGAATGGAAAATAAGCAAGGAAAGCCAAGAGATGGAGATCTGGTTGACGTCGGATGATGTCGGTGTTATTGATGTAGAAGAATCCAAGGGATTGGTGTCGGGATGATACGATAAAGACAGAATGGTCCAATTCCAGGAAATTCCCAACCCATGATGTTCCAAAGGGTCCTCCCACTATCCCGGTCATGGTAATATCTAAGACTTAATGAACAACAGTTATTGTGTGCCAAAGAGGAGAACAAACAATATGATTAAACTTGTTAGGGGACCCAAAGCACAACATCCCTGTAAGGGGTCCAAAGTGGGGGAAAAAAAAAAACACAAGGGAAATATAAAAGGGAGGATACCAAGAGTGCATGTTTGACAATTTTGCAAAGCTTATGCCGGAGTGATAGGGTGTGCACAGTGGATGGAACGAGACAAGAAAAGAAGAAGCAATAACGTTACAAACAATAGGCCATATAACATTTGTGGTGAAAGAACAATAGAGTGGTAGTAAATAAAGTTTGCAGACATAAAAATATACGAAATGTCTTTTCTTTCTATTTCTTATTTTTTATAGTGACCCGTGAACAAAAGTTCTTCATTAAGTCCCCCCGGGGCAATGGTATCCAATCTGAAGATCCAACTGGATTCTTTACGAAGTAATCGGGGGACTATGTAGTCACCCCGGATGTTCTGTGGCACCTTCTCCAACCCAACCACCCGGAGGTCCCTTGTGCGGCCCCCATGCTATTGTAAGAAATGTAGTGCAACTGATGTTAGCGTCTTACCTTTCTGTAGGTCTGTTGCAGCCGTATGGATGGCAGAAAGATGTTGTTGGCAACTTTTCCGTAGCTCCTGAGTTGTTTGTCCGACGTACAATTTTGGACAAGGGCAAATGAGCACGTAAACAATGCCCTTGGTTTTACAGTTGATGTAATCCCTGATTTTGAATTTATTGTGATGGATCGGATCCTGGAACATTGTGGTCCGTATAACATGTGGACAGACGGGGTAATCCCTGCAAGGAAAGGTGCCTTGTAACCGGAGTCCACGACCCAAGGTGGTGGTGGGTCCGTTGAAAGTGACTGTTGGTAAGTATGTCCTTCAGGTTTTTAGACCGCCTGGCCGTGATTTGAGGCTTCTGTGTGAGGAAAGGTGTGAGCCTGGTATCGCTCTTAAGAACAAACCAATTTTTCTCCAAGATTTTGTATATATCAGACCATTGGTTGTTGAAGGTGGTAATTAGCCTTGGGTCAGCGGGACGGAATTTGTAGTGTAGTAAACTATGACGTTCACTCATGTTGGCACAGGTGTAAGCCCTAGAGATCAGTCAGTTAGTTCACGTGCATGTTGTTTAAAGTCGGCCTCGTTGCTACAGTTCCGTTTGACACGTAGAAATTGTCCTATCGGTATTTCATTTCTGAGATGGGGGGGTGGAAACTGGAAAAGTGCAAAAGGTTGTTGGTAGCTGTAGCTTTGCGAAATAGTGAAGTGGTGAGTGTGGGGGATACATACTTGATGTTGATGTCCAAAATATCCACCGCAACATCCAAAAAATGTGAAGTCAGCCTCATATGCCAAGGGCTGTTGTTCAGGAATCCGATAAAATTTTGACAATCAGCAACAGTACCTGTCCAGAGGAGGAGAATGTTGTCAATATAACAAAACCATCCTATTGCCCAATTCTTAAAGGCCTCTGCTTGGTAAACCACCCACTTTCTCCTCCCACCACCCTAGGAATAAATTTGCATATGAGGGTGCACACTTTGCCCCCATAGCTGTACCGGAGACCTGCTTGTAAAAGACTCTGTCGAAAAGAAAATAGTTTTGGTGTAGTACCAGGTACAATAAATCCAGAAGCAAGGAATCATGTCTCCTGTCCATAGACCATTCCTTATCAAGGAAGTAGGCGACGGCTTCCATACCTACCTGATGCGCTATGATGGTATATAAGGATTTGACATCCAGGGTCACCAGTAGAATAGGAGTGGAGGACTTAAAGTCTTCAATCCTCTGGATTAGGTGTGTGGTATCTTGGACATAAGAATCCAATCTAAGAACCATAGGTTGCAGAAAAAAGTCGAGGTATGTGCAAAGCTTTTCGTTTAGGCTTTCAATCCCTGAGACAATGGACCTTCCAGGGGGTTTCTCCAGGGATTTATGTATACATAATTTGGACTATTAGTGTCGCAATACCTCTCTAACATGCGCCTAACACAAGTTTCCTAGGTTATCTGGATTTTGACCGATCAGTGCACATCCCCATCTTGGCACCACTCACTTCCCACGGACCATACGCGGGTGTCTTTTCTAGACACACTGACTCACGTCCTCGGACCGGAAGTAGTTTAACGCTGTGCATTGGGCTGCTGTGTCTCATCAGGGAGGCCTGAGTATATAAGGGCTACTCCTGTATTACATTTGATGTCCCTTGACGAAGCCCGCTCTGATGGGCGATACGCATGGGGCACTCGCTCTCCCGTGCCAGGAACAACCTTTTGGTAATGTAATCTCGCTGAACTCTTATTGTTGGCATTGACTGACTGGGTTATAGTGTATCTCTTATTCATATACATCTCTGTGTTTATTGTACACCACTTCATTGCTTCTTTACTTTGTTGTTACCCCAGTCTATATCCACTACATTTTTTTAATTGATTTTAACTCTTTGCCATTATATTTAATACATATTAGTTTTTGTTCCTTACACATCTGCTTCCTGTCTCTTTCATATGTATATACAGTAATGTAATTTACTCTGTAAATGGATTTAATTAGTGTATCATATAAATGATTCAAGGGGCACAGTTCCTTTTTTTTTGGTATATCCAGGAGCACAGTATGGTTAGTTGTGTTCGAGGGGTATGTGATATTTAGGAGCACAGTGTGGGGCATAGTTGTTATCCAGGAGACACTATATTAGTATTTTCAAGGGCACACTGTGGAGATACATGAGAGCTAGAGAGAGAGAGGGGTCATCTTGGTCCAGGTGCGAGATTCTAAATGCTGCTTGTGTGAGATCTGTACTGGAGTCTGACAACTCTCAGCCTATGAAGTATAATGCTGCTCATCATAAATTAAAGGGGTATTACCATATGAGCATTCATTTTTCAGTAAATTCATTTGCCATATGTAAACATTTCTTCAATTGGATGTTATTTAAAAAAATGTTCCTGTGTGAAGATAATTTCTCATAAATGTAGTCATGTTAAACCTTAGAAACGATATTTCTTCCTCGGATACGATCACCTCACATTTTGGCAGCGGTGGCCAGACATGCAGTATTGAGTCCTGCCTGACCACATGGATACAGTCTTCATTACCACAGAATGGCTGTTGGACATGCAGTAACTCCTAGGACATTTAATATTCTGACAATTTTTGTTTCCTAGTGCAATCACTCCAGCAGAGGTGGCCATATCCAAGGACACAGTCTTGTTTGTAAGGGACCATATCACTACATTTATGAGAAATAATTTTCACACAGGAACATTTTTTTAAATAATATCTAATTGAAGAAATGTTTAAGTATGGCAGATAAATTAAAATGTATGTGAATGCCCAAACGATAATACCCCTTTAATTACATCCTCTGTAGAGGCAACAGGATTTCAAAATCAGTATGAAAAATCCTGATCTTAATAAATATCCCCCACTGAATGTAGGGGATTGCGAGTTAAATATTTGGATATTTGATGCCTCACTTAATATTTTGCTCATTGCCGCACTCAGAGTAAGATAATAGCTAAATGATAAATATGTCACATGATGTTGATTTCTTAATATGTCATTGTACATAGTTCTTCAAGTTAATTTATAACAAATGGAAAATGAAGTATGGGAGATTTGGCACAGTAGAGACAGAGGTAGTGGTGATTTGTAATGCAGTTCAAGACAGTGACACCAAGGTACAGTCCAAAAAAGGTCTCGACTGTGTTCCAGCAGCAGGAACAAAATAAAACAACCTTCACATACAGGCATAAAACAAACAAAATCCTACCCGTCTGGGTGCTAACTAAACAGAGTTCCTCTAACTCACCACTAAAACATAAAGGACGTTGCTGCTCCAGGTATAGAAGTCAGGGCTGTGTGTGCTCTCCAGCCTTTCAGAGCCAACACTCAGCTCTGCTCTGCAGTTTTATGCAGCCTGATTAGCCTTCTCCGACCACCTGTGTCCAAGGTGCTGGACAACACAACCTCCCCATTAACCCCTTCCCGCTCTGCATCAGCTGTATCAGATGCTGGCGCGTGGCGACTTAGCGCGCCCAGCATCTTGACTTAGTGAAATCAGTATTGCAGAGTATTATCATGAACAAGCAATCAATGATTATTCAATAAAGGTTATTCAATAAAAAATAAAGTAAGAAATCAATAAAAATGCCCATAAGCCCCAGAACGTATAAAAGAGACATATAACACAAACAAAAGTCTAAATCATAACACAAACCCCACATATAATCAACACATGCGTAACAACCCGTAGAAGAACAGTAACTAATTATTGAACCCGCACAATGAACGCCGATAAAGAAAACTCTTATAAACCTCCAAAAATTATGATTTTTACCTATTCAATCCCACAAAAAAAATGCTAAAAAAAAGTGATAAAAAACAGATGTACTCCAGAATGATACTGGTGCAAAGTACAATATGTTCCGCAAAAAATAAGCCATCAACCAGCTTCGTAGCCAAAAGTAACAATGTTATGCCATTAGGGTTTTATTTGACAAATTTAGTAAAACGTAGTAAAAAATATTCATGTCTGGAATCCCCATAATCGTATTGACCCATAGAATAAAGATAATATGAATATTAGGCTATACGGTGAACAACAAAAAAAAAGTTAAAATCCAGTTGAGAATTTATGCTTTTCTACTCTTGCCTTAAAAAAAAAATACCTTAATTTTAAACAATAGGGGATACCAACCCCAAAATGGTAACACTGGAAAAAGCATCTCATCCCGCAAAAGAATGCCATCACATGGCCCCAATAACGAAAAATGAGGAAAAATGAGGACACTAAAATCCTGGCAGCTGCAGGACGCTCCTTCCCTGCGCCCTGCTGTGCACCCATAAAACAAGTAACGTCCATATGTGGGGGGTCTCTGTACTTGGGAGAAATTGCAGAACAAATTGTATGGTGGGTTTTCTCTTTTTATATTTTAGAAATGTGTAAATTGTAGGGCTAAATGAAAGTATAACCGTTAAAATTTGACCATTCTAAATTCTACCTCCATTTTGATTAAATTACTATGAAGATCTCAATGGGTTAACAATCTTCCTAAAAGCTGTTTCTGATAGTTTGAGGGGTGCAGATTTGAAAATGGGTTGATTATATATATAGTTTGGTGCTAAATATGTAAAATTTCATTCAAAACTGTATTTATCCCCAAAATAGTCAATTCTGAAAATCCGGAAAAGCGATATTCAATTTGTAAGCCGTGTGACATCAAAATAAATTATCCAGACATTTAAAAAATTATGAAAATGTAAAGTAGACATATGGGAAATGCTATTCAGCAATTTATTTAGGTGGTAAATCTATCTGCCTGAAAACACAATGGGGGTCAATTACTAAGGGCCTGATTCACGTTTTCCCGACGTGTTACCCGAATATTTCCGATTTGCGATGATTTTACCTGTATTGCCCCGGGATTTGGGCGCACACGATCGGATTGTGGCGCATCGGCGCAGGCATGCACGCGACGGAAATCGGGGGGGCGTGGCCGAGCGAAAAAACCCGACGGATTCAGAAAAACCGCCGCATTTAAAACAAAAAAAAGTGTCGCTTGGGACGCGCTTACCTTCACTTGGTCCGGCTTGGTGAATTCCAGCGCGTTCAGATGCTTTTCAGCGCAGCAGCGCCACCTGGTGGACGTCGGAGGAACTACCTTAGTGAATCCCGGCCGGACCCGAATCCACCGCAGAAAACGCGCCGCTGGATCGCGGGGTAAGTAAATGTGCCCCAATGATTTCTAATTTTGAAAATGTCACATTTTTCAGAAGATTCATCATTTTTTCTTTTTTTTGCAAATAAATGCAAAACTTATCAGCCGAAATTTACCACTTAAATGAAGTACAACATGTTGGGAAAAAACAATCTCAGAATCACTTTGATAAGTGACAGTGTTCAAAAGTTATAACCATATAAAGTGAAGCAAGTCAGAATCCAAAAAATGGGACTGAGCCTTAAACTACAAAATGGCTATGCAAGGTGATAGGGATTTTTATGCAGGGCCCCAACAGCCCTCTTGACTTTTGTAAGGGGAGTCCTAATTAACCCTTTGAGGGAGGATGAGATAGCTGCCGGCAGTGAGCTGACAGAGTAAAAGAAAGACACAGTCCGGTCTTCCGATGCACTCAAATCCCACTGTTTATTTAAAAAAAAAACACCTGTATTTTAATACAGAGAAATCAGCATTTTGGGTGTTGTATGAAAGGAGATAAGGCACTTCGATTCCATTGGACATCAGCACATTCTAGGAAAAAAGTTAATTAATTGTGCTCAGTTCTCACAGACCTTGTACACAGATATTGTTTATACTAATTTGCTGAGAAGATGATAAGTGGATTCCAGAACATTAATATAATCAAGGAAAGACTGGCTTCTCATTAAATGTCAAAGGGTATTAGCTGACCGGCGAGGTTACATAAAATGAAGTTTGAATCATGACATTAACTTGACAATGGTCAGGAAACATGGCCGCTGTATCTAAGATGGCGGACAGTAGTCAAGATGGCGTCCGAAACCAGTGCGATCTCCTTAACACAAGGGGTTAAGGCCTTGCATAGTAGGAAAACCCAGGGGAAACATATCTCCCATCCACCGTTAACCCCTTCAGTGTCTCATAGAAGATACATCATATCTGACTTCTCGTGAGTCGTGACTCATTGGGGGTGATTTGTCTTTAGTCAGGACATTTGTCTGTGTTCCATTTTGTTTATTCCGGGTTTTGGACTTCGATTTATCTCAGAGGTTGATATATCAGGCAGAGTCACTAACTCTTCTAAAGTTTCTCACGTCTGGTTGCGACTGGAGTTTATTTGCGACTTTTTAACCCAGGTTGGCGGCAAAAATTGCAACTTTTAATACATCTGCATCTGGATTTTAAAGATATATCAGGCACAACACAAACATTTTTGGGCAGCTAAATTTGCTTTGCAAGTAAAAATGTTGCAAATTTAAGAGCAAATATACAAATGTGCCTAAAAAGTTGCAAACATAAGAGAAAAAAATATAAATCTTAAGATAGATGACATTCATTGATATGAGCTTTCTGTTCCCAGGATTCAGCGAAACCAAACTGAGGCCCCATTCACACCGGCATTACAGATCTCGTTTATAGGATGAAACACAAGAAAAACTGACATTATTGCCTGATGTCATCCATTTTTGATCTTATTCATTAACATTTTGCATTTTTCAAATGTGGACAAGGTGCATAAAATGCATGTAAAAAAAACCTCATTAAAAGCAATTGATCAGTGAATAAGCATTGCACCGTCTGCGGGGCTACAGCTACACAACCTTATCTCCAAACCCTAAGCTACTGTGCATGCACAGAACTCCTGCTTTGGAGACCTTGAACTGCGCCCTGAAGATAAGCCATAGGAAGGATCAAAAAAGGCTACTGGGGAGTGGAGTAGCCACAGTTCTCGCTCCATGGCGCAGCTACGCCCCAGTAGCCTCCAAAGAAAATATGCATATTTATAAAATAACCTTTATATATATATATATATATATCTTACCCACTAAAAGTTTTAATTAAAAAAAACATCAGGCTGCAAAAAAATACAGGAACCTACCACCTACCTTATTACGTAGGTTTCCCTTAATGTCTACATTGCATGTTCATGCTATAAGATTCTCTTTACCATATGGACAAGAGTGTCATGGTTTCAAGTAGCATCTATAAGGTCATTTATGGAGCATCTAACACTGTTACCATTGTTGCTACGTCAATACTTTTTCTCAAGTGTTACAAAGGGATACAAGATAGTATATAACATGTAAAGGACATTTACCAGCATCTTCTAATAAATCCAACACCAACAAAACAAAGAGCTATAATAAAAATAATTGTACTTTATTAACATACCAAAATAATACACAAAAGCGACTTCCAGTGTAGGTTCCTAGAATTTTAAACATAAGGGGAACCAAGGTGTCCCAGGTGGAAAGTGGGACTGACACAGAGTACTTATGACCCCCCCTCCTCCATATGCCCCAAAATCAGAATGTGCCAGAAAAAATTATTTTTTCAAATGAATACTTCGTCCAAAATAGGGCCTGGTAAAGGGAAGATAGACCCAATTGCACATAAGTCACTGCAATGAAAGCGGAGGTCACACTTACCCAAAGGCATTGTGAAGGTAGGCAAAGAGGCGGTCAGAGGGGAGGCCAGAAGATACACCCAAACATGGGGCTCTTACTGTTGTGGAAAATGTAAGGCTTGCCAGTATATGGAGCGCACACAGAGATTCACCGACTCAGGGGGGGAGAAAGAATATAAAATTGTATATCACATCAATTGCAATACGGAGTCGGTGGTTTACTGTCTGCATTGTCCCTGTGGTAAATTATATGTTGGCATGACGACCAGACCTTTAAAAGGTACAGGTTCTGGAACATGTCCGGAGCATAAGAGCAGCCAGGAATGACGATACCCTTGGCCACCTGAGAGATTTAAAATTACAGCCTGTCCTGCGACATTTTCGTGAAAAACATGACTGTAACCCAAAGGGACTTCTAGTTAGAGGAATAGACAGGGTTATTATGGGGTCTAGGGGGGGTGACGGGAAGAAGAGACTTTTACAAAAAGAGCTGAGATGGATCACCCTCCTAGACACTGTACAACCAAAAGGTCTCAACGAGGCAACGAGCTTTAAACCTTTTTTATGTTTGTCCAGTTAATCATGTGTTGTGCTTAACTTTTGTTTCTACCTTTAGATACTATATATGGCTTTAAACTGTTTGATGCATACAATAAACTTGCAGTTCGACACTCACTAGGTTTATAGATTCAATCGTAAGAGGAAGATAAGAACTCACTTGAAGATAGTCCTTATATTGACCTACATGGACATTCACGATCTGCCACATTATGGGGATTGATTTTAATACATGTATATTTATTTCTATGTACTTGGGGTGGTATTTTTGTGTGTTTTTTTTCGGTTTGTGTTTTGTAGTGATATATTTTTTACCTTGGGATATGTCACTTGTCTTTGGGTGTTTATAATATGAGGGATTTATGGCCATGTGTGTCAGTTTTTTAGTCACTTACAAGGGCACACATTTTTTGCCCATTTATATGTTAGTAGCATATTTGATTCAATTTCATGCACTTGTACTTTATAGTCATATTTATTATAAGCATTATTTATTCTTTACACTTATTCATTCTGATATGCATGCATCTTTGTATGGAGGTTGTTTCAAATTCAGTAAATTGCACATTTGTATATAAGAAAAAATAATTTTTATATAAATTTTCTATGTCACATACACAATGTATTTAATATGAATTGCACAAGTGTATATAAGGAATTTTTTAATATATATTTTCTATGTCATATGCACAATGTATTTGATATGCACTTTATGCAGTGGTTTTTTATAATATGTTGGTAGATAGACAAAATCTGTATGCTGGTATGTTCAGGTCATCCATAGAGCTCCTAAATGTATATTATGTTCCGTTCTCTACTGACCCTTATGATTTTTGCTGCCAACGTATCGATTTTGTATATGTTCTGTACCGTTGCGATGCATATTCAATTTATGTTCAACAACAACTTTGCAATTCAGACCATAGTGTCCGGTTTTATTGTAATCTATTTTTAATGACTCAGGCACTTTCTATCTATACTTACCAGTCTGGCGCTCTGTTGACGCGCCCAGGCGGGTGCACCACGTCTTTTTTTTTTTTTTTTCTCATGGTTAAGTGCGCGGATCCGGGATGCGACTCCATGGCAGCGCTGGCCCGATCATGTGATCAGGCTGGGTGCGTCATGGTGACGCACTTCCGGTGCGCGACCATATGGAGTTGACGCATCACGTGATGGGCGCATCTCTAAGCACATACGCTGGCTGGGGGTATTTAGGGTAAGCACAACTTCTACATGCCACCTCCTGACGAAGCATTAGTGCGAAAGGCGCATCAAAGTTAGAGACAATTTTTTTCTTCTAATAAATCCAATTCTGAAATAAAGGCACCTGGCAAACTAGTATTCCTATATCCTGTAAATAAACAGTGTGGTTTTATAATTAACAAATATTACACAGCCAGGGTCAAACTCCACAGTGCTTACATAAGAACTATGCAGGATCTAAAAGAAGACTTTGTTAAATATTACTCATTTTAGGATGACGAACGGAAAATGGCATTATATAGAAATACTATGCAACCACTGATAAAACAGGGCAGTCATTTATAATCTACTCATCTGTAAAGTTCCTTAAACCTATACGTACTTGTCCTGTAGTAATGATGTCTATGTATGTCCCCAAGCCCCTTTTTAAAAACAGCTGAATTGGAAAACCAATGGTGACCTCTTTATCATTTGTTTAATGTGAGATAACAATATGTTATAATTGATGACCTAAGTTAACCCTTAAGACTGGCCATGAAATTAAGATCAGAAATACTTTGAATCGGCTGTTTAAAGAGGCTATGATTCTAGTAAATGATACATGTTTATACTCTTCAACGTTTACATTTGTCGAAGGCTCACGTACTGAGCCGAAACGTGTTGCATCTGTATGTATTTTATCTTTTCCAATAAAATTCCTCATCCTGAACTGCGATCTACAGCCTTTGAGCGCCAGACCTTCACGTGTCCTACACCGGGTGTTTCCACTTTTGGATATGTGGAATTTTCTGCTCTGTATTGATCAGCTGCCTGATGGGACTGTAGCCTGTGCTTTCAGTAGCATCCATTCTGGGTATTGAGGTGCTTTTGAGGACTCACTGGAGCCCAGAAACTGATCTTCTGCAACCCTGTCCACTGGAACGGGAACTGCTGACTCCAGGGGACCGCCGGCTGCCGGTGCTACATTACATATAATACATGCGCTTATGCTCATGTCAAAAGGTGAGCGGCTTTTTTGTCAAACTATTTAAAAATTATATTTCATTGCCTGTTTTTGTTTACTTAATCTTCAAAAGTTGTGTTCAGTTCCTGAATTCAGTTCCTGGTACATGCCTGTGCAATAGGCTTGTAACTGCAGTGAGGCTCAGAAAATGTAGTCAGACCTAGGCCCAGGAATATGATATTTGGGGCCCTAGTTCAATTTTACCATAACAGCCCAGAATTTTCAGTGTTGAAAGTAATTTGTTGCTAGTAAAGAAACTTAAATGACAAGGGAATGTAGTTACAACCACAGATGACAATAGTAACCTCATATTCTAAAATGCCAAGAAGCTATTATGGTGTGGTACCAACTTTATGGATTTAGAGATCCAAATTCCTACATTTAGTGAAGTTTTAATGAAATCAAGACACTGGATTTTTCTTTTCCTACTTGCTGCAGCTATTGGTCCAGCTCAGTGCATGGATTTGTCCAAGAGGCACAAAGGTTACCTGGACTGAACCTTGTATATAATGAATACTTAAATTCCTGGCAAGAATATATTTTCTCCCATTAGTTGATGATTACTCAAGATAAACAAATGTCTACTTGTTCCACAGTACAGATGTTATGTGACATAAAGGTGCCATATTCTGGCAGTGGGACAACCTACACAAGTTGTAGGTCATTTTAATCTTTGGATTAGTGGACACAGTATAGTGAACACCTTATGCAGCATGTTACTAATAGATGACACCATGCAATAACCATAAACAGAGATAACTTTGACTGCAGGTGTGAACCATTTAAATGCAGTGATCTAATAGAAGTAGATCAGAGATTTGCAGTAATTTCTCCCCATAATAAACATTAATGCCTTGCACGGCCGTGTACTTGCCTAGACAGTATAGTGGGTGAAGCACACAGCCCGGTGAAGAAGGAACAGGGAATGAGACCCTTACCCAGAGCCCATAAAAGGTATCATACATTATAGTTAGGGGCCTGGCATAGACACTGCACTGGGTTCCATCAGAAGTTACTTTACTGGGTGAGACAGTGTGTGCTCACTGCCCCGGGAGCCGGTGCCATAGACCTCTATGGGAGCCATGATCTGGACACAAATTGTACAGCTGGATCACAGGTCCCCATTTGGTCAAGTAATGTGGCCTTTGAGTGAGCAACAAAGCTTAATTTAAGAATAATATACACTCACTGGCCACTTTATTAGGTACACCTGTCCAACTGCTCGTTAACACTTAATTTCTAATCAGCCAATCACATGGCGGCAACTCAGTGCATTTAGGCATGTAGACATGGTTAAGACAATCTCCTGCAGTTCAAACCGAGCATCAGTATGGGGAAGAAAGGTGATTTGAGTGCCTTTGAACGTGGCATGGTTGTTGGTGCCAGAAGGGCTGGTCTGAGTATTTCAGAAACTGCTGATCTACTGGGATTTTCACGCACAACCATCTCTCGGGTTTACAGAGAATGGTCCGAAAAAGAATATAAACATCCATTGAGCGGCAGTTCTGTGGGCGGATGCCAGAGGTCAGAGGAGAATGGGCAGACTGGTTCGAGCTGATAGAAAGGCAACAGTGACTCAAATCGCCACCCGTTACAACCAAGGTAGGCAGAAGAGCATCTCTGAATGCACAATACATGGAACTTTGAGGCAGATGGGCTACAGAAGAAGACCACACCAGGTGCCACTCCTTTCAGCTAAGAACATGAAACTGAGGCTACAATTTGCACAAGCTCATCGAAATTGGACAGTAGAAGATTGGAAAAACGTTGCCTGGTCTGATTAGTCTCGATTTCTGCTGCGACATTCGGATGGTAGGGTCAGAATTTGGCGTCTACAACATGAAAGCATGGATCCATCCTGCCTTGTATCAACGGTTCAGGCTGGTGGTGGTGTCATGGTGTGGGGAATACTTTCTTGGCACTCTTTGGGCCCCTTGGTACCAATTGAGCATCGTTGCAATGCCACAGCCTACCTGAGTATTGTTGCTGACCATCCCTTTATGACCACAATGTACCCAACATCTGATGGCTACTTTCAGCAGGATAATGCGCCATGTCATAAAGCTGGAATCATCTCAGACTGGTTTCTTGAACATGACAATGAGTTCATTGTACTCAAATGGCCTCCACAGTCACCAGATCTCAATCCAATAGAGCATCTTTGGGATGTGGTGGAACGGGAGATTCGCATCATGGATGTGCAGCCGACAAATCTGCAGCAACTATGTGATGCCATCATGTCAATATGGACCAAAATCTCTGAGGAATGCTTCCAGCACCTTGTTGAATCTATGCCACGAAGAATTGAGGCAGTTCTGAAGGCAAAAGGGGGTCCAACCCATTACTAGCATGGTGTACCTAATAAAGTGGCCGGTGAGTGTATATACCATATGTACCATATGCCGGCACATCACAGGATGAATGTACCACAGCTTGTGCCTGCTTGTGGGTGCACATTTGCTAGACAGAATTAGGACAGAATCATTACACCTCCAGGAGTGAACTGGATGCTAATGAACAATGCTTTGATGCCTTAGTCCAAGTTAAACTATAGCCGAAAAGGGATTTTGAACAAATTTATGTGGGCTTTAACCCTTCAAGACTAAATGGTTGGTTTTGTTTTAATATAATTGTTTTATACTAAGAATTTCAGGCAGGCTTTCTCTACTTACTTTATTTCTTATCATTCTCCTTCGCCCTTTCTTAATTTAATGTGTACTCTACCCCTTCTCCAATACAAAGACAAAAAACGAATTAAAATGTTAGAATACTGTACATAACAGTCTTATGCAGAGTAGAGCGGAGGAGTCATGGCAGCTAGGTCACTACCCACCAGCACAGAGAAAATTTACAAATTTAGACTGCAAAAGGGAAAACCTGTTAAAGAAAGACCAGGATGACCATGGCTCTTCCTCATGCACACACACACAGGACTATAAATTGCAAAGTTTGCTGAAAGGTGAATTACACTTTAAATGCTACCATAAAGGTTTGACCTCTATTTTGTCTAAAAAACTAGACAAAGTAGTCTGAGAATTAGAATATTCTTTTAATGTCCCAATACAAAAATGGGAGAAGTTTTATCGGAACTGAAATCAATAATAGAGGAGTGTAAAGGGCAATTTATTTGTTTCACTGCTTGGAACTATTTCATTGTCTGTTCAATTTATCAAAAGCTATAAAAACATGTTGCCCTACATTTCTTATACATATCCCAGGAGACACGTGACATAATAAATGCAGGAGTGTGTGGCCAGGATTTCCATCCAGTGCAGAGGTCATCCGAGGATTTCGGTTACATTGCTGTCTTCTTTATCACACCAACATAAAGGGAAGGTCCCACAGCACGGCTGTAACCAGGGCTTCCACAGGTTATTGAGGAACGACAACTGCAGAGGCACCATGCTGATTGTGTCCTGATGTTCTGCCACTGCCCTCTTTATTCTGTTTAGTACAGCTTTGTACTGAGGTTCTACATGAGGGTCAAGAGGGTTGGATTCTGAAGGATCGGCTGATAACTCAAATAATAATGGAGGATCATGGTGAGTAACATGATCTCCTTCACAAGCACAGATAACAATATCGTAACATCCCACTGCGCCTTCTGGGTAAAAGTTTGGAGTCACAAAATGAGCTTTCCAAATAGCACCACCTATAGAAATAAGGGAAATACAGAATTTTATTTTCTGTATAACATTTGAAAACATGTGGCAAATCAAATAAAGTAGACAAAACAGATATTTGAAAGTGACTTAAATGCAAAGAAAATATTTTCTATAAATGGGATTTTACCAGTGGAAATACTGTATAGTACAATAAAATGTTTTTTTTTTTTTCAAATTCTAAAATCTTAACATTGTTGCGGTCTCGTGGCACGATACCCTCTTCGGTTATCCAAAGGTTATCCGATGAGCCAGGCGGATATAAGAAGGGTAAAAAAGACAAGAGGCGCTAACCTCGTGAAGTATTTAAAACTGGCGTGGAGAAATTAGAAAGTGTGGCAGTGTCGCCGCTCACCTTATCCAAAGAGCAAAAAGCGTATATAGCAGCCGGTGGTTTCCTAATGTCAGCTTTTCCCGATCCAGAAGGCGGGGTAGCAGTAGAACAATGTACCTCTAGGAACCAGTGCCAGTAGTTCCAAATAGTAAGGTTTTATTTCATAGAAAATAATAAATAAGCTTAAAAGAATGGTTACAACGCGTTTCGGCTCAGTACATGAGCCTTAGTCAGGTATAGAGATACAGAGATACGCGTTGTAACCATTCTTTTAAGCTTATTTATTATTTTCTTCGAAATAAAACCTTACTATTTGGAACTACTGGCACGAGAGGAACCGGCGCTCCAAACAATAACCTCTAGGAACCATTCATTGGGTACCCGCAAAATCTTAACATAGCCGTTTTCATTGCAGGTATTGATCCATCCATGTTGATGATACAACAATATCATATAGGAGTATGATAAGTGACCCGTTTTCTTATTGGATTGCTACTTTTGTTTAATTTGAATGATGGTCCTTTAATATAGCCCATGGGCTTTCTGAACCTTTATAGATAGCACTTCAGTGTGCATGCCTTGTAATGTGCCATTGACCTGTGATTTAGGTCTTTGTTTGTTTCTTTGTCAGTGTTGTGGAGGAGCATGGGGCTTTCAGATATATTATTACGTCTTGTGTTGTGTTCCTATGTTGTCAGTATAAGGGGTTTTTCCTTTCAGCAGTAAAATTCCTTTGATTTCGGTCTTGAAAATCATGTACATATAATTTCTCTCTCTTGTACTTGTACTTGTGTTTTCACCTTCACTTGGTTCTCTCTCCAACGTCACCTTAACTTTTTCCTCACTTATGTGTGTATTGTGTCACTTTTTCTGCCAGTGTGTGAAATAATGAAATACAAAAATTCTCTAATACAGGTTAACATTGACTGCGGTGTTCAATTAGGTGCAGTTTCACAAAGGATTGTTAATTACTAGAGATGAGCGAACATGCTCGTCCGAGCTTGATGCTCGGTCGAGCATTAGGGTACTCGAAACTGCTCGTTACTCGGACGAATACTTCGCCCGCTCGAGAAAATGGCAGCTCCCGCCGTTTTGCTTTTTGGCGGCCAGAAACAGAGCCAATCACAAGCCAGGAGACTCTGCACTCCACCCAGCATGACGTGGTACCCTTACACGTCGATAGCAGTGGTTGGCTGGCCAGATCAGGTGACCCTGGGATAGACTAGCCGCTGGCCGCGCTGCTCGGATCATTCTGTCTCTGGATGCCGCTAGGGAGAGAGCTGCTGCTGCTCAGGGAAAGCGTTAGGGTGTTCTATTAGCTTACTGTTAGGCAGGAGTGATTCTCAAAGAACCCAACAGCCCTTCTTAGGGCTACAATAACGTTCTACTTTTTTTATTTTAATTTGCATCTTTTACCATTTTGTGAGGAATTAGCAGGGGGACTTGCTACCGTTGTGTTTAGCTCTTAGTGGCACACATATCCATAGCAAAGACCGAAGTGGGAAAATTCAGTAGGGGTTGGATTTCTATTAGGCAATAACTCAGTGTCATCTCATCTGGCATAGTACTGTGCTTCCTTTGATACTTGGCTAGAAAATAGCCATAGGAGAATACAAACAGCTTCTTGAAGCCTACAGTAGCGTTCTATATATTTGATTTCTGGTTGATCTGCTGGTGACTGTAGTTTCTGCAGTGCATGTACTTGCCAATTCTGAGCAATTTGTAGTGGGACTTGCGACCGCTGTGTTCTGCGCTTAGTGGCGCACATATCCATAGCAAAGGCTGAAGTGGCAAAATTCAGTAGGGGTTGGATTTCTATTAGGCAATAACTCAGTGTCATCTCATCTGGCATAGTACTGTGCTTCCTTTGATACTTGGCTAGAAAATAGCCATAGGAGAATACAAACAGCTTCTTGAAGCCTACAGTAGCGTTCTATATATTTGATTTCTGGTTGATCTGCTGGTGACTGTAGTTTCTGCAGTGCATGTACTTGCCAATTCTGAGCAATTTGTAGTGGGACTTGCGACCGCTGTGTTCTGCGCTTAGTGGCGCACATATCCATAGCAAAGGCTGAAGTGGCAAAATTCAGTAGGGGTTGGATTTCTATTAGGCAATAACTCAGTGTCATCTCATCTGGCATAGTACTGTGCTTCCTTTGATACTTGGCTAGAAAATAGCCATAGGAGAATACAAACAGCTTCTTGAAGCCTACAGTAGCGTTCTATATATTTGATTTCTGGTTGATCTGCTGGTGACTGTAGTTTCTGCAGTGCATGTACTTGCCAATTCTGAGCAATTTGTAGTGAGACTTGCGACCGCTGTGTTCTGCGCTTAGTGGCGCACATATCCATAGCAAAGGCTGAAGTGGCAAAATTCAGTAGGGGTTGGATTTCTATTAGGCAATAACTCAGTGTCATCTCATCTGGCATAGTACTGTGCTTCCTTTGATACTTGGCTAGAAAATAGCCATAGGAGAATACAAACAGCTTCTTGAAGCCTACAGTAGCGTTCTATATATTTGATTTCTGGTTGATCTGCTGGTGACTGTAGTTTCTGCAGTGCATGTACTTGCCAATTCTGAGCAATTTGTAGTGGGACTTGCGACCGCTGTGTTCTGCGCTTAGTGGCGCACATATCCATAGCAAAGGCTGAAGTGGCAAAATTCAGTAGGGGTTGGATTTCTATTAGGCAATAACTCAGTGTCATCTCATCTGGCATAGTACTGTGCTTCCTTTGATACTTGGCTAGAAAATAGCCATAGGAGAATACAAACAGCTTCTTGAAGCCTACAGTAGCGTTCTATATATTTGATTTCTGGTTGATCTGCTGGTGACTGTAGTTTCTGCAGTGCATGTACTTGCCAATTCTGAGCAATTTGTAGTGGGACTTGCGACCGCTGTGTTCTGCGCTTAGTGGCGCACATATCCATAGCAAAGGCTGAAGTGGCAAAATTCAGTAGGGGTTGGATTTCTATTAGGCAAGAACTCAGTGTCATCTCATCTGGCATAGTACTGTGCTTCCTTTGATACTTGGCTAGAAAATAGCCATAGCAATAGGATAGCATTGTTTGGTTTTAAAAACTCAAAAAAAAACAAAAAACACAAAAAAAAAAAAAAAAACACAAAAAAAAACAAAAAAAAGTAAAAAAAAAAATAAAGTTATAACTCTCATTTTAAAAATGTTTAACCCGAGGGCTAGGGGTAGAGGACGAGGGCGGGGACGTGGGCGTCCAACTACTGCAGGGGTCAGAGGCCGTGGTCCTGGGCGGGGTGAGACACCACCTGCTGATGAGGGAGCAGGGGAACGCCGCAGAGCTACACTCCCTAGGTTCATGTCTGAAGTTACTGGGACTCGTGGTAGAGCACTGTTGAGGCCAGAACAGTGCGAACAGGTGATGTCGTGGATTGCTGACAATGCTTCGAGCAATTTGTCCACCACCAGTCAGTCTTCCACGCAGTCCACCCATGTCACCGAAATCGCCACTCCTCCAGCTCCTGCACCTCAGCCTCCTCCCCCCCAGTCTGCCCCCTCCCAGGAAAATTTGGCATTTGAACCGGCATACTCTGAGGAACTGTTTTCTGGACCCTTCCCACAGTCACAAACCACTTGTCCGGTTGCTGCTGAGCAATTTTCCGATGCCCAGGTTTTCCACCAGTCACAGTCTGTGGGTGATGATGACCTTCTTGACGTAGTGGAAGTGTGTAAAGAGGTGTCCGACGATGAGGAGACACGGTTGTCAGACAGTGGGGAAGTTGTTGTCAGGGCAGGAAGTCCGAGGGGGGAGCAGACTGAGGGATCGGAGGATGATGAGGTGACAGACCCAAGCTGGGTTGAGAGGCCGGGTGAACACAGTGCTTCTGAGACGGAGGAGAGTCCTCGACCTGAACAGGTTGGAAGAGGCAGTGGTGGGGCCAGACGGAGAGGCAGGGCCAGAGCTGGTGCATCAGCGCCACTGTCAACTAGTGAAGCTCCCGTGGTGAGGGCTCTTGCGGCGAGGGCTAGATCTTCAGAAGTGTGGAGGTTCTTTAAGGAAACACCGGATGACCGACGGACTGTGGTGTGCAACATTTGCCAAACCAGGCTCAGCAGGGGTTCCACCACTACTAGCTTAACTACCACCAGTATGCGCAGGCATATGAATGCTAAGCACCCCACTCAGTGGCAACAAGCCCGTTCACCTCCGGCCGTGCACACCACTGCTCCTTCCCCTGTGTCAGCTGCTAGTCAGCCCCCTGCCCAGGACCCTGCCACAAAAACCCCATCGTCGCCTCCACGATCCTCCACAGCATCCACCAGCGTTCAGCTCTCCATACCCCAGACGCTGGAGCGGAAACGCAAATATAGTGCAACCCACCCGCACGCCCAAGCCCTTAATGTGCACATCTCCAGATTGCTTAGCCTGGAGATGCTGCCCTATAGGCTAGTAGAGACCGAGGCCTTTCGCAACCTCATGGCGGCGGCCGCCCCTCGGTATTCGGTCCCCAGCCGCCACTACTTTTCCCGATGTGCCGTCCCAGCCCTGCACCAGCACGTGTCAGACAACATCATCCGTGCCCTGACCAACGCCGTTTCTGACAAGGTCCACCTGACCACGGACACGTGGACGAGTGCTGCCGGGCAGGGCCACTATATATCGCTGACGGCACATTGGGTTAACTTGGTGGAGGCTGGGACCGAGTCTGACCCTGGGGCTGCTCATATACTGCCGACGCCGAGGATTGCGGGGCCTACCTCGGTCCAGGTGTTTCAGGCCTACTATGCCTCCTCCTCCTCCCACCCCTCCTCCACCTCCTCCTCCGAACTACCATCCGTGGGCACGGCGCCATCAGTCGGTAGCTCTAGGCACAGCAGCAGTGCCGTCGCTAAGCGACAGCAGGCGGTGCTCAAACTGCTGAGCCTAGGCGACAAAAGGCACACCGCCCAAGAGCTATTACAGGGCATCACGGTGCAGACTGATCTGTGGCTGGCACCGCTGAACCTCAAGCCGGGAATGGTTGTGTGTGACAACGGCCGTAACCTGGTGGCGGCTCTGCAACTCGGCAGACTGACACATGTGCCATGCCTGGCCCATGTGTTAAATCTGATAGTGCAGCGTTTCCTCAAGACATACCCCAATCTGTCTGATTTGCTCACGAAGGTGCGCCGCATCTGTGCGCATTTCAGGAAGTCCAGCCCAGATGCTGCCACTCTCAGGGCAGCGCAGCGCCGCCTCCAACTGCCCGCTCACCGACTGTTGTGCGACGTGCCCACGAGGTGGAATTCAACACTGACCATGTTATCCAGAGTTTACCAGCAGCGCAGAGCGATTGTAGACTGCCAGATGTCAACTTCCACCAGAACTGGTAGTCAGGTCAGTCAGCTTCCTCAAGTCTACAATGAGGAGTGGACGTGGATGTCTGATATCTGTCAGGTGCTGAGTAACTTTGAGGAGTCAACACAGATGGTCAGTGGCGATGCCGCCATCATCAGCCTCACCATCCCGCTGCTTGGCCTGTTGAAAAACTCTCTGGTCAGCATGAAGTCGGAAGCTTTGCGCTCGTCACAAGAGACGGGGGAAGAATATTCCCTTGTTGATAGCCAAAGCACCCTGAGGTCTGTTTCTCAGCGCATATCGGAGGAGGTGGAGGTGGAGGAGGATGAGGAGGAAGAGGAGGAGAATGTTGGCGAGACACAAGAGGGGACCATTGTTGAGTCCTTCACTGTTCAGCGTGTATGGGCAGAAGAAGAGGAGTTGGAGGAGTTGGAGGAGGAGGAAATGGACAGTCAGGCCAGTGAGGGGAGTGAATTCTTACGCGTTGGTACTCTGGCGCATATGGCAGATTTCATGCTAGGCTGCCTATCCCGTGACCCTCGCGTTCAAAGAATTTATTCCAGCACCGATTACTGGGTGTTCACTCTCCTGGACCCACGGTACAAGCAAAATCTTCCCACTCTCATCCCTGGAGAGGAAAGGAGTGTGAGAATGCATGAATACCAGCAGGCCCTGGTGCACAAGCTGAAACAGTATTTCCCTTCTGACAGCGCTAGCGGCAGAGTGCGTAGTTCTGCGGGACAAGTAGCGAGGGAGAGTAGGCGAGCAGGCAGCTTGTCCAGCACTGGCAAGGGTACGCTTTACAAGGCTTTTGCCAGCTTTATGTCACCCCAGCAAGACACTGTCACCTGTCCCCAGTCTCGGCAGAGTAGGGCTGATCTTTACAGAAAGATGGTGAGGGAGTACGTAGCTGACCATACCATCGTCCTAAATGATCACACAGCTCCCTACAACTACTGGGTTTCAAAGCTGGACATGTGGCACGAACTGGCGCTGTACGCCTTGGAGGTTCTTGCCTGCCCTGCCGCTAGCGTCTTGTCCGAGCGGGTTTTCAGTGCAGCTGGTGGCATCATCACCGATAAGCGTACACGCCTGTCGACTGACAGCGCTGACAGGCTGACGCTTATTAAAATGAATAAAGGCTGGATTTCTCAGAATTTCCAATCTCCACCAGGTGAAGGAAGCTCAACCTGAATAATTGATCCACTCCTCCTCCTCCTCCTCATTTTCCTCCTTCTCCTCCTCTTTGTACAGTAAAGCAGAGGAAACTGGCTATTTTTTGACAGGGCCCACTGGCTCTTGCTATAGTACTTCATGCATTTAATTTTTCTGGAGGGCCACCTACCCGGTCCTCTGTTTGAAACAATTTTTGTGAGTGCCACATACAGGCACTCAATCTATTCCATTTTACTGCAGGGCCACCTACCTGCTCCTCTGGTTTGAACAATTTTTGGGACTGCCACATACAGGCACTCAATCTATTCCATTTTACTGGAGGGCCACCTACCTGCTCCTCTGGTTTGAAACATTTTTGGGACTGCCACATACAGGCACTCAATCTATTCCATTTTACTGCAGGGCCACCTACCTGCTCCTCTGGTTTGAACAATTTTTGGGACTGCCACATACAGGCACTCAATCTATTCCATTTTACTGGAGGGCCACCTACCTGCTCCTCTGGTTTGAACAATTTTTGGGACTGCCACATACAGGCACTCAATCTATTCCATTTTACTGGAGGGCCACCTACCTGCTCCTCTGGTTTGAAACATTTTTGGGACTGCCACATACAGGCACTCAATCTATTCCATTTTACTGCAGGGCCACCTACCTGCTCCTCTGGTTTGAACAATTTTTGGGACTGCCACATACAGGCACTCAATCTATTCCATTTTACTGCAGGGCCACCTACCTGCTCCTCTGGTTTGAACAATTTTTGGGACTGCCACATACAGGCACTCAATCTATTCCATTTTACTGGAGGGCCACCTACCTGCTCCTCTGGTTTGAAACATTTTTGGGACTGCCACATACAGGCACTCAATCTATTCCATTTTACTGCAGGGCCACCTACCTGCTCCTCTGGTTTGAACAATTTTTGGGACTGCCACATACAGGCACTCAATCTATTCCATTTTACTGGAGGGCCACCTACCTGCTCCTCTGGTTTGAACAATTTTTGGGACTGCCACATACAGGCACTCAATCTATCCCATTTTACTGGAGGGCCACCTACCTGCTCCTCTGGTTTGAAAAATGTTTGGGACTGCCACATACAGGCACTATCCAAATTAAATTGTCTCCATAGCAGCCTCCACACGTTGTCTCCATTGCTACCTCCAAAAGTCGTCCATATAGCTGCCTCCATACATCGTCCCTTTATCAAACGAGGTGTGTCAGGCAGAAATTTGGGTTGTTTTCATGGATTCCACATCAAAGTTGTTAACTTTGTCGCCACCCTGCTGTGTTATCCACAAAATATACTGGCAAACTTTTACCATTTACGGATATTATTTCAGCGCTTCTTGCGCAGATGTTTACATTCCCCTCACCCGGCATATCCTAAACTTATAAGAACGCTACTACACTTGATCTTATACAAAAGGTTCTTAGAAGTGCTGTTTGGGGAGTAGCCTAGAGACAGGGGCTTGGATTGGCGAAAGCTCGCCTGGCAGCGGAACGCCAGCTCCATGCGCATCATGCGCTTCTTGCGCATCTGTTTACATTCCCCTCACCCGCCATATCCCAAACTTATGAGAACGCTACTACACTTAACTTGGTGCAGGCTGGGACCGAGTCTGACCCTGGGGCTGGTCATATACTGCCGACGCAGAGAATTGCGGGGCCTACCTCGGTCCAGGTCTCAAAGGCCTACTATACCTCCTCCCACCCCTCCTCCACCTCCTCCTCCTCCGAATTACCATCCGTGGGCATGGCGCCATCAGTCGGTAGCTCTAGGCACAGCAGCAGTGCCGTCGCTAAGCGACAGCAGGCGGTGCTGAAACTGCTGAGCCTAGGCGATAAAAGGCACACCGCCCAAGAGCTATTACAGGGCATTCCACATCAAAGTTGTTAACTTTGTCGCCACCCTGCTGTGTAATCCCCAAAATATACTTGCAAACTTTTACCATTTAGGGATATTATTTCAGCGCTTCTTGCGCATCTGTTTACATTCCCCTCACCCGGCATATCCTAAACTTATAAGAACGCTACTACACTTGATCTTATACAAAAGGTTCTTAGAAGTGCTGTTTGGGGAGTAGCCTAGAGACACGGGCTTGGATTGGCGAAAGCTCGCCTGGCAGCGGAGCGCCAGCTCCATGCCAAGATCCAACTAACATAGTTTTAACTGCAGCACCTTTAATCTACTACTAGTTCACTGCCTCCATACATGGTCCCCTTATCAAACGAGCTGTGTCAGGCAGAATTTTGGGTTGTTTTCATGGCTTCCATGTTAACTTTGTCGCCACCCTGCTGTGTAATCCACAAAATATACTGGCAAACTTTTATCATGTACCGATATTATTTGAGCGCTTCTTGCTCACCTCCTTTGGTTCCTCTCTGCTACCCATTGGTTTGAAGCCTGAGTCCATTTAGGGTATGTTGCCATGCCTGCCGCTGCTGCCGCTGCCTCTGCATGCCGTCCCCTATAGTGTCAGGGTCAATTATTGGATGTTTTAGATGCTATCTAGCTTCATTCTGTCACTCTGTCATGGCCATGCTGTTGCCCATAATTTTGGCATAATGGTGCGATTATGCAGCCTCAGAGGCATCCATGCATGCTGCCCCTGCTGTTTCCTGTCCATTTCCGTGGTGTTTCCATCCTTTTCTGAGGTTCCCAGGTGTTTGGCCAAGCTTCCCTGTGCAGAGCCTTGGTCCCCTTGAAAAATGCTCGAGTCTCCCATTGACTTCAATGGGGTTCGTTATTCGAGACGAGCACTCGAGCATCGGGAAAAGTTCGTCTCGAATAACGAGTACCCGAGCATTTTAGTGTTCGCTCATCTCTATTAATTACCTTGCAGCTCAGTTCTCAGTGGTCCCAATCTTTCACTCATTGGCCAAAATACACATAGATATATCCCCCCCCCTTGCCTGGATGGGTGGACAAATATCTTGCTACTGGTCACTGCACTACTGGGTTCTTTTAATGACACAAAACATGTAATTTCATTATTAGACAACAAACATTATCAGCTGTCATGTGACACAGAGCTATGATATTGCGCTTCAATGCCTATACTTTCTTATAGCAATAGTCTACATGTTGTATCTATTCAGAGAGTTTTGCTGATGGCGGTAAAGTGCAATTATTCAGTCTTTGACAATCAATTTTTTTTCTTTAGAAGTGTGGAGGGGGAAGGATATTCCCCATCATTGGGTGATATGATTATAGCCAAATGGTAAGAATTGATTCTTTTTTCTGTTGAGTACCTTTTTCTCTCCCATATCAGCTGGTATGGTCTCTATATAGCTTACCTTCTCCTGGTATGGGGAAGGGGGACGGGCAGGGGCACACAGAAATTTGTTGAATTTATTAAATTCTAACTTTATAAATTTGACATTTACAGTTTAATTACAAAAAGATATATTCAATATTCATATTGATTCGCATTAAACAGACAACCTTAAAAATATATTTACATGCCTTTATACATGATATAAATTTCTTTACAATCTAGCATTATATATGCGTATATAAAATGTATAATATATATATAATTTATTTTTCGTCCGTTCGGCAGCACACATATGGGATTTATCCCCTTGGTACAACTCAGAAGAGAATGGGTAACAAGCAGTAGTAGACAATTAAACAATTAGTGTCTTGGCTGACTCCACCTATATAAGGCCGGAGCACACACACAACCCTTGATTTTCTTTTTCTCTTAGGTATGACAGAAGAGTTCAGGTCCTGTGTGTCTACACAGAAAAAAAAAACAAAAATACCAACAACTATCCAGATAATAAGTTTTCTAGGTCCTCTGTGTCTTTACACAGAACACTTGGATGGACCGGCCTGGGCTGTATACGCTGCATGCGGTCCCTCGTCTCGGAGGAGCCTGTACAGCTATCCTGCCCTTACAGGGGTAATAGCTGAGGCTGTGGTGTGTATCAGCCACCATGTACCAGGCACATGAGATCGCTCCTGCATCTCCTACCTGCTGGGCCTTGTGGTTCATCACCCTGCGTGCCTCACCATGGGACGCTTGGATCCCCTCCTGCATAGGCCGCAGCTCAGGCTGTATACCATAGCACTGCTGGTCTCTGGCCTGGAGGAGCCTGTACAGCTATCCTGTCCTTACAGGGGCAATAGCTGAGGCTGTAGTGTACATCGGCCACCATGTACCCGGCACATGAGATCGCTCCTGCATCTCCTCCCATCGGACGCCTGGATCCCCTCCTGCATAGGCCGCAGCCCAGGTAAGAGCCTGTACAGCTATCCTGCCCTTACAGGGGTAATAATACAGATTGTGCTGAGTATCTACCACACATCACTGACACATGAGATCACTGCTAGTATCTCCTCCCAGCTGGGCCTTGTGGTTCATTAACCCTGTGTGCCTCACCATGGGACGCTTAGGTCGCC
Source organism: Engystomops pustulosus (assembly GCF_040894005.1). NCBI lineage: Eukaryota > Metazoa > Chordata > Amphibia > Anura > Leptodactylidae > Engystomops > Engystomops pustulosus. The sequence goes on along the minus strand of NC_092412.1, from coordinate 205,232,907 downwards.
TCCTGCATAGGCCGCAGCCCAGCGCTGCTCCTGGTATTAACCATTTGTTCATCTGGATGGAGGCAGCACATTGTATCAGTGAGTATATCCAGGCTGTATACCGGCCGCTGGTCTCTCATCCTCCTGTGATATATGTTATACAGTTTTTTAACCTGTTTTCTCCTGCTGGAGATCTCTGCATATTGTACAGTATTTACACGGTTACCACATGTTGTACAGAGATTTCAGCATGTCCTGCCATCACTTGCAGTACATGTCAGCTCCTGGGATATAGACTGTCAGCTCCTGGGATATAGACTGTGAGCTCCTGGGATATAGATTATCCTGTCCTGGACATTCTGGTGTTTCTTGTGCACATGTGTCGGCCATTGCTATGTATTGGTGCATTTTCAATTTGCATTCACCTGTTGCAGTCATATCATGCAACCTCACCGCAGGTCTCAGCTGCCAGATTTACCTTGTCTTGCAGAAGGCAGAGGTTGAGGAATGCTCAGGCCTCCTATGTATCCCTGCTAAATGCATTGGTATAATATCTACCTGCTCAATGCTCAGGTCTAATGTCTCCTATGCTACCTTGCTAAATGCATAGAACTTTATTGCATTTCTAGTCCCTCCTGCGCCCTGACTCCAGGGTTTATATGCAGAGTCTGTGAGCTCTGCTTGACTTAGAATTATCTTACTGGTATTTCATGTGTATAATCTGTGATCTTTACACTGGATTTACTAACCATTTTCTCTGGACTCGGCCCCCGGTACGCGATGAGCATGCACTCGGCCCCCCGGTACGCGATGAGCATGCACTCGGCCCCCCGGTACGCGATGAGCATGCACTCGGCCCCCCGGTACGCGATGAGCATGCACTCGGCCCCCCGGTACGCGATGAGCATGCACTCGGCCCCCCGTACGCGATGAGCATGCACTCGGCCCCCCGTACGCGATGAGCATGCACTCGGCCCCCCGTACGCGATGAGCATGCACTCGGCCCCCCGTACGCGATGAGCATGCACTCGGCCCCCCGTACGCGATGAGCATGCACTCGGCCCCCCGTACGCGATGAGCATGCACTCGGCCCCCCGTACGCGATGAGCATGCACTCGGCCCCCCGTACGCGATGAGCATGCACTCGGCCCCCGGTACGCGATGAGCATGCACTCGGCCCCCCGGTGCGCGATGAGCATGCACTCGGCCCCCCGGTGCGCGATGAGCATGCACTCGGCCCCCGGTGCGCGATGAGCATGCACTCGGCCCCCGGTGCGCGATGAGCATGCACTCGGCCCCCGGTGCGCGATGAGCATGCACTCGGCCCCCGGTGCGCGATGAGCATGCACTCGGCCCCCGGTGCGCGATGAGCATGCACTCGGCCCCCGGTACGCGATGAGCATGCACTCGGCCCCCGGTACGCGATGAGCATGTACTCGGCCCCCGGTACGCGATGAGCATGTACTCGCCCCCTGGTGCGCGATGAGCATGCACTCGCCCCCCGGTGCGCGATGAGCATGCACTCGGCCCCCGGTACGCGATGAGCATGTACTCGGCCCCCGGTACGCGATGAGCATGTACTCGGCCCCCGGTACGCGATGAGCATGTACTCGGCCCCCGGTAAGTGATGAGCATGGCCTGTGTGTTATACACTGTACCCACATCCTCTGTCTGGTGAGATGTGCAGGTATCTATGATCTGTATACATAGTGACATACTGTAATAATGATACAGAGCAGACTGATACCAGAATCTCTAAGTTCTGCTTCTATGTATGTTCTCCATAGTCTACTCTACATGAATGGCATTGGAGAGTGATCCTCTCATATCCAGGTGGCAGAAATCCTCATACAGTGATGTTACCTGCATATGGCTTGTCTGTACACATCTTTACCTCATACTAATGTGTCCTTTGTGTTTTCACTAGACGTCCTCTCCTGAGCGGCTGTCAAAGACCCTTATGAGAGGTGGAAAGAGGAGGAAAACTAGGCAGAGGTTATGTCCTCACCCATTGCCTATTAAGAATGAGTCTTGTATCTATTCTCCTGTGTTACCCCAGGATACAGATCCAGAGATCCACACAGATCCCAGGCCCAAGCCTTCTTATCATGGATCATCTCCTTTTCTTCTAGATCTCCAGACATCTTTCTCTATTGCAGATTCTTGTTTATAGGAATATTACATCTCAGAGATTAAATCTGATGCCCCAGACCAGATCTTCCTTCTGAGGAAGGAGAATGTAACCACCAGTGGAATCCACTAAAGATCCTGAAGGGAAACACCAGGGAAAGGATGATTCTACTTTCCAGTCACTGATGATGACGTCTTCCCTACTCACCCAGTCCTGTCTATATATTTTCAGCGTGGATGGACCACACCTGATAACGGCATTAGAGGTCTAGTGACCAAGGGATGAAATCCTACTCTGTGCCACCACTGGCCATGTGACCTGTCACAATAGCTATCTGATGCTTCTATTACCTGCATTAAGGATTCCTCTGAAGTCCTGGTTGCTTTGGTCGTGGCAAGAAGAGCTGTATGGACAAAGCTCTGGAATAAGGACGCTCCAGCAAAAGGATTATTTGAATTTTCAAGATCTAAAGGCTCAAAAATCCAGGAAGAGCAGGAAGAGTTTGTCGTTCCATCACATCGACTTGGTACACAGGGTCGGTTCAGACACAGGCACATGAGTAGGTAAAAAGCCACTTAACTCAAAACCGTGGGAGTTAGTGCATCTGGCCTGGTGGAATATCAACAATAAGAAGACAGCGGTCCTTCTCTTCAGATTGGCCAAAGTCTTTATCAGACGCCTGGTGTCCTCTACAATACATCAAATATAGACTCTGTAACCTTCCCACCTGACAGATCCTGACCAGCAATCTGCTAGTTGTATATCTCTGCCTCAGAGATATCACTGCGCAGCATCAACTGTCCTATCAGATCTTCATATTCCCATCTGTCCTATCAGATCTTCATATTCCCATCCTGCCTCCACATCGGGAGAACATCGGGATAGCGCTTCAGACTCCTGCCCACTGCATTGCCAGTCATGTCCTTAAAGGTTCCATACCTGGAGGACTGGTTATTTCCATGGAACTTCTGAATCTTCAACTTCAAATTTGAAGAAGAGTAATGAAAGTCTATAAATGTATTTTTGGAAATATTTCCCCTGATATCAGCTAACAAAAGTTAGTGAGTGACAAGAGCACTGGCCAAATGTCTGTTACCATAGATGTGGTGCAATGAGCAAAGCCCATATCTGAAGTGAAGGAACCAGTCGCAATAATTTATGGCAAGAAAATTCTGGATTCTTCATCCTCGCACATTAGCCAGAGGGATACGTCTTTCTGAGGCTGGGGTCCCATGTAGGAGATGACCAGGATCATAAGTCATGGAACACTCAAGAGAAGATATTGTCCTCTATTCATCGGGGGCTGTGAGCCAATCAGACCAGTGTTACAATACTTCTATGTTATTATTCTAACGCGTCTATCTCGTCTGCAGCAATCACAATGTGCTGCTGCCTACATAAAAAGGTTCCTGAAGTCTCCAACTTACAAGAGAATGCAAAACCCTGCCCTAAGCGGAGGCAAATCTTCAGCTGTTGACACTTGATATCCTTAGTCATATTTCTGATATCCAGAATACTCGCTATCAGTGGCATTACTATCGCTGTACCAACCGTAGCAGTGATGCTAATGGCCAGCCCAGGACCCACGACCGAATCATAAATTATGCACGTCGTGTACCTAGGTGGGCCTGGCCCTATTGACCATAGCTGCTGCAGCTGCAATGCTGAGAGGGCTGCCCGTCCCTAAGCCTGCCGCACCTGGCTCCACCTGTGTGTCCAGGCAGCGGCCGTCCTATCTTCTTCCTGCATGAAGACATGTGACGTCACATGACACATCCTGGCCGGCGCTGAGTGGAGGTCCAGGGCGCCTACTCACAAAGGTTATATCTTCTGGCTGCACTAAAAGCCTAAGGCCAGGAGAATCCTCAAAAGCAGCCCATCATGTTCATGCTTGATGGCCAAGACATCGTCGAGGAGGACTGCAGAACTCCAAGCAATGTCCTTCAAGGATTCCTACCTTAACATTCTGCCAAAAAGCATTATTTACTTTCCTGCTCAGCCTTCATCCAACGATTTCTACAGTCTTCAGAACAATTCTTTCAAACAATACATTTTCAAATAATTTTTATAAAGGGGCAAATTGTCCACATGGATCATTGACTCCATGAGATGCTCTCTGGTCATGAAGCTCCAGACCAGCTGAGAGCGAACTCTACATCAGCTTCTTTAGCTGAGCTCTGCCACGTCTATCAGTCCTACAGAGCAGCCACGTGGTCCTCTCCATCCTCGTCTATAGATCTCTGCAGGATGGACTTCTCTGCTTCCTAAGGCTTCAGCCCCATAAGTACTGCTTGCTACGTCCCATATGTGTGCTGCCGAACGGACGAAAAAGAAGGAGGAAATTTGCTTACCGAAATTTCCATTTCTTTTAGTCCGTGAGGCAGCACAACTTTCCCGCCCTTAAATGATGAAACGTTATTGCTATATACCATACAAGGGTTGTGTGTGTGCTCCGGCCTTATATAGGTGGAGTCAGCCAAGACACTAATTGTTTAATTGTCTACTACTGCTTGTTAACCTGTTCTCTTCTGAGTTGTACCTAGGGGATAAATCCCATATGTGTGTTGCCTCACGGACTAAAAGAAATGGAAATTTCGGTAAGCAAATTTCCTCCATATAATATATATATATACATACAATATATATACATACAATATATATATACATACATACATACACTCACCGGCCACTTTATTAGGTATACCATGCTAGTAACGGGTTGGACCCACCTTTTGCCTTCAGAACTGCCTCAATTCTTCGTGGCATAGATTCAACAAGGTGCTGGAAGCATTCCTCAGAGATTTTGGTCCATATTGACATGATGGCATCACACAGTTGCCGCAGATTTGTCGGCTGCACATCCATGATGCATATCTCCCGTTCCACCACATCCCAAACATGCTCTATTGGATTGAGATCTGGTGACTGTGGAGGCCATTTGAGTACAATGAACTCATTGTCATGTTCAAGAAACCAGTCTGAGATGATTCCAGCTTTATGACATGGCGCATTATCCTGCTGAAAGTAGCCATCAGATGCTGGGTACATTGTGGTCATAAAGGGATGGACATGGTCAGCAACAATACTCAGGTAAGCTGTGGCGTTGCAACGATGCTCAGTTGGTACCAAGGGGCCCAAAGAGTGCCAAGAAAATATTCCCCACACCATGACACCACCACCACCAGCCTGAACGGTTGATACAAGGCAGGATGGATCCATGCTTTCATGTTGTTGATGCCAAATTCTGACCCTACTATCCGAATGTCGCAGCAGAAATCGAGACTAATCAGACCAGGCAACGTTTTACCAATCTTCTACTGTCCAATTTCGATGAGCTTGTGCAAATTGTAGCCTCAGTTTCCTGTTCTTAGCTGAAAGGAGTGGCACCGGTGTGGTCTTCTGCTGCTGTAGCCCATCTGCCTCAAAGTTCGACATACTGTGCATTCAGAGATACTCTTCTGCCTACCTTGGTTGTAACGGGTGGCGATTTGAGTCACTGTTGCCTTTCTATCAGCTCGAACCAGTCTGCCCATTCTCCTCTGACCTCTGGCATCAACAAGGCATTTCCTCCCACAGAACTGCCGCTCACTGGATGTTTTTTCTTTTTCGGACCATTCTCTGTAAACCCTAGAGATGGCTGTGCGTGAAAATCCCAGTAGATCAGCAGTTTCTGAAATACTCAGACCAGCCCTTCTGGCACCAACAACCATGCCACGTTCAAAGGCACTCAAATCACCTTTCTTCCCCATACTGATGCTCGGTTTGAACTGCTGGAGATTGTCTTGACCATGTCTACATGCCTAAATGCACTGAGTTGCCGCCATGTAATTGGCTGATTAGAAATTAAGTGTTAACGAGGTGTTGGACAGGTGTACCTAATAAATTGGACGGTGAGTGTATATGTATGTATACACATGCAGACACATGTTACAAAGTGAGCATATACATAAGACCTTTTGCCCTAGGGTTTTCAGTAATGTAGAACTGATATATAGATAATGAATTTAAATAGTAAAATTGATCCTGCACCAGCAGGTGTTGGCCTACTTAGATAGCTCTTTACCACCTCAAGTAGAGGATCCCATGAACTACTGGGCAGTCAAACTTGATGCGTGGCCACAACTTGCAGAGTTTGCAGTAGAGAAGCTGTCCTGCCCGGCCAGTAGAGTGGCATCAGAGCGGGTGTTCAGTGCGGCGGGGGCCATCGTTACCCCAAGGAGAACCTGCTTGTCCACTGTAATGTGGAGAGACTTATCATTGTCAGGCTTGGATCGACCAGGATTTCAACTCACCAATGCCCAATACATCAGATTAGATCAGCCATGACGCCTCCTCCAAACATTGAGAAATGAGTCTGGGTTCTAACTACCTGCCTCAGCCTTTATTCTGATGCTGCCACCCGCCTGATGCCACACATCCACTGCCAGTTGCTCCATCTGCCTCCTACCATCTTTACCAGGAACTGGAATTGTCCGCTACCTCCACACTATATCGTTGTGCCACTTTGTGGGCTTCTGCTGCTGACGCCACCTCCACACTGTATCATTGTGCAACTCTGTGAGATTCTGCTGCTGCTGCTGATGCCACCTCCACACTATATCATTGTGCCACTCTTTGGTCTACCATGTTGCCGCCACCTCCACACCTCTGACCTCATGCTGCTGCTGCTGGTGCCACCATTGCAGTTCTTTTATGGCAAAGACCTGATATTTTCAGGAAAACTGTAATGTATTATGATCGTGGCATCTCTAATCTTCAAATTCAAATTTAAATAGAAAATTTAAACTTCAAATTCATTTCAAACCTAGTCATTGTGCCACAATGTGTCACAATGTGGCCTCCTCTGCTGTGGCCTCCTGCTGCTTCCGCCACCTCCACACTCTGTGGCCTAACATGTTACCGACACCTCTATAATTTGTCATTGTGCCACTCTTCAGCCTACTCATGCTGCTGACAACTGACCGCCGTCTCCCTGGAACACCCTGTGATTTTCATAATGCTGTTTTCACCCTCCATCGCTCTATGACATTGCCACTATGTATAGTTTTCCCCTTCATTTCATCTGTCAGAAGGAAATGCCTTAGGATTGCTAGCCAAAAGCAGGAGTGAATACAGAACACAGAGGACATGCAAGTATCCCATTTACTGGTCGTCTCTGTTTTGCATCCACTCCTGTTTGTTTTAAGCTTTAGCAATACTAATGATGGATTATTGACTGATTGAAAGCGGACACTGACGGACAAAATGAAGGGCAAAATGATCAGTGACGTCAATGCAGAATTACTACCAACACCCTCTGCACTCTTTTGGGGGGTTTATACATGTATTCGCGTTTAACAGAACAGGTTCTGTCGTAATCTATGGGATCACCTGATGTCAGTGTAAAAATAGTGAATTATAAATTGAAAAAGAAAAAGAAGTATGCTATGAGACCCAGAAATTAAATGTACATAGTACACCACAACACAAAAATATTTAAAAACATTTAAAAGTGTGAACAACACACAAATGTAGTCCAATAGGAAGACCTAGCAGGCAATAATGCTGGTCAACCTGACAAACACCAGCTCCCCCCAATAATCGAAGCCTCTCCTGACCAGATAAGGAACAAAAATGATGCAGGTAAAAATGCTGAAATGAGGTAGAACCCAAACAAAATGATCCGAACAAAAGTTGTATATTAATATATCCGAATGTGATCATATCGCTCTCTATGAAATAGATGGTGGGTCAAGGAGGTATCTACCTGTGCTGAGCCCTCTCCATAGCCGGTAAGTCTTTGCTGCATATTGCAGCAAAGGCTTACCGGTAACACCCGCGTTCGGTGCTAGCACCGATCGCGGGTGTTTTCACAGCGTGGGCTGCCGGCAAAGCTGCCAGCAGCCTCAAAAAGATAGCGGCGCATGGGCGCCGCCATCTTACCTGGGATCGCCGCTCCACGTGACGTCATCGGGGGCGGCAATCCGTCTCCATGGTAGCCTCGGGTCTTCCGAAGACCCGAGGCTATTTCGTTTTAACCCCTTCATTACAATGTGATGATAGCACATTATAATGAATGAGGAGGAAAATCCCCATATACTGCCATACTGTAGTATGGCATTATATGGTAGGATCGATCAGACAACTTAGGGTTAAAGTACCCTAGGGAGTCTGAAAAATAGTATAAATAAAAAAAAGTTAAAAAAACCAATTATAATAAAAAAACCTAAAATTTCAAATCACCCCCTTTCCCTAGAACTGACATAAATATAAATAAACAGTAAAAATCATAAACACATCAGGTATCGACGCGTCTGAAAAATGCCCGATCTATCAAAATATGATAACGTTTTTTTCAATGCGTTTAACCCCTTAACGGAAAATAGGGCCCAAAGTCGAAAATGGCACTTTTTTGCCATTTTGAAAAATATAAAAAAATCTATAAAAAGTGATCAAAAGGTCTTACAGTCCTAAAAATGATATCATTGAAAATATTATCACATTTCGCAAAAAATACCACCCACAGCTCCGTACACCAAAGTATAAAAAAGTTATTAGCGCCAGAAGTTGGCAAAATCAAAAAAATAATTTTTGTACAGGAGGTTTTCATTTTTGTAAATGTATGAAAACATTATAAAACCTATACAAATTTCATAGTATCATAGTATCATAGTATATAAGGCTGGAAGGAGACGCAAGTCCATCAAGTCCAACCTTCAAGAATTAAATAAATGTTTTATCCCCATAACCCGTGATATTTTTTCTCTCCAGAAAGTCATCCAGGCCTCTCTTGAACATGTACATAGAGTCGGCCATAACAACCTCCTGCGGCAGAGAGTTCCATAGTCTCACTGCTCTTACAGTAAAGAACCTTTGTCTATGGTGATGGTAGAATCGCCTTTCCTCTAGGCGTAGAGGATGCCCCCTTGTCCTGGTCACAGGCCAAGGTATAAAAAGATCTTTGGAGAGATCCTTGTACTGTCCGTTCAGGTATTTGTACATTGTAATGAGGTCTCCCCTCAGTCGTCTTTTTTCTAAACTGAATAATCCCAAATTTTGTAATCTGGTATCCCCTTAATCGTACTGACCCAAAGAATAAAGTAGACTTGTCATTTGGGGCGCTCAGTGAAAGACGTAATATCCAAGCCCACAAGAAAATGGCGCAAATGCGTTTTGGCATGGAACATTTAATAAAATAAAAATTTAAGGTACAGTATGGTAACATTTACAGTAAAATGGACGATGGTAATGTTGTTGTTGTATGCCTTATGTTTATGAGCGACAGTTTTCCTGCTATATACCTGCATGTTATAAGAATTTAAATTAAAAAAAGGACCATGTTAAATTCAAATGTTTTTTTTTTTTTATTTTTACCGGTGTTTTGTATGCGCTGGAAAAGGGGTAGTCTTATACGGCGAATATATCTTAAACTCTATATTTTAAACAGGAAAGTAGGGGGGTCGTCTTATACACCAGGTCGTCTTATACGCCGGAATATACGGTAGATCCTGAGACTAACACATCAGAGCAACCCCTTAAGGGAGCAGAATCATGTTGGGGTTGTCAACTTACATCGCAGTCCCAACATTATGAACTGTATGCATTCTGTATTGAAGCTAATAACTTTGCTGCAGAGACTAATATGAATAAAGTATTTACTTTATTGAAAACCACCAAGCTTTGACCCCACAGAGTAACTATAATTGCACCCATATTTATGGGAGAGCCACTGACTAACCCATGGGTATGGGCTGAAACTCCACAGTAAGCTTATAACATGAATTCAAACACATTGTAGTAAATGTAAAACTCCTTACCTTCTTTTTGATGCCAGCGGACAGCATGCAGATGAGTCCCACAGTAATGGAAGAGAAACTCGTGTTCTGAGCGAGGTGATTTTTTGGTGAGTAGAGGCATCAGGTTTTTTCCATCAATTATTCTATTGTAACAAAGAAAAATGTAAATAAATGTATCTATTGGATTTTCTTTGATTTTGCTGTATTTTTGTATTCTGGTTGCATTTTGCTCTGCAGTCAGCACTAGGGGGATATATTATATATAATATATATATTATAGTTGCACACCCTTACCTCACCACCCTGGGCTGTATACTTTCTTTTCCTTCACTTGTCACTTCACAGCTCACTGCTTTAGCTGCATAACTCCAAGATGGCTGCCCCCATTCTGCTTAAAGACTACATCTCCCACAATCCCCCCACAGCTTCTTCATACAGAGCAGGGTTCCCCAAACTACGTTTCGATCCGGCCCCCGACACTTAGTGCGCCAGCGCCGGGCCCTTGCGGCCTGCGACAGTCGGGCAGGTGCCTCCGTCCGTCCGGACAGGAAGCTCCTGCCAGTCAATGTATAGTGCTTGATGCGGCCGGAAACGGCCGCTCGAGCACTATTACTGGAGCGATGTGGCCGGAATACATCCAATTAATTATGAAGGGCAGATTAGTAAATAATTAATTATAAGGGGCAGTATAGGAAATAAATAATTATGAGGGGCAGCATAGGAAATTATAAGGGGCAGCATAGGAAATAATTAATTATTAGGGGCAGCATAGGAAATAATTAATTATGAGGGTCTGCATAGGAATTAATTAATTATGAGGGGCAGCATAGGAAATAATTAATTATGAGGGGCAGCATAGGAATAATTAATTATGAGGGGCAGCATAGGAAATAATTATTTCCTATGCTGCCCCTCATAATTAATTATTTCCTATGCTGCCCCTCATAATTAATTATTTCCTCATCATTAATTATTTCCTATGCTGCCCCTAATAATTATTTCCTATGCTGCCCCTAATAATTATTTCCTATGCTGCCCCTAATAATTATTTCCTATGCTGCCCCTAATAATTAATTATTTCCTATGCTGCCCCTAATAATTAATTATTTCCTATGCTGCCCCTAATAATTAATTATTTCCTATGCTGCCCCTAATAATTAATTATTTCCTATGCTGCCCCTCATAATTATTTCTTTCCTATGCTGCTCCTCATAATTATTTCCTATGCTGCCCCTCATAATTATTTCCTATGCTGCCCCTCATAATTATTTCCTATGCTGCCCCTAATAATTAATTATTTCCTATGCTGCCCCTTATAATTTCCTATGCTGCCCCTCAATTATTTATTTCCTATGCTGCCCCTCATAATTATTTCCTATGCTGCCCCTAATAATTAATTATTTCCTATGCTGCCCCTTATAATTTCCTATGCTGCCCCTCAATTATTTATTTCCTATACTGCCCCTCATAATTAATTAATGGTGCGGGTATAGGAAATAATTAATTATTAAGGGCAGTTTAGTAATTAATGGGGAGGGGGGCATATTCAATAATTAATGGAGAGAGGTCCCAGTATATTAATTAATTGGGCCAATATATAAAATAGTTCACAAGGGGGTGCAGTACCGGTATATTAAATAATTAATTGAGCGGGGTGCCAGTGTATTATGGATGCGGTCACATGTACCGCTATTTATTTTTAGACTTTAGTCCGGCCATCCAACGGTCTGAGGGGGACAGTGAGCGGCCCCCTATGCAAAAAGTTTGGGGACCCCTGATACACAGGAACGTGCAGCCACACCCCCACAGCAGGGAACAAGGAGCTGACAGCACATGTCAGACAAGAGAGCAGAGACAGTATATAGGTCATTTCTATGGAAACTAAGTGTAGCAGGAGCTGGCAGTGCACAGGAATGACTTTGATTTCATGAAAAGGGGGCAGTAGATTTCATGACACTGAATTAGTAAAGTGATAAGTGTGGGGAGATAAGGTGTAGTGAGGTCAATCTTTGTCACCGGAGAACCCCTTTAACTGGAGGCTAAACTGTTAAACTGTTAAATTAGCTGAAATTAGCCTCTGAGAGGGTTAACAGTCTAATGAAAAAAAAACATAAATGACCCTTTAACACAAACCTGTCTTTAGGCAATTCCCCGCCACCTAAATTGACCACGGTTGGATAAATATCCATTAGACTTGTGGGTTCATCGATTTGTGCATTAGAAGGAATCATGCCTGGCCACCGGAAAATCCCTGGCACTCGGATACCGCCTTCCCAGCCAGCCATAGCTTTTCCACCTGGGAATTTTTGATACAATTTTAAATGTCTTTCTGTACATTATATAAATATATTAATTTATGTAGATTTTATGTAATGCTAGGATTAACCCCTCAAGGAAGCAGGTTTTTTTCACTCATTTCTTGCTCTGACAACAGGAAGCTAGAGATGAGAGATTCCTAGTCCTGCCTTCTTGCTGTTCCTTCCCCTGACATTTCTTTTCTGAGCTTTCTGCACTATGGAAGATGTGCACTGTTATATGCATATTATGCTGTACAATGTACAGCATAATATGTATATAATGGTACACATCCTCCATTCGTTAGTAAGGAAGTTTGATGCTGGGGCCCCTGACACTGTGGGTCCCATATGCTTTGGCTGCTACCGCTGTAGTTACGCCCCTGCATACAAAGCAACATCACTGACGTAATACAATTTCACCCTGATGCAGGATCTGGCCTTGTATTTCATTTTTCTATGGTCTAATAAACTGCCATCTCATTTTTTTTTGGGAAAAGGAGACCATAACAAAACTATTACAATGATTCTACATCAAAGTACAAAGTGGATTCTGTACATTACACTATTTTATAAGCTATGAATCAGACTTTAGATTCCCTTTAATTAATTTTTCCACAGAAATGGAAGATTTAACCATGAAAAAAATCAGAAATGTACCGTAACTATGAACTTTTGTAATTAATTGACTGATTGCTTTATATCCCACTAACAACCTCACCTCTATAAATTCCATTCCATCCTCCAGTTTGGAATATACCATCTTGAACCTCTAAATGTCCTCCATGGTCAGAGGCAAAATAGATCATTGTGTTGTTCTTTAATCCTGCATTATCTATAGCATTAACTACTGAACCTGAAAAATATTAATAATTGAAAAAATTATGAGCCACTAAATGAAGAAAGTGGTCATACTGCAAGGAAACAGAAGAATTTCATATCAATACACAACACTAGCACAATCTAAAGCTGTAATTGACACACATCTGCAACATACATTTCTTTTGATCTTACTGCTACCTGGAGAACTAGAGGGTTTTAAAAATATAAAATTAGGATCACATACTTAGGTATGGCGTAGGATGTGAGAAGGTAATATTAGATGGTTGGTATACATTATAGCATTATTAATATACAAATATATAGCATCTTTTACTTACCAACCATGAAATCCATTTCTTCAACGTTATCCCCATAGGGGCCATGTTTGCTTTTTCCAGTAAATGCTTTTGTGGTGACCAGTGGTGTGTGAACATGAAGAAAGGAAACGATGAGCAGAAAAGGAGAGTTCTTATTTCTTAAAATGAAAAATGTACAAAATTTAAAATATAGAAGAAAGGTTAAAACATTTTAACTTTTGCAATTTGATATAAAAACAAATGCAAGAATATTATTAGTTACAAGCTGTAGCCACGGTGGACCCAGGCAGCTTGGGATGACGTCATGCTGACCGAGTCCGACACAGAGCAAAAGAGCCGGCAAGAGGAAGAGGCCACGAATGGCGGTGTGGGAGCGTGACAGGAGTCGAGGCTGTATCGAATATAAGGGGAGCTGTATCGAATATAAGGGGTGCTATATCTAAAAAGATGCCCTGTATATGTATGCAATAAGGGGAGCTGTATGTAATAAGGGGAGCTGTATGTAATGTAATAAAATGATCGTTGTGTCATGAGAGATTTATAGGATTTAGGAACACTGTTATTTAGGTGACTTTATACTGTAAGTGACTGTGGTATTCTATTGGTGCAGTGCGGAGATGTGGTGCCAAGAGCTGAAGACAAATTCAAAAGTCATAGACACAAGAAGATTTAAATAAGTTCTCTTTCAGATGGAGCTGATCATCACCTGTGAGGTACTAGATGCCACTATATGCCACTAGTGTCACTGACTGACTACTAGCACTTACCACATGTAGTATCAGTCACAGAGGAACAGTTATTAGTTTTAACCCCTTCACGACGCGCGCCGTACTAGTACGGCGCGGCGGGAAGTGACTTCCCGACGCGCGCCGTAGTACTACGGCGCACGATGTACCGATCACCGTGTCTGCAGACATGGTGATCGCGGCAAGATGGCGGCTGTCCCTGACAGCCAGCCACCTTGCCTCGTGGACCAGAGGGGTTTCGTCGCACCCCCCGGTTCACGATCGATGCTATCGGCTGGTCAGTTCAGACCAGCCGATAGCGCTGGAAAGGTGCATGGCACAGCTATTACCGATCGCCGTGTCTAGAGACACGGCGATCGGGACAAGATGGCGGCTGTCCCTGACAGATCTGTACAGATCGGCCAATCGGATTTCAGGTGGGAAGTTCAAATTAGTGATCACTGTTCTGCACGTCTCATTCTAGTGTGAGACAGCGTGCAGAACAGTGTATATCACCCACCTGTGTTGCTGGACCCTCTAGAATTGCTGGCTGGCACCTTTCTGGGCACCACCAGTGTGATCCTCAATTGCTGCTGTGACTACTTCAGTAAGATCTCACTTCTGTGTGATCTTATTTATTTTTTTTTTTTTTTGTGTGATCCCTAATTTCCCTACATCAATCCCTGTTCCTGATCCCTTCCACCCCTTCCCTGTGTGCGTCCTGCGACGCCGAGCACGTGTGCTCATTTTTTGGTCGCAGTTTTTTTTTTTTTTCTCGTATTTTCCCCTGCACCACCTTCGTGGTTGCATCCTGTAAGCTGGGCACTGATCAGTGACTTGCATCACTGATCAGCTTTAGCTTCAGCTTTTTTTTTATACAGGAGGGTTTTTTTTTTTGTTTTTTGCTCAGTTTTATGTGTCCTGTGACCGCCAAGTGCAGATCGGTGACACACATCACTGGTTGGCACTTGTGCTTGCACAGTGCCAATTTTTTACTGCTGCTTTTTTTTTTAATAGTTTTTGCACACACAATCCATCTTGTGAGTGCGCTGCGGCAACCGAGCGCTGATCAGTAGTATCTTACTGTTCAGCACTTGCTCCTTTTTTGTCGCTTTTTTTGGTTGTAAAAAAGAGGTGTTTTTTTTTTTATATAATTTTTGTGCACACAATCCATCTTGTGAGTGCGCTGCGACAATTGAGCGCTGATCAGTAGTATCTTACTGTTCAGCACTTGCTCCTTTTTTTGTCGCTTTTTTTGGTTGTAAAAAAGAGGTGTTTTTTTTTTTTTATAATTTTTGCGCACACAATCCATCTTGTGAGTGTGCTGCGGCAACCGAGCGCTGATCAGTAGCATCTTACTGTTCAGCACTTGCTCCATTTTTGTTGCTTTTTTTGGTTGTAAAAAGAGAGGGATTTTTTAATAGTTTTTGCGCACACAATCCATCTTGTGAGTGCGCTGCGACAACTGAGCGCTGATCAGTAGCATCTTACTGTTCAGCACTTGCTCCTTTTTTGTCGCTTTTTTTGGTTGTAAAAAAGAGGTTTTTTTTTTTAATAATTTTTGCGCACACAATCCATCTTGTGAGTGCGCTGCCACAACCGAGCGCTGATCAGTAGTATCTTACTGTTCAGCACGTGCTCCTTTTTTTGTCGCTTTTTTTGTTGTAAATTTTTTTTTTTCCTGCAGTAAAAGTTCTAGTTACGGTTACGGTCTATTCTTTCATCGCCCCACACGTGTTGAAGCACAACATACACACCCCCTTGAATAAAGTTTACACGTGTTAAAAGCACAACATTTATACACGCCCCCACCCCACCCCAATAAAAATGTCCAATACATCCCAAAGATCTTTTTCAGCAATGGAGGCTTATGCCTTCCTTGCCGAGACTGATTCAGAAGGGGAGGATGCCCCATTTCTTTATTTTTCATCCTCCTCCTCCTACTGCCCTTCCTCTTCCTCTGGTGATGAGGGGCCCTCAAGAAGGCGCCCCAGGACCACTGCCGAGCATGTTCCCCAGCCCGCAAGTGATTCATCATGGAACCCACCCCCTGAAAATTATGTGCCCCAAATTCCTGAGTTCGTGGGCAGCTCAGGAATTCATTTTGATACTGATGGCCTCACTGAAATTGATTTTTTCAAATTCTTTTTCTCTGAGGACCTCCTAAATCTCATGGTGTCACAGACAAATTTATATGCCCAACAATTTTTTGCACAAAACCCCACTTCATCATTTTCTAGGTGGACCCCTGTAGATGCAGTAGAGATGATGAAGTTTTGGGGTCTTGTGCTCCACATGGGCATTGTTAAAAAACCAGAGGTTAGGCAGTATTGGAGTACTGATGTTTTCTACAGTACTCCAATTTACCGCACCGTAATGACACGGCCACGCTTTGAGGCAATTCTTAAATTTTTGCATTACAACGATAATGCACAATGTCCACCTCAAAGTGACCCATCATTTGACCGGCTATATAAAATTCGGCCAATCCTCGACCATTTTGGCACAAAGTTTGCCGAGGCATACACCCCTTTACAAAACATCTGTGTAGACGAGTCACTGGTACATTTCAAAGGCAGGTTAAAATTCCGCCAGTACCTGCCCAGCAAGAGGGCCAGGTACGGAATTAAAATGTACAAGTTGTGTGAGAGTACCACAGGGTACACCCATAGGTTTAGGATTTATGAGGGTAAAGACACCCGAATTAGCCCTCCAGAATGCCCCCCTGTCCTAGGAGTTACAGGGAAGCTTGTGTGGGATTTGGTGCACCCACTTCTGGATAAAGGTTACCACCTCTACGTGGATAACTTTTATACCAGCATTCCACTTTTCCAATCCCTAAACTCCAGAGGTACTGTAGCGTGCGGCACTGTACGCAAAAACCAGAGAGGCCTCCCGGGATCCCTTGTTAGGCAGCCACTTAGAAAGGGGGACATAAAGGCACTCTGCAATCAGAACATGATGTTGGTAAAGTATAAGGACAAAAGGGATGTCCTTGTTCTGACCACCATTCATGGGAACTCCAGCACCCTCACCCCTGTACGAGGTACCACCACCACTACCCCTAAACCAGACTGCATCCTGGCTTACAATAAATACATGGGTGGGGTTGATCTGTCAGATCAAGTGCTGAAGCCGTACAGTGCTCTACGGAAAACGAAGATATGGTACAAAAAGCTGGCTGTGTACATTGTACAGATGGCACTGTACAACTCTTACGTGCTGTTCCAATGTGCAGGCCATGCTGTATCATTCCTCCATTTTCAAGAGGTGGTGATTAAGGCATTAGTATTTGGACAGGAAGGACAGGTCCCCAGTACCTCTGGATTAGATGTCCCCCGTGTTGTGCCAGGGCAACATTTTCCCGGTGAAGTGCCCCAGACTGCATCTAAAGGAAGGACTCAGAAAAGATGCAGAGTCTGTTCCAAAAGAGGGGTTAGGAAAGACACTATATACCATTGCGAAACCTGCCCTGAGAAACCTGGCCTCTGCATGAAGGAGTGTTTCAGGATATACCATACAACTCCTGAGTAATAAAACTTTAATAAAAATTCTTGGGCATCCATAGCACATTATATTGGGAAAACCACCTGTATGTTCAAAATGCTCACTACACCACTTGTATTACACTACACCACATATTACACCTTGCTCAATTCTTCAAGGGGTCACTTTTTAGGTTTTACTCCGTTTTGTACCACTAGGGCTCTCCAAATGCATCCTGACACATGTAAAGGATTTCTGGGTTCTAAAAGACCAACATCACTCTTTTCCTCTACTTTGCACCCAAATCACATTTGATATGAACATGTGGGGCAATTCTACATTTGGGAGAAATAGTCTTACAAATGTGGGGGTATTGTTTCATCTTTTATCCCTTGTGGCTTAGAATAATTTGGGGTAAAAGTGACTTTTTTGGGAAAATTTTCACCTTTTTCCTTTTGGGGTCTAATTGGATTATACACCTTTAGGGGTACATACGCATATTACACCTTGAAACATTTTCCAAGGGTGTATTTTCCAAAATTGGGGTCACTTGTTGGGGTTCTCTTCTGTTTTGGTAAAACTAGGGCTCTCCAAATGCACTCTGACCCATATATAAGATTTCTGGGTTCTAAAGGACACACATCCCCCATTCCCTCTACATCGTACCCATACCTTTTATCTGCACATGTGGGGTGATTCTACATCCAGGAGAAATAGTTGTACACATTTTGTGGGATTGTTTCATCTTTTGACACTTGTGGCTTAGAATAATTTGGGGTAAAAGTGACTTTTTGGGGAAAATTTTCACCTTTTTCCTTTTTGGGGTCTGATTGGCTCATACACCTTTAGGGGTACATACACATATTACACCTTGCTAAATTCTCCAAGGGGTTTGCTTTCCAAAATGGTGTCACTTGTTGGGGTTCCCCTCTGTTTTGTACCACTAGGGCTCTCCAAATGCACCCTAACCCATGTATACGATCTCTGTCAAATTTGGCTTCTAAAAGACACACATCCCTCTTTCCCTTCTGAGCCCTCCTGTGTACCCATACAACATTTTATCTGCACATGTGGGGCAATTCTACATCCAGGAGAAATAGTTGTACACATTTTGTGGGATTGTTTCATCTTTTGACACTTGTGGCTTAGAATAATTTGGGGTAAAAGTGACTTTTTGGGGAAAATTTTCACCTTTTTCCTTTTTGGGGTCTGATTGGATCATACACCTTTAGGGGTACATACACATATTACACCTTGCTAAATTCTCCAAGCGGTGTACTTTTCAAAATGGTGTCACTTGTTGGGGTTCCCCTCTGTTTTGTACCACTAGGGCTCTCCAAATGCACCCTAACCCATGTATACGATTTCTGTCAAATTTGGCTTCTAAAAGACACACATCCCTCTTTCCCTTCTGAGCCCTACTGTGTACCCATACAACATTTTATCTGCACATGTGGGGCAATTCTACATCCAGGAGAAATAGTTGTACACATTTTGTGGGATTGTTTCATCTTTTGACACTTGTGGCTTAGAATAATTTGGGGTAAAAGTGACTTTTTGGGGAAAATTTTCACCTTTTTCCTTTTTGGGGTCTGATTGGATCATACACCTTTAGGGGTACATACACATATTACACCTTGCTAAATTCTCCAAGGGGTGTACTTTCCAAAATGGTGTCACTTGTTGGGGTTCCCCTCTGTTTTGTACCACTAGGGCTCTCCAATTGTATCCTGACACATGGAAAGTATTTCAATAAAATTTGTTCTCTAAAAACTGAACAGCGCTGTTTCCCTACCAAGTGCCACCCTGTGCCCGTACAGCAGTGTATATTGACACAGTGGGTATTGGAATACTCAGGAGGAATTGCACCAAACATTTTGAGATGCATTTTCCTTTTTAACCCCTTGTGAAGGCGCAAAATTTAGTGTTCAATGAATATATTGTTAAAAAAAATTAGATTTCCGTAATTTCACGTTCATTTATTTTTCACGCTTGTGAAATGCTCAAAGGGTTAACTAACTTTCCAAAGGTTGTTTTGAATATTTTGAGGGGTGCAGTTTCTAAAATGGTATCACTTGTGGGGGGAGTACTATCATAAAGTCCTTAAAAAGTGACTTCTAACTAACTTGGTCACTGCAAAAATAGGTTTTGACGATTTTTGTGAAAATCTGAAAAATAGCACCTAACGTTATAAGCCTCCTCACATCCAAAAAAAAGGAAATAATGTTTGAAAAATGATGCCAAGTTATAGCAGATATATGGAAAATGTTAGTTATCAAGTTATTTTGGTGATATGACCAACTTTCCAAAAAGTGTAAATTTTAGAATTTGGAAAACATCATTTTTTTCAAAATTTTGACCAAATTTCCATTTTTTTTTATAAATAAATACTAAACATATTGCCTTAATTTATCCACTTACATGAAGTACAATGTGTCACGAAAAAACAATCTCAAAATCACCCAGATATATTAAAATGTTCCAAAGTTATTACCAGATAAACTGACATGTCAGATTTCAAAAAAAGGGCCGTGTCAGGAAGGTGCAAAATGGCCAAGTCGTTAAGGGGTTAAGTATTGTTGGCAGCATTATTTTATTAGGTAGTAGATTCTTTTTAAAAATGTGTCTGTAAATTCAGTTGGCCAAACAGGGGAGGTCCGGTATTGAAGGGGGAAGGGGCAGTGGCGTAACAACAGCAGCCACTACGGCTGCTACGGGCCCAAGGCAGCACAGGGGCCCAGGTAGAACAGCCAAGACAAAATTTATAAATGCGTACTTGGGCGATGGGACTGTTCTAGTACAGTAATACAGGCCCCTGTGCAATCCCTCTGTCCCTGTCTACCCACCTTATCTATGGCCGCCTGACTTGTCCTCTTAATTTGCGACCCCTCAGCCCACCACATCATTTGTCGCTGACCAACCCGACGGCTCCAGCAGCAGCCCCATGGCCTGTCCACTTCATCTGCAGCTGGCCCTGCCTGTTCTATCCGTGGACGCCAGGCCCGCCTACCCGCACATGGCCGCACGTCCGTCCCAGTCTGTATGCGTCTGGGCTGCCTACTAATTCCGGGGCAAAGAAGCAGCCCCCACTGCACAGCAGTATGTGTTTATGCTGCTTTTATACTGTATGTATGTGTATACACAGTGAGTGTATACTGTATGTAAAAGAATATGACGTATGTATGCTATATGTATGTACATAAACAGTATATATGCAACTTTGATGTGAGTGTAGAATGTTATGTTTGTGTATTTGAGTGTATAAATGTGCGTGATTGTATAAACGTGTGTGTATGTATGAATATTTTTAGAGGGAGGGGGACCCCATGCAGAAATCTACTATGGGTCCCTGCCTCTCCTAGTTACACCACTGGGAAGGGGGGGGGGTGACGGCGGCATTTCAATTTTTGCCTCAGGCATCAAATAGGCTACAATCAGCCCTGGGCGCCACCATATGTCTGCTTCAAACTGTCTACTTTTCAGATGGTTTCAGGGCTGATAATGATTTGTATGTGTATTCTGACATTGGATTTATCCAGCATTATGATGCAGAATTTCAAAATAGAAGAAGATACCAGCCATTCAACACATCCGATTCCAAGTCCATCAAATACTTTTTCCATTTATAAGTGACCTTAAACACACAAAGGCCATGGTTGAATTCTAAAAGTGTGGCTGTGCATGAGGAAGTAGAGGGACGCATGCAGCCGGGCCATATGTACGGCAAAAGAGGGCATGCTCTATTTCTTGTCCGTGATGGCGCACTACAGTGACACCATGCTAACTGCTGTTTGTACAGCTATCATATGAAAGTGGCCTAACTCTGATAAAATATATTACACGCATTCTTAAATCCATGTGTGCCATTGATTTATGAAGTTTGTTGAAAAGTGACTATTTAATGGAACACATAGAAAATAGTTAAATAAGTACGTAGTGATTGCTACGTACTTATGTAATGGCGTAACATTCGGATTTGGCCGCACAACCTAGGCATATTGTTGGATTGGCTGCTGAAGAGACCCTGGCCAATCATAGCCATGGATAGTTGCTACAAGCATCAATTTGCATAACTGGCTGTTTGGCCTTCAATCCGGCAATATGTTGAACAGCCAAACCCTGAACGCAGTTGTTGGGTCCGCTCATCTCTATGAATAAGGTTAGGTAAGGGTTACAGCAGAGCTGAGGAGCCACATTTTACAGCGCAGTGCAGGCATGAGGAAAGAGCATGATGAACTTAAGTGCCTCCTTTAGCATGTGATATGCAATTCTTTCCAGTTACAATGCCCACTACTATTGTTACAGTACTTACTATACAAAACTCTGAACCATCTGCTTTCAGCTCCTCACACAATACCTGAAGAGTTGATCTATGCAGGGATTGGATCTTGGCCAATAAAATTTCTGTGGTCTATACTCAGGTTAGGTCATCAATCACTCCATTAATATCCAAGTGTAGAAGAAGTAAAGCTGACAAACCTGTCAATGAACTGTAGCGTCTCCCTCATTATCTGTGATGAAGTTCTTTCTACTTTCATTGGTTGCTCGATGATTTCATGATTTCTCATTATTATGCAGCTCCAATATTGTACAAAACCATATTTCAAGTACCACGTAATAAAGAACAAGATGGTAAACAGTGCAATATAGAAAATCACATTCCCATTGATCGCGATCATATTACTATATCTTACAATCACTAAGGTCATCACAGCAAAAGCCATAATCTGAGTAACAAGTTTCAGTTGTGCTCGAAAAGGGACATCTATTTCCAGCAATCCTGCAGGTCGGCACTCGTTGATAAGAGTAAATGGTGCACCATAGAAATAGTCGAAGCCATGGCTAAGAGGATGGTGGCAATGATCATTAAGAGCTTCACAATTCACCCCAAGATGCCATTTGCCTAAGAATAGAAGAAAATATTGAAATAAAACCGTAAACATGAGGAAATAAAATAACATTACTGGGGAAGCTCCCTGAGTGTATGTTCTGTGGTGGGATTCAGAACTGCTGCATCCATCTCCAATAGTCTCCAATGGCCTCCACTGAGTGTGCAGGTCACTCAGCAGGAGGGAGCAGGATGGAAAACAGAGCTTCAGAAAACACGAAATATTAGGGAATTGTAAGCGGGGTAGTAGTAATTCCAAAAACTGGAATCCTGTTATGCTTCTCATTTAGTTTTATTTTGAGAAACAAAATTAACAATATTTGGCTTGTGGGTGAATTTTCAGGATGAACCTAAACTAAGTACTTTCTGACATTTACATGTGAACTCATTGCAACCTTCTCTTAACTTTTGAATGCATCTGTACAACTGTTCAGTGGTTCTGTACTTTCTGCTCAGCTTGCAGTTCTCTAACACAAAATTCATTCATTCATTGATTAATGATACATTTCTAGGTTCAATTAGAAAAGTTATTTAAACAGTTATTCTCATCATGCTGCTCAGATTTTGATATTATGAGACAAAGACGACTCCTAACAGTTTAACAACAATACCTCACCACTGCGACACTTCATGCAGTAAGTTCTCAGATGGAGGAGGCCACTGTGATTAGCGTAAAAAGCTAAGAAAAACATGTACTTACCTCTAAAGTCCCTTCTGGCGTCCCGTGATGCCGTTTCTCCGTTCCATGCCCTTCGGCACTGTATCATGTTCCGATATTGGGACGGTGGACGTGGCCACCTCTGCCGGCTAGAAGCCGTACTCAGCAGAGCAGAGGACCTGAGAGATGGCAGCACGGGTCACCGGGCCACATAACTTTTTTGAGATCTTGGACAACTGCTTTAAACACAGAAATTGAAAGCATTGTATTGAGCTTTTGGACATGTTCAATCTCAATAAATATATCAAATTTAATATCTTTATTAAATCATCTCAAAAATTAAAAATGGCACACAGTAAAACAACAATTTTAAAAGGTGTGTGTCAAGACTAGTTTGGAAAGGAATTATAAAGTAGATACAACACTGCATAAAAACATATGCCCATAAATTGTATTATATATAAAAATACATTACAACAGTCTCAAGTAAGGCAACAAGGATATGCATATAGCAAATACACAAAAACCATGCCAACTAGTTAACTGATGTCCATTAGTTGGTACAGTTTGTGGTACACTATATGCATATCCTTGTTGCCTTACTTGAGACTGTTGTAATGTATTTTTATATATAATCATGTCAATTTATGGGCATATATTTTTATACAGTGTTGTATCCACTTTATAATTCCTTTGCAAATTAGTCTTGACACACACCTATAAAATTGTTGATTTACTGTGTGCCATTTTATTTTTTGAGATGCATTAATAAAGATATAAAATTTGATATATGTATTGAGATTGTATTTCCTTTTCGGACCAGTTTAGTTGTTCATATTTGCACGACTGATGGTAAATGTATGGTTGATATGTTTGCCCGTACCATTCAATTTTATAATTTTGGATACAGAGAAACTGGAAGAGTCACAAACACCCTTTGGCCAAGACTCACACAATTACCCTTATGCTTACACTTAAATGCCCTACTTCCATTAGTACTATCAATGTAGCATGAACTTTAATAATAAATAATTATTTTTATTTCTTTAACTTGGAGTTTTTCCATAGATTTCATCCAAAATTAAAATGTACCTAATACATATGCAACAACATGCACATCTTACTAATAGTTATGTTTTTAAGAAGCAAAATAAATATGCAATAATAGAGAGCTTTAGCTGTATGGGAAATGAAGTATAGTGTAAAACTTTACCTATAAGTCCAGTGGAATAACCTTGTTTCTGAAGTATTGAGGCAAATGTAGTCTCATTACGGGGGAGTCCACCAGATGCACCAAGCCACTTTATAGTACGCGCTCCACCGCATGAATCCATTCCTAACATAATAATACCAATTATAGCTATTTTCATAGCCAATTTTATTTTCACACCCATTTAATGTAAAAGTGCATACAAATGTTGTAATGGTGACAAATACAAGGAACGATATATTGGAAATATCAGATTTATTCATAGAAAGATTAAATTCCTTCTGTAGATCTGTAGATCCTAACTAACTTTGCCCCGTATAGCATTGTTAAGCTACCTATTCTGAGGTGTAGTGAGTTGAAATGATCTGCTCCTTAAAAAATTGTTTGAACAAAGTGCAAACAACGCAACCACACCCAGACTTGGCGCAAGCTGTCAGACTGGGTAAGTAGTGGCCAAATAATAAAATGCCCTCATAAGGGCAAAACCACCATCAGGAGCCTAGTAATAGACTCCGAGACAACCAACAAGGTGAGAGGGAAAACTAACTTGATCTGGCAGCTGCTGGATAGTGGAGTGGACAGGTATTGGGAAGTCAGAGACAAACCAGTGTTCACACCAGGAATCATAAAGGCATCAAAGCAATAACAAAATACAAGTTAGACCGGGAAAGTAGGATTGCACCAGGAGAAATGATAAGACACAGAAAGGGAAACACAAAAATAGAACACAGACTAGAGAAGTCAGGCAGAACATTGTAAAATCCTGGATGGTGGTGCAGTACAAAATAAAGAAGCAATAGAATAGTCAAACATAGCAGAGGTTGGATACACAGAATAGCAACATATAGCAATGCCAAGGAAGCAAACTACAAAACTTTTACCTTTCACAACACTGCATGGGCAATTCAGCGAGTCCTGACAGCACCCTCAATAGTTAAAGGGGTTGTCCACTTTCAGCCAACAAGTGATTTGATTTTTGTAATGAAAACTTATACAATTTTCCGATTTACTTTCTGTATCTATTCGTCACATGTTCTAGATCTTTGCTTGCTGTCCTTCTATAGGAAGCTTCTCTGTTTACTTCCATTGGATAGAAATCTGTCCATGGTCATGTGATATCACACAGGTGTAAGAGCCGTTATTATCACAGACAGTCATCAGAGCCGCTCCTACGCCTGTATGTCCATCACATGACAAGGGACACATTTCTATCCACTGGAAGTTAATATAGAAGTTTTTAATAGATTGAAAGCAAGCAAAAAATAACGTAAAGAGTTGATATTAGTTATGTATATTGGGAAATTGTATAATTTTTCCTTACACAAACCATATCAGTCATTTGCTGAAAGTAATGTATAATGACTCACACATTCCCTTAGTTTGTAGGCATTATAGCAACTTTCTATGGGGGGAAAAACTAACAAGTTTGTAATTTTTTTATATGTGGAAATGATTGGATTATTGTATAATACTGTTTTTTGTAACAATGATCATTATAAATTATAAGAGGAAAAAATAAAAAGTGTTTTTCCCCCTATTTTCGCAAATATTTCCTCCCTATAAAACCAATACACTTTAATAAACAAGCTTGGGGTGCCAAATTAAGGCAACGCCTTAGCTGTAAAAAGGCAAAAAAAGCCCTTGTGTCTTTGAAATAATTCAAGTTTGGACATTTAGGAACAATAAGCCCTTGATCTTGGAATGGTTATGAAATATATCTCAATGCTTTTATAATGGATTTAGGTCTCAATAATCAAAAACTGTTGAACTTAAAATAGTGAAATTAAAAAAGTTGAATTTCCTAAATCTGCATAATGTTATAAGTTATGTCAAGTATAATTTATCACTGTTTGCTCTCTCATACCCGTACACATTAGTAATTATATTAACTCACCAGACCTTAGAGGATACCGTCCAGTCATAAAAGCAGCTCTGCTTGGGGAACATACTGGTGCTGCTGCTAAGTGTTGGGTTAATATAACCCCATCATTTGCAAGTTTGTCAATATTAGGTGTCCTGCATAGAGAAAGAAGGAAATTTTTATTTCTTTTAATTTCTTTTACTTTTATGGGTTATTTTGGTACCAGGCAGAGGTCGCACTAACATATTTCTAGAAGGGTAATAATACTCCTCTTACTATTTTTGAGGAGTATTTTTAGCCGGAGTATGAAATTTTCAGTAATACAAGTATATAACTCTTAGCTGTATATAATGTTGATAGACGCTAATTATATAAGAAAATCATGTGTCAGTATCTTCTGTGTTTAAATAGCAAATTGAGGCAGTTATAGTGATGTTACATCATGCATTGACCAAACTGGAGCTGACACCACCAACCCTCCAACCACAGTCGCCGAAACCTCCCACCACCAGACTGTGGCCCGCCGAGACCTCCCACCACCACACTGTGGCTAACGCCGCTGACATCAAACGTCCAGACTGCGGCTAACACACAGTGTATCCCTCTCCCCATGTGACCAGACTGTGGCAGCCGCCGCCGAGCCCCAGTGTCCAGACTGCAGCCGACACTGCAAATCCATGATAGTTGCTTTGTAAAATGCTTTTTTTTTAAAGAAATTTTGGTTTATTTTTTTTGGTGTCTGTGTTGGGGGGAGGGTTTTTTTTTTTTAGGTTTTTTATTAATTGAATTTGTGTCTCTGTCATTTTTTATGTGTTTTTACTGTTTATGCAGTCCTGTTTCACATACACATCATGCCACCTCAGAACTCGCCAGACACGCAGTCCCACGTAACATATACCTCATGCCACCTCAGCACCTGTCAGACATGCAGACCTATGTAAAATATACCTCATGCCAACTCAGCACCTGCAAGACATGCAGTCCCATGTAACATACATGTAACTTCCCTGACCTTATCACATCCACTCCTGTCAAGCCCCCTCACCTCCATACACATGTATGCACACAGTACCTGTACACGTTCTACTTGCAGGCAGCTATTACAGCTCTACTTCCTGTGAGGAGACTGCGTAGTAAGCCCCGCCCCTTTCCCGGAGGCTCCGCCCCTCCCGTGACATCACGACTACCTGGAGCAGCTCCATTCTATAGGCTACCAGCGCTGTAGTGTGTGCTGAGCAGTGCCGGCCCGCGCGCTGCCATTGTCATGTTCTGCACACCATTGCTGTGCGCTCCGGACCGCTCAGCCCAAACACTACAGGGGATAATTGCCAAGCGTACTTTTACACTTGGCAATTATTCTGGGGAGTAATGGCGCCTCATCATGCGTCTATGACGCTTGGTGAGGCGTTAATGCGATCTCTGGTACCAGGAATCATATATACCGTATTTTTTGGACTATAAGGCGCACTAAAAATCCTTTTCTCAGAAATCAAAGGTGCGCCTTATAGTCCAGTGCGCCTTATATATGAACCTTACTTACAGACAACAGCTGCCTTGAACTGTGCACAGGTCTGCCACCTGCTGGTCATTCACCCTTATAATCAGGGGCGCCTTATACTCTGGTGCGCCTTATAGTCCGAAAAATACTGTACAGTAATGCAACCAGAATGTATCAGTTTTACGGAAGGGGCCATATATGAGCTTTAAACTGTAGAAAGAGTTTACATAGTATATACTTCCTGACTAAAGATGAAATATATATTTCCTGAACCTGCCTTAAAAATTCATCCAATTCATTCTAAATGAAGAGAAGAGAGTATGGCAAGTTTTCCGGGAAGGTGCACATACACAGATGGCTGGCGAGTGCTACTGAAATTAGTGGGTGCAGCATTATGTGTTTGTAACAATTCACAATAATAGTGTTCATGTTATTTTAAATATCCAAATGTACCTTATTGTGGTATTTCCATAGCATCCGATATCTCCAATGCCAAGATCATCAGCAAGCAGTAGCACAAAGTTGGGTTTAGTGTTTGATGCTGTTATAAGAATGCTACCGGATAAATACCAGACAACCTGAAAAATCCTAAAATAGGCAAATTTAAGATCACAAAACAGCAAGGTAGCATTTAGAAAAAGAAAAGGTTCTAGATCTTTCTGTAGCCTGCTATTTCCCTCAGGCCACTAGTTCTATTAATAAATTTTATAGAAAAATCAAATTAACTTATTTACCGTAAATACTCGAGTATAAGTTGACCCAAGTGTAAGCTGAGGGCCCTAATTTCACCACCAAAACTGGGAAAACCTATTGAGTATACAGCCAGCCCCCAGTTTGCCCAGCACATAAAATAAAAAAAAAAAACTTACATACTCACCTTTAGGTGGTCCCTGGTGCTTGGCGCGGCTCCTCTTGTGTCTTCACAAGACGTCATCAGGGGCGACACTGCTGTGCTTTTTTAGATGCAGTTTTCAAAGCCATAAGCATGTGTGGATCATAATGGGTGAGAACACATCATTGAGAGGTGCTACTCCGCCTTTTTTTACTCAAGTCCTGGTTTGAACATCAAAAACTGCATCTGAAAAACTGAACATGTGAAGGCACCCTCAGTCTCCAATGACAGTGTCCTTGACCTTGCGCCCATACCCATGATAATAATCTTTAATAATTTATATTTATATAGCGCTGTCAAATTCTGTAGCTGGGGAACATACACAAATAAAATATGACATTACACAGTAAAAACAGTCATATGAAACAATAGGAGTGAAGGCCCTGCTCACAAGAACTCACAGTCCCCATGGTGCCCACGGTGCACTGAAATACTACTTTTAGGTTTACTTTTATCAGGTTTTAAAAGTGAGTGGAACCAGTAATGTAAATGATAAAAGCAGATTGGAATTATTATTAAAAAGGCTATGGCTATGGTCATTAGGTGATCTTGATGACAGGTTTGCTTTAAACTAAAAGGTGATATATTTAGTGTATATGTGATTCAGCTGCTAACAGCCTCCCCCTAAGGATACTTACAGATTTCTTCCTGTAAATCCCATTCTTCACCCTGAATTGAAAGAGGTTTTAATCATGAATTTTGCCTCTTAGATGTTAGCGAAATAAGATTGTTACAACAGCTGAGGTCAAATTCCACAGTGCGGAATGGGTGGAGACTACGTGAAGACGTTGTTAAAAAGTAATCAAATTAAAATAGAAAACAGGATTTGGCTCAATGCAGTGTCAATGCATGTTATAGGGGACAGCTAGGAAGAAACTGAGAAAATGGGGGCATCAAATATCTATTGAAAAATGCATTAGGTCATAGTGTAAAATAATAAAACAATAGATAATATAAAGAGTCTCTTCTGAGAAGCCATCTCACTAGTGGTATAATTAGAGGCCTAATTAGAGGACTAAACATGTGCAAGCTATAATTTACATTATCTTTACATTTACTACCCCCTTTACATTCCCCTGATGTTTCCTCAGTAACATCACTGTGCTGCCAAAGTTGGGAGCGTTTATGTCCAGCAGGGTGCTGCGCATGGTAGTAGAACAAGGAGTCAGGGCAATTTCTAGCTCATTTAGCCAGGACTGCCAATCTCAAAATTTCCACTTAACCCCCCCCCCCCTCCAGCTGTTGACAGCTGCTGCAGAACCTTATAATACACACATTTGCTGCAGAGCCTTGTAATTTAATTCTGGTCTTCTGCAGAACTTCACAAAACACACCTAAAGAACATAATGTGGTCACTGCTGCAAAATTTCATAATACCCACCTCAGCTGATGCAGAAAATCACAATGGTTGCATACACACACATACAAGTAGAAATACATTAAATACATGCAGCCTTATAAATGCACAGACACCTGTAAGTTTATTACAAATTAATTATTATTATAAATGTATTTGTTTTCGCAAGAAACACACAAGAACATGTACATAAACTTGCAGGTATATGCACACATGGACACTTACAGACACATGCACACGGAGACACATATATACAAATATGAATATACAGGTATAAACCTGCAGTAGTACATACAACCATATGCATGCACATGAATACCTGAAGATATATGCACGCACACATATATACCATACTCCTAGGAACACAGGTACATACAGTGAGACACAGATAAGCACTTTATGTTCAATCATTAAGCCATACATAGATATTTCATATATACTTACCAGCAGTGAAGTTAGTGTCAGGCATGTAATCTGCTTAGGAAGGCCTAACCAGCACTCCGGCAGGCAGAGGGTTACTTATGGAGTTCAGCTTCCTCTTCCTGTGCAGAGGCCGCCACACTCTCCTGCCATTCTCCGTCCCCACCTCTCTTCTCTGTGACCTGTCTTGCAGAATGAAAAGAGAGGAGAGAGTGAGCGCAGGCTGTTCTGTAAATGGCCCTACACACAGTCCGTAACAGAGCTCCAGATCTTCTCGCAGGGGACCCTCCGCCAGCGGGGCCTGGAGCTAGAATTTGCAAGTCCAGCACAGCCCCAAGATAGTGGGCCTGCTGCCTCGGTGCTATAGCAATCCCACAGACAAAGATGGAGAGATAAGGGTTACATTGATTAGTAGATGATGGAAAGATAAGAAGTTCAGTCTTCTTGATTACGTTTCAAGAAGAGAGAGGACTTGATGTTAGAGAGAGCAGAGAGACAATCCCTAGTGTTCTGGAGTAAGGCTGGGGTGATGCTATGTGCAGAAGTATATAGCTGGCTATCGTCAACATAGAGAGGATACTGGAAACGACATCTGCTGACGGTTTGTTTGATGGGGCGGTATAGAGGGAACCGAGAAGAAGACCTAGGACTGAGCCCTGAGGAACCCTGACAGCAGGGGCGTCGTTAGATCAAAAGATCCGGGGCCCGTGCCCCGGAAATTTTGTCTGGTGCCCCGGACCTCCCTGGGTCAGCAGGACATCAGTCCCGCTGCCCGGGATCCTCCTCTCTCACCACGATCCTTGTCCTCTGGACTTAGATCGTGATGAGACAGGCACAGTACACAGCCTACTTTGCTTTCCCTGCAGGACCTGTGATGATGTCACGATCACATGACCTGCAGGGGGAAGCAGTGCACAGAGCTGCAGTTTGGTTAGAGGGAGAATATTGGGAGGACTGTGTGTGGGGGGACACATTACTGGGAGGACTGTGTGTGGGGGGACACATTACTGGGAGGACTGTGTGTGGGGGGACACATTACTGGGAGGACTGTGTGTGGGGGGACACATTACTGGGAGGACTGTGTGTGGGGAGACACATTACTGGGAGGACTGTGTGTGGGGAGACACATTACTGGGAGGCGTGTTGACACGTGGCAGTAGGATGGGGCCTCAGTTTGCTCACACATGAGTTTCCAGTGATGGTTATGTGATGGATAACCTGGTGTCTTGTATTTGTTTAGATGCAGATGTGTGAGGGCAACCTTACAGTATTTTGGGAAAGTGTTAGGGGCAGCAGCAGGACAACACTGTCAGGGTGCAGTCACATGTTGCAGTTACAACTGCATCACAATAATCTTTGAGAAGGTTTTAGGTGCAGTTTTGTTATTTTATCCAGTGAAAGACATTTGTGGAAAAGGTTTCCCCTTCAAACTCAAATTCACCAGTTCAGTTAATGTCTTTCACTGGATAAAATAACAAAACTGCACCTAAAACCTTCTCAAAAATGATTGCGATGCATTTGTAACTGCAACATGTGAACGCAACTTCAGAGAACCAAGATTTCGGGACAATGAAGGACATAAGATGTCTGTGCGGTGAACTCCACAGGAAGGAGACGTGGTGATGCCGGGTAAGGGTAGTGGCACATGTGGCGTTTTGATCCAGGTTCTAGTCTTTTTTTAAAACGCATCCGTTTTTGTCCGTTTTTAATTAAGATAATTGGGAAAATCGGACAAAAGAATGCGTTTTTAACAGACTGAAAATGCTTGAGAAAAAACGGGTTCAAAACGTCACATGTGCCACCACCCTAATAGTGAAGTGAACATGTCACCTGCAGTCTCTGGATGTAAGTCAGGATTTCTCTGGTGTTTCTGTAGCTGTATATACCCTCAGTAAAGTTGTTATTGACACAACCACGTGTGAGGGGGTTATGTACAGGGCATTACTGAAAGTCTGATACAAATGCATTGGGGCCCGTGCCCCGGATCTTTTCCCACCCTAGCAACGCCCCTGCCTGACAGTGAGAGGAAGATTAAAGGAAACCTACCACTTGTAGTGGCAGGCTTCCGATGGAAATACCGGGCACCAGCTCAGGGTGAGCTGGTGCCGGAGCTTATTTTAGTTAGTGTTTTAAACCGCGGTATCGCGGTTTAAAACACTTTTTAAACTTTATAGCCGGCGCAGGCAGGTACGCGCTCGGCGCTTACCGTGCGCGCGGCTACATAGGAAGTGAATGAGAGCCGCGTGCACGGTAAGCGCCGAGCGCGTACCTGCCTGCGCCGGCTATAGCGTTTAAAAAGTGTTTTAAACCGCGATACCGCGGTTTAAAACACTAACTAAAATAAGCTCCGGCACCAGCTCACCCTGAGCTGGTGCCCGGTATTGCCATCGGAAACCTGCCACTACAAGTGGTAGGTTTCCTTTAAAAGAGAAAGATCTAGAAAAGAAGGAGACACTGAAAGTGCGGTCAGAGAGATAGGAAGAAAACCATGAGAGTGCAGTGTCCTTTAGTCTAATGGAGCAAAGCATTTGGAGGAGCAAAGCTGGTGGTCCTCAGCAGGGCCGCCGATAGGGCAGTACAACTGGTACTGCCCTATGGGGCCCGGACTCTAAGACACTAGGGGGGG
Source organism: Engystomops pustulosus (assembly GCF_040894005.1). NCBI lineage: Eukaryota > Metazoa > Chordata > Amphibia > Anura > Leptodactylidae > Engystomops > Engystomops pustulosus. The sequence goes on along the minus strand of NC_092412.1, from coordinate 205,199,968 downwards.
GGGGGCCCGGCCGGTGGGGTAATATGCGGTAATAGTACGTCAAACTTCTGGCCCCGGCTCCTGAATGGAGCCGGGGCCAGAAGCTGCGGGTGTCGGCTATATATTATAGCCGACACCCTCCTCTAACACCCGCGATCGGAGATTTCTCCGATCGCGGGTGTTAACCCCTAACACGCCGCGGTCGCGCTGACTGCGGCGTGCTAGGGGCATTTAACAGGATTCGGACCCCCCCCGCGGCGCTTACCGGGGGGGTCCCGCTGCTCTGATCGCAGCCCCGGGACTGCCGGTGCCCGGGGCTGCGCGATCTTCTTCCGGGTGCCGGGTCCGTGCCTCCTGGCAGGACCCGGCTGTGACACACTGAGCATGCGCAGCATGCTCAGTGTTTCACATAATACAGTGTAATACATCTGTATTACACTGTATTAGGTGAAGAATAGCTTGAACAAGTGATCAGTGGATCACTTGTTCAAGCTAACCTGTAAAAGTAAAGAAAAAAAAGTTAAAAACACTGAATAAACACAATTTTTAATAAAAATAATTAATTAAATAGAGTTAAAGTCCCCTAAACACAAACATTCCCTATACACATCTAATAAAGTAAAAATACCTGAAAATCACCAAAACCCCCCACATATTTGGTATCACCGCGTCCGTAACAATCTGTACAATAAGTCAGAAACATTATTGGACCCGTACGGTGAACGCCGTAAAAACAAAACCCGAAAAACTCGCCAAAAATATAAATTTTCATAAAATCCCTTTACAAAAATGTTCTAAAAAGTGATCAAAAAAAAGTTATGTGCCCCAAAATGGTACCAATTGAAAGAACAACTCAACACGTAAAAAATAAGCCCTAAACTAGCTCTGTCAACCAAAAAATATTAAGGTTAAGTTCCCGAAAAGATGGCGATGCAGAAACAAATAAGATTTCCTCTGTATTAGTTTTTCTCCAGTAAAATTGTAAAAATAAATGAAAAACTATATAAATGAGGTATCACCGTAATCGTAGTGATCTATAGAATGAAAATATTATAGTATTTTTAGTGTATGGTGTACGACCCCCAAAATATACAAAAAAAAGAAACCCCAAATTGACAATTTTCTTTTCCTCCATACATTAAAGAGTTAATAAAATCTCATCGAAAAGCTATAGACCCACTTAAATGAAGTATTTGTAAAGTGCATCTCATGTCGCAAAAAATAAGCCCTTAAATGTCCAAATTGCCAAAAAAATAAAGATTGTATAGCCAATAAAAAGTGACAATGCATAATCTGCTCTGAATGGCGCAGCTCCCCCTCAATGCCCTGGCGTGTGCCCATACAGCAGGTTACTACCACATATGGGGTATTGTTATACGCGGGAGAGATGGGGGATCAAATTTTGAGGAGCGTTTTGGAATTTTATCCACTGAGAATTTGTACATTTTATGAAAAACACATTAATTTAGCCAAATAAAATGTAATTTCGAAATTGCATCCGATTTTGTTTTAACCCCTGTAAACCAATTAAAGGGTTAACAAACTTCATAAAAGTTGTTTTACGTACGTTGAGGGGTGTAGTTTCTATAATGGAGTAATTTATGGGGTTTTACTTTATTTAGGCCTCTCAAAGTGACTTGAAACCTGAGCAGGTCCCTCAATAGCAGGATTTAGCTTTTTTTATGAAAATGTGAAAAATTGCACGTGACGTTCAATAGTATGACTCCTATTGGCAATCTACCAGAAGAGTGTGCCTTGTCGTAGCAACAGGCCTCAAACCCTGTTTGTGAAAGGTCACTGCGGGGGGCAGGAGGCTTGTTCGGTTTTGGGGTGTGTTGGGGCCCAGACACTTTTGCTGTATGGGGCCCCGAATTTCCTGATGGCTGCCCTGGTCCTCAGTATCAAATTCTGCAGAGTGATCCACACTGACTGACTCAAAGGAAGGGAGCGAACAGGGTGAGGTACCTGAGGGAAGGGGATTAGTGAAGTGAGTGGATTCAGAAATTATTTCCTGGGGAATGCAATCATTTTATGTTGAACTGCAAAGTATAACTGCAGCAGCATAGTTGTCAGAATATTATGCTATGGTACTATACTACCACAACATTTATACAAGAGACCAGGCCCTCATTTAGCTCATAAAACAATTATTCTAGAAGACTAAAGGTACGTTCAAACGTTCAGCTTTTCAGATGCAGTATTTCAAAGCCAAAACCAGGTGTGGATCACAATGGGTGGGAATGTATCATTGAGCTGCTCCTCCACTCTTTTTACTCCAGTTTTTCAGATGCATTTTCCAATGTCCAAACCAGTGGAGTGAAAAGAGTAGAGGAGTAGCACCACTCAGTGATACATTCTCACCCATTATAATCCACACCTGGATTGGCTTTAAAAACCTGCATCTGAAAACTTAACAGGTGAACGCAAACTTAGTATATGTGGATTAACCCCTACGAGCCTATTCTGGCCTTTATGACGCAGTCCCATTTTTTGAATCTGTCCTGTGTCACTATAAGTGGTTATAGCTTTGGAACGCTATGAGATATCCAGGGTATTTTGAGAATGTTTTCTCGTGACACATTGTACTTCAAATTAGTTTAAAAATTTGGATGAAATCTTTTGTGTTTAGATGAAAAAAAAAAAAAAAATGGCAAAAATTTAGAAAAATTTTGATGCAGATAGTCATAGCCCCCAAATAAATTCATAACTTACATTTCCCAAATGTCTGCTTTATGTTGGCATGGTTTTTTAAGATTCCACATATTTTACTAGAATGTTATGAGGCTCAGAATTTGGGTGCCATTTTTTAAATTTTTGGGAAAATCAGCAAAACCTGTATTCAGATGGACCTGCTCGACTTTTAATTGACAGTGAGAGGCCTAAATAATAGCTAGACTCGATTATGACCCCATTATGGAAACTACAACCCTCAACGAATGAAAAACCACTTTTAAGAAGTTTGTTTAACCCTTTAGGGTTTTTTTAGGGGTTGAAACAAAATCGAGGTGCGGTCTACAAATTGTAATATTTTTTGACAATACACTCATTTTGGGTGGAAAATTAAAAATTTTAAATGGATTAAATGAAAAAAGGCTCCACAAAGTTTGATACCCAATTTTCTCCGCGTGTACACTGATACCCTATATGTGGTGGTAGCCTGCTGTATGGGCGCACGACCGGGCATAGAAAGATTTTTTGGCCGTCTACCATACCATAAAAATAGTATATTATTTGTATTCTATAGGTCGCCATGATTAAGAAAATACCTCATTTATATAGACTTTCACATTTTTTCCCACATTTTTCTGAATAAAAAGAAAATCTTGTTCATTTTAGCATCGCCATCTTTTCATATGCATAACTTTTTAATTTTTCAGCTGAAGAATCTAGTTAAGGGCTTATTTATTGCGATAACAGTTCTTTTAAGAGGTCTTATTTTAGAGTGCGTATGTCACTTTTTAGTGCATTTTTGCATTTTTTGGGGGGCGTTTACAGTGCATGTCCAGTAACGATTCTGTTTAATTATAAAGATTGTTACTGACGCGGCAATATTTGTGTTTTTTATAACTCTATTAAGTGTTATTATGGGAAAGTGACATTTTAGGGGCTTATATATTTATTTTTTATTTTTTCTAATTTACTTTTTTTTACTTTTTTAACTTATACAAACTTGAACCAGCGATGCTCTGAACACTGGTTGGTTCAAGTCCAAAACGCTGCTCTACAATACTTATTATAGAGCAGACCCCGGGGCAATTGGCAGACCTCGAGGCTGCCTAGAAGTCAATCAGATCCCCCGGTAAGCGGCACGGGGGATCTGTTCCATAGGGGTAAGACCCTTGCGCGCCGTGTAAGGGGTTAATACTTGCGATCGGAGCCGGCTCCAATCACGGGTGTTACAGCGCTGTGTCAGCTGTGATAGACAGCTGACAGACACTGCTTCTGGGACTGGCTCTGTTTGCATGCCGGTGCCAGAAGTGGGACGCTATAGTACGTTCCTGTGCGGGAAGTATCCTCCCGCGAGGACGTACTATTCCGTCCTGGTGCGCGTTGGAGTTAAGTTCTTAACAGAAAAAAAACAAACTCATAGATTGGCAGATGAACATTAAATCAGTTAGGACAGAAGAAGGTCAAAACTTACAGAAAGAAACAGATACATGCAATACAAAGATAATCAACAGATATATACCATTGCAGAGGGCAAGAATGAATTAAAAAGCAGAGAATATGGTTGAAAGATGCATTCAGTAATCAGAGATGTATACCTCTGCAGTCACGAGTACAACTTTCTTTCTGGTCAAGGGAGTAGCTTATGTTGCAGAGGTAGCCCTAGTGTGGAAAGTTCCCTCTTTGGAAAAAGATGACATTGTTATTAAAGACAGCACTTGGTATTACTTGCCATAACTTGTGTTGGCGCCCGGGGATGATTATGTAACTACAGAATAGACTTCATGCTACTGCATTATCATAGAGAATTACAGCCCTACATTATACAATAGCAAGCTATAAATATAATAACTAACATACACCAATAGAATAATGACACAAACTATGAAAGATCTTTTCGCTTTATACCTATAAACTACTACAGAATTTTGGAGAATTGAGCTGTTTGTGTAGAGGAAACTTACTGAACACTTCTGCTGGAGCCTGAGCTGCTTCCTGGATCTCTGTGCTCTGCAGTTTCATTGGTTTACACAGTAAAGTGTCATATTACTTTCCTGGGATGTACCCACTGAGGTTGCCAACACATGGATTTACACTTCTCCGAGAGTAACTTGGGGAAATCCACCACAAAAATTTCAGGGAGAGATCATATCACAGTTCCAAATAACTGCATCAAAACTTAGCTTGATGTTACAATATGTGAAGGTAAAGGAAAGAAATAATCACTCACTCAGACAAGCCCATCTGCTCAGTTTGTAGTTTCACAATACAAAAACTATAACAATGTAACAATACACTGAATAAATCTCATATATCTTATGTCATCTAAATCTAGTCAGGTACAAAAAGGGGTTTGTAGGGTTAAAAAAAAGAAAAATAGGGCTTCTTTCTGTTAGTGAAATGTTGCAGTTAATTTGCGCAAAGACCATTCAACCCACTTGTAGCGTGCAGCCAGCTCTCCCCACAATAGAAGCGCAACTGTTGGATACCTGACAAGAGATCGTTTTGCAGACTCTTACCTGATAAAGACACCGATACGGTGTTGAAAAGAGTTGTCAAATAACAATCATTAATCAAAAACTGTAAAACATATCTAATTCTGGATGTAGCGAGTCAATAAATTCAACCCCATACTTTTTTCCTCAACTTGCATATTCTTTCTGGACTACCATCCAGTTCCGGGGGCCGACGTTGCAACTCCACCTAACCCAGTGGTGGCGAACCTATGGCACGGGTGCCAGAGGTGGCACTCGGAGCCCTTTCTGTGGACACCCAGGCCATCATCAGAGAGGACTCCAGGTATCTTCCTGCAGTCCCAGGCAGCCCAGGACTTGCTGTACACAGAGCTATTTTAACATGGCAGCGCTACCTGGGACTACTGGAGGAGTGGAAGGGGGGGGGGGAGTGGGTGGGGAGGCAGTAGATCTGGTTTATCATGGTAGCTTCTGCTCCGGCCCTGACAATTCTTCCTGTTTATGGGACCTTGGAGGGAAGCTACAATGATCATCCAAATTTCTTCCATTTTCTGCTTTATTGGTGTCCTCAGAGTGCTGATATGAATGAACGATGTGACAGAGGAGGGAGTATAAATCACAAATTAAATTTCTATGTTAGCACTTTGCGATAAATAAGTGGGTCTTGGTTGTAGTTTGGGCACTCAGTCACTAAGAGGTTCGCCATCACTGACCTAACCTGATCATCAACCAAATTTTCCCCTATTGTGCACACACTTCTAGGTGCCTGGTCAAACAAATCCCTCAACATTTTTTCACTCTAGCCCCTGAACTCAGCAATAAATGATACCTCCCCATAATGTTACTAAATGCAGTATTGTATTATTTAGATTATAAGGCGCACCATCAATAAATGCCTGCTAAAATGTCTTGGTTCATATAATCAGGTGTGCCTTATAATCCGGTCGCCTTATATAAGGATGAATGACCAGCAGGTGGCAGACCTGTGCACAGTTCAAGGCAGATGTTGTCTGTAAGTACGATTCATATATAAGGCGCACTAGACTATAAGGCACACCTTTGATTTCTGAGAAAACCAAAGGATTTTTTTTTTATAGTCTAAAAAATACTGTAATATCCAGCTGTAACAATGGTCCACAGTGTGTATCTTTGTCCAGTAGATGGCACCAGAATACAGAGAAGGAGATTCTGGAGGGAGCAGGGAAAGTGATTCAGTGTGAGGGGTCCGTGGAGCTGGTAAGAGGCAGAAGTCGTTCTGTGGCTGTCTACTCCTGGCCAAGAAATATGCTCCTATTAAGAAACAGGACAGCGTGGACGGAGAGGGAGAGGCGTGTGTCTAATGGAAGGCCAACATTCCTGCACCAAGACTAAAGCAACCCCATTATCTGAAACATTTTCTGCATTATATGGACATTTCTGTACCTATTAATCCTTTAGTAAAGTTTATCGTTCAACTCAGCACGTGTCTGTCACCTCCCCTGTAACACTACAAAGGTACTCCCTTGTAAATGTGCAATCCATAGTAACAATTCTCCCTCGGTATCTGTGAGAGGGCACAGTTACTATCTTTTGTTTTTTTGTGCACCCATTTTTCAAACAATAAGCAATTATTGTAACAAGGAAGCAGTATTCCACTAAGTTACAAGTGCACAGCCCTCCACCTCACCCCCTTCAAAATCTGAAAGCCGTTTCAGCCACAAGTCATGGAGCAGTCACTCAATCATGCTGTTTGATGGCTCCCCTAGCTAGTAATCTGTGGCCCATACACTTGCCCCAAGCATAGAGTTGCAACATTAACAAGAACTTATTTTGGAGTAGGAGGGTGTAGGCAGCAGACTGTCAGAAAAGAGACTTATGATGACAACAAAACCCAACTGCCAACAGCTGTGGCTTTCTGCGATGAGCAGGCAGAGAAGGACGGTGGGAAGGTATCAAGGGTTGATGAGCTAGACCCTACATGGGTAGAAGTTTTTGTACAAAGGCGTAGTGGCCTGGCAGCCGGCAGAACAAGCTACAGCCTGAGGACCCAGGATACAAGGCCATCCCCCGGGTGTCTTCAGCGTGATGTTTTTAGTAAATATTTTGAGTAAACATCAGACACAGTCATGTATCACATGTGAAGCCTAGAATTACTGACACACTCTATGATACCTGCCATCCAGCAACTCCTGGAAAGATCCACCCTCTCCAATTTTTTATGCACATTGACATCTTTTTGAACATTGTTTATGTAATGTTAGAATTAGGTCTACTATATGGTTGTGCCATTTAGATACAGTAAGAGTTCATTTTTAATGGTGTTATTGTGCTGCTTTCATCCAACTCTAAATAATCATGACTGAAGTTTGATCATACAGATATTTATGTTTCCCTTCAGTGCTGCTTTTAATTATTGAATATCTTTTAGGTTTTTTTTTTATCAGGGCTGGAGGGAAAAACTTTATTTTTTTAAGTGTTCATTGTACGATTTATGTGACATTTTATTTTTACCTTTTGGCTCCTTCTTTAGTCCCCTCTTAACAGGGGTGTACCCAGTCTCTCTGCTGCCTGAGGCGAATTACAGACAGACACCCCCACCCCCAATAGTCAAAGAGTTATATACTGTGCTTAGAGGCAATAATAAATTGGGGAACCCATGGATCACAGAAATGATAGAGAAGGCAGTGACACATGCCATGTGCCTTATAATGTGGCATTTCCAGCAGCTCTCAGTCTAAAATACCCCCTGTCCTGCAGCCCCTCCTGAAAGGCTTCTTTTTTATAGACAAACAAAGGAACACGATTTCTATAGCCCCACACATCTATAATGTCCCCTGGTCTTTAGCTTTTTCGCTATGAGTAAAAAAAAAAATGATACACATACTGTATATACCCAAGTATAAGCCGAGGTGTCCAGTTATTAAGAAAAATAAATTGACTAGAGTATAAGCCCAGGGAGGGAAATACAGCCTCTACTCATTAATAAAATGTCCACAGCGGAGCCCCCCCTGCAGAGTCCTCCTTTTAATGTAATGTCACCTGCAGAGTCCTACTTCAATGGAATGTCCCCGCTACATTAAATGTGGGACTATGCAGGGGACATTAAAGCAACGTCCCCTGCAATGTCCCCCCTTTAATGTAATGTCCCCTGCATAGTCCCCCATTTAATGTACGGTCCCCTGCAGAGTGCCACATTTAATGCAATCTCTCCTTTAATGTAATCTCCCTTGCAGAGTCCCCCCTTTAATGTAACCCCTTCATTAATATAAAGTCCTGTGCAGAGCCCGCTTTATTGTAATTTCCACAGCGGAGACCCCCTTTAATGTAATGTCCCCTGCTGAGCTTCCTCCTTTAAAGGGAGGCACTCTGTAGAGAACATTACATTAATGTAATGTCCATAGAAGGACCCCGTGGGGGAAAAAACCAAAAAAAAAAACCAAAAAAAAAAAAAACACTATTTCCTCACCTTGACGACACCGCGTGACATCATAATTAGTGCGCCAAGGCTGGAAAGAAAGTATGAAATCCAGTCACACTGATTTTGGTTGGTCCAAAGTGAATGATAATTTATTCAGCAAACAAATATACTTGTGACGCTTCGGTCAATCACAGACCTTCATCAGACACTGCAATATAATGAGATTTGTTACATAAATGTGTAGGTTCAAAAAATATATACACGTCAAAAAGGTACCAGGTTGTGGGGAAAGAACAAATAATATCCATAGATAATACATATTTACAAGTAGATATAACAAATCGGTGTAGACAGTCACAGGATTTGGTTATGGGGTATACGGTAGTTTGAGATACAAGATATGTATTGATATCTAGAAAGACACTCAGTATTCGTGATGAGTATATCCGCCATTAGTCTCCCAATGAGCAGAGATGGTGATAGGCCAAGTCTGCATGATGTGGCAGAGGAGCAAGCAGACTGGATTAATCGCAGAGAAGGCTGTAACGTAATCCTGTGGAGAAAAAAAATAAGGCAAGGCTTACTAGTTTGCAATATTATAGGACATTTATGGCTGCTGTGCAGGTGAGTGGCATTTAAGGAAACGGCGGGAATCCGCTCTGTGGTGTAGAAGTGCTAGAAGGAGCTGGAGTAGTTTAAATGGGAAAAAAGGAAGCTGCTTCATCGGAACATGTGACTTCCGGTTTGGACCGGAAGTGCATCACAGCTTGCGTTCCACACGGAATAAAGAGGTGGAACACATGGTCCGATTGAAGCATGCACTAAAGGGAAAGGTACCATGCATAGAAGGATCGCTAGATGCGAATATAGTTGATGGGGAAAATAGCTGGAATAATGATAAAAGTAAAGGAATTTTAGGATTAGGAGGATAGAATATGGGTGGAGTTGGACAGGATATGATAAGAAGAGACATAATGGAGTATATGGAGAAAAAAAAAAAAGTGTACAGCATAGGAGGTTTAGTAGAAAAGAATTTGAAGATGTTAACATATTTCAAACATATATTGCATGTTATACAATACCATAATGTTGGTAGTATGTATGGTTTCAATGTCTCTGTAAAAAATAGAATGATTCCATGTTAATGAAATTTCAACAGAAACTTTGTATGTTATAATCTCTGTTTAGAGTCCTGAAACATGAAATGATTTTCAGTCAGTACAATCTCTAGTAGTTTGAGGCATAGGTCAATGACATTGGTGGAAAATGTGGTTTGTTGGAGTGATTCCTGAACTGCTCGAAGGCCTTTATTGTGAGCTATGGAGGTGTATAGGCTGTTGACATCTAAGGTGACTAAAAGATCTGTGGGGACAATCTTCTTGATGTTTTTGATTAAGTCAAGGAAAGAGTTGGTATCCAGAAGAAAGGATTTTGTCGAATGTACTAGTGGAGTCTAAATTTTTTCAAGGAGAATGTATAATGGTGATGGTATGGATTCAGTGGATGTAACTATTGGACGACCTGCTGGTTTGGTGAGAGGCCGGAAAGAAGACAGAGCCGCAAGAGAAGAAGCCAAAAGGTGAAGATATTTTATTTTTTTTAACATGTAAATTCACTGGCCGTGGCGGGGGTTCCTGGGTTGCGACCAGACAGTATTTTTTTATGGAGGGGGAAGTACTGTCCCAAGATGCCGTCCCCTGCGTCATGCAGCAGAGCTGCTGCCCGATGCGACTTGCTCAAGTGGGTGGTGCATCCCTGCCTCTTTGTCCCCGCCTCATGCATCCTTATGTAGTCATTTCACCTAATGCCCCCCTACCCACCCATCTGAAGTCAAATTAGAGAAATTAGGGAACAATTAGATTGTGATTTGATCAAATCTTTCTGTTTTAGACACTTTTTGGCAACTTTTTCTGGTGCATTGGAGGATTTGCATGTTCTTTTTGCAACACACATTTCATGAAATGTTCAATGCATTTTAGTTTTCTTGTGCTGCACCTGAATTCTCACTTGGATCCAGTTGGTCAAGTCTGCTCCTTTTTTTGGTCACACAGCTTAAAACAAATTTGCGTACTAAATTATCCATTCCCCTGCAGGCTTAAAAAATAAATAAAAATCATAGGATGGATAAATGGATGGGTAAAAAAAATTGCACGCTTTCAGCATGCAAGTCAGATTTAACAAGAATGCAAAACATATGAAAAATCTGACAAGAAAACCACAAAAAATGCAAGGTAAATTACCCCCCAATCTGCTTTGAGAGGAGTTAGTAGCTGCTATTACTATAATTGCAGTAGTTCCTCCAGTGCCTCTAATCCTAGAAAAATATACAGTTGTTTAACAATGAGAATTCATCCTTAATCCATGCAGATCAGCCATATTTATTATAGAATTATTATATACATATAAACATCACAAAGTCTCTGCACACAGTGCACTAAACTGCAATTTCAAACAAACTATACCCCTTCTTTTGCCCTTCATTAGGTTAGTATGCATTAGCCCTTTGAGGTTATTGCATGAAATTTAAATGCCAAATCCTACCTTTAACAACATAGTTTGGATTATAGTAAATTAAGACGATAAGGAAAATGAAATCAATACTCTCTCACCGCTCTGTTCACATTGTCTTGTAGTCAACACGTAAAAATGTATTCCCGTAACTTACCGCAATGTTCAATCTTGCAGATCTTTATTGAGTAGCGTACAACAAAATAAAGACCCGTTTTGGCTCATACAAATGCTTCGGCAAAGGCTCTGCACGAGCCGAAACATGTCCTCATGTTCGTGAACGCTACTCAAAGATCTTCAAGCTTGAACATCGCAATGAGTGCCAGGTATACTTTTTTTTTTTTATCTGAACGCAAATTAATCCAAAAAAATATTATACAAAATATGGATTTCTTATCTTTCTTATACAATATGCATCTTTCCAAACAGTTCTTGAAATTTATTCTGTACAGCGATTAGGGGTCATTCTCTTTATTGCACCAACAGAATGGAAATGTCCCACAGCATGGCTGCAGCCAAGGTTTCCATGCGTTGTTTAATCCATAAAGCTGCTGGGGTACCTTGTGTAGAGTTGCATTATGGCGTGCTATAGCCTTCTGTATGGTTGGAAGCACCTTGCTGTATAGTTCTGAATCACTAGGGAGAGGATTTTTCTCTGAAGGATCACTGGAGAGATTATAAAGCAGTGGTGGAACATGGTAGATCACTTTTTCCCCACTGCAGGGACACAACTTCAAGCCATAACATGCTCCAGCCCCTTCTGGGAACTTTGGAGAAATGTAATGAACCTTCCAAATAGTCTCACCTGATAAAAAAAAAAAACATGTTACTAAGTTACAAAGTCAGCAGTAACCATTCTTCAAACTTTGTGTACCTAAATAAACCTATATACCTATAACTATGTACTTATAAAACGCTCCCGTTCACCCGTGGTGGCACCCATTACTTCTGGACTATGTACAGATACAGAGCCTGGCTGTGCCGTCCCAACCACTACAGCATGTCAGCATTAGCTTCAGGCTTCAGCTGGTGAGTAGCAGCGCTTTGGAGGACACTGCTGGTTACTGTAAACAAATAGAGACTGGCAGAGAGTGACTGCAAAGAGGCTGAACAGGAGCGAGAAAGAGGTAAGTATAAGATGTTTATTGTTTTAACTCAATACCGACCTTTCACTGACTTTAGATGTCATAAGGTGTGAGGCTCGAGTCTGCAGCAACGTCTTTTAGCATTGCTGCAGTTTCTCCTGCACTCACGTGAATCACAAGATTTTTTTTTTACTTTATAGCACCGCAGTAGTGCTATGCAGCGAATTTAGGAGGTAGCACTGCCCGACAGTCACGTGATTGATGGGTCTGAAAGCGTTAATGAGAGCTGCTGGGTCTGGAAAACTTGAAAAAAAATGAATATGTCCCCAGTGTTATATATGACCTCATGGGGGAAATACAAAAATTAAAAAAAAAAAAACATACTATATAAGAGACTCATGGGCTGCAGGCTCAATAGATGTCAATGGAGCCTGGAGCTCCTTAGAATCATTTGCATAATTTTTAAAACCTTTTTTTTTTCAAAAAAACAAGAGCTTAAGAAGCTAATAGAAGGGCAAATCCTGACAGTGGGGACACACACCAGTATTTGAGTGCAATTGGTTTTCAAACCTTAATCCTGGTGGTAGATGTCCTTTAAACCACTATGAAAACTCACTAAAAAGACCCAGTCATTGAAGCCTTTTAAGACAGTGTCATTAAGGAGCTTATAAATCCCCTACCGCAGCCATATATCTACTGAGCCTTGCTCATTAACCTTTTATTCAAGTTCTGATAGAGAAGTAGATATTTAATGCAATAAAAATACTCAATTGTTGCAGATGGACAATTGTTAGCATATACACACCTGTAGGGCAGTGTGGCACAGCACTATGGCACAGACAGTACTATGCCAAAAATAGGGATGTGAAAATTGTTCAGTGTTTATAGAAAAGATCCAGGACCTGAGATTTCTGTACTTACTGCTAGTCTGATGCCAACGGACCGCATGCAAGTGCCCAGCACAGTAATGAAACATAAATTCATGACCGGAGTTAAGAACATGCCCTTCCAACAGAGGCATAAGATCCTTGCCATCGACTATTCTGAAGCCATAGAAAATGCATAGTTATTACATGTAATAAGGCAATATTACTATGCAAAGCACTATGAGAGTGATCTAAGAAGGCTGAAGTACAAGAAGAAGTTGAGGAGAGTCAACTGCAGTAGAAAAAGAAAAAAAATCTAAAATTGACTTTTGTGAAATTGAATAAAAATAAAAGAAATAGTAACTACTGGCCATCTTTATAGACATCACAGATTATTTTTTTTCAGTTTTTGACTCTTATTTTCTTGATGGCATTTTGGAGCACAACACTATAAGGATCTCTTTATTAAGTAACACAGTAGCTTGTCATTACCCATCATGTATTTTAATAGGTCAGTTAAAATCCCAGCTGAAACCCATGGTGAATAACTATATCACCACAATCATTGTGTAGTAGCAGAGACAACCAATCATGGCGAATTCGTGAGTTAATACATTTTCCCCAATGGGTAAAGGCTGGCATTTTAAATGCGGGTCGGAAAAGCCTTAAAACAGGAAAAGATGGAGCTTTGTAAATGCTTTGTCAGACAAAACTGTAGGAAATAGCATTGTACTTTCCCCCCCTTTTGTCCATTTAAACTTTTTTTTCATTTAGGTATTTCATTAAAACTTTCAATTTCCTTTGTAAAGAAAAAGTCATTGTGTAACAAAAATATAAATACATTCAGATTAAATATTATAACACATTCCTGGAAATATAAAATAGTAATGAACCAAGCTCAGCCTCCCCCACTTTCTTTCCAACCAAGAGCTTAGTGGTGCATGGACAGTCATCCCGAAAGCCCAAGATAATCACTCGAAGAAGGAACTCCAGTGCCAGCCGAGTCTAGTCAGTCTTCTTAATTGAGGTCAATAAAACATGCATAATCTCTGCGGTACATGGACATGTACACCTGCAGTCAAATAGAAAATAGTCACCTGGTATCCAGGTGGCATATGACGTCATCCCCAAGTGACTCAAACCAAGAGGCGATTAAGAGATTAAGTACCCAAAGGCTACATATACACATATTAAAATAGAAACACTTCTATACAATGTGTTGCATGAAAGGAATAGCTACTATTCAAAAGATACATGTATAAGCCTAATAATTACCATACTAAAAAAAAGGGGAACAAGGACACAAAAACAAAAAGGATCAGCATAATGACCAGCAAGGTACACAAAACCAAAAATATTTATGTTTAAGCTTGTATGCTGTAAAGCTGTATGCATGCTTAATTACTGTGTGTATAGATATGTATACATGTACACATACATACAGAGTTTCATTGGACCCACCAATTAAAATTTTAGTGGTAGCCCACGGCTCATCATCTCCTACAAAATAAAACTTAGCAGCCTTCATGTTGGGTTGTCTTCTGCTTGACCATTATTGTGTTAAAACCTGGACCCTCTGGAGGATTCTGGTTCTCTGGTGGGCGATTCCAACCCTGTACCCACACATATTAATAAATATATATGCACATACAAATACACACATGCTTCTCAAACTATAATATCAGCATCCAACTCAAATAATGAAACTCATATAGTCATTACAAACAGAGAACTTTTTCAACTGTTTAGTTAAGTTAAAAGTCATTATCTCAGAAAAGGAGAATTATTCTCACCGTTAATTCAGTTTCCATTAGTCCACCATGACAGCCCCAACTGGAGGATGACCCTTGACCTCTGTAGGGACAGGAAGCAGAGGTTAAATGCTCCTCCCCCGCATCCACACTCCAGTGGCTACCAAATAGATTGTGGATGCAACCCATTTATTGTATGTTATAGTCACACACAGTTACAACAGGTAAAATAATAGCATTACTAAGACTACTCTGGTCTTCTAGAAAAAAGGGGGACGGGAAAATATATGGGCCGTCATGGTGGACTAAGGGAAACAGAATTAACGGCGAGAATAATTCTCCTTTTCCATGGCATCCCCCATGACAGCCCCAACTGGAGATATACCAGATAACATGTATTTCTAGGGAGGGACAACTGCTTGCAAGACCTTCCTACCGAAGGCCTGATCCCTAACGCTTTGGACATCTAATCTATAGTGTCTAGCGAACGTTAATTGGCTAGACCAGGTAGCTGCTTTGCAGATGTCTACTAGAGAGGCCCCATGTTTTTCAGCCCATGAGGCTGCCACCCCCCTTGTTGAGTGGGCCCTCACAGTCCTTGGAATGTCCATATTCTTGGCATCATATGCCTCTAATGGTAGTTCGGATCCATCGGGCAATAGAGGCCTTGGAAGCTCTTTTCCCCTTGTTCTTCCCTGTGTATGCAGGAGGATGTTGTCGGCCTTTCTCCAAGGTTTAGAGATGTCCAGGTAGTGGAGAAGACAACTCCTAACATCCAGAGTATGCCATGCGGACTCCTTACTGTTCTTTGGGTTCTGGCAAAAGGTAACACAATTTCTTGATTACGATGAAAACTGGAAGACACCTTGGGTGTGAAGGTCTTATCTAATGTTAGAATTACTCTGTCTTCCAGAATTCTTAGATAGCGCTTGTAATGTCTCCATGTGATAGCAGCAGGCAGAGATGAATTCCATCAGAAACTTCTTTTATTATAACGTGTGCAGGCAGACATCCATCATTTCTTCCCCTAGCTCCCAGCAAACCACACCCCTTAACTTCCTGTCACATGTTCTCAACTCTAAAAGAGACATGTATGCTTGCTGTATGTTACAGCGCTCTTTGAGGGAGAGAACCTGAATCTCCCCTAGCCGTCTAGCTGAGGTTATGGCTATAAGGAAGGTTAGTTTGAGGGTTAGATCCCTAAGGTTAGAACTCTCTAAAGGTTCAAATGGAGGACCATCAAATGATCCAACACCAGAGACAGATCCCAGTTTGGGATGTTTTTGCTCAAGGTCTTAGCCCTTAGCCTAGAGGTAGGTTTTACAAACCTCTGGATCCACTTGTGCTCAGCTAGAGAAGTATCAAAGAAAGCACTAAGGGCAGACACCTGGACCTTGAGCGAACTTGTCTTTAGTACTTTATCAAACCCTGCTTCATCCATATTCTGGAATAAATTCTGTGAGTGACCACCTTACGATTGGCTTTCATTGTAGAGATTACCTTGTCTGATAGTCCCCACCTTTTTACTAGCTGATGGAAGATGTCCTCGTTCAGACACCACTCGTTCTGATTGATTTTTCTCCGACTGAGGAAATCTGCCGTCTGATTTTCTTCTCCTTTAGGTGAATGGAGGAGAGGGAGCGAAGATTGTCCTCTGCCCAGGCAAAGATCTTGCTTGAGAGCCCTAGGAGATCTGGATTTTTGGTTCCCCCTTGGTGGCGAAGGTATGCCACCGTAGTGATGTTGTCTGAGAATATCCTGACGTGTTTCACCTTCAAAATCTGTGAGCTGGCTTTTAAAGGATTCCAGCACTGCTCTTAGTTCCTGATAATTCGAGGAACGGGATTTTACTGAATTTGGCCACAGTCCTTGAACAGAATGACCTGCACCGATCGCTCCCCATCCGTCTGTATAACTGTAATTGGCCAGGGATGCCAGGGTATTCCTTTCCTCAGATTTCCCGGATCTGTCCACCAATCCATGGATCGTGAGACTGAAAGGGAAATTTCCACCTTCTGGTTTAGATGATGGAGATCTTTGTCCCAGGAGGACAGAACCAAATTTTGAAGTGTCCTTGTATGGCTTTGACTCCATTGCACACACTGTATGCATGCAGTCATGAGTCCAAGGATCTTCATTGCTTCTCTTATGGAGCAGCACTCTCTCTTCAGGAAGGTTGTTATCTGGAGAATTAGCTTTTCCCTTTTTTCTGGCGGGAGAAAGGACATTTGCTCCTAGAAAAACTACATTCATGCTTGGGTCTAGGTTGGATTTTTCTAAGTTGATAATCCAGCCTAGTTGTCGAAGAGTCTTTATGGTGACGTCCCTGTGAAGAATCAGCTCTAGCTTACTACCAGAAGGTCGTCCAGGTATGGAATGACGGATATATGTTCCTTCCTCAGGAAAGCTACTACCTCGACCATTATCTTCGAAAAGTTCTCGGCGCAGAGGATATTCCGAAAGGAAGAGCTTTGTACTGGAAATGGACTTCGTCGCCTTCTGGTGATAGAAGTGCGAACTTGAGAAACTTCTGAGAATTGGGGTACTTTGAGACGTGGTAGTAGGTGTCCTTCAGGTCTATCGTATACATGAACGCCCGAGGTTGGATTAGAGCTGAAGCAAAAGTTAATTGTACATAAAGATCAATGTGGTTTCATGGCAGGGTGCCACATTAGTACAAATATTAGACGACTGTTTGCGAGTCTGCAGTTGGGCCGGGGGGGGTTCCCGCTCCATTCTGTCGATAGACGCTTCTAAAGCGTTCGACAGGGTGGAGTGGGACTTCCTCTGGGAAGTGATTAATAGATTCGGCTTCGGTAGAAAGTTTTTGCAGTGGATAAAATTATTTTATGTTGCCCCGAGGGCTTGTATTAGAGTAAATGGAGATTATTTTTCGTTTTTCACTTTAACAAGGGGTACGAGACAGGGCTGTCCCCCGTCTCCTCTATTATTTGCTCTTTTTATTGAGCCTCTGGCTATAAGGGTTAGGTCGAGTGAAGAGATTTTGGGGGCAGGATATGGAGGTCCGAGTGATAGGATCATGCTTTATGCGGATGATATCCTTCTTTGTCTAGAAGACTCAGTGTCCTCTGTACCGAAAGCGTTAAAAGTGATCAATGAGTTTGGAAGACATTCAGGCTTTGAGATAAATGTACAGAAATCTATCCTGATGCCTTTAGACGAGGATTCCTTGAGCCAATTGGAACATCTAGAGTTGAAGATAGCTAACTCTCTGGAATATTTGGGGCTAAAAATTAGCCCTAGGGTGAGCGATTATATGACATTGAATGTGGTCCCGCTTTTGTCAAAAGTGAAGACAAAAGTAAATACATGGAGCTCTCTCCCATTAAACCGAGCTGAGAGGGTGATGTTAATTAAAAGTATTGTTTTACCCCAAATCCTGTTTGTTTTAAGTAATTGCCCTTGCTGGATCGACAAGAAATGGTTTGCCCTTATCCGGGCAATTATAAATAAACTGTTGTGGGGGAGGAAAAGGGTACGCATTAAACAAGAAGCACTAATGAGGGACAAAGGTAAGGGAGGTCTATCTCTTCCATCCTTTTACCACTATTTTTTAGCGGCACAGATGCAATTTATAATTGAAAACAAAGGTAGCACGCTTTTTCAAATTTTCTCCACTAAAATTAAACGACGGTACACTTCACTATTTACACTATTGGAGGCAGGCCAATTAAAATGTCGGGAGATTGGGAAATTTCCTTTGGCTAGACTCTGGGTGAATACATGGGGAGAGGTAAGGAAGTTGCTCGGAATTGAAGGGGGTCTGACTTTTACCCCCTTATGGGGAAATGTTAATTTCCCAGAGCTGAATAAGATAGAGGATTACTTGTTTTGGGAAAAGAGAGGTATTATCTTTCTGGAGCACTTGGGTATGCACGGGGAACTCCCCACATTTAAATCTTGGGTAGAAGCTGGTATTTTGAGGGAAAGAGATCGATTCAGGTATTGGAAACTCTTACATGCATATAGTAAGGAAAAAAACACGGTAGGGCTCAAGGTAGAGGGGTGTAACACTTTTACAATTATGTTAGAATGGGGGGCTCGCCCAAAAAGCATAGCGAGATTATATAATTTTTTTCGAAACCACATTGATAAGGAGACGGGGCACATTAGTCAAAGTAAATGGATAAGGCAGGTTGGTGAGATCACTAGTGAACAATGGGAAGAAATATATAAAAATGTGGTTAGGAGCACGATTAACTTAAATCACAGATGTGTACAATTGAATATCTTATATAGAACGTATTTTTCACCACAGTTAATGTTCAAGATAGGGATCAGGGACAATGCTAAGTGTTTCAGATGTAACGATCTTAATGCAGATACCCTCCATGTTCTATGGGAATGTCCAGAGATTGGGGAATTTTGGGGTAAGATTTTTGAGCTACTTGAGGCCCGGACTAGCTGTACCCTCCCGCGCTCAGTTACTTTGGGTATAAAGGGTTTAATCCCAGATAATATTGGAACAAAATCTAAACGAGAGTTAGTGCTGAAGGCTCTAATGTTGGCAAGGGTGGTTCTGGTTAAGCACTGGAAAGAAGCAAAAGCTCCAGTAGTAAAGGAATGGGAAAATACAGTCGATCGCATTAGAGCATATGAATGCGCTTACGAAAAACGTTTCAGAGGAGGAAGAAGATTCAATGATATATGGGACCAATGGAAGGCATAAAGGGTTCATTTACTTATTTATTTATTTTTTAGTTATATATATATATGTGTGTGTATATATGTATTTTTTTTTTTTTTTTTTTGTTATTTGTTTGGGGTCCCGAACACTTCCAGCAGGGGGTGGGCTTGGGGATAGGGGAAGAAAATATGAGTTTCAATAAGTCCATTTGATAAGCTAAGCTTTATAGATTTGTTTTTTTTTAAGTCTATATGTAACGCTAACAGTAATAGATTTGTATGAGATGTTTACGCTATATAGCTGTGTTACTCTGCTTATAACACTTTTGTATGTTGCCAAGTTCTAACTGGACTTGTAATCTAATGTATAATTCTTAATTAAAAAAAAAAAAAAAAAAAGCTGAAGCAAAAGACATGGTCTCCATCTTGAACCTCCTGTAGCAGACATACTTGTTTAAGCCTTTCAGGTTGCAGATCATTCTGGACTTTCCGTTTGGCTTTTTTATGAGGAACAATGGGGAATACTGTCCGCTTCTTTGGTGTTCCGGAGGTACAGGGATAATCACGTCCAGCTCTATTAACTTCTGTACTTCTGCCAAGAGTTGAAGTAATAGATCCTGAGAAGATTGCCTGGTTAAGACGTAATTTGTGGGAGGAAGAGCGGTCAATTCTATTTTGTAGCCGTCTTTGAGAATAGATAAGATCCAGGGATTTGATGTGATCCAGCTCCACTGTTGGTGAAACTTCAGCAATCTTCCTCCCACTTTGGCCTCATTGCGTCCTGTAGCTCTGGAGGGAGTTACTGGCACTAAGGAGAAACCCTCTGCCTCTTCCACCTTTTGCGTAGCTCCACCTTCCTTGCTTACCCTTTCCCCTATATGACTGTCTCCTGTCTTTGGGGTCTCAAAAGGAAGGTTTCTTCAGGCTGGTTCTGGATTCCGGGAAGCCGTTCTTCCTATCCGCTGCCTTTTCCAGGATGGTATCCATTTCGGGCCCAAACACATACTCTCCCTCGAAGGGAATGCCGCACAACTTGGACTCACCGAGTTGGATAGTGCTCCTTCCTTGGCACTAATCCTTACCCTTTCCGTTGAGGCATCAGCAATAAAAGCTGTAGCTGCCTTAAACGCTTTAGAAGGTATTAAGTAATAAAGCTCATGGGGTTCCATCTCTGACATGCTTCTCCAACTCCATTATCCAGTGGAAAAAGGTGCAAGCTACAGATGTAGCGATGTTGGATTTTAAATTCAGCATGGAACACTCCCAGCTCTTTTTCAACAGACTATCTGCCTTTCTATCCAGCGGGTCCTTCAAAGGGCAAGTCGGTCTTTTTAGTCATTTTGTTGACCTGAATGTCCATCTTAGGAGCTGAGTTCCATAACCTGGACTCCTCTTCATTGAATGAAAGGCAGTTCCTGAATTCTTTGGATAAGGAAATTTTAGTTTCCGGTAGCCTCCATTCTTCCAGAATCCGGTCTTTGAGAGTGTTATTAATTGGGAACACATGCCTCTTTTTAACTTTAAGAAGACCCAAGAGTTCATCCCGGATGGATTGCGCCTCTTCTACCTCCTCTTTTTTCAGGGTATTACGTACGACCTTTAATAGGGGTTCTAGATCTTCAGAAGCCAGTAAATATCTCGACTCCATCTTGTGGTGGGGGAGATGTATCAAACTCCAATGAATCCCTGACCGTAGCTCCTTCAGAGTCTGAAGAGGAGTCCATTATCCTCTGTCATTTTTGAGGTGGCTTCTGGGGGGTAAAAGGCAGCCAAGGATGATGAAACGGATGATCGTACTTCTTCCTGGATAAAACTACGCATTTTGTCCATGAATGAGGCCCTTTTCTCACAAAAGCAAGTTGTCCAGGCATTTCTTGCACACGGGCTTCCTATAAGCACTTGGCAGTTTTTCAAAACACATATTGCATTTTTTGTGAGCCGTTTTCTTTCTCTCTGAGGAGGATTGTTCCTTAGAACGACCTTTTTCCTTCTCCTTGGGATCCTACCAAGGAGGAGGAGAGCCCAATTAAGGAGGTGCTATAAACGGGACATGTGGGACAGGAGGTGGGGATATAAGGTCCTAACCAGAGGCCTCCAAATTGCATGGTTCCATGTTCCCAGTAGAGGGACTACAGTGACTAGCCAGCCTAGAATGTAACAATAAAAACTGAAGGCCTGGAGTTCAGCGCTGCAATGGTTAAAATGACAGGGTTTTACCTGGTAAGGGTAGGCCAGGAGAGATCCACCAGGGTATATAATGTTAATGCAGCCTGTGTCAGGATACACAAACTACAAATGTGTATAGCACACATACAGGAAAGGCAGACCGAACTGAATAACGCCACAAAAACCTTGATCTCGGAAGCAGGCAGGTTAGGTGTATGCTCCGGTGTGAAGATTAGACCTCAACACGATTACCACGCTAGAGCCATTTTAAAACTTACCGCCCCACGATCATCCTTCCGGGTCGCACGGCTTTAACGTCACATCCGGTTCTACATCACTTCACAGGAAGTGGACGCCGGGGCTGGCCGAAGACTGCCACGTGCGTGCATGTGCAAACACATCACGTTCCAGGTGTCCTAGGCTCCAGGAGCTGCGGGCAGAGCTGGAAAAAGCAACAGTTCCGATGGGCAGAAGAAAGGGCTGAGACCTGATAGAGGCCCGAACTGAGTGGGGTAAGGGACGGATCCCGTGCTCCCCCCTCACTGTCCCAACTAACGGGAAGCGAGGAGAGAATTTTTCTCTCTACTCCCTGACCTGTGTAGGGACAGGAAGCCACTGGAGTGTGGATGCGGGGGGAGGGGCATTTAACCTCTTTGCTTCCTGTCCCTATAGAGGTCAAAGGTCATCCTCCAGTTGGGGCCGTCATGGGGGAAGCCATGGAAAATAAAAATAATTAACCCAAAACACCTACAAAAGGTTTTCCCAAGTGGTTTCAGGCTGGTTCAGTAGGTAACACTGCTGACTTGACAGATGTCTTGAAGGCATCATTGACACAGTAGGGTAGAAAAAGGCACACAAGAAACTGGGATATCAGCAACCTTGATAGGATTGTTCAGATAAAGGCCATCTTAAGTTTTGGGGGAGATTCACAAGGAGTGGGCTGCTGCTGGAGTCAGTGCTTCAAAAGCCACCACACACAGATGTATCCAGATGATGGGCTACAAGTGTCGCATTCCATGTGTCAAGCCAATCCTGAACAATAGATCCCAGAAGCGTCTTACCTGGGCCAAGGAGAAGAAGAAGAACTGGACTGTTGCACAGGTGAAGTTTTCAGATGAAAGAAAAATTAGCATTTCATTTGGTCTGAGAGTCTGGAAGAAGAGTGGAGAGGCACAATCCAAGCTGTTTGAGGTCTGGTGTGAAGTTTCCCAATCATTGATAGTTTTTGGGAGCTAGGTCATCTGATAATGTAATTTCACTATAGGGCCAAGACCAAGGTCAGCACAGCTGCCTACCAGGAAATTTTAGAGCACTTAATGCTTCCCTTTGCTGACAAGCTTTTTGAAGATGGAATTTTCGGAGTTAATGCCTTCTGGGTTACCCTTAATCATCTACATTAACATAAAACTTAAAAAGTGTGAACTCTCCGTCTGTAATGACTATATAATAAACATCACGTTTTGAATTAAATTACTGTAATATATACACATACATACATATACATACACACACACACACGTATATAGACACACACAACAGATACACATTATTTATGTTGTATAATATATAGCATATATATTTGCAGAGAAACATTTTCAGTAATGTGAAATTTGATATCCTTGCTGGTTATTATGTCAATCTTTACTATTTTTTTTCTTAGTCCTCATTTTTAGTATGTTGTTAGGTTTATTCATGTATTTTTTATTAATATGCATATAATTACCTATTCCTTTCATGCAACATGTTGGATAGAAGTGTGTATTTTAATATGTGAATATGTAGCCTTTGGTCATCGGCTGTTATGTGATTGCCAAATGGTTTGAGTCATGTGGGAATGATGTCACACGCTGCCCAGATACAGAGCTTTTAAAAAATGTTTTACATGGGTTTTCTAATTGACTGGGAACCATGATTAAGCCATAAGAGGAAACACATAGTTCAGTTTTGTCCTGTGTTACCCCTCTGCATTTATTCAGGTGCTTATTGACATCAATAAAGAAGACTGATATTAGACTCTGTTCATGCTAGAGCATTCCTGGAAACGTGTGAGAAATTCAAACAAATGGTTCACACCTTTGTTGGGTCTAAGGCTTTACCTAAACCTGGTTAATTCTGGTCATCTCTATTCCAACAACTGACAATGTAAGAGGCCCTTCCGCCCATATATGTAGAGGCAGCAATTAATCGCAGAGCTACAAGGCACAACTACTGTGCCTCCATGACCAGAGTCCAATCTTATTACCTGTCTTTTGGTGGCATGCCTCCTCCAAGATTGGTTACAGTTGGGAAAATATCCATAAGACTTGTAAGTTTATCAATAACAGTATTTGCTGGAAGACGACCTGGCCAACGTAGGATCCCTGGCACTCGTATTCCACCTTCAAGACCCCCCATACCTTTACCACCTAGAATGTTTAAAAGACCACAAAGCAATATATACAAAGTTAGTTACCAATTATTGCAAAATGTTTCTAGTAATGGCAAATTTAGTACACAACTGTAGTGTTCAACCTTC
The DNA here is from genome assembly GCF_040894005.1 of Engystomops pustulosus. Classification (NCBI taxonomy): domain Eukaryota; kingdom Metazoa; phylum Chordata; class Amphibia; order Anura; family Leptodactylidae; genus Engystomops; species Engystomops pustulosus. Next base: position 205,175,913 of record NC_092412.1, on the reverse strand, counting down.
TTTTGGCACTAAAGGGCACACTACCAGGCTTAAATGTTTTACCAGAAAGGGTGTGGCACAGGTGCATAAAGACACAGGAGGAGGGGAGTAGAAGATTTCTATTGTTTTTAGAGGTCCCCTCCTACAAGCCTAACAAAACATTTTTTAAAAGGTCCCATTAAGTTCTGTTTTATTATTGTATCAAATACTTGGTTACGCAAATAAAATGCTAATTATTAAAAAGTCATACAATGCAATTTTCCAGGACTTTAGATTCCGTCTCACAGTGGAACTGTACCTTCAACAAAAATTACAGCCCTCTGCATTATTTTTAGTGTGAGAATTTGCAAAATTGTTTGTGTACCAAGTACTTATTTTCCCCATTGTCTTTGTGTGTACATATATGTGTACTAGAGATGAGCGAACATACTCGTCCGAGCTTGTTGCTCGTTCGAGCATTAGCGTACTCGAAACTGCTCGTTGCTCGGATGAATACTTCGCCCGCTCGAGAAAATGGCAGCTCCCGCCGTTTTGCTTTTTGGCGGCCAGAAACAGAGCCAATCACAAGCCAGGAGACTCTGCACTCCACCCAGCATGACGTGGTACCCTTACACGTCGATAGCAGTGGTTGGCTGGCCAGATCAGGTGACCCTGGAATAGACTAGCCCCTGCCTGCGCTGCTCGGATCATTCTGTGTCTGGATGCCGCTAGGGAGAGAGCTGCTGCTGGTCAGGGAAAGCGTTAGGCAGAAGTGATTCTACAAGAACCCAACAGCCCTTCTTAGGGCTACAATAACGTTATACATTTTTTTTTATTTGCTTGTGGCTGGGCTTGCTGGCACTAGTAGTGCAGCTAGTACCATATTGTGAGGAATTTGTAGGGGGACTTGCTACCGTTGTGTTTAGCTCTTAGTGACACACATATCCATCTCAAACACCAAAGTGGGACAATTTATTAGGGGTTTGATTTCAATTAGGCACAGTCTGCCAGTTTCTTTTTATTTTACGTTTATTTTTTGATAACTCAGCGTCATCTCATCTGGCATAGCAGTGTGCTTGCATAGTTGGCTAGAAAATAGCCATAGGAGAATCCAAACGGCTTACTTAGGCCTACAATAGCGTTATATATTTTATTTCTGGTTGATCTGCTGGTGGCTGGCCTTGCTGTAGTGCATCTACTACCATATTGTGAGGAATTTGCAGTGAGACTTGGGACCATTGTGTTTAGCGCTTAGTGACGCACATATCCATCGCAAAGACCGAAGTGGGACAATTTATTAGGGGTTTGATTTCAATTAGGCACAGCCTGCCATTTACTTTTTATTTTACGTTTATTTTTTCATAACTCAGCGTCATCTCATCTGGCATAGCAGTGTGCTTTCATAGTTGGCTAGAAAATAGCCATAGCAATAGGATAGCATCGTTTGGTTTTAAAAACTAAAAAACACAAAAAAAAAAGTAAAAAAAAAATATTAAAGTTATAACTTTCATTTTCAAAATGTTTAACCCGAGGGCTAGGGGTAGAGGACGAGGGCGGGGACGTGGGCGTCCAACTACTGCAGGGTCAGAGGCCGTGGTCCTGGGCGGGGTGAGACACCACCTGCTGATGAGGGAGCAGGGGAACGCCACAGAGCTACACTCCCTAGGTTCATGTCTGAAGTTACTGGGACTCGTGGTAGAGCACTATTGAGGCCAGAACAGTGCGAACAGGTGATGTCGTGGATTGCCGACAATGCTTCGAGCAATTTGTCCACCAGTCAGTCTTCCACGCAGTGAACCCATGTCACCGAAATCGGCACTCCTCCAGCTCCTGCACCTCAGCCTCCTCCCCCCCCCAGTCTGCCCCCTCCCAGGAAAATTTGGCATTTGAACCGGCATACTCTGAGGAACTGTTTTCTGGACCCTTCCCACAGTCACAAACCACTTGTCCGGTTGCTGCTGAGCAATTTTCGGATGCCCAGGTTTTCCACCAGTCGCAGTCTTTGGGTGATGATGACATTATTGACGTGGAAGTGGAAGAAGTGTGTAAAGAGGTGTCCGACGAGGAGGAGACACGGTTGTCAGACAGTGGTGAAGTTGTTGTCAGGGCAGGAAGTCCGAGGGGGGAGCAGACTGAGGGATCGGAGGATGATGAGGTGACAGACCCAAGCTGGGTTGAGAGGCCGGGTGAACACAGTGCTTCTGAGACAGAGGAGAGTCCTCGACCAGAACAGGTTGGAAGAGGCAGTGGTGGGGCCAGACGGAGAGGCAGGGCCAGAGCTGGTGCATCAGCGCCAAATGTGTCACGTAGTGAAGCTCCCGTGGCGAGGGCTCCCGCGGCGAGGGCTAGATTTTAAGCAGTCTGGAGGTTCTTTAAGGAAACACCGGATGACCGACGGACTGTGGTGTGCAACCAGGTCCAGGTCTTTCAGGCCTACTATGCCTCCTCCTCCTCCCACCCCTCCTCCACCTCCTCCTCCGAACTACCATCCGTGGGCATGGCGCCATCAGTCGCTAGCTCTAGGCACAGCAGCAGTGCCGTCGCTAAGCGACAGCAGGCGGTGCTCAAACTGCTGAGCCTAGGCGATAAAAGGCACACCGCCCAAGAACTATTACAGGGCATCACGGCGCAGACTGATCTGTGGCTGGAACCGCTGAACCTGAAGCCAGGCATGGTTGTGTGTGACAACGGCCGTAACCTGGTGGCGGCTCTGCAACTCGGCAGACTGACACATGTGCCATGCCTCGCCCATGTGTTAAATCTGATAGTTCAGCGGTTCCTCAAGACATACCCCAATCTGTCTGATTTGCTCACGAAGGTGCGCCGCATCTGTGCGCATTTCAGGAAGTCCAGCACAGATGCTGTCACTCTCAGGGCAGCGCAGCGCCGCCTCCAACTGCCCGCTCACCGACTGTTGTGCGACGTGCCCACGAGGTGGAATTCAACATTAACCATGTTATCCAGAGTTTACCAGCAGCGCAGAGCAATTGTAGACTGCCAGATGTCAACTTCCACCAGAACTGGTAGTCAGGTCAGTCAGCTTCCTCAAGTCTACAATGAGGAGTGGACGTGGATGTCTGATATCTGTCAGGTGCTGAGTAACTTTGAGGAGTCAACACAGATGGTCAGTGGCGATGCCGCCATCATCAGCCTCACCATCCTGCTGCTTGGCCTGTTGAAAAACTCTCTGATCAGCATGAAGTCGGAAGCTTTGCGCTCGTCACAAGAGACGGGGGAAGAAGATTCCCTTGTTGATAGCCAAAGCACCCTCAGGTCTGTTTCTCAGCGCATATCGGAGGAGGTGGAGGAGGATGAGGAGCAAGAGGAGGAGAATATTGGCGAGACACAAGAGGGGACCATTGTTCAGTCCTTCACTGTTCAGCGTGTATGGGCAGAAGAAGAGGAGTTGGAGGAGGAGGAAATGGACAGTCAGGCCAGTGAGGGGAGTTTATTCTTGCGCGTTGGTACTCTGGCGCATATGGCAGATTTCATGCTAGGCTGCCTATCCCGTTACCCTCGCGTTCAAAGAATTTATTCCAGCACCGATTACTGGGTGTTCACTCTCCTGGACCCACGGTACAAGCAAAATCTTTCCACTCTCATCCCTGGAGAGGAAAGGAGTGTGAGAATGCATGAATACCAGCAGGCCCTGGTGCACAAGCTGGAACAGTATTTCCCTTCTGACAGCGCTAGCGGCAGAGGGCGTACTTCTGCGGGACAAGTAGCGAGGGAGAGTAGGCGAGCAGGCAGCTTGTCCAGCACTGGCAAGGGTACGCTTTACAAGGCTTTTGCCAGCTTTATGTCACCCCAGCAAGACACTGTCACCTGTCCCCAGTCTCGGCAGAGTAGGGCTGATCTTTACAGAAAGATGGTGAGGGAGTACGTAGCTGACCATACCATAGTCCTAAATGATCACACAGCTCCGTACAACTACTGGGTTTCAAAGCTGGACATGTGGTACGAACTGGCGCTGTACGCCTTGGAGGTTCTTGCCTGCCCTGCCGCTAGCGTGTTGTCCGAGCGGGTTTTCAGTGCAGCTGGTGGCATCATCACCGATAAGCGTACACGCCTGTCGACTGACAGCGCTGACAGGCTGACGCTTATCAAGATGAATAAAGCCTGGATTTCTCATAATTTCCAATCTCCACCAGGTGAAGGAAACTCAACCTGAATAATTTATGCACTCCTCCTCCTCATTTTCCTCCTCTTTGTACACTAAAGCAGAGGAAACTGGCTATTTTTTGACAGGGCCCACTGGCTCTAGCTATAGTACTCTATGCATTTAATTTTTCTGGAAGGCCACCTACCCGGTCCTCTGGTTTGAAAACTTTTTTGGACTGCCACATACAGGCACTATCCAAATTAAATTGTCTCCATTGCTACCTCCAAAAGTCGTCCATATAGCTGCCTCCATACATCGTTCCCTTATCTATACACCTTAAACGAGGTGTGTCAGGCAGAAATTTAGGTTGTTTTCATGGATTCCACATCAAAGTTGTTAACTTTGTCGCCACCCTGCTGTGTTATCCACAAAATATACTGGCAAACTTTTATGATTAACCGATATTATTTCAGCCCTTCTTGCGCATCTGTTTACATTCCCCTCACCCGCCATATCCCAAACTTATAAGAACGCTACTACACTTAACTTGGTGGAGGCTGGGACCGAGTCTGACCCTGCGGCTGGTCATATACTGCCGACGCCGAGGATTGCGGGGCCTACCTCGGTCCAGGTCTCAAAGGCCTACTATACCTCCTCCTCCCACCCCTCCTCCACCTCCTCCTCCTCCGAATTACCATCCGTGGGCATGGCGCCATCAGTCGGTAGCTCTAGGCACAGCAGCAGTGCTGGCGCTAAGCGACAGCAGGCGGTGCTCAAACTGCTGAGCCTAGGCGATAAAAGGCACACTGCCCAAGAGCTATTACAGGGCATTCCACATCAAACTTGTTAATTTTGTCGCCACCCTGCTGTGTAATCCACAAAATATACTGGCAAACTTTTATCATTTACCGATATTATTTCAGCGCTTCTTGCGCATCTGTTTACATTCCCCTCACCCGCCATATCCCAAACTTCTAAGAACGCTACTACACTTGATCTTATACAAAAGGTTCTTAGAAGTGCTGTTTGGGGAGTAGCCTAGAGACAGGGGTTTGGATTGGCGAAAGCTCGCCTGGCAGCGGAGCGCCAGCTCCATCCCAAGATCCAACTAACATAGTTTTAACTGCAGCACCTTTAATCTACTACTAGTTCACTGCCTACACCAGATACATAGTGGAACGCGGCCCATCTGTCACCGCCATGCTGGAGACCTGAAGTTGCAATCATAGCAGCGCAATATGGATGCCCCATACTGTCGCTCTTAATCATGGAACCATTTCCGTAAAAACAATTAAAAATAGAACCACTATGCTATTCCATTATTCCTAGGTGAAATATTCAAACGACTCCGCCTGCTTTGAAAATTATAATCTTTTCAAAGTAAACGCTTCTGGCCCCCAGGCCCATTTTGGGTGGGGAGGAGCCGAGAGACAGGGGCTTGGACAGGCGAAAGCTCGCCTGGCAGCAGACCGCCAGCTCCATCCCAAGATTAGGCAGCCTCAGAGGCATCCATGCATGCTGCCCCTGCTGTTTCCCGTCCATTTCGCCTCCACAGCGTCCACCAATGTCTCCATGCGCAACTTTCAACTGTCTATACCCCAGACGCTGGAGCATGAGAGGATATGCAGCACATCATCCCCTTATCAAACGAGCTGTGTCAGGCAGAATTTTCAGGTGTTTCACCAGATACATAGTGGAACTCGGCGCGTCTGTCGCCGCCATGCTGGAGACCTGCAGTTGCAATCATAGAAGCGCAATATGGATGCCCCATACTGTCGCTCTTAATCATGGAAGTCCTCTCCATGGCGGCCTCCAAATGTCGTCCCCTTATCAAACGAGCTGTGTCAGGCTCATTTTTCGGGTGTTTCACCAGATACGTTAGGGAACTTGGTCACTATGTCGCCACCATGCTGTGTTATCGACTAAATATACCGTCAACCTTTTGTTCACAGAGGAAATCATTTCAGCGCTTCTTGCTCACCTCCTTTGGTTCCTCTCTGCCACCCATTGGTTTGAAGCCTGAGTCCATTTAGGGTAGGTCGCCATGCCACTCTCTAGCCTGCCGCTGCTGTCGCTGCCTCTGCATGCCGTCCCCTATAGTGTCATGGTCAATTATTGGATGTTTTAGATGCTATCTAGCTTCATTCTGTCACTCTGTCATGGCCATGCTGTTGCCCATAATTTTGGCATAATGGTGCGTTTAAGCAGCCTCAGAGGCATCCATGCATGCTGCCCCTGCTGTTTCCTGTCCATTTCCGTGGTGTTTCCATCCTTTTCTGAGGTTTCCAGGTGTTTGGCCAAGCTTCCCTGTGCAGAGCCTTGGTCCCCTTGAAAAATGCTTGAGTCTCCCATTGACTTCAATGGGGCTCGTTATTCGAGACGAGCACTCGAGCATCGGGAAAAGTTCGTCTCGAATAACGAGTACCCGAGCATTTTAGTGCTCGCTCATCTCGAATGTGTACCTATCTATTGATGTTATTGCTAGTAAAAGGTGCTTCTACAAGCTCTTCATTCACAGTGGGTACGACCTCATACTGAGAGAAGGAAAGTTCATTGTGGTTTAAACAATGACCTCAAGAATAGAAGGAATAGGTCTGATTTCAAGTATCTGCATTCACAATATTAAAATGTATACAAACCATCTGGACCATCTTACCTCTGTAAATTCCATTGCTGCCCTTCAAATGAGGACTTCCTTCCATTCCTTCCAGGTATGCGCCGTGATCAGAAGTAAAGTAAATAAGCGTGTTGTTTTTTAAATTATTGTGATCAATAGACTCAAGAATTTGGCCTGTAATTTAAATAAGCAAATGTTGTCATATGTGTTATTTATTGTTTGTACTCTGTTCTCATTTCACGCTCTTCACTGTAGCTGAGCCATAGTAAATAATGGAGAACTAGACATACTTGTTCCCCAGCAAGTGTACAGTTATCATCTATTCTTTAAATACGAACCCCTAGTGTGGACAAAACACATGGACTGGATTTATATCAAGCAGACCTCCTTATACCAACACCTAAGCACTGACTGCAGCAAGAACCGGTAAAACCCCAAAATGGGACTGGTTTTAATATTTACCTATAGCTGATGTAACATGGTTTTCCATCATCCTTTTGTGAGGTGTCTTTACATAGACAAGATTGGACTGCAGCTGGGACGGTGGTCCAGCTTGTTGTCTAGCATTTACACGTTTGAGCATTTACGGTATATTTTAAAACAAATGAAGTAAAAGTTTTATATAGAAATAATGTATATACCATGCATTTGCAGCTTTATTCTTTGACTAGTGGAATCAGCAGCAAAGCTTACAATTATCTTTTATTGCTGAACTCACTATTCTTTTGTCCACAGTCTGAGATCCCAGCGGCTTGCAGTAAGAAACACATGCTGCTGAGCAAGAAGAAGTGAGCCACTGTTATCTGTGATCTCTGTGATCTCACCAGCACAAGTGTCCTTGGTTACCAAAGGATCACAAAAGGATTGGTTGCTTGCAATCTCAGATAATTGGATTTAAACTAAACAATACAAAATATACTAGTTCCATCTTACCTACCAATTCAAATTAAGATTAATAGACTAATGGTCTATTTAATTGGAACATATGAATCCTAAAATATAAAAAAGGAAATATTCAAACATATTCAGTGATACAGAAGTTGTGTACATGGAATTTACCAATCATCCAGTCCATTTCTTCTATGTTGTCTCCATACAAGTCGTGTTTGCTTCGTCCTCTGAACTCCTTAGTAGTATAATGAGGGGTGTGGATATGGAGGAAAGACACAAATAGTAGAAATGGTTTGTCTTCATTCCTGTAAGTTGGTATAAAAATTAACCTAGTCATTAAATATTGGTATATTAAAGCAAGCATGGCATTTATATATGTGCTGGGCATTTTATTAATAAGGGGGGACTGATATTGGCATTTTAATAATGAGGAATCTGCTATGGACATTTTATTAACGGCGATGCTTTTGCTGGACATTTAATAATGGGGGCTCTTATGGACATTTTATTAATTGGAAGGGCTGCCATGCAAATTTATTTAATGAGGGGAGAGTACTGGGCATTTTTTTTTTTTTTTTTAGAGAATAACGGGTGCATTATCCACCCTTGGCTTATATTGGAGTACATACGATTTCCCAATTTTTTTCTGTTATAATTAGGTACCTCTGCTTATAGTCAAGTATATAATTATAATGTAATTTTAATTATAGGATTAAATCAATTAAATACATATAGGAAGAGAGCAGGTGAGCAGCACTCCGTGAGGATGAATAGTTTTTTTCAGAAGTGGAAAATGGAATGTTTCAGCTACCTCAATGTAGCCATTCTCAAGCAATGTGAACAGTGTTACAGGGCTTAAATCCTCCGCAGGATGTGACATCATACATAGTAATCAGTGTACAAAGGATTTCTTAGTCACTTGGCAAAACCAATAAATACATAATAATCAGTTGTCAAGTAATTAACGAGTGAAAAAACAATATGTGTAAATAAAGAGGTGAATTCAGAGACTACCACTAAACCACAACGCTAAACGCACCAGGAGGAGACTTACTCCGCAGCAGAGTCCTATTCGTTAGAGGCCATACCTGTCAGAGACTGACTGCACACTGGGCAGCGCCACTATTTTGTTGCAATCCAGTCATGGCACAGAGCACTGAGCCGTAGGACTGCGCTATCTGAACGTGGGCACTGTCACGTCAGGTGTCACAGTAAGTCTTGCAAGAGTAGTACTCGTATAGTGGCGGCCATCTTTGATAGGGGAAAGTCGTTCTCGTAGCCCATACAAGGATGAATGGAGTTAGGTAAATACCAACAAGGTGTCACGGTAAAGTCCATTGTTTGGTCAACATGGGGTGATACAGGGCTCCAAGGACAGTCAGTCCAGAAATAGTAAGTACACGGCTACTTTTCACTCTAGGTACTGGTACCATTGCAAGAGGTACTTCCAGGATCAGTGATCATCCAAGTAAAAAGTGGTGCATCAGCAAAACAGTAGAGGAAGCGTATCTCTGCCGTGGAGCAAGTCTCCTCCTGGTGAGTTTAGTGTTCATGGTTGCTAAGCAACCATTTGACATGTGCTATTGATATGCTTACACATGGGCATGCTGCGGGGTTGTCTCTGAAGTAACCTCTGTATTTACACAATTACTTGACAACTGATTATTATGGATTCATTGGTCTATATTTTGCAAAGTGACTAAGAAATCCTTTTCACACTGATTGATTACTATGTATGATGTCACATCCTGCGGGGGATTTCAGCCCACCCTGTAACAATGTTCACATTGCTTGAGAATGGCTACACTGAGCTAGCTGAAACGTTGCATTTTCCACTTGCGAAATAAACTATTCATCCACACGGAGTGCTGCTTGCCTACTCTCTTTATTTGTAATTGCTGGGTCCTTTAGTCAGATCCCTTTGAGCCTGCACCAACCTTGGATTTTAATCTGTTACTTTACTGTGCCACCCTCCACCTCTTTGTTATAGGAAGAGGCAGATATAATAAAGTTGACATCAATCATCAAATCAAAGGTATACACCTTTGGGAAAAATATGTGAATCAGAATACCTATCCAAAAATGGCAGAGAACCCTTATATCCCTATTGCTAAACAAATTTGTAGCTTTTCAAAATTTTAAATAAAAGTTTATTTTTACATAATTGGAAACTCAACTGTGTATATTCTCTAAATGAATAGACTAGATTCTAACTTTATGTTAACTGATCAGATCACTCATAGTATCCTTGCTATTCTGGCTGACTTTATTGTTTAGTATCTGTAATATAGAAAGTATTCTCATATCTATGAACTCCGATTAAAAAGCTATAATACCATGGCTAGCCTTAGGCTTCGTACACACGACCATATGGGGACCAGTGAATTTGCGTCCCAACTTACGGCTGGATCACGTATCCTATAGAGGCCTATGGCACCCGCTTACACCATAGCTTGACCAAGTTTGGCTTTCAACAGAGAGAGGAAGGCGAGGAGCACTCAATCCTCCTCCCTCCTGCACAAGTATACGTTTGTATGCATGAGACCTAACATATTCCACAATCATGGTATCAGGGGACTGAGGCCTAAAAGGCAATGGGGATACTGCATTGGGACATTTAGAATCTCCTCTTATTGACTCAATGGTGGGAATTAAAAAAAAAAAATGATAGTCCAATAGTAATTCTCATCTATGACTGACATTTTAATTAGTGAATTATTTTCATAGTAATGCATAGATTTGTGATGCAACATTGAGCAAATGGTATTTGATGTCCTGCGTCAGAGTTAAAGCGAATCTGTCATGCAAATTAACCCACCCACAATAAAGACTTCATAAAAAACTATGCTTAAAAAGAATTGTCCTGATCGCCATATGTTTCCCCCAATGCTAAAAATCAGTTTGTAAACTTATATCCAACCCACCTGATGTGAGTTCTACATTGTAAATTTAACTCGCAATGTCCTGCCTCCTTGCTCCTGGTTGACAGACCATGATATTCTGCTGTATGGAGGGCTCCGTTTCATCATTGACCACTTAAAGTCATGTGACCAGGACGACATCATCTAAGGTCCCGTTAGTTCTACTACTACTTCATGTATGTATCTGGTCACATGAAATCACAGCAGCCTCCATGGAGGATGGGGAGAAGTAGAATTCCTTGAAGGATGGGGAGGAGTAAAAGTCCATGAAGGCTTCTGCGATTTAATGTGATTCTTCCTGGTTACATGACATACTGAGAAGAGGCATAGGACATGGGGAGGAGTAGATGGAGGGGGAGGCCGAGCAGTACAAGCCTTCCCTGATTCCAGGGAATATACCATAAAGTTAATTTATGTGGATGTAAGGAAAATATTTCTTTGGTAAAAGAAGGGTGTCAGTGAGTTAATAGGACTCCTGCCACTGGCTGTATATGTGAAAGTGTGGTGGCCGATTCTCTTTAAGGATTTCCCTGCATTCAAACTATTGGACACAGCCAAAGATTTACAACATAATATGGAGGAGGAACAGTGCATCTAGTTTTCAGAAAAATGCAGGAATAAATTATGCATGGATGGGTTTCCTAAGGTAAAGATTTCTTGTTCCAAGTGTTTGGGAAACTATAGTGTTGTTTTCATTTCACTAACCATTGACCTTCCAAGGAAATAATGTGTTCAAGAAAGCATCTATAATTTAAGCAAAATAGTTTTTTACTTTTATTTAACATTTTGTACCATAATGAATATATTTCAGGTTTTTAATGACTTTAGAAAAAAAAAAGTGTACATTAGAGATGAGCGAGCACTAAAATGCTCGGGTGCTCGTTATTCGAGACAAACTTTTCCAGATGCTCGAGTGCTCGTCTCGAATAACGAGCCCCATTGAATTCAATGGGAGACCCGAGCATTTTTTTAATAAAACTGAACAGTAAAAGAACAGTGCAAAAAAAAAAAAATTCCAGATGTTTGCAGATGTTTTACTTGTAAGAACACATTGAAATAACACTATTCTTCACTTTGCAGGTGTTCGCGCGTGTCTCCCGCTAAGTTAGGAGATGTGCACGAACATTTGGAATGTGAAGAATAGTGTTCTTTCAATGTGTTCTGCACTTAAATGCTCCTGTGTTCACGGTTTTTAATGTTTTAATTCTATTCTTCACATTGCAGGTGTGTGCGCGTGTCTCCCGATAGGTTCGGAGATACGCGCACAGCTGCAAAGTGAAGAATAGAATTAAAACATTAAAAACAGTGAATACAGGACCATTTAAGTGCAGAACACATTGAAAGAACAATATTCTTCACATTCCAGATGTTCCGAACCTAGCGGGAGACACGCGCGAACACCTGGAAAGTGAAGAATAGTGTTATTCCAATGTGTTCTTCCAAGTAAAACATCTGCAAACATGTGTAACATGTGTAACATGAGTATACTCGCTCATCTCTAGTGTACATGTAACATCTAAGATGAATGGACTATGGGCAATTTAAAGTTTTACCAGTAACAAAATATTAAAAAAACACTGTCCTTAGAGCAAAATGCTGTGTATATGCAAATAGTATTTTTACCTGTTAATAAATGCCTTGGCCTCTTTAATTATTTGTCCAGATTTTGTTTTCAGGTCCATTGGCTGTTCAACAATTTCAAGATTCCTCATAAATAAACAGTTCCAATACGGTTGGAATGCAAAGGCTATAAACCAATACATGAAAAACAATGTGCCAGATAGGGCAAAGATCACAATAACTGTCCATGTAATGTCGATTAATTTCCATTTCTTGTTGGCTATAAGTGTGAGCACTGTGATGAAGAATACCTGTGCATCAAACCATAACTTCTTTTTATATTCCACAGCAATCTCACCGGGCCTCGATGGTTCACATTCATTGACCAATGTGAAAGGTATGCCATAAAAAAAATCAAAACCATGATTTAATGGGTGGTGGCAAAAATAATCCATAGAGTTACAATTTACCCCAAGATGCCATTTACCTGTTTGAAAACAAAAACAGGAATTTGAGTTTGTGGAGAATGTAGGAGAGGGTCAGTCTAATGTGAAGTACTATGACCATCATACACAGGACCAACCCCCTTAACCCAGTATTATCTGATTTACAAGATGGCTGTATACCTAGCTTCAAAATTAGTTGCGGTTTTGACTCATTGGCCAGACTTGCTGGATGCAATGTCTCCCAAAGAAACACCCCAGGATAAGCATGATGAAACCCCACACTCAAACTACATCCTGGGGTGCACCTACGCTAGAGTCTCAAATTTAGCACCTAAATTCCCATCCACCTGCGCAAGATAGCCCCTATACTCTAAATTTTACTCTCTCAGCTTTGGCACCTTCTTCAATCCTTGCTGCCACCATCTGTATTACTCCCATTTAATTATTAATGAGAAGGCAAATGGGCACCTGTCTAGAGAAAGCCTTAACAATTTGGAAACCCAGATTACAGAAAACCCAATTAGCTACATGATTACTTAACAATTGGAAACGTTATCTCTTCTGACATTTACACTCTTTAAGGCTACAAACTGAGACATAATAAATTTTAAGGGTTTAATACACAAAATGGACAGTGCAAACGAGAAGACAGAATTGTCAGATAAAAAAAAAATGCTAACCCAGAATTTACACAGTACATACATATATACATTCTGTACATAAACCAGTTATAAAATAAAAAGGGAAAAAATGAATACCCCTTTCAACTGACATAAGTTAAAAGTTACCTGCCCCAGCCAAGAATTCTTGGGAAGCCTTCCTGGGAATTTTAATATCCTCATAATTGCAGTGGCTAGGTTTCATGTCATCTGACCCTTTTCCCAAATAGCTAGTTCTGAAATTTTCAAGGCTTGTAAACGAAACCCCTTAACCCTTCTCTATTAGTGGGGATTCATAACCACAAATTATGTCTAAGTTATTAAAAAAATATGATTTACCAGTAATTTCTTTGTTCAGAACCCCATGATACCTCTCTTTCATCCTTGCCAAGGTGTTAAATTTATGCATATGTGAACATCTAATTCTCTGACCCTACTATTCTTTGATGAGAAGTAAGAGCATTATGAAGTTATGATGCATCTTAGTCAGGTTATGGCAAAATTTACAGAATCTGTAGAGCAGGACAATCGATTGCCTGGATCTCAGTCTTATCAAACCTGCAGATGGGGCGATACGCAAAACTCCCCAGGTAGGTATAGTAACCTGGTGTTATTTGGATTCAAAATGTACATAAACTGTTCTGGTGCCATAAGCCAGAGCTCATCTGTTTAGCTTTGTTGATGTTCCATTTAGGAGTTCTGTTTAATCCAATGATTTGAATGCTCAGTGATTAGACCACGTTGGTACACTGCTCCCACCTGCGTCCAATCAGCTGCAAATCAACTCACAAGTAAAAAACGTATACTTATGTCTAGAAAGCTTATAAAGTGTTCTTCATAATGATAGTTTAGCTAATGGGACTTTTTGGCAACTGGTAGACTAGAATAATAAGAAAAGAAATCTGAAGCCTAGTTCAAATTTGAAAGAAAACAATAACCTTTTGTATGGACCCTACGATACTAGTGAATTAAGGGAAGTAAGGGAAAATCATGAATTTTTGTTGTGAACAGTTAGACAGATACCTTGCTGTCCAAACATAAAAAGACTACATTCAATAAAAAAGGGCCCATCTAGCTGAAGTCAAAACAATGACAATATACCTTTAAGGGGTTAAAGTAGATGCAATACTTACATCATCAATTCCCTGCTTCCCATGTTCTGATTCTGCATAGACCCCCCCCCCCCCAATTCTCTACCTCTGGTCATATATTGCACACATGAAATGCTAGTCAGACAATCGCCATTTCGACAGGTTGCTGCTATGGCCAGGAATTCGCTAAGAGGCCATTTAATGTGTGTCAACAATATGTTCCCATCATATAACTTCTTCAAAGGGGTTGTTCAGGATCATGGGTTTTTAAATATGGGCGTGGTATTTAAAAATTAAAAAAAAAAACCTTCTATAGACACTCCTCTCTGGTTCGGCACAATACTGTATACAGAGGCTCAGTGGTGATGTAAAGTATATGCACCCGCTATATATGACATTTTTATTTAAAAAAAGGAACCAAATGCTTACCAATAATTCCTGTAGAATAACCCTGCTCTTTCAAAACTTTTGCAAATGTAGTTTCATTTGTTGGAAGTCCTCCAGATGCAGCATTCCATAGCAGAACCCTTTTACCACCATTATCATGGCCATTCATACCTAAATGGATTCAGAAGTGCAGAAGAGTCAGTCATGTCATATAATATTACAAGAATAATGTAACCATTACCAATGGGGGAGAATTATTATATGCCAGAGCATGAACCGGCATATACAAAAAATCCCTGCCCCTCTAATGCCCCCAGACACTTTGAAAGGCTTAAGCACAGCATGCATTTCTTTTCCAGATTGTACCTGGTAAAGAAATATGCTGAAGGATTCGAACTTTCACTTGTGAAAGTTTGCTGGCAGCAGCGAATGAGCATTTGAGGGCAAGAACACCTCTTTACCGCCCACTCTGCTGCTGACCCCACCCCCTTTCACAACCTCCAAGCTCCCTTGGCATGGAGCTGCCGTAAAGGGGCTAAAAGTCAAAATGACTGGCAGTTTTCAATGTATTGGTACTGGCAGTTATCAATGTAATGTATTTCAGGGCTTCTAAGCCAGTTTTCTGGTGTAGAAGTCCTGATAAATGTGGGAAACAGCAACGGCAAACAGTAACACACCTGTGAAAACAAAGAAATTTGTGAACACTTTTTGCTGCCAATAAGAAATGATAATACAACTAACTTTGAACCGCTGTTATGCTGTATATAAAGATATTCATAAATTTCTAGAGTAGTCAACATTTTTTTTCTACGATACGGCATCAAAAATGTAATTTTCATAAGTTAGAAAGGATGTGGCTAAAACGAACAAGTACATATTTTTTACCTGTTCGAATAGGATATCGGCCAGTAAGAAATGCTGATCTACTTGGAGAACATACAGATGCTGCAGATATGTGTTGAGTTAATTTTACACCTTCCAATGCCAGTCTATCAATGTTAGGAGTCCTAAAATTCATACAAATGTTAACAAAAATAAACCAAATAGGTAAAAGTTTCTCAATATACAAATCACTGAGGGACTGATCATGAAAATGGAGGTCTCAGAGGCCCCAGCATAAATGCACCGGTAGTGGGCAGTCACTACTCTGCTACAGTTGAAGACAGAGTGTGGCTACTCAGTAGACAGGGAATGGTGCATTGGTCACACATGTACACTACATTATGGGGTCTAGTACACCTGTTCTTCTAATTGTTAGTGGAAGGGGAAACTACACAGTAAATAAGTGATACATGTTGATTACAGGATAAATTCCTTTAACCCCATTTAGGCCAGGACTTTTCCACATTTTGCATTTCCATTTTTTTTTTATTTTCACATTCCAAACACTTTTCAGTATTCAGTTTACATATGCATTAAAGAAATCTGCTATATGCAGGATGAATTAAATTTTCTAGTGGCAGCAGTAGTGCAATGTTCTGAGAAGCTGAAAAGAAAATCCAAATGTGGTGGAGTTGACTCTCCCCGCTGTTGCGTTCTCGATGTCGGGCAAAACTACGTCAGGTCTGGTAGTGCCCAAGAAATTGCAATTTCTTCAGTACTTCTAAGCTCGAAATACTACAGTATTGCAGTATATGGAGAATTTACTATGGATCTATAAGAGTGTCCCTCATAAAATCATAAGTAAAGCAATAACTGCCTGTAAATAGGAACATTAAAATTTTAATATTTTAATGTTCCTATTTACAGGCAGTTATTGCTTTACTTATGACTTTATAAAGATTTGTGTGGGACAAACCTAAATAATTTGGTTCAGATTTTTATAACAGTGTCCCTCCTGTCATTCAGCAGGATCTAGAAGACTCCAGGCTGTCATGGGAATAGATTGTAGCTCCCCGATGACATCATTGCGCTGCCAGCAGGTAAATGATTAAATGAGACAATACCCTCTTTATACATTCTTAGGCCCCATTCACACTGCACGTATAGTTACATGTATTTGGGCACAAGTTTGCGCCCCCATAGACAGCTAATGTGACCCGGCAGTAGTACGGTGGCACCATACCATACAATGGGAAAAGATAGAGCTTGCTCTATCTTTATCTGTATGTACGGCTGGGAAGTGCTGTTTGCCAACATGTGCTCACCTGGGCTATGTCTGGGCGAGCACACGTCCATGTGAATGTAGCCTTAATGGCATTATGGTGTACGTGTATGGCATAATGTATTAATAGAAAACCCACCATAATGGATCTACCTAATAAGGTGGATCCAGTTGCAGCTTTCTTTAGTCTGCCCCAGCCCTTTGTTGTTTTTGTTTAAACTTTCAGTTTGGCAGTAACATCTTTGAAATATGCAGGCTCCTGGGGAGTGGAGCAGCCATGCCATGGAGCGTGAGCTACGGCTACTCCATGCCCCAGTACCCACTTTTAATCCCTCTTACCCAGCTTCTCTTCAGAACCTAGCTTCTCTTCAGTGCCCTGTAGCTGCACAGACTCTGCTCATGCGCAGTATTTCCGTTGATGAGGTCACATTACTGTAGCTGTGCACACTTATTTCAGAATTCTATAATTTGCACCCAAAATAAACTGTCTGCACCACATTTATCAAGTTATCAGTTTTTAGCCACTTTTTCAATAAAGGGGCTGTGGCCTATAAAAGTCAGCGGGCCAAAATTTGAGTGTCAGAATTTTGATGCGGTTTTATGGCATCAAATAAGGCAATTTATAGGAATTTTGAAGTACGACTAGACAGTATTATACTACACCAGATTTATCATCTAGCAGCAGATATTTTAATAAATCTGGTGCAGCAGAAGACTTTAGTCTATTTCTGCAACGTCTTACACCACAAACACTTCTGATAGATCTGCCACATTATGTCGGGTTAGGCAGTGGACCATTTAAATGCCCACTGTAGAGATTTTTTGCCACTTGTTTTGTGGAGAACATACAGTATAATGTAAGAAAGGACAGATAATTAAGTGAGCTAAACGACCGCAAAAGTTTTCTGAAATTTCCTACATTTTTTTTTATAAATCAATTTCCAATCTCTAAGAAACGGATTTGTGAATTTATTCTATAAATTCTCATTACAGATAATATTAGTATGTAAAATAAAAAAGACAATTGTATAAGCAATTACCTTATCGTGTAATTCCCATAACAACCAATCTCCCCAATTCCAAGGTCGTCAGCCATGAACAGCAATATATTTGGCTTCTGAGAGGTGGCTTCATTTGGTTCACATAAACCAAGAACCAAGAGTAGAAATGCTAGAATGGCCATGTAACACCTAGCACACACACAAAAAAAGAAGAAGGTTTGTCATTTTGAACAGCGCAGGGTTACGAATATCTACAAAGTAGAAAAAGTAACTGTTGATCTGGTTGACTAAATCTTGTTTTGCACCTAGTATATAGCATAAATTTTCATCTTTATAGTGTATCTTACAAGTCGTGTAGAGGTCTCATCTACTAATGGTTGGCTTCTTCACAACCCAGTGTAGACTAAGCCATATGCTACTCAATTGTAGTGATTGCTTTTAAAAATTAACAATCAACCAGGAAAACTTTAACAAAGTGGCAATGTATAGAACAGATCAAGGAGAAAGTCCATTTCAAGTGTTTACTTTTTAGGGATTGTTTAACTAGATCGTGCAGAATAGATGTTGGTTTCTAAAATGTCGATATAATAAGCCAAAGACACACCACTTACCAATTGTATGTAATAAGTCATGTTAATAGTCTAGTTACAAACTACATAAAAAAAATGTAACAAAAAACAGATATCTAGAGAAAAAAATATATTTGGAGGACATTCATTGATACAAGCACCCCATTTTAGTGGATATGTGGAATCGGAATCACAAATATTTAACTTCTTAATGCCTTCCAAAAGCCATAACTTTTTATTTCGCAATAATTAGGAATTATACTTCCTATAAAAGGCACCAGGTAATATACTGTACAATTTATTGGAAAGCTCAAAATAACATTTGAATTGAGATCAAAACTAAGCTCTGCTTTTTTTGTGTGTTTTTTAAGCCAGAATATTCAAGTATAAAAGTTACAGTTGAGTAACCCCCATATCAGGGGTCAGGAACCTTTTTGGCTGAGAGAGCCATAAGTGCCACATATTTTAAAATATAATTCTGCGAGAGCCGTACAATGGGGCTTATTTACTGAGGGTCCCGCGGCCGCATTTTTGTCGGGGATCACGCCACCCCCCGCAGAACATAATACACACGCCACCCCCCGCAGAACATTATTATACACACGCCACCCCCCGCAGAACATTATTATACACACGCCACCCCCCGCAGAACATTATTATACACACGCCACCCCCCGCAGAACATTATTATACACACGCCACCCCCCGCAGAACATTATTATACACACGCCACCCCCCGCAGAACATTATTATACACACGCCACCCCCCGCAGAACATTATTATACACACGCCACCCCCCGCAGAACATTCCAATACACATTTGTTAAAGTGTCTGCGCCAGTTTTATGTGGCGGCTGCTCTGTGTCCCACAAGACTGCTGTTACTGCTAAGCCGGACCATGCGCCACATTTATTACTGACGTGCACCACAATTTTGTCTTAGGTCCTAGCTATTTTGTATCTCAGCTGCTGCAGAACCTCACACTAATGTAGAAATGCAGTGGTGGGGAATGATATGAGGGGATGATGCAGAGGGGTCTGTAAGGGACACTTAGGAGCTTCATAGCTGCTCCTGCACACAGGACACTAAGGGGTTAAGGCAGAGTGTGAGGAGACACTGGGGGGGGGAGGGAGCACTTATCTGTGGCTGATCCCCGGCTGCTGACTCCTTCTCCTCAGGTGCTGGATGTCTCTGGAGTATGCAGCTCTCTGGTCTCCTCTGTCTGAATCTCCCGCGCTGCTACATCCAGCCCCGGGATTGGCTGCAGGCAGACAGTCTCCTCCCCTCCCTCTCTCACACACGGAGGAGACTGCTGCAGGGAGGGAGAGAGAGGCGCCGCCCCTGAATTAACCCCGCGGACCCTGCGCTGCTCTGCTGATTACATCCAGGGGCATTACTACAGCCAGGGGCACAACAGGGGCCAGATAAGGGCCCCTGGTCTTGACAGGCAGCGTAGCAGATGCCACGGCTGTAGTAATGCCCCTGGATAGGAGCCCTGGCTGCGAGCCAGATGCGGCCATCAAAAGAGCCACATCTGGCTCGCGAGCCATAGGTTCCCGACCCCTGCCCCATATCATCGAATAATTGAACTAGTGTCATTTACTGTTGGCAGGCTAAAAAGACTCATAAGGTGATGTAATCAATAACGCTACTGAGGATTACATCCTTCCCCCACTGATATAATTATCAATGGCTAGGAGTAGTCCATGACTTAGACATGTTGGCAAGAGACATTAGTAGCCAAATCTGTCGAAAGAGACCTACAATGATCTGTACTGAACGTATGCAGCATTGGTTAGCATATGATCCTAGTGAAATTCCAAAAAACTTACCCTGCAGACAATTCCCTGCATAGCTGGTAATGATAAAACCAGAGATGAGCGAGCACTAAAATGCTCGGGTGCTCGTTATTCGAGACAAACTTTTCCCGATGCTCGAGTGCTTGTCTCGAATAACGAACCCCATTGAAGTCAATGGGAGACTCAAGCATTTTTCAAGGGGACCAAGGGTCTGCACAGGGAAGCTTGGCAAAACACCTTGAAACCTCAGAAAATGATGAAAACACCACGGAAATGGACAGGAAACAGCAGGGGCAGCATGCATGGATGCCTCTGAGGCTGCTTAATCACACCATTATACCAAAATTATATGCAACAGAATGGCGATGACAGAGTGACCGAATGAGGCTAGATAGCATCTAAAACATCCAATAATTGACCCCAACACTATAGAAGACGGCAAGCAGAGGTAGCGGCAGCAGCGGCAGGCTAGAGAGTGGCATGGCGACATACCCTAAATGGACTCAGGCTTCAAACCAATTTAAAAAATTCCTTTTAGCGAGGATAACGTGTAGCACTGTATGTATCAGTATTTTGCCTTGTTAAGGCGGCATGGAGGAACGAAAGGAGGTGAGCATGAAGCATTGAAATGATTTTCCACGGTTCCAAGTTCCATAACGTATCTGGTGAAACACCCGAAAAATGAGCCTGACACAGCTCTTTTGATAAAGGGGACGACATGTGGAGGCAGCCATGGAGACGACTTCCATGATTAAGAGCGACAGTATGGGGCATCCATATTGCACTGCTATGATTGCAACTTCAGGTCTCCAGCAGGGCGGCGACAGATGGGCCGAGTTCCATTATGTATCTGGTGAAACACCTGAAAATTCTGCCTGACACAGCTCGTTTGATAAGGGGATGATGTGCTATATATCCCCTCGCGCTCCAGCATCTGAGGTATAGAGAGTTGAAAGTTGCGCATGGAGACATTGGTGGACGCTGTGGAGGATCGTGGAGGCGAAATGGACAGGAAACAGCAGGGGCAGTATGCATGGATGCCTCTGAGGCTGCCTAATCTTGGGATGGAGCTGGCGGTCTGCTGCCAGGCGAGCTTTCGCCTGTCCAAGCCCCTGTCTCTCGGCTCCTCCCTACCCAAAATGGGCCTGGGGGCCAGAAGCATTTACTTTGAAAAAAGTATTACATTTGTAATGTTATAGCACGGACCCTGCCCCTTTAGTCATTGGGTCCCTATGACCCCTTCCTCACAGTGCACCTCTTTATTTCACCCCTTTTTTTTTTTTTTTTTGTAGCTTGGGCCCTTATGACCCCTTTCTTACGGGGCCCTTATGGTCCGCCGATCACTCAATCTCCCCCACGTCACCTCTCTCTCTCTCACTCATTAGCTTGGGTCTCCCCTTATCTCACGTCATTCATACTTAACATTACAGTACCATGCATGTTGTTTACGTATTTTTGTGTTTCCTTAATATATTAGGGACACAGTACTCTGGATGGATTGCCTAAATTATGTATATTTTGACTATACTTACCCCTCCCTGTTGGATCGCATCTTGCCCTCTATTCTTCAAATTCTACAGTATATTGTAATCCCAGTAGACGGGTGAGAACTCTTGAATCTTGACTCTGGGAATCCTCTTCCGCCGAGCCATAGCTGGATCTCTGCCTTCTCGTACTTTTCCTGGACTTTTTGGACTTTTGATTTATACTTTCATGAATTAGGATTTGAAAATTGTTTATACAGGCACTAGCCAATTGATACATTAGGACAAATAACCATGTCAATGTTGTATATACTTTTGTACTTGTACTTTGTACTAAACACTCACCCTTTTTGCCCTCCACTGCTGCGTCTAGTGCATTAGCATATGATACTGCGGGCCAGTAAATCAGTGACCCCTTATCATACTAACCGATTTATTCAGGGGCTTCATTTGATTTAACTCTGTGTGTTAACCCATGTGTACTTACGTTCACATTTAATTTGTGTATATCCGGAATTCTGTGCGTTAACCCATGTGTGCTTACGTTCACACGTAATTTGTATACATTCGGAATTTATAGGCTGTTACATATTTGACCAGGAACAGGGGATGGTTGGTATTTGATCTTTTACCCTCTCCTCTTGTACTACATCTACTACACATTTCTCTATGCAATATGCATAGAATGCATGTGATACCTGTTCGATCAATTGCGCCGTGCCTTAGGCTTCGTGATGCATTTCTCCCCCTTCTCTATATATACGCCGAATAAGTCAGACCATATCATATTGTACCGCTCTGCGGTGGATATTGTATTCCACCATACTATCATGGTTGCACCTATGTGTTCGAAACCTTTTGGTGTTTTGAGATAATAGATGTGTATCTTGTTATCCTTATTACCACGCCGTATATATCCCGGATACTTGATGGTGGATGCTGTACCTCACCACATTGTAAATATTGTAAATATTATATATAGATGTACTTGGTTACTTGTTACTCTGACTACTACGCCGCATATTCTGGATACTTCATGGGGGACGTTGTATTTTACCACATCATTAGGGCACATAAATGACTCAAACCGATCAGTGCGCCGTTATCACAGCTACTTGGTCATTTTGTTATTTTGTTACCTTGGTTACTATGTCGTACATCCCGGCCGGGATGCGCATGCGCATTGTTCCGTCGCCAGCCCCACTTCCGGTCCTATACATCACTTCCGTTTTCATGCAGATTGGTTCATGCAGCACTGGCGCCGCCTGTACAGTTTAGTGGAGGGCCTATTTAAGGTGAGTGTCTTATGACCATGGTTACCTACCCCTGAGGAAGTCGTCCTTGGGACGACGATACGCGTGGGGAGCCGTGTACCTCTAGTCCCACCTCGTTCCCAATGCTCTACCTACCATACAGGAGCGAATCTTTTTACCTTACATGCCGTAAGATCCCTAACTTTATCCCACTTGCACCCAGCACTTTTCTCATGTTTTTCCACAAATTTTTTTATTTTCATATACATTTTCTACTTACTAGTAGGGTAAACATAGTTATATTGGTAGCACTTGCACTTTAGAGGTTGTCTGATCTTCATTAGAGCATGTTCTTGGGGCAGAATGTTGCCCATGATTTACCATTAGTTTATAAGGAGCATTGTATGTAACATCTATTATAGGTTTACACTAACTGGGTAGAGGTGCACAGACAATATTTTGTGTCTGGACTTAGAGGTTTTTTGTGGACGATCCAGACCGGGATCTCCACATTGGTCACTTTTTGTATATTTTTGTTTTAAATGCTTTTAGATGTCTGTGTATGGTAACTTTGTCCGTTTTGTTTACATTAATAAAGAGATTATTGTTGGAACATATCTTGTATTTTTATGTATTGGCCTGATTTGTGCATCGCTTTCCTTTTGCTTTCTCATACTTTGAAAAAAGTATCATTTTCAAGGCGGGGGGGTGGGGGGCGGGGGCTACAAACAGCACTTCTAATAACCTTTTGTAAAAGATCAAGTGTAGTACTGTTCTTATAAGTAATTGGCTTGGTTATGGTGGGTGAGAGGAATGTAAACAGATGCGCAAGAAGCGCTGAAATAATATCGGTAAATGATAAAAGTTTGCCAGTATATTTTGTGGATAACACAGCAGGGTGGCAACAAAGTTATCAAGTTTGATGTGGAAGGCCTGAAAACAACCAAAAATTCTGCCCGACACTGCTCGTTTGCTAAGGGGACGATGTATGGAGGCAGCTATAAGGACGACTTTGGGAGGCAGCTATGGAGATGATGTTTGGAGGTAGCAATGGAGACAACGTGTGGAGGCAGCTATAAAAACGACGTGTGGAGGCTGCTATGGAGACAATTAAATTTGGATAGTGCCTGTATGTGGCAGTCCAAAAAAGTTTTCAAACCAAACCAGAGGAGCAGGTAGGTGGTCCTCCAGAAAAATTAAATACATAGAGTTATATATATATATACACACACACACACTATATACTATAGCTAGAGCCAGTTGGCCCTTGCAAAAAATAGCCATTTTCCTATGCTTTAGTGTACAAAGAGGAGGAGAAGGAGGAAAATGAGGAGGAGAAGTGCATACATTATTCAGGTTGAGCTTCTTTCACCTGGTGGAGAACGGAAATCCTGAGAAATCCAGGCTTTATTCATCTTGATAAGCGTCAGCCTGTAAGTTGACAGGCGTGTACGTTTATCGGTGATGATGCCACCAGCTGCACTGAAAACCCCCGCAGACAACACACTAGCGGCAGGGCAGGCAAGAACCTCCAAGGCGTACAGCGCCAGTTGGTGCCACATGTCCAGCTTTGAAATCCAGTAGTTGTAGGGAGCTGTGTGATCAGTTAGGACGATGGTATGGTCAGCTATGTACTCCCTCACCATCTTTCTGTAAAGATCAGCCCTACTCTGCCGAGACTGGGGACAGGTGACAGTGTCTTTCTGGGGTGACATAAAACTGGTAAAGGCCTTGTAAAGCGTACCCCTGCCAGTGCTGGACAAGCTACCTGCTCGCCTACTCTCCCTCGCTACTTGTCCCGCAGAAGTACGCCCTCTGCCGCTAGCGCTGTCAGAAGGGAAATACTGTTTCAGCTTGTGCACCAGGGCCTGCTGGTATTCATGCATTCTAAGAATAAGAATAAATTCTTTGAACGCGAGGGTCACGGGATAGGCAACCTAGCATGAAATCTGCCATATGCGCCAGAGTACCAACGCGCAAGAATTCACTCCCCTCACTGGCCTGACTCTCCATTTCCTCCTCCAACTCCTCTTCTTCTGCCCATGCATGCTGAACAGTGAAGGACTGAGCAATGCTCCCCTCTTCTGTCTCGCCAACATTCTCCTCCTCTTCCTTCTCATCCTCCTCCACTATGCGCTGAGAAACAGACCTGGCTATCAACAAGGGAATCTTCTTCCCCAGTCTCTTGTGACGAGCGCAAAGCTTCTGACTTCATGCTGACCAGAGAGTTTTTCAACAGGCCAAGCAGCAGGATGGTAAGGCCGATGATGGCGGCATCACCACTGACCATCTGTGTTGACTCCTCAAAGTTACTCAGCACCTGACAGATATCAGACATCCACGTCCACTCCTCATTGTAGACTTGAGGAAGCTGACTGACCTGACTACCAGTTCTGGTGGAAGTTGACATCTGGCAGTCCACAATCGCTCTGCGCTGCTGGTAAACTCTGGATAACATGGTTAATGTTAAATTCCACCTCGTGGGCACGTCGCACAACAGTCGGTGAGCGGGCAGTTGGAGGCGGCGCTGCGCTGCCCTGAGAGTTGCAGCATCTGTGCTGGACTTCCTGAAATGAGCACAGATGCGGCGTACCTTCGTGAGCAAATCAGACAGATTGGGGTATGTCTTGAGGAACCGCTGAACTATGAGATTTAACACATGGGCCAGGCATGGCACATGTGTTAGTCTGCCGAGTTGCAGAGCCGCCACTAGGTTACAGCCGTTGTCACACATAACCATGCCTGGCTTCAGGTTCAGCGGTGCCAGCCACAGATCAGTCTGCGCAGTGATGCCCTGTAATAGCTCTTGGGCAGTGTGCCTTTTCTCGCCTAGGCTCAGCAGTTTGAGCACCGCCTGCTGTCGCTTAGCGACGGCACTGCTGCTGTGCCTAGAGATACCGACTGATGGCGCCATGCCCACGGATGGTAAATTTGGAGGAAGAGGTGGAGGATGGGTGGGAGGCATAGTAGGCCTGCGAGACCTGGACCGAGGTAGACCCCGCAATCCTCGGCGTCGGCAGTATATGAGCAGCCCCAATGTGCCGTTAGCGATATACAGTGGCCCTGCCTGGCAGCACTCGTCCACGTGTCCGTGGTCAGGTGGACCTTGTCAGAAACCATGTTGGTCAGGGCACGGATGATGTTGTCTGACACGTGCTGGTGCAGGGCTGGGACGGCATCGGGAAAAGGAGTGGCGGCTGGGGACCGAATACCAAGGGGCGGCCGCTGCCATGAGGTCGCGAAAGGCCTCGGTCTCTACCAGCCTATAGGGCAGCATCTCCAGGCTAAGTAATTTGGAGATGTGGACGTTGAGGGCTTGGGCGTGTGGGTGGGTTTCATTATACTTCCTCTTGCGCTCCAGCGTCTGGGTTATGGAGAGCTGAACGCTGCGCATGGAGACATTGGTGGATGCTGTGGAGGCGAAGGTGTGGTTTTTGCATGCGAGGTGTTTGGGCCGGGGGCTGACTAGCAGAGGCAGCAGATGACACAGGGAAGGAGCAGTGGTGTGCCCGGCCGGAGTTGAACGGCCTTGGTTCCATTGAGTGGGGTGTTTTGCATTCATATGCCTGAGCATACTGGTGGTGGTTAATCTGGTAGTGGTGGAACCCCTGCTAATCTTGGTGTGGCACAGGTTGCACACCACAGTCAGTCGGTCATCCAGTGTTTCTTTAAAGAACCTCCAGACTTCGGAAAACCTAGCCCTCGCCACGGGAGCTTCACTACGTGAAACATTTGGCGCTGATGCACCAGCTCTGGCCCTGCCTCTCCGTCTGGCTCCACCACTGCCTCTTCCAACCTGTTCTCGTCGAGGACTCGCCTCCGTCTCAGAAGCACTGTGTTCACCCGGCCTATCAACCCAGCTTGGGTCTGTCACCTCATCATCCTCCGATCCCTCAGTCTGCTCCCCCCTCGGACTTCCTGCCCTGACAACAACTTCACCACTGTCTGACAACCATGTCTTCTCACCTCTTTACACACTTCTTCCACTACGTCAACAATGTCATCACCCACAGACTGCGACCGGTGGAAAACCTGGGCATCGGAAAAGAGCTCAGCAGTAACTGGACAAGTGGTTTGTGACTGTGGGAAGGGTCCAGAAAACAGTTCCTCAGAGTAGGCCGGTTCAAATGCCAAATTTTCCTGGGAGGGGGCAGACTGGGGGGGAAGGAGGCTGAGGTGGAGGAGCCGGAGGAGTGCTGATTTTGGTGACATGGGTGGACTGTGTGGAAGACTGACTGGTGGACAAATGGCTAGAAGCATTGTCCGCAATCCACGACATCACCTGTTCGCACTGTTCTGGCCTCAACAGTGCTCTACCACGAGTCCCAGTAACTTCAGACATGAACCTAGGGAGTGTAGCTCTGCGGCGTCCCCCTGCTCCCTCATCAGCAGGTGGTGGCTCACCCCGCCCAGGACCACGGCCTTTGACCCCTGCAGTAGTTGGACGCCCACGCCCTCGTCCTCTACCCCTAGGGTTCAACATTTTCAAAATTAAAGTTTAAACTGTAAATTTTATTTGTGTTTTTTTGTGTTTTTTTTTTAACAAAACAATTAGAAGAAATCACACAGCAACCACAAAAGATGATGATTGCTATGGCTAGTTTCTAGCCTACACTGACAGCAAACAACTGGATTTTGTGGTGTGCCTGTCACTTTCAGTTTTGGGGAAAAAAAAAAAAAATCATCAGACTGTGCCTAATTCAATCAAACCCCTAATAAATTGTCCCACTTAGGTGTTTGAAATGGATATGTGTGTCACTAAGAGCTAAATAGAACGTTCCCAAGTCTCCCTGCAAATTCCTCACAATATGGTACTAGCTGCACTACTAGTGCCAGCAAGGCCAGCCACAAGCAAACAAAAAAAAAATATATATATAACGCTATTCTAGCCCTAAGAAGGGCTGTTGGGTTCTTGTAGACTCACTCCTGCCTAACACTAAGCTAATATAACACCCCAACGCTATGCCTGCAGCAGCAGCAACTCTCTCCCAAACGGCATCCAGACAGAGAATGATGCAAGCAGCGCGGGCAGGGACTAGTCTATTCCAGAGTCACCTGATCAGACCAGCCAACCACTGCTATCGACGTGTAAGGGTACCACGTCATGCTGGGTGGAGTGCAGAGGCTCCTGGCTTGTGATTGGCTCTGTTTCTGGCCGCCAAAAATCAAAACGGCGGGAGATGCCATTATCTGGAGCTGGCAAAGTATTCGTCTGAGCAACGAGCAGTTACGGGTACGCTCGAACGAGCATCAAGCACGGACGAGTGTGTTCGCTCATCTCTAGAAAAATCGCTTAATAGAGTTTTCTGTAAGAGAAGTGTCTCCAAGGAGCCTTCCCCAGAGAGCGACACACCACAGTACGCAGGTGCAAGGTGACATTTAAAACTCCCGGCACCGCCTATCGTCAGAAGAATGAGAGTGTGGTTGGTTACTGTGGATGGAAATAGCCTCCTGTGAATCCGGGGACTCCATCCCTGGACACTCATTTTTATTTGATGCATCAGTTTTTAATAGATTTGATTAATAAAAAGTAATTTTTATCTTATACCACCTACAAGTTGCTGTGTTATCTATGTATTTCAAAGAGGTGAAGTAACACCAGTAAGTTCTTACATGGGACGTATGTTTTGTTGTACTTATTTTTATATTTTATTGTTTGTTTTTATATTTTTTGTGTGCTTAAAAAAACTGTGCTATATAATACTAAATCAAGGATTCATGTCAAAATATAACTAATGTACACAGTTTTTGTTATGTACTTTTATTTCTAAGAAAAGTTTAACTTTGTGTTCTGACATTTTTTAAAAATGTTGTTGTACACAGTTGGAGTGAAGTTTTGGAGTGGCTGTAGTTTTAAGTCAAGGGAGAGAAAGGGTGTACCCCATAACTCACGCACAATGGAATTTCACATCTAATAGCCTCACAAACCCTAGTGGTAAGGGACTACTGGTTGACAATCACTACTTTGAGAAACAGGGTTCAAACTTTCAGGATTCAGAGGTTTGGGGTTCAGGACCAACAAAACACAGACAGACAGTAGTATTACAAATCACAGGAATATTTAAGGCATTCCTGGATGCTCCCCTCACAACCAACCAACCAACCATCCATTCATCAAATCAACCTACCAACCAAATGTCACCTGAAAACTCCAACTCAGAATCAAGATTAAACCACCCAGCTTTCCACAAAACACACCTAGCCAATATGAAACTCTGAAAGGCACCTAGTAATCACAGTTTAGGCAGAAAAACCCAGGGTTGTAGTTAACCAGCATAGATACTGTTTTGAGAACTGTACAACTAGATTATTACTATTTATTAAAATGTGAGAGTGAGTTGGAAGCAAAGGTTTATCTTACATGCTCCACAGCTGCCTGCTTCAGTGTAGAATATGTCTGATAAAAGATCTCCCAAAATGTGTTTTGCTGAATCTAACCTTCTGTATCAGCTTCTACCAAAATATGTTCCAAAAAACCCTTGAAATGTCTTGCATCCTATTTATTTAGTACTTTAGAAGCTTTTCAGACTAGTATGACAAAAGAGGTGTGGCCTTATAAGGGGTGTGGCTTCACTAGGAAAATTCTATGCATCAAAAAGTAGAATAATTGTGGAACAGTTTTGGTCATAAACTGATAAATCTGGGGCAGCAGAAGACGGCCTAGTCTAGTCTA
The DNA here is from genome assembly GCF_040894005.1 of Engystomops pustulosus. Lineage (NCBI taxonomy): Eukaryota > Metazoa > Chordata > Amphibia > Anura > Leptodactylidae > Engystomops > Engystomops pustulosus. The sequence continues at coordinate 205,146,397 of NC_092412.1, read as the reverse complement.
ATGCCATATTGCTATCCTTTCCAACAACCTGATAAAAGCCCCCTTAAATATTAAATTATTTAATAGCAATGCAACAACAAAAAGTGGGCACTAAGTTTTTAACCAATTTTGCATAAAATCAACAGAATAGTAAATACAAAAAAACCTGCAAATTATAATCACAGAAGAGTGTATTTTACCAATTATTGTGGTTCTTTTCCCACTCCTTCCTTGCTGATAAAATTAATTAAAAGGGACACAATTCTCTGCTGAAGCTCAGCTAGTTACATAGAGGTTGCATTGGAAACTACAAAAATAAATACATCAAATATGAACTTTTTTTACTAGAATGTTGGTGTTATCAGTAAAAAAATAAAGATGTGTGCTGATATTTGTTGATGAATAGGTTTTTATCAAATGGCCTACATCATGGCATTATTTGTAGGGGTTTCCTTTGCTATGGAATTTTTAGAATTTTTTTCTGGTTTAGAGTTGGTAATTTACTTTTCAACGCACAGAGCATCAACGTCAATGCAGAGCCCGTACCACGATTTTCCTGAAAGGAAAATGGGCAAGGTGCAAGTGACCCTAAAAATGTTGCCTAAAAGTTTGCTACATTTGTTTCCATTTCTGACAGGAGATTTGCACTTTACGTCCTCTGCTGTGATCGTACAAGTTCCACAATTAATATCTAAAAGTTTGATCGCTTGCCAAATATTCAAAACATTAGAAAGTCTAGCAGCATCAAAGCAATAGAAAAAATGGCAAACCCCAAAACTGGTCTTGACACACCAGGCAAATGTACTACAAAAAAAACGGATGGGTGCTTTATTTACCCACTTGGGTAAGTAAAGCACCCATTCATTTTTCACATTGAATTTGGAGTGCAGTCTCATTTTTTTGGAATACATTTTCCAAATATTCAGTTATTATACTACTGTGGGACACATTTTCCATAGACCTTCATAAAAATAACCAGAAATAAAAACAGGCAGGATTTTTAATGACAGAAATATGCCAGTTTATAAGCATGCAGGTGCATATATATTTGCACTTATTCCTAACATCACATTCAGCTTGTCATACTTCAGGAAAATAAATTAAATGTAGGTGACATGCGGCTGCCACAGTGGTTTTTGTGACTTTAAATCAGTTGTGGCCCCCAAAAAAGACACTCTAACTTGAAGATTGTAAAAACATAAAACCCATCCAAATACATTTCATAAAAATTCTTCACATGTTTACTTAACCCCAACAAGTATGGATTCACAGACATTGCAAGTTATTGAGTATCTACAGGATTACAGTTTAGTCAATCATTAAAAAAAAATATTAATCTAGGACAGCTTGAAATCTGTGCAGTGTAGACACATGCTATAAATATAAATGGGAGGAGGGGATTAAAAAAGTGTTAGGATTCAGACACACAGGATACCAAAAGGAGATATTGGGGTGAAAAGCACAAATTGGAGATATGAAATGGATTTAATCTGTATCAAGGTTTATGCACATACCTAAAAAAAAAAAAAAAAAAAAAAAAAAAAAAAGAATTATAATAATTACATGGTTTGAATTTCCCCTACCATATTCATGAAATTCTAAGCATTAATTCATATTTATTAGGATTATTAGAAAAAAAATTGTATAATATATATACACACATACAGTATAGGCACATTTACCTTTTAAGTTGACTCTTTGCTCAGAATCTGATGGGACACAACCTTAAATCCATACCAGAGGAAGATGCAGTGTTTATAGTTATCAGCAGGATGGAACAGACTTGTGCAAATCTAACAAGAGCATTAGGATAATAAATTCCTGACTTACACTAATGCCTTCTCACCTAGCTAAACCAGTTCCCTTTTCTCCCTTCTGTACTGATATCATGTGAGAACATTAAAACAGTACAGTCCACAGATGGGAGTCTATTCCTTTTAGGAAAAGACTTACATGTTGTAGACATATTTTATATTGTTTCTGTCTAGAGGTACTGTATGCATTGATCTCACAATGGAGAGTTATTCTATTTGATGTGTAGAGAGGAGCAGGGAAGTTCAGATATCGGAAGTTTCTCTTAAAAATGCTCTAGATTTAGGGTTACACATGCACGTTTTATCTCTAGACAAAACTTATCAGTAGACAGCAAGAATTAGGTGGCAGTTGACTGCTTACATGTTGTTGTACAAAAGAAACAATCCTACCTGGTTTATGGCTTTTGTCTGCGTAGAGATGAATGTCTGTCCTGCCCCACAACTATCTCAAAGGATAACAAGTTTGTCCAGTTGTCACCGTAACAGTTCCCATTGATCAGCCAACTACAGCTTTGGGAACTTCAGTTATCTCTGTTATAGCCAATAAGATATCTTTCAAAAGCTAGTCAAGGGGAAATAACCAGTAGAAAGTTAGGACGTTAGAGGGAAGAATATGAGGAGGGTGGAAGGATACAGAAGAACGGAAAGGATGATTGCTATGTGGGGCTGAATAGACAATATATATTAACACCATTGTCAATGCCTGGCTGTCCCTGGGCCTGAATCCCCCCCCCCCCCCCCCAAAAAAAAAGGAAGCTTTGGCCCTGGAAAAAGAATCAAACTTGTCTGTCCCTGTTTTTTTACTTGGCTGAGTGGTATACAGGCATTCCCTACTTAAGGACACCCAAATTACAGATGGAGGACTGTGACCTCTGGTGAAAAACACTCTAGATGCTTTATTTTAGTCCCAAACTGCAATTGTCAGCTGTAAGGTGTGTGTAATGACATTTATTTGATAATCCTTGGTTTCGTGACAGCAAAAAATTTTGAAAATCCAATTGTCACGGACAAAAAAAAAAAAAAAAAAAAAAAATTGCCTGGAGCTACATTTATAAAACTATACAGTTCCGACTTACATACAAATTCTAAGAACAAACCTAAAGAACCCATCTCGCACGTAACCAGGGGACTACCTGTGTAGCAGACTGGCAATTCAACTACATCATATATTCATGTTACTATCTTATGACAACACATTTGTTTATGATCCCAAATTATGTCACTAGGCTTCACAGATGCAGGCAATGCAGCTTTTAAGTCCTTTACCATAATCTCCAGCATTTTAGACTCTGTATACCTTAAAATATAAACCAAATGTCAAAGAAATGCAAGGACCATCCTTCAGCCATTATAGTGGAGTCCTTCCCTTCATATACCCTGAACTTGTAGGTATACCCGGATTTCGCACAGCTTATACATCTTCACGCTATACCTTGCCCTCTTATTGGGCAGGTACTGGTGGAATTGAAGTCTCCCTTCAAATTGTACCAGGGACTCGTCTATGCTCACATGTTTGGTGAGGGTATATGCATGGGCAAACTTGGCACTAAAATGATCTAATATATGACCTTAAATAAACGATCATAACTGGGGTCATCTCTGGGTGGGCACTTTGTGTTGTCTATGTAGTGCATAAATTTAAGGATGGCTTCAAAGCGCATCCTGTTTATCGCCATGCGGAATATGAGGGTGTGTTACAGAATGTCTGTGCTCCATTAGTCCCCGATTGCGGGCTTCTTTACAATCCCCATAAGAAGTAATATGCCCCAATACTTCATCTCTTCTCCAGTGCTGGGGTCTACAGGTAGGGTTGTGCATGAAATTAAGAGGGATTTTGGGAAATATGCTGTGCAGCGTACAGATTGGTCTGAACTACAGGGGTCCTTCCACGTCACTGGAAGATGAGCTGGATGATGGATAAAAGGGGACATCATCCCCACTTGCTGACTCCATGTCAGAGGCAAGCATGCCTCCAACACGGTGAGCGTCTTCAAAGACATTGCACAGGAAAAAAAAAAATAAAATAAAAAAAAAAAAATATAAGAATGTGCACCAGAAAAAAAAAAAAAAAAAAAGAACGTTCACCAGAAAAATTCGATGTGCACCCAACTACCGTCTAGCTAGCACACACACAAAAAAAAAAAAAAAAAAAATTAAAAATAAATGTGCACCAAACCACACAGACAAGCCGCCCAGATGGCACACACAAAAAGTGCACCTATGTACACTGCACAAATGCACCTAGCTTGCCCCAAGACAAACTAACCACCACTAATAATACTGTGCAGCGCTATTCACAATGCAAAGTGCGTTCAGTGCAGAACAATGCTAAAAGTGCGTTTGGGTTCAGAAGGGACAGACAGGAGATTGGAAAAAACAGAAGACAAGTGTGTTCACGTAAGGTGATCACACAGGGAACACAAAGGATGCAGGAGGGAACAGATAGGGATCAATAGAGAACAAGAAGGATCAGATAGGAAAACTGTGTTTTGGAGCAAACAGTAACGCTCTGCTCCGCTCTCCAGCGATAACAAACCAAAAATGGAGCCACTGGAGGAGAGAGAGCTAAAAACAAGTTTTCAGCCTATAAACGCTGCAATTGGCTAGTCAGGATTGACTGGCCAATCGCAGCGATTGGTGGTCGGGACTGATCCGAGTGGTCAGGTGACCTAGGCAAGAGGTTCTCCTGCCTTTGTCACGTGCGTCCCACCTCGATGTTACCATGTCACATGAAGCGGTGGCACAGAAGAGCCCGGTAGCGCTAAGGGGTTAAAGATGGTATAAAAACAGTAACGATAGAGTGCCATAAACATATGTGCAATAGCAACAAAACTAGCTGTTTGGTATATAAATATGTGAAGCATTTAATAAACTTTATAGTAAAATGTTGATGTGTACTTTTTATAGTTTATAATGAAACATAAGCTCTTTCTTGAGGTAAAGACCACACGGAATTAAAAAAAAAAATACAACAAGCTTTGCGATTTCTCAGATAATTGCTTAAGTTGTCTCCCCATACTAGTTCTTCAATTCTCTCTGGCATATAGGCATAAATGTTTGGTACTCGCTTTGTGTACATGTAAAAAGTGTTTTGAGACACCTGATAGCAACAATCCATCAGGATTATTTTACTTGCGGTCTGACCTATGTATATTAAGTTAAGGAAGGATTAATCAGAGTATTTCTATCCTTTTTTTAATACAAAATTACATGCCCTTTGTAATGTCCAGTTGGAATAGCCGCTCTTTTTAAGTCTCATGCAATTATGTTTAGCTCAAGTTAATTCTTCCACAGGAGTAGCCTTAATGGTACGTGGTGGATGTTGAGATTTAGCGTGCAATATTATGTTTCCCGATGTGGGTTTATATGTGAAAATTTTGCTCCCATACTGACCCCCTGAACTGTAATGTGCCCTTCAAAGGAATCATTAAGGAGAAGGAATACCTTCCTGTCCATAAACTATAAGTGGTTGCATATAGAGCCGAGACAGATACCCCTACACAGTGGGCTGCTGGTGCAGTGCACAGAAAAGGGAGAACAAGAGGAAATAAAAAGAAAATCTCCAATCTGCTGGTTTTCCATTGAGCCCGGCTTCCATAAGATTTCATTGTCTGCTGCTGAAGTAATGAATGCCCAAAAGGGGTACAACTAGAAATGTAGAAATGGATAGGCCCCCCTCCACTCAATAGGGTTTTGAAGCCCCAAAACATCTAGGGTACATCTGTACATTAAATCTACACAGTAATACAGTAGCAGTGTAATGGATTTATGACAAAAGGGGGATTATTTACTAAGGGTCCCGCAGCAGCATTTCCGTAGGGTTTCCTGATGTTTTCGGGGATCGCACCGATGGGACAGGGATTTAGAAGGGGATTGTGTCGCACACAATCGGATTTTGGCGCATCGGCGCCGGCTTTCATGCAACATAACTGAGGGGGGGGGGCGGGCCGTCAGACGATCCGACTGATTCGGACACAGCAACTTTACAATTGTTTTGCAAGCCATGCACTTACATACACTGGGAAGAAGGTGAACTCTGGTGGACCTGAGCGAGACACATGTAGGATATCGAGCTCCCCCTGAAACTGTTGGCATTGCAAGAGGTAATGGCACAGTGGAACCCACAATGATGAGGGGCAGAGTTGTCTGGGTCACAGCCACCATGATGGGTGATCTGTTGCCGGAAATGGTCAGCGACGGATTCAGACCACCTTTGGGGTGACATTCTCTTGCAGTTGTCCTCAGACGATTCTTCTACTCACTACTCCAGCTCTACAGCAGGGCGGGCAATACTACATCCCCCCCCCCCCCATTACCCTTTCATACCCCAATTCAGGGAGAAATATAGACTCACTTATCTTTCCAAATGTTGTGGAGGATTTCTGCTTCACTGCATACAAAGACTACCCAGTCGGTGTCATCCTCCTGTTGAAGCCATATACCTGCCATTTGTAAAAGGGTCACCACTTAGTAGGACTTGTTTTAGAGGACCCAACTCCTGGGAGAAACTCTGCCCTGGAGAAATAGGAAGGCTTCCTTCTCCATCCACTTTAATTATGCCTGGTGGAGCTGCACCTCTTCTGCAGGTTGTAAGCCAGGTACGTGATTATTATTGGAAATCTCTTGGCCAACAAAAATCAGTTAATAGACTTGGGAAAATGTTCTATTAGTTGGACAACTCCTATACGTTGTCACGATATTATAGAATTTGATTGATTAAATTATTAAAAACAAATCAAAGGCATGGTGGAAATGAAGTGTTTATGGCCCTTTCCCAAGCTTTAGATGAAATCCTTGTCTGACTGGTTTCAAACTATTTCAAATTTGTAAATAACAAGGTCTTAGTTCAGGAATTTTCTGGGTACTGGCAGAGGGTGTGGGGTAGCACCTTTTTAATAACAGGGTGTATGCTTTTTCTTTAGAAATTATTGAAATGTTTACAGAAAGAGTAAACAAAGAAGCAGAACATTGATCTAAGAAAAGATGTTCCAGCGTTTCAGGAGTATGCGGTATTCTATGGTTTATAAACGTGATATAGTTTAAATAGCCCTCAAAAAATAATATATTGTTTATATGAGCAACATGAGTATTAAAACAAAAAAAAAAAACAAAAAAAAAAAAAAAAAAAAAACACACACACAAAACAAATGTTGTGATGAAATTTTTTAAATCTTCTGGTACACCCCGAAACTATTGTGAAGTTCAAAGACTCCATTTACAATACTCAGAAAGTCAATGTGCACCTTGTGTTTGTAAAAATGCTCAAATCAGTTAATGCAGGAAGATGAGGGGTTGGTGCATTCAGGGTCTCTGGTCAGGATGTCAGGTATTCAACCAAATTCTCAGCAGTTATCCTCCCCCTCCCTGTTTGGTCCATCCTGTATAACCATGTGACTGAATATGTAAATATCAAAGACTGGGAAATGAACTTGAGAAGGCTTTTGAGCGATATTCAAGGTGTAGGTCTCTTAGTTTTCTCCACCGGTGTCCACCTATTTTTCTTTACAATTAGGATCCCACTCAGCAACTTACCAAGAGGATTGTTGGGGTCCTCAGTAAATAACCTGAGCACTATAAAATGTATATTACAGTAAATCCTACCGTTATTGATAAAGAGCCATGGCATATGATGTGACACATCAAGCCAATAAGTTCCACATAAATTTTCATATTTCTCATCCAGCATAACCCTATATAATAATAATAAAAAAAAAAAATCTTTAAAACATTAAAAGTACAGCATGGGTCGACAAGCCACTGCTGCCTGTGCAGTACTAATACGCCAGGTGTCGGAAAGGGATTCTAGCTGTGTGTTCAATACAAATGGTTAATTATAGTTAAATATTATACTGTATACCATAAACAATAGATTTGGATAACACCAATATTTGCTATTGCTATCAATCTACAAATAGAATGAAGCAACTTTGAACAGGTCACGGTATTTTCAGGTTTAATTTCGTAAAGCGAAAAAGTTTACATGACGACTGGGTTATTCTATCCATTTTACATATTTAGGTCACCTTTACATCTACCATTGAACACATCTTCTGTCTTACATAAATACACATAACGTTTAAAATTTTTCAGTTTTGCAGTTTCATTGCAGCCAATTGGCAAAATCAAAAAAGTTCTATTTTGCCTATTAATCTACACTCTACGTTTTTTTCTGTGGTTCAAATATTTTTGCCAATTTAGCCTATTTTATACGTTTCCATTGACTTCTATGGGCTGTACGGAACAGAAAAACATTGGAGAATAGGACATGCTCTATATTTTTTTATGGCTTAAGGTACGGTGGACATTGCCCATTGGAATGTATATATATATATATATATATATATATATATACACATATACACACACATATACATACATACACACACAGCTGTTTTTATACGGTTGTGTGATTGCGGCCTAGGGAGCTCAGAAACAGAATTGTGGCAAGGCACAGTGGCCTCCATAATCCTTAAATGGAAGAAGTTTGGGATGACTTTCTGGACTTGGCCATTCAGCCAAACTAAGAAACAGTGGGAGAAGAGACTTGGTAAAAGAGGTAAACAAGAACCCCAAAATCACTGTGGTTGAGCTCCACAGATGCAGTTCGGAAAAAGTTCCACAAGCTATCACTGCAAGCCTTTCCTCAGTGCAAGACACCATCCACCCCAAGGAAACTAGAGAGGATCCCCATATAAAACATTTGCATCATTCCCAATTTGCTCCAACAGTCACTAACAGTGTAATGTCACCTGGATAACACAGTGCTTACATACAGGAACCCATCATTATTAAAGTTATATAAATAACTGCCACATATATAATAAGTAGCAACATGGGGTTTGTTTTTTTAACATTAAAATTTTTGGTTTTTGAGAGGGATTACGGGAAATACCGCTCGCCCGACCCTTACAGAAACTGCAAGATGTCAGTGAATGGTAAAGTTGTCACAGGACTGGTTAACAGTACGGGATCCCTAAAAAGGTCCAGATCAGGGATCCTGGAGGTCGTCAGATCCTTCTACTCACACCTCTTGGGCAGGAAGGATCTAAATCGGGATGTGATGTCGGCTTTCCTGGCTGAAACTGTTCCTGAACCAGGAGTAGACCACTCTCGATGTTTTGACCGAAGTGATCAGGGAAGAGGAAGTCAGCCTGGCGATTGAAGGGCTCGCCCTCAATAAATTGCCAGGTCCGGATGGCTTAACATCTGAGCTTTACAAGACCTTCAAGGACGTCTTGGTTCCCCCTTTTGGTATTCAATGAGTGTCTTTCCTCTGTGCTCTGCCGAATTCAATAAGGTGGTCTTCCCTGATCATTCTGTCAAAGGGTAAGGATCGATCTCGTGTTGTGAACTGGAGACCCATAGCGCTTTTCAATGCGGACAGAAAGGTTTTGGCAAAGGTGCTGGTGCAATTTGCGCCCTGGCTCCTTTCGGGGACCCAGCATTGCTCTGTTCCAGGCCGCAGTACATTTAGTGCTGTGCTCTGTGTCCGGGAGGCAGTGGAGCAGGGCAGGGCTGGTAACTGTAAGGGGTACTTGCTGTCCTTGGATCAGGCAAAAGCGTTTGATCAGGTTGACCACGAGTACCTCTGGTCTGTCCTTCCGAGGTATGGCCGGGGGAGTTTGCCCCTGCATACAAAACCTTTAACCAATTGACAGAGTTTCCCGCTTGTGAACGGTTGGATTGGCCGCTCTTTTGAGGTTGGTCTGGTGTTCGCCAGGGTTGTCCTCTGAGCCCACTACTGTACATGTTCGCAACCAACCCATTCCTTAGGAGGGTTGATCGTGGCCAGTTGGTGGGAGTCGGGATGGACCGGGCGGCACCCGAAGCCGCTAAGGGTGGTAGCGTATGCCGATGATGTCAGCCTTTTTGTGTCCTCGCGAGGGGAGGCACAATGGGTGATGTTGGAGGTTGACCGCTACTTAGAGGCTTCTGGCTCTAAGATCAACCCCTGATAAGTGAGAGTCTCTGGCTGGGAGAGGGAAATCCAGGCTATCATCTACCGGACACTCTTCCAGGGCCCCAAGACTCTGCCAAAGTTCTCGGCACCGAATTTGGCCTGGGGGATTACCAGGGGTGTATCTAGCCTTTCTGCTGCCTGAGGCGAACTTCAGAAAGATGCCGCCCCCCCCCCTTACCGTGACATATACAGTGGAATAAATGCAGTGTGCATACAGCCTTATCTGCAGTATAAATTATACTATATGGTAGCGGCAGCATTTGATATTCCATGCTGTGTACTGGAAAAGTGGAAATAAATTCCATTTGCAGAACAACTGACAAAAAAAAAAAAAAACGCAATTGCGACATTTTCTTGTGCACCTCAAATTATATCTCCCCTTTAATAATTGGGTCAATAAGATCAGGAAGATTTCAAATATTCTAACATATATGTAGGACCATTTCATACTTATGGAGCTTTTTTGCTGGATAAGATTATGTTTCCATCAATACCATTTTAGAGATTGTACATCCAAATGATTGCTTTTTATTAACGTTTTTATTTGTGGCAAAATAGTTAGGACAATATATAGATGCAGTAGGGCCGGGTCAGTCCGGTGTAGTAGGACCGGGTCACACACAGTATATACACAAATAGACAGCATAAACACATATATATTCACACAGCATGCATATACACTCACCGGCCACTTTATTAGGTACACCATGCTAGTAACGGGTTGGACCCCCTTTTGCCTTCAGAACTGCCTCAATTCTTCGTGGCATAGATTCAACAAGGTGCTGGAAGCATTCCTCAGATTTTGGTCCATATTGACATGATGGCATTACACAGTTGCCGCAGATTTGTCAGCTGCACATCCATGATGCAAATCTCCCTTTCCACCACATCCCAAATATGCTATATTTGATTGAGATCTGGTGACTGTGGAGGCCATTTGAGTACAGTGAACTCATTGTCATGTTCAAGAAACCAGTCTGAGATGATTCCAGCTTTATGACATGGCGCATTATCCTGCTGATAGTAGCCGTCAGATGTTGGGTACATTGTGGTCATAAAGGGATGAACATGGTCAGCAACAATACTCAGGTAGGCTGTGGCGTTGCAACGATGCTCAATTGGTACCAAGGAAATATTCCCCACACAATGACACCACCACCACCAGCCTGAACCGTTGATACAAGGCAGGATGGATCCATGCTTTCATGTTGTTGACGCCAAATTCGGACCCTACCATCCGAATGTCGCAGCAGAAATCGAGACTCTTCAGACCAGGCAACGTTTTTCTAATTTTCTACTGTCCAATTTCGATGAGCTTGTGCAAATTGTAGCCTCAGTTTCCTGTTCTTAGCTGAAAGGAGTGGCACCCGGTGTGGTCTTCTGCTGCTGTAGCCCATCTGCCTCAAAGTTCGACGTACTGTGCGTTCAGAGATGCTCTTCTGCCTACCTTGGTTGTAACGGGTGGCGATTTGAGTCACTATTGCCTTTCTATCAGCCCGAACCAGTCTGCCCATTCTCCTCTGACATCAACAAGGCATTTCCGCCCACAGAACTGCCGCTCACTGGATGTTTTTTCTTTTTTGGACCATTCTCTGTAAACCCTAGAGATGGTTGTGCGTGAAAATCCCAGTAGATCAGAAGTTTCTGAAATACTCAGATCAGCCCTTCTGGCACCAACAACCATGCCACGTTCAAAGGCATTCAAATCACCTTTCTTCCCATACTGATGCTCGGTTTGAACTGCAGGAGATTGTCTTGACCATGTCTACATGCCTAAATACACTGAGTTACCGCCATGCGATTGGCTAATTAGAAATTAAGTGTTAACGAGCAGTTGGACAGGTGTACCTAATAAAGTGGCCGGCGAGTGTATATTCACACAGCATGCAATGAATGAGAAGGACGGGCAGCAGCCCAGGATGGAGGGGGCGGCAGGCTCATGGTAGGTGCGCCCCTGGGGATTACCCCAAGCAAAACTGGGATGGCAGGCTTAAGATCGTTGCCCGGAAGGTGGATCAGTGGAAGGGTTGGTCTTTGACCCTCAGAGAAAGGCTGAATCTGATCAAAACTTACCTGCTCCCATTGCTGATTTACCTGGGCAGTGTGTGCATGTTGCCAGAGCCCCTCTGGACTCGGGTCTACAGTCTGTTCTTCCAGCTGTTAAGGGGGAATAGGCTAAACCTTATCAGGAGGGAGGTTACTTACCGCACAAGGAGGGTTGTATATGGTCAACCCTGTGGTATTCCTAGTGAATACCTTCATTAAGATCAATGTAGCAAACCTCTGGAAAGAGAGGGCTCCTCTGTGGGTATACTCCTGTAGGGGGATAGTTTTGGCCTTTCTTCCAGGAATGGGAGACCGGAGGGCAAGTGAAGGATTTCCGCACACCGCACGGGCATCTTCCGGCTTACGCTACCCCGGTTCTGAAGGGGATTCGCCGGTGGGGACTGGGAATGTGGGAGATCAAGACCATGTCGAGAAAACTCCTCGACAAGAGGGTTCTGTTGACCCATTTACAGAAGCCTCTGGCCCCCAGGGATTGCTCAAGTCGGGATCTGGGGGTAAGTTTAAGTCTTTTGAATTCTATCAGGATCCCTTTGAAGTTCTGGGACGTGACTTGATGCTGCTTCCATGGAAAGCCTTGTGTGAGGGACAATCTGAAGAGTAGGAGCTCTGAGGAAAGGGGTTGTGCCCGGGAGGAGTGCAATGACCTGCTGGGTTGGCCAGTCTCTCATATGCGGAGGGGGCCTATGGAGCATTCAGAGGCCTGGGTGGCTGGGACCACTGCACGTTATTCCTAGTTAGTCTAGCAGTGCTTAGTGTCGACGCAGCGTAAAATCCTCCCGGTGGATGAGGTGGTAAGGAACATTCTGGGTGACCTGGTGAAGGTGCGCTCTCTGGAGTATGAGAGGCTGGGCACGGGGAGGGCCTCTCTCCTTTGGAGGGGGTTCTCCATTAGTGTCGCTTAGTCCAGTGTCTGAGGGAGGTAGTGGGCATGGGATTCAGTTTAGTGTAGGGTGCATTTTGTTTATAATAGCAGCAGGCGAGTTGTAGTAAATATTTTGTATATATTGTACATAATGTTTGTTTTGTGTTTTTGTTATGTTTTGTATTATATATTTTAATAAAAGATCTACAGGAACCCTTCATTATTAAAGTTATTATATATGCAATGTGCTAACACACAAGGCAACAAATCACGCATATGTGCCAGTTATTTATATAAGTAACAACATGGGGTTTGTTTTTCAACATTAATAATAAGGACAAGAACGCATGTTCCCACTAACATAAACTGTAGGCCAGTGATGGAGAACCTTTTAGAAACAGAGTGCCCCAACTACATCCAAAACCCACCTATATGTCGCAAAGTGCCCACACGACAATTTAAGCAATAACTTTTTGATCCCTGCTGTATCACAGGTTTCAATTGTATTGGCATCCTGAGGATACCAATACAATAGAAAGGAGATGGAGAAAGTTGGATTGTAGCTTTCCTCCAGGGTCACCTGAAGAGAAAGAATCAGGGTTCCCAGAGCAGGAGCTCCAACAATCTGTCTCTACCCACACCTTCTTGCTCCTCCTGTAGTCCTGGCAGCCAAGGATGTCGCTTTAAAATAGCGCTGAGCGTGGCACGTCCTGGACTGTTTTGGACCGCAGGCGGAAGGCTTGAGTGCCGTCTGGCTGGGGTAAAGGACTGTGTGCCCACAGAAAGTGCTTGGAGTGCCATTTCTGGCACCCGTGCCATAGGTTCGCCGCCACTGCTGCAGGCGTTTGATGATGCTTTTCAAAACACAATAGAAACACATCATGTGACCTCAGCCTTAATCTATATACTGCTCCCCACAATCTATACACAGACCCCCACCATCTACATACGGCACCCCACATTCTATTTATATGCAGTCCCCAGCAAGTCTAAATACAGTCCCCATGCAGTTTATGTACAGCACAAACCCCCTTACCCAGTGTATATACATATTATTTTATAAATTGACAACTCATAAAACTAATACTTACCTGTGTGTTCTGTTCTCACCCCACCTCATCCTTCTCCAAGCTCTTCCGCTGGGTCACGGCTCTATGGAGAGAAGCAGGCAGCATGTGATGGCGCCTTCAGTATGCAAAGTGACGACAAAGGTTCTATTGATATATTTGTTGGACAGTACGCACTTTGCGCCGGCAGGTCCATACACACAGTGAGCGATTCGCACTACTGCCGAGTCACCCACACAAACGCAGCCTTGGCTGAAGGCTCTTTTAGGATGGAGGGCTCTGGGCAATTGCCCATGAGATCGGCTCAGCACATGGTTTCGTTTCCACAGGCTGCACATGTGTGCATGAGTAGTAGAACCTCTCATAAATTGTTGACCAATTATATTGACCCAGAGCTATTCACTTATGAAAATACAGCAAGCATATATGCACATTGTTTAGTAAAAGGCAGCAGCCAAAATAATCGAGATACTGTATCCCCAAATACAGTTGATACCTATTTATTATTATGGGACAGCTGTAATACATGCATACCTATGTGGTGGATACCAACATCCTGCTTTCATTCCCATTCACTATACAACAGAGATTGCCAAAAACCCTTTTTGGGTTTTTTTTGGCTTCCGTAATATAGACTTAGAGCTTGACCTGGAACATCTCATTTACCAATTTATTACTCAATTGTTATGTAAACAACGTTATTCCTTTTACTATTAGAAACACGGATAACATCTTTTCATTCACTTCAGGGCTACTACACAATAGCTGTGATCACGGAAATTAAAAAGTGTATTACAGACTCTGAGCTGAATATATTTCGGCACCCTTCATGTTCATTGATGATGGCTTTGTTTTTTTTTTTTTTGTATAATTTTGTCTTTTGCTGCAAATATTTTAGATGTTATTCAATACTGACCATTTTACTCCAATTAAGAAGTACCTATGTATTTAGTTATCTAATAGTATATTTTATGCTGTTTTAAATTATTTTATAAGTACTTTATTTGTGAATTTTGATGTTAAAACATTGACACGCCTCCAATATGTGTTAAAGACAACTGACCATTGGCTGATGTTTACAGCCCAAGTACACATTGCAAGAATGTGTAGTTATCCTAACACTGTCTACAAGGTCACCTCCAGATTTCAGTAGGCCCCTGGGTGGCAGAGCCTCAATGGGCCCCTTTGCAGAAAACACACATGATAGCATTAAAAATTCAGAAACTACAAAGCAGTCTCCTTTTCCCTGAAATATTCCTTATTTTTTCATAACAAACAGAACCCCTCGTGGGTATTTTATTTAAGTCCCTCTCACACCCTAAGGATTCATTAGATACAGACCTCTTTCAACTCGATGCACTGGGCACTTTCCCCAGTATTAAAACAAAACCACACATTAACAATTACATACATTTTTAAAATGATCCCAAGAACACGCCTCCTGAGCAAGCAATAGGCGAAACACACGTCGGGGTGAGGGGCAGACGGCAGCCACAGTAGTAGGGTAACAATCAGCCTAACTTTTACTATAGAAAGAAACTGTTTGCATTAATCAATGGAGATGCTAGCACTTGATACTGAAACATAATGTAATATTGGTTGGTTACAGCTGGGTTGCCTGGCTCCATCTTATTCTTGGGATCATTTAAAAAATTTATGTAATTGTTAATGTGTGGTTTTGTTTTAATATCGATGCAATAAAAGAGTAAACTTTTTAATATATTCTGTGAGTTCCCCTGTTTGTAGGGTGTTGTGATTTAGGTTGGGGGGAAGTTACCCTTACTCCTATGTAGGACATATTTAACCCCTTAACGCTCTGCGCCGTAGCTCTACGGCGCAGAGGTATAAGGGATGTATGAAGAGGGCTCACGGCTGAGTCCTCTTCATACAAAGGTGGGGGTTTTTGCAAATTGCATAAAACCCCCACCGCTAATAACCGCGGTCGGTGCTTGCACCGATCGTGGCTATTAACACCTCCGTTGCCGCCGGCAAAGTCACCGACGGCATTTAAAAGACGGCGGCGCGCGGGCGCCGCCATCTTTTTTTCGATCGCCACGCCCCCGAACGTCATCGGGGGGCAGCGATCGGTTGCCATGGTAGCCTCGGGTCTTCGTTTGACCCGAGACTATCTGGCAGCTGCAGATTCGTTACAATGAGCCAGTGGCTCATTGTAATGAATGTGCTGCAAAAATGCCATATATTGCAATACAGAAGTATTGCAGTATATGGTAGCAGCGATCTGACCATCTAGGGTTAATGTACCCGAGATGGTCTAAAAGATAGTGAAAAAAAATAAAAAAAGTTTAAAAAATAAAAAAAATTAATAAAATATTAAAAATTCAAATCCCCCCCCTTTCCCTAGAACTGATATAAAACATAATAAACAGTAAAAATCACAAACATATTAGGTATCGCCGCGTCCCAAAATGCCCGATCTATCAAAATATAAAAATGGTTACGGGCGGCGGTGACCTCCGAGGCGGGAAATGGCGCCCAAATGTCCGAAATGCGACTTTTACACCTTTTTACATAACATAAAAAATGAAATTAAAAATGATCAAAATGTCGCACAGACCTCAAAATGGTAGCAATGAAAACTTCGCTTCATTTCGCAAAAAATGACTTCACACACATCTCCGTGCGCCAAAGTATGAAAAAGTTATTAGCGTCAGAAGATGGCAAAATTTTTTTCTCTTTTTTGTACACATTTGTTTAATTTTTGAAAATGTATTAAAACACAATAAAACCTGTATAAATTTGGTGTCACCGCAATCGCACCAAACCAAAGAATAAAGTAGGTGTGTTATTTGGAGCGAAGAGTGAAAGTCGTAAAAACTGAGCCCACAAGAACGTGACGCACGTGCATTTTTTTTTCAATTTTTCCACATTTGGAATTTTTTTTCAGCTTCGCAGTACACGGCATGTTAAAATAAATAACATTACGGGAAAGTAAAATTTGTTACGCACAAAATAAGCCCTCACACAGGTCTGTACACGAAAAAAATGAAAAAGTTATGGATTTTTGAAGTTGGAGAGCGAGAAATGAGGCGAAAAACCCTCCGTCCTTAAGGGGTTAATTTGGGTTACTTTCCCGTGTATGCCCAGTGCCGATGCCAGCCCCGACTGTCCAGTAATGTTCAGTCGATTTTAAACAAATAAATCTCCTGCATCAAAGCTTAATGTGATAATGTTTATTCCCCTGGTTCTACATTGCAAGATGCATTTTTGGATTTTGAAAGAAAACATTTATAAACTAGTAAAAAATAAAATAAAACATTTTTTTTTTTGCTCACCACTTAATCGTGAATGATTACAAATAAACTTATCTGAAGCCTCAGTTTTAGCCCATATTTTTTAATATATCAGACTGCATTGCTCAGTGTGGCCACCAGAGAGTGCAACATGATCACATAAGAGCACAGGCTTCTTCTAGCATTAGAGGTCTGGACTGAAGAAATCCTTGTATTATGATATATTCCAGACTCATGCTACTCATCTTAAATGTAAGTTTATATACTTACTTAGTTCTATATAGGCGACAATCTATGTTGTATAGATTCGTAATACAGAACAGCTATGGGTTTTTTCCCCCAGCCACACTTAGGCCGCCCAGACACAAGAGAGTGATGCATCACACTTGCAGGACGTTGTGGCTGGAATGTCCGGGCCCAATGCCGATAAATTGTAACTGAACTCAGCTTGTCAGTACAGTTCCGGTGGTCAGGGTTTGGGCCAGACTTACCAGCCAGAACACTCACTTGTGTGGGTTTAAAAAATAGTCTGATAGGTCAGTTTCACAAGGGTAAATTTAAACTGGGGAACATGGCCTGTGCCTTTGCTGCTTTTATCCCAATAAACCCAGGTCAGCTGAACTTATACTACATTCTGATCTACTGAGAAGCGCTTTTTCAAATATTTGCTTGCGTATGCGTTTTTAAAAATGTTCCGCTAGCATTGGGCTTATTATACATGTGACTGCAGCCTAAGAGCGGTGGCCCATGTGGTGTTTTGAACCTGTTTTTAGGCGGTTTGGCCCGTTTTTAAGCAGTCCATCAAAAAAACACATGCGTTTTGGAAAACCGCGTGCCTTTTTTGAAAACGCATCCGTTTTTGACAGGTTTGATCAATTATCTTAATTCAAACTGGTCAAAAGTGCATGCGTTTTTTTACGGACTGCTTAAAAAACGGGCCAAAAACGGGTTCAAAACACCTCGTGTGCCATCACTCCAAGGGTGCTGCATGTGTTTTTGAATGTTTACCATGAGTTTGGCTGCTTTAAACCTGTTTATCTTTATTTCTAGAAGTGTAGGCAGCTGTGAAACAGATTAAAAACAGCCAAATCCATAGTAAGCTTATAAAAATGCATCTGTTTTGAAACTAACAAAACACATGCGTTTTTAAACAATGCAAAAACGTGACGTGTGGCTGCACCCTTGAGTTAGCCCAAACCCCTGATGAAGCCAGTTCGCTGGTGAAACATGTTGGGGGGCTAGTATTTGCATGTTTTAATCAGCAGTTTGTGCATGCCTTAGAACCAAACAGCAGTCAATATGTATATAGAGAGCTTGATATAGGGTGATCTAGACAATAATATACAGGGTGAAACAGCTATCAGCTAATCTAAATATATAGGGCCAGGAGAGCAAGATAGAATCAGAATTTCATTCCTATAGCTGTAGTACCACCATAGTGTCCCCGCATCTGGGACCATGGCGGCAACTTCCTACAGGGCAGATAAGCCCAGGGACCTTCCACAGTAACAACACTGGTGCTTGCGCATCATTCTACGAGATTGGTTACCCCCAATGAGGGTTATGAAATGATACCTACATGCGATAAAATTAATCGCTGATTGACATCTCTACTCCTTATATTACAAATATTATATACAATTGTCCCCTGGCAACCTATTTCTAGTCACCCTGAGCAATAGTGACTGTGAATCGCTGACTAGGTTCGGCGGCAATGTCACACACTGTACT
This sequence comes from Engystomops pustulosus, assembly GCF_040894005.1. Lineage (NCBI taxonomy): Eukaryota > Metazoa > Chordata > Amphibia > Anura > Leptodactylidae > Engystomops > Engystomops pustulosus. The sequence continues at coordinate 205,127,666 of NC_092412.1, read as the reverse complement.
TTTTAGTATATTCCCTGTTTGAGCACTTGGTGAAACCACCCCCCTTTTTTTAGTGATTTTGTGATAAATAAAAGTGAAGTTTTATAACATCATTTTGTCCGGATATGGGAAGTTTTTGTCTGCCTCTGGCAGTTTTGTAAATAAATTTAAGGATTAAGAAATCCCTGCCGAGACAATTGGTCCATTCTTTATGTTAAAAGCAGCACCCTTAAAGGAAACCTACCACTTGTAGTGGCAGGTTTCTGATGGAAACACCGGGCACCAGCTCAGTATTGCGGTTTAAAACACTTTTTAAACTTTATAGCCGGCGCAGGGAAGTACACGCTCGGTGCTTACCGTGCACGCGGCTACATAGGAAGTGAATGAGAGCCGCGCGCATGGTAAGCGCCGAGCGCGTACCTGCCTGCGCCGGCTATAAAGTTTAAAAAGTGTTTTAAACCGCGATACCGTGGTTTAAAACACTAACGAAAATAAGCTCCAGCACCAGCTCACCCTGAGCTGGTGCCCGGTATTTCTATCAGAAACCTGCCACTACAAGTGGTAGGTTTCCTTTAAGGCGCCTTCCCACGTGGAGTTTTTCCCACATTTTTAAACAAATCCAAAACAAAAGTGGGAGGGGGTTTGCAATGAAATGCATGCGTTTCATTGGAAACGCATGTGTCTCAGGCGGACCCCTCTCCGACTTTTGTTTTGGATGTGTTTAAAAATGCGAGAAAACCGCCGTGTGGGAAGGCTCCCCGAGGGTGGTTGAACACGTGGCATTTTGAGCCCGTTTTGGCAGCGGTCACACGTTCCACTAGGCATCCTTTCATAATGCGACGCTAGCACACAGGGGGCGTTCCTCGGGCAGAACGAACATTTGTTTCAAGAGAAACGCATGCGATCGGCTTATCAATTGCATGCGTTTCACTTGAATCGCATGTTGTGTTTGGGACGAGAACTGCCCCCTGTGCGCTAGCGTTGCGTTATGAACGGACGCCTAGCGGTACGTGTGATCGCGGCCTTTAAGCAGTTATTTGAAAATGCACCCATTTTTAGACCATTTTCCAATTATTTAAGATTTTAAAATGCATGCGTTTAATGGACTGCTTAAAAACTGATTTTTTTGTATTGTTCTACCTGCTGATTTCTGTACACAATTCCCTTCACCCGTATGGACACATACATTTACCCGATTGTCTGGTTGCGAGTCTGCTTTCCTACTCGTGCTCTATATCCTGGTTGCTCTGTTATATATATACTCTTGTGATCTTGACTTCTACCTTTTTGACTACTATTGTATACAGTTTTTAATTCTCACCCTTGTGATTACCCTCCCCTTGGAGCCCTGATGCGACTCAGTCTGTTTTCGCCGTTGCACGTATGTACTGGCGCCTCTCATACATCAGTTTCTGCGCACTATAGTGACTTGCTTCTCTATTTTTTCGGCTTTGTGATCATGATTTTATTTCACTGTTTTCACTGGCTGGACACCCCATCATTTTTTATTTTTATATTCTTTCTTACCAGGATCATCTACGTTGGTTTTGGCTGATGTTTTACACTCAGCAAATTGCTGTTTATCACTTTGATATCTTCAATATTTATTTATATATTCTTTACCTGTGTTATATAAGTTTATAAAGTTTATCACCTATTTTTCATGATTACTTACCTCACTTCATCGTATTTTTCTCACAACTGTGAGATATACATTTTTTGTGCGCCGTATTTTACATGGATTTTATTTTAGCCATGATCAAGTTCTTGCTATCTTTTGATCTTTAATCTTTTTATCTTGTTTTCTACGCCGTTGCTTATTTATGTACTCCTTTTAATGTGGCGCCGCCTGCCTGACATTGCCGCGATCTTACTACTTTGTCCTCTATGTTACCATGGTTCTTCTATTGGTTGTCTTACCTCGTATTGGCTAATTTTGAATGGGGTGTGCTGCGTTTGACACGCATACCCCGCCTACTCAATGAACCGCATCAATCGTCATATACTATGACGCACTTCCGGTCGAAACCGGAAGTGACGTTACGCACCTCTCGCGTGCTGGCTTCACAGCTGAGTCGCATCAGGTCGCTGCCTGGGGCTATTTAAGGGCATCTTACTCACTACACCTTTATCCCCTGACGAAGCCCGCTAGACGGGCGATACGCGTGGGGTCCTCTACTCTCCCCTGATCTCCACCAATGGTAATGTATCGTGACCACTTGTTTGAGATTGTATCGCTTCACTGTTTACCATCTGTATTTGTATTATTAATATCTATTCTTCTGTTTAAACACTTCATTATTGGTTTACAATCTCTATTACCACTATACCTTTTGTACCTGGGGAGTTATTGTGATTCTATACCCTTGTGTTTTAGGGCTTTTAAATGTTTTTATCACTGCTCGTTTTGTAATTAATAAAGAACTTTTTCATCTATACACATCTACTTTCCTTTGTCTTCCTTTTGTTTACTTATCTATTCAGATGTGTTCACCCTAATTCTATTTATTTGCCCCATTCTTTTGATAATTCTGCTTAAAAACTGGCTAAAAGGGGTTCAAAACGCTAACGTGTGCCACCGCCCATAGACTGTGGTCACGTGTTACGCTAGCATTGCACTCATAACGCAGCACTAGTGCATGGGGGGGACAAATAGTATATGCTTTTCTAGAAGAACGCATGTGTTCAGTAATCAGACCCCTGTGTCTTTAGAAAACGCGTTTTTTGAAAAACGCATGCATTTTTGACCAGTTTCAATTAAGATAATTGGTCAAACCTGTCAAAAATGGATGCGTTTTTTAACGGACTGCTTAAAAATGGGCGGAAAAACGCCACATGTGTCATCACCCTCATCATCAGTAATATGAAATAAAATGCACATGTTAATGCTGTTTAAATTAGGCAAATCTCTCTCCGGCTAGTAGAATACAGTCTGAAACGCATACATTAGACACAATGGGGGTCATTTACTAAGGGTATGAACGCCGCACTTTCTTCGGGTTTCCCGAATATTTCTCTTTTGCCCTGAATTTCCCCGGGTTTTTGGCGCACGCAATCGGATTGTGGCGCATTGGCGCTGGCTTGCATGCAACACAAATTGGGGGGCGTGGCCGTTGGATTCGGACAAATCGCGGAGTTTAAAAAAGGAAATGTGTCGCAAGATGAAGCACATGCACCGGGAAGAAGAAGGTGAACACCGACGGACCTCGGTTCAGAAGCGACACATGCAGGAACTCGGACACACGATTGTAGTGAATCGCGCCAGACCCGAATCCTCGCCAGACAACGCACCGTGGGATTGCGACAGGACCGGGTAAGTAAATCTGCCCCAATGTGTGACTGCACCCTGAGGCCGTGTTCACATGTTGCTTCTTGGTTGTGTTTTCATTGTGTTTTAAAATGCATTACAACAACTGAGGAGAGGTCATTTGCCTAATTATTGTTAATATTTGCATTTAGAAAACAAAATGTAAACACAATGTTAACATGTGTTAAATGTGCTAACAAATGTAAACCGTAAATCACCTCTCCTCGGCTGTTGTTGTGCGTTTCAAAACGCAATGAAAACGCAACATGTAAACGCGGTTTAACTGGTGGGTAAGTAAAGTAATATCAGCCAGTCTTTTCACATGAGCATTACACATGATGCTCTACTTATGCATGAAACACCATGTTCACCTCTATAGGAACACTTCAAAAACACATAGCGATCTGACATATGTGAATGCAATGCACTGTTCCCTGATCCATTACTATAGAGCATAGACCATATTCACATCTCGCATCTCACATGCAAAATGTTGTAAAACTGAAAAAATGCTTGTCAGCTTACTATCAGGCTTTGTGCAGGCTCAACAATATAGTAGCTTGAATCTATATTTTATTTACTGATTTTGTGATAAATTTACCTTAGAACAAATGATAGTTTTCAACGATATGACGCCAGTTCTGTGGAAGGTGGAAACTGCTCTCCACGTTTGCTGAGCACTCCTCCCATTTATCACAGCTGATTTTAATGAAATTATCAGGCTCATTTACATCTGCTTCATTTTATCCGATGGGATACACTGGGCTTCATTTACCTGGAGAGTGGATTTCCATGTGGCATTTTTGTCACCTTTTTTTTTTTGGCAGAACCCCCTCTTGCGTTTTGGATGTGTTGAAACATGCAACAAAAAACAAACAAATGGGAATCTGCCCAGAGGCAGTGTTTACATGTGTTTTTGGATGCATTTTGACTGCATCATGAAAAGCCACTTGAGGAGCATATGCATTTTCACAGAATTTTTACTGTATGCGTTTACAAACACGGATAAAAAATGCAAACACTTTTAAATAATAATAAGTCCTTTATTTATACAGTGCACACAGATTCCAAAGCGTTGCACAGAACTTGCCATATTGGTCCCTGTACCCATAGGACTCACAATCGAATAAACCTACCACCAGTATGTTTTGGAGCATGGGAGGAAACCCACACAAACACAGAGAGAACATACAAACTCTTTTACAGATATTGACCCTGGGCCTTGAACCCAGGTCCACAGCACTGCGAAGTTGTAATGCTAACCACTAAGCCACTGTGCTGCCCATATACCAAATTGGTACATGTATCATAAATATGGCTCCTTCTGTTTTTGGGACTTTGCATCACGGTTTTTGATGCATTTTTGATGCCTTCCAATGGCTTCAGCCTTGATCACATGCCGAGGTTACATTGCGTTTTTGCATGCGATTTTTGACAACGCATCAGTTTGGTAAAACCGGTCAAAAACGGATGCGTTTTCAAAAAACGCATGCGTTTTTTAACCCCTTACCAACATTTGACGCAATAGTACTGCATGGCGGAAGGTGCGTTCCTGCATTATGCAGTAATATTACGTCAAGCTTCTGGCGCCGGCTCCTGATCGCGGGTGTGAATCCCTAACATGCCGTGGTTTAATGTGAATCGGACCCCCCACGGTGCACACCGGGGGGTCCGCTACTCTGGTCGCAGCCCGGGACTGCCAGTGTACTGGGCTGCGCAATCCTCTTCTGAGAGCCGGGTCCTGCGCAGCATGCTCAGTGTGTTACATTACACAGTGTAATGCATCTGTATTACACTGTGTAAGATGAAGAAGAGCTTGAACAAGCGATCAGTGGATCGCTTGTTCAAGCCAACCTGTAAAAGTAAATTAAAAAGTTAAAAACATTGAATAAAAGCACATTTTAATAAAAAGAATTAATTAAATAAATTATTAAAGGCCCCTAAACACAAACATTCCCTATACACATGTAATAAAGTAAAAAACCCACAAAATCGCCAAAACCCCCCACATATCTGGTATCGCCGCGTCCATAACAATCCGTACAGAAATGTTATTATACCCCTTCGTTGAACACCGTAAAAACAAAACCAAAAGAACTTGCCAAAAATGTACATTTTTCATAAAATCACTTCACAAAAATGTTCTAAAAAGTGATCAAAAAAAGTTATGTACGCCAAAATGGTACCACTGAAAAGGACAACTCAACACATAAAAAATAAGCCCTAAACTAGCTCTGTCAACCAAAAAGTATTGAAGTTACATCTACGAAAGGATGGCGATGCAAAAACGAATGAGATTTCCTCTATATTAGTTTTTTTCCAGTAAAATTGTAAAAATAAATGAAAAACTGTATAAATGAGGTGTCACCGTAATCATAGTGATCTACAGAATAAAGTTAATATAGTATTTTTAGTGTACGGTGTACGACCCCCAAAAAATTCTAAAAGAAAGGAAACCTAAATTGACGATTTTCTTTTCATACATACATTCAAGAGTTAATAAAATATCAACAATAAGCTAATGACCCATTAAAATGAAGTATTTGTAAAGTGCATCTCATGTTGCAAAAATAAGCCCTTATATGTCCAAATTGCCAAAAAAAATAAAGATTGTATAGCCAATAAAAAGTGACAATGCATAATCTGCTCTGAATGGCGCAGTTTCTCTTCGATGCCCTGGCGTGTGCCCATACAGCAGGTTACCACCACATATGGGGTATTGTTATATGCGGGATGGGTTGGGTATCAAATTTTGTGGAGCGTTTTGGTATTTTATCCACTGAGAATTTCTACATTTTTTGAAAAACACATTGGGGGTCATTTACTAAGGGCCCGATTCGCGTTTTCCCGACGTGTTACCCGAATATTTCCGATTTGCGCCGATTGTACCTGAATTGCCCCGGGTTTTTGGCGCACGCGATCGGATTGTGGCGCATCGGCGCCGGCATGCGCGCGACGGAAATCGGGGGGTGTGGCCGAACGAAAACCCGACGTATTCGGAAAAACCGCCGCATTTAAAAACCGAAAAAGTGTCGCTCGGGAAGCGCTTACCTTCACCTGGTCCGAGGTGGTGCATTCCGGCGCGTTGAGATGATTTTCAGCGCAGCAGCGCCACCTGGTGGACGGCGGAGGAACTACCTTCACAAATCCCGGCCGGACCTGAATCCTGTGCAGAGAATGCGCCGCTGGATCGCGAATGGGCCGGGTAAGTAAATGTGCCCCATTAATTTAGCCAAAAAAATTTCTTTCAAAATTGCATCCGATTTTTTTAACACCTGTAAAACAATTAAAGGGTTAACAATAGAGATGAGCGAACACTAAAATGCTCGGGTACTCGTTATTCGAGACGAACTTTTCCCGATGCTCGAGTGCTCGTCTCGAATAACGAGCCCCATTGAAGTCAATGGGAGACTCGAGCATTTTTCAAGGGGACCAAGGCTCTGCACAGGGAAGCTTGGCCAAACACCTGGGAACCTCAGAAAAGGATGGAAACACCACGGAAATGGACAGGAAACAGCAGGGGCAGCATGCATGGATGCCTCTGAGGCTGCTTAATCGCACCATTATGCCAAAATTATGGGCAACAGCATGGCCATGACAGAGTGACAGAATGAAGCTAGATAGCATCTAAAACATCCAATAATTGACCCTGACACTATAGGGGACTTCATGCAGAGGCAGCAGCAGCAGCGGCAGGCTAGAGAGTGGCATGGCGACATACCCTAAATGGACTCAGGCTTCAAACCAATGGGTGGCAGAGAGGAACCAAAGGAGGTGAGCAAGAAGCGCTCAAATAATATCGGTAAATGGTAAAAGTTTGCCAGTATATTTTGTGGATTACACAGCAGGGTGGCGACAAAGTTAACATGGAAGCCATGAAAACAACCCAAAATTCTGCCTGACACAGCTCGTTTGATAAGGGGACCATGTATGGAGGCAGTGAACTAGTAGTAGATTAAAGGTGCTGCAGTTAAAACTATGTTAGTTGGATCTTGGCATGGAGCTGGCGCTCCGCTGCCAGGCGAGCTTTCGCCAATCCAAGCCCCTGTCTCTAGGCTACTCCCCAAACAGCACTTCTAAGAACCTTTTGTATAAGATCAAGTGTAATAGCGTTCTTATAAGTTTAGGATATGGCGGGTGAGGGGAATGGAAACAGATGCGCAAGAAGCGCTGAAATAATATTGGTAAATGATAAAAGTTTGCCAGTATATTTTGTGGATTACACAGCAGGGTGGCGACAAAGTTAACAAGTTTGTTGTGGAAGCCATGAAAACAACCCAAAATTCTGCCTGACACAGCTCGTTTGATAAGGGGACCATGTATGCCTACAGTTCATGCCAGTCGCTGCTCTGGCTGCCAGTCTCCTTTCGAATACAGTTTAAAATAATAACCCTCATCCATAAAGCTCTGTATAATGCTGCACCCCCCTACCTCTCCTCTCTTATCTCAGTCTATCCCCCAACCCGTGCTCTTAGATCCGCCAGTGATCTTAGATCAACCTCTACCCTAGTGCAGACCTCCCACTCGCGTCTCCAAGACTTCTCTAGAGCTGCACCAATTCTATGGAATGCTCTGCCCCGGACTATCAGACTAATACCTAACCTCCAAAGTTTCAAACGTGCTCTTAAAACCCATTTCTTTAGGCAAGCCTATAACACTCATTAACTGCATGAAGTTTTAACTCTTCTACTAACCCGTCCTGTGTCGTCCTCCCATCTGTTATCCAGCAACCAACAGGCACCAGACTTCTATGCAGTCCCATTCACCCTGGACCTGGTGACGGCTGAGTGGTTCAAGCGACAGCAATTCCATTTATTATATTTTGTTCTATTCCCTAAGAAGAATGGCTTGACCATTAAAAATTCTTTTACCTCGTGTTACCCCATCATCTTCATAAACCGTAAGCTCTGGCGAGCAGGGACCTCACTCCTGTTGTTCCATACAAATGTTGTGCTCTGTTACATTACATTTGTATTTGTTTCCTATGATTTGTAAAGCGCTACGGAATATGATGGCGCTATATAAATAAAGATTATTATTATTATTATTATGGAGGCAGTGAACTAGTAGTAGATTAAAGGTGCTGCACTTAAAACTATGTTAGTTGTATCTTGGGATGGAGCTGGCGCTCCGCTGCCAGGCGAGCTTTCGCCAATCCAAGCCCGTGTGTCTATAGGCTACTCCCCAAACAGCACTTCTAAGAACCTTTTGTATAAGATCAAGTGTAGTAGCGTTCTTATAAGTTTAGGATATGGCGGGTGAGGGGAATGTAAACAGAAGCGCAAGAAGCGCTGAAATAATATTGGTAAATGATAAAAGTTTGCCAGTATATTTTGTGGATAACACAGCTGGGTGGCGACAAAGTTAACAACTTTGATGTGGAATCCATGAAAACAACCCAAATTTCTGCCTGACACACCTCGTTTGATAAAGGGACGATGTATGGAGGCAGCTATATGGACGACTTTTGGAGGTAGCAATGGAGACAACGTGTGGAGGCTGCTATGGAGACAATTTAATTTGGATAGTGCCTGTATGTGGCAGTCCAAAAAAGTTTTCAAACCAGAGGAGCAGGTAGGTGGCCCTCCAGAAAAATGGAATAGATTGAGTGCCTGTATGTGGCAGTCCAAAAAAGTTTTCAAACCAGAGGAGCAGGTAGGTGGCCCTCCAGAAAAATGGAATAGATTGAGTCCCTGTATGTGGCAGTCCAAAAAAGTTTTCAAACCAGAGGAGCAGGTAGGTGGCCCTCCAGAAAAATGGAATAGATTGAGTGCCTGTATGTGGCAGTCCAAAAAAGTTTTCAAACCAGAGGAGCAGGTATGTGGCCCTCCAGAAAAATGGAATAGATTGAGTGCCTGTATGTGGCAGTCCAAAAAAGTTTTCAAACCAGAGGAGCAGGTAGGTGGCCCTCCAGAAAAATGGAATAGATTGAGTGCCTGTATGTGGCAGTCCAAAAAAGTTTTCAAACCAGAGGAGCAGGTAGGTGGCCCTCCAGAAAAATGGAATAGATTGAGTGCCTGTATGTGGCAGTCCAAAAAAGTTTTCAAACCAGAGGAGCAGGTAGGTGGCCCTCCAGAAAAATGGAATAGATTGAGTGCCTGTATGTGGCAGTCCAAAAAAGTTTTCAAACCAGAGGAGCAGGTAGGTGGCCCTCCAGAAAAATGGAATAGATTGAGTGCCTGTATGTGGCAGTCCAAAAAAGTTTTCAAACCAGAGGAGCAGGTAGGTGGCCCTCCAGAAAAATGGAATAGATTGAGTGCCTGTATGTGGCACTCCCAAAAATTGTTTAAAACAGAGGACCGGGTCGGTGGCCCTCCAGAAAAATTAAATGCATAAAGTACTATAGCTAGAGCCAGTGGGCCCTGTCAAAAAATAGGCAAAAGAGCAACCATTAGGTAACACAATTTACTCACAACAATCAATATAAATAAAGCATAGGAGATAAGTGAGTGTAATACATAAAAAATAACTTTTAATCTAATATATTTAAAATTCTAGGTATGTCTCAGTTATGACAATGTGTCACAAAAATACCTGCTTGCAGAAATGCTAACATAAAGTGTCAACAGGTAAAGTATTATGCATTAAATACTCTTACCGTGGTTCAGACGTAAGCCCTGCCTAAGGGTGGAGGATCAGGGGTACCAGGAGGGAAAACTTGTCTGACCCTAGACGACCCCTTTAAGACTCCCGCCCTTACAAGGGCAGTCCACAACTGTCCCTGTTGGACTTCAGCATGCCCCCCTATCAAACGCCATTATCCCTGACGCGTTTCGTGGATACTCTTCAGAGGGAATGTAAATGCATTAGATGCTTCAGTCTGCTGTAGTCCTAGCAGACCGAGCACACAGCGGCATGCACAAAAAAGGAGTAGTGGGACTGCTGTTAGCAAATCGACCCACTTGAAAAAGGCTGCAAGTCTCCGATCCTAGTGGTGGATCAGGAGACCATCATGTTGCAGGCTGGCTCTGTGATCGCGCCGGCCTGAAAGCACTTCCGGTCTTTTAAACCTGAAGCCCCGCCCAGCTACCTTGTGATTGGGTGCGCTGCCATGCTGCAACTCCTATTGGCGCATACTCCTGGGCCGCGACACACTAGGTGAGGCGGACCACAATGAGAACGCCCGACAGCTGCTGTCATCTGACCGCCCATATTTCTGTCCGGAGTGCGACATAAATTTGGCGCGCATGCGCCGAAAACTGCGGGGAGGTTTAAATAAACAATACATTGCCTTAGCAACGTTCAGCCGCCCGTCTCCAAGGGGGCGGGAAGACCACTTAGAACATAGCGATTCTCTATAGCAGAGAAGAAAGACAAACAGACTAGGACTACAAAAGCATAAGGACAAAGAAATAATAAGCACAGAAAGACCAGAGGGAAATATGCAGGTGTCAGTTCATCCATTAACTCCTACCTCACAAGCAGAGAAAGGAGAGGAACCTACTGCCGATCTCTGCTTAGTATATAAGGTCAGTACATCAGTCCAGAGGTATATGTGAACTGGTTTATATATGACCTAGTATGGGAGGGGGGGTTTGTAGTGGGATTTTTATATTGCTGTTATATTTTAGGGAGGTGACGAGTATTTAAAGAAATGGTGTATAGATTAGTTTTTCATTTAGACCCCCCGGGTGGACAGTATCAAGTGTGTAAATCCACCTCGCCTCTCTCTGCAGGATGGTCTTGTCCCAGTTACCTCCTCGTACTGGGGGGGGGATCCGTTCGATACCCATGAAGTGCAACACTGAGGCGTCACCATTGTGGTACCTTACCACGTGGTTAGACAGTGGCTTGTCCCTCTTGTGCAGGATGTCGCCCAGGTGTTCACCCACTCTTCTGCGCAGTTCCCTAAAGGTTTTGCCCACGTATTCAAGACCGCAGTCACAGGTTACTTTATAAATGACTCCGGTGCTCTTACAGTTAATAAAGTCCCTCAGTTTGAACGACCTCCCAGTGGCATTACTGTAAAAGAGTTTTCCCGTCTGGATAAAGGGGCAGGCTATGCAGCCACCACACCGGAAGCTCCCTGTGGGCCGTCTGTCAAGCCACGTCCCTTCAGGTTTTGGGGCCACATAATGGCTCTTTACTACTCTGTCCCTAATGGAACGAGTTTTACGGAAGGTGATCTGAGGAAATGACCCCACTAGGTTCTTAATGTCCTGGTCCATCGTTAATATGGGCCAGTGTTTTGCCAAGATGGCCCGGGCTTCCTTGGAACCGTTATCAAAGGAGGCTATGATGCGTATTTTCTCAGTTTTATCCGTTTTAGCTTCGGGTGACCCCCGTAGAAGGTCAGTGCGATTGGCACCCAGACTATTATGGTAGGCCTCCCTCAGGAACTCATCTGGGTAACCCCGATCACGAAACCTAGCCCTGAGGTCGTTGGCCTGTCTCTGAAATTCTCTCTGGGAGCTACAATTTCTGCGAGCTCGCAGATATTGTCCTTTGGGGATTCCCCTCCGGAGTGGGAAGGGATGGTGACTGTCCCATCTAAGCAGCGAATTTGTCGCTGTTGGTTTCCGATAGATGGAAGAATGAAGTGCCCCATCTTGCGATCTTGTGATGAGGACATCCAGAAAGGGAAGACTAATAGGGTGACTCTCACATGTGAAGCGGAGCCCTATATGGTTGTGGTTCAAAGTATCAACAAACTGTTTGAATTCGGATGCCTCTCCTCTCCAAAGGACGAATATATCATCGATATACCGTAAAAACATATCGATCTGCTCAATGCCTACGGGTGGGTTGTCCCCAAACACACAGGTGGCCTCCCACCAGCCCAGGAGTAGGTTTGCGTATGAGGGAGCACAAGGGCTCCCCATAGCCGTACCCCTGAGCTGGTGGAAGATTAGGCCATCGAACAGGAACACGTTTCTAGTGAGTGTGAATTGTAGTAGGTCACGGACCAATGTGCTGTGTGCCCGGAATTGGGTACCTCTAGTAGAGAGGAAGTACTCCACTGCCTCCAGCCCCTTATCGTGGGGGATGGAGGAGTAGAGCGCCTCCACATCTATACTACAAAGCAAGGTATTAGGTTCCGTTATTACCCCCTCAATATGGCGTAAAAGGTCCGCGGTGTCCCTTAGGTAAGAGGGTAAAGAGGAGACGAAAGGACGGAGCACAGTGTCGATATAGACTCCAACATTTTGACATAGCGAGTTCACGCCTGACACTATTGGTCTCCCCTTTACGGGACTTATCCCTTTATGGACCTTGGGGAGGCAATAAAAGGTCGGCATTACTGGTTTGCTCGCTGACATGAACTCAAGTTCATCGTCGTTGATGAGTCTCTGAGATCTAGCTTTCTCTAGAATACCCCTAAGTTCCATATGATAGCTATTGGTAGGGTTAGATTTCAAGACTTGAAATCTAACCCTACCAATAGCTATCATAGCTGTAAGAGCACCGGAGTCATTTATAAAGTAACCTGTGACTGCGGTCTTGAATACGTGGGCAAAACCTTTAGGGAACTGCGCAGAAGAGTGGGTGAACACCTGGGCGACATCCTGCACAAGAGGGACAAGCCACTGTCTAACCACGTGGTAAGGTACCACAATGGTGACGCCTCAGTGTTGCACTTCATGGGTATCGAACGGATCCCCCCCCCCCCAGTACGAGGAGGTAACTGGGACAAGACCATCCTGCAGAGAGAGGCGAGGTGGATTTACACACTTGATACTGTCCACCCGGGGGGTCTAAATGAAAAACTAATCTATACACCCTTTCTTTAAATACTCGTCACCTCCCTAAAATATAACAGCAATATAAAAATCCCACTACAAACCCCCCCTCCCATACTAGGTCATATATAAACCAGTTCACATATACCTCTGGACTGATGTACTGACCTTATATACTAAGCAGAGATCGGCAGTAGGTTCCTCTCCTTTCTCTGCTTGTGAGGTAGGAGTTAATGGATGAACTGACACCTGCATATTTCCCTCTGGTCTTTCTGTGCTTATTATTTCTTTGTCCTTATGCTTTTGTAGTCCTAGTCTGTTTGTCTTTCTTCTCTGCTATAGAGAATCGCTATGTTCTAAGTGGTCTTCCCGCCCCCTTGGAGACGGGCGGCTGAACGTTGCTAAGGCAATGTATTGTTTATTTAAACCTCCCCGCAGTTTTCGGCGCATGCGCGCCAAATTTATGTCGCACTCCGGACAGAAATATGGGCGGTCAGATGACAGCAGCTGTCGGGCGTTCTCATTGTGGTCCGCCTCACCTAGTGTGTCGCGGCCCAGGAGTATGCGCCAATAGGAGTTGCAGCATGGCAGCGCACCCAATCACAAGGTAGCTGGGCGGGGCTTCAGGTTTAAAAGACCGGAAGTGCTTTCAGGCCGGCGCGATCACAGAGCCAGCCTGCAACATGATGGTCTCCTGATCCACCACTAGGATCGGAGACTTGCAGCCTTTTTCAAGTGGGTCGATTTGCTAACAGCAGTCCCACTACTCCTTTTTTGTGCATGCCGCTGTGTGCTCGGTCTGCTAGGACTACAGCAGACTGAAGCATCTAATGCATTTACATTCCCTCTGAAGAGTATCCACGAAACGCGTCAGGGATAATGGCGTTTGATAGGGGGGCATGCTGAAGTCCAACAGGGACAGTTGTGGACTGCCCTTGTAAGGGCGGGAGTCTTAAAGGGGTCGTCTAGGGTCAGACAAGTTTTCCCTCCTGGTACCCCTGATCCTCCACCCTTAGGCAGGGCTTACGTCTGAACCACGGTAAGAGTATTTAATGCATAATACTTTACCTGTTGACACTTTATGTTAGCATTTCTGCAAGCAGGTATTTTTGTGACACATTGTCATAACTGAGACATACCTGTCAAAAAATAGCCAGTTTCCTCTGCTTTACTGTACAAAGAGGAGGAGAAGGAGGAAAATGAGGAGGAGGAGGAGTGGATAAATTATTCAGGTTGAGCTTCCTTCACCTGGTGGAGATTGGAAATTATGAGAAATCCAGGCTTTATTCATCTTAATAAGCGTCAGCCTGTCAGCACTGTCAGTCGACAGGCGTGTACGCTTATCGGTGATGATGCCACCAGCTGCACTGAAAACCTGCTCGGACAAGACGCTAGCGGCAGGGCAGGCAAGAACCTCCAAGGCGTACAGCGCCAGTTCGTGCCACATGTCCAGCTTTGAAACCCAGTAGTTGTAGGGAGCTGTGTGATCATTTAGGACGATGGTATGGTCAGCTACGTACTCCCTCACCATCTTTCTGTAAAGATCAGCCCTACTCTGCCGAGACTGGGGACAGGTGACAGTGTCTTGCTGGGGTGACATAAAGCTGGCAAAAGCCTTGTAAAGCGTACCCTTGCCAGTGCTGGACAAGCTGCCTGCTCGCCTACTCTCCCTCGCTACTTGTCCCGCAGAACTACGCACTCTGCCGCTAGCGCTGTCAGAAGGGAAATACTGTTTCAGCTTGTGCACCAGGGCCTGCTGGTATTCATGCATTCTCACACTCCTTTCCTCTCCAGGGATGAGAGTGGAAAGATTTTGCTTGTACCGTGGGTCCAGGAGAGTGAACACCCAGTAATCGGTGCTGGAATAAATTCTTTGAACGCGAGGGTCACGGGATAGGCAGCCTAGCATGAAATCTGCCATATGCGCCAGAGTACCAACGCGTAAGAATTCACTCCCCTCACTGGCCTGACTGTCCATTTCCTCCTCCTCCAACTCCTCCAACTCCTCTTCTTCTGCCCATACACGCTGAACAGTGAAGGACTCAACAATGGTCCCCTCTTGTGTCTCGCCAACATTCTCCTCCTCTTCCTCCTCATCCTCCTCCACCTCCACCTCCTCCGATATGCGCTGAGAAACAGACCTAAGGGTGCTTTGGCTATCAACAAGGGAATCTTCTTCCCCCGCCACTGACCATCTGTGTTGACTCCTCAAAGTTACTCATTGTAGACTTGAGGAAGCTGACAGACCTGACTACCAGTTCTGGTGGAAGTTGACATCTGGCAGTCTACAATCGCTCGGCGCTGCTGGTAAACTCTGGATAACATGGTCAGTGTTGAATTCCACCTCGTGGGCACGTCGCACAACAGTCGGTGAGCGGGCAGTTGGAGGCGTTGCTGCGCTGCCCTGAGAGTGGCAGCATCTGTGCTGGACTTCCTGAAATGCGCACAGATGCGGCGCACCTTCGTGAGCAAATCAGACAGATTGGGGTATGTCTTGAGGAAACGCTGAACTATCAGATTTAACACATGGGCCAGGCATGGCACATGTGTCAGTCTGCCGAGTTGCAGAGCCGCCACCAGGTTACGGCCGTTGTCACACACAACCATGCCTGGCTTCAGGTTCAGCGGTGCCAGCCACAGATCAGTCTGCGCCGTGATGCCCTGTAATAGTTCTTGGGCGGTGTGCCTTTTATCGCCTAGGCTCAGCAGTTTGAGCACCGCCTGCTGTCGCTTAGCGACGGCACTGCTGCTGTGCCTAGAGCTACCGACTGATGGCGCCATGCCCACGGATGGTAGTTCGGAGGAGGAGGTGGAGGAGGGGTGGGAGGAGGAGGAGGCATAGTAGGCCTGAAACACCTGGACCGAGGTAGGCCCCGCAATCCTTGGCGTCGGCAGTATATGACTAGCCGCAGGGTCAGACTCGGTCCCAGCCTCCACCAAGTTAACCCAATGTGCCGTCAGCGATATATAGTGGCCCTGCCCGGCAGCACTCATCCACGTGTCCGTGGTCAGGTGGACCTTGTCAGAAACGGCGTTGGTCAGGGCACGGATGATGTTGTCTGACACGTGCTGGTGCAGGGCTGGGACGGCACATCGTGAAAAGTAGTGGCGGCTGGGGACCGAATACCGAGGGGCGGCCGCCGCCATGAGGTTGCGAAAGGCCTTGGTCTCTACTAGCCTATAGGGCAGCATCTCCAGGCTGAGCAATCTGGAGATGTGGACATTAAGGGCTTGGGCGTGCGGGTGGGTTGCACTATATTTGCGTTTCCGCTCCAGCGTCTGGGGTATGGAGAGCTGAACGCTGGTGGATGCTGTGGAGGATCGTGGAGGCGACGATGGGGTTTTTGTGGCAGGGTCCTGGGCAGGGGGCTGACTATCAGCTGACACAGGGGAAGGAGCAGTGGTGTGCACGGCCGGAGGTGAACGGGCTTGTTGCCACTGAGTGGGGTGTTTAGCATTCATATGCCTGCGCATACTGGTGGTAGTTAAGCTATTAGTGGTGGAACCCCTGCTGATCCTGGTTTGGCAAATTTTGCACACCACAGTCCGTCGGTCATCCGGTGTTTCCTTAAAGAACCTCCAGACTTCTGAAAATCTAGCCCTCGCCGCAGGAGCCCTCGCCACGGGAGCTTCACTAGTTGACACATTTGGCGCTGATGCACCAGGTCTGGCCCTGCCTCTCCGTCTGGCCCCACCACTGCCTCTTCCAACCTGTTCTGGTCGAGGACTCTCCTCCGTCTCAGAAGCACTGTGTTCACCCGGCCTATCAACCCAGCTTGGGTCTGTCACCTCATCATCCTCCGATCCCTCAGTCTGCTCCCCCCTCGGACTTCCTGCCCTGACAACAACTTCCCCACTGTCTGACAACCGTGTCTCCTCATCGTCGGACACCTCTTTACACACTTCTTCCACTACGTCAAGAAGGTCATCATCACCCACAGACTGCGACTGGTGGAAAACCTGGGCATCGGAAAATTGCTCATCAGCAACCGGACAAGTGGTTTGTGACTGTGGGAAGGGTCCAGAAAACAGTTCCTCAGAGTATGCCGGTTCAAATGCCAAATTTTCCTGGGAGGGGGCAGACTGGGGGAAAGGAGGCTGAGGTGCAGGAGCTGGAGGAGTGCCGATTTCGGTGACATGGGTGGACTGCGTGGAAGACTGACTGGTGGACAAATTGCTCGAAGCATTGTCGGCAATCCACGACATCACCTGTTCGCACTGTTCTGGCCTCAACAGTGCTCTACCACGAGTCCCAGTAACTTCAGACATGAACCTAGGGAGTGTAGCTCTGCGGCGTTCCCCTGCTCCCTCATAAGCAGGTGGTGTCTCACCCCGCCCAGGACCACGGCCTCTGACCCCTGCAGTAGTTGGACGCCCACGTCCCCGCCCTCGTCCTCTACCCCTAGCCCTCGGGTTAAACATTTTGAAAATGAGAGTTATAACTTTAATTTTTTTTTAACTTTTTTTTGTGTTTTTTGTTTTTTTTGTGTTTTTTAGTTTTTAAAACCAAACGATGCTATCCTATTGCTATGGCTATTTTCTAGCCAAGTATGAAAGCACACTGCTATGCCAGATGAGATGACACTGAGTTATTAAAAAAATAAACGTAAAATAAAAAAGGAAATGGCAGACTGTGCCTAATTGAAATCCAACCCCTAATAAATTTTCCCACTTCGGTCTTTGCGATGGATATGTGCGTCACTAAGCGCAAAACACAGCGGTCGCAACTCTCACTACAAATTGCTCACAATTTGCTAGTAGATGCACTGCAGCAAGGACAGCCACCAGCAGATCAACCAGAAATCAAATATATATAACGCTACTGTAGGCGTAAGTAAGCCGTTTGGATTCTCCTATGGCTATTTTCTAGCCAAGTATGAAAGCACACTGCTATGCCAGATGAGATGACGCTGAGTTATTAAAAAAATAAACGTAAAATAAAAAAGGAAATGGCAGACTGTGCCTAATTGAAATCCAACCCCTAATAAATTTTCCCACTTCGGTCTTTGCGATGGATATGTGCGTCACTAAGCGCAAAACACAGCGGTCGCAACTCTCACTACAAATTGCTCACAATTTGCTAGTAGATGCACTGCAGCAAGTACAGCCACCAGCAGATCAACCAGAAATCAAATATATATAACGCTACTGTAGGCGTAAGTAAGCCGTTTGGATTCTCCTATGGCTATTTTCTAGCCAAGTATGAAAGCACACTGCTATGCCAGATGAGATGACGCTGAGTTATTAAAAAAATAAACGTAAAATAAAAAAGGAAATGGCAGACTGTGCCTAATTGAAATCCAACCCCTAATAAATTTTCCCACTTCGGTCTTTGCGATGGATATGTGCGTCACTAAGCGCAAAACACAGCGGTCGCAACTCTCACTACAAATTGCTCACAATTTGCTAGTAGATGCACTGCAGCAAGGACAGCCACCAGCAGATCAACCAGAAATCAAATATATATAACGCTACTGTAGGCGTAAGTAAGCCGTTTGGATTCTCCTATGGCTATTTTCTAGCCAAGTATGAAAGCACACTGATGAGATGACGCTGAGTTATGAAAAAATAAACGTAAAATAAAAAGTAAATGGCAGACTGTGCCTAATTGAAATCAAACCCCTAATAAATTTTCCCACTTTGGTGTTTGAGGTGGATATGTGTGTCACTAAGAGCTAAACACAACGGTAGCAAGTCCCCCTGCAAATTCCTCACAATATGGTACTAGCTGCACTACTAGTGCCAGCAAGCCCAGCCACAAGCAAACAAAAAAAAAAAAGTATAACGTTACTGTAGCCCTAAGAAGGGCTGTTGGGTTCTTGTTGAATCACTCCTGCCTAACACTATTCTAATAGAACACCCTAACGCGTTCCCTGACCAGCAGCAGCTCTCTCCCTAGCGGCATCCAGACACAGAATGATCCGAGCAGCGCGGGCAGCGGCTAGTCTATCCCAGGGTCACCTGATCTGGCCAGCCAACCACTGCTATCGACGTGTAAGGGTACCACGTCATGCTGGGTGGAGTGCAGAGTCTCCTGGCTTGTGATTGGCTCTGTTTCTGGCCGCCAAAAAGCAAAACGGCGGGAGCTGCCATTTTCTCGAGCGGGCGAAATATTCGTCCGAGCAACAAGCAGTTTCGAGTACGCTAATGCTCGAACGAGCATCAAGCTCGGACGAGTATGTTCGCTCAGCTCTAGTTAACAAACTTCATAAAAGTTTTTTTACGTACGTTGAGGGATGTAGTTTCTATAATGGGGTAATTTATGGGGTATTACTTTTTTTAAGGCCTCTCATAGTGACTTGAAACCTGAGCAGGTCCCTCAATAGCAGGATTTCGCGTTTTTTATGAAAATGTTAAAAATGGTACCTAAAGTTCAAAGCCCCATAACATCTTACAAAAATAAGATTATGCATAAAAAACCATATCCACATAAAGAAGACATTAGGTGAATGTTAGTTATTAAGTTTTTTGCGGTTATTTTGTGGTGACTTCTTGAGGGCAGAACTGGCTACTGGGGCAAGGGGCAGCACTGTGCCTACTTGGGGGCAGCACTGGCTACTGGGACATGGGTGCATATTTGGGTGGATATATTGAGTGCTGGATTCGACTTTTTGCTATGTGGATTTTACTACATGACACGGCTTCCTACTTCCGTGCACCTTTCTCCACAGATGAAACATCAACAGATAAGCTACATGAATGATGCGACTACAGGCAGTCCACAGGTAAGGTTCTTTCGGTTTGTACTTAAGTTGAGTGTGTATGTAAGTAGGAACTGGTATATTTTAAGCTCTGGAGAACTTCTCCAGAGGTCACTGTCAGGCACCAGGGGTAGTGGACCCACTGCACCACCGCCGACGATGACGTAAGCTGACACCTGAGACCGGAGTCTAAGCAGTTTTCACCAGAGCCCGCTGCAAAGCAGGTTGGACTTGTTGCGGTGTGGTACTTTCCACAGAAGCAACTTTGTCTGTGGTGGCGACCAGGGCGAGGTACAGAGACGATGAAGAGAATTGTAGTCGGGGACAGGCACGAGGTCAGGACAGGCAGCAAAGGATCAGCGTCGGGGACGAGGTGGAAGGTCTGGGCAGGCAGCAGAGGAGCGTAGTCAGGAACAGAACCGGGGTCACAAATGGGAATTCAGAACACAAGCACATGGCATCAGGAACAAGGATTTCTCAAAGGCACAAGGCACTAAGATCCGGTGTGCAGGGAGACACCCGACTTACAGACAACCCCTAATTACAGACAGGCCTCTCTAGCCTCTGTGACTTCTGGGGAAACTCTCTTGGTTCTTTACTTTAGTCACAGGCTGCATTGATTAGCTGTTAGGTGTCTGTAATGAAGTTTTATTGATAATCCTTGTTCCCATTACAGCAAAAAATATTGAAAATCCAAATCCAGACATTTTTTTTTTGGTTCCAATGATAAAATATGTAGTTCTGACTAACATACAAATTCAACTTAAGAACAAACCAACGGAACCTATCTATTAATGTAATCGTGAAAGCATATCAAGCAAATTAACTTAATGGGGGAATTTATAAATTTTTTTGGAGGTAGAAAAAGGTGTAAACCACTGGTTTTAGTCTCTTTCTACTTTTCTTTGAAATTTTTTTGCGCAAATGGAGTTTTTCGCCTCTCCTGCCGTTTTCCGAAAAGTGGGTGTGAGAAGGGCAGGGGAAATTATGATTTGCCAATTTCTGTCATAAAAGAACATGATAATTGATTCCAGTCCATTACTGGAGTCAATTGGCCCATGTGGCGAATTTATGATGAGGTATGTGCCTCATTATACTGTATACTAGACACACAGCTTATTGGCTAAGGGTACATTCACACGGCGGTATGCCCGCCGCAGTGCGCCGGAGAGGAGGTGACCCCTCCATAGAAAACAGCGGTGCACGGCCTCAGACACGGGGAAAGATAGAGCATGCTGGAACATTATCTATCTTTCCAAGTGTACGGCGCAGATTGGTGCCACACATGTCTGCGGCCGCCATTGCCGTCTATGAGGAAGTATATATGACTGCAAATTTGTGGCCCCAGACGGCTGTCTGAATGAGGCCTATGAGAATATTAAGGCCATTGATTTGTAAAGCGCTTTGGAATTTGATGGCGTTATATAATTAAAGATTATTATTATTATAAAAAATGACAGTCTTTATAAACACCAATGACCATTACACAGAATAGGTCATTTATAACTGACCACTCCCATAATCTGTTACATACTATTGGTAGAGCCAGACAGTGCCATCTGTAGTGTAGTGGCCATCATGCTTCACTGCAGATGGTGCTTTCATTCAGTTGCCCCAATTAGCTATAAACTTCTCTCACTATTTATGTAAAGCTGCTTTGAATGCCATAAAATGCTCTTGTTTATGGTAAAGGGGAAGGGGGGGGGGGCTATTAAAAGATTTATATTGGGCTAAAGCATTGATCCTTTCTTCTTTGAAATCTTTTTGGTTATAGACCTGTCAGACAGACTGCCATGGGCCGTGGGCTTTATGAAAATTGAGGGCCATACCTATATTCATAGATTAAAACAGATGAAATGGTATCCAGTTGGCTGCTGTCGTTTAAGTACCTTTGAACAACCTAAACATAGTTGTTAGGAATAAACACATGTATTTGTATTGCAGGCCTTGATGCCCTCTTCTCTAGTGGGTAGCATCAAATGTGTTGATTGGTTTAGATGGCCATGGGCTTCCCAGAAGCCTTTTGCCCTAGGTGCCCACCTTAATCACCTATATAATAATCCACTACTTAATTCTTGAGTCAAACTATAGGGCTCATTTGCCTCCTATTTGCATTGGCATTTCAGTTTGGTGGCATGTTCTACACTACAGATTCCTTTCAAAAAAGGAGACACTATATGCAGCTCTCCGATTACAAAATACAGATTCCCAGTGAGGGATGCCAAATGGTTAGTGCCACTGTTCTCCCCTTAATTACCCCCATATGGCATACGCAGTGTATAAGATGTGACTACACAAGGATAACTGTATCAAACCTTAATTTTCGGGGGGACAGCATGCATTGAAATGCACTTAAAGGTTACACAGTACATTTTATATGCAAGGGCCACAGTGTGGGGGTCATTTATTAAGGGCCCGATTCGCGTTTTCCCGACGTGTTACCCGAATATTTCCGTTTTGCGCCGCTTGTACTTAAATTGCCCCGGGATTTTGGCGCACGCGATCGGATTGTGGCGCATCGGCGCTGGCATGCGCGCGACGGAAATCGGGGGGCGTGGCCGAACGAAAACCCGACGTATTCGGAAAAACCGCCGCATTTAAAAACCGAAAATGTGTCGCATAAGGACCGCTTACCTTCACCTGGTCCAGCTCGGTGCATTCCGGCGCGATGAGTTTACTTTCAGCGCAGCAGCGCCACCTGGTGGACGGCGGAAGAACTACCTTATTAAATCCCGGCCGGACCCGAATCCAGAGCGGAGAAGCCGCCGCTGGAACGCGAATGGACCGGGTAAGTAAATTTGCCCCTGTATTTTTTATATACTAATTGTTATCCAGGGAACATAATGTTTCTGTAGCAATGAGTCATGGCATATAGAATATAGGAAGTCTTGTAGGAGAACTGTTGGGTTTTAATATTATTCCAAGAACATATTATAATTATCAAAATTCTTATTCAAATAATGAGAAAATGATAATAAATATATTTTATTTATGGTAAAGAACAATGACACATGACATCAAAGAGTTTCCCACTGACAATAATGTGTCTGGACGCAAAGAAGTTGTTAGAGAATGGCAGGTCTTCATGTGTGGTGCAGGAATTTTTGTAAAATTCTTCATGATAGGTTTATGGAGAATCCCACGGCAAGTGAACTTTTCCTTTTCCATATGCATTGACTTGTTTGTAGCAGCTGAGAATGTAAAGAGAGTGTAGAGATATCAGGAACATCACTGCTCGCTGACGGGATCTGACAGCTCCATGCCCTCTAAGAACCTGAGTGATTTAGCTGCCACCACTCATTATATATAGACTGACGAGACACCTAAGATATATTATGCACCAATATTAAATTACAGTCACAAATTAAACAATGAATCAATGTACCGTATATTCCGGCGTACAAGACGACCTGGTGTATAAGACGACCCCCCTACTTTCCTGATTAAAATATAGAGTTTAAGATATATTCGCCGTATAAGACTACCCCTTTTCAAACGCATACAAAACACTGGTAAAAATTTAAAAAAAAACTGATTTGAATTTAACATGGTCCTTTTTTTAATTTAAATTCTTGTGACATGCAGGTATATAGCAGGAAAACTGTCGCTCATAAACATAAGGCATACAACAACAACATTACCATTACAGCACAGCCCCCAGTAGTATACAGCACTGCCCTCAGTAGTATACAGCACAGCCCCCAGTAGTATACAGCACAGCCCCCAGTAGTATACAGCACTGCCCTCAGTAGTATACAGCACTGCCCCCAGTAGTATACAGCACAGCCCCCAGTAGTATACAGAACAGCCCAGCCCAGCATTAAAAAAACAATAAACTTATATACTCACCCTCCGGTGGCCCCGATGTGCTGCGCTGCTCCCCCGATGTCCGCGCGGCTCGTCTTCAGTGTTCCGCGCCGTCTTCTTTCTTCTGCTGGGCGCCGCCATTGATCTTCCCCGGCAGGCGCCTAGTATGAAGCGCCGCTGCTGACGTCATACTAGGCGCCGCCCCGGGGAAAAACATGGCGGCGCCCAGCAGAAGAGGGCTATGGAGAGGGCTCAGCCCGTGAGCCCTCTCCATGCAGCGCGATCCGACCGCCGCCGTGAATACACAGGCTGAGTCCTCTTCATACAAGGGTGGGGGTTTTTGCATATTGCAGAAAACCCCCACCGCTACTAACCGCGGTCGGTGCTTGCATGGTAGCCTCGGGTCTTCGTTTGACACAAGGCTACATGGCTTCTGGAGATTCGTTACAATGAGCCAGTGGCTCATTGTAATGAATGTGCTGCAAAAATGCCATATATTGCAATACAGAAGTATTGCAGTATATGGTAGGAGCGATCTGACTATCTAGGGTTAATGTACCCTAGATGGTCTAAGAAATAGTGGGAAAAAAAAGAAAAAAAAGTTTAAAAAATAAAAAAAAATTAATAAAATATTAAAAATTCAAATCACCCCCCTTTCCCTAGAACTGATATAAAACATAATAAACAGTAAAAATCACAAACATATTAGGTATCGCCGCGTCCCAAAATGCCCGATCTATCAAAATATAAAAACGGTTGCGGTCGGTGGTGACCTCCGAGGGGGGAAATGGCGCCCAATTGTCCAAAATGCGACTTTTACACCTTTTTACATCACATAAAAAATTAAATTAAAAATTTCGCACAGACCTCAGAATGGAAGCAATGAAAACGTCGGCTCATTTCGCAAAAAAATGACACCTCACTCAGCTCCGTGCGCCAAAGTATGAAAAAGTTATTAGCGTCTTTTTTGTACACATTCGTTTAATTTTTGAAAATGTATTAAAACACAATAAAACCTATATAAATTTGGTATCTGCGCGATCGCACCGAACCAAAGAATAAAGCTGAGGTGTTATTTGGAGCGCACAGTCAAAGTCGAAAAAACTGAGCCCACAAGAACGTGCGTTTTTTTTTCAATTTTTCCACATTTGGAATTTTTTTTCAGCTTCGCAGTACACGGCATGTTAAAATAAATAACATTACGGGAAAGTAAAATTTGTTATGCACAAAATAAGCCCTCACACAGGTCTGTACACGTAAAAATGAAAAAGTTATGGATTTTTGAAGTTGGAGAGCGAGAAATGAGCGGAAAAACCCTGCGTCCTTAAGGGGTTAAAAAGGGTGGCACATTAAACAGACATAAACATACAATGCAAAAATAACAGTTTGTGAAATAAAAAGGGATGGAGACTTTCATAGATAGATTCCAAGATTCCCTGACCAGCCCCTTTTCCTGTGATGACCCCACATCACAGGACATCACCCCTGACATATGATGATTACCTTTTATCACTAGGAGATGTAAACTAATCTTGTCTCCCTCAGAATGTTTCTTGACTGATATCTTGCGTTGTTGGCATCCTATATCCTTGGTTTTAATTCCAGCTTAATGTCTCGCACAGATACATACTATGCATGATGATTTTAATGGTAATAGTTTAGGGGTTATGTAGTTGCTCCCTGTTGTAGTGAAGCCACCTCTTCGCCATTGACATGATTACTTTAGAAACCTACCTGTGCTTATGTGGACATCGGTGAAGCCGAAATATGAATTATGCCACATTTTCCTTTGATGTATAAATCTACATGGGGACTTATACCTGTGACCTTATGGAGGAGGCCATAACCTATAGTTGAACTAATGAAAGGATCTAGAGGGCCTCTTCTCCCCACACAATTAATTTTATGAGGGGGGTTTGGGTGATCACTGCTTGGGTTTCTATAATTTAGATCTTATCACCACAGGAGAATATTTAAAAAAAAACCTTCATAATTTGATAAATTATGAAGCAAATGTACATTGAGAATGCTGTAGCTACACTAATGCAGGATCATATCTTGGCTAATCCCGATGCTGAGTGGTTTTGCTGATAAAAATTATAAAATTATGATAATGAAGCTGTGACGCCTCTATGGCTGATTCAGCGCTTCTCCTATCACATTTTTGCATGTAAGTTATTCACTGCACCACAGGATGATGTAATCCCTGGGTTGTGCCTGAAGGCAGAATAATCAATTGCTGCACCATCCGCCAGCTGCTGTGTATGAGTGATCCAGCTCAGGTTGATTAGTCATGCTTGACTAACCTACATGTCTAATGCCAAGATCCATGTGTAATGTGTTTGTGTAGGTAGCCAGCCTGACTCATCTTTCCCAAAGTTCTGAATTCCATAATTGTTTTTTCAGCAAAATCGCTCAATTTAGGGATTAACCAAGATATGATCCTGCATCAGTGTAGCTACAGCATTCTCAAGGTATTTTTGGTTTATAATGTGTTAAATCAAATGGTAGGTTTCCTTTAATTTCTCACTACAATATATTTTATATGTGCAGTTTATGTCCAGAAATCACTGCTATTCCATCATGGCACAGAAATAAACAATGTCATTGAATGAGTCTGACTGTGCATTATCCTTAAGAAGTAGTAAGATGAATTTGTATGAATCCTACCCATTATGTGGAACAATGGCTGCAAATTCGGAACTATTGACAACCACACCATTTTTCAGTATATTTCTATGTATATTGGGGGTCATTTACTAAGGGCCCGATTCGCATTTTCCCGACGTGTTACCCGAATATTTCCGATTTGTGCCGATTTTCCCTGTATTGCCCCGGGTTTTTGGCGCACGCGATCGGATTCTGGCGCATTGGCGCCGGCATGCACGCAATGGAAATCGGGGGGCATGGCCGAATAATAACCCGATAGATTCGGAAAAAACGCAGCCTTTTAAAAAAAAAGTGTCGCGGGATACGCGCTTACCTTCACCAGGTATAGGATGGTGCATTCCGGCGGACCTCGGGGAACTTCAGCGCAGCAGCGACATCTGGTGGACGTCGGAGGAACTGCCTTATCGCTGGAAGACCCGAATCCACCGCACAGAACGCGCCGCTGGATCGCGAATGGGCCGGGTAAGTAAATCTGCCCCATTGTCTTTCACAGCATTCTTCCCCTAGGGGTATATAAGAACGATTATATAATTTAACTTATAAGTAAGATATAAAACATCTTGCAGTCTGTCATATTTCAAAATCTTAAAATTGATCCTGTAATTGGTTGATTTTTACTTTTTTATGCTTCAGATAAACATTGCATACAACGGGCACATGACAGGGAATAGATTTTGCATTAAGTCGTCTGGAAATAATCAGGAAGTTTATAGTTAACTAGGTTTTGTGAAGGTCCATCCATGAAACAGCTCACTAACCTTTTTAACAATAAGTGTAATATGTTCGTAGTTTCTGGAAAATGTTGTCATGTTGCAATCTGTTCAGCACGCCTGGACTATTATGTCACATCTGCAGCTGTTATTTTTACCATTACAGAATACAAGTTGTATAAGTTGTATTTTAGATACAAATGTATGTGTATATGTTTCTCAGCATCAAGCTGACAGCTACTTCCTTCCATTACTTTGCTTAGGTAGACCTCTAACTCATAATGAGATCCTCCCATATTTGCTTATATCTATCTACTGCATGACAAGTAGTTGTACATTTACTACAATAAATATCCTTGGCAAAACAAAAAAAACAAACATTATTTTTCTTTAGGATAGTGCTGGTTCCCTCCTCCCCCACTGCACTTTATAATCTCATTTACTATTTTGTGCTAAACAACCAACCAACTTCGTGTTTCACACTGCACCACCAAACTGGTTTGGCCTTGGGCTAATCCAAAGGGAGTTATTCAAATTTTTTCTAATGGTTTTCACGCTCAAACCTCTGTACTGTATATAGATCTGGACTTTGTGGTTACAAAGACACAAGGCTCCTACCTTTGGCAGTAGTCCCGCTGGGTGTGCAGGTGTGTAGAACCAAGTTTAAGGCAAAGAATATTCAACCAGTCTTGCTTTCAAAAGTCAGCAATCCACCAGAATCCAAGAAACAATCCAGATGGCAGCAAACAATCCAAATCCAAGAAACATGCAAGAGGTTGGGACAGGCAGCAAATCTGTGTCTGCCACCAGCCCTATAAGGTTATTTTATTTTCTTAGCAGTGCTTGACAGCAGGATCATGACCTTGCGACTGAAGACACTAAAGGTCATACATTCCATTTGGGTGCAGTTAAGCTATAAGATTAATCCATTATTTGTCTATCATAATACCTGACATCCTGCTCTGCAGCCCTGGATTTTTATTAAATGGAACAGCTTTTATTTCCCAGTTGCACCACTTTTTGGTAGCCATCATTAATCTATTAGTTTAACTATTTTGTAGGAGCAATTCTCTCGGCAGATCTCCAAATCTTTTTCTCCCTCAGACATTAAGACTGAACACTTACTGCATATGAAACATTCATTTGGTGCATCTAAGTAAAAGCTACCTAAGAACAATTATTTAACCTGGAGAAGGTTGTGCAGGTCATTATTGATTTCATAAAAAAACAAACAATACAGTTTTACAGTTATAGGTCACATTCAGATGACCGTGTGCTCCCCAAGCTGGGAGTAGGAGGGAGGAGGGGTGAGGGCTCCTCACCCCTACCCTTTTCATAGAAAGATGAGAAGTCTCCTGGCTCAGTCGTGGTGGAGTGAGATACCGTAATAAGCACACCCTAATCAGGTACCAAAGACCTCAATGGTTCCGTGATCTGGCCACTAATTGTATGGCCAGATCACTGCCCATATTATGGTCCCTACAATTTAAATTGTGCATCCTTCTGCAAAAAATTCCCCTAAGAAAGACTCTGGATGCATGCATGTATACCTCTTATTAGTGAAGTCTAGCTTTGGGATTATACTTATATTTCTTTGGGATACAAGCCAGGTGGCCAACATGACATGGCACTGGGGAATTCTGGTTGCCATTTCCTTGCTCCACTGCAACTAGATCATAATGACTTATACCTAAAAGAAATACTTGGACACCGCCTTTTGGATTAATCTGCCACAGCAGTCAATTTATTATAACATACAACAAATATTAGAAATACATAATTCCTCCCAAGCATGTAATTAACATTTCTCCCCACCCTCCTATAATAATACTAATTCCAAATAAGGAGAAGGTGCTTGGAGCTCCAAATTACAAATGCCATTCTGCTCTTCTTCTTCTTCTCGCTATTACCCCCAACTGCCACCTCCGGTTCAAGGGCACCATATCTGGCTTTCCAAATTTCCCACTCCCGGGACACCACCCAGCAGGAGTCCATACTGCCATACCCCTTGGCAGGGCTTATCTTTCAGGGGGAAGCTATCCACCATGTTCTCCCCTGCTCCCCCTTGTAGCTCCACCAACTTCAAGGACTTTCCCCCTCTTCCTGCCCTATGCTGCCGCAACAGTTGTGAGCCCTTATCCTACCGGAATTACATGCATCTCTTCTGCCTGCTTTCAATCTGGGTTTTCTAGGAACCTTGAAGGACCTTTAAAGGCACTGAAACGGCTCTTGTGTACATGTGTATTGACAGCAGGAAGAGGTGTAGGAGGATTTCATGGGTGAAGGTTCATTTCAGTATAAAATTTAGTGGGTGGTTTGGGTGGAAATGGGCCCACAAGAAGGCTAGGACCCGGGCTACCACCCAAACTTCTATGTTTTAATCCACTAGTGACACTCAACTTTAACCTCTGAGCCATGGAATCCGCTGAGCTATAACAGATGTCACTGGCCATCTTCTACCATTGATTAAGGAGATGTCAGGTCCCCCCAGCCTCCCCCCCCCCAAGATTGTACTAGAAGACGCTGGATAAAGACTATTTCTCTTTATGTGTTTCTAATTTCTAATTGACTTTTTGAAACTTCACTAGGTAGTAGCCGTGTGTTAAGATTAGATAAGTTGTGCACCTGTCAGCCATAACAAAATAGCAAATATACATTAAGTAAAGTATGCATTAGGCGCTGATTAGTAACCTATCTAGTGTATTAGACTATTGTATTAAGCAATCAGAAGTTAGATGAACCAATCAGAGGTGTTATTTTAATAGCCATTCATAATCTATTATTCAATCTATTATTACACCCTGCTTAAATATGTATAAATAAAGGGGTTTGACCCACCCACAATTGGGAATTTTGCTGAGTTCTACACCTACCTGTTCAGCTCCGTTATTCCTCCGTTGCAACATAATTCACCTACAGCACATGACCAGATCTACGGTGTGGTAGACCTTATCTGCTTCAATACCACTAGCTGAGTACACTTCCAGGCTGCAGTTTTCATTGTGATAAAGGTTGTTATCTTTTTTTCCAAGAAATGCTGCCATTGCTGAGAAAAATGATTTATAAAAATATTCAAATTAACCTTTGGCACTCCAGGGTGCCACTGTATATCGACTTTGCGCTCCGTCTGCACATAATTATACACACCCTACTGTGCGCATAATTCCCCTCCGCCCCCCCACAAGCTACGTATCTCTATTACGCATCTGACTGCACTGAGGGTGTGCACAATTATGTGCGGATGGAGAAAGAAGCCGATATACAGTGACACCCTGGAGTGCCTAAGATTAATTTGAATATTTTTATAAATCACTTTTCTCCTCAATGGCAGCATTTCTTGGAAAAAAGATAACAACCTGTAAGTGTACTAAGTTTATAACTGTACTTTGCTAGT
This sequence comes from Engystomops pustulosus, assembly GCF_040894005.1. Taxonomy (NCBI): domain Eukaryota; kingdom Metazoa; phylum Chordata; class Amphibia; order Anura; family Leptodactylidae; genus Engystomops; species Engystomops pustulosus. Next base: position 205,097,418 of record NC_092412.1, on the reverse strand, counting down.
GGTTGATATCCTTTAAATACATCCCTTGATTCGGTACATATTGATGTTTTACAATGTGAAAAATAATGTAAAAATAGCTTTCAGCCTTCGCTGCCTGTACCCCTGCAGTACCGAGCTCATATGTGTTATGTGATCTTCAGCTGCACTAACTGCTTCCAAACTGTATCAGAGCTGACACATGAGAATAAGCAGGTGTTTACTGTGACTTCAAGAAGCAGCAGCAAAGGGAAATCATAATAACAAAAATCAGATTGTCTTACATATACTTCCTCCAAGATAATAACAGTATGACTCACATATATGTGCTGTCTCCAGGAATTCAGGTGAGGTAAATAAAGCTTTGGTGCATAGGAGAACTTCACTCAGCAGTCATGATCTTTACCATTGTAATGACTGTTATAGTTAAATGTATGCATTTATTTGTATAACACACTTTAGGGGGAATATATGGAAAAATGAAAAAAGTGTTGTGCAATCGTTTGGATTATACTATGCCAAAAGAGTGTTTGGCAACTTTTTTGGTTATTCCCTATGTACAGGATCGGGGAAAACAAGGGGGTGGGTAAGGGTCTGGTTGCAGGGAATCCTACCAATCATGCCAAACGTAATCCAGAGAATGCAGGTCCCATGAATGGAGTGGCTGGATGAGCCATTCAATTATATGGGGGTGTTAGAAATGGCCAAACCCATTTTGTATCATGCAGTAAATTGGAGTGCCAAAGATGATTCATATAGAATTGAATAGAATTATTAAGAAGGGGACCCCTGTTCTCCAGACCAGCAGTTGGGTCCTCACCAATCGCCTTGTTAGGTCCTATCCCGAGCATAAATGTGACAACGTCAACATTGTTACAACCTCTTAAATATACGCATAAATATTGTGCCCTAATGCACTTTTTTGCCACTCAACATTTGAAAAAAGTTGGGCCATGGGTGGGTCACTGCTACGATTTCATTTATTATACTTGTCAGCATTTGTGATATATGCCAGCTTTATGAAAGATTGGAGTCCTTTACCAAATTACATTTAAATTAGGGCATCCTAAGGAGTTACATAGTAACGTTAATGCTTTTCTGATACCCTTGTTTATTCTTTGGGAGAAGTTGAGGACAAGGGAGTTTGTTTATTCTTTGGGAGAAGTTAACGCATCTGCTATGAGGACCATCACGGGATAACCCTTCCCCTCTTATCTATAAGAGCTTAGATGTACCTATTCTACCATTTGATAGCAAAAAGTGAATCGAACAGGAAAGAAAGGCTGCCCTGCCCTATTAATTGTTATACAATGGCAGTGGGGGAAATAGATTCCAGGCCATTTTGCACTTTGTGGATGACATGGAATAGAATGAATTAGTACCAATAGGGAGTCTCCATTTAGATTACTGTTATGGGCTTGTTGTGTATACTGTATGTCTGCATATATGCTGTACACCTTTATATGGCACTGCATGTCTGTGTATATGTGATGTGTATATGCTCTACACAATGTGTGGTGTGCAAGGGTATAAATGTGTGTGTATGAGTGAAGAACTGCATGTTTATGTATGTATATAGTTAAATAAATGTGTGTGTTATATATATATATATGTATGTGTGTGTATATATTTAATATGTATATTTTAAAGTGGGAAGAGGGGCCTCTCGTAGTTACACCTCTGATTTACATTTGAATTTGTTTCTACGAAGCACTGAAATTGGTTCCATCTAAAGTATATAAAGAGAGAAGGAGAGGTAAGAATGGTTTGCAGACTAATGTGAATGATTTTATAGTTATAATTATTAGTACAAAAACTCAGGCAGTGAAATCCCAGGGCTGCATTAACAGAGCTTAGTTCTAAAGATAGCAGCCAAATGGCTCCAGACACTTCCTAAAGATGGAAGTTGGAAAACTACAATGCAGAGTTTCCATGCAATGAATCTTTCATTCCAGCATAAAAGTCACTAGATAACATCACTTAATTGTTAATGAGAAGCATATGTGCACATCACACATATGTATTTGAAGAAATACAAAGAATTTACAGTTACAGTCTAGGTAGAAATAATGGTCGGAATTGTATTTAATAAATGTCTACAAACATGCATTATTTAAATGGTTTTCTGAGTGGCTAATCCAAAAATAATTGGGATTTAAAGGCTTTATTTCTGGCAGCTGAACTCTCCCTGATATTCATAGTGTTTTACAAACTCTATTAGATATAGTTATGCTGTGTATTGTTTATTGCTTCAGCTATGTTTTTATTTAGAGACAAACATGTATATGATGTATCTATTCTAGTAATACAAGGTTTTTATTCTATTGATCATTAAGGGTCCAAGTAATCCCACTGAACACAATAATTGAGAATCATTATAAACCCTTGTTGGAATGGAATCATGGAGTATGTATAACCACCTCTCCATTCATCTTTTTAGGGCTGATAGAGATAGCCGAGTAAAGCAGTCTTTGGTTACAGGAGCAATGATCACATAAGAATGAGATCAGGTTATACTCCCATATTACGTATTTAATTTCTTCCTGTATAGTAAAACTAATAACCATAGGGACCTATGGTTCAATTGGCTTAGAATACAGATGTAATACAACCTCTTTAACCCATAGAGGCTTTCAGGATGCAGCAATCTTTTGTTGCTTTTGTGCTCCAAAGCCATAGCTTTTACATTTTTCCATGCATGTTGCTAGTTGAGGGCTTGTTCAAGACAAGTTGTACTTTATGATGGTGTCCATTTGGAGTACCTAACTTATTGACTGAATTTCATTAATTCTTTTTGGAATGGAAAAAAGAAAACCCACTAATTGTTTTTTTTTAATATACCATTAGAGATGAGCGAGCACTAAAATGCTCGAGTGCTCATTACTCGACTCAAACTTTTCCCGATGCTCGAATGCTTGTTTCGCATAACAAACCCCATTGAAGTCAATGGGAGACTCGAGAATTTTTCAAGGGGACCAAGGCTCTGCAATAAAATGTGTAATTTTATTGAGAAATAAGGAAGTCAGTCCTGTTCCTTCTTTTTTTTTATTCAATGGAATATTTGTGGAATGACCCGTGTTAAACATCTGCAATGTGTTCTTCACACGTATTGTTCTTCACACACTATTGTGAAGAACACCTTTCTGCAATAATGTCTTCTGATAAGTTAGCAGATGTATGGAAACATCTGCAATGTGTTCTTCGCTGAAGAACACATTGCAGGTGTTTCCGCACATCTGAAAACTTATCCGAAGACACGAGTGCAGAATGGTGTTCTTCACAATAGTATGTGAAGAACAATATGTGTGAAGATTCTTCCGTTGTCACATAGACAACGGAACTAAAAGTCTCTATGGGAAGAGTCCGGAGGGAGGAGTATGTGGACCAGTGGACCCTCTGGACCACCGCGGGAGATGGTATGAGACCTGCGGTGGCAGCCAAGGTACAGGGATATGCAGGAAACAGTCCAAGCCTGGGATGACAACAGCAACACAGAGGAACACTGGTAATGCTGGCACGGACTGCAGACACCGCTGGACTGGAACCCTGGGAGGCACAGCAGGAAGCACGGAGGCAAACTGAAGACTTGACACAGGATGGCAGGAGCACACGGAGGTACCCTGGTAATGCTGGAGACAGGAACACCAGGAGCGTATGGGAACGCTGGAGACAGAAGACACAGAGGCGTCTGGAAACACTGGAAGACAGGACACACCAGGAGCATATGGGAACGCTGGAGACATAAAGGAACATAGGAAAGCATCTGGAAACGCTAATTGGCTTTCTCTTCCACAGTAACGGCTTAAGGAAGCCTGGCATGGAAACCATAGGAGATCCTAGGAAAAGATCCGGTGGGGAGTGAAGGAGGTGCCAGGTTATAAGGGCGAGCCGTATTAGCGAACACCAATCAAGAGGACGGTGGCCCTTTAAGGCTGGGAGAAGTCAGTGCGTGCCCCCTAGTGGCGAGAGTGCACAACTGCAGGCAAGAAGGTGTGCAGCATACACGCCGGGAGCTGGAGCACAGATAGGAGCCAGGAGAGGTAAGTGAGGGCAAGGGGACGGGGACCGGTAGGCAGCGGAGCACGGGTGTACCCGCGATCCGCGACATGGATCGCGGTAGCACCCGTCACATTCTTCAATGTGTTCTTCACTTAAATGATCTTTAAATGATCCTGTGTTCACTGTGTTCTTCACTGTTCTTCACTGTGTTTCCTTAAGTGAAAGCTCGTTATCCAGCAGGCGAAATACTCATCTGAGCAACGAGCCGTTTCGAGTACGCTAATACTCAAACGAGCATCAAGCTCGGACGAGTATACTCGCTCATCACTATATACCATATATACCCCAGTATAAGTTGACCCGAGTATAAGCCGAAACTCCCAATTTTGCCACCAAAAACTGAGAAAATTTATTGACTCGAGTATGAGCCAAAGGTGAGAAATGTATTGGTCACAACCTTCCAGTATATAGCAAGCCAGCCCCCAGTAGCATACAGTCAGCCCCGTTTAGTATATAGCCAGCCAGCCACCTTTAATATACTGCCATCCCTCTGTAGTATACAGCCAGCCTCCATTAGTAGCCAGCCCCCTTTATTAGTCAGTCAGCCCCCTTTAGTAGCCAGCCCCCTTTATTAGCCAGCCAGCCCCCTTTAGTAGCCAGTCAGCCCCTAGTTTACCCAGCACTTAAAAAAATAAACTTACATACTCAGCTCCGGTCTCCATGGCTCCTATTCTGTCTTCTGTCTGCTGTAACAGCCGGCAGACACTCGGACATGCACTCTGCCTGCCGGCGCACACTAAGATGCGGCCGCTGATGACGTCATAGTATGAGCTGCCCGGCAGAGTGCATGGCCGCGTCTCTGCCAGCTGTTTCGGCAGACAGAAGAGGAGCCGCGGGGACTGGAGCATCGCGGAGAAGACTGTAGGGGAGCCGCGCTAAGAATCGGGGAGTTGCACCAAGCATTGGGGAACCAAGCTGATTATTTTTTTTAATTGATTCGTGTATAAGGCATGGTGAGGTTTTTCAGCACTTTTTTGTGCTGAAAAACTCAGCTCAAACACAAGTATATACGGTAAACTTTTTAAAATTTAATCTAAAATGTTTTTACACAATTTGTTATGGATTTTTTTTACATTAATGTGATGTGATTGATTTCCATGATGTGAATAAAACACAATTTACAATAATTCTCCCCATCTCTTTCTCCCCACTTAAGTACTACAATACTGCCTGGCCTTGTGGTTGTTTGGCACTCCTATCTATTTAGAATTGCACCCCCTCCCTTCCTCTCCTGTGGACCCCTGTACAGTTGAACTGGCTGCACAGGTGGTATTTCTGCCCCTGGTACATATTTGATTGCTCTCGTTGCCAGAAAGGATAATTCTGTAAGTGGACAAAGCCCAAATCACAAGATCAAAATATTCATGACTGGCAACCTATGGTTCTATGAAGCCTTTATTGGTCTCATTAACTACAACCTGCACTCCACATGATCTGCTTTAGAGTAACAGATTCTTCATCTCATAGAAATGTAATTAGGAGAAATGAAAAAATTCAAAAATGCATGAAATTGATGAAATTTCACCACTATTAATTGAGCTGTTGAAAGTGATGTGCTCAAGAATGCAGAATGAGCCAGTTAAATAAACTCTTAGCACTGAGTGTAGATGTGTCCAGGAATGTTCACCGGGGATTAGAATATAATATTCCTCAGAAGAGTGGCTGGCTGGAGTCAGAAATTTTTCTGGGTAAACAATAAAGTTATGAAGTCGTGGCTGTCATATTTCTAGAGGAAATAAACTGCCAAGTGAATAAGGTTTTTATAACAGGTCATGGATTTGTAGCTGGTCCTCCTTCAATAAAGATACTAGTTCTTCTTTCATTTAAACATTCTTCTATCATGTAAAATTTGCTGGGTGTCATAATAGATTATTCATTAAATTGATTGTGAACATTCCTATTTAATTAGACTTTTTAAAATTTTAGATCACCGACATGGCCTGTAAAAGGATTGGCCACTTTACCTCTGTTTCTTTTTGTAATGTGGAGGAGGTGTATTAAGTAATCTACCTACACTCACCGGCCACTTTATTAGGTACACCTGTCCAACTGCTCGTTAACACTTAATTTCTAATCAGCCAATCACATGGCGGCAACTCAGTGTATTTAGGCATGTAGACATGGTCAAGACAATCTCCTGCAGTTCAAACCAAGCATCAGTATGGGGAAGAAAGGTGATTTGAGTGCCTTTGAACGTGGCATGGATGTTGGTGCCAGAAGGGCTGGTCTGAGTATTTCAGAACTGCTGATCTACTGGGATTTTCACGCACAACCATCTCGAGGGTTTACAGAGAATGGTCCGAAAAAGAAAAAACATCCAGTGAGCGGCAGTTCTGTGGGTGGAAATGCCTTGTTGATGCCAGAGGTCAGAGGAGAATGGGCAGACTGGTTCAAGCTGATAGAAAGGCAACAGTGACTCAAATCGCCACCCGTTACAACCAAGGTAGGCAGAAGAGTATCTCTGAATGCACAGTACGTCGAACTTTGAGGCAGATGGGCTACAACGGGTGCCACTCCTTTCAGCTAAGAACAGGAAACTGAGGCTAGAATTTGCACAAGCTCATCGAAATTGGACAGTAGAAGATTGGAAAAACGTTGCCTGGTCTGATGAGTCTCGATTTCTGCTGCGACATTCGGATGGTAGGGTCAGAATTTGGCGTCAACAACATGAAAGCATGGATCCATCCTGCCTTGTATCAACGGTTCAGGCTGGTGGTGGTGGTGTCATGGTGTGGGGAATATTTTCTTGGCACCCTTTGGGCCCCTTGGTACCAATTGAGCATCGTTGCAACGCCACAGCCTACCTGAGTATTGTTGCTGACCCTGTCCATCCCTTTATGACCACAATGTACCCAACATCTGATGGCTACTTTCAGCAGGATAATGCACCATGTCATAAAGCTGGAAGCATCTCAGACTGGTTTCTTGAACATGACAATGAGTTCACTGTACTCAAATGGCCTCCTCAGTCACCAGATCTCAATCCAATAGAGCATCTTTGGGATGTGGTGGAATGGGAGATTCGCATCATGGATGTGCAGCCGACAAATCTGCGGCAACTGTGTGATGCCATCATGTCAATATGGACCAAAATCTTTGAGGAATGCTTCCAGCACCTTGTTGAATCTATGCCACGAAGAATTGAGGCAGTTCTGAAGGCAAAAGGGGGTCCAACCCGTTACTAGCATGGTGTACCTAATAAAGTGGCCGGTGAGTGTATATACATATATTAAAAGTTCTGCACTGCTTAATTGATATGTAAAGTGAAGCCTCCTGTCATTTACCTTATCAGCCAGACATTCCTGTCGATAAGTTTGCTGCAGATGGAGGGTCATGTGATAAATGTCCATGAGCAATTGCCCTGTCAAGACCTTAATTTTATATTCATGAACACTATCATAAGGTCCTGGAAGTGAAATTTCTCATAGACAGTTGCATGACACATGATCCGAAATCTGTGGCCATTTTATGGACAGGAATGTCTGGTAGATGAGGCATATCAAGAAAGCAGGGCAGAATTTTTTCTAGGTGTACATTGGTAAATTACCTAATATCCTGCCCCTTCCACACCTACATAAAGATTACAAAAACATGAGGAAAAGTGTCCAATTTTATACATTTTTATCATTGGTAACAACATAAATTTTATTGGGGCTGGCCTTTACTGTGAAGTGGGTTTCAGTGTACCTCCAGGGTCACTTAAGATTCTGTCCATCACATATACCAGACCTTAAGAATGATTCCGAGTTTACTGTCCTTAAGATAGTCAACATCATATTTAATGGCAGGGGCTTAACGATCACCATCGCAGGGAGTGCGACTGAGACCGGGCCCTTTGAAAAAAAAGGCCCGCGGCTGTCACAATTCAGTATCAGCCGTGGTACTCCTGACACAGCGCATCCTGTGCACCAGTGTCTGCTGGCGCTTACTAGCTCCTGGTCCCCCATGTGCTTTCAACTGTATTGATTCCCTATGATACAGTTGAAAGCATTGGCAGAGCAAGGACTATACAGTCCCTGACCTGCCACTAGCAGCACTGCAAGGGAGGCGATCGGGATCCCCTGCGCAGCAGTGAGGGGAGGACTGGCAGTGTTACTGTCTCTTCTCTCCAGTTAAAGTTCTGCCCCTGCTTGTAGGAGCTTCCCGGGCAGAGAAAGCGGGGGAGGGGAACACAGTGAAGGCACATGGAATCCCCTGTGTTCCCCTCCTCCTATGCTGCTGCACGTACTGCAGACTTTCTTCATGGATGCCCTGAGTGCTGAGAGTGAAGCTGTCACATTTATGGTTAGTACTGGCAGGGGCGTATCTTTGTAATTTCAGCTTCTTCTTGATGAGCTATGATAACATCATCAACATACAGAAGAACGTACATCCACTTATCTGCTATACATTTTGTGTATAAACACGGATCAGCTTGACTTCTTGTAAACCCCTCTTTCAGTAGAACATCATTCAGTTTAGTGTTCCATGCTCTTGCCGATTGTTTTAGGCCATAAAGAGATTTTTGCAGTTTACACACAAGGTGTTCTTCTCCTTTCTTAATATAACCTTCTGGTTGAGACATATAAACCTCTTCTTCTATGTCACCATTTAGAAAAGCCGTCTTAATATCTAAATGTCTTACTTTCATGTTTTGCACAGCTGCTACAGACATTAACACTCTAAATGTTGTTTGTTTTGCAACTGGAGAAAATGTAGCATCATAATCTTCTCCATATTTTTGCAAGTACCCTTTTGCAACTTCATCTTTGCTGTGAAGCAAATAGACAATTGTATATCTTGAATAATCATCAATAAATGTCAGAAAATATCTCTTCTTTCCAGGTGTTCATTGGCCCACACACATCTGTATGAATCAAGTCCAGTGGCTGTGCTGATGTAATGGTACTGTGTTTAGGAAATTATTTCCTTGTCATTTTACCTTTAAGGCAGCTAGTACATTTCATCTTTTGACTGCATTGGTCAATTGTAATGCCCTTAGCAAGCTCTTCTTGAACTAGCTTTCTTATTGCTTCTGGGTCTCTGTGCCCAAGACGCCTATGCCACACATGGATGCAATTCTCATGTTGTTCTTGTTTGACAGTATAAACAGCCTCTTGGTGTTGTAACTGGTACAGTTCATCTTTGATTTTTCCTTCTGCTAGAGTATGACCCTCTCTTGTGATGATGCAGTTGTCATCCTTAAAAGTAACTACATTCCCTTCTCTTGTAAGTTTCTTCACTGATAACAAGTTGCTTTCAAGACTTGGAACATAGAGAACATCCTTTACTTGGATCTATCTGGTTTCTGTTGGAGAGACTTGGCAGTGGAGGTAGCCATCTCCTATTCCTTCTGAAGTTATATACTGACCATTGGCTAAGATTACTTTTTCTGATCTGCTTTGGTCTAGCTTAGAAAAGAAACTTCTGTTATTTGTCATATGACTTGTAGCACCAGAGTCTATACACCATACATGCCTCGCTGATCTGCCTGTACTTGTATTAAATGCTGATTCAACACACACAGTGTCATTTTCTTCTTTAATAGCACTTCTGGCCTTCTGATTATTCCCTTTTCCTTTAAGCTGATTCATTTTTGCTTTCCAGACTCTGCAGTTTGCCTTTAAGTGACCGGGTTTCTTGCATACAAAACATTCACGTGTTTCCTTTATATGACTCTTATGTGTTGTATAATCCTGAGTCTTTAATGCAGATTCTGCGGTGGACACATCACTGCTGCTTGCACTCTCTGTTTTTCTCTTGTACTCATCCACAAGTTTGCCTCATCATTTGGCCGTGCATCTAGTGCGGTGACAAGCGTGTCATAGCTTTCTGGGAGACCGCTGAGTAACAGTGCAGCAACATGGAAGTCTTTTATGTCTTCTCCTATACCGCGCAGGCGCTCCACTATTTCTAGGGTGTCTCTGATGTAGTCCTGCATATTCTGGCCCTTGCTTAACTTAGACTGATACAGTTTCGTCATTAGATAAAGCTTATTGCTGAGATTTGTTCTTTCATGCACTTTCTGTAGCTCCTCCCACATGTCCTTTGCAGTGTTACATTTGCATATGTGTACAATCTGGTCATCATCTATACTGAGGGAGGATTTCTGATCCTTCTCTATCCATTCATCTGATGGAGGATCAGGCTTAGGCTCCTGTGTATATTTCCACGTACCTTCTCTTATTAGAAGCATCTTCACCTTGAATTTCCAGGATTGGTAGTTCTGGTTTGTCAGGCTTGGTACTGAGAACTTCACAGGATTGCTGCTGGCAGCCATCTTATCTTTCACTTTTATCTTCTTACTGTTCACACTTCACTATTGTACTGTGATACTGGAATACTTGGATACTGGGCCCATAACCTGTTAGCAGCAGATTATGCAGATCATTCTCCAGTTGTGGAATAGTAAAAAGAACTTTATTTATGAACATAACTCACAGAATTTCTCAGCATACAGTATAACATGTCTGTACTGCTATCAGTCCATCTGCAGCAAGCATGGAAAGATGTCTGTGCTGTCTCTTCCTGTCTCAGAGAGGTTTTTTTTTTTTTTTAATTTCTTTGACAGCCTAACTTTATTAACATTGACAATATCCCTAGACAAAGGCTTATACATGCAATACATACAAAAGTAGTTGTTGCATACAGTATTATTATTCCAACACTAGGTATAAAAAGATCTTTGGAGAGATCCTTGTACTGTCCGTTCAGGTATTTGTACATTGTAATGAGGTCTCCCCTCAGTCGTCTTTTTTCTAAACTGAATAATCCCAAATTTTTTAATCTGTCAGTGTATTCTAATCCCCCATTCCCCTAATAATCCTGGTTGCTCTCCTCTGCACCCGTTCCAGCTCTACTATATCCTTTTTATACACTGGTGCCCAAAACTGTACACAATATTCCATGTGTGGTCTGACCAGGGATTTGTATAAGGGCAGAACTATGTCTTTATCATGAGAATCTATTCCTCTCTTGATACATTCCATAATTTTATTTGCTTTAGCAGCAGCCGCCTGGCTCTGGTCACTAAAATTAAGTTTACCATCCACCAATACCCCCAGGTCCTTTTCAGCTCCAGTTTTACTAAGTAATTGACCGTTTAGAACATAATTATACTTTTTGTTTCCATGGCCCAAGTGCATAACTTTACATTTATCTACATTAAATCTCATCAACCATTTCTCTGCCCACTCCTCAAGCTTCCACAAATCCCTCTGTAATGCTAAACTATCGACCTCAGTATTTATTACTTTACACAGCTTAGTATCATCTGCAAATATTGAAACTTGACTGTGTAAACCCACTACAAGGTCATTAATAAAAATATTAACAAGAAGTGGCCCCAATACTGACCCCTGTGGCACTCCACTGCTAACATCAACCCAATCTGAGAATGTGCCATTAATGACCACCCTCTGGGTGGTTTGGGCCTATATGCATCAGGCTTGTAGGGTTTTTCGCTTCCTCTAGTTCAACAATCTATGAATTATAGGTTGTATTTGGTGGACCTGCCTCATCTACTGTAAAACTAGATAATAAGTTCTACTGTTGATTCATATTGTCAGATCCCAACTAATCTTATATTAATGGACTAGTTCATCAATATCAATACTGCATGTTTGAAAACCCATTTAAGTAATTTGTAGTTTAGAGACGAAGGCTTTGACTTTTTTATTACTACTCCCATATCACCATTAGTTTCTGTCAGACTAATAATTTAAATACACATAGGAATGTTATCTACAAAGAATCATGTTAAAGGAAACCTACCACTTGTAGTGGCAGGTTTCCGATGGCAATACCGGGCACCAGCTCAGGGTGAGCTGGTGCCGGAGCTTATTTTAGTTAGTGTTTTAAACCGCGGTATCGCGGTTTAAAACACTTTTTAAACGTTATAGCCGGCGCAGGCAGGTACGCGCTCGGCGCTTACCGTGCACGCGGCTACATAGGAAGTGAATGAGAGCGGCGTGCACGGTAAGCGCCGAGCGCGTACCTGCCTGCGCCGGCTATAACGTTTAAAAAGTGTTTTAAAACGCGATACCGCGGTTTAAAACACTAACTAAAATAAGCTCCGGCACCAGCTCACCCTGAGCTGGTGCCCGGTATTTCCATCGGAAACCTGCCACTACAAGTGGTAGGTTTCCTTTAAAGGATCTCTGATGCAGTTTACACTGACTATTAGAGTGACAGAAAACTGAGGTTTTAGTAATACAGCTGCTATGTGCATTATACATATTAAATAGTAAATTAAAAGATTCTTTTTTAGATATTAATGAGGTTGACTCCTTGGTAAAACATAACCTTATCACAGGTGTATGACAAAGGCATATTCCTGATTGTGTATTAGAATAGCATCTGAAACAAATAGGTAAAGTTTCTCAAGGCAATGTAGGAAAACCATGGATAAAGTTGGGGGATGGATCATCTTAACAAACACATCTTTGCATGTACTATTTTGACCCAGCATTAAAGGCCGTACAATACCTTTTATCAAGAGTCAGTTATTTTTAACACTTTGAGCCATTGTCAAGTCAGTGTCAAGTACAACAAATATAGGTATAGGACAATGGGTGTTGTCTACCTGATCTCCTGTTCATGCCCACAAAATTATGTGGGTAAGACCATCAGACAATTCAGTTGGAGGATAAAAGATTATGTATGTGACATAGAGAACTACCTTAACACCATGCATGTATATTCATATCATGAACAAGACCCCAATTCAATAAGGTTTCATGCTACTGAATCGATGAGACCCCCAAAAAGAGAAGGAGATTGGGACAGATTCATTCTTATAAAGGAGGCTAAATGGATTTTGAGGATGAAAAGGTATACACATGAGGGTATACCTATGGGAGCTAAATATTATATTTTTCAGTAGACTCCTGTACAATATGTTCCCATCCTGTGGATATAATTATTACTGTCATTGTCTGAGGGTGTATGTAATATCTGAGAAGACTTTTTCTAACTTGCCAGGCCCTTATATTGCTTAGAGAGAAGAGTCTATCTAATAAATGGATTTGACTGTATGAACTGTAGGGCTCCACGATTGATATTATCATATTTTTATCACTATTACTGTAGACAAAACACCTCCTCTTCCCGGGTCCCCTCATGTAATAGGAGAGGAGTGGTAATGTAATAAATACTTTTATTCTGAGGGGTGTGTTGGACATTCCTCTTCCAGCCTACCAAGCCTGAGTGACGCTAGGCGTGGCAGTTTGGCAGTTCTGGTGTGCCCATGCAGACCACAGTTATGCATGTTACTGGTGGCGTTTGATCAACATCACCGTTGCGCATGCGCCAATGCGTATAACGCACAGGCATAAGGTAATGCGGTACAGGAGGAGGGCGTTTCATTGTGACTTTTCATATGTATATATGAGGAGGTGCCTCTGTAACTGAGATGAGCTAAGCCTGGCCTCTGATTGGTTTGCCTGTCCACACACCCCTGTGATGGGCCAGTTGCCTTTATAATGTCATCACTCCCAGTAGTTGGATTCACAGCCGGCATCAATGCAGGAATATTGCGTGTAACATCATCAGTTGAAGCATGTTTCTTAGGCTACATTCACACTCATGTATGGGGGGCATATATACGGCCGACGTATATACGAGGTATATACGTCCCCCATACACTTCTATGGGCTCACGGCACCGTACGGAAGCGGTATGGTGCAGCACACATGCGGCACCGTACTGCTCCATAGCATGTCCTATCTTTCTACGTGATATGGCGCCATGCGCTGTATAATCCTATGGAGAGGGGCGGGGGTGAGCTGCGTACAATGGTACGGCGGCCGTACATTGTGTGCATGTAGCCTTAGGCAGTATTAACTATTCAATCCCACAATAAATGCTATAAAAAATTATCAAAAAAACATATGTACTCCAGAATGATACTGGTGCAAAGTACAACATGTCCCCCCACAAACAAGCCATCAATCAGCTCCGTAGCCCCCAAAAATATGTTATGCTACTTGGAAGATTTTTCCCCATATTAGGGTTTTATTTGACAAATTTAGTAAAATGTAAGAAAAAATATTCATGTATGGTATCCCCGTAATCGTGTCGACCCGTAAAATAAAGATAACATGATTATTAAGCTAAACGGTGAACACTAAAAAAAAAGTCAAAAATCCAGTACAGAATTTATGCTTTTCTACTCCTGCCCTCAAAAAAAAGTTCCCAAATTTTTAACAATAGGGGTACCAAGCCCAAAATGGTAACACTGGAAAAAGCATCTCATCCCGCAAAAAAAATGCCGCCACATGTCCCCAATAACGAAAAAGCGAAAATTTTATAGCCTACAAAAGGGGCCAATGAGGAAGCTAAAATCCTGGCAGCTGCAGGACGCTCCTTCCCTTCTGCGCCTTTCTGTGCCCCCATAAAACAAGAAACAGCCACATGTTGGGGGTCTCTGCACTCGGGAGAATTTATAGAACAAATTGTATGGTGGGTTTTCTCTTTTTATCTTTTGGAAATATGTAAATTTTAGGGCTAAATGAACGTATAACCGACACAATTTGACCATTTTAAATTTCACCTTCATTTTGATTCAATTACAATGAAGATCTCAAGGGGTTAACAATCTTCGTAAAAGCTGTTTATGATAGCTTGAGGGGTGCAGATTTGAAAATGGGATGGTTATATAGGGGGTTTGATGCTAGATATGTAAAATTTCATTCAAAACAGTATTTATCCCCAAAATAGTCAATTCTGAAAATCCGGAAAAGCGATATTCAATTTGTAAGCCGCGTGACATCAAAATAAATTACCGTATATACTCGAGTATAAGCCGACCCGAGTATAAGCCGAGGCCCCTAATTTTACCACAAAATACTGGGAAAACCTATTGACTCGAGTATAAACCGAGGGTGGGAAATGCATTGGTCACAGCCTCCCCAGTATATAGCCTGCCAGACCCTGCCCCAGTGTATATAGCCTGCCAGACCCTGCCCCAGTGTATATAGCCTGCCAGACCTTGCCCCAGTGTATATAGCCTGCCGCCGCTGCCGGACAGATCGCACAGAAGATATACAGGGGTCACGGGAAAGTTGAGTTTAGATATATTTATTTTTTTGACTCGAGTATAAGCCGAGTTTGGGTTTTTCAGCACATTTTTTGTGCTGAAAAACTAGGCTTATACTCGAGTATATAAGGTATCCAGACATTTCAAAAAATATGAAAATGTAAAGTAGACACATGGGAAATGTTATTCAGCAAGTTATTTAGGTGGTAAATCTATCTGCCTGAAAACGCAATGATTTCAAATTTCGAAAATGGCATTTTTTTTAAAAATCCATCATTTTTTTTATAAATAAACACAAAAATTATCAGCCAAAATTTACCACTAAAATGAAGTACAACATGTGGGGAAAAAACAATCTCAGAATCCCTTTGATAAGTAACAGTGTTCGAAAGTTATAACCATATAAAGCGACACATGTCGGAATCCAAAAAATCGGACTGAGCCTTAAGCTACAAAATGGCTGCGTTCTTAAGGGGTTAACCAAGATAAATAAAAGTTAATTTTATACTGTCCCCTATCCGTATTTGAGTGAATTACCTTTTTTTTGTTCAGTGAAGAGAAGCAGGTTGTTCCTTTTTTTCTTAGGTTGTGTTCATCCTGCTGTCCTGGCTTCCTTTTTTTTTTCTTCTTTTTTAAAGAGAACTTAACTTTATCACATCATAAGATCCGTAAATAATTCAAGTGCAAAGCAGATCTGCAAATTGTTTGCAATAAATAATTCCCACATCCCAAATTTTTCAGACCTTGTAATGATTTCTCTGTTGAGAATATAAAATGTAGTTGTTTCATTTACCACACACATTTGATAAACCTTATAAGCACAATATACACAAACAAAGCCATTTGATAAAATACAGTAGATGGTCATGTTTGTTTTCTTAACCATTCTTGTTAAGGCTGGAGAGCAGCAGGACAATTCTAAACATCACATTTAAGCAGATGTTTGGGAACAATATCTTCTTTCTTCCAAACCATAAATATGACTGTACTATGAAATATGGGCATATTACAACTCTACTAGATTAACCAATTGCAACCATTCAGGAGTTCTTGTTTGGCCTCTCACGGTAGATGCAAATATTTTCAGTAAATACTAATAAGAATACTCATTGAACTTCGATTAAATTAAAATTTTATACAATTAATTAGTGTGATTAGAATTCTTCATCAAGTATCACTGATCTAGCATAATTAGAGCTTAAAGGAAACCTGTTAAGGTGATTTGGGACACTAAACCACCCATGAGTCCTTATGGTTTGAACACTATGGTTCCTGCAGTCAACGCCCTACAGCCAGGATCTACTAAGAAGCCTTTTAGTAGATCCAGAAGCAATCTCAGCTCTGACCTGGTGAAGATTTCAGCTAAAGACTCTGACGTTTTCCCACGGTTGCCTGCCCACTGTCTGCACTGCTCTCTACTCCCCAAAGTGGCATGCTGGGTGGAATTCTGACAAAACTTAGGAACTTGTTACTTGCCTGGTGAAAAAAGGCATAGGAGATCTCTCCCATAGTATTGGTTAATTGTGCAGGATATAGCAACATTATTTGTGTATATGTATGTATATATTGCAAGGGATTAGGTCCGGGATCGTCGTCTCCTGGGGTAGACTGGCACAATTCACCAGCACACAAGTAATTTCACTGTCCACAGTGTGCAATTTTGGTATAACTGACCTCAGCCAGTTTTATTCGGCAGTAAAACAAAATAAAAAAACAGCAAAAATAAAGCCAAAGCCTCTCCGGCACCAGTTGCTGGCACCCCAAAAACTCACAGTATCAGCTCACTGTCACAACTCCACAGGCCTTTGATGTAGCCTTTCTCTTCCCCAGGGTGGAGCCAATCTGGGAAGTCTGCACCAGGTAGTTATGCAGGACTTCCAGCTGGATGAAAATTAATTCTCATTAGTGGCAAAACACCCAACTCTCCCACATCCATCCAGCAACATAGTCATTCTATACCCAAAGTCTGCTTTAGTGGCAGCTACCCTGCCATAATATATATATATATATATATATATATATATATATATATATATATTGGATACACCTTCTCATTCAAAGAGTTTTCTGTATTTTCATGACAATAAAAATTGTAGATTTTCATAGAACTATGAATTAACAAATGTGGAATTATATACATAACAAAAAAGTGTGAAACAACTGAAAATATGTCTAGGTTCTTAAGAGTATCCACCTTTTGCTTTGATTAATGCTTTGCACACTCTTGTCATTCTCTTGATATGCTTTAAGAGGTAGTCACCTGAAATGGTCTTCTAACAGTCTTGAAAGAGTTCCCAGAGATACTAAGCAATTGTTAGCCCTTTTGCCTTCACTCTGTGGTCCATCTCACCCAAAACCATCTTAATTTGGTTCAGGTCTGGTGACTGTGGAGGTCGGGTCATCATTCTTCTTGGTCATATAGCCCTTACACAGCCAGGAGGTATGTTTGGGGTCATTATCCTGTTGAAAAATAAATAACGGTGACCATGTTGGTTCAGAATACCTTCAATTTTGAATAAATCCCCAAAACAGTGTCACCAGCAAAGCACCCCCACACCTTCACACCTGCTCCTTCATGTTTCACAGTGGGAACCAGGCATGAAGAACCCATTTGTTCACCTTTTCTGCATCGCACAAAGACACGGTGGTTGGAACCAAATATCTCAAATTTGGTATAATCAGACCAAAGTTCAGATTTCCGTTTGTCTAATGTCCATTACTTGTGATATTAAGCCCAGAAAAGTCTCTTGTTGTTTTTCCTTAGCAGTGGTTTCCTAGGAGCTTTTTTAGCATGAGGCTGCTGCACACAGTCTCCTCTTAACAGTTGTTGTAGAGATGTGTCTGCAACAGAGGTGATCTTCCTTTCCTGGAGCGGTCCTTATGTGAGCCACTTTCTTTGTAGCGCTTAACGGTTTTTGCAACTGAACTTGGTAACACTTTCAAAGTTTTCCCAATTTTTCGGACTTACTGACCTTCATTTTCTTTACTTAGCTGCTTTTTTCTAGGCATTATACAATTTCTAACAGTCTATTTAGTAGGACTGTCAGCTGTGTATCCACCGGACTTCTGCACAACACAACTGATGGTCCCAACCACATTTATAAGACAAGAAATCCCTCTTATTAAACCTGACAGCGCACCTGTGATGTAAAAACCTTTTCTGGTTGTCACGGATGCACCTGCGATCCTTGCCGCGGTCTCCACTGCCGCTGTCCCGCTCCCCGGCCTAGACTCACCTCTCCACACTCCTGGCTGTACTCCTGCTAGGCCGGGTGTTCCCACTGCTAGGGTGTGCGCACCGGCTCTTTAATACTTAACGGGCCAGCGCCCCCCTGATTGGGTCTTGCTAATCCGTCCCGCCCTTAGAATCCGGCACCTCCCTTCACTCCCCGCCGGATTTTCAGCATAATTTCCTGCTAAGAGAAAGCCTTCTGTGTTCCCTGTGTTTCCAGTGTTCCTCTGTGTCTCTGCCATTCCTATGACCTGCTGTGCCTTCCAGGGTTCCTGTTCTGCTTGCTGTGCCTTCCAGTGTTGATCTGTGTGCCAGTATTCCTCCGTGTTTCCTGCTGTTATCTCAGGTTTGAACTGTTTCCCGCCGTACTATCTTGGCTGACACCGCGGGCCTCATACCTCCTCCCGTGGTGGTCCAGAGGGTCCACAGACTCTTCCAAGAGACTTTTACACACTTTTCCTCCTCAAGTGTGATACTGGTGACTTACTCTTGAAGCTCTTCAAGAGAATGCCAAGAGTGTGCAAAGCAGTAATCAAAGCAAAAGCTGGCTACTTTTTAGTTGCTCCACACTTTTTTGTTAAGCATATAATTCCACATGTGTTTATTCATAGTCTTGATTCCTTCAGTGTTAATCTACAATTTTTATAGTCATGCAAATACAGAAAACTATTTGAATGAGAAGGTGTGTCCAAACGTTTGGTCTGTACTGCATATAAGTTTGCACCAATTTTTAAATTCAGAATACTGTCTGTAGTGTTTTCTTCAAGACCATTTTGGACCCTATTACTACAGAAAACTACGATGATTCAACCTTAACATTGATGCCTTTGTTTTAACATTCCTTACTCCTGTGTGAGAACTGAAGCCCTGTAGGAACATCAAGATTAAAACGGCCAATAAAAAGCTTAAGCCATCAGTGTTAAGTCAAGAAAAACATGTTTAAAGAATAAATATATTATTTATGTTTATTGAATATCTCCATTATTTATATTGAGTTTGGATCCAATAGGTGAACCCAAAACCCAATTATTTATTAGAAAGTTCTAACACAGCACTTGAAGCAGTATTTTATAGCAATCTTCTTGCTCCAATCTGTACCAAAGCTTTCAACGGTCTTGAGGACAGTAATACCTTTGACTGAAGGAGGGGAAATGTGGATTGTCATTGGAGCTTCCCTTGGGACTCAAAGCAGAAGCTCCAAATGCTCTAAAGATAATCTAACCTGTCCACACCTTTTATATTTCAGTAATCTCAGGTAGACAAGGATGCTTCACTTTAAAATAATGGTGTGTATGGTGTATCCTGGCCAACCAGGGACTGCAGGAGGATCCCTGAAGTCCGGTCTTGTGAACGCTGTGCTGGGGCAAAAACATGAGTGCCCACTGCTGACATCCATGCCATAGGTTTGCCACCACTGCTATAGGTTTTGAATGGGGATTAGGTCTGGAGAAAGTGCAGGCCACTGCAATTGAGGTTTCCCAGTCTGAAGCAGCCATTCCATCATGCTACGTGCTTTGTTATCTATGAAGATGAGATTAGGCCTGTGTTGTTCATATAAACTGGATAAATTATATTGGTGAAGTAGTATGGAAACCATTCACATAGTATGAGGCATTTGGGTATTGAATAGACATACTGGTCCTTATTGTACCACAACAACGATGATGACATCAGTGACATAATTCCTCAAAGGGGTTATCCGAGGGTAAAAAAAAATCCATTAGTGATCCAGGATGGGGCGGGATAAAAAAATGTTAAAACTTACGTACCTCTCGGTCCCCTCTCGGCCTCCAGTGCTGCGATCTCCCCAGCCACGCTGCACTCAGCTTCTGGCCAGCCGAAGTGGCCGGCCACACCCATTCGTTCCACATTATACAACGCTGGGAATAGGGACGGGTGGGTGTGGCCGGCCACCTTGAATGCTGAATGCAGAGTGTTTGTTAAAATGGGGCACTGACCGTGGAGACTGCAATACTAGAGACTGGGAGGGTGCCAGGTAAGTACATGTTTATTTTTTTTAATCCACCCCATCCCGGCCGCCAATGTTTTTTTATATACCTGGATAACCTTTTCTAAGGTCTCAAACCTCATTGCTGGCCAATGCAAGATGATGACACCTGTGTCTGGTGGTGTGGTCAGGTAAAATTGCAGGTCATATAGCATGCTGACCACACTATGTAAACAGTATTGAATGGTCTAAAAAGACACTTGATTGACACTCACCGCCCATAAATGTGCCTGGAGTTTTGTAGCATTTACAACTTACATTTACAGTTTACATCTAAAGCTTAGAGTGCATTTTAGGTTGATCCTGAAAATTCCTTCATATTCCAACTGTCCCTGAGATTTTCTGGGTAATTGATTGCTGAATGGCAGAATAATTAATGAATGTGTACTATTATTACATAAAACTGCCAGCTGTTATAGTGAAAGTAACCAAAAATGAATTTCAGGAGTTTAGTTCATAACTTAGCACATTTTTTTATTTTTCTATTAAGGTTCATAAGGATATGTTTACACAGAGAAACTGTATTTCAAAATCAACTTTTGGGCATTTTAACAGATTTTTTCAGAGACAAGCAGAATACCTGGTTGAAAAATAAAAAACATTAAATTGTTTAAGTTTATTCTTATTTTGGTATTCCTGTCTAATTCTAAATCAAGCAATTTTCCAAAAAGCTAATCTATTTTGTCTAAAACCAACTGTAAAATAGAATACAGTTTATTTATTTTAGAAGTTAAAATGATCCCTCTAAAGTAAGAGTATGTTCATTAGTTTGTGTCATGTATGTCTATTTTTCCATCTTTGTAAGACATAAGATAAATGTGGTAGGTTAACAATACCAAAGAAGAAAAGCCAACTTTATTATCAACATAGATTTTACACGTGTTTGTTTTTAAAAGTCATGTGGTTGTGGTTCTAGAAGATCACACACTGGGCTGGTGATTTTTTTTTCCTTTGTGCATTTGTAGCTTCATATGTTTGCAGCAAATGTTAGTAATTAGGATCCTCAATATGGAGACACAGAATAATGTGCTTTCCTAGATGCTTTGAAAGCCATTTAATGTATAAGGTAAGTCATAAAATGATCTCATAGCTCTAAACTAAGGCAAAAAAATGCACTTTTAATGAAAAAGGGTTTGAGGTCATTCTGAAAACAAAGGAGCACTTTGATACATAAAGACCTCAGTGAGGTTAAAAAAAGACAAGAATCTGTCAAATGTAACCTTTGTGAAATCCCCGTTCCATCCAAAGGAAGACAAACAAAACCTCAGAATGAAACAATTTACAATTTTGTCTCAGACACAAAACCAGAATCCCTGACCTTAGATTGACTTTTAGAGTTTTCATTTATTCACAATTTTACATTAAAATGATTAGTATAAGTTAGTATAACTTTTAGAAATTCAAGGTTGTAAAAAACAAAGGTTACATAATTTAAATATAAAAACACTTTATTTTTTGGAATTAAAATAACTTTATGAATTTCGACATAATAGTCATAGTCTAGACACTTTACTTAGTCCCAGCAATCATGAATAGGTCAGCATAGAATACAATGGCTGGTTGTACCATTTAGGCCAATTTTGGATGGGCATATCTATGATATATTGTACTGCGTGGCCATAATAAGTATTTTCCAAGGACTAAGGAGAGGCAATGACTACTAAGATGTTTTGAGTTTATGCCTTAGGAACCAAACCCATATTCCTCAACATTTTTGCCATTTATTCTTCAAATTGTTTACAAATTAAAACTATATTATACTGAAAACTGGTTTTAGTTTTGATTTCTAATGTGTTTGTGTTTTTTTTAACCTTTATTTATTTTAACCCTTTTAATTAACCCTTTCGTGATCAGGCTTTTGCATTGCTATTTTTCACTCCCATCCTTCCACAAGCCATTTTTTTTTATTTTTCCCGTTGCAGAGTTATATGAAGGTCTGTTACCTGTGCGACAAATTGTGATTCCTGACATTTTTATTGATACCATTTTGACACACTGTACAATATTTTTTATCACTTTTTTAAAAAATTGCTATGGTAGGCAAAAAGTTGAAAAGTGACGATCAGACCTTTTTCCCATTATAGTGTATTGCATGGGGCAATCATTTTTATATTTTGATAGATGATAAATATCATATCACTAGCACATTTACTATCTTCTCGCTATGAGATATAAAGCCGCTACCAAATCAAAATATTACCCACCAGACGCTATATATCCCACCAACCAGTTCCACACTGTCCGACATCCAATATACTGTAGGTCTGCCTCTGGCAGACTGTGATAGGCACTGCTGAATGACAGGTATGAGAGCCTCTTCTAGATATCATGGCAACTGATTGGCCCCCTTCTGATAACATCACATAGGGGGTCGATTATCAGTGTTACTGCGCTCATGCACCATTGATGATTAGGTGCAGCAGTCAAGTTTCCAAACAGCTCCTGGCAGGTTAACTCCCACCAGCAATTGCAGCAATAAACAGAAAGATCAGCTGTAAAATACAGAAAACACTTGCCCTATATGGTCCTTTCTGCATACACCCTTGATGACCAGTCGACATAATTCTATGTTTACTGGTCCTCAAAGAATTAACTAAAAACTTTTTATGTCTTTGATCCTTCTAGGGTAGGTCACACTGCTAGGTGTTTGATCGCTTCTCTTAGTGTATTCTAAGCATTAAAATACATTATAAAGTGTCAGTTTATCATTCATTGCAGCCCTGGTGTTATGTGCCACTGATTTGGTGTCCAGGCATTCAAAAAAAAAAAAAACCTCCCAGAAGTTTTTATTTTAATTAGTTAATACTAGGCTAAGGGGTAGTGGCCTTTTAAATAGCTCATACAGCACACAGTGACACACCCAAAGTGTGAGAAAATAGAAGGCTACGCCCTATTGACCAGTATGAACTATTATGAATACTATACTACTATATACTATTTTTCACAAATAGACTTCCAGTGGCCCTATCTTTTACATTGATGGACAGTTGTAAAAAAGAATAAACATCAAATTTACTAAGGTCATTACGGCAATAAAATGTTATGTAGTATGTTGTGGTATGTTATTCAACATTTTGTTCTTTGTTACATTTTTCCCAGGATTCCAAGCAAACAATTCATGTTGACCTTGCAAATGTTTTTTATTTAAACTAACCAGAATTTATCTTCCAAGATCAATGTTAGCTATCTGACTTATTGAGTCTCCAAACACTGCATAACTGTATTCAGCAAATTAGCTAGGGTTGCAATATACTCCACAATAAAGGTTGTTTTTAACTGTAAGCTATTCCTGTTCCGCATGTAAATGTAAAACATGCATATAGTCAAATCATTCCAAACAACTTCCTGATGGACTATTATCCCTGGTGCACAGGAAATGCATCTCTTTACAATGTGAGTCTTGTAATTGTGTGAGATCTACATTGCTTCATAAGTAAGATAATGCAGAGACAAGAAATACACATGGTATAGTTTGTAAACATTTACCAACAGCTCCGGGCCAAAAAGAAACATTTGGATTCGGTCTAGGTGATTGGGAAAAAAAGTAATAACAAAATCAAAGTATCTGACCATAAAAGAAAAGAAAGTCTAATGTGATCAATCTGTTTTTCTCTAGGGTAGATCATGAATTCACATGATGGTCAGGAGTCCATATGGGGACATAAAAGGAAGCATTGAAAGCAGTAGTGCAATGGCAACTTCATTGACTTCAGTTCTACTAGCTCTTTTATATAATGACCTAGCAGACATAAAAGTATACATGTATAATCAGGGTAGGATAAAGGGTTCCATGGACCCAGCAGGGTATGAGAAGTGTGGGCCCCCTTACACTTCCTTATAACTCTTCCCACAGAGCAGGATGGACAGCAGCAAGAAGAAGGGAGATGATCAGATCCAATCATGGGCCCCCTAGGAGCCTTGAAGCTCAGGAGGTTGCCCAAAATGGACCTATGAGGATCTGTCATTGTGTATAATTGCATGGTGGGTGTAATACTGATTCTTGAAGGGGCTGCCCACTTATAGCAAACTTTAATAGGGTAAGAATAATATACTCATATTATACCTACCTCATAAAGTTTCCTTTTCAACCCAAGGGAGCCATGTAGCCCACCACAACAGAACTTACTGCTGGCTCCTAGCGGATGGAGGATGATGTGCAGTCATTGTCCTAAAACCGCTTCTGTGATAACTACTATATAAGTAGTTGGAGGGCCAAATCTATACCCCCCCTCCCCCGTCAACCACTGATATGGAAATTGTTATGACAAGGAGAAGCTTGCAGATAGTAATGAAGCCAACAGACACAGAATATTTCCCAAATATTTCAAGGCAGCAAATGCCTCATGCACACAACTTTTTTGTAGATGTAAAAATGGCCATTGCAAATTTTTTTTTACATCTATGAAATAGCCCATTGGCTTTAATAGAAAATGTATATCTGGTCACCGTGAACTGCCATCAGACCGTCACATTTTTACGGGTACAGTCTCTCCATAGAAGTATAAGAGTACAAAATAAATAGGCTAAATATGGTGTCGTCCACTATATATGGCCTGTTTTTGTGGTGTTTTGCACAGGAGACCTGGTGACAAGGGCGCCAACCCATTTTTTGCAGATTATGGTGGCATATGGGTTACATACAGGCGACACATGGCCTGTTTTTGCTGCCAGGAAACGCCCACAAAACGGGGACGCAAAATGCATTAGTTGTGGGCCTGAGGTCAAAGTATGATATGGATGACACTATTGGTGTCTTATACTTACCACAGTTAGAAGATTTACTGTTGAATCCAGGGACAACCAAAATTGTATGTACCAGGACTGATAGAGACAGGTTGGAATTATATCTTCAAATTCTGTATGTTTCTTGAAACATTGAATGAGAGAACGTGTTATTTTGTTATCCAGGGTATAGAATCTTGTCTTTGTGAGAATACCCCTTTAAGACTTTAAAAGTGACTTCTACTCTAGAATATGGTTTTAATCTCACTGCTTTCAAGTGCTTTTACTGTAAATTGAAACTCCTTGACAGAGATATGTTTATTAATGTGTTTATAAATTGTGTATCACCAAGGTGATTTGTCACACCAAACATTACACTTAATCCTAACCATACTCTATCTACCTCCAAGTGTCAGGGGCAGCTTGTCTGTAGCCTAATGACAAATGACATCCTGCACCCCTGAGCCAGCATCTGATGTACATTTAGATACGTTATGTATTTCACAGTGTTGTTTAGAATGCATTGCATATGTTTCTCTATCACACAGACAATTGATGACTCCAGTTTTTTTTTTATTTGTTTAAAGATGTGAATGATAATCTGGAGAATAATGACTTTTGAACACCAATGTGTAACATATAATAAGCTCCAGATGTTATCTGTCATATAAAGTAAAGAGAAGTTTTCTTTTCTACAGTGCAAGACTTTTGTTTTACTCAAGTGTTTAAGTGAGATCAACTTGTACATTCCCTTCAGTGTGGTGGGGTTGGGCTGGGGGCATTTATAACTATTACATAATGTATATTATAACTTTAATGTCCAGTTCAATAGCTCTAAAGGACTTCTGTGAACTCTCCTGACAAATATTTTTAGTGAATGTATTCTCCATGAAGTAACATATAAAGGGGTACGCAATTACACAGGCTATATGTCAGTGTACAAAGACATATGCCCATCCAGCCATGAGCAGTTGTTGAATTCTTAAATTTCTGAAAATTTATTGGTGAAATAACTGAGGCACAGTACATGTAGGAAAAGGATAACCAACAATTATCCTATCGTGACGAATACAATTTTTTACTTTGAAAGATATACAGGTAGTCCCTGGGTTATATACAAGATAGGTTCTATAGGTTTGTTCTTAAGGTAAATTTGTATGTAAGTCGAAACTGTATATTTTATAATTGTAGATCCAGAAAAATTATTTTTTTGTCCCAGTGACAATTGTAGTTTCAAATTTTTTTGCTGTAATGGGACCAAGGATTATCAATAAAATCTCATTACAGACACATTACAACTGATTATTGCAGTCTGGAATTATAGTAAAGCATTCAGAGAGCTTCACCAGAGGTTACAGTGGTCATCGGGGTCTGTCTTTAACTAGGGGTCGTCTGTAAGTTGGGTGTCCCTAAGCAGTTGGGTGTCCTTAAACAGGTTAAACATTTGTGATCGGAGCTCACTTTGACTGCAGGTGTAACACTGGGGTGTCAGCTGTTAGTTACAGTGGACACCCTGTGTTTAATGATGCTGGCCCATGTCCAATATCAAGCTGGAATGCTAAATATATATCGGACGCTAAACTTTAAAACCCAGTGAAGAGCGCAAAGAGGTTAAAGAAGTAAATGTGACACAACTCAGGCAGTCAATGGCACAGGCAAAGTTTCCCCCATTGCACTCTCCTAACTCCATCAGCAAAGAAAACTTTGCTTATAAGCTACTTTGAATGCAGACCCCTTCATATCAGGCATGACTTACAGGAAGCCTAAAGGCATGGTGTGGGATAACAGGAAAACTAGTACAGGCGGTTCCCTACTTACAGTAAGGACACCCGACTTACAGACAACCCATAGTTACAGACAGACCCCTCTGACCTCTGGTGAAGCTTTCTGAATGCTTTACTTTAGTCCCAGGCTGCAATGATCAGCTGTAAGGTGTCTGTAATGAAGCTTTATTGATAATCCTTGGTCCCACTACAGCAAAAAATGTTTAAACTCCAATTGTCACTGGGGCCAACATTTTTTTTGTCTGGGTCTACCATTATAAAATATACAGTTTCGACTTACATACAAATTCAACTTAAGAACAAACCTCCGGACACTATCTTGTACGTAACCCGAGGACTGCCTGTATATTTATTCTTTTATTATTATTATTATTATTATTATTATTATTATTATCTATTCCAAAAGGAACACATTCACAACTGTAGACAGTTGACTGTTTCTATGTTTCAGCACCTTCACAGCACATTGTAGGGAACAGGTTTGCCTAGATGAAAGGCTATAGAGGTAGATCAAGAAAGACACTAAACAATAGAAATACAAATAATAGAAATAGAAATAACATAATTAAAGGTCGCCTTTTCCAGCATGTGGAATGGTGACAGGTTCCCTTTAAATTCTCCTCAAGGAGTTTAGTATCTTTGTGGACCTACATCAGCACAGCAAGCAGGTGTAGTAAAAGTTGCCCAACATGGCCTGTGCACAAGGGCACTTTCTAAATAGATGAAGGTTTTTCCTGAGTGGGTAGTCATCCCAGGCAGTCCTTTGTATGGAATAGTCCATTGGAAAAGTTCCATCTACACCAGGTCTTTGTACCAATTGGTAAACCTTCTAGATGCCAAAAGCTATACCACCCACTAATAGCATGCTTTTATATATATATATATATATATATATATATATATATATATATATATACTAACCGGTCACTTTATTTGGTACACCTGTCCAACTGCTCGTTAACACTTAATTTCTAATCAGCCAATCACATGGTGGCAACTCAGTACATTTAGGCATGTAGACATGGTCAAGACAATCTCCTGCAGTTCAAACCGAGCATCAGTATGGGGAAGAAAGGTGATTTGAGTGCCTTCGAAAGTGGCATGGTTGTTGGTGCCAGAAGGGCTGGTCTGAGTATTTCAGAAACTGCTGATCTACTGGGATTTTCACGCACAACCATCTCGAGGGTTTACAGAGAATGGTCCGAAAAAGAAAAACATCCAGTGACCGGCAGTTCTGTGGGCGGAAATGCCTTGTTGATGCCAGAGGTCAGAGGAGAATGGGCAGACTGGTTCGAGCTGATAGAAAGGCAACAGTGACTCAAATCGCCACCTGTTACAACCAAGGTAGGCAGAAGAGCATCTCTGAACGCACAGTACGTCGAACTTTGAGGCAGATGGGCTACAGCAGCAGAAGACCACATCGGGTGCCACTCCTTTCAGCTAAGAACAGGAAACTGAGGCTAAAATGTGCACAAGCTCATCGAAATTGGACAGTAGAAGATTGGAAAAATGTTGCCTGATGGCTACTTTCAGCAGGATAATGCGCCATGTCATAAAGCTGGAATCATCTCAGACTGGTTTCTTGAACATGACAATGAGTTCACTGTACTCAAATGGCCTCCACAGTCACCAGATCTCAATCCAATAGAGCATCTTTGGGATGTGGTGGAATGGGAGATTCGCATCATGGATGTGCAGACGACAAATCTGCGGCAACTGTGTGATGCCATCATGTCAATATGGACCAAAATCTCTGAGGAATGCTTCCAGCACCTTGTAGAATCTATGCTACGAAGAATTGAGGCAGTTCTGAAGGCAAAAGGGGGTCCAACCCGTTACTAGCATGGTGTACCTAATAAAGTGGCCGGTGAGTGTATATATATAGTCCTGTATAGCAGTATATTTCTGCATGATTTTTTTTTGGGGGGGGGGAATTCGAAGGTTTCATTAGCACCAGCCTGATTCTTTTGATCCTATAGTTTTTCTATTTTTGCGTGGGTTGCATTTTACTGGAAATGTATGCGAGTTCAGTTTCATCTTGCACACATGTGTAGCATTTTAAACCAGAATTTGGTTAAATAGGATGCAGATAAAAAAATGTGATAATGTATACATTAGCACAAAGGACTTCTCATTATCCAATAATAGATCTAAGGGGTTGGTTTTAGTTCTGAGTGAAATAAGGACATAAGTCAGAAGGAAACTATCAGACATCTTCATTTACAATGAGATTATTAAAACCAAGTGTGTAATTAATATCTCGCTCAGACGCATGGCATGCTACAACCAATAACACATTGATCATAAACAAATGTTATTCGACCAAATTCAGGATACATTGTAGACCCTTGGAAGAAACATGTATTTATAGGAAATCTATGTTTTGGTATGGCCTGTCAAACTGTTTACACTTGTTATAATGGGATTTCATTAAAGTGATTTTTCCTCTACAGGGTCAAAGAAAATAGCAACATATGTTTATAACATTACGCCAAAATGTCTTATTTTACTTTTCACTTAGGTAGTCCCAGGCTAGCAGCTACAGACCTGAGTAAATAGGACATCCCATGTGCAGTTTTTATTGTTGAATGTAGAATTTGTAATTATGTATACAAAGATTTTGTTGCTTGATATTATTAAAGAAATTTTTACAAAATGTGCACTTTTCCCCTATCCCCTGAAAATCGGTAAACGTGTTATCATTGGTGGTCCAAGGTTGTGCTAGCCAAAACGCTCTCCCAATGTTGGGAATTGGTATACATTTGCTATATAGTCTTCCTTATTTTCTCTATTGCTCCCTCTATTGGACATTATGGGGGGAATTATCACATCTTTGGTTGGTGTGAGCTGCAAGTTCTTGCAACAAAAATGGCGCTAGCCTACAGGTGCCTCATTTGGATGTCTTTCTCTTTTTCCTGTATGACTTTTTGAGGTTATTATTGGAGCCCTCCTCAAAACTCCCAAGTATATATAAACATTTGCCTAAAAAACGTCATTGGGGCAGATTTATTAATCTTTTTAATTCTGTATGAATTCTGTCATAAACTGCACTAAAAACTGTTTGAGCCAGATTTATGAAGGGTTTTAGACCTCTATGACTAGTATGACAAAGGGCCATGTACTACAAAGGGGCATGTACTACAAAGGGGTGTGTCTTTATGTCCATGCACCAAAAAATAATGCAAAACTGAAAGAGTTTTACCCAAGTTTTCTGGTGTAAAAGAAGCCAACTAATAGGAGGTGCAAAATTCGACTAGACACCAGATTTATTATCCAGCATCAGAATTTGTCTTCTCTAGCTCTGTACTGTCTTACCTTATGACACTTTTGATAAATATACCCTTTTATGTACAGCATGTTCTATCGTGTATGCATTTATATCTTACTCTTTTATCCATCCATCTCTAAGTATATATAAGGTCTGAACTGTGAAATAAAGATCACTACTCTATGTGTGGGATGAAATCACCAAAGTGAGCAGAGAACTGCAAACCATTTGGAGACCTTAGAGGAATTGTACAATGTTTATATACATAGATTGTCACTGCCAGGTATAGAATAGCAGAAAACACAGATTTAAGCAACTGCTAAGTATCAAATATCAAAAGGATGAAGGCTTTTAGTTTCAATTCAAAGAAAGAGCCAATATCTTATCTTTTGAAATGGAAATTAATATGATGGAGGCATGGTATGTCTTCTCTCAACACTAACCTCATCTAAAAGGGTTTTTTTTTTTATGAGCCTATCCTCCCATCATAACTTATGTTCTTAAGCAACTCACCATTTGGACTCTTGTGATGTAATGTGTTTTTATTACAGCATAGCACAGATCTGCACATCCCATGGGAACGGTAAAGTAGAATCTATCATATAAACACCTATTATACTTGCAAGTTTCTCACCTTGTGAAGACTCAGAGAATGTTTTTAATTAGTTTGACCTGTGATTTTGTCAGATTTGTTGGCTTAATTCACAGCAGAGAAATGCATCAATTATTAATGGTTTTCCCCAACTTCGGCTTCACAACACAACTTTCTGCACATAAAGGAACATTTCCATGCACAGTTGGACCAAAGAGTGTCGCACGCCCGATGTTAAAGGTGCACCAAAAAATGGTTGTGGCATATTGTCGTGGGCAGTGCCAGATTCGTACAGAACGGGTGCCACAATTTATACAGTTTGCATTGTTTTTGATAAATGTTTCAAATAAACCATGAATCACAACTATTCTGTTTAGTGTCTAAAAACTCTCTTAAACACTCATTGTTCCAAAAGGCATTTTAGACTGCACATTATGAGATTTATAAAACAATCTTACATACAAGATAGGTTCTGTAGGTTTGTTCTTAAGTTGAGTTTGTATGTAAATTGGAATATACTTTATTATTGTAACCGCAGTCAAAACTTTTTTGGTCTCTGTGACAATTGGATTTTAAAAATGTTGGATATTCATAAGAACCAGGATTAACAATAAATCTTAATTATAGGCACCATTGATAACTGTTAAAGCTGTTTATTCTAGCCTAGGACTAAAGTACAGTAAATTACCCAAATCCAGAGGTCCGTTTGTAACTAGGGGCCGTATGTAAGTCAGGTGTTCTTAAGTAGGGGACCGCCTGTAATGTTTTTGAAAATTAAACAGTAAGTTAACAGTAAGATTAACAAAACTTTTAATTTCTTACAGTAAGTCTCCTCTAATGGATTTGAACACCTATGCACCTATAATTGTCACATTAAACTTGTTTTTATCAAAACTTAACAGTTTAGAGAAATCAGAAATGAAGCCATAAGCAGGTTTAACATAATTTAAAAGAAATCTACCATAAAAATCATGCATGATAGACCAGGTTCTTGGCCAATAACATGTGGTTTGTATATATGACTGTCCAACTTGGCCAATAGCATGCTGACTTTGGTTATAGTTACATTTTCTTTTCAGATCTATTTTCTAAATATTTTCAAAATGTGTCTTATACATTAGAGTATATAATGCAGCTGTAATTTTTTCAACCAAATCCAGAATCCAGTAGCTAATTACTATGATATTTATCCATTTACCCTAAAGCAAGTAATTGAAACTTAAGTTGTGATCATTCTACACATTCATTATATGTATGTCATATCCTGATTTCAAATACCCCATTTCCTGCCCTTGAAAACATTTAGGTGCTATGACTGTGGTAATATTCTAATATTTGATACATAATGAGCTAGTATGGTTGGGGGTTTTACCAGAGCTCCTCTGTGATGCAGCTCCACAGGCTCTTACGCTCTGCAGGAGCACTTACCCCTCTTCCACTGTGAGTTGAAACTTCCTCTGCTGCCAGGAGATTACATCAGGCAAAGGTATCGGGGAAGTTCTGAAGAAGTAAGGGGGTGGGTGAAACAGTATAACAGCGTGTGAAGCTGCATCTTGGAGGGGCCATGGATAACACATATAAGAAGATTACCACAGTCACGGTGCCTTAATCTATGAATAAGTGTCCCTGGTTTATCAAGCTAGATTTTGATGACAGATTTCCTTTAATGGAACAATAAGGGTCATAAATACATATGAGAGAGATAAAAAGATGATGGCACTCAGGGACGCACATATTTGTTGCAGAGGGAGATTGGTTGAGAGAAAAATGGAATGCTTTTTTAAATAAAAAGCTCCAGAATAATGGTGTCTGATGCTTGCCTGTACTGACATTTTTGATTAATGTTAATAATCATTCCTATGGATCATCAATAGTGCAAATATTTAGCACCAAATAGTAAAATTGAACTTGACTTGTGCTCTAATGGAAGAATTTTCGAACCATCCTCACTTGGCTAGTGGTGCAGGAAGTTCAAGCCTGGAATTATTTTGTCAGCTGGTAAGGTTTTGAATGGTGTGGATTGTTTTCCAAGGGAAGGTTTTGTGGAGAGATCTCCCACTATGAATGAAAACAGTCTGGAATCATCCAACTCGTCTTTATGATCATTTTATGAGATCAAGGTTAAATACAATTAAACTGAATGTGTTCAAGGGCAGGATATGGGGTATTTGAAATCAGGATATGACATATAATGAAAGTGTAGAATGATCAGAGCTGAAGTTTCAATTAGTTGCTTCAGGGTAAATGTATAAATATCATAGTAATAAACTGCTGGATTCTGGATTTGGTTGAAAATTTCAGTTTAAGATCTGCATTAAATACTCTAATGTAGAAGACAAATTTAGAAACTATGGAAAATAGATCTGAAAAGAAAAATGTAACTCCAACCAAGGTCAGCATGCTATTGGCCAAGTTGGACAGTGATATATACCAACCAAATGTTAATATTTTATGTGCCCTTGAATAGAAGAGTGTTTACCAACATGGCACAGGCATAAAAAATGTATTATTAGACACAGACAACAGAAAGCCCTTGTGCAAGAACAGTGTAACGGACCTTATTTTGCATAATATGATTTAAGAAAGCCATTTTTGGTTTTATAGGAAAAATCTGCCTAGAAAATATGGCCTTTTGGACTGGACTATGAAGCTACAGTAGATTGATGTCAGTGAGGAGCAGGGTGGCATATGCTATAGCTCAGTTTTTAATATCTTTCTATTTCTATACATCAGGCAGCTCTCTCTTAAATAAGATGTTCCCTGGAAACACAACTATACAACTATAGATCCCACCCACTTGTAAAACACATTCTACACTTTTTAAATAATAAACACCTATATATGTACAAAATAAGGAGAGACGGACAGCATAACCCTTTACATGCTACACAAACTAGCCGAATACCAACAAAAGAATATATCATACTAAAACTAGAGAGTAATGACTAAATACATGCAAAAATGTATCTAAAAGGTAAATATTTATTGAATCAAGTATAATAAAACACTCTTAAAACAGGAGAACATGTATTGAAGTGGTCATCAAAAGATCTACTTCAATACACATCTTGCACAGAACATATAACCCACATAATCAATAAATATATGGACAAAGATAATAATGACAATATGTAAGAGAAATGGTAGGACATTGACAAAAAGACATTGGGCCTTATTTACAAAGGGTCCACCGACGCACTTTATTCCGATTTTCCAACGTTTAGGTGAACTGTATTTTGTCTATCACCACTTCATTAGTGGTCTTCTTGATTTCTAAATTCCTTGCTTTTCATCTTCTCTTGTCTAATAATGATTGTCTAATAATAATAATAATAATAATAATAATAATAATAATAATCTTTTGCAACATTTTATTCAGCAGCACTTTACAAATCATAGGGGAGATATCAAAATAAAATACTACATTACAGAGTACAAACATTCATATGAAACAATAGGAGTGAAGGCCCTGCTCACAAGAGCTTACAGTCTGAGATAGACTCACGTTGAGAGCTGTAGCGGATGGCGAGACATGGAGCCTGAAAGTCATGATTTCATAACATTGTTACTCTTTTGCTTATCTGTGTATATAACAACTTGAAACTCACCAACTTTCTGAACAGGAGATAACTTGCGAGACATAACTTGTGTAGGTGAGAGAAAGATATAAAGGAATGAAGATGTCCGAATGCACCAAGCTGACATTGAGAATGAATTGATAGGAAGGATACATCCACAAATATGATTTATGCAGATGGTTGATTCATGTAGATTCTTCTGCTTGTAATAATCAGATCTAAAGCAGTGGTTGTCATGAATCACCAAGGGACTTTTATAAGAAATTACTTCATGTTATGTTGTAATTGAACTCTGTTACCCTGTAGAATCACCTCCTCACTGACACCTTCTATCTGTAATAATGAGAAATGAAAGGTAAGTAATGGGATATCCTATGGTGAGGAGGCAAGACAAAATAAATGAATACAAAAAGTAAACAATGTTGTCCCTAATCTGACCTGCACTGACCTGCAGATTCCTTCTGATTTAACCACTGGTCAAGGTGATGAGCAATGAACAGCTTTTTCCATGTATGGCCACGCAATGGAGCTAATAAAGTTTACTAAGCAGTGTAGCATGTTGATTGAACATTGACAATGGGGCATATTTACTAAGAATGTGGGAAACTGCACTAAAAGTGCTTTGCCCGTGCATAATGCTCACTTCCCTGCACTGTTCACCAACTTTTTTGTGTTGCACCTTTAACATAGGTCGTGCAACAGACTTTGCATGTTATATCAGGCGCACGGTTCGATTGAGCGCTGGAACGCCACCTGTGTCACATGGTGCCTAGTGCAGCTGCGCCACAAAATGGTTGTATGCGACACATTTGTGGTGCAAACACTTCTTAACTACCTGTGCAAGTAGCTTACACTAGAAGGAACATGCAAAGTCCACCAGAAAACTGGTACAAAGCCGTTAGTACATGTGCCCCTAGGTTCCAACACTTACTTTGAACAAAGGGCAAGCACAGTAAATTGGCAGTTTTGTACATAGGCTCGTTATGGATTAAAAACCTAATTACAAAATTAAAAGAATCAAAACAAAGTGCAGGAAATGTTTCTTTCTACTAAATAATTATTTTAGGAAGATCTCTAGTATTTTGTTTCATCACTGCACCTCCTTTTTGATTAAAGTGCAACCGACTGTCCCCTCTGATCATCTTCATCTGCAGATTTTTATTTATTTGGTTAATCATACAATGCCTCAGCACAGCTTTCGATAGGAACCCAGAGCAAATTCCAGTAATTTTCAGTAAATTTACCGTTCTCTAAAATAATCTAAGAGACATTAAGTATACAGGCAGGAAGGCTGCGTTGTCATCTCCAACTGGGTTACCTATGTCTGTTTAATCATCAGCTGTGATAGGAGTTTGTGCTCCCTTGTGAAGAGTCTGGTACAATTCATGCAGTCTCTTCATCACGGATGTTATCAATGTGAGAGCATAACATGGTTATTATCTGTAGTTGGAGAAGAAACCTCTAAATCTCAGAAATGAAATGTTCTAATAATATATTAGTTAATGTACATATGTCGCTGACTCCAAAACTGGTTATAATGTGTAGGAAAACCTTTTGGAGGGATCAGTCTACTTATTTTGGAAGAGAGACAGTTAGGGTATGTTTTCTACAAGTGGGTTGAGGAAAATAAATGGAGGAAAAGCTAATTTAAGAAATAAATGTTATTCTCTGGCATAAACTGCTAAAATTTTCCAATAAGGATATACCAGCGTGATCATTTTCTTCCAGTATTGACAACTGATCTCTCAGTAATATGCAGCCCAAGTGGTAGCTTTTTTAAGCACAGATCTGCGGAGTTTACTACAGCAAATAACAAAAGCATTGCTTGTGTATATAGAGATTGGCTCTACAATTACCAGTAGCTCTCCATTTTAATTGTCTTTTCAGGCAGTGGTTAAAGGGTATTCCTATTCTAGCAACAAAATGTCATTGTTTGAATTATAAAAAGTTCTACAATTCTCCAATATACTTTATATCGATTAAAGCAGATCTCTGCTTGCTGTCCTTCTATAGAAAGCTTCATTGTTTATTTCCAGTGGACAGAAATCTGACCATGGTCATACATGTGCACGGCTCGTTATAACAAGCAGCTCCAGGGGCGCACCTGGCAGCGGCTCCTGGTGGGCGAGGGGGCGGCGTCTTGCAGGTCACTCACTGACTTGCTCGGCCTCCCTTGTGACCGCCCCGACAGCTCCATACCCGGCCGCCCGAACCGCGTCTACCATCAGGCCGCCTCTCCGACCTGCCTTCCGGGGCCGCCGAGCCACCCCTCCTGTCCACGGCCGCCTCCTGGTCCCCTTTCACAGACCCCCGGCCCGCCTCTCATAGACCCCTGGCCCACCTCTCATAGACCCCAGGCCCGCCTATCCCGGCCGCGGCCCAGCCTCCTGGCCCGTCTCACTAATCCGCGGCCTGCCTCTCCTGGCCGCCCAGCCCACTTCACAAGTCTGTGGCCCGCCTCGCCAGGCCGCCGCCCGGCCTCACCCGTCTGGCCTCACCCTACCGCGGCCCGCCTCACCCATCCGCACCGCCCGGCCTGCCTCTCCTGCCCTGTCTCACCGGTACGCGGCCTGCTTCACTCTTCTGCAGATGGCTCCATCCGTGTAAGTATATATGTACCTATATCTTTAGATGGGTGTATGTATGTATGTGTAAATATGTATGTTTATTTGCATGTCTTTATAAATGTATATGCAGTATGATGAGTGTATATGTATACTGTAGAAGTGCATATAAGTGTGTATATACTGTATGTGTGTCGTGAGTGTGTGTGTATATGCATGCTATATGAGTGTATATGCTGCATATATGTTGTATATAAACTGTATGTGTGTATATAGATATGATATATGGTGTGTGTATGTAGTGTATGTACTGTATGGGTACATGATGTCTATATGCTATATGTACACTCACCAGCCACTTTATTAGGTACACCATGCTAGTAACGGGTTGGACCCCCTTTTGCCTTCAGAACTGCCTCAATTCTTCGTGGCATAGATTCAACAAGGTGCTGGAAGCATTCCTCAGAGATTTTGGTCCATATTGACATGATGGCATCACATAGTTGCCGCAGATTTGTTGGCTGCACATCCATGATGCGAATCTCCGGTTCCACCACATCCCAAAGATGCTCTATTGGATTGAGATCTGGTGACTGTGGAGGCCATTTGAGTACAGTGAACTCATTGTTATGTTCAAGAAACCAGTCTGAGATGATTCCAGCTTTATGACATGGCGCATTTTCCTGCTGAAAGTAGCCATCAGATGTTGGGTACATTGTGGTCATAAAGGGATGGACATGGTCAGCAACAATACTCAGGTAGGCTGTGGCATTGCAACGATGCTCAATTGATACCAAGGGGCCCAAAGGGTGCCAAGAAAATATTCCCCACACCATGACACTACCACCACCAGCCTGAACCGTGCAGGATGGATCCATGCTTTCATGTTGTTGATGCCAAATTCTGACCCTACCATCCGAATGTCGCAGCAGAAATCGAGACTCATCAGACCAGGCAACGTTTTTCCAATCTTCTACTGTCCAATTTCGATGAGCTTGTGCAAATTGTTTCCTGTTCTTAGCTGAAAGGAGTGGCACCCGCTGTGGTCTTCTGCTGCTGTAGCCCATCTGCCTCAAAGTTCGACGTACTGTGCATTCAGAGATGCTCTTCTGCCTACCTTGGTTGTAACGGGTGGCAATTTGAGTCACTGTTGCCTTTCTATCAGCTCGAACCAGTCTGCCCATTCTCCTCTGACCTCTGGCATCAGCAAGGTATTTCCGCCCACAGAACTGCCGCTCACTGGATGTTTTTTTCTTTTTCGGACCATTCTCTGTAAACCCTAGAGATGGTTGTGCGTGAAAATCCCAGTAGATCAGCAGTTTCTGAAATACTCAGACCAGCCCTTCTGGCACCAACAACCATGCCATGTTCAAAGGCACTCAAATCACCTTTCTTCCCCATACTGATGCTCGGTTTGAACTGCAGGAGATTGTCTTGACCATGTCTACATGCCTAAATGCACTGAGTTGCCGCCATGTGATTGGCTGATTAGAAATTAAGTGTTAACGAGCAGTTGGACAGGTGTACCTAATAAAGTGGCTGGTGAGTGTATGTACACACAGTATGGGGTCCATTTTATCATAATTACATGTGAAAAGACGCCATCTGCATTTATTTCTACGCCAGGCCCTGCCCGATGCATCTGCGCAGCGCCCTGCCTCTTGATGTAGCGCGCTGTGAAAATGCAGTGGCAGGGTAAGGAACCGGAGCGTCGGCGTATTATAAATATCCACCATAGTGGCACATTTATCGTATGCTGGTGTATAAATTACAGCTTGTACGGGTCAATAATAAATAATGATAAATGTACCCCATACTGCATATGCATGCATATAGCATATAGACATCATACACTGCGGGTCCATCACCGGCTGCCCGTGCCCCCCCCTTACAACCCCCACTGGCATGAAGGTGGAGGATAAGGGCAAATAATAGCAAGTGCTAGCAACAAGCTAGCACTTGCGATTATTTCAGGGCCTCTACACCACTGACATGGTGCAGAGGCCCTGATAAATATGCCCTTATGTATTTATTTTATGCTATTTGGTGCAATGCTGTATTTATTTTATGTTTAAAGGTGGCACACTGTAGTATTATGTACTACATGGCCGACACGCTGTAGTATTATATACTATAAGGGGGCACGCTGTTGTATTATATACTATATGGGGGCACGCTGTAGTATTATATTCTATATAGGGGCACGCTGTTGTATTATATACTATATGGCGACATGCTGTAGTATTATATACTATATGGGGGCACGCTGTAGTATTATATACTATATGGGGGCACGCTGCAGTATTATATACTATATGGCTACACTCTGTAGTATTATATACCGTATTTTTCGGCCTATAAGGTGCACCGGACTATAAGGCGCACCTCTAATAAATGCCTGCTAAGACATCTAGGTTCATATATAAGGCGCACTGGAGTATAAGGCGCAGGATCAAATGCAGTACCTAAAAATGACCAGCAGGTGGCAGACCTGTGCACAGTTCAAGCCAGCTACACTTCCCGGGAAACTTGTCTTCAGCGTGTCAGAGAGCTCCGATCTCAGAGGTATGGGCTGCTGGGGGTTAATGCAGGGTGATGCAGCAGGGGTTAAGCTGTCTCCCTCTGCCCCTTCTCCTTCCCTCCTCAGCCAGGGTGTT
This sequence comes from Engystomops pustulosus, assembly GCF_040894005.1. Classification (NCBI taxonomy): domain Eukaryota; kingdom Metazoa; phylum Chordata; class Amphibia; order Anura; family Leptodactylidae; genus Engystomops; species Engystomops pustulosus. The sequence goes on along the minus strand of NC_092412.1, from coordinate 205,057,961 downwards.
ATTCCTGTGGGGTTCCCTGTGGCTCCTTCTCTTTCCCCTGTTACAGGGCTGTAAGGCATAGGGGATTGTTTACTGATGATGATGATTGCCTCGTGGTCGGCACTATGGCAGCTCCGGTCTCTCCGTGCTAGGGGAGGGCAGGATGGGCACAATGTTAGTTGTGGTGCCAGGGCACTTCAGGAGCTGGGGACCCTGTATACAGTGTGGGAAGGTGCAGGAAATTTCTGGGGATGGAGCTATTAAACACTGGTAAATGTACAGTACATCTTGTCTGTAGTACATTTCTGTATAAGTTCATATATAAGGCGCAACGGCCTATAAGGCGCACCTTTGATTTCTGAGAAAATTAAAGGAATTTTGGTGCGCCTTATAGGCCGAAAAATACGGTACTATATTTCGGCACACTGTGTGTATTATTTACTTTATGGCGGCACGCTGTATCTATTGTATACTATATGGCAGCACGCTGTATGTATTATAAAGTATATAGCGGCTCACTGTATGTATTATATGGTACATGAAGGCACGCTGTATGTATTATATGGAATATGGCGGCATACTGTATGTATTATATGGTATATGGAGGGAAGCTGTATGTATTGTATGGTATATGGCGGCACGCTGTATGTATTATATGGTATATTGCGGCACGCTGCTTGTATTATATGGTATATGGCAGCACACTGTATGTATTATATGGTATATGGGGGCACGCTGTATGTATTATATAGTATACGGTGGCACACTGCATGTATTATATGGTATATGGGGGCACGCTGTATGCATTATATAGTATACGGTGGCACGCTGTATGTATTATATGGTATATGGGGAAACGCTGTATGTATTATATAGTATACGGTGGCCCGCTGTATGTATTATATGGTATATGGGGGCACGCTGTATGTATTATATGGTATATTGCGGAATGGTCCAATGAAGAGAGTGATATGGCTCATTCCTTTGCTGTAACTAAGAAATTACTGAAGCGCTCACTTCTTAAAGATTACAATGGTTATTTATTGTTTATAGCAGCCAAGATAAATGTGATGAAGCAGCAATCTGTGCAGGCTTCCTGCTGCTGCAAGTTACCGAAACACTATTAAAGCATTTACAGATGAGAAATAATCACGAGCGACAAGGATGATATGCTGAGCAGATTAATGGTGGCTTAATGTAAAAGTTACTTCATTTACAAACTTCTCATCTGAAAGCTTTTCAGAAACAATAGGATACTATAAGTAAGAATGAATAACGATGTCTTATAAAGGTCAAAGATTGCATGAAAATTGGTATGCAGAACAAAATATTTCCTGGAACGTTAATAGCCATTTTACTGTGTTTACTTTTATGGAAATTTACAGTAATTGCATGGATGGTTATCGGTTTGGACTCATAACAAAGGTTGTACTGACATAGGATTTTACTATACCTGTTGCTTATTTAACTTTGCTTAGGGCTGTTTAGAATGGAGATTTGTGGACATTATAAGACAGAATTTTAAATTAACTGTTCACCTTTGAACATAAGCTTGATATATGCAAATATTTATTTTCATTACAAAAAGATGTGTAGCTTTATAAAACTGCTGCATTTCTTATCTTGTATTGATTTGCATGCTTAGAAGTAGTGCTGAGCAGCATTGTCGAATTTTGGGTTCAACAAGTTTGGCCAAACATCAGAAAAAATTTTGGTTTAACAACCTGAACTTCAATCTGAACAAGAACCCTATTGAAATCAGTTAGAGATGAGCGAACATACTCGTCCGAGCTTGATGCTCGTTCGAGCATTAGCGTACTCGAAACTGCTCGTTGCTCGGACGAATACTTCGCCCGCTCGAGAAAATGGCATCTCCCGCCGTTTTGCTTTTTGGCGGCCAGAAACAGAGCCAATCACAAGCCAAGAGACTCTGCACTCCACCCAGCATGACGTGGTACCCTTACACGTCGATAGCAGTGGTTGGCTGGCCAGATCAGGTGACCCTGGAATAGACTAGCCCCTGCCTGCGCTGCTCGGATCATTCTGTGTCTGGATGCCGCTAGGGAGAGAGCTGCTGCTGGTCAGGGAAAGCGTTAGGGTGTTCTATTAGAATAGTGTTAGGCAGGAGTGATTCTACAAGAACCCAACAGCCCTTCTTAGGGCTACAATAACGTTATACTTTTTTTTTTTTTATTTGCTTGTGGCTGGGCTTGCTGGCACTAGTAGTGCAGCTAGTACCATATTGTGAGGAATTTGCAGGGGGACTTGCTACCGTTGTGTTTAGCTCTTAGTGACACACATATCCACCTCAAACACCGAAGTGGGACAATTTATTAGGGGTTTGAGTAGAATTAGGCAGAGTCTGCTGATTTTTTTTTTTTTTTAGCTGTATTTCATTTTATAGCTCAAACTCATCTTGCAAAGCAGTGTGCTCTCATTGTAGGCTACAAAATAGCCATAGGAGAACCCCAACGGCTTACTTAGGCCTACAATAGCGTTATATATTTTCCTTTTTTTTGTTTGCTTGTGGCTGGGCTTGCTGGCACAAGTAGTGCAGCTAGTACCATACTGTGAGGAATTTGCTGGGAGACCTGCGACCGTTGTGTTTAGCTCTTAGTGACATGCATATCCACCTCAAACACTGAAGTGGGACAATTTATTAGGGGTTTGAGTAGAATTAGGCAGAGTCTGCTGATTTTTTTTTTTTTTACCTTTATTTCATTTTATAGCTCAAACTCATCTTGCAAAGCACAAAATCCGGTTGTGTGCTGTCAGTGTAGGTTAGAAACTAGCCATAGCAATAGGATAGCATCGTTTTGTTAAAAAAAATAAAAAAATAAAAAAAAATAAACACAAAATTTTTTTTTTTCAAGTTTACACTTTAATTCGGAAAATGTTTAACCCGAGGGCTAGCGGTAGAGGACGAGGGCGTGGACGTGGGCGTCCAACTACTGCAGGGGTCAGAGGCCGTGGTCCTGGGCGGGGTGAGACACTACCTGCTGATGGGGGAGCAGGGGAACGCCGCAGAGGTACACTCCCTAGGTTCATCATGTCTGAAGTTACTGGGACTCGTGGTAGAGCACTGTTGAGGCCAGAACAGTGCGAAGAGGTGATGTCGTGGATTGCGGACAATGCTTCTAGCCATTTGTCCACCAGTCAGTCCTCCACGCAGTCCACCCATGTCACCGAAACCGGCACTCCTCCAGCTCCTCCACCTCAGCCTCCTTCCCCCCAGTCTGCCCCCTCCCACAAAAATTTGGCATTTGAACCGGCATACTCTGAGGAACTGTTTTCTGGACCCTTCCCACAGTCACAAACCACTTGTCCTGCTGCTGCTGAGCTATTTTCCAATGCCCAGGTTTTCCACCAGTCGCAGTCTGTGGGTGATGATGACATTATTCACGTAGTGGAAGAAGTGTGTAAAGAGGTGTCGGACGATGAGGAGACACGGTTGTCAGACAGTGGTGAAGTTGTTGTCAGGGCAGGAAGTCCGAGGGGGGAGCAGACTGAGGGATCGGATGATGATGAGGTGACAGACCCAAGCTGGGTTGATAGGCCGGGTGAACACAGTGCTTCTGAGACGGAGGCGAGTCCTATAGCAGAACAGGTTGGAAGAGGCAGTGGTGGGGCCAGACGGAGAGGCAGGGCCAGAGCTGGTGCATCAGCGCCAAATGTTGCCCGTAGTCAAGCTCCCGTGGCGAGGGCTAGATTTTCAGAAGTCTGGAGGTTCTTTAAAGAAACACCGGATGACCGACGGACTGTGGTGTGCAACCTTTGCCAAACCAGGATCAGCAGGGGTTCCACAACTACTAGCTTAACTACCACCAGTATGCGCAGGCATCTGAATGCTAAACACCCCACTCAATGGCACCAAGCCCGTTCACCTCCGGCCGGGCACACCACTGCTCCTTCCCCTGTGTCATCTGCTAGTCAGCCCCCTGCCCAGGACCCCGGCCCAAACACCTCCCGTGCGAAAACCCCATCTTCGCCTCCACGATCCTCCACAGCATCCAACAGCGTTCAGCTCTCCATACCCCAGACGCTGGAGCGCAAAAGGAGGTATAGCGCAACCCACCCACACGCCGAAGCCCTCAACGTCCACATCTCCAAGTTTCTTAGCCTCGAGATGCTGCCCTATAGGCTGGTAGAGACTGAGGCCTTTCGAAACCTCATGGCGGCGGCCGCCCCTCGGTATTCGGTCCCCAGCCGCCACTACTTTTCCCGATGTGCCGTCCCAGCCCTGCACAAGCACGTGTCAGAGAACATCCTCCGTGCCCTGACCAACGCCATTTCTGACAAGGTCCACCTGACCACGGACACGTGGACGAGTGCTGCCGGGCAGGGCCACTATATGTCGCTGACGGCACATTGGGTTAACTTGGTGGAGGCTGGGACCGAGTTTGACCCTGGGGCTGGTCATATACTGCCGACGCCGAGGATTGCGGGGCCTACCTCGGTCCAGGTCTCAAAGGCCTACTATGCCTCCTCCTCCTCCCACCCCTCCTCCACCTCCTCCTCTGAATTACCATCCGTGGGCATGGCGCCATCAGTCGGTAGCTCTAGGCACAGCAGCAGTGCCATCGCTAAGCGACAGCAGGCAGTGCTCAAACAGCTGAGCCTAGGCGATAAAAGGCACACCGCCCAAGAGTTATTACAGGGCATCACGGCGCAGACTGATCTGTGGCTGGCACCGCTGAACCTGAAGCCAGGCATGGTTGTGTGTGACAACGGCCGTAACCTGGTGGCAGCTCTGCAACTCGGCAGACTGACACATGTGCCATGCCTGGCCCACGTGTTAAATCTCATAGTTCAGCGTTTCCTCAAGACATACCCCAATCTGTCTGATTTGCTCACGAAGGTGCGCCACATCTGTGCGCATTTCAGGAAGTCCAGCACAGATGCTGCCACTCTCAGGGCAGCGCAGCGCCGCCTCCGCCTGTTGTGCGACGTGCCCACGAGGTGGAATTCAACACTAACCATGTTATCCAGAGTTTACCAGCAGCGCAGAGCGATTGTAGACTGCCAGATGTCAACTTCCACCAGAACTGGTAATCAGGTCAGTCAGCTTCCTCAAGTCTACAATGAGGAGTGGACGTGGATGTCTGATATCTGTCAGGTGCTGAGTAACTTTGAGGAGTCAACACAGATGGTCAGTGGTGATGCCGCCATCATCAGCCTCACCATCCCGCTGCTTGGCCTGTTGAAAAACTCTCTGGTCAGCATGAAGTCGGAAGCTTTGCGCTCGTCACAAGAGACGGGGGAAGAAGATTCCCTTGTTGATAGCCAAAGCACCCTTAGGTCTGTTTCTCAGCGCATATCGGAGGAGGTGGAGGAGGATGAGGAGGAAGAGGAGGAGAATGTTGGCGAGACAGAAGAGGGGACCATTGTTCAGTCCTTCACTGTTCAGCATGTATGGGCAGAAGAAGAGGAGTTGGAGGAGTTGGAGGAGGAGGAAATGGACAGTCAGGCCAGTGAGGGGAGTGAATTCTTGCGCGTTGGGACTCTGGCGCATAAGGCAGATTTCATGCTAAGCTGCCTATCCCGTGACCCTCGCGTTCAAAGAATTTATTCCAGCACCATTTACTGGGTATTCACTCTCCTGGACCCACGGTACAAGCAAAATCTTTCCACTCTCATCCCTGGAGAGGAAAGGAGTGTGAGAATGCATGAATACCAGCAGGCCCTGGTGCACAAGCTGAAACAGTATTTCCCTTCTGACAGCGCTAGCGGCAGAGGGCGTACTTCTGCGGGACAAGTAGCGAGGGAGAGTAGGCGACCAGGCAGCTTGTCCAGCACTGGCAGGGGTACGCTTTGCAAGGCCTTTCCCAGTTTTATGTCACCCCAGCAAGACACTGTCACCTGTCCCCAGTCTCGGCAGAGTAGGGCTGATCTTTACAGAAAGATGGTGAGGGAGTATGTAGCTGACCATACCATCGTCCTAAATGATCACACAGCTCCCTACAACTACTGGGTTTCAAAGCTGGACATGTGGCACGAACTGGCGCTGTACGCCTTGGAGGTTCTTGCCTGCCCTGCCGCTAGCGTCTTGTCCGAGCGGGTTTTCAGTGCAGCTGGTGGCATCATCACCGATAAGCGTACACGCCTGTCGACTAACAGCGCTGACAGGCTGACGCTTATCAAGATGAATAAAGCCTGGATTTCTCCGCATTTCCATTCTCCACCAGGTGAAAGAAGCTGAACCTGAATAATGTATGCACTCCTCCTCCTCATTGTCCTCCTTCTCCTCCTCTTTGTACACTAAAGCAGAGGAAACTGGCTATTTTTTTGCCAGGGCCAACTGGCTCTGGCTATAGTACTCTATGTATTAAATTTTTCTGGAGGGCCAACTACCCTGTCCTCTGTTTTAAACAATTTTTGGGAGTGCCACATACAGGCACTCAATCTATGTAATTTTTCTGGAGGACCAGCTACCTGCTCCTCTGGTTTGAAAACTTTTTTGGACTGCCACATACAGGCACTCAATTTATTTAATCTTTTTGGAGGACCAGCTACCTGCTCCTCTGGTTTGAAAACTTTTTTGGACTGCCACATACAGGCACTCAATCTATGTAATTTTTCTGGAGGACCAGCTACCTGCTCCTCTGGTTTGAAAACTTTTTTGGACTGCCACATACAGGCACTCAATCTACGTAATTTTTCTGGAGGACCAGCTACCTGCTCCTCTGGTATGAAAACTTTTTTGGACTGCCACATACAGGCACTATCCAAATTAAATTGTCTCCATAGCAGCCTCCACACGTCGTCTTTTTAGCTGCCTTCACACGTTGTCTCCATTGCTACCTCCACACGTCATCGCCATAGCTGCCTCCAAAAGTAGTCCATATAGCTGCCTCCATACATGGTCCCCTTATCAAACGAGCTGTGTCAGGCAGAATTTTGGATTGTTTTCATGGCTTCCATGTTAACTTTGTCGCCACCCTGCTGTGTAATCCACAAAATATACTGGCAAACTTTTATCATTTACAATATTATTTCAGCGCTTCTTGCGCATCTGTTTACATTCCCCTCACCTGCCAGAACCCAAACTTATAAGAACGCTACTACACTTGATCTTATACAAAAGGTTCTTAGAAGTGCTGTTTGGGGAGTAGCCTAGAGACAGGGGCTTGGATTGGCGAAAGCTCGCCTGGCAGCGGAGAGCCAGCTCCATCCCAAGATCCAACTAACATAGTTTTAACTGCAGCACCTTTAATCTACTACTAGTTCACTGCCTCCATACATGGTCCCCTTATCAAACGAGCTGTGTCAGGCAGAATTTTGGGTTGTTTTCATGGCTTCCACATCAAACTTGTTAACTTTGTCGCCACCCTGCTGTGTAATCCACAAAATATACTGGCAAACTTTTATCATTTACCAATATTATTTCAGCGCTTCTTGCGCATCTGTTTACATTCCCCTCACCCGCCATATCCTAAACTTATAAGAACGCTACTACACTTGATCTTATACAAAAGGTTCTTAGAAGTGCTGTTTGGGGAGTAGCCTAGAGACAGGGGCTTGGATTGGCGAAAGCTCGCCTGGCAGCGGAGCGCCAGCTCCATCCCAAGATCCAACTAACATAGTTTTAACTGCAGCACCTTTAATCTACTACTAGTTCACTGCCTCCATACATGGTCCGCTTATCAAACGAGCTGTGTCAGGCAGAATTTTGGGTTGTTTTCATGGCTTCCTCATCAAACTTGTTAACTTTGTCGCCACCCTGCTGTGTAATCCACAAAATATACTGGCAAACTTTTATCATTTACCGATATTATTTGAGCGCTTCTTGCTCACCTCCTTTGGTTCCTCTCTGCCACCAATTGGTTTTAAGCCTGAGTCCATTTGGGGTATGTTGCCAAGACACTCTCTAGCCTGCCGCTGCTGCCGCTGCCTCTGCATAGTCCCCTATAGTGTCAGGGTCAATTATTGGATGTTTTAGATGCTATCTAGCCTCATTCGGTCACTCTGTCATTGCCATGCTGTTGCCCATACTTTTGGCATAATGGTGCGATTAAGCAGCCTCAGAGGCATCCATGCATGCTGCCCCTGCTGTTTCCTGTCCATTTCCGTGGTGTTTCCATCCTTTTCTGAGGTTCCCAGGTGTTTGGCCAAGCTTCCCTGTGCAGATCCTTGGTCCCCTTGAAAAATGCTCGAGTCTCCCATTGACTTCAATGGGGCTCGTTATTCGAGACGAGCACTCGAGCATCGGGAAAAGTTCATCTTGAATAACGAGTACCCGAGCATTTTAGTGCTCGCTCATCTCTAAAATCAGTGAAGACCGAAATTTAAAATCCAAAAATTGCTGATAAATTGGGGTAGCCAAAAATGAGCTAGGAAAAGGGCTTACGATAATAATAGGTGGTTATAGGTGCTCTGGGCTTTTAGATTTAGTTATTCTCAGAAAGGTAAAAGAAGCAATGAGAAAACCACTAAACCTTTGTCATCGCACAGGCACTACAGCATTTATTGACTCATATGGGTACTGTTGTCCAGAGACAAGGAAAGCTGTCCTCAGTGGGAAGTGTCAGCTCCTCCGCATCCCCCAGCCAAGCTCCAGTATTGCCTGTGAGCTGCTGCTAGAAAAACCCATCCTATTTCTCCTAATCCATCTCCTCCACCAAATGTGTCCCCTGGCTGGAAAGTACACTGCCTGACCACTGGTCCAATAAACGATCCTGCAAGCCATGTTTGGCGTGGCCTGACACTTGTTCCTCCTATTCTTCCTTCTGTGCCATCATTATTTCCTCCTTATTTACAGGAATTCCTCAGCACTCCTTGTAGTTTTTGAGGGTGCCAATCTAGGGTCCCAGCCCCATATATACATAGAAATATAGAAGGTGGCACTCAATCCGATTAGATAATCAATGCTTTTATTTTTGTACACATCCACTTAAACATATGACATTTCATTCAGAATGACCTTCCTCAGAAGTGAAAGCGCTCTTAGACTTGTGGGAAGGAGCAGTATCTGCTGCTCTGGACCTAGGCTGTATGGCAGCTGCGTTCTGGTCTCCTGTACCTCGCCTTGCTTAAAACCCTTAATGTCCAATGACTGACGGATCTTCCATGCCAGTGGTTCCAACGCTATGGCAAACAATAAAGGGGAAAGGGAGCAGCCCTGTCTAGAGCCTCTACCCAGTTTCAATTCCCTTGAGACCTCCCCATTAACTAGTATCCTTGCTGAGGGATCGGTATACAACATTTTTACCAAAGCTATAAATCTGTCACCAAACCCGATTAGCTCCAAAGGGGCCCAAAGAGACATCATCTTTATCTGCACACTGCTCTTAGAACTCCCTGCTCCTTTTCCTCTGCCTATTGCAGACCTAAGCTGACATAGAATTGGTTGAACCACAAAGTCAGCATGGGGGAGAGGGTTGAGGGAACAGGAAGTATAGTTGTAAGAGCAGCATTCATATAATGATGATAACTCAAGGTGATGGTAACTTAAACCAGTATCCAGCCAGGGATACTTTTATCAACTTTTAATAATAACGAGAAAAAGCAATGCTAATTATAAAAGCAGATTTGAAATTAGTATTATACATTAGTATTGACTATGGGAACCTGTCATTGGGTGAAAATGTGAAATTCTGATGACAGGTTCCCTAACTGAAAAGCACTGACAATCATGAACATGTACAGAACTTAATAACGTTTTTAGCTTAGTCTTGGTAATAAACTGCATTGCTGATATTTATCAGGCCTTGTACGCCAATTACTAGTGAACCAACAGTAATTGTGATTATTTTCTGATTCACGCCATGCTCATGCCAAGTGAAGGGAATGTGCAGCCTGAGTCTGTGATAACATTAAAAGACAGAAGGTTATGAGAATCCTATGTACACAGTATATATTTGTCAGTTATGCAAGATTTTTAAAACACTTTCCTTGCCAAGTTCCTTTAAAAACTGTGTGAAATTCTACTTAGGAGAATTGATACATTTCGAAAGTAAAGTAACCAAATATTGATTAAGATTTCCCTTTTTATTTCACTCAACTCTGTAAATATTTTTTGACTATAGAAATTCATTTAACAGCATAAAAAGTGGATGCTTACTGGGAAATATAGATACAGAGGTAAATAGAAGTTTTACTTGTCTTCAGCAAACATCAATGTTACCCTTTGGTTTTTATTCAGTTGCTAGTCAAAATAAAGCTAAAGGTCAATATAATGATTGGCATGGCAATAATAACATGGCATGTTTACTCTAATAACCAAACAGTTATAGTGTAGGTTTAGGGTTCTGATAAAGGTAAAAGTGATTTATTTAAGAAAAACAATGATTTTTACTTGTATAAGAAATTCACTAAATGTAAGATGTGCCAGGAAGGGAAAACTTTTTGTTGTTGGACCAGAATATTTTGTAGGGTAGTATGCTGTCTTTGGAAACATTTCCTGGGCAATAGACTTTCTTTCCATGGTAACTTAGCAGTTTAGGAGAACTTGGCATTTAGGAATTTGATGATGTGCTGTATGAATAGAAACATGACAATAGACTTCTTGTTAACCAGACTTAGACTCAAGGCTAAGATGAAGCACAAACTAGTTTTCTGACATATGTAGAGAGCGGTCATGAGAAAAATACAACCTTTTTGACTTCCTTGGATTTACTTATCAGGGCATAATTGTAATAAAATCTGCTCCCTAGAAAGTCTTAAAATTAGAGTGAATAAAACTTCAGATGATCAACACAATAGATTCCTCTGTGTCATTTAACAAAAATGAAAACTCTTGTATGTTAACTACTTCCACGAGTGCAATGCACCTTATGTTACAAGCAGTTTTTGGAGAAAACTATCATTGTACTTACATATGTTTCTGTTTTTCAAATGTCTAAATGACAATTGTCTATATGCTGTAAAGATAGAAGATGTTCAGCATCTGAAACAACTGATACAACGGATGCTGGAAGCCTGTGTTAGCATTTCTTCTGTGTGTTGCTATCATTGTGTCAAGAGTGGGAAAGGAGGGTTGCATTGATAATCCAATACAATGGGTAGCAATTTGAATACAAGTGGTCAAACACTTGTAAATAACTTATGAATTAGTAAAGTGATGTTGAATACAAGCACCCCTGTGTTTCTTATAAAATTCTCAAAATGTTTAACTTTTTACATGACCCTCTACCCATTGGAAAAAAAAGAATTGAATATCTAAATGGCCAGCTTCAAAATGGCCTCCATGGTCAATACCCACCAACCTTTCCCATATTATTTAGTTGTATCCACAAAAATGGCCCACCCTGTACATTAACCCCTTAACGCTCTGCGCCGTAGCTCTACGGCGCAGAGGTATAAGGGATGTATGAAGAGGGCTCACGGGCTGAGTCCTCTTCATACAGAGGTGGGGGTTTTTGCATTTTGCACAAAACCCCCACCGCTAATAACCGCGGTCGGTGCTTGCACCGATCGCGGCTATTAACCCTCTAAACGCCGCCCGCAAAGTCGCGGGCGGCGTTTAAAAGACGGCGGCGCGTGGGCGCCGCCATCTTTTTTTCGATCGCCACGCCCCCGAACGTCATCGGGGGGCGGCGATCGGTTACCATGGTAGCCTCGGGTCTTCTCTTGACACGAGGCTACATGGTTTATGCAGGTTCGTTACAATGAGCCAGTGGCTCATTGTAATGTAAGACCTGCAAAAACGCCATATATTGCAATACTGTAGTATTGCAGTATATGGTAGGAGCGATCTGATCATCTAGGGTTATTGTACCCTAGATGGTCTAAAAAATAGTGAAAAAAAAAAGAAAAAAAAAAGTTTAAAAAATAAAAAAAATTAATAAAATATTAAAAGTTCAAATCACCCCCCTTTCCCTAGAACGGATATAAAACATAACAAACAGTAAAAATCACAGACATATTAGGTATCGCCGCGTCCCAAAATGCCCGATCTATCAAAATATAAAAACGGTTACAGCCGGCGGTGACCTCCGAGGCGGGAAATGGCGCCCAAATGTCCGAAATGCGACTTTTACACCTTTTTACATAACATAAAAAATGAAATAAAAAATGATCAAAATGTCGCACAGACCTCAAAATGGTAGCAATGAAAACGTCGCCTCATTTCGCAAAAAATGACCCCTCACACATTTCCGTGCGCCAAAGTATGAAAAAGTTATTAGCGTCAGAAGATGGCAAAAAAATTTTTTTCTTTTTTGTACACATTCGTTTAATTTTTGAAAATGTATTAAAACACAATAAAACCTATATAAATTTGGTATCACCGCGATCGCACCGAACCAAAGAATAAAGTAGGCGTGTTATTTGGAGCGAAGAGTGAAAGTCGTAAAAACTGAGCCCACAAGAACGTGACGCACGTGCAGTTTTTTTTCAATTTTTCCACATTTGGAATTTTTTTTCAGCTTCGCAGTACACGGCATGTTAAAATAAATAACATTACGGGAAAGTAAAATTTGTTACGCACAAAATAAGCCCTCACACAGGTCTGTACACGTAAAAATGAAAAAGTTATGGATTTTTGAAGTTGGAGAGCGAGAAATGAGCCGGAAAACCCTCCGTCCTTAAGGGGTTAAAGAAATATGTGGCATAATTTATATTTCAGTCGTATAGTTCTCCCTGAAAACTTCATGCAGGTATCTGCTCCTACTGCAGCAAAAATGACTAAATCGCACCTCAGCAACAGGGAACAATTCATTAATTCAATTACTGCTACTCCATGTTTCCTCCATGTTTGATATGTAGAGGTGCAGGACACTATGATGGAGTAGAAGGAGGTAAGACCAAGTTTCTAGGATGCCCGTGGAGGACACACATGCACAACCTACGATTCATATTTTGCACTTTTGTGTGAGGGAGTAACGGAAAGCAGAGGTTACTCTGTTGGCAAATACGATTTATTCTAACCTTTCCATTATGAGATCTGCTTATAGCTTTTGGCAGGCCTGTGCTTAAAATGGGCAATACCAAAGGGCCCACCACCACATGCCACATAGAAGTTGTGTGGCCAGGAAACACCACTGATTGGATGTAGAGAGACAACGTAATATACAATTATGTTCAACACATGACAAGTAACCTGCATGGACAGAGTTAACTAGAATAGGGTATAAACTTAATTCAAAATTATTGCAAGAGCATCACCTCATGCCAGATGTAAAATCATCAGGATGAAAAAATATATAAAAATCAGTTCTGATTTCATATGATGAAGTATCAAGTAGCTTAAAAATTGATTTTTAAAAATAAAATACATCCTGTAATACACACATAACATAAGCTACTAATTAAATTTATTTATTGATGATTTAAACTAAAATTTACACTTTTTAATGTTTAAAATTTTCTTTATGCTATGTTTCTTTGTTCTACTATATAGCAAGTTTATTTTAGAAAGTCTATTCGCAGAGTCGTGCCTTAAATTCTATTTGAATCCTAGAGAAATGGAACTATGGCACAATTCATAAGGTTGCACCCTTTCTCTTGAGACTTTGTCTGGTCTTTGAAACAAAGCAGAGATTATTGGACATGTACTTTTCCGCAACACTAACATATGTGTTACACACAAGTTGGATCTTTTGACATAGAATTTTATTTGTAATTTGGGATTGAATAAAGGTGGAACCTATCATTAGAAATACTTATGCATAAGTAAATAAAGTTACACAAGCGTCTCGGAAATTTTCTTTAAAGTTAAAGCAATTATTTTAACTGGGAAAAAATTGTAGAATACTATTCCAATAAAAGTATAAATGTAGCAATATAGAAATATATTTTTATAAATTGCTATTTGATCTTAATTTTTAACAGAATAATTTTATTAAATGTTTTAAGGAGAATATTTAAAGAATTTTACTGATGTTTTTTTAACAATTTATTAAGAAGTCTGGAAAATTCCTCATAGTCTTTGATTCTATAGTTAGTTATTCTATAAAGAGAATAATCAGATTAGATTATATACAAGATATAAATTTAGACTTTTACATATATGCACAAGAAATTATTGTATTCATTTTATGAGTCACAGCACAAATGTCAGTTGTCTATTCTGGTTCGGAATTGACAAATTTTGTCAAAATACAGCACATGCCACATGGCCCACATTTATCAAAACTAGTGCAGTCTGTACACTATGGGGCACATTTACTTACCCGGTCCAGTCGCGATCCAGCGGCGCGTTCTCTGCTCTGGATTCGGGTCCGGCCGGGATTTATGAATGTAGTTCTTCCGCCGTCCACCAGGTGGCGCTGCTGCGCTGAAAGTCATCTCATCGCGCCGGAATGCACCACCTCGGACCAGGTGAAGGTAAGCGCTCCCCAAGCGACACTTTTTCGGTTTTTAAATGCGGCGGTTTTTCCGAATACGTCGGGTTTTCGTTCGGCCACGCCCCCCGATTTCCGTCGCGCGCATGCCAGCGCCGATGCGCCACAATCCGATCGCGTGCGCCACAATCCCAGGGCAATTCAGGTACAATCGGCGCAAATCGGAAATATTCGGGTAACACGTCGGGAAAACGCGAATCGGGCCCTTAGTAAATGACCCCCTATGTGGCACATTTACTTACAGGGTCACTGGAGTTCACAGAAAGTGAATTGTCTGACTATAATGCACTGTGCCGCAATTCACTAAGATCGTGCACCAGAAGTCATGAATGTGTCGCTTCCCCGCTCAGGTCCAACAGAGTTCACCATCTTTTTTGCGGTGCATCTCAGTGTTCACTCAGTCCAATTCAGTCAAACTGTCCGACAGCCCGCTCCCTAATTTGTGTCACATGGATGCCAGTGCAGCTGCGCCAAAAAAAGGGTTGCGTGCGCCACAATCCCAGTGCACACACTTATTAAATACCTGTGCAAGCCGTTTGAGCCCCAATTGCAATGGGTGCACAGTCCAACTGTGATGTGAAGCAGTGATCCTGACTGTAAATTCTATTTTCTGCCTTACGATTTAGAAAAAATAAGGTATTGCATGGTTCTAACCACATAAAATATCTGCATAAGCACATGACCTAGTCATCTACAGATGATGGTGCTACTGAAATTACTTCATCACATTTATTGGGGGCTATGGACCATTTTAAAACACTTTTGAAAAAGCGTCAAGGTGATAGGGTATAACCTTGCGGAAAAAAGTGTGCAATAAGATTCAGTTAGTGCCTTAAACTAAACTGATAGATGGGGCAAAGCATGACTCCACAGTCACTAGACTTATCATCCAGCATCACACACAGGTGGACATATACTAATGTTGTAAACTGCACTAAAAGTGCTATATCCATGTATAATGCTTGGTGTGACCGATTCACTGAGCATACATCATGAATGTGTCGCTTCCCTGCACTGGCCCAACAGAGTTCACCATCTTTTTTATGTTGCAGAACACAATTTCCATGTTAAATACAGGGCTCGGTCTCAATCAGTAGGACCGACCAACTGCTTGCCCCCTAGTTTGTGCTACACAATAGTGACACAGAACTTCCAAAATACTTGTGCAAGCCTTTTTAACCATAGAAGAATGTGTACTGTCCGACAAAAGTGTGGTGCAAAGCTCTTAGTAAATGTGCCCCACAGTGATAAATCTGGAGCAGCAGAAGACTGGTCTGGTCGTACTCTGCACTGGCCTGATGTGAGACACATTGATAACCCCCCCCCATTGTGTTTATAGGTGAGTTCTGCATTGTCGGGAATCTCAGGATCCCAGTGATCAGCATTTTGTGTTGATATTTGCCAGTGTTATTTGTTACATTCATCTTTCAAGTTATGAAAAATTTACACCATCTCATCATATATAACTGAAATTCTCTTTAACCCATTACTCCTTATTGGACATAATAGTGCAACATGGACGGCAGTGATTTCCTTAACCATGCCGTACTATTACATCCAGCTTCTGTCACCGGCTCTCTATTGGGTGTCACCGGCTGTTAGCTGTATATTACAGATCAGAGACCAAAACTTTTTGCATATGAAGATTACAAGACAGAAAGTGTCCATAAATAGTAAAATTTATCATCTGAAAACATTAGGCTTCTGATTAGAGATGAGCGGACCCGCTCATGAACATATTGCCGTATTGGCTGCATAACAGCCAATCTGTTATTAACGCTAATGATTGGTCAGAGTGTCCTTTTGGCCAATCACAGCCATGGCTGGTAGCTAGGGACATTAATTTGGCAGATTGGGTGTTTGGCAGCCCAAACCCGAACAGGAAGTTTGGGTCTGCTTCTCTCTACTCCTGATTTCTGCAAAGTTGTTGTAAGATAAGATAAGATTTAAAATGGTATTGCTGCAGCTATGAAGAGAGACCCTCTAAAAACACGTTGCATTGTAATCCATTATATTTTTGTCAGCAGTCACAAAACAGAGATATCAAATATAACTGAACTTATTTGTACACTCAATACAACATTCCTATATGAATACATGATACTCAAAAACACCAAAAGAACATTTCAAGATGGAGGGGATGTATGGACAGATACAGTACTTTCAGACCCCCAACTAAAATGAATGCATATTACAGTACAGGCGGTCCCCTACTTAAGAACACTCGACTTACTTACGACCCCTAGTTACAAGCGGACCTCTGGATATTGGGAATTTATTATACTTAAGCCTTAGGCTACAATAAACAGCTAGAACAGTTATCAAATGTGTCTGTAATGAAGCTTTAGTGTTAATATTGATTCTTATGACAACCCAACATTTTTAAAATCCAATTGTCACAGAGACCAAATGAGTTCTGTCTGGGATTACTATGATAAAAAAAATACAGTTCCAACTTACATACAAATTCAACTTAAGAACAAATCTACAGACCCTATCTTGTATGTAACCTGGGGACTGCCTGTAATTGCATAAATACAGTATTATATTATCTTACAGGATTTCACATATATTACAGAAGGGGGGGGGATATTTTTTTTACTAATTTTCACATGATGATGCACATTACTAGTCTGGCTCTCTTTCACTGTATACAAGTCATGATCTTCCCAGTGGTGACCTCACTGCATGAGCCCGAAGACACTTCCTGTTTTTAGAAAGCTCACAGAGTCAGATCATTATGATCTCATACACTGAGAAGAGAGTTTTTGAATGGAAAAGACAGATGTGTACACTTTTACATTTGGGACAATTTTTTTTTCTCTTCAAATAAGGAAAAAAAATGGCTAGGTGCAGAACCACACAGGCAAATCCATGGATGTACCCAATCTAGAAAAATTTAGATTAATTTAATAAAGCATTGCCTTTCTATAGACAAAAAGTGAAAAAGTTTTTTTCAGCTCACCCATGTCTTGTAGCCACGTGTTGAGAGCCGGCGCTCGGACAAACTGAGCCGATTCAGTGCATATTCAGAGGAAAAGTAGGTGAATCCAGCAACCAGGCAAAAAATATATTAAATCATAAGTATAAAACTTTGTTTTTATTTCATCCTTTTCCAAAGGGAAATGTTTTACATAATGATTATTCAATTTGTGACAAAAATGTTAATATAAGTTAATTATTGTTAACAATTGGTCCAACGAAAATAACAAAAGCCACAATGAATGTCAATGAAGAGATGACTATTTTTTATATTTTCTGCTTTTTTTACTCTTTATTTTGTTTTACCAATTTAATGACAGCAACCAAAAATCCTTCTATTCTCTAAGTTTACCTTAATAAAATAAATACAACACTGTATTACAAGGAAGAATTCTAAATATAATGTTTAAACTGTAGATAGTTTGATAATGATTACAGTCTCTATAAGAAATGAAAAGAATATATGTATCTTTTTTTACTGCAGCTTGAATGATGACAACTTTCAGACGAGCAATTCCAGGGACACGAAATACAGAAGCTAGCCAGACTTTTATTTAAGGTTTTGTACATTTTTCCACTTGCATCACACTTACACCACTTCCTTTCCTGCCTGGAGTCCAGACTGTACCCCCCAGTAACACATACATAAATCGCTGCTGTTACCATTCAGAGACAAGAAGGAGGTTCTTGTGAAAACACTGCTGCTCATTACTGATTGACAGGAGACGTAAGACAAGAATACATTCCCCTGTGGACCGAAATAACACATTTATTGTTACAATATAGCAGAAAACCCCTGAAGGTTGATCAAGTTCAAGACCTTCAGCAATCCAGAAATAGGCAGCCCTTTCACAGATGTGATTTAGTTCAGATCAGAGATTTCTTATCTTTGGAATTTTACTTA
Source organism: Engystomops pustulosus (assembly GCF_040894005.1). NCBI lineage: Eukaryota > Metazoa > Chordata > Amphibia > Anura > Leptodactylidae > Engystomops > Engystomops pustulosus. The sequence continues at coordinate 205,039,814 of NC_092412.1, read as the reverse complement.
AGATATCTTAAAGGACTGAACTCAGACAAAGACAATCTTATATAGAAAATGTAAGTATCAGAGCTCCTTTGATAATATAGTAGGTACACTGCCTGTTTAACTTTATCACTGATAACCTTATTTGTGAGTACAGAATAAGGAATACAGTAAGATGAGATACAGGGCCTTGGTACAAATAAGCTTAATAAGCTTAATCCACTTATTAAATAAACGTATTATATCAACTTATTAAATAAATGTATTTAGGGTAAATGTCATAGAGGACATCATTAGTCGGGAAAATTTCGGATGGCTAAGAACAATTCAGCAAACAACGAATTATCAATATATCAAGTATTTAAATTATAACAACTTCAGAGCCTAGAGGTCAAAACGTGCAGTGGTCACTTGAATAAAGGTACAACATTTTTTTGAACCTTGGAGTGCTGCCAATTTTTATAGCTTATTGCTTAGATCGAGTCCAGATCTTAGGCATTTGCACCCAAGTTTGTTTCTCGGCAGGTGCTGTTCTCTTTTTCTTACACCCATATATAATATATAACCTTACAGAACACAATCTTTAGATCAATCCCCAACCCATCTGTGCTAGTCATCTCATCCCACAGGAAATGTAATTTATAATATAATTTATTTAAAAGTCAGACAACACTAGTTTTTGCCATATTCATCACTGTGATGTTAAATTTTGGTACAGTTAAGAATGTTGTGTTCTACTTTACACTTCCTTTGAGTTGGTCTAAAATTGTGCACCACAATCTGGCACACATTCTTCATTTTTTTGGCACACATCCTATTATCCACCCAGCCATGACCCCTTTTCCAAAGACCGTGCCCTGTTTTCATAGGTCATGCTCACATAGACAGACAAATTGAAAAAAGTGTAGAAAAGAGGTCTGAAAGACTTGATAAATGTGGCCAAATTACACCAGAAGTTTGGAAAAAATGGCTTTATACCTTTCCCCCAATTTATTTAAAGTCAAAGTATTATGTATTCATAAATCTCCAAAAATCCATTGAAACATAACATAGATGCCAAGGCTGTACTAAAGTGACATTCATTATTGTTCACAATCCAGTGTATCCGAAAACCGCCAGACTGATATGATAATAAAAAACAATGAAGGAACAAATATATCCATTTAGCAAATTTTATTACTATTATTAGTATGATTGAAGGAGGGAGCCACAGCACCAAAGATGAAGTTCAGGAAAATTTATTTACATGTGCAACCAAACATGTTCAGCGTGACGTTTCGATTCACAATGAATCTTTATTATTAGTATGACACACTTCACATCTATGTTGGGGGTTTATGTCATGCTTTCACATGATGAAAAACCTAATGCAAAAGGGAAACAGAACATCCTGCTGTGTCAGAAAGAAGATTTCTATCAACAAAAAGTTTCATTAAATTAAAGGAAAAAAAGGATTTATTTGGATAAAAGATATAATTTGAATGTTTTGCTGTCATTCCATTTAACTAAATTCTGACTGTGGCACAAGGTACCCAATTTTTAAGACTGCATTTAGCAATATTTTGTAACAAAGTGTCTTTCCTAATCTTACAGAGTGTGTATATGCAGTCAACCTATAGTTGTGTTGTAGCTTAAGGCCTGCCAAGGATTTCGGTAGCATATTACTAAATAGACATCAACCAAGTTCACCAAATGTTAAGGGTAACACGTCTGTAGAAATCATACTAAGGCTGCATTGACACCAACATATGAAAATGGCTGTGTATACTGATAGCATATGGCCCCATCCGTTTCTATGGGCAATATGACCATCCATTGAGTGGCTGTATTGTGCCTTGTACAGTTCCATTTATGAGACCTAAAAAGTATAGAGCATGTCCTATTTTCTCATGTATTTCTGTCTGTATTCCATGGTTCCATATATGCTGCATATGGCTGTGCACTGCATGCTGCCGTATATATGTGCAGTGTCCAGGGTGACCCATGTATGCCAACACATATATAATTGTAGTGTTTAAAAACCTCTCAGAGGCCTCTGAACACTGATTTTAGACACTTAAAGACCCACTTACTATGTGACAGATTATCAGAGGAAACATCCCTTTCATCTGTCTTAAAGAGAACCCGTCATGCAAAATAACCCCCCTAAACTAAATATATTTTCATAAACTGCCATTAGAGAGCATTGCCTCTATCCCTTCATTGTCCCTCTACATGCCTGTAAACCTAAGCAATGAGGTCCTAAAGCTGTATGCAAATGACCTGTGAAATGTCCAATGAAGCATTAGCATATTCAAGCTGTCCACTCTATTCATGAGTGGGAGGCACAGCCACACCCCCAGTGCATGACTGACAGCCTGTATAATGATGTGAGGCTGTATATTGATGTGCTTCCTGGTGCTGGTGGCCACGCCCCCTGTGTGTGTATAGGAGAGATACAACAGCTCCAGGCTGCAGCCATGTTATAGCAGAACATGTCAGATTCATGTGTAGCTGATGTCTGTGTCTCTCACCTGTATATTAGGAGGATGCAGCATGTTAGTAGATGCAGCACACACTAGCCATGCTTTACTATACATTACACACAGACATGAGCAGGGGGAGGGGAGGGGGAACAGGGGTGACATCACTGCCTCTGACCATGTGACCAGCCTCATTTACATGATAAAGAATAGATGATTTTATAATGATTAATGTATGAAATAACTAGATAAAGGCTGGGATGGGATCCTTGTGAGCTGCTCCAACAGGAAGAAGTGACAGGACTAGTGGCAGAGACCTGATGACAGGTGTCCTTTAAAACCCTTTTGCCCTTTTGATTACAGGCAGTCTTTCTTCTTAAGTTGAGTTTGTATGTAAGTCGGAACCGTATACTTTATTATTGTAACCCCAGTCAAAATTTTTTGGTCTCTGTGACAATTGGATTTTAAAAATGTTGGATTGTCGTTCTTAATGAGCGGACCGCCTGTATTAAGTTTTCCAGACCCAAATATATCAAATCAGAGGAATTTGACTTTCAAAGACTAAAACATACACAATTTTGCTTGATTTTAATGATGTTTGTTACATGATAGGCCATAAACTTTGTGAAATTTTGATTCCAGCATTGTAATTTGGGGTTGAATGTTTTGCAGATTTATCTTGATTCATGAAAGGAATCCACAACTATAGGTAAAGGAACATCTTTACATGATCAGCATTTTGTAAATTAATGTAAGTAATGCCTGAGTTGTTGGAATGTAAATTTGATTTAAAGAGCCGGGCTACTCATTTCTGTGTTTTCTGATTGTGAAATGGCCTTATTGAGTCAGTGATGGGCCTTCAGGCTTCTCCAAAGTAAAACCATCTGTTAACATGATGATGAAATGCAAGCCTAATTAACCGAGTAAAAAGGAAAAATGTTGAGGTGCTGTTAGTTTTTCTTAAAGACCCTGACGAGTTTGAGTATTGGAAGAATCTGACTCATAACAAAAATACTGGAATTAAAATGACTAACTTGAAATAATGTTGATTAATTGAAGAAATGCAGACATCAGGTATTTCTGGGGGTTCTTTTCATTAGCTAAATAGAAGTTCAATAGAAAGAAGATCCTTCAATTAGTAATATTATATTTGTACATTCACTTTTATAAAAACTATTTTTCTTATGCTAAATTACTGTTAATAAGTTACATCCATGCAATATACTAACTCCCTAACTCTCGCACATACAGAGACTTTCATTAAAACAAAGTATTTTGGGAAAATGTCTAAAGAACTGTGCACTGTACCTTCATCCACCCACCTGCATACAGCGTATTTCAGAGCAGTTAGCAGGAATGAATAAGTGGGTATGAAGTCTACAATAACAGCTATTACAGGAGAACAGATGCTATAAAATAGATGCAACTAGATCATTGTAACATTCTCTCAAAGGGGACATTGCCCTAAAGGGAACCTGTCACCACATTTTTCACAACCACAGCTAGTGGCAGGTTCCTATAGAGTCCTAGTAAATAATTGACACCTTTCTTTTAGCTAAACGTTATTCCCCTGAGATTCCCATATATTCAACTATGTAGTTTTACCTGGTATCCAAGCATGGCTACAGCGAGTCGAGGTGGGTGAGGCCTCCTCGGGCTGAATCCAGCAGCTCCTCTCCATCCTATCTCTCTATGCAGTTGTATGTCATGTGACCAGAATGACATCATCACAAAATTTTTTGATTTTTAGCAAAAGAAAACTGTACAACAAGCATATATCTCATGAAATCACTGCATATTGTATCACATGCGATCACAGTAGAAGTATATGGAGGCTGCTGTGATTGTTTTATGTGGTCATATATGTACATAGGGGACTGTTTGCTAATGTTAAGTAGCTCAAGGAACTATGATGATGTCACCCTGGTCACATGACATTAGGCCACGCCCCTAGACTCGCTCCAAAGTGGCATTGACACCAGGCAAGATAATAACTCTAATTTTATGGGGATCTGAGGGGAACTATTTTTAGCTAAAAGAAGGGTGTCAGATAGTTACCTGGGCTCTATAGGAACCTGCAACTAGTTGTATTTGTGAAAAATTTGGTCACAGGTTCCCTTTAATGGTTTGTTTGTGACACTTTGGAGAAATTGTCCCACATTTACTAAAAACAGTGCAAACTTCCATATATTCCGTTTGCATATGTAGTGTGCAGAGGCCGCCAGGTTCATTATTTGTGGCACCCATTCTTCATGAATCTGGCGCCCCCTGCACTTTTGCACTTTTGTAACGCTGCCGTTACACTAAGGCGTGTGGCAGGACATTCCCCAACACTCTTCAGAATAGTAAGTCTGTTCCACTCTTCTTCACTTCCCTATAAAACTGGCTCCCCTTAGATTGACTGCCTTCGAGATTTACATTATCTTCTGATTCCCCCCTCCACGTCGTGCCGTGTATCTGCTCACCTCCACTGCACCCAGGTAAGCTTTATCTGGCTCCCCTTCCTCCCCAGCCCTTATTCCCACTCCCCAATACTGAAATATTATGGTATGCTAACCTGTAAAATACAAAAATTGTTTATATCTTTGTGTTTAAATGGCCATCTGTATTTTTCTTTATTTTAACCCTTACAACTCCAAAAATATTTCCATCCATATACATAAAAACTTCTTTTAATTATTCACCATTAGCCATTAATTATTTATAAACTATTTAATATGTATTCACCATCAACTTTCATAGAAAGATCTGTTTATTATCTGCGTATCTTAAAGGGAGTTATTTATTAATTAATTCATATATTATTTGATACCCTCATTACCAGTATCAAATTCTCTAGATGTATTTTCTCAGCCTACTTGTGAGTAGTTCTTTCTTGTCCCCCCCCCCCTTTATTTTTAGTCCATTAATTTCTATGCATGCATTTTTTAATTAATTTATTTGTTTGTTTATTTAAATATTCATTAACTTATGTCATTTTACGCTTATGTCATTTTATGCTAACTTACCTATGTCATCTTTGTGTTTTGCCACAATGTTTCTTTTTAGGGTACATTTTATATTGGACCTGATGAAGAGGACAGTTCGGCCTCAAAACGTGTCGTCTGCAAAAATAAAACACTTTTAAAATAACTTTCTGATTTCCCATACTCTATTTTAGTCTATAGGGAAGTGTATGCATATAACTTGTTTCTCTTTCCTCTTTTCAGCTGCAGTGACAGGACAAATGGTTACACATGAAGGAAAGATGAATGCAGCCAAGTACAGAGATATCCTGGATGAAAACCTCTTCCAAGGAGCTGTGCACCTAAGAATGGACCGAAAGTGCACCATCAGCAAGACAATAACCCTGAGCACACAGCTAAAATACAAAAGCAGAGGCTTCAGAACAACCTGACTGGCCACGCCAGAGCCCAGTCTTAAGAGACTTGAAAATGGCTTCCACCAACGTTCACCATCCAACCTGAGTGAACTGGAGAGGATCTGCAAGGAAGAATGGCAAAGGTTCCCCAAATCCAGTTGTGAAAAACTTGTTGCATCATTCCCAAGAAGACTGATGTCTGTACAAGCTCAAAAAGTGCTTCTACTCAATACTGAGCATAGGGACTGAATACTTATGACCATGCGATATTTCAGTTTTTCTTGTTTAATAAATTAGCAAAAATATCTACATTTCTATTTTTTTTTCTGTCAAGATGGTGTGCAAAGTGAACATTAATGAGAAGAAAAATAACTTTTTTGATCTTCCCAATTGGCTGCAATGAAACAAAGAGTGAAAAATTTAAGACGGTATGGATACTTTCCGTACCCACTGTAAATCTGTCTAGCACTGTACTACTTTGAAACCACACAATCTTCCTTTTGGCACACTTTTTTCATAAATCTGTTTAATGTGACATTCTGACACTCAATACCTCTAAACTGTGTATATATTGTTAAGTCTTCCCCAATAAACATAGTACAACACATTATGCAACATGTTAAATTATTATAGGTGACAATACCTAAATGAATGTTACAAAGAATCTCTATCACATTAGATTCATGGGAGCCGATTCCGAAGCTGAGATCAACCAATAGGTATGGAACTTGATTGCTCCTCAGTATCTGCCAAAGTGGGAAAAACATGGACATCATGTAACTCTTTTATGTTTTTTATATACAGTGGGTTCCTTTTTCACTCTAGGAACCCATTGTATATGGTCAAGGAAATTTTTTAAGGGCATAAAAAGATTTTACGGACATGGGTTGGGTAGAACTTGTTATGGACACTCTTTACTAAACACAAATTATTCTCATCCTATTGCTGTTGTGAGGTTGCCTTCTGGGACAATGCAATTGCTAATGTGTTTTTAATATCTATTTAATCTGTCAAAGAGGTCTTTGTATAATTAATAGAGATGAGCGAGCACTAAAATGCTCGGGTGCTCGTTACTCGAGCCGAACATTTCCAGATGTTCGAGTGCTCGTTTCGAGTAACGAGCCCCATTGAAGTCAATGGGAGACTCGAGCATTTTTCAAAGGGACCATGGTTCGGGAATAAAATGTGTTAATTAATTTAAAAAGAATGTCTTCTGATAAGTTAGCAGATGTATGCAAACATCTGCAATCTATTCTTCACTGTTCCGCGCGTATATTATCTCCCGACAAGTTAGCAGATGTGAAGAACAGTGAAGAATAGAATAAAAACAGTGAACACAGGATCATTTAAGTGAAAAACACAGTGAAGAATAGATTGCAGATGTTCGGCACATCTGCTTACTTGTCGGGAGATACGCTGTCTCCGTGCCCCGCTGTCTCCATGCCCCGCTGTCTCCGTGCCCCGCTGTCTCCGTGCCCCACTGTCTCCGTGCCCCGCTGTCTCTGTGCCCCGCTGTCTCCGTGCCCAGCTGTTTCCGTGCCCAGCTGTTTCCGTGCCCCGCTCTCTCCGTGCCCCGCTCTCTCCGTGCCCCGCTCTCTCCGTGCCCCGCTGTCTCTGTGCCCCGCTGTCTCCGTGCCCAGCTGTTTCCGTGCCCCGCTGTCTCCGTGCCCAGCTGTTTCCGTGCCCAGCTCTCTCCGTGCCCCGCTCTCTCCGTGCCCCGCTCTCTCCGTGCCCCGCTCTCTCCGTGCCCCGCTGTCTCTGTGCCCCGCTGTTTCCGTGCCCCGCTGTCTCCGTGCCCAGCTGTTTCCGTGCCCAGCTCTCTCCGTGCCCCGCTCTCTCCGTGCCCCGCTCTCTCCGTGCCCCGCTCTCTCCGTGCCCCGCTCTCTCCGTGCCCAGCTGTCTCCGTGCCCCGCTCTCTCCGTGCCCCGCTCTCTCCGTGCCCCGCTGTCTCCGTGCCCCGCTGTCTCCGTGCCCCGATGTCTCCGTGCCCCGCTGTCTCTGTGCCCCGCTGTCTCCGTGCCCCGCTGTCTCTGTGCCCCGCTGTCTCTGTGCCCCGCTGTCTCTGTGCCCCGCTGTCTCCGTGCCCCGATGTCTCCGTGCCCCGATGTCTCCGTGCTGCTCCGTGCCGCTGCCTGATGTCTCCGTGCTGCCGCTGCCCCATGTCTTCGTGCTGCTCCCCGGTGTCTCTGTGCTGCTCCCCGGTGTCTCTGTGCTGTTGTGCAATGTGTTCTTCACACATATATATTGTTCTTCACATACTATTTTGTTCGCACGGTTCCGCGCGTATCTTCCGACAAGTAAGCAGATGTGCCGAACATCTGTAATCTATTCTTCACTGTGTTCTTTACTGTGTTTTTCACTTAAATGATCCTGTGTTCACTGTGGTCACTGTTTTTATTCTATTCTTCATTGTTCTTCACTGTGTTTTTTTAATTAAATGCTCGATCTCGAGCAGGGGAAATACTCGTCCGAGCAACGAGCCGTCTCGAGTACCTTAATGCTCGAACGAGCATCAAGCTCGGACGAGCATGTTCGCTCATCTCTAATAATTAAGTCTTGCTCAGACAATAGCATATTGTCTCTATTTTCTAGACATTTTGTTACTGTAGAAAAGTTTATTGGTGAGTATGATGTTTAATAGGTGCAGATTTTGCTATTCTTTCATATTATTTTAATAAAAGGAATTATGAGAATTTAAAATTTGTTCTTTCTTAAGCAATCTTCATCTTAGATCGGATGCTTCAAGATAACATTTACCATGGCTACTATTCTGTATTTACACTCAGGGTAAATTATATGAATCCTCTATTTATATCTCACCCTTTGTTAGTTTTATTAGGCATATAAATGTAAAGCGAGTTCTGCCTGATTACTCTTCCATCATCTTGTGGTTGGCCACAACGGCCTTTCAGAACAAATGTGCCAAATACTAAATATGTAACCTCATCCATAGCTTAAAGGGGTATTCCCATCTTGGCATTTACATTTAATTAAATTCAATTCCCATATATGTAAACATTTCTACAATCGGATGTTAATAAAAAAAAAATGTTCCTGTATGAAGATAATTTCTCATAAATGTAGTCATGTTGTCCCTTAGAAACCAGATAGATTCCCCGGATACGACCACCACCTCATTTTTTTAATAACATCCAATTGAAAAATGTTTACATGTGGCAGAATAATGAAACTGAATGTGAGTGCCCAGATGAGAATACCCCTTTAAGGTTTACATTGAACTAAATAAATGCTTCATAGAAAACATAACTTGAGCTGACATAGATGTCTGTGCCAAGGAAAATGCACATTTGCACACCACATAAAAATAAAGATTTATTAGATTTTGTATATTTTTTTTCAAAAAAATATATTTAGTGATGATTGGATCAATTGGGTATGCCTAGTTTGAACACTAGGTTAGAAAACCTAAACCCGGGGATCTGATCACTCATACTCTGTGGATTTCCAGAATTCAGCCCTTAAGCTTCACCCACTTCTACAAAATGGTGTCCTTATGCTAAATTTACTCCACACATTCTGCACCCAGCAAATCCGGTCACTGCCACCACCCACACGTTACAAAGAAGGCTGTAATCACATCAACCACACGGACAGTGTACACTGATGATTTACACAGAACATCCAATCACTACATATACGATGTTAAAAAGACCTAGCAATGTAATCCCTTAGGAAACTGAGATTCTTTAAGGCTACAAGCAGAGGCTTATTAAAGTTAACACTTTAATATGCATAAAAAATACAGTACACTCAAAAACTAACTTGTCAGATTACAATAAAAGAAAAAGGAGTTAAGAAACAATATACATACAATACATACAAACAGTTTATGGAAAAAGAAACAATATTACCCTTACTATCAGATAGCGAGAGGCAAATTGGCCGAAGGACATGGAACGGAAATATCCAGTCTTGACCAAGGTCAAGTGGCTGTTTGATTAATTTAAAGCTAGAGGGTTTTGACCCACACCCCTGGCTGTGAGGGGGAGTTTCTCATATCTCTCCTCCCTTCAGAGAGGTACTGGCTGTGTCTTGCGTTCTATTAAAACCCCATAACTTTTGATTGAAAGATGGCACAATTGTGCCATTGCTCTCATTCAGAAGGGTATCTTTTTACTTTTCACCCGATACCAAACTTGGGGTGTCTAGGCCTTACATTCGGGGTGTTCTGCCATTGGTTGGGTTCCTCTGCAGCTAGGCTTTTGATACTTGGGCCATGAGGGTATCAAGATCCTATAACTCTCCCCTATAACTGGGGACCCATAATTATGAATTATGCCTGAGTTATGGGCAGCTATGATAATGCTTTATGTTTCATAGTTTTTTTGGCGGCAAAACACAGGTCCACTATTCCTTTGATCTCCTTGTCTCCAGAGATTACCTAGCAGAGGTGTTCATTTCTGCGCTTGGTGTAGAGAAACTTCCTCCTAATTTTTGGTTATCAAGGAACCTCCTGGGGTGCTGACTCCAACTAGCCTTCCTGTCAGTTGTATACATAATTAACATTTTGCTCCTCTAGTCAGTCATAAATTTAAGAAGACACAATGAAAAGAGAAAAAAAACACAATTGCATAAATAATAAGGAAACATAAGCACAGGACTTTGGACATAAATCCCCATTGTTATAAAAATCAAAATTGCACATGCACATTAACTTAAAACTTTTTTTCAAGACTTTCTGTTAATTATCTATTTGTAAAAGGTTGAACAAAGAGCTTGTCAAACGTTGCCCAGCTATACACATGCATAGTATCTACTGCATTATTCTATTTAAAGAAGTCCTGTCACCAGAATTTTATCCCTAACACCAGTTAGTAGTGCCTGATAGTAAAAAGTCCTCCCCATCAACTAAAATGATCTGCCACTGAGGCACTTACCTTAACAAAAGTCGTTTTTCTGATATGCAAATGAGTAGACATGAATCATCTTCTGAAGAAGAGTCAAGAGAAGAGTCAAGTTTTCTTCCAGACTGTCATGAACCATGCCTCCTTCTTTTGAATGACAGCTCTGTTACTTCAAATCTCAACTTGAACAGATAGGAAGTCATCTACCTGATCTGATCAGAATTTTGTCCCTAACAGCATGAACAAAGTGTACCAAAACAAAAAGGAGCACACTTCCAGAGCAGTGCAGGGAGTGCCAGATTCATGAAGAACTCAAAAACTGCACACAGTACACACTGCACTGTTTTTGATCAATTCTTGTGCCCAGTGTACACTACTTTGGATTCTGCAACTTCCAGGAAATTTCTTTTAAATGTTTTTCTTTGAAGAAGTCTGTAGTAATGTAGAAACCTTAAAAAAACACATAAAATATGAAAGCTTAGAATGAAATGTTAGATGGAGACTTTTAAAAATGAAACACAAATTACAGTAAGTGAAGGACATTTCTGATTTTCTACAAGTTAAGACATACTTTTAACAGCTGTCAAGTTCTAAACATGCAGTCTATGGAATGTGAAGCTCATAAAGAAAAAAATATGTCAAACAATAAGATGGCCATTTTGTCCTGTCGCTGCATTCCAGGTAATAGAACTGTGCCAGGAGATAGCTAAAAATCTTCATTTGTAATCCCGTATGGTATTTGCAACCCCCAGGTTATTATGTTAGGATAAGGATATAAGGATTCTCTAAAATGTTAAATTCTATTCTTATAGAGATTAAAGTTCTTTTATACTTTTGACTTCAAATGTTGACATTATACATCCAATTCACAAAAAAAACATCAGACTAGAACTGAAAACCTGCAATGTGGCAGGTTGCATAGTCAAATGAGTATTATTAGAACAACTCTCTATAAATTAGCATAAATGGAAATGCAATAGGTAGAAAACCTCTATAGCCAAATCATGGTCTGAGTTAAAGTGATTTTCTGTAAATTTTAAAAAATTCCCATAGGGACCAGGTTAGAAAAAAACATAAAGTGTACAAAGCCTACTATGGCTCCCAGTTCTCATGCTGCAGATTCTGTTGTTTCACCAACAGAGCCCATTGCCCTTAGGGGCTGATATAATGATGAAATGGTTACACCGTAATTTTCTGTGGTCGTCATCTAAGTAATTTTATAAAGCTTTGCAAACTTCCATTAAAGGAGGTTTTTTGACTTGACCTTTCCTTTACCTCCCAATTTTTTTTTCTCATGGTCAAACATAGCTCTAGTATATGTAGACAAAATAAAGAACCACTTCCTTTAGAACTAAGGCCTTGGCATATTTGACGCCTAAAGATCTAATGTTTGCATAGAAGGAATGAGAGTATATGAAAGAAGACTGTGATTAGCAGGAAGAACCTGCAGAAATCATTTAATAAATGCTTGCTTCTTGAGGAAAAAATAAACTATTTTATCAAAATCTTCATTTCACCAGATTATATTTTAAAATCTATAAAGCTCAATGTAAAGAAGGTTACATTGTTATATTTCTAAATCTTCCTTGAGCTATCTGAATACCCAACATAATTAGAAAACAAAAAGTAATAATAAGTTTTAAAGAACAATTTATGTAGACTTTGTTTGTAAATTCTGTAATGACAGTCCCTGTCTGCTTATTGGGTTCACCATATACAGTGGCCAGTAACTGGGCATCATTCTCCCCTTATGCCAAAGTGAAGACACAAAACAGGAGAAACATTACTACAAGGAGGTAGTCAACAATCCAGGTTACAACAGAAATAGTGTTGCAGTACAGAAGCGGACATACAAAAGAATAGGATAATACCAAAAAAAGAGGTTCAAAAGAACACAGAAACAAATAATAACCATAAATATACTTTATTTCAATCAAAATAGATGTTAAAAACCAAACATAATACATCATACATGAACGGACACCAATGATATAAAATTGTGTGTATACCAAATAACGGTAGTAACTAGCCAGTACAAAACATATCACATTTTAAATGAGTAATAAGTGAAAGGTAAGATGGGACAATGCCCAAAAGTAAGTTAACTAAGAGTGTACAACGCAAAGCTGTAAACCAGTGGCTGTAATACTATACCAAGAAGAGGATCACACACAAACATGGCGCTTTTTCAAGGGGAGTGTAAGGAAACAAGAAGAAACCCTTATTTAAATAATAATGGACCAATAGAGAGAGGGCTACACACCTGTATCTGGCGTTACATAAAGGATAAAAACTGCATGTGAGGAGCTGGCCGGAACCCCCCCCGGATGGCCGTGTACAGGCGCCTGCGCGAGAACCCACAGTATCGCGAGATGGAAGTGGGTGAATGAGAAGTACGCGCAGCTGCGCCTAAAAAAGTGCCGCGCGTGCGCACAAATATCAAAGCCCAAAAAAATGTGTGCACGCGCACACAGGAATTCTGGCGCTGAACAGCTACAATTTGGCGCACGGGCCAAAGAGTGATAGATGCTAAAGTGCTGTGTAATATTGCATATGAGCCCAAGTAAGGAGTAAATGAAAGAAAAGAGATGGATAATTTCATTATATAGCTAACTGTGTAGTAAATAAAGTAAAGGGGTGTAACAATTACGATAAATAGCATGGAATTATGCATAAATCCCTAGTGAACTAGGTGTACACTATGAAGGTGTGGAATATAATAAATGATGGTTGACAAATAAAAGTGAGCACATAATATAAAACGTGACAAAAAAATAAAATTATAGATGACATCAAATGTATATTACATAAGAATAATTATGGATGACATCAAATGTATATTGCACAAATATCCTAAAGAGTTAATTAGTTAAGAATACATAATAATGCTAAGAAAACGTGTACATTAGCAAAGTATTGCACAGAAAAATGGACAAGAAGTAAAATTAGGTAGTGTACTGCTACAAATTGTGTCATATAAAAATTTTACATAAATACATGATAAAAATGCATACAGATGAGCATATGCAATAATAAAGAGAACACCAAATGATGAGGTTAAGATGTACAGTACATATATCAGGAAAAATTACTGTGACCACACAAGTGAGTGAAACACACGTGAAGGTGAACACACGTGACAACAAGAGGTGGAAAAGAATACGGCGCAGGAAAATGTAAGGGCGCGACACTTAGGGAGGGAGGCCTGGGCAGTGATAGAACTATGGGGTGCAGCCTGAAGAATGGGTCCAATCGTATCCTATAAGGAGAAGAAAAAAACGTGAAAGACACAAATCCAATGAACAATAAACAAGGACGATCACAAAAAATGTATGGAACAGATAAAAGGGTAAAACCAAACACTAAAAGCTAAGAAGGATCCCATTGGAAATTAGAACGTATTACAAAAATGAAGCAAAACTTAGATTTTCATTAAGACCATGTGGGGTAACCGTGTCAAGGAGATAGATCCATTTGGTTTCCCTTTGTGCTAGGACCCTTCTCCAGTTGCCACCCCTGGTATCAACCAAAACTCTATCAATACCCCTTACCTTCAATTTGGACCCATCGCATTGGTGGTGCTCTTTGAAATGGTGGGGAATGGTTTTCAACTTAGTCAAGTCCTGTTCATCTCTAGCCGCCTCAATCCCCAATACATGTTCACGGACTCGTCGGCGAAGCTCCCTAGTTGTCAAGCCCACATAGATCAGGTCACATGGGCATGTCGCAAAGTAGATGACACCAATGGTCGTGCAGGTTATCGTGTGTGTAATCTCGTACTGACGTTGTCGGCTAGAATTGAAAAAGATGGTGGTAGTTACAATGTTAACACACGCCACACAATTGCCGCACGAGCGACAGCCCCATCTTGGGCCGCGGGATCCAAACATATTAGATCCTGCGGGGTTGGTATAGGTGCTCCTCACCAGTATATCCCTCAGATTCCTGGATCGACGATACGTGATAGATGGATTAGGCTGGATGTGTTGTTGTAGGGTGTAATCAACCCTCAGTATCTGCCAGTATTTGGCCAAGATATCTCTCATGCGTGTCCACTGTGAATTGAAGGTGGTGATAAATCTCACCTTATCCCCGGCTTCTTTGGCTCGCATTTAGAGTACCCAACATAATTAGAAAACAAAAAAGTAATAATAAGTTTTAAAGAACAATTTATGTAAACTTTGTTTGTAAATTCTGTAATGACAGTCCCTGTCTGCTTATTGGGTTCACCATAAACAGTGGCCAGTAACAGGGCATCATTCTCCCCTTATGCCAAAGTGAAGACACAAAACAGGAGAAACATTACTACAAGGAGGTAGTCAACAATCCAGGTTACAACAGAAATAGTGTTGCAGTACAGAAGCGGACATACAAAAGAATAGTCAAAAACAGAAGCCGATATCAAAATACCAGGAATACAGATAACATATTCTCACTTCCAAGGAAAGGAACAAGATAAACTTCAACCGGACAAACAGTGAACATGATATTTAGGTGCACCCTTAACATTTTTAGTGCTAGGACACTATGAGGGAAAAATTTACTAAGGGCTTTCTGCCGCTTTGTGACACACTTTAGTCGGACTGTTCCTGTTCTTCATGGCTTAAAACTGCTTCCACAGATATTTAAGAATTGTGTGTGGTGGGATTGTGTCGCATGCAATCCTTTTGTGGTGCAGCCTTCCATGCAACACAAATTAGGGGGGCATGTCATCGGACGGCCCAACTTATTCGGACTGAGCACTGTATTTAACATTCAAATTGTATTGCACGCCCTATGTTAAAGTTGCACCACAAGAAAGAAGGTGAACTCTGTTGGACCTGAGCAGGGAAGCGACCCATTCAGGATTTCAGGCGCATGGTCTTAGTGAATGGCCACACGCTGCATTATAGATTGACATTGCACTGTTAACTCCAGTGACCGGGTCAGTAAATGTGACCCCATGTGATTACAAAATTGAAGTGAGTAAAACATAATTCCCAACAAGGCTATCCGGAAGAAAGTTTCTTAACACTATCCAAATACAGTAAATTTTAATGATCTGTAATTACCATAATTCTGTGTTTGGCCCTCTCCAGGTAGTGCCTCCATTCCTCAAACCCCCATTTAATATCCAGTACTTCATGTTTTCCCACATCATAATTGTGCTGTGAAGGGAAAACTTCCTTGACAAAAAGTCCCATGGGTTGCAAATTAGTAAGGAATTAAGAACCCCGTGGACAAACGGCCCCCACCCTGATCTCCGGATCACCTTTCCTAGTCAGATCTGTCAATGGCTTAGCCAGATTTGAAAAATTGGCAGCCACTCCTGAATCAATAAAAGGCCTTGACAGAAACCAGTTTCCAGCAGCAGAAAGAGTCACAATCAATAATATTCTCAAAACTGGTTTGGGAAGGACTTGTGCACCCAGATTTACCACCATTTAGAAGCCAGCTCTTAATATGATACTGTTTAAGCTCATGGGTTGTTATGGCTCCAATATGCTAGAGTTCTTCAGTATAACAGTGTCTTTACAGTCGATAAGGGAGGAGCAGTGGAAGATGATGGAGCAGTATGAATAGTTACAGATGGCATATGTTCACTCAAGGGTCTGTCTAACCTGACTTCGAATGACATAGCCTTCTCCAAGTTTCCAGGCTCAGGTGATTCACTAATAGTTCTTTCAGCACATCTGGCAATCGTGATACCTAAGAGCATGGTTATTCCAACCTGAAGGGACACACCACCTCCTAAATTTAGCTTAATAGTCTTCTGCTGATCTTCTGCTTTGGCACAATGCTGTGAACTGGCAATTTTTTTTTTATCAAGCTTCTCATACAACGCAAAAAAAGAGCAAATCCACAGAGAACATATCCAGAGGATCCAAGTCCAAAAAAAATGCCCAATTTTGAGGATTCCCACACAGGAAAAAAATAATAATGCACACCCTTAACCTTACCATACGTCATAACCAGAAGACTGAGTCCTTATATGGAAATATACCTTGCAGCTCTTTCTAAAGGAAAAGCTTTCTATGTCCGCTAAAGTGACAGCTTTTCCTACCCTGGCGCTTATACTCAAGGCAAAAACTTTCCACATTTTTTTGTGGTAAAATGAGGTGCTTTGACTATACACAAGTATTTACAGTATGAGGGGGAGTCCAGATGCAGAGCGCACAGAAGCTGGGTCAGCCAGGTGCAGCAGTCCATATCATTTTCACTGTTTGGGAGATCTGGTCTGGACGATAGTCAAGATGGAGGGGGGAGCCCTACAGTGAACATTTCTGCAAAACATGCTGTGGACCTTTATGTAGAGGGGAACTCTGTAGTGGCCATTTTTCTAAAGAGGGTCTCTGTTGTGGACATTTCTGTAAAGGGGGACTCTGCCGTGGACATTTCATTATAGAGGGGCATCTGCTGTCAACATTTAATTAAAGGGAGGCATCTGCTGTGGACATTTCATTAAAGGGGGCATCTGGTGTGGACATTACTGTAAAGAGGGCTCTGCAGGGGACATTTCTTTAAAGTGGACTCTGTTGTGGATATCTCTTTAAAGGGGGCTCTGCTGTGGATATTTCTGCAAAGGGAGGCTCTTCTGTGGACATTTCAGTAAAGTGGGTTATGCTGTGGACATTTCATTAAAGGGGGCCTCTTCTGTGGACATTTCATTAAAGGGAGCCCCGGCTGTGGATATTTCATTAAAGGGGGCTCTGCTGTGGACATTTTATTGAAGAGGACCTCTGCTGTGGACATTTAATTAACCCCTTAAGGACGCAGCCATTTTGTAGCTTAAGGCTCAGTCCCATTTTTTGGATTCTGACATGCGTCGCTTTATATGGTTATAACTTTTGAACACTGTTACTTATCAAAACGATTCTGAGATTGTTTTTCCCCCACATGTTGTACTTCATTTTAGTGGTAAATTTTGGCTGATAAGTTTTGTGTTTATTTACAAAAAAAAAGAAAATATGATGAATTTTCTGAAAAATTTGCCATTTTTGAAATTTGAAATCATTGCGTTTTCAGGCAGATAGATGTACCACCTAAATAAATTGCTGAATAACATTTCCCATATGTCTACTTTACATTTTCATCATTTTTGAAATGTCTGGATAATTTATTTTGATGTCACGCGGCTTACAAATCGAATAGCGCTTTTCCGGATTTTCAGAATTGACTATTTTGGGGATAAATACAGTTTTGAATGAAAATTTACATATTTAGCATCAAAACCCCCCATATAACCAACCCGATTTCAAATCTGCACCCCTCAAGCTATCAGAAACAGATTTTACAAAGATTGTTAACCCCTTGAGATCTTCATAGTAATTACATCAAAATGGAGGCGAAATTTAGAATAGTCAAATTGTGCCGGTTATACATTCATTTAGCCCTAAAATTTACACATTTCCAAAAGATAAAAATACAAAACCCACCATACAATTTGTTCTACAATTTCTCCCGAGTGCAGAGACCCCCCACATGTGGCCGTGACTTGTTTTATGGGCACACAGTGAGGCGCAGAAGGGAAGGAGCACCCTGCAGCTGCCAGGATTTTACTTTCCTCATTGGCCTCTTTTGAAGGCTGTAAAATTTTCGCTTTTGCGCTATTAGGCATTTTTTTTGCGGGATGAGATGCTTTTTCCAGTGTTACCATTTTGGGGTTGGTATCACCTATTGTTGAAAATTTAGGAACTTCTTTTTGAGAGCAGGAGTAGAAAAGCATCAATTCTCTACTGGTTTTTTTACTTTTTTTTTTTTGTGGTGTTCACCGTATAGACTAATAATCATGTTGTCTTCATTCTATGGGTCGATACGATAACGGGGATACCAGACACGAATATATTTTCTTGCGTTTTACTAAATTTGTAAAATAAAACCCTATTGTGGGGAAAAATCTATCATTTTTGTATTGCCATCTTCCAAGTGGCATAACTTTGTTACGTTTTTGGCTACGGAGCTGTTTGATGGCTTGTTTTTTGCGGGACACGTTGTACTTTGCACCAGTATCATTCTAGAGTACATATGTTTTTTTGATCACTTTTTATAGCATTTTTTGTGGGATTGAATAGGTAAAAATCATAATTTTTGGAGGGTTTATAACAGTTTTCTTTTACGGCGTTCATCGTGCGGGTTCAATAATTATTTATTTTTATTCTACGGGTTGTTACGGACGCGGTGATACTATATATGTGGGGTTTGTGTTAGGATTTAGACTTTTTTTTTTAGTTATATGTCTCTTTATATGTTTTGGGGCTTTTGGGCATTTTTGGTGATTTATTACTTTATTTTTTTATTGAATAATTTTTTTTTTTACTTTTTCACTTTTTCCACCATGGGAAATGAACAAGCAATCATCTGATTGCTTGTTCATAATAATACCCTGCAATACTTATGTATTGCAGGGCATTATCAGTGTCAGCCTATGCACTTGCATAGGGTGGCACTCTGCCAGTAAGATGACGTCACAGGCGCCATCTTACCGGCAGTTCCTGCAGGTAACACTGGGGTCCAGATCGGACCCCAGTGATACCGTAGCAACGATCGGTGCCCCCCGAAAATGATTCGGGGGCGCCGATCGTGGGGGAAAGACACCCCAGATGCATGTTAGATGCCGCGGTCGCGATGACCGCGGCATTTAACGGGTTAATCACCCGCGATCAGAGACAACTCCGATCGCGGGTGTTACACTGGGGTGCCGGCTATCAGTCACAGCCGGCACCCCGTGTTTCCCGATGCCGGTTCGGCTCAAATCTTGAGCTGAACCGGCATCGGCTCAGCGTCCGATATATACGCTGAGCGCTAAGTCACTGAGCTCAGCGTCCGATATATCGGACGCTGAGCGTTAAGAGGTTAAAGGTGGTCTCTGCTGAGGACATCACATTAAAGGGGTCTATGCTGTGTATGCTTATTTAAAGGGGGCTCTACTGTGGACATTTCTGTAAAGGGGGCTCTGCTGTGGACATTTCATTAGATGCAGATGAGATGCAGCTATTGCTGGACATTTTATTGTAGTAGTGACTGCATTTCCTACCCTAGAGCTTATACTCAATACTTATACTCAGGACTTATACTTTTTCCTTTCTTTTTTTGTTGTAAAATTAGGTGCTTTGGCTTATACGAAAGTATTTACAGTATGTGGGGGAGTTCAGATGCACAGGGGCTGGGTCAGCCAGGTGTAGCAGTCCATATCTTCTACACTGGGGTGGATGGTTTCATGCAGTTATGGAATGTGACTGGCTTTCCTAAATAGAAGGGTTATAATAGTATATTTGAAGTTAATCATGAAATCACTTCTACAAGGTTAAAGATATAGAGTAGTACTTATGTCCTAAAATCCGGGCACAAGTTGTTTTGGAAGCTGGGGGGGGGGGGCATTGTCATGTGAACAGACCAGGGCCCTTGGGACACTTAATCCATCACTATGAAGAAACAAATCAAAACAAACAATACTATAAAGAAGAAAAGTTGGAGATACAGAAGAATAGTCAAGAACAGAAGCCAAGACAAAATACCAGGAACACAGATAATAGACTTTCACAAGCAGGGTATGAAGCATACCAAGATAAACTTTAACCACTGTTGCACAAACTGTGAGCAGAATATTTATGTGAAAACAGAAAGTCTGCCCCAGATGATTGGGGCAGAGCTCTGTCAATCTCAGTGGTTAACTACCGTGGTTAATGTCAGTCCATTGTAGATATCTTTTTTATTTTACATCAATGTATATAGATGTACTAGGAAGCTGTTCCTGGAAATATAAGCTGAACTAAATGCTTGTGGGAGTTGTAGCAGAAAGCTACAGAAGCCATATAGTGGGGATCGGGTGTATTTTTTGAACTTAATGAGCTGATAATGTGTAATTGATTGTGATGATCATTGAAAAGATTTATTCAACTTACAACTGACAAGTGCTACACATTATTTTCATCAAACAGTAGCAGCCTATTCTTGTATATACTTCTATTGTATACAGCTGGAGAAATGTTGTATAAATGAGCAGCCTTGTGTAAAGAAGGGAATATTTATCTAAGATCAAGTTTCACAGTCATTTTTCAGTATGATTTGGCATTGAAAAAGTCAGATACTAATATCCTACTGTACGTTATTCTTGCAAGACGAGAATTCAACTTCTAGGTGTTTATTTAGATACCTAGAAAACTGGACTCAATAGTAGAAGAGTTAAAACGATTTTCTGGCTGTGGAATGTTCTCAATGATTATTGATTATTGCATAGAGTAGACAGACAAAATAAATGGACTGAGCAATAGATTAATACATTGAGAAGTAAACTAATAGAAATGGATGAGTGGATGGATCAATAGAAAATGAAGGAAAATCTAGAGCAGAGCAGCAAAAAAAATAAAAACAATTAATGGAAATCTAAAATCAAAATGAAGGCTGCTAGACCGTGCCGAGCACTTCCCCCCTCCCATTGTGTGCTGAAACTTTCTTGGCAGCCATGAGATTACATCAAGCAGAGGGTGGGGAAAATGCTGAGGGAGCAGGGGGAGGGTTAGACTTTGTAAAAGACTGTGAGGCCAGAGTATACATATCTAAAGTAACAGCCATCAGAGCTCTTCTAATTCTTTAGCATAATTTTAAAAGTTGATTTCAGAAGGGAGGAGGCCATGATCAATAATATAAGATGATTATCAAAGTAACAGTGCCTGGATCTATGAGTAGGTAGTTTCTGGTTTATCATGCTTAATTTTGATGGTAGATTTCCAATAAGGGTGGGTGCTCAATCACATGGTTTCTGGCCACAAACGTCTTGCTCGTTATAGATCCATGAAAATAGCCGCACTACAGTATTGTAGTGAAAATAGGTTAACTTTATTCCATGAAAAAAATTAAAGAGATGTTCTCTATTATTGCCTTTCCAGTCAGATTGTCACAGGTCTGCAGATTCCTCCCCGCTTACAACCCACTGACCATTTCACTGGTTTTCAATCCCTCCTTTTATGATAAGGTATGGGTCTGTCTGCATATTTTGATATTGTCCTGGATTGCTCCTGACCACATTCACTGTTTGACCTTCTGTCTGTCTGCTAGAACTCTGCCAGTCCTGACCTGTAACTGTGACTTTCTACTCCCGACTTTGCATTGTATCGAGTCAGCACCTGGTTTCAGAGACAAAGACTCCTCTGAAGATGGTAACCTGGGAATTTCAGTTCAATTTTCTGTTCTGAAAAAAACATGATTGAACTTTCTTGGCTGAAATCTAAAACTTATTGTCTGAAAGAAGACAGACAATGCTCTATATCTGCCCAAAACTATCCCTACAACAAAGTGGGCATAAGCTGTGGATGACTGTGATTGAGGGAATGCAGTACTGAGAAAAGCACAGTGATTACCTTACAAAAACTTATCCAGAGCTTTATGGACATGTGCAAAAGACTGATCTTCCAATAACCAGTCCAAGTGATGGTGATCTATGATCACACATTTAAACAGACCTGCTCCACTCCCGGTGCGTGAACCTCCAGGAACGCCTTTCTTCTCTTTCAAATGCAATATAAAGATACAGATGAGGTTCGCACTCTTGCTTGTTCGTGATAAAAATCCTTAGCTTTATTCGTGCATGGAAACAGCAATTACAAAGAGGAATAAAATCTGACGCGTTTCTGACCTTTTCGGTCCTTAGTCATAGATCAAGGACCTTTTCGGTCCTTAGTCATGATCTTCCAATAAGGCAATTACCCTGACCGTAAAACCAAAATAACACAGGGGTGGTTTTCGAACAATTCTGTAAATGTCCTTTGGACCAGCCAAAGTCCTAACTTAAATGGCATAAAACACCACCTAAAAATGGTCATCCAATGAAGGTTCACAAGCAGCTTAAGAAGATCTGTAAAATAGAATGTCGAAAAAACCCTCAAATGCCGGTTGAACAAAAAGTTGTAAACTTATGTCAATACAATTTAAAAGTTTTTCATTTTCAATAAATCAGCAAAAATTTCTATCTTTGTCATTAAAAAGTATTGAATGAAAAATGATAAGGGAGAACTGAATAACTCAATTTTATCATAATAACAAAATGTTAAAAATATGTAAGGGCTTGAAGACTTTCCAAATCCATTGAATGCTATATACAAAGAATGTGATAGATGTCATACATTCTCTTTGTCAGGTGAATGTAGCACATTCTCATAGTCCTCCATTAATCTCTTAATTAAAATATGTGGATCTCAGATATTGTAAGATATTATTGTCTCTTTGAGGTTTTCCAGGGACAAATCTTTGAACTAAGATTTAACAGGTATCTGTGAACTCACATGTCTATGTAGTCTGCTTATTAATGTGCATGCGACCAGCAAAGATCAGTCTGTTGACATTATGCATGTAGCAACTTAATCTTTCCAAATGGGATGTTACTGCCCGGGGATTCTTCAAGTTAAATTGCCTCTTTCTGCCAAGACATTGAGGCAGCAAGTTAGTGCAGGTTCACTAAGTACATCAGAGTTGTAATAGTGTGTCCTGAAGATAGCACCTTACCCTGCTTTTATTTCTTTCCACATTGTATGATGATTGTATGGTTTTTCTAAGTTGAAGTATTTTAAACTTTTTCTAGAAATTTGAGAGAAAAGGGATCACTATAATTCTGTGAAGGCTAGTGATGAAATAATAGCAGAAGGAACATTGCCCAGTACACAATAGAGATTCTCATGCCCAACCTGGAAGTTCGAAAAACAGAAATGGGGTGTGGGTTGAGCATAAACACAAGCGACACTTGAGTGATTTTTGGTTGCCCCATTCTCATAATTGCTGGGGGCTCCAATGACTATAACAATATTGATAGAGTATAAGTGTCTTTGTTGCACGACCCCTTAAAGGGGTTATCCGAGTATAAACACTTACTTAGGGCCGGGCTGGGGTGGGCTATTTAAAAATAACAAACGTGTACTTACCTCGTCCGGCGCTGCTGATGTCCCGCACCACGGTCCATCTCATCTGTGTGTGGGTTTGTTTGCAAGGATGCACAGGGAGCTTCCTGCTAGCCGGAAGCTCCCATCCGACACCCGCTCCCAGCGCGTACAACGCTGAGAGATAGGGACGGATGGGAGGAGTTGGTCACATCACTGGCCGGAAGCTCCCTGTGCAGGGCTTCTGTGTCCCCGTAAACAAACAGGGGCACAGATCAAACAGACCGTGGCACGGGACATCGGTGGTGAGGGGGAGGAGGTAAGTACATGTTTATTATTTTTAAATTAGCCGGCCCCAGCCCAGCCCTAAGTAACTTTTTATAACCGGATAACCCCTTTAAGCCAGAAGTGCTACTTTTTGTTAGTGTTAAAAGTTTTCCATTAAGTAGAAAAATAGACCAACTTGATGTACACAAGATATTATATGCAGCATTAGATACTTTGGTAAAACAGGTGCAGTATAAAATGATCTATTTAACTTTGCACTGTTACTAAGAGAATTATTATAAATATGCCCCAAATATGTGATCTACTTCTATGTTATCGTATATCATTTATTTTGGTTTTCAACTTCCGTACATAGAAGATCAAGGATATTACATTAAAGTGTAAACAGCAAGGAAGCAATTAATGTGGATTTCCTATTTTCCTACTAGATAATGGTTGTGGCAGTTCAGTGCAAAAGACCACAATGAGTTTTATGTTTGATGTATGAATTGATAAATTGCTTGGTACATCCAGCTCTGTAGCTTGTTACACTCTCTTTATGTGTGGTTTCCCACATCTGCAGCAGTCATGCAACCTTAAAACTGACTCTAGAGTGTTGGGTAATTTAATAAATCATTGAGCGCATTATCTAACTCTTTCCAATGTCCATTCATTTCTATAAGTTTAGTATTAATTTAAATATAAAACTGAGACACGATACATTTCTATAAACATCTGCAGATGGCCAGGAAAGTTGGAGAAATGGCTCTTTTTACAGTATAAAGTCCAGCTGCAGAGCAGATCACATTACACTATGGCTAAAGGCATTTTAAGTCATATTAGTGGATGTCGTTTTTGGATTACGTTGTTGGAGAGAATAGGATGAATCTTTACTAAATTAATTGAATTCCCTCCTTAGCCTCACATTTTCATATATTGCTTAATGCCAAAGAATGAGCGTATAGTTTTCAAATATATTTTGTTGCCAAAAAACCAACTATACAAAGCATTCAAATCTAATTTGATATTAAGATGCACAAAATGATGCCAAAGGCTATTTACTCTGGATAACAATTTCATCTTAATTTCGATAACTTCAGATTGTTATTTTACATAGTCAATGCAGTGAATAATCCTATCACTTTGGAAATATTTTTTTATCTTTTTTACCATCCAATTTAAAAATCACTGGTAGCTTTTAACTTGTCTGTTAGAAGCTTGCATTTTTCAATTCCACTATTTTTAGGTTCTTGTGTGTAAATCCGGTACGCCCGTTTTATAGGGCCAGAACAAACACTTACATAATGATGTTGTAGGAGTGAAGACATAACTTCTCAAGATGCTTGTGAATTTGTTATATATACATGGGTTCATTGTATTTCCCAAACACACTTTCATTTTTTTCCCCTTTCTATTAAATTTATTATTATTGAATTTTCTAAAAAACATAGAATCAGATAACGCAAATACAAACCAAGCAAATCTTTTTTTATACAATCAATCGGCTTCAATTAAACACACATTCAGAGCCCCAATTTAGATCAAATCAATCAATTATAGTAGGTTTGGGATTGCTGGTCAAAGTGGAGCTGCTTGGTGTTAAAGGGCATCCATAAAACAATTATGTACAAGTCTAACAGGATTTTATTAAAAAGACAACAAGTATACATCAAGATAGTTTCTTCTTTAGGTCCACGAGTAACAAGTATTTTTTCATACCCAAAAAAGGAATTGGTCAAAAATCCTTCAAAATGTGCAACAGATGTAACTAACAAATACAAAGAATTGTGAGGATCAGGGGTAGTGGAGCTACTGTACCACCGTGAGTGATGACGTAAGCCGACACCTGGGAGCAGAGTTTAAGTGGCACCCGGTTTATACCAGAGCCCGCCGCAAATCGGATTGGACTTGCTTTGGCGGGATACCACCAGGTTGCTCCACAGGCACAACTTTGCTCGAGGTGGTGGCCAAGGCAAAGTAAATACAGGTGGTCCCCTACTTAAGGACACTCGACTTACAGACAACCCATAGTTACAGACAGACCCCTCTGACCTCTGGTGAAGCTTTCTGAATTCTTTCCTATAGTCCCAGATTGCAATAATCAACTGTAAGGTGTCTGTAATGAAGCTTTATTGATAATCCTTGGACCCATTACAGCAAAAAATGTTTAAACTCCAATTGTCACTGGGGCCAAAATTTTTTTCGTCTGGATCTACAATTATAAAATATACAGTTTCAACTTACATACAAATTCAACTTAAGAACAAACCTCCGGACCCTATCTTGTACGTAACCCGGGGACTGCCTGTAGACGTTAAATGGAATCTTGGTTGGTGACAGGCAGGAGGTCAAGACAGGTAGCACAAGAACGAAGTCAATGACAGAGCAGAAGGTAAGGGCTGGCAGCAGAGACCATGGCTGCTTCATTCCAGGCTAGCTTAGAAGCTAGGGTACAGAACTGGACTGCATAGTCACCAACAGATAAATCCCCTCTGCGCAAGTTAGCAGAGTGCTCTCAGCAGATGATGCCCGGGTTGGTTCCTCAAAGACGGATTGGAATTCGGTGAAGAATGTGGTGATATCAGCTGTGACCAGGTCTTTCCTGTCCCAGAGGGAAATAGCCCATGCCAGGGCCTTCCCGGAAAGGAGGCTGATGATGAAAGCCACTTTAGACCGTTCTGTGACAAATTGCATAGGCATTAGTTCAATGTTCAAAGACCACTGGGTGATAAAGCCCCTGCACAACTTCATGTCCCTGTCAAAATTGGAAGGCATTAAGAGTCTCAGCCTAGGTTCTGTGGAAGGTATAGGATGAGGGATAGTGGACTCACTGTACCACTGCATGTGATGATGTAAGCCGACAACTTCAAGCAGAATCTAAGTGGCACCCGGTTTTCACCAGAGCCTGCCTCAAAGCAGGTTGGACTTGCTCGCGGTTATGGCCAAGGAGAAGTACAAAGTCGTCAAAAGGAATCTGTTACTCTCATATGCTGAACAGCTTTTGTTTCATACTTCTCCTCTTGTTGAAATATTTTGCATAGACTTGTCTCTTAGCTTCTTAAAGGGCCATCATGGTCCAAATAATTTGCCCCCAGCCTTTCACTACCTTATTTCAGAATTACCTTTTCCCCAGTGCCTGAACTAGTCATGCTATATTGAGTGCATGGTTTTCCTCATTATTAAATTTGTAATAAATAATAGTAGAGCCGATAATAATACATTTTTTAAATCATTTTTGTGTTACTAAATTTGCAGAGAGGAGACTGAAAGAAGTTGAATTGGTGACAATTCTGCATATCATATGACAATTCTGCACTCAAAACTCAATATTTTTACACTAAGCTTGGTTCTTTTTTTTGTACTTAGTGTCTTATGTACTGAGCTATGTATTAATGTTGCGTAAGTTGCTGTTTTTTTTCTTCGAGTGTCAGTTCTGGTGCTGTCCTTATGTACTGAACTTGGTTGTTGTGCTGTAAATATGCAGACACTTGGTTTTAGTGCTGTATTTACTATAAGCACTGGGCTTGGTTCTGGTGCTGTATTTATGCATAGAACTTGTTTATGGGGCTATATTTCAACATGGTTCCAACATAACAATTTTTGTATTTATGGGTTGCTTAAGGGGTTGTACTTGTCTATACATGAGTTAAAGAAAATTTACCAACATAATCAAGCCTAAGGAACACTTCCTCATAGATCAAGCACCATGACTAGAACTCTTCTAATGTTTGTTTTCCTTAGACTTCTTACTTCTAAAATCAAATCCTAAAATTATGCTAATAAGCATGATAGGCTCCTTTTCCAAAGCCTCTCCATTCTGCAACTCCCCTGCTCCTGCTCAGCATTGACCCTCCCTTTACCTAATGTAATCTCAGTTTCAGCACACAGTGGGAGGGAGAAGTGGTCCTCCACAGTGTAACAGCCTGTGATGCTACAGCACAGATGGACTCTGGTATCAACCCCCCGGAGCCCTTCAGGCTCATTAGAAGAATTTTAAAAGTTGATTTTAGAATGAAGGAGGCCATGGATAACAAATATAATATGATATATTAATAAAATAATTGTAGATACAATAAGGCTTCTATATTAATATAAAGGGCATTTTAAATAAATTGTTGATTAGAGTAGGTATCATTTTTTCTCACGACATGGGATGGGATGGACTTCTTGCTCCTTGAATCCCACCCCTGGATGGAGATTTACCAGCTGGCACCCTTACCTATCTGTTTTGGATCATCCAGTGCAAAAACTAGACACTGAAAGCAGGAGGCTTCCATCCACAGTTGCCATACAAGGTAATTTTGTAGGTATATTTATTTTTATACATTCCCTTATGATCTCCTTAGAAATAATTAGGGAAATTGATTTTCTGTTATGCAAAAGATGCTGGGACAGTTCGTGAGTCTGATTGATGCTCACATGATACTGCTGTGGAAAGGAACGGAGTGGATAATGCCATATACAACAGCAGGTAAGAAAATTACGACCACTTCAATTTACTTCATGTACCTTTCGGACGAGCCACAGAATTTAAATTGTTGTGAGTTACTTTAATATTCACTTTAAACATAAAACACTAGAAAGGAAATTGCTTATTTTCAATATACCATCAAATGTGACGTGCATACATTTCACCCCTGCATACATATTATAAATTGTAAAATGTATTTCAGTTCAATATACATGGATATATTTAACGGGGAACATGTTTACAAGTTTCTCAAGCTTCCAATATACAGTCATTGTAACCTTGCATGAACCATTTTGATTGTGCCTCAGGGATCACATTCAGTTGTATGTTCTGACAAAATTACGGCTGTTTGTATTACTATGATATTAAAAAAAAAAACATTGTAGTTTATTTAAAAAAAAGAAAATTTAACACTGGGAGAAGGTGAATATTTACCACATGACAATGGCAAGCTAGCCTTGTGAGAGGGCAGAGTGTTATAGGGGAATATAGGAGCTTCAGTATACGCTATACAGAAAAAGTCCCTTATTGTGCCCACACCTCCAAAATTAAACCTTCTCTTAAACTCAAGGGGTGGTATTTATCAGGACTTCTATGCCACTTCTATGCCACAGGGCATAGAAGCCCTGAAATAATCACAAATGCTATTTTATTTTCGCCTTTCTACCACCTCCACAGCAGGGGTGTGTGGAGGGGTGTGAAGGGGGCACTTAATATTCACTTTATTCACAAGGAGACTAGACTTGACAAAGAAGTGACCATTTGATTGTTTATGTTAAAAAAAATCCATCAGAAGTGAAACAGAGACACTTTCTCAAAGATCCAGGCTATATGACTGTAGCAATCTCCTTTTATTTGTTACCCATGGCTCCCTTCTTTCTAAAATAAACAATTTTTTATAAAACTATGCTAATCAGCCCTGAGGGGATCTATTGGGTGTTTACAAAGCCGTTATGTCAGTTATGTCTTTTACAATAAGCAGAAGAGAGAGAGAGAGCAGTGGGAGTAGAGACATGTTCTGCTCATTAGCATATTTGTTAAAGTTTATTTTAAAAGAAAGGAGTACATGAATAACAAATATTAGAAGATTATCACAGTCACAATGCCTGAAACTATGAGTAAGTGTCGCTGGTTTATCATGATGGATTTTGATGGTAGATTTTCTTTAACTTCATCAGTGACATCCCATTTATTGCAAGAGACTGCTACACATTGGTATATAACTGGCTGGCTTCAGGAGTGCTCTGTTGTGCCTCGCTCCCCTGGATAAAGACCATATCTGCCTGGAGCTTGTAGCTTGTATTGGAATTATATCTGTGAAATTCTATATTTTTGTGAATTAGAGAATATGTTATTTTGTTATCCTGAGTATATTTAAGAGTATTGTCTTTGTGGGAATACCCCTTTAAACGTGATGATGCTTTTTATTGCAGCATTGTACACAAATATATGTGATTTTTCAACTTCCATAGATTTCTTTAACAAACGCAAGTACTGCTGGATGGGAAGAGAAAAAAAAAGTAGCATCAGGTTAGTCTGTAACAAAAAAACAACTTCATGTTTAAGGGGTCTGATAGCTTCCAAGATACCCCATATCCAATAGGAGTGTGTTATAAGAACACCAGAACCATATAAGAGCCATAGATAACCACATGTTTATGCATTTAGTTTAACAAGAGACATGTAGGATTGTTGCAGATAATGATAAATGTACCATGCTTTCATAAAACTAGAAATGCAGTCACTGTTGTACAGTACAATGATGCTTTGATTGAATAATTTTCATAATATTATCTATGTGCTCACTGGGCCTCTTGGGTCTTCTGTTTCAGGAGTTTTGGTTATTCTACATTTTCAATGTATTCCCATCATAACAATTGTCCATGGACACCTGGAGATTTGAACTTCTCTTTTACAAAGAAGTAGCTGTCAACTAATTTCTTCTAGTGTCAAGTTAATAACCCTCTTGTATGTCTAGTGGTCGTTTGTGATAACTGATTGTTAGGCGGTATAATCACTCAAACTGTCTGGTGGTGCAATCCCATTCACTAGTGGGATACATCAAAGGGGAGGTGGTTACATATTGAGTCTTCTTGACTTACTTCTATGAATGGTTTCTCTGAAGGTTGAAAAGACCCAAGTCCTGGAGCTATAAATCACTTCAATGAGAAATCTCAGCAAGAAGGAACTGCCAGGGCCAACCTACTTGTCTTCCAGGGGGAGGCAATTTGTTTTATTGGACACTTATACTATATTTTAGCTTTTGAGAATTATTTTCAGATTGTTTGCTGCAATGCATTTCTCAATTTTCTGTGAACATAGTATATAGAGTCTCACTTATTTATTTGCAGTGGTGTATAAAAAGTAAAAATATTGAAACCCTACCAAATGTCATAGGAGGTTGTCACACACAAAATAGGAGTAGTCAATGGCCTTCATGTTAACTAAAATTGTATGAGGATTTATTCTTTAGAGGCAGAATTGTGATACATACCAGGTAAATACATTTTCTAGCAAAGAAAAGAAAAACATATAAACATTCAACTCACCCCTCGGTGGTCCTAGTGGGCTGAAACGAGTCCCCTTGTGATTTTGTATGTGGCCACACATTTTAATATGAACTAAATACAGTGTTAAAGCTTTTATTCTACTTTTTTGGTTTGTGCTGGTGGCATTTTTCAATGAGCTTGGAAATTTGTTGAATTTTTGGATTATATGAAAACTTCTCTTAGACATAACTGGATAATTTGCCACCCAGATGTCTTCAGATTAAAAGATTACAATCACAGTAAAGTACCCCTTGGATAGCCGAGGTGAGATTTCACACTGTGCTCCTAAATAATATATACCCCTCACAACTGACCCATATTTCCCAACTGACCCATGTAAACAAAAATTCTCTGACCCCCTCAATATATCATACAAGATACCCCACTCCTAAACAGAATATAAGATACACCTTGTTCCTTTAATTAATAATATATATTGTATAAATATAATCTATAAAGTTCCTCCACTAAATTAATTAGAATACATATAGTACCCATGCACTAATTAAAAGATACACAGCAGAAAACAGGACAGGAGTCATTAGTGGAACAGAATCAAAGTCGAATGACAGCGCTGACATCAAAACACAACAAAACACTCTGGGGGAGATTTATCATGCCTTCTCCTCCAGTTGCCAGTTCCTTTGTTTTTACACAGCATGCCACTTTGACTTGATCTGACTGCCTGATACTATAGCAGTAATCTCCCCCAGGTCGGACCTTGTGAAGATGGTGGCCGTATCTACGAAGAGGCCTCTTAGTAGATCCAGGATGCTTTTAAATTCCCCCACTATCTGAGGAATGCATATCTTTTCATAGGATACTAGAGAACTGCAGCCACTTCCCATAGGGGAAAGGTGCACTTATTGGTATACTGCCCTTTAAATCCATGAACCTGAAATAATAACAGGCCTTATGACCCAGGAGTTGCAGGACAGCAGCAGCAGCCCAAACACTGAGGGATTCAGCAGAGCAGCAGCAGCAGATAGGACAGCCATGACCATACCCACATCGTCAAGCGATGCAGCAGTGGACAAGTGTACAACACCCTCTGGATACACCCTCTCCACATCTCTACATTCCCGCCAACTGCCCAAAGCAGCAGATGTCTGCCCCACCTCTTCACTGCCAAGCAGCGAAGTCCTCAAAGAATTCATCCTCGCTATATAGTGGCGTTGAGCCCAGACCACCTAGTAGCTCTCTGGCTGAGGGAAATGAACAGGACAGAGGCTGGTTGAGGACAGGTGAGCGTTGCTGACCTGCTCCTGAGCCATACCAACTAAAGGTTATATCTGACAAACCCACGGACTCTTGGCTGGGGTTGTCAGATGTCATCTGTGAAGTGGATGACCTAGTCAACCAATCGACAACCTTTAGGTTGTTTGTCAACACACTGCTGCTAGATGACAACGGTTGTTCTGGCCTCACATAGCCACCCCTGCCGTGAAGTCCCCTTACTGTGCTGCGCCCTGTGCCTGCTCCACCTGACACCTCTCTGTCTAACATATTGGTTAATAAACTATGTTGATTTGACATAAATCTACTTTATCTAACAAATTTGAAATTTGTGGTATACAGAAGCACAAGAACTGACAACCAGGAAAAGAAGCAGAAATTACTACAGAAAATATGTGGATTTTACACAGAATTCTTCCTATTCACTTCAGAAACAAAAAAGAACTGCTATTTGGGGTAACAGATCCCCCAAAACAGACACCCTGGGATTGGAGCAGGAATTACTACATAAAGTATGTGGATTTCACATAGATTTATTCCTATTCACTTCAGGTACAAAATAGAACTGCTATTTGGTGTATACAGATCCCCAAAATGGACACCCTTGGAGCAAAAATCACTACAGCACAGTACAGTAGAAGCAGCTGGATGCTACAGGCAGCACATGCAGTGTGAAGTGCCGAGATTAGAAAATGGCTGCCTGTTTTTATAGGGCTGTGTGACATCACATAAGCCTGCCAGTCGCTGATTGGCTTACAGGTCTGCACATGTGATGGAGGGTGTTCCTTTATCCTTCCCAGGGTTCTATGCCCCATGTAACACGTTGTTCTTGCGCCCATTTTGGTAATAAAGGAGGGAAAAAAAACTTTGTTCCCACAAATCACCGTAAACTTTGGATTCGTGACGAAACGAAGTTTTCCTGAAATTCTAAGCCATTGTTATAGACATGCACTCATAAGATTAAAAGTTTTCCTTTTATTAGAGGTTGACCCTCAATAGGAGGATAGTATCACTTACCTTACTATCCAGACAAATCAGAAATTAGGTTCTTTAAACGTAATTTTATTTCAAATTACTGACATTATTTTTGCTTCTGGAAAGTTTTGGAAATGATGTGATTATAGGTCTGAATACAGACTTCAATCATCATTCCCCTATGCATGCTATACTGATAATACGTCCCATCTGAACAGCACGAGCATATATCTAGGAAACAGAATTCCACGAGAGTAGATTCTGTGACGTACATTTGTTTCTCTGTGTTATGTATTTTACTCATGGGAAATGTTCAGCATATGATGCAAGTTATGTTATGTATACATTTGCATCGACATATGTTTTCTTATCAAACATGGAAAATTACAGTTTAAAACTTTTCTCCAAATGCCTTCCCTGTGAACTACCTTGGTGAGAATAATCCCATCTGTACTCTACGTTCCATCTAGAGTTCTACGTTTTGTTTCCTTTTCTCCAGAAATTTGCAGTGAACATGTCAGACGCTTATGTTGGAAGTGACAGATTAGCATCCATGAAGAAAGTACACAATTCAACCTGTGTTTCATTATGGGGATAGAAAACAGACCTATCAAGCGCCCCTCATGGACTGAGTATGGCTGACACTTAGAAAAGGGAACTGAACTTTGTATATTTTGTTCATAATTGATTTTCACTGGACTTAAGAAGCAGCAGATTGCAGAAATACACACTGCACTGTTCCCATGATGGAAATGCATCAGAAGATTTGGCATGTGTATACCTATACACATAAGGCGCACAGGCATCATTCCTCCAGGGGCGCTCCTGTGCCAACCACCACCTAATGATGGCATCATCACACAAGGCTGTGCCACAATATTTCTCAGGATCTAAGAAAACACTGAATAATTGTTACTACCTATACAACATAGCGAGTTAGATTGTAAATTAGTACACTGAGGTACACTGAATGTTTTTTCCCTTGTTTTTAAAACAAAATTGTTAAACTTTCTGTTTTGCAACCCCAAACCCCCAAATATACAATGATTCAGCTGCTTGAATCTAGAATTAGGAAAATAACTGTAAAAGCTAATTATAGAAAAATATTTATTGTTAGATTTTACATAATTGAAACACCATTGTTAGAAAAGAAAAAAGAGATCTGAGAACTATAGTTGTTACCTCTGTACTGTGACATCATTGTGCGTATTATCCCTGTACTTTGACATCAATGGGGCAGATTTATCAAGCTGTCTGAAAGTCAGAATATTTCTAGTTACCCATGGCAACCAATCACAGCTCCCCTTTAAAAT
This sequence comes from Engystomops pustulosus, assembly GCF_040894005.1. Lineage (NCBI taxonomy): Eukaryota > Metazoa > Chordata > Amphibia > Anura > Leptodactylidae > Engystomops > Engystomops pustulosus. The sequence goes on along the minus strand of NC_092412.1, from coordinate 205,005,494 downwards.
ATTCATGAGCACTGGTAAAATTAAAGATAAGCTGTGATTGGTTGCCATGGACAACTAGGAATATTCTGACTTTCAGACAGCTTGATAAATCTGCCCCATTATTATTATTATCCCTATGCTGTGATTTCCCTGTGTGTATTATCTCTATATTGTGACATCACTTTGCATTATCCCTATACTATGACTCTGTCGGGGAGATTTAACAGAAGTGTCTGAGAGTTCAGCTTTAGTTTTATAAATGTCTGTGGGAAAATAAAAAAAGCTGAGCTCTGATTGGTTACCATGTGCAACTTAAACAGTTTTGCTCTCAGACACTGCTGAAAAATCTCCCCAGCTGATCGTGTTATACATGTACTGTGATAGCAGTGTATGTTTTATCCCAGTACTGTGACATCACTGTGTCTTTTATACCTTTACTGAGATAATTGTAAAACCTGTACTGTGACATCACTGTGCGTATGTTCTTTGTACTGTGACACTACTGTATATATTATCCCTATACTATTACATCACTGTGTGTATTATCTCTGTACTATGACATGACATTGTGTATTATACCTCTACTGTGACAATACTGTGTTTATCCCTGTACTGTGACATAACTGTGTATATTCTTTTCCTCTGACATCAATGTACTGTGTGTATGACATCACTCTTTATATTATACATATTATTAAACTTTTGTGGTTTGAGTAATACAAATTACTTCAACATTTCTTTATTAAAGTATATTGGGGCACACTTACTTAGCCGGTCACTGGAGTTCACACAAAGTGCATTGTCCGTCTATAATGCAGCGTGACTGTGTCTCTTCCTCTCTCAGTTCTTAGAGAGTACACCATCTTTTTAGAGGTGCATGTTAGGGCTAGGGCCCACGCTCAGTCGAAATCAGTCGGACCGTCCGACAGCACGCCCCCTAATTTGTGTCACATAGAAGCCAGCGCAGCAGCGCCACAAAAAGGGTCACAGCACACAATCCCAGCACATGCTTAATAAATTCCTGTGCAAGCCGTTTTAGCCTCGAAAAAGGTGCTCAGTAAGCGACCCTAAGTAAATGAGCCCCATTGAATTTCCGGTATTCTGCACTACCATCACCCCTTACCAAGGTGTAAAAAAGCTGTGTAATAAATATTTGCAATATGGTTGCACAGAGATGTTGTGGTTGCCATTGACCTCAGCATCTAAGAGGTTTAAAGCCATGATCAGCGATTGCACCGGTAGTGCCGTGCTATAGCGATATAATACAGATGACACCCATCATCTATGGAATAAAAGGTACAAACATCTTTGTTCTTGAAGGGCACACAGGGGTCATAGCTCCCTTTAACTCATTAACAACACGGTCTAAAATGGCCTTCGGTACACATCACTGTTTTTTGATATTGTGTACCCCAACTCCAATTGCAATCCCTTAGCGTCCATAAAATAAAATTGAGGGGGTGTACAAGGGGAAGGGTCCTTCCTTTGTCACTCACCTTAGCTGCCGTGATCAAGCTTGACATATAAAGGGCAGATGCAGCAAGGACCTGGTTGTTTATAACAGCAGGTCTCCTGCAGCAGTTCGTGCTGGCACACTTGCAGTGTCAGTGTAAACTGCAGGACAATCTGCGGGATCTGCGGGAAGTATTAGCTAATTAGGACAAGCATACTAATCCTGCATCCAGAACTAGTTAAGGTTAACAGCACAGAAAACCAGTTAAAGGAGTTTCATTAAAAAAATTATATATTTTAGATCATGGTATAATTATATATTTTATTTTATACAGTATATATTATACATGCTGCATCTTTATACGTGTATAATGTATTTATAAATATGTTTCTTTTCTTTGCCTTTTGCTACAAATTACCTGAAGGTATGTATTACATTTGGTCAAATAGGAAACACCTGGTCAGCCTGGGAATATTTCCACCAATGCTTTAGTAATTAGCCTCCAAATTCTTACAATTAGTGACTATTCGTTACCAGCTATAAATTACCTATAAATGAAAGGGTAGTCCTGTTTCCCTGTTTGCATGTTTATTCAATGCAGCTCACAAAATTGTCTGGTTTTAGACTTTCTAAATATTTTAGTTACTGTAAGATCTTGTTTAGAGTAATACCTTGTAAACTACTCAGGATAAAGGATTTTTGTGTGGCGGTTACTGTAGCTCATATTGCGTGACAGAGACATTCTTTCACGGGTGCTAGTAATAAAACCCTCAACCTTCGGAACTGATTACCTGTAATATTTATAGAGCAAAATGTTTCCATTTTGTCAGCTTACATTCGGAAACAATTTTTTACATTGAGATGTAAAATATTGTAAATTATCAACAGGGATTAGTTAAGGTAGACAAAATTTTTGATCTGAAGTATTACTGTGTATAGTTCTCATTTATTGTAATACCCAGGCTGTTTATAACAAGTCTACATTATACATTTCTAGAACTATGAATACCATAATTAAATTTTACAAATTGCTGTAATTTGTCTCAAAATGTCACCAGAGAATGACCTAATTTTAACCATTTTTTCCATACATTTTTGTTTAGAAATGATTTATTATTATAAATACTATTATATTTTATTATTAACTATATATGATGAGAAGAGTTCATTAACCTGCACTTTCCAAACTGTCCACTTGGTTTAGTAACAGACTGACACTTTTTACACCATATGCGCAGTTGCGGCATTGTGGGAAACAAGGATACCCAGACGTAGTGGCTTGGCCGGCTATAACCATCACAAAAAAAAAAAGCCAGCCATTGATTTCAATTCCAGTATGCAAGTGCCACGCCAGAATCGCTAAGTGGTCAAGATTCTGAAATATCCTGCACCAGGAGTTCACCAAGATTCAGTCTTAATACAATGGCCTCATTGTTTATATGGGTTTTATTTAATAGTTCAACAAAGCCTTCAAACCTAATAAAGTGGTGAAAAATGTGTATTTCATGATAAAACTTTATAGGATATGGATGATCTACTGATTTAATCATTCTTGCCGCAGAACTCATGGATGAAGAGCATAGGCCTCCATTACCATCTTTGTATACATCAACATATCCCTTGTAAGTGTTGGTGCAATGTCAATGGAATGCCAATTGCTCTCTTGTAGCCCAATGATGTGCAGTCTCCTCCTGATGGTTGTTTATAGATGCTGTTAGGTGCCCTGGCATGTGACGTCCAATTTTACTTACAATACAGAACGAATCACTGCAAACTTTTCTTCTAATTTGATGTGGACGTCTTGCTGTTATTGACAAACCAGGGACTCTCAGTTCAAAGATTCAGTCCTTCTCAGTTTGTGCACAATCATTACAAAAGACTTGATCCTATCAATAGATTATGTGACTGATTTACTTTAACAACGAATTAAGAATATAAGAAGTGTAGTAAACCGGTAAAAAATTGAGAATTCAAAAAGCTGACATCCAATATGCATTGGATGTCCTAAAATGTCGTCCAATGGAAAATGTGAGGAGAAAGAAGTATCAGACCTGTTGGTTTTCAACATCCATGAGGACTATGCCATCTAATAGGGGCCTATCCCTCAATTGCTTCTGAAAACACATAAAAATTCTGCTGAGTCGATGATTCTATGCAAGGAACCCTGCAGGAATAGCTGTTGGCTACACAAGGATCTAGATACAGGGTCATGTTGTATTTGCTGCGACCTATGGAATACATTGTATACAATAATAATTATTTTTGTTTTCATCTGTTTGCTCTACGTTCGTGCCCATTGGCTACAGAATCCATGTTTAATCATTTCTATTGGTTTACAATATGCTGTGACCTTGAGCGAGGGAATGGTTGCTGTAAGGATTCCATTGAGTGACGGTCTATAGCTGTCCTGTAGAATGTCACACCTTTTATTATACTACTCTACTGTACATAGTAATCATATTCATTTTCAGTATTCCTCATCCCTTTCATCAGCAGGATGCTAGCCTAAGGCAAAGTTTATGAAGTATAAAAATGGATACAGTGGATCCAATGGAATAAATCCAAGATTAAGATATGGTTGGGTGAATTTTTTAATTTTTCTTCTGGCTTCTAATTTGGAAATGAAGTCTACAATACATGGTTTCCTACATAAAGTATGTTTTAACCTTTATTTCAATGTCACCAATGTCAGTGTAAAGCATAAAACTCTTTGTGATCATACGCTTCAGTTCGAGGTTCAAGATCACATAAGGGCAACTGAATGAAACAATATTTTAAAAAAATCTCTTCTTTCTTTTATCTTTCATCCAGATCTAATATAAAGTGCTATAAAGAAGTATGCTCAATGTGCACCTATAATATTAATGTAAAAAGTTGAAGTAAAGCAGTAAGATAGATGATAGGTAGTAATGGAAGCCAGTTTTCTGTCTTATTGTATTGACCCCTTAGCGCTGACAGACTCACAGGGTGTTGGTACAACCGTTCTTGTTGCATGGAGATTGATTTACTAGGGTTATGTGACCAACATCTGTTTGGCTTTCATGCTGTTCCAGTAACACTGCTTTATTGACAATTTTATGTAAGATTTTGTAAAAAGGGATTAATCTCCCTTTGTTCATTTATTTCCATAAAAAGCTAATGTATTTTTGTATATTAAGAAAAAAAATTTCCCTTGTGTAATTGAGTTTTCATGTGAATGTTTTACTTTAAATTCTAAACTATAAGGGATGTACCATATATAGAAGATGGGATATGGGGTCTGAAGCTTGTTTGATCCATCACACTCATGGCACTAGGAGACCATAATTAATTCCCACCTATGTTCCCAAATAGGCCATGATCCTTGGGCTTGTTCCCTACTAAGGGTCATGCCTCCTATGAATAGGGGTTATCGGGTTGCAGGCTAATGGAGAACCTGGATCACATCTACAGTTTGGTTATAAATCTTCTTTGACCACAGGGGCTACAACTTGCCTGGCTACAACTCTACTTTTTGAGGTTAATGTTCCAAGTGCTTTGCAATTTATCTTAACAAGAGATAACCTGCCATGAAAAGGCGGTACGGCAGACAACATGTCATGCGGCAGAAGATGAGCAGAGCATAATAAGATTCATTATGACTTTTCATATATTAATCTAAATCCCTACTTATTTTGGATGTCCAGTAGGTGGTTCTATACAGTGATTGATTGATTCTTATGCATTAGTGTACATAAAGGGATACAAGCCAATCAATAGTAAAGAGTAAAACCACCCACTGGACTCCTAACCTAGGAGTGTGCAGTGGGGAGGAATTAAAAGGAAAATAAAATACAGGTTTTATTAAATTTTCTGTGCTACCAATTTCTACAGTTTGTTAACCTCTAGAAAAGTGGGCATGGTAGCACAGCTGCTGCCTTCACATTAAATATTCTCTAATGTCTGAAGCAGGTGACCTATGACCTCAATGTGTACACTATGTAATACAAGAACCCTTCAAAACTCCAAACCTTTGTGAATTATACTATTCTTTCTACATGGTACAGTGATTTAATTAAGTAGTTCATCCATCAATCTTATGATGACTTCGAAATGCTCAGATTTTTTGGTATGTAAATCATGAGAGAAAAGAAAAATGCTGAATACAGTGAGGTATATTGGTCAATATGTCTTATAAGTGTTGAAATATTGGCACAGGCATCTTGCGGGTGCACCCGTGCTCCTCTCCACTGCCCCGGTCCCACTCCTCCTGCCGTGTACTTACCTCTCCACTTTCCCGCTCCCATCCGGACTAGGCCCCGCACGTGGTAGTACTTCAAGATTTAAAGGGCCAGTGCACAAGTGATTGGCACTGCCACTTCTGGAAATGCATTTAATCCTGCGGCTCCCATCTTTCCCCACCAAATCTTCAAGCTATTTCCCTCCTGTGTATCCTGTGTTGCTGTGTATTCTGCATTCCTGTGTATCCTTCGTTCCTGTGTATCCTGCCTTCCTGTCCAGTGTGCCAGTCAGTTCCTATGTTTCTGATCCGTGTGCCAGCTCCTGCGACTCCTGAGGTGTGCGTTCTTGTGCTGTTCTCCTGCATTGGAATCTTGGCTGCCACCGTGGGCTAGTCGCATCTGTTGAACGACTTGGAGGTACCCCCCTTCGCAAGACCATACCCCTTTGCGAAGGGCTCTGGTGAAGACGAGAAGCCACTTAAACTCTGGTCCCAGGTGTCAGCTAGTACCATCTCCCGTGGTGGTCCAGAGGGTCCATGGACTCGGAGCGGCACGAGCAACCTCTAGTCCGGCTTCCACGTCTGCTTCGATTGGCTCCAGTCTTCCAGAAGCCGCTTCATCCTCCGGTCACACAGTCAGCAGGTGAACCTATGCAGGTTGACAGAGCCCAACTTATGCCTGGGGAACATTCCAGACGTTTCCAAGAAAATCTCTGCTTGTACTGCGCCAGTCCCAGGCACCTCATCGGGGCTTGTCCAGTCCGTCCCCAACGTCCGGGCTGCTGGGAGAAGCGTCCTGGTGTAAATTCAGCTTCTCCATGCCTGACTATTTCAGTGCTCCTCGGTGTCAGTACTGGCCCTTTGTGCAAGTCTCAGCATTTCTGTAATCAGTTTCCTCGGAGAACTTTGTGGATGCCACTCTGGTCTCCAGGCACCAAATTGCAGTGGTTCCCATCAAGTCATCCCTGGTCATTTCTTCAGTAAGAGGACAGCTTCTTTCCAATCCGGTCCTACCTCATCATCTCTTCTTCTGGGTTTTCCTTGGTTTCAACTCCATACTCCGGTCCTCAATTGGAAGACTGGGGAGATCCTGCGTTGGGGCCCTGAATGCCAATCTCGATGCATGGTGGCACCACTTCTGGTCCTGACCTCTTTTGTGTCTCCCAAGTCTAAGAAACCAGCGGAGACTTTGCCACCGCATCATGCTTATGATTGCCCTGTGGATCTCCTTTCGGTCATGTCTATCCGCTTTCTGTTCACGAGACAGCTGCCATGTCCAAATACATCAAGGAGTACCTGCAGAGGGGGTTTCATATGCAAGTCCTTCTCTACAGCTGGCGCAGATTTCTTCTTTGTCACCTAAAATGATGGCTCCTTACGTCCCTGTACAGACTATCGTGGGCTGAACAAGATCATGGTTAAAAACCGCTACCCCCTGCCATTGATTATGGAACTTTTTTATCATCTACGCTTTTCCAGGGTATTTTCCAAGCTATATCTCAGGGTTGCTTACAACCTCACCCGGAACCGCAAAGGTGACGAGTGGAAGACAGCGTTTAATACCTGTGATGGGCATTTTGAATATTTAGTAATGCCCTTTGGACTGTGTAAGGCCCCTTCTGTCTTTCAAGAATTTGTTAATGCCATTTTCCAGGACCTTCTCTATACATGTGTCGAGGTCTACCTGGATGATATTTTGGTGTACTCTCCAGACCTTAAGTCCCACCAGACACACGTATGTCAAGTTCTTGGTCGACTTTGTGCCAATCATCTCTACGCCAAGCTGGAAAAATGCCAGTTTCACCAGCACAGCCTTCCATTCCTCAGTTATATAATTTCCGACAGAGGCCTCCAGATGGACCCTGTGAAACTGTCAACTGTCAGTTCTTCAGTGGCCACGCCCAGAAGGCCTCCAAGTAATACAGAGGTGCCTGGGTTTAGCGAACTATTACCAGTTACAGTTTATTCTGCATTTCTCCACTCTGGTATCTCCCATTGTGGCACTCACCAAGAAGGGTGCCAATCCACGAGCCTGGTCTCCTACAGCTGAAGAGGCCTTTTCCAAGTTGAAGTACGCTTTTGCCTCAGCTCCAGTACTCAATACGCCTGATACAAACAAACCTTTTTATCTTGAGGTGGATGTGCTTCTGTAGGAGCTGGAGCGGTGCTCACCCAGAAAGGGCCCAAGGGCCAAACTTCCACATGTGGCTTCTTTTCCAAAACCTTTTCTCCAGCTGAAAGAAATTATTTGATTGGAGACAGAGAGCTGTTGGCCATCAAACTTGCGGTATCTTCTGTAGGGTGCTCTCCATCCCATTACACTGACCACAAGAACTTGCTGTACCTCCAGACAGCCCAGCGTCTGAATCCCAGGCAAGCCCGGTGGTCATTGTTCTTCTCACGTTTCGACCTGATCCATTTTCGTCCGGCTGACGAGTATGTCAAGGCTGATGCCCTGTCCCGTTCTTCAGATGTTGTTGAAGAACCAGCTCCTTGGCACATAATTTCTCCTGACCAGCTTGTTGCAGCTTCGGTGAATCTTCAGCTACCTCCCGGCAAGACATATGTTAGACCTACTCTCTGGAAGAAGATTTTGTCTTCGGGAAATTCTTCGCGTGTGGCTGAGCACCCTGGGGTGCAACGCACCGTGGCCCTCATCTCCTGCTACTACTGGTGGCCAGACCTGGTCAAAGATGTTTGTGAGTTTGTGGGATCCTGCTCCTTGTGTGCCTGCAACAAAGCCTCTCATCTCAAACAGGCTGGACTGTTTCTTCTGTTGCAGATACTCAGTTGCCCGTGGTTTCACGTGGCAATGGATTTTTACTGTCATCTGAGAGGTGACGGACTTTTTTTCAAAAATGTCGCATTTTGTTCCCCTTTCAGGTCTTTCATCTTCCCCAGTTGCCAGTGTGTTCTTCAAACATATCTTTCGGCTGCATAGACTTCTGCTACACATCGCATCCGATCAAGGAGTCCAGTTTATGTCCAAATTCTGGCATTCCTTGTGTCACCAGCTGCAGGTTAACCTTGACTTTTATTCTGCCTACCACCCTCAGTCGAATGGTCAAGTAGAGAGGGTGAACCAGACTTTGGGCTGCTACCTCAGCCCGTCAAGACAACTGGGCTAACCTATTACCTTGGGCTGAGTTCTCCTACAATTCCCTGGTCTCGGGGTCTACTGGCTTGGCTCCTTTCTTCGGGTCTATGGACGGATTCCTTGCCCTCCTCTTCCGCTGTCTACTCCGTCTGATGTCCCTACGGTAGAGGAAGTCCTCAAGTCTATTTGGGACCAGACCCGCCAGTCCCTTCTATGAGCTACAGATCGTACCAAGACCCAGGCTGATAAGAAACATCGAGATCCTCCTGTCTTCTCTCCTGGTGACAAAGTATGGTTATCCTCTAGATACGTCCGGCTTAAGATACCCAGCTACAAACTTAGTCCCCGGTTCCTTGGTCCCTTTAAGGTAATCAAGCGCATCAATCAAGTGGCCTACCATCTCCGCCTTCCTCCATCTATGCACATCCCGAACTCCTTCCATGTCTCCCTCCTGAAGCCAGTTGTCATGAACCGCTTCTCCCAACAACCCCCTCCTCCTGCTCTGGAGGCGGATTCCCTAGATGTCTATGAGGTTAAGGAGGTTCTGGACATGAAGAACGTGAAGGGTAAGCGGTTCTTTCTTGTAGACTGGAAGGGGTTCGGGCCTGAGAAAACATTTTGGATCGAACTCTCCTTCAGAAGTTTCTAGGGACTAGGAAGAAGGGGGGAGGCCGAAGGAGGGGGACTGTCATGGGAACGGGCACCTCCACGATCCATACTGCAGATCGTGGGTGCACCCATGATCCTCTTCTGGCCCTGGACCTGGACCCGCTGCCATGGAGTTATCTCTCCACGCTCACGCTCCTGTCCAGACTAGGCCCACGTGTTACCCTGCTCCCTAGGGTGGGCTGCAGTACTTCAAGATTTAAAGGCCCAGCGCACTGGGGATTGGGGCTGGCCACTTCTGGGAATGCATTTAATACGGTGGCTCCCATTATTCCACGCTGGATCTTCAAGCCATTTCCCTGAAGAGAAAGCCCTCCTACGTTTCTGTGTATCCTGCATTCCTGTGTTTCCTGCGTTCCTGTGTATCCTGCATTCCTGTGTGTGCTGCATTCCTGTCCAGTGTACCAGTCCGTTCCTGTTTTCCTGACAAATATATATATATATTTTTTTATTATTATTATTCAGTGACATTTAAAGATTCCCAATGTGTTGGTGGGGTTTCAAAAATATTTTAAAATTATCGACAACAATCCATTGGCCCACATTTGTTAAAGTTCTCTGTCTGACTTGGCACTGAAAAGAACGTGCAAACTGCTTTCGCACGTATTTATGAAGTGTTTGTGCCATCATTGTGTCATGGCTGCACTGTGTCTGCCTCTCCACAAAATTCTGAACCTAAAGGGGAATGCCTGCCAATTAGGATAATTTACTACTGCGACTTGACAGAATTGCGCACTTCCCGCATTACAGGGGATGCCAGATTATTGCACAACATGCTCCAGTATTCAATGATCTGGCACACTCTGCACATTAGTGAGGCAGACTGCACTTTTGAATCACAAAGTTAGTTTTGGGGCAGATTTATAATCCAAAGGCAGGAGTGGATCCAAAGGGAAGAAGTATCAGCAGTATTACTTTATCTTTTGCTTGAAAAAACTGACACACAATTTTCACGAAAAAAAAAACTGGATCTCAACTACACGTGTAAATTTAGCCAATCAGTAACATCTGTCTATAAATGGTAACAAAATACTTGAAGTAACACATCATTAAGGATCACAAATTCATGAGAATTGTGTTAGTAAACCTTAGTCCAGGATTTCAAGCAATAATCACAAGATTCTCCAGTTGTGAGAAAAGTTATTAAATAAAAAAGTCAAAAAAGTGTCCATCAAAGTAAAATCAGAGCCATTGGGGCAGATTTACTAAGGGTCCGTGGACCGCATTTTCGTCAGGTTTCCCGACGATTTCCATGTTGCGCCGCATTTAATAGGGGATTTTGGCGCATCGGCGCCGGCTTTTACGCGACACAAATGGGGGGGATGGCGGTCGGACGATCCGATGGATTCGGACCACGCGAGGGATTTAACATTGCAAATTATGCCGCAAGACATGCATTCACATACACCGGGAAGAAGTCGATGAACTCCGGTGGACCGCAGCGGGTAAGCGACAGATGCAGGATCTCAAGCGCACGATGTTGGTGAATCGTGCCAGACTTCACCTTCGCCAGACAGTCCAGATCGGGGATCGCGACAGGACCAGGTAAGTAAATGTGCCCCATTATCTTCAGTAATGCAAGTGGATTGGAAAAGACAAGCACACAACGTACAAGAACATTCCAGAACTGTAGGTCACTATATGCAGGTTACGGCTTACAAATTACTGGAAATGAGATCAAATTTACTTAAGATCAAAGGGTGACAGTAATGACTCTTTATATACATACTATATTACAGCTGAAAATTATGCATTGACCTTATGTCTAATAATGACCTGAACTAGCGACCTCATAAGAATCTTTAGGATTGAAAGTTTTGATTCCAGTCCAAACAGGATTTTCAGCAGTAACACAGATAATTATGTGCCTGAATGCAGCCTTAGTGACGCAAGGGCAGGTTCAAACTCCAACTACCAGAGTGCCTTGAAATAATCTCCCAATATCCTTGCACTTTTGATTTTCCCATGTACAGTGTACATGTTTACAGCTGATAAGTTATAATAGCTTTTAGGATTGATGTAACCATATATCTGAATTCTGAATCCCTCCAGTGTCTTGTGAAGATGCCAATAAACACTTTACATCTGCTGTGAATGTCAGATTGTGGGAAAATTGCAGCCTCACGAATGTCAGTGTTGTATAATCAGCTATTCCTTTGAGGCTTGCTAGAAGAAATGTCTACTTTATGGCTAAAGTGCTTATGTATCACAACAGGAAAAATATGTGTGGGTGTAACAAACGCCTCTTTTAATCACATGTACACTATAGTTGATCAGGAAAAATTGATAAATAAAAAGGTCCATCAGAGGAATGGCACAACACAAAGGGGCAATTTATCGCACACATGAATTTCAAAAAGTCTCAATGTAGGGTTGTTCTGACTTTTTTTTTATTTTCTTACAAAAGTAGGGTGGTTAGTCTATTGACTTGATGTTTATCACATTTATCATATGCAACTTTTTTAAAGAAAACTATCACAGTAGTTGAACTGCTAGTTCTGTCCATTTGTTAATTTGTTCACCAGAGGAGTTATAAGATAATCACTGTTGCTAATGTAGTTTTGTCACATTTAGATCTAGCAAAGCAAAAGACGAGCAAAAGAAGACCATAAAATGAAAGAAATCAGAGGATGGAGGAAGTCAAGAGTAAGAAGTGATAAAGCAAACAGTGAGATATCCTGGTACATTTATCAAAAGTAAGGCAAAATGTGCAAGGCCACAAATAAATCCAGGCAAGAAGGATTCGACTTGAGAAAGGATCAGCAATTGTAAGAGCCGAAATGCCGTCACCTATGGATTGAAAAAACGTTTTGCGACTTTATTTGTTTGTGCTACCTTTATCAAATTATATATATATATACGTATATTATAGTAAATGTGGCGGGGAATGGCAAAAACTTGCAGGAGAGGGAGATTTGTGTCCCTTTTCTGGCAGAAAACTGGTGGAGAAGGCATAATGTTCCCAATATCAGTTAATCAGTATATTAGTATATGTTATTAACGTTAGGTTGGTAGGTCGTCCGCCACCCTCATACATGGCCTTGATAAAACTTAGTTCCATTTAAGTGAATAGGGCTGAGCTGTAATACCTAGCACAGCCTCTGTATATTGTACTCTGTGCTAAAACACCTACCAATTTGGTAGTATTGACCTATCCTAAGGAAAGATCAAACCAATATCTATATCCAAATAAAATCCTTCATGATATACAAGAAGAGAGGTTGATGATGTGTTTACAGCATCTAAGAGACATATGTTTATAACGCTTTTTAAGCATTTATATTTACATATACACATCATCAATTTGAAAAGCGAACACACTTCATGGCACACGAGTCCTAGGATGTGCCAATGGTTTAAGCTTTCATGTGGTTTTTCTGTGCATTGAAACAGCTTGTTACCACCAGTTTACCACCCACAGCTCAGAACTGCCTTGGATCTATGCCAGATGCTAACATCATACTTTTAATATGGTTTATCTTGTTCTCAGGGCCGGATTAAGGTTGGTGGGGGCCCCTGGGCGCAAAGTCTGGTGGAGGCCCCCACTTAATGTGACATACACATCGTCCTGCTCACTATCGACTATCCCCAGTACCACATCCACTTCAGTCCGCACAAAACAAGCAGCCCCATGCAACATACTCCTCACCCACCCCCAGACACGCCGCCCCATGCAACGTACACCTCACCCACCTCCAGACACGCAGCCCCATGCAACGTACACCTCACCCACCCCCAGACACGCAGCCCCATGCAACGTACACCTCACCCACCCCCAGACACGCAGTCCCATGCAACGTACACCTCACCTACCTCCAGACACGCAGCCCCATGTAACATACACCTCATTCACCCCCAGACACGCAGCCCCATGTAACATACACCTCACCCACCTCCAGACACACAGCCCTGTACACCACAGCCCTGTACACCACAGCCCTGTACACCACAGCCCTGTACACCACAGCCCTGTACACCACAGCCCTGTACACCACAGCCCTGTACACCACAGCCCTGTACACCACAGCCCTGTACACCAGCCATAGAGCTCCATGATATATACAAGCCTTGTTCCTGTCCTGTCAGGCCCTCACCTCCATACACACGGATAACACAGCTCATTGGAAGTTTCTCTTCTCCTGTAGTCACACATGGCAGCTTCCTCACTTCTCACTTCCTGCTTTTCCCGCGAGGCTCCGCCCCCTCCCGTGACATCATGGGATCACATGCTCTTCACTTCAGACCCCGGAGGAGGGAGGATTAAAGGGGTTGTCCGAGTTCTTTAAAAAAAGCTAAAAGTGGCCGGGACAGGGCTGCTTAAAAAAAATAAAGCTGTTCTTACCTTCCGGTGCCCTCCCGTATCCAGCGCTGCTGTTGCTCCGGTCCGGGCGCCATGTAAACAAACTGTGTATAGGGACGGATAGGCGTGCCCGGCCACGGCCGGCCGGAAGCTGAATCCAGCGCTGCTCCGGCAGCCATGTTTGTTTACATGGCACCCGGACCGGAGCGACAGCAGCGCTGCTGAGCATTGCTCCAGCTACAGAGAGTCAGCTATCAGCTGACTGTATCTGTATAGGACTCGCAGCAGAGCGGCCAGCGCTGCGCACCCAGGGAGCTCACTGCAAGCCCCTCCCTACTCACTCAGAAGGATGTGCCGCGGCACTCTGCCATATTACTAACAGCGCACGGCGCGCTTTAAGTATACAAATGTCTGACTGACAGTGTCAGTCATTGTCATCTGGTGGGGGCCCCTCTGGGAGCAAGATGGTGGGGGCCCCGGGGCTCGAGCCCCTGGAGCCCCTCCTATAATCCGGCCCTGCTTGTTCTTATGGAGGGAAGGAGTAAAACAAGTAACAACACACATTCAGCTAATTAAAGGGGGAAAAAGTAACAAAAACATTAGATCTAGCAAGTAGCATACTTTCCTTTATTTAGTATGGCAATTAGTCAAGAGTTGAGTATTACATGGGGAATAAATTGATTTCTAGCTGAACTAATTATAGTATTAAAGTATTACAAAAAGGTTAAAGTGGTCACTGCAATATACTATATCCACAAGATAAGGAATAACTTGCTAATAGCTGGAGTTCCTAGTGGAGGTCCCCAACTGATCAGGGTTCTGTTGTACACCCAAATGAATAGATCAGCAGGGAAAGCATGTACACTACTGATGCCCCCAGTAGTCTCATTAGTTGGCTACACAGTACAGTAGAGAGCTGTAATTGGCTATATTTGACATTGCCTTAGAGAGAGCAGTAGGGGATAACAAACTTCTCAATTCTTTTGGTTGTACAATAGATCCCAGTTCTCATGGTCAGTGAGACCCAATCTTGACTCCAACAAATCAGAAATGATCAGGGATAGCTTGCTGTGATCGAAATAACCCAACATCTCTAAACTGATTGCTAAATTGTAATTTTAGAAAGCATGCTCGGGTAGTTTATCCCATGCATGTGGCAATATAAAATCTCTGGTCACTTTACAACTTACTTATAAAGAGAGCTCATTTTAAAGTGGTTGTACCTAGATTAAATGATTAAATGACATAAAATGATTAGTGGATATCTGTATATTTGTACACCATATTTGCAAAGAAAAGTGTCCCCATACCCTTTAAGGAGTGTAGAATGAGTATGAACTTCATTCCATGGGACAGCTAAACAGCAGCAACCTAGTGATTTGCCTTTAAAACTCCTACAAAATGAGTTGACCAGCTTTTTAAAACTATGGGGCACATTTACTAAGTTTTCTTTTAGGCGCAAACTGCTTGCACAGGTATTTAAGCAGTGTCCACGTCATGTTTGAGTTGCACGCAAGCGCTTTGTGTGGTAGCTGCACAATTCTTGTGACACAAATGTCTGCCCTGAAGGGGGCATTTCGGTGCTTATGTTAAATCTGGCACACGGTCCGGCTGAGCACCAGAATGCCCCTTCAGTGCAGAAACTTGACACAAAGCAACACAAAATGGTCACATGTGACGCAAATGTGGAGCAGATACTTCTTAAATACCTGCAAGCAGTTTTCACCTAAAAGAATGTGCAAAGTCCGCCAGAAACTTGGCGCACGTCCCTTAGTAAATGTTTGGTGGATGAAAGTCTGCCAAGGGTTTTGCTAGTATATTGGCAGGGGTGGCATATGACAGGCTTGCTGAGTCGGGCCAAGCAGGGCAGTGAGCCATCTCCAACCACTTGCTTGTTGTGTGGCATTGCTGTAACTACTGGCTACTGTAAGGCATCACTGTGAACACTAGCTATGGGGGGGCATTATTGTGGCTTCACAGGACATCACTTTGACTAATGTGGGCATCACTGTAATACTGGCTACTGGGGGCCTGTTCTGCCCATGTTTAAAAAACCTCAGGTTCTCTAATGGTTAATGTAATCCACCAAGTGAGCTCAAAGAAATCACAAAGACAGAAGAATGGCATAAGATCTGGTGATATGGCACCATGCAGGACTAGGCAGATCTGCTGTTTTATAGGATTATATAGAAAACTTCTAGTGGGCAGGTTCTGGGACAATTAGTAAGGGATGAGGACGTAGTGTCCATAGTTCATTGGTTAGTAGATTATTACTTTGGGCATCATAAAAGCAAAGGGCGTCACTTTCCCTGGAACATGTTTACTCTGTATAGTTCCTGTCATGCTTTGTGAGTCACTGGTGCTGTGTTGATGTCCTGGGGCTGGGTTCAATTCTTTTTACATAGTTCTTGAGAGTTGGTTGTGCGGAGAGTGTCAGTCCAGGAAGTCTGCATCATCAGTATATGAACTGGGCATCAGCTTCCATCTACAGGCAGGCATCATTTTACTTTTCAGCATGTATCAGCAAGCTTGTAAAAGAAAAGCATTTTCATTAACCATACAGCAATACTTCACAACTGTGACTACTGTGGGCATCACTGTGACTACTTGCTACTTGGGATAGACACTGTGACTACTGGCTGCAGGAGGCAAGCACTGGGAACACTGGCTACTGGAGTCATCATTGTAAGTGCTGGCTACTGGGGCATCACTATGACTATTGGCTACTGTGGGGCACCACTTTAACCAGTATATTAGCTAGTGGGTGGCATTATTGTAGCTACTGCTGGCTACTGGGGCATTCCTGAGTCAGCTGGCTACTGGCAGCATCACTGTAACTGCTGGCTATTGGGGACATTCCTGTGACTGCTGGCTACTGTGGGCATTCTTGTGACTGCTGGCTACTGTTGTATTCTCTGTGACTACTGAATACTGAGAGACATCACTGACTACTTGGGGCATTATTGTGGCTACTGTGGACATCACTGTTAATGCTGTGTGGGGAATTACTTTGACTGCTGTGAACTGGGGGCATCATTGTGACTATTGGTTA
Source organism: Engystomops pustulosus (assembly GCF_040894005.1). NCBI lineage: Eukaryota > Metazoa > Chordata > Amphibia > Anura > Leptodactylidae > Engystomops > Engystomops pustulosus. The sequence goes on along the minus strand of NC_092412.1, from coordinate 204,988,749 downwards.
GTAGGGAAATCACTCTGGCTACTGAGGACATCATTGTTACTGCTGGCTACCGGGGACATTATTGTAACTGTGGCTACTGGCTACTGGGGGTATTCTTGTGATTGTTGGCTATTTGGGGCATTGCTGTGAAAACTGGTGACTATGGGAATCAAAGCCACTACTGGCTACTGTAGGGCATCACTGTGACTACTGAGGGCTACTGGTGTGACTATTGGCTATTGTGGGGCTGGTGCTGTGACCACTGGCTATTGTGAATGGCTGTGACTATCAGCTACTGTGTGCTGCACTGTGAACCATTTGCAGGCACTCTAACTAGATTAGCTACTGTGAGGGGGCACCATTACTATTTTGGCAACTGTGTGTGAACACTATTACTAAATTGGATACTGTGAGAGGAATGTGTGGACAGTGATCTCTAGGGAAATAACAGAACAGAATTACATTGGTCCTAAGAAGATAAACCTACATTTTTTGTTGCTAAATCTACAGAGAGGTGTCATGGCTGGAAGAAGTTGAAATTGCAACCAGGTAGAAAAAGATGGAGTCTCCGAGCCACTGCTGCAGCCGTAAATGGCTCTGGGGTTTTCTAAACATCTGAGATACCCACAACTATCATTGCACCATACAATATCGCCCTTGATGACTATGTTTTGATACACATGAAACATGTAGGCACTTGGCACATACATGACAATTCAGGGATAGTACACCTAGGATAAGGTCAAGTGTGGGACTGTCCTTGTCATGGCAGTAGCAAAAAATGGGTGATTAGGGAACATCTTTGTACGAGGGTGAGTCTGTGTTGACAAGATTTTTGATCCATTATCCCTTTCCCTATGAGTGGTGCCAACAAAATTATCTCATTGTAAGATTTATCCATTTTCTAAACTTAAATTATGTATGTGTTGACAAGTACCTTTGATAGTGTTGATTGTATTAACCTATGTATGATAGATGAATGTTTTATATAGTTGCAGTAAAAGTTAAGTTTTATTGATCTCTTTGCCTTATGAATAGTTTGATTAGATGGCAATTGGCTGCCAGCTAAAATCACCTAGTACTTTTCTCTTTCCTTAAAGGGAACCTGTCACCACTGTTTGAAAAAAAGTTGCGGGCAGGTTCCCATAAAGCCCTTATAGCATAAGGGAAATCTTTCTTCAGCTAATAAAGTCGCTGCACATAAAAACAAAAAATTAACATTTATTCTCTACCTGGTAACCAGGAAGACAGTCTAGTGAGTTAAAGTGGGCGGATACATACGTGCGAGTCCCCAGCTTGCTCACACCTCCTTTCCCTGTGTCATCCGGCTGTCGGCTGAATTATAAAACATATGCCTACGGCTGCCATGCGCAGAAGCAGGAAGCTAAGCAGTAAAGCTTTAAAAGGCATTTTATCAGATGAAGAAAGGTTGTCCATATGCTATTAGGAACCTGCCCGCAACTTAATTTTTTTCAAACAGCGGTGACAGGTTCCCTTTAAGCTGGGTTCCGGTAGTGTTTTTATGAACTGATCTGAGTTCTGGTGCTACATTTATTGACTGGATTGGGGTTTGGTGCTGCATTTATTTCCTGACCTTGGTTCTGGTGCTGTAATTATACAGTATGTGAATTTGGTTTTAGTGCTGTATTTACTGTAAGTAAAGGGCTTGGTTCCAGTGTTATATATGTATAGAACTTTCTGGAGCTGTATTTATGGTATAATTGTGGCTCTGGTGCTGTATTTGACACGGTTTTGGTATTGTGTGTGCTTTTTGTATTTATTGGTTGTAAAAGGGGCTGTATTTGTTCATATATGAGTTAATTCATTAATTATGTATCACTTTTTTATATAATGTATTAATATAAAGTGCATTTTAAATATTTGAATTGTTGATTAGAGTATATATCATTTGGTCTTCCACTGCACGACTGAGCGGTCTTCTTAAAAATGAGACATGCTCCCTGTGCATACGAGTCACGCTTATCTAATCCTCAACTTTTATTGCCTCTTGGGCAGGGCATAGAATTTGACTCCTGACTGAAGGAGTGGTGGAGGCGCCTGGTGGTGGTGCTTCGACTGCTTGCAGCTCCTACTGTCTATTGCATGATCAGCCATTGACTCTAGATGTGGTGTAGGTGCCTGGCCCCAGCACTTTTGTTCCTCTCATCTCTAGATGTTCTTGTACTGAGCCTATTGGGAGTGTGAGAAGCAGAAGCACTGTGTCAGTTAACCCCACACCTTAAGTCCACTGCTAAAATTATAAGAAGGGCATTCTTCACGTGTGTTAAATGTTCTATACGTTATTGAATTAAATGATATTCATTTAACTGGCCCTTTCTTCATTCCAAAACATGAAGATATCCTTCTTCCTACCTGGAGAGATGCATGGCTTTGGAAGGCTGATGACATGATAGTTAATGTACCATTAGAACAGTAAGTCCTTTCACCATGTGTCAGCTATTACATAACATCCACAATACACATACAGTTTATGAGACAAACGATACAAGGGAAACATTGCAAATTACCTTCAGGTCCCCTAGTAACGGCTTGTTTACAGACGTTCGACATCTGGGGGTAATCAACCTATAATTTTGTTTATTTCAATCATAAGGAGGTCTGGTCCTACATAATAATATACCAACAAGTGGCTCATCTATAAAAGGCGAGAACACTTATAATGTTTATAATTGCACATGTAGTAATAAACCAAAATATTTGTTGAATAAAAGAAAATTAACAAGGATACAGTTCAGGGAAATACAGTACCTACATCAGAGTCAGATTATTTACATTCAGTCGGAAGAGTTAGCAGTTGCCATAGTTAATGGACTGTGGTAAGGCATAGGCCAAATGCTCCCTTGTGAAAACTGAAAAAAAATGACTCATTGATTTGTTGATGAAAGTAGTCAGGGTATTTCTGGACAATAACATACGAGTTTCTACCGTAATCTTTTTACTTTTTATTGTCTTAAAATGTATATCACATGTACAATTTATCCTTAAAGGACATCTACCATTCTAATTACCCTGGGGCGCTCAGGCTACGTCACCCGAGCACCTCAGTGATCCTCATATCTTATGCACTCCCCCCGTTGCTCTAGTAGTCCCTTCCCCCCACAGCGCATAGAGCAGGTGTGATGGGAGTTAACAGCAGGACCGTTAGCAATACGGGGGGATTGCATTTTTTAAAATACGAGGCCCTCTTAGGCACTTAGGTGACATAGCCAGGGTAATTAGCATAACTTTTATAACTCTATATTTACACAACAATAAACTAATGGTAGAGATCCTTTAAATTTTAATAATGCATATTTATGTAGTTCAGTTATATTCCACAGTGCTTTACAGATCATGATATACAAATAAACTGGAGCAGTGTATAAAACCAGGGAACAATGGACTGTATGATCAATTGATTTTTTCGGAAATTAATGTAATCTCCATTCGTCAACATTTGAAGGATTTTACGTAAGGGGTACACAAGGCTACTAGAACAGCGTTTTACAAAATTTTCAAAGTATATGAACATTAAACCTTTATTTTGCAAAAAAAAAAATGATGTGATGATCATAAATAGAGAACAGCAATGGCTATAGCACAGAGAAAGATTATGATTACAATTTCTGAAGGTTACAAAAGTCACCAACCAGTAGCAAGTCTACACACCTTTGCTTTGAATCACTTCAGCACATCTGCGGCCTCAGGACATAACTAAACTCTCACACTGCTCCTTCTTCAAGTCTCTCCACAGTCTCTTATGACTATTGTGGGTTTCTTAGCCAGAACTTTGTCACCAAGGATTTTCCAGAGATTTTCTCTTGGGTTTAGGCCAGGGCTCTGGGCTGGCCATTTCATTGTTTAAATGTGTTTGTTTCAAGAAACTGCTTTATCCATTTAGCTGGTTCATTGAGTGAAGAACGTAAGTAAGAAACCAAGTGCTGTCTTCTGAGGGTTTCCAGCCTTCTTGGGGGACTTGAATGAATGTTGTAAAGATTTTCTAGAAATTAAAGACTTGGAACAACCAACTTTCCTTGCTATGGTTAATAGGTTCACCACTTTGGCTTTCATCGGTGCAACCTGCTGCCAGAGAGTTTCAGTCATTTTGGAACAGCACACCACCATTTTCACAGTCAATGAAAATTGGAAAGTTAGGGTAATTTAACATTGGCATTGATGCTGCGCTTCCATTGTACTTTGCTTCCGTTTTGTCTCCACGTCTGGAAATCAGTGAAAGAAAAATGGATCTGGTATCAGTTTTTTTTGCACACCCATAAACTTCTACAGGCTTCCCTGATCATCCTGAAGTTTCAACAAGCCAAATAACCCTAACAGTTTTTCTGATTTTATAAAGTTGTAAAAACACACTTTTGCCCCTGCCTTCAATAGAAATTGGTATTATTGGTATTTTATGTGATAAAGTACCAAAATGATCAAGTATTTATGATATGTACTTGTGCAAATGTTTGCACATTAAAAAGTAAAGTAGGCTTAAACATATATAATATATATATATATATATATATTTCTGTCACAACAGAGGTGTAAAGGTATGAGCCCTGAGATACCCACAACCTCTGTACCTGCCTTCTTGCCAGCCCTGTGCTAATTTGCAGGCAACAACTGAGCTGCGATCCTTACACAGGTAAATTCACATCAACAGTAGTGAATACAAAACAGATACATACAACAGATATAGACAGACAGCAAGCTAGCACAGCAAAGCACAGTAGACTACACAAAATCACAGGAGCATAAGTGAGTATAAATATAGTCCTGGGACCGAGCCCAGAGAAACAACTAAGTTAATCACAGTAATTCAAGAAGTTTTGGCAAATTCAGGGATTTTCACATATTGAAAAACTAATTACTTTGTTTTGTAAACTCCTTCTGTGTGATAAGTTATTTGCTATGGTTACTACTAGAGATGAGCGAACATACTCGTCCGAGCTTGATGCTCGATCGAGCATTAGCGTACTCGTAACTGCTCGTTGCTCGGACGAATACTTCGCCCGCTCGAGAAAATGGCAGCTCCCGCCGTTTTGCTTTTTGGCGGCCAGAAACAGAGCCAATCACAAGCCAGGAGACTCTGCACTCCACCCAGCATGACATGGTACCCTTACACGTAGATAGCAGTGGTTGGCTGGCCAGATCAGGTGACCCTGGGATAGACTAGCCGCTGCCCGCGCTGCTCGGATCATTCTCTGTCTGGATGCCGCTAGGGAGAGAGCTGCTGCTGGTCAGGGAAAGCGTTAGGGTGTTCTATTAGAATAGTGTTAGGCAGGAGTGATTCAACAAGAACCCAACAGCCCTTCTTAGGGCTACAATAACGTTATACTTTTTTTTTTTATTTGCTTGTGGCTGGGCTTGCTGGCACTAGTAGTGCAGCTAGTACCATATTGTGAGGAATTTGCAGGGGGACTTGCTACCGTTGTGTTTAGCTCTTAGTGACACACATATCCACCTCAAACACCAAAGTGGGAAAATTTATTAGGGGTTTGATTTCAATTAGGCACAGTCTGCCAGTTTCTTTTTATTTTACGTTTATTTTTTTAATAACTCAGTGTCATCTCATCTTGCATAGTAGTGTGCTTTCATACTTGGCTAGAAAATAGCCATAGGAGAATCCAAACGGCTTACTTACGCCTACAGTAGCGTTATATATATTTGATTTCTGGTTGATCTGCTGGTGGCTGTACTTGCTGCAGTGCATCTACTAGCAAATTGTGAGCAATTTGGAGTGAGACTTGCAACCACTGTGTTTTGCGCTTAGTGACGCACATATCCATCGCAAAGACCGAAGTGGGAAAATTTATTAGGGCCCGGGGTTGTATTTCAATTAGGCACAGTCTGCCATTTCCTTTTTTATTTTACATTTATTTTTTTCATAACTCAGCGTCATCTCATCTGGCATAGTAGTGTGCTTTCATACTTGGCTAGAAAATAGCCATAGGAGAATCCAAACGGCTTACTTACGCCTACAGTAGCGTTATATATATTTGATTTCTGGTTGATCTGCTGGTGGCTGTACTTGCTGCAGTGCATCTACTAGCAAATTGTGAGCAATTTGTAGTGAGACTTGTGACCGCTGTGTTTTGCGCTTAGTGACGCACATATCCATCGCAAAGACCGAAGTGGGAAAATTTATTAGGGCCCGGGGTTGTATTTCAATTAGGCACAGTCTGCCATTTCCTTTTTTATTTTACGTTTATTTTTTTCATAACTCAGCGTCATCTCATCTGGCATAGTAGTGTGCTTTCATACTTGGCTAGAAAATAGCCATAGGAGAATCCAAACGGCTTACTTACGCCTACAGTAGCGTTATATATATTTGATTTCTGGTTGATCTGCTGGTGGCTGTACTTGCTGCAGTGCATCTACTAGCAAATTGTGAGCAATTTGGAGTGAGACTTGCAACCACTGTGTTTTGCGCTTAGTGACGCACATATCCATCGCAAAGACCGAAGTGGGAAAATTTATTAGGGCCCGGGGTTGTATTTCAATTAGGCACAGTCTGCCATTTCCTTTTTTATTTTACGTTTATTTTTTTCATAACTCAGCGTCATCTCATCTGGCATAGCAGTGTGCTTTCATACTTGGCTAGAAAATAGCCATAGCAATAGGATAGCATCGTTTGGTTTTAAAAACTAAAAAACACAAAAAAAAAAAAAAAGTTAAAAAAAAATTCAAGTTATAACTCTCATTTTCAAAATGTTTAACCCGAGGGTTAGGGGTAGAGGACGAGGGCGGGGACGTGGGCGTCCAACTACTGCAGGGGTCAGAGGCCGTGGTCCTGGGCGGGGTGAGACACCACCTGCTTATGAGGGAGCAGGGGAACGCCGCAGAGCTACACTCCCTAGGTTCATGTCTGAAGTTACTGGGACTCGTGGTAGAGCACTGTTGAGGCCAGAACAGTGCGAACAGGTGATGTCGTGGATTGCCGACAATGCTTCGAGCAATTGGTCCACCAGTCAGTCTTCCATGCAGTCCACCCATGTCACCGAAATCGGCACTCCTCCAGCTCCTGCACCTCAGCCTCCTCCCCCCCAGTCTGCCCCCTCCCAGGAAAATTTGGCATTTGAACCGGCATACTCTGAGGAACTGTTTTCTGGACCCTTCCCACAGTCACAAACCACTTGTCCGGTTGCTGCTGAGCAATTTTCCAATGCCCAGGTTTTCCACCAGTCGCAGTCTGTGAGTGATGATGACCTTCTTGACGTAGTGGAAGAAGTGTGTAAAGAGGTGTCCGACGATGAGGAGACACGGTTGTCAGACAGTGGGGAAGTTGTTGTAAGGGCAGGAAGTCCGAGGGGGGAGCAGACTGAGGGATCGGAGGATGATGAGGTGACAGACCCAAGCTGGGTTGATAGGCCGGGTGAACACAGTGCTTCTAAGACGGAGGAGAGTCCTCGACCAGAACAGGTTGGAAGAGGCAGTGGTGGGGCCAGACGGAGAGGCAGGGCCAGACCTGGTGCATCAGCGCCAAATGTGTCAACTAGTGAAGCTCCCGTGGCGAGGGCTCCTGCGGCGAGGGCTAGATTTTCAGAAGTCTGGAGGTTCTTTAAGGAAACACCGGATGACCGACGGACTGTGGTGTGCAACATTTGCCAAACCAGGATCAGCAGGGGTTCCACCACTAATAGCTTAACTACCACCAGTATGCGCAGGCATATGAATGCTAAACACCCCACTCAGTGGCAACAAGCCCGTTCACCTCCGGCCGTGCACACCACTGCTCCTTCCCCTGTGTCAGCTGATAGTCAGCCCCCTGCCCAGGACCCTGCCACAAAAACCCCATCGTCGCCTCCACGATCCTCCACAGCATCCACCAGCGTTCAGCTCTCCATACCCCAGACGCTGGAGCGGAAACGCAAATATAGTGCAACCCACCCGCACGCCCAAGCCCTTAATGTCCACATCTCCAGATTGCTCAGCCTGGAGATGCTGCCCTATAGGCTAGTAGAGACCGAGGCCTTTCGCAACCTCATGGCGGCGGCCGCCCCTCGGTATTCGGTCCCCAGCCGCCACTACTTTTCCCGATGTGCCGTCCCAGCCCTGCACCAGCACGTGTCAGACAACATCATCCGTGCCCTGACCAACGCCGTTTCTGACAAGGTCCACCTGACCACGGACACGTGGACGAGTGCTGCCGGGCAGGGCCACTATATATCGCTGACGGCACATTGGGTTAACTTGGTGGAGGCTGGGACCGAGTCTGACCCTGCGGCTGGTCATATACTGCCGACGCCAAGGATTGCGGGGCCTACCTCGGTCCAGGTGTTTCAGGCCTACTATGCCTCCTCCTCCTCCCACCCCTCCTCCTCCTCCGAACTACCATCCGTGGGCATGGCGCCATCAGTCGGTAGCTCTAGGCACAGCAGCAGTGCCGTCGCTAAGCGACAGCAGGCGGTGCTCAAACTGCTGAGCCTAGGCGATAAAAGGCACACCGCCCAAGAACTATTACAGGGCATCACGGCACAGACTGATCTGTGGCTGGCACCGCTGAACCTGAAGCCAGGCATGGTTGTGTGTGACAACGGCCGTAACCTGGTGGCAGCTCTGCAACTCGGCAGACTGACACATGTGCCATGCCTGGCCCATGTCTTAAATCTGATAGTTCAGCGTTTCCTCAAGACATACCCCAATCTGTCTGATTTGCTCACGAAGGTGTGCCGCATCTGTGCGCATTTCAGGAAGTCCAACACAGATGCTGCCACTCTCAGGGCAGCGCAGCGCCGCCTCCAACTGCCCGCTCACCGACTGTTGTGCGACGTGCCCACGAGGTGGAATTCAACACTGACCATGTTATCCAGAGTTTACCAGCAGCGCAGAGCGATTGTAGACTGCCAGATGTCAACTTCCACCAGAACTGGTAGTCAGGTCAGTCAGCTTCCTCAAGTCTACAATGAGGAGTGGACGTGGATGTCTGATATCTGTCAGGTGCTGAGTAACTTTGAGGAGTCAACACAGATGGTCAGTGGCGATGCCGCCATCATCAGCCTCACCATCCCGCTGCTTGGCCTGTTGAAAAAATCTCTGATCAGCATGAAGTCGGAAGCTTTGCGCTCGTCACAAGAGATGGGGGAAGAAGATTCCCTTGTTGATAGCCAAAGCACCCTTAGGTCTGTTTCTCAGCGCATATCGGAGGAGGTGGAGGAGGATGAGGAGGAAGAGGAGGAGAATGTTGGCGAGACACAAGAGGGGACCATTGTTGAGTCCTTCACTGTTCAGCGTGTATGGGCAGAAGAAGAGGAGTTGGAGGAGTTGGAGGAGGAGGAAATGGACAGTCAGGCCAGTGAGGGGAGTGAATTCTTACGCGTTGGTACTCTGGCGCATATGGCAGATTTCATGCTAGGCTGCCTATCCCGTGACCCTCGCGTTCAAAGAATTTATTCCAGCACCGATTACTGGGTGTTCACTCTCCTAGACCCACGGTACAAGCAAAATCTTTCCACTCTCATCCCTGGAGAGGAAAGGAGTGTGAGAATGCATGAATACCAGCAGGCCCTGGTGCACAAGCTGAAACAGTATTTCCCTTCTGACAGCGCTAGCGGCAGAGTGCGTAGTTCTGCAGGACAAGTAGCGAGGGAGAGTAGGCGAGCAGGCAGCTTGTCCAGCACTGGCAAGGGTACGCTTTACAAGGCTTTTGCCAGCTTTATGTCACCCCAGCAAGACACTGTCACCTGTCCCCAGTCTCAGCAGAGTAGGGCTGATCTTTACAGAAAGATGGTGAGGGAGTATGTAGCTGACCATACCATCGTCCTAAATGATCACACAGCTCCCTACAACTACTGGGTTTCAAAGCTGGACATGTGGCACGAACTGGCGCTGTACGCCTTGGAGGTTCTTGCCTGCCCTGCCGCTAGCGTGTTGTCCGAGTGGGTTTTCAGTGCAGCTGGTGGCATCATCACCGATAAGCGTACACGCCTGTCGACTGACAGCGCTGACAGGCTGACGCTTATTAAGATGAATAAAGCCTGGATTTCTCATAATTTCCAATCTCCACCAGGTGAAGGAATCTCAACCTGAATAATTTATCCACTCCTCCTCCTCATTTTCCTCCTTCTCCTCCTCTTTGTACAGTAAAGCAGAGGAAACTGGCTATTTTTTGACAGGGCCCACTGGCTCTAGCTATAGTACTTTATGCATTTAATTTTTCTGGAGGGCCACCGACCCGGTCCTCTGTTTTAAACAATTTTTGGGAGTGCCACATACAGGCACTCAATCTATTCAATTTTTCTGGAGGGCCACCTACCTGCTCCTCTGGTTTGAAAACTTTTTTGGACTGCCACATACAGGCACTCAATCTATTCAATTTTTCTGGAGGGCCACCTACCTGCTCCTCTGGTTTGAAAACTTTTTTGGACTGCCACATACAGGCACTCAATCTATTCCATTTTACTGGAGGGCCACCTACCTGCTCCTCTGGTTTGAAAAGTTTTTTGGACTGCCACATACAGGCACTCAATCTATTCAATTTTTCTGGAGGGCCACCTACCTGCTCCTCTGGTTTTAAAACTTTTTTGGACTGCCACATACAGGCACTCAATCTATTTCATTTTTCTGGAGGGCCACCTACCTGCTCCTCTGGTTTGAAAACTTTTTTGGACTGCCACATACAGGCACTATCCAAATTAAATTGTCTCCATAGCAGCCTCCACACGTTGTCTCCATTGCTACCTCCAAAAGTCGTCCACATAGCTGCCTCCATACATCGTCCCCTTATCAAACAAGGTGTGTCAGGCAGAAATTTGGGTTGTTTTCATGGATTCCACATCAAAGTTGTTAACTTTGTCGCCACCCTGCTGTGTTATCCACAAAATATACTGGCAAACTTTTATCATTTACCAATATTATTTCAGCGCTTCTTGCGCATCTGTTTACATTCCCCTCACCCGCCATATCCTAAACTTATAAGAACGCTACTACACTTGATCTTATACAAAAGGTTCTTAGAAGTGCTGTTTGGGGAGTAGCCTAGAGACAGGGACTTGGATTGGCGAAAGCTCGCCTGGCAGCGGAGCGCCAGCTCCATGCGCATCATGCGCTTCTTGCGCATCTGTTTACATTCCCCTCACCCGCCATATCCCAAACTTATAAGAACGCTACTACACTTGATCTTATACAAAAGGTTCTTAGAAGTGCTGTTTGGGGAGTAGCCTAGAGACAGGGGCTTGGATTGGCGAAAGCTCACCTGGCAGCGGAGCGCCAGCTCCATGCGCATCATACGCTTCTTGCGCATCTGTTTACATTCCCCTCACCCGCCATATCCCAAACTTATAAGAACGCTACTACACTTAACTTGGTGCAGGCTGGGACCAAGTCTGACCCTGGGGCTGGTCATATACTGCCGACGCAGAGAATTGCGGGGCCTACCTCGGTCCAGGTCTCAAAGGCCTAGTATACCTCCTCCTCCTCCGAATTACCATCCGTGGCCATGGCGCCATCAGTCTGTAGCTCTAGGCACAGCAGCAGTGCCGTCGCTAAGCGACAGCAGGCGGTGCTCAAACTGCTGAGCCTAGGCGATAAAAGGCACACCGCCCAAGAGCTATTACAGGGCATTCCACATCAAACTTGTTAACTTTGTCGCCACCCTGCTGTGTAATCCACAAAATATACTGGCAAACTTTTATCATTTACCGATATTATTTCAGCGCTTCTTGCGCATCTGTTTACATTCCCCTCACCCGCCATATCCCAAACTTATAAGAACGCTACTACACTTGATCTTATACAAAAGGTTCTTAGAAGTGCTGTTTGGGGAGTAGCCTAGAGACAGGGGCTTGGATTGGCGAAAGCTCACCTGGCAGCGGAGCGCCAGCTCCATGCGCATCATGCGCTTCTTGCGCATCTGTTTACATTCCCCTCACCCGCCATATCCCAAACTTATAAGAACGCTACTACACTTGATCTTATACAAAAGGTTCTTAGAAGTGCTGTTTGGGGAGTAGTCTAGAGACAGGGGCTTGGATTGGCGAAAGCTCGCCTGGCAGCGGAGCGCCAGCTCCATGCCAAGATCCAACTAACATAGTTTTAACTGCAGCACCTTTAATCTACTACTAGTTCACTGCCTCCATACATGGTCCCCTTATCAAACGAGCTGTGTCAGGCAGAATTTTGGGTTGTTTTCATGGCTTCCATGTTAACTTTGTCGCCACCCTGCTGTGTAATCCACAAAATATACTGGCAAACTTTTATCATGTACCGATATTATTTGAGCGCTTCTTGCTCACCTCCTTTGGTTCCTCTCTGCCACCCATTGGTTTGAAGCCTGAGTCCATTTAGGGTATATCGCCATGCCACTCTCTAGCCTGCCGCTGCTGCCGCTGCCTCTGCATGCCGTCCCCTATAGTGTCAGGGTCAATTATTGGATGTTTTACATGCTATCTAGCTTCATTCTGTCACTCTGTCATGGCCATGCTGTTGCCCATAATTTTGGCATAATGGTGCGATTAAGCAGCCTCAGAGGCATCCATGCATGCTGCCCCTGCTGTTTCCTGTCCATTTCCGTGGTGTTTCCATCCTTTTCTGAGGTTCCCAGGTGTTTGGCCAAGCTTCCCTGTGCAGAGCATTGGTCCCCTTGAAAAATGCTCGAGTCTCCCATTGACTTCAATGGGGCTCGTTATTCGAGACGAGCACTCGAGCATCGGGAAAAGTTCGTCTCGAATAACGAGTACCCGAGCATTTTAGTGCTCGCTCATCTCTAGTTACTACACTTCTACATCTCTGGTTGAACAGTTGAGATCAGAGTTAACAGAAAGATACTAGTTGCAGACAACACCCATGATTAAAAGTATGATACAGCTTAGCTCCTATTGCCATCAGTAAACTGCACAGAGTGTCGTACTGAGTTCCCAATTTCTTTCTCTTTGTAAATTGTGGCTTTGGAGAATAGGTCATGTATATCCCTAAAGTTAAAAAATCCTGTAAGAATGAATTAGCTACAGATAAAGATATTTTCCATGCATTTCATTGAACTTTTGGCAAACGGCTGTCTACATTTCACATCTCAAAACTAAATATATGGTTCTTGTGGAAATATTTATTGCAGTGGTATAAACTTAACTAAATAAGTAAGTAAACAAAATAGTAATCATAAAAAATTCTGCCTATCATGGAATTTTTGGACAAAAATTAAGAATTTTGTAAACATGTACCTTAAACATGGCTTTGCTGTTTGTTACGCATATACTGCAAGATAAAAGAACCATTAGAAGGTATTTTATATTTTTAATAACAAGCAAAATTTAGCATTGGATATGAAAGTGGAAATGAGCGATTTTACAAAATCCTAAAATCCTTACAGTTTAAATTGAAAATACCATCTGTGTATGTAAGTAAAATCCTATACAAACTTTAGCCTAATCCATGATGAAAACCTAAACAAAAAAGACAAAATCCCATAGTACCAAGGCGTCTGGGACTCTACTGAAAACATAAGTTTAACCATCCTCTGAAACATGAACCTTTAACAAAATATACACACTAAAAATGAACAACACATTTTAACAGGAATCTGGAGTCACCATTGTTTTCTCCAGGTGCTCCTAAAAACGTGCTCCCTTTGAAGCCTTAAAAAGTTTGATTTATTAAGCTGTGGACAGCTTCTTGTTTGAAGTTTTGGCCACCTTTAATATATATACCAAATGCCTCCGTGGTAAAGAGGGCAAGTTCAGCTAAAACATATCAAAAATCTCTCATAGAAGCTGTCATTGGATTCTGAATTATTAATGAATATAATATTTTCCAAATGTCTATACGTTTCTAGATGTGTAAGTATTTTGTAAATGGTTTTATGATGAGAACACAAGGTAAGATAAGCCATACAATGGCCTTTAAAAAGAAATAATAACATAATTTGCATGTTCAAAATAATTTTCATACAACTGCAAATCAAAAGTGAGATCTTATTAAACATGTGGTGGTTTGATTCAAAACTCAGCCTCCCTGACTGTATATTTAACATAGTAACAAGGGTGCAAAGGGAACTCCAGAGCTATCTATCCTCACTATGGGGCACATGTACTTGCAATGCTGCTGGAGTTCACTGAAAGTGCATTGTCCGTCTATAATGCTGCGTGTGGCGATTCACTAAGGTGCAACTGAAATCATGAATGTGTTGCTTTTCCGCTCAGGTCTGACAGTTCACCATCTTTTTTGTGGTGCATCTTTAACATAGGGTGTGCAACACAATTTGGATGTTAAATCCGATGCTTAGTCCGAATCACTCAGACCGTCCAATGACACATCCCCTAATTTGTGTTCGTTGGAAGCCAGCCCAGCTAAGCCACAAAAGAATGGCGTGTGACACAATCACAACACACACTTCTTAAATACCTTTGCAAGCCATTTTAGCCATGAAGAACAGGAACAGTCAGACTAAATGAGCTCAAAGCCCTTAGTAAATGTGCCCCTATGTGTTAATGTGGTGCTGATGGAAACAGTTACCCCTGTAAAAGGTTTGGTATATGGAAAAAAGAACAATCTCGCATTATTCCTCAACACACAATAATATATTTATTCAATAAAAATGAGAGCAATATGGCCACTATTGTTAATTATGTAGCCAAAGCTACAATAATGTTTAGACCGCAAAGATGTATAGTATAATCATTAAAATCTTGTTTAACAGCACGTGAACAATGTGAACAAAGTGCAGATTTCAAATGAACCAATCAAAAAGACAGTGGAGGGAATTAATTACCTGTGTCGTAGGACACAACTAGCTGTCGGCTTCTATGCTTTATTAGATTAATTTGTTGTACAGACATAACTTATTTGGCACACAACAGTACTATATGAGCGACAAAGTAAACATTTTTGTTTTGAAGCAGTGCAATAATTAATGCAGCAGAAGTTCCAGATTGTCACTGTGTACCGTATATACTCGAGTATAAACCGATCTGAGTATAAGCCAAGGCCTCTAATTTTACCACCAAAAACTGGGAAAATCTATTGACTCAAGTATAAGCCGAGGGTGGGAAATGCCAGCAAACCACCAGTGGTATATAGCCAGCAAGCCCCCTGTAGTATACAGCCAGCCTGCCCCCTGTATTATACAGGCAGCCTGCCCCCTGTGGTATACAGTCAGCCTGCCCCTGTGGTATACAGTCAGCCTGCCCCTGTGGTATACAGCCAGCCTGGCCCCTGTAGTATACAGCCAGTCTGCCTCCTGTAGTATACAGCCAGCCAGCCCCCTGTAGTATACAGCCAGCCTGCCCCCTGTAGTATACAGCCAGCCTGCCCCCTGTAGTATACAGCCAGCCTTCCCCCTGTATTATACAGGCAGCCTGCCCCCTGTGGTATACAGTCAGCCTGCCCCTGTGGTATACAGCCAGCCTGGCCCCTGTAGTATACAGCCTGCCTGCCCCCTGTACTATACAGCCAGCCTGCCCCCTGTACTATACAGCCAGCCTGCTCCCTGTAACATACAGCCAGCCTGCCCCTGTAGTATACAGCCAGCCTGCCCCCTGTAGTTTACAGCCAGCCAGCCCTCTGTAGTATACAGCCAGCCTGCCCCCTGTAGTTTACAGCCAGCCATCCCCCTATATTATACAGGAAACCTGCCCCATGTGGTATACAGTCAGCCTGCCCCTGTGGTATACAGCCAGCCTGCCCCCTGTAGTATTCAGCCACCTGCCCCCTGTAGTATACAGCCAGCCAGCCCCCTGTGGTATACAGCCAGCCTGCCCCCTGTATTATACAGCCAGCCTGCCCTCTGTGGTATACAGCCAGCCTGCCCCCTGTATTATACAGCCAGCCTGCCCTCTGTAGTATACAGTCAACCTGCCCCCTGTACTATACAGCTAGCCTGCCCTCTGTAGCATACAGCCATCCTGCCCCGTGTATTATACAGGCAGCCTGCCCCCTGTGGTATACAGTCAGCCTGCCCCTGTGGTATATAGCCAGCCTGCCCCCTGTAGTATACAGCCAGCCTGCCCCCGTAACATACAGCCAGCCTGCCCCTGTAGTTTACAGCCAGCCAGCCCCCTGTATTATACAGGCAACATGCCCCCTGTGGTATACAGTCAGACTGCCCCCTGTAGTATTCAGCCACCTGCCCCCTGTAGTATACAGCCACCTGCCCCCTGTAGTATACAGCCAGCCTGCCCCCTGTGGTATACAGTCAGCCAGCCCTCTGTGGTATACAGCCAGACTGCCCCCTGTATTATACAGCCAGCCTGCCCTCTGTAGTATACAGTCAACCTGCCCCCTGTAGTATACAGCCAGCCCACCCAGGATTTTAAAAAATAAACTTACATACTTTACATACTCATCTTCGGTGGTTCCGGTGTCGGCACGGCTTCTCTTCTGTCTTCTCCGCGATGCTGTAACAGCGAGCAGAGATGCGGCCATGGCTCTGCCTGCCGCCGCATACTCTGATGTGGTCCTGATAACGTCATAGTATGCGCCTAATGGCAGATAACATGGCGGCATCTCTGCCGGCTGTTACAGAAGACCAAAGAAAGAAGAGGAGCCGAGCCAACATCAGGGTGCCATGCTGAGCATCGGGGCGCTGCAAGGTGAGTATGTAAGTTTATTTTTTTATTGACTCATGTATAATCGAGATGAGGTTTTACAGCACATTTTTTGCGCTGGAAAACTCGGCTTAAACACAAGTATATAGTCAGAATTGGGTCGGAGGCCATATTAAATCCCTTCCCAATGTATGCTATGTATGCTATGTCAATAGCAGGTAAACCTTGTGGAGATCCTAGTTGTATATAATATACTTCGTAACTCCGTATTAAAATAAACAAAGGCATTCGCAAAAAAAAAAGGATAGAAATCCAAACTTGCTGTGTAAACAGGTGAATCATGGTTCATGAACAGATTTAATCCATTGTGAATCATACACTTCAGCTTCCCAATAATAAAAGTATCATATAGTGCAACTTGCCAATAGTAAAAGTATCATATAGTGCAGCTTGCCAATAATAAAAGCATCCACCGAGGTTATAGGCCTGAAAACATTACATTGAATCCAAATAGTGTCTTATCGCAGGTAAAGTGTATTGTGGATGATATGTCTGTCACCTTTTCTCGGAAAACTCCAGTTCCTCCAGTTCCTTTAGTAAGGAACTAGTTTGGTCTACATTACGTTATCGGAAAGCGGCAATCTGTTCCTATGGCAGCTTTGACCCAAGACCCAAGTTTTGTTTTAGGCTACCTATTGCAATGTGAGATTTGATGTGCAAAATCCCCATACACTCATATACCATACCATAGGATCATTCAGACAATCCAGGGTTAAAGTACCCTAGGGGGACTGAAAAATAGTTAAAAAAAAAAAAAAAAGTAAAAAAATTAAATTAAAAAACCCTAAATATTCTTATCATCCCCCTTTTCCCTAGAACTAATATAAATATACAGTAAAAATCATAAACATGTTAGATATCACCGCTTTCCAAAATGTTCGATCCATTGAAATTTAATAACGGTTATTCTCTGCGTTTGACTCCATAACGGAAAATGGCGCCTACATTTGAAAATGACACTTTTTTGCCATTTTGAAAAATATAAAAAATTAAAATTTTAATTATTAATGATATTTAAATAGTATTAAAAACATCATCAAAAGTTGCAAAAAATGACACCACCCAGAGGTCCGTACACTAAAGTATGAAAAAGTTTTTGTACAGGAGGTTTTGATTCTTGTAAAGGTATGAAAACATTATAAAACCTGTACAAATTTGGTATCCCTGTGATTGTACCGATGCAAAGAATAAAGAAGACATGTCGTTTGGGTCGCACAGTGAAGCTGTAAAATCCAAGCCCACGATAATATGGAGTAAATGCATTTTTTTAACCAATTTCATTACATTTGGAATTTTCTTTCCACTTCCCAGTGCACTGCATGGAATATTAAATGCTGTCACTATGAAGTGCAATTTGTTATGCAGAAAACAGCCCTTATACAGCTCCTTACATGAAAAACTAAAAAAGTTAGGGATTTTTGAAGGTGGGGAGTGAAAAATTAAAATGCAAAAACCAAAAAAGGGCTTGGTCGTTAAGGGGTTAAGACTAATGTGTTGCAGTATATTATAGCTATTAGCCTATGCAAATGCCTTGGCATACAATGAAACTGCTGATCAGACCACAGTTTGCCATAATAAAGATCAGCACCCCAGGGTTAGCACCCATGTTCAGAGTTCCCTCAAATTTCAGTTGCTGCAGTTGAGTGTTAGCTGTCAGTTACAACTGGCAAACTGCTGTTAATGTCACTTTTAAATTCTGCGGTTTGTCCGATTCAGTCGGGTTGTCCGAAGGCCATACCCCCCGATTTGTGTCACTTGAAAGCCAGAATCGCGGTCCGCGGACCCTTAGAAAATGTGCCCCATGTCTTATATGTGGCCCGATGCGCCACAATCCGATCGTGTGTGCCTAAAACCTGGGGCAATTCGGCGCAAAAAGGAAAAATTCGGGAAACCCGACAGAATCGCGGTCCGCGGACCCTTAGAAAATGTGCCCCATGTCGTATATGTGGACATGAAGTCAGAAGTCATTCATTACTATAAGACACACATTCATACTGAAATCTGGAGATTGGACCAGCATTCCCCTATTTACAGTGTCACCCACTGTCACCCCATATTATTATTATTATTATTATTATTATTATCATTGCAGCTTCCTACTGTCTTTTGCATTACAGGCAGTCCCCGGGTTACGTACATGATAGGGTCCATAGGTTTGTTCTTAAGTTGAATTTGTATGTAAGTCGAAACTGTATATTTTATAATTGTAGTTGTAGACAAATTATTTTTTTTGCCCCCGTGACAATTTGAGTTTCAAATTTTTTTGCTGTAATAGGACCAAGGATTATCAATAAAGCTTCATTACAGCCACCTTACGGCTCATCACTGCAGTCTAGGACAATGGTAAAGCATCCAGATTAGAGATGAGCGAACATACTCGTCCGAGCTTGATGCTCGTTCGAGCATTAGCGTACTCGAAACTGCTCGTTGCTCGGACGAGTATTTTGCCAGCTCGAGAAAATGGCATCTCCCGCCGTTGTGATTTTTGGCGGCCAGAAACAGAGCCAATCACAAGCCAGGAGACTCTGCACTCCATCCAGCATGACGTGGTACCCTTACACGTCGATAGCAGTGGTTGGCTGGCCTGATCAGGTGACCCTGGAATAGACTAGCTTCTGCCCGTGCTGCTCGGATCATTCTATGTCTGGATGCTGCTAGTGAGAGAGCTGCTACTGGTCAGGGAAAGCGTTAGGGTGTTCTATTAGAATAGTGTTAGGCAGGAGTGATTCAACAAGAACCCAACAGCCCTTCCTAGCCCGCAGGCTGCTTAAGCCTGGGGGCGGCAGGACTGGCAGTGTTCCGCCCCCTCTTTTGGTTAGGGTATAGATCCTCCCTGGCCCGTCCCCTGCCCGGGGTTTTTTGCGCTGGGCAGCCAATCAGGTGGCCAGGAAGTGATTCCTGGCCACTTGATGGCGCTAGCCCTGGGCTATTTAGTCCTGAGCACGGAGCTAGTCCTGCCTCTTTGGGACTTGCTCCGTGCTCAAGAGTTTTTCCCACCCGCCCACCCTTTGGAATACTGTTTCGGGTTTTGGTTAGGTATTGTCTAGGGAATTTTTTTGTTATATATAATTCTTTATCACTTGTTTGGAATTGTTTTTGTGTTTTAATGTTCTTAACAAAGTTTTTTGGTAGTCACAGCTTGGCCTGTGATGAAACTGGACCCTCTCGGTTTACGTCGTAATCACCTGTCGGATCAACAAGGACATGCCCCCGCGTAGGGGGGCCAGGCATGCGAGGTGAATAATTCCGGAAGGGTCTGGGTCTTCCCACAGGTCATTTATTTGTAAATATTTGTTAATTAATAAAGCTGTGGCCGACCTCCACTTTTACTCCCATCAGATCGGTTTCAATGTTTAGTTCTTTGGCGTAGGGGACGGGTGGGTTTTACACCGGTGGGCTTGGTTATTGATACTGCCAGTCTTCTTAGGGCTACAATAACGTTATATATTTACTTTTTTTTGGTTTGCTTGTGGCTGGGCTTGCTGCCACAAGTAGTGCAGCTGGTACCATATTGTGAGGAATTTGCTGGGAGACTTGCGACCGTTGTGTTTAGCTCTTAGTGACACACATATCCACCTCAAACACCAAAGTGGGACAATTTATTAGGGGTTTGATTTGAATTAGGAACAGTCTGCTGATTAATTTTTTTTTACGTTTATTTCTTTTTATAACTCAAAGTAATCTGGCAAAGCAGTGTGCTTTCAGTGTAGGCTAGAAAATAGCCATGGGAGAACCCCAACGGCTTATTTAGGCCTACAATAGCGTTATATTTTACTTTTTTTTTGTTTGCTTGTGGCTGGGCTTGCTGGCACTAGTAGTGCAGCTAGTACCAAATTGTGAGGAATTTGCTGGGAGACTTGCGACCGTTGTGTTTAGCTCTTAGTGACATACATATCCACATAATTTGAATTAAGCACAGTCTACTGATTTATTTTTTTTTACGTTTATTTCTTTTTATAACTCAAAGTCATCAGGCACAGCACAAAATCCAGTTGTGTGCTGTCAGTTTAGGTTCGAAACTAGCCATAGCAATAGGATAGCATCGTTTTGTTTTAAAAAAAAAAAAAAACACAAAAAAAAAAATTTAAAGTTTACACTTTAATTTTGAAAATGCTTAACCCGAGGGCTAGGGGTAGAGGACGAGAGCGTGGACGTGGGCGTCCCACTACTGCTGGGGTCAGAGGCCGTGGTCCTGGGCGGGGTGAGACACCACCTGCTGATGAGGGAGCAGGGGAACGCCGCAGAGCTACACTCCCTAGGTTCATGTCTGAAGTTACTGGGACTCGTGGTAGAGCACTGTTGAGGCCAGAACAGTGCGAACAGGTGATGTCATGGATTCCGGACAATGCTTCTAGCCACCGAAATCAGCACTCCTCCACCTCAGCCTCCTTCCCCCCAGTCTGCCCCCTTTAAGGAAAATTTGGCATTTGAAACGGCATACTCTGAGGAACTGTTTTCTGGACCCTTCCCAGAGTCACAAACCACTTGTCCGGTTGCTGCTGAGCTATTTTCCGATGCCCAGTTTTTCCACCGGTCGCAGTCTGTGGGTGATGATGACATTATTGATGTAGTGGAAGAAGTGTGTAAAGAGGTGGCGGACGATGAGGAGACACGGTTGTCAGAACGTGGTGAAGTTGTTGTCAGGGCAGGAATTCCGAGAGGGGAGCAGACTGAGGGATCGGAGGATGTTGAGGTGACAGACCCAAGCTGGGTTTATAGGCCGGGTGAACACAGTGCTTCTGAGATGGAGGCGAACCCTATACCAGAACAGTTTGGAAGAGGCAGTGGTGGGGCCAGACGGAGAGGCAGGGCCAGCGCTGGTGCATCAGCGCTAAATGTATCACGTAGTCAAGCTCCCGTGGCGAGGGCTAGATTTTCAGAAGTCTGGAGGTTCTTTAAAGAAACACCGGATGACTGACGGACTGTGGTGTGCAACCTGTGCCAAACCAGGATCAGCAGGGGTTCCGCCACTACTAGCTTAACTACCACCAGTATGCGCAGGCATATGAATGCTAAACACCCCACTCAATGGCACCAAGCCCGTTCACCTCCGGCCGGGCACACCACTGCTCCTTCCCCTGTGTCATCTGCTAGTCAGCCCCCTGCCCAGGACCCCAGCCCAAACACCTCCCGTGCGAAAACCCCATCTTCGCCTCCACGATCCTCCACAGCATCCACCAGCGTTCAGCTCTCCATACCCCAGACGCTGGAGTTCAAAAGTAAGTATAGTGCAACCCACCCACACGCCCAAGCCCTCAACGTCCACATCTCCAAACTGCTTAGCCTGGAGATGCTGCCCTATAGGCTAGTAGAGACCGAGGCCTTTCGAGACCTCTTGGCGGCGGCCGCCCCTCGGTATTTGGTCCCCAGCCGCCACTACTTTTCCCCATGTGCCGTCCCAGCCCTGCACAAGCACGTGTCAGACAACATGATCCGTGCCCTGACCAACGCCGTTTCTGAAAAGGTCCACCTGACCATGGACACGTGGACGAGTGCTGCCGGGCAGGGCCACTGTATGTCGCTGACGGCACATTGGGTTAACTTGGTGGAGGCTGGGACCGAGTCTGACTCTGGGGCTGGTCATATACTGCCGACGCCCAGGATTGCGGGGCCTACTTCGGTCCAGGTCTCAAAAGCCTACTATGCCTCCTCCTCCTCCCACCCCTCCTCCACCTCCTCCTCTGAATTACCATCCGTGGGCATGGCGCCATCAGTCGGTAGCTCTAGGCACAGCAGCAGTGCCATCGCTAAGCGACAGCAGGCGGTGCTCAAACTGCTGAGCCTAGGCGATAAAAGGCACACCGCCCAAGAGCTATTACAGGGAATCACGGCGCAGACTGATCTGTGGCTGGCACCGCTGAACCTGAAGCCAGGCATGGTTGTGTGTGACAACGGCCGTAACCTGGTGGCGGCTCTGCAACTCGGCAGACTGACACATGTAACACATGTGTTAAATCTCATAGTTCAGCGTTTCCTCAAGACATACCCCAATCTGTCTGATTTGCTCACGAAGGTGCACCTCATCTGTGCGCATTTCAGGAAGTCCAGCACAGATGCTGCCACTCTCAGGGCAGCGCAGCGCCGCCTCCAACTGCCCGCTCACCGACTGTTGTGCGATGTGCCCACGAGGTGGAATTCAACATTAACCATGTTATCCAGAGTTTACCAGCAGCGCAGAGCGATTGTAGACTGCCAGATGTCAACTTCCACCAGAACTGGTAGTCAGGTCAGTCAGCTTCCTCAAGTCTACAAAGCGGAGTGGACGTGGATGTCTGATATCTGTCAGGTGCTGAGTAACTTTGAGGAGTCAACACAGATGATCAGTGGTGATGCCGCCATCATCAGCCTCACCATCCCGCTGCTTGGCCTGTTGAAAAACTCTCTGGTCAGCATGAAGTCGGAAGCTTTGCGCTCGTTACAAGAGATGGGGGAAGAAGATTCCCTTGTTGATAGCCAAAGCACCCTCAGGTCTATTTCTCAGGGCATATCGGAGGAGGTGGAGGAGGATGAGGAGGAAGAGGAGGAGAATGTTGGCGAGACAGAAGAGGGGACCATTGTTCAGTCCTTCACTGTTCAGCGTGTATGGGCAGAAGAAGAGGAGTTGGAGGAGTTGGAGGAGGAGGAAATGGAGAGTCAGGCCAGTGAGGGGAGTGAAATCTTGCACGTTGGTACTCTGGCGCATATGGCAGATTTCATGCTAGGCTGCCTATCCCGTGACCCTCGCGTTCAAAGAATTTATTCCAGCACCGATTACTGTGTATTCACTCTCCTGGACCCACGGTACAAGCAAAATCTTTCCACTCTCATCCCTGGAGAGGAAAGGAGTGTGAGAATGCATGAATAGCAGCAGGTATTCTCCTCCTCCTCGTTGTACTCCTTCTCCTCCTCTTTGTACACTAAAGCAAAGGAAACTGGCTATTTTTTTTGCCAGGGCCAACTGGCTATAGCTATAGTACTCTATGTATTTATTTTTTCTGGAGGGCCACCTACTCGGTCCTCTGTTTTAAGCAATTTTTGGGAGTGCCACACACAGGCACTCAATCTATTTATTTTTTCTGAAGGACCACTTGCTCCTCTGGTTTGAAAACTTTTTTGGACTGCCACATACAGGCACTAAATTTATTTAATTTTTGTGGAGGACCACCTACGTGCTCCTCTGGTTTGAAAACTTTTTTGGACTGCCACATACAGGCACTCAATCTATTTAATTTTTCTGGAGGACCACCTACCTGCTCCTCTGGTTTGAAAACTTTTTTGGACTGCCACATACAGGCACTATCCAAATTAAATTGTCTCCATAGCAGCCTCCACACGTCGTCTTTTTAGCTGCCTCCACACGTTGTCTCCATTGCTACCTCCACACGTCATCGCCATAGCTGCCTCCAAAAGTAGTCCATATAGCTGCCTCCATACATGGTCCCCTTATCAAACAAGCTGTGTCAGGCAGAATTTTGGGTTGTTTTCATGGCTTCCACATCAAACTTGTTAACTTTGTCGCCACCCTGCTGTGTAATCCACAAAATATACTGGCAAACTTTTATCATTTACCGATATTATTTCAGCGCTTATTGCGCATCTGTTTACATTCCCCTCACCCGCCATAACCCAAACTTATAAGAACACTACTACACTTGATCTTATACAAAAGGTTCTTAGAAGTGCTGTTTGGGGAGTAGCCGAGAGACAGGGGCTTGGATTGGCGAAAGCTCGCCTGGCAGCGGAGCGCCAGCTCCATCCCAAGATCCAACTAACATAGTTTTAACTGCAGCACCTTTAATCTACTACTAGTTCACTGCCTCCATACATCGTCCCCTTATCAAAGAGCTGTGTCAGGCAGAATTTTCAGGTGTTTCACCAGATACATAGTGGAACTCGGCCCATCTGTCGCCGCCATGCTGGAGACCTGAATTTGCAATCATAGCAGCGCAATATGGATTCCCCTATACTGTCGTTCTTAATCATGGGACCATTTCCGAAAAAACAACTAAAAATAGAACCACTATGCTATTCCATTATTCCTAGGTGAAATATTCAAACGACCCAGCCTGCTTTGAAAATTATAATTTTTTCAAAGTAAACGCTTCTGGCCCCCAGGCCCATTTTGGGTGGGGAGGAGCCGAGAGACAGGGGCGTGGACAGGCGAAATCTCGCCTGGCAGTGGACCGCCAGCTCCATCCCAAGATTAGGCAGCCTCAGAAGCATCCATGCATGCTGCCCCTGCTGTTTCCTGTCCATTTTGCCTCCACGATCCTCCACAGCGTCCACCAATATCTCATTTCAACTCTATATACCCCAGACGCTGGAGCACGAGAGGATATGCAGCACATCATCCCCTTATCAAACGAGCTGTGTCAGGCGTTTCAGGTGTTTCACCAGATACATAGTGGAACTCGGCCCATCTGTCGCCGCCATGCTGGAGACCTGAAGTTGCAATCATAGCAGCGCAATATGAATGCCCCATACTGTCGCTCTTAATCATGGAAGTCGTCTCCATGGCTGCCTCCACATGTCGTCCCCTTATCAAAAGAGCTGTGTCAGGCTCATTTTTCGGGTGTTTCACCAGATACATTATGGAACTTGGTCACTATGTCGCCACCATGCTGTGTTATCGACTAAATATACCGTCAACCTTTTGTTCACATAGGAAATCATTTCAGCGCTTCTTGCTCACCTCCTTTGGTGAAGCCTGAGTCCATTTAGGGTATGTCGCCATGACACTCTCTAGCCTGCCGCTGCTGCCTCTGCATGCCGTCCCCTATAATGTCAGGGTCAATTATTGCATGTTTTAGATGCTATCTAGCCTCATTCGGTCACTCTGTCAAGGCCATGCTGTTGCCCATAATTTTGGCATAATGGTACGATTAAGCAGCCTCAGAGGCATCCATGCATGCTGCCCCTGCTGTTTCCTGTCCATTTCCGTGGTGTTTCCATCCTTTTCTGAGGTTCCCAGGTGTTTGGCCAAGCTTCCCTGTGCAGAGCCTTGGTCCCCTTGAAAAATGCTCGAGTCTCCCATTGACTTCAATGGGGCTCGTTATTCGAGACGAGCACTTGAGCTTCGGGAAAAGTTTGTCTCGAATAACGAGTACCCAAGCATTTTAGTACTCGCTCATCTCTAATCCAGATAGCTTCACCAGAAATCACAGTGGGCAGAGGGGTCCGTCTGTTACTATGGGTCGTCTGTAAGTCGGGTGATCTTAAGTAGGGAACCCCCTGTATATCTAAAAAAGCTAATGAATTCCATGGGCAACAATTACAAATAGATTATACTAATGGATTGTTGCCATGGAGGGGTAATACAACGCCTGTACATTGCTTTAACCGACACACAAGATTGTGGATATATCACAATTACTGCCACCAGTCCAGTACAATACAATTTACTTCAAGGATATTATGGCTCACAGCGTGACATTTTGTTGTGGGGCTTCTTTAATGTTTCCCTGGAAAGTGTTATAGGAAAAATGAACTTTCAAGGTTCCAAAGTTAATACTGGTAACAATGATCCCCAAAGGCTGCAATCATATAAATGTCAAGAGACCCTATAAATACTTAAGAACCCCCTTACAGTGCACTTAACACTTAATTAAATATACAAAGAACATTTATTACCTCAGCAGGTTTGACAAAGTTGTTTTATGTGTAGTAATGGGTATAATGGATGCAGCAAATCTTTTTTAGGAAACACAAAATCTACTCGTGTATTGACTTGTTTTCCAATTTTAGTATCAATCAACCATTTTTTCTTTGTTCATATAGGCTTTAGTTTTTTCCTTGAAATTACCTTTTAAATTCTGTATATTTGTCTTAAATCTGATACTATAGTAACATACTTGTAGCTCTTAAGGAACCCTGTCATCATTCTGGGTGGCTTTCCTTGTAATAATTTTAATTCATTCTTTTACTAACAACACTAAGTGGATGTTTTGCCTTATTTCCTTTCTTTAAGTGGCAAAATCAGGCCGCTCTTCTCTTATATAAACATCTGTACACTTCTATTTTCTACTCAACGTCAGCACATTTTATTTCAAAGCCTATTAAGACAAGTCACAAAGATGTTGAGATTACAGGGTCTTGATCTGTAAAATGAAGTCAAAGGTATATTTCCAAAAACATGCATAAAATCCATTATACAATTCATGGATATCTATGTAATATACACAAAATGAATAAAATATACAAATTTCACTGAGGCTGCTTTCACAGTGTTAGGCATCAATATTTGGAAGCCAAAACCAGGAGTGGATACTCAAGTTAGTTTCTTGT
Organism: Engystomops pustulosus; assembly: GCF_040894005.1. Lineage (NCBI taxonomy): Eukaryota > Metazoa > Chordata > Amphibia > Anura > Leptodactylidae > Engystomops > Engystomops pustulosus. The sequence continues at coordinate 204,961,969 of NC_092412.1, read as the reverse complement.
TTTGACTTACAAATATGAATACACAAAACTGATCACAATACCGCCATGTGACACTGACCGAAAGAGTTCATGTGTTATCATTTCTGTTCATATCAAGCCAGTCACCAGCCAGGATATATATGTAAAGATTAAAAAAAAAGATGAGAGTCCTCAGTTGATTATAGGTTTTATTGGCTAAGGTGATAACAATTGCAAGTTTACTTCATCAGGTATCTTCATCAGGCATGGTATAACAGATATGGTATAACGGGTATGTAGAGATGCAGAGTAAAAAGAATGTGAAAAAACATAAATAGATTGGTTTTTAGGTCACATTTGAAACTTTGCAATCAAGACAATTGATGCAGCTTGAGAGAAGTACAGGAGACATGAGTAGAATATGCTATTTACCTTGCTGAGAGACTGAAGAACATGAGAAGTGCAGTAGAAAGACGGAGGGCCCACCACAGTATATCTACATGCAAATATTACCTGATATCTATTCACAAATTTCTTAAACTAACCCACAGCTTACTTTCTAGTCAGTGCCTTTGCCTGGTATGATTCTAGGAGCCCTGGCAATGCCCTGCTGACGGGCTTTTGCTTTTAACTTAGGCCCTCTTAGCTCCGTGAGTCAATATATGTCCCTTGGTAAGGCCCCTGGGCCCCATCAAGCTCAGGGGCACATGGGTGGATTCACCTGTGGACCAGTACTAGCCTGGCCGGTAAAGGGTACAAAGAAATCTCGGCACTTACATGAAGCCACCAGGTTTGGTTTAAATAGATTTCTTCCTCTTTATTCACATCTCCGGAACAACATGCAGTTACGGCTTAAAAGATCAATGCTGATACCAGAGGACTGTGGACCATCACACTGTGGCAGGAGCTGAACACGCACCTGTTGGGCTGCTATCTACACATGTTTTTTGTTAGACTGGCAGGTAGGTACAGTAAAGTGGAGAGCTTTGTGTAAGAAATTAATCACTGTGAATTGTATTCCAGAGTTAATGAGCAACTAGCTTAGTGGCTGTATAGACTGGAGACCATCTGTAACTTCTGCCTTGAAAGATGTGTCTGGCTGTTGCAGTATAGATTCTAGAAGAGAAAGTTTAGCAAGTGGAAGACTGATTGGTGGTAGAGCCACAGTAATTAGATATTATTCCTGGCAGGGTCGGCTCCAGGTTTCAGCAGGCCCCTGGGCGGCAGAGCCTTAGTAAGCCCTAACAGTTTTCTGTTCCCTAAAATCTTTATCACACAAAACAGCCCCCTCATGGTTATTTTATATACAGCCCCCCTCTCCCTCCAATGAATTCATTAGATATAGCCTCCTCTCCCCCATGGATTCCTTATGGAAACCCTTATGTAGGCCCCCCAGAAGCTCAGGGTCCTGCGATCTACCCAGCTATGCCCAGTGTTGCTCCCGGCCCTTATTCTAGGGGTTAAGATTGACTCAAAAATTTACCAAAATATGAAAGCATTTTCATTTTAGAAATTAAATAGGTAGTAAATACCTAGACTATGTGGTCTAATAATGGGCTATATTTATCATTGTTACAGTTTTGCTGTGAATGTGTTTAAAGGAAATCTATCATCAAAATCAAGCATGAGAAACCAGAGACACTTACACATACTATAGATCCAGGCACTACGACTGTGGTAATCTTCTTATATTTGTTTTATATGGCCACATTCCTTCTAAAATCAACTTTTAAAATTATGCCAATGAGGTTAAAGAACCACAGAGACCCTCAATGTTGAAGCTTCTCAAGTTATTACACTGTGCAGAAGCACTTTCCCCCTCCCACTGTGTGAGATTACAGCAAGCAGAGAGAGGTGGAAGTGCTGAGGGTGCAGGGGAGGAGGGACATGCTCTAGCACTGTGTAACAACCTGTGCAGATACAGCACAGAGGGACTCTGGTAATGCACCTCAGAAGAAGAAGGCCATGAATAACAAATAAAAGAAGATTACAACAGTCATGGTGCCTGATTCTATGAGTAAATACCCCTGGTTTATTATGCTCAAATTTGATGGCAGATTTCCTTGAAATCTTTGCCAGTATTAATAAATATGATGATATGGAACAAGCTTCTAATTTCCGACAGGAAATTTGTAGCTTTGGGGGTAGATTCATCAAAAGTGTATTAAAGGGAATTTGTCACAATGATTTACTTACCAGAACTAACTTCTTTGCTACGTAGGGCTAATGACTACACATGTCCTTCATCCCATTCTATTTATTTTCCACATGCTCCCTCAATGCCAAAAGCTGATTTCAGAAACATTCAAATTGAACCGAAATGCTCCGAAGGGCATTAGCAGAACACCTCCAAGCAACGAAAATGCCCCCTACATCACTCCTGGGTCCAGGAAAATGTGTGGCATGAGTCCTGGGGTGCTGTGCTAATACCCTCCCAATAAACACATTAGCCTAATTTACATATTTCTTAATATGTAAATTTAAAGTAAAAACAAAGGTATGCTAGACATGTGAGCATAGCCCTACGTAACATAGCAGTTAGTTTGGGTAGTTTGGGTAGCTGGTCACAGATTCCCTTTAAGATGTCAAAGTGAAAGTTAGTAGTATCTGATAAATAATCTGGCATAGTTTAGGACTTCCCAATTGTACTTTGCACCTACTTTTAGCATACTTACCTCATGCAAGTATAATTCTTTAGACTTTGTTGCATTTTTGGTGCCATTTTGTTGCAGGTCACACTCCGTATATCAAAGTCATGTCCAACTAGTGCAATTTATATCCCTTTTATTGCACCAGTTACAAACCCGTCTGAAACTCCTGAAGAATCTCTTGAAAGGAGTTTTATACATAATTCAGTTGTAAACTGGCTGATTGATAAATGTATGTGGGGAAATGAAAAACACTACAAAATGGGGCACATTTACTTACCCATCGAGATCCCCACTGTGCGTTGTCCGACGAGGATTCGGGTCTGCCGCGATTCACTAAGATCGTGCGTCAAATTTCCTGCATCTTTCTCTTCCCCCGCTCAGGTCCGCAGGAGTTCACCTTCTTCTTCCCGGTGCATGTAAGTGCTGATCTTGCGACACAATTTGCTTTTTAAATTCTGCGGTTTGTCCGAATCAGTTGGGTTATCCGATGTCCACGCCCCCCGATTTGTGTCGCATGCAAGCCGACACCGATGCAACACAATCCAATCATGTGCGCCAAAAACCTGTGGCAATTCAGGGCAAAACGGAAAAAAATTGCGAAACCCGGTGAAAATGTGGCATACGGATCCTTAGTGAATGTGCTCCAATGTGTTTTAAATGGGACCTATCAGGTAATTTTTCATCTCTTAACTCCAGCATGTGCATCATCCAATTATGGCATTTGCTATAGTGCCCATCACTACGCTTCCTGTTACTGAAAAGCAAAATACGAGCCTTTAAAACCTTACTTATAAATACATTATATATGCAAATTTTTCTTCTCATGTGGTCTTTGTATTAAGTCACACCCTGTTAGATGTTATTGACATTCTGGACTGATGTAAACCTGATGTCATCCAAATTACTAAAACACATGGCTATGCTTGGTCCATAGTTCACATAGTTTACAGACTGAACATTTCTCATACGGAGTCCCTGATTCCCTGTGTAACAGCAGTACTAAACTGTGATCATGTTGTCAGTATAGCACTATTGTTTTAATGGGAAGCAGGGACTCCTTGCATCATATAAACCTATGATGCTTGATGTTCCATCCCTAGAACTGTGTTTGGAACTTGGTAAGGTCATTTACCTATGAGCAAGGTCAGTTGGAGAATAAAACTCAATGCACTGGTGGGATTTCCGGTGCCAGTTTAGTCCAGTGGTTTGGTCCGGGAAATTGCTCCAGCGTTTTTCTTGGACCAAAATCGCTTGTGGGAGACCAGCTTCTGAGTGAGGACTGTATGACCAAATTAAGCTGCTTTCTGCCCCTTTGAATTTACCAAAGAAAGGTTTAATTTCCTTCAACATAAAGCTTTTTGAGATGCTCCACAGGAAAGGTCTAACAGGATACTGCATACACTGAGGACAGTTTATGAAGCAAAAAAATACACCACAGGTTTCCATAAGAAGTTAGTTGCCATGAAATTAAATATTAAGAATTTCAGGAAAAGTGTGCTTTGAGTAATTGATATACAGTAGCAATACAACAACCTTGGATAAGACAATGTGGAGAATTGTGTGGTAGGGGATTTACTGGAATGTGTGAATGCATATTACAACCTATTAATCCTCTGTAAAAACCTAAATAAATTACAGATTGTTTATTTCTCATGGAGTTTTATATGGTTAAAGGAATTTGAGATTTGGAATGCAGCAGCTTAAGGAAGCATCTGTTTCCCCTAGAATCCCAGAATCCCAGGTGTTTCATATTGGAGTACATTGCCAGTCTATCAGTGGCATCACCCTCACACATCACAGATTAGTCAGCAGCGGGGTGCAAAGTTTAACACTGCAGGATACATTTATTAGGGAGGCATCAAGTTACACTTCAGGGTATAACAAACATCAAGACATAGACTTGAAATTCTCCAAACAGAATTCACATCCATTTTAGGAGTATTCTGTTTTTGGAAGATAAAGCAACTACAGTTTGTTAAAAAAAAAAATCACCAATATTGTCTAATTATTATAAACCTGTTGTGTCTTCAGACTCTTCTGTCTAACTGTTGAGTATTTAGTGACGACATTTGTCTGAGTCATGGCTTCTTTTGTAAACCATACCGTTTATTGCAGAAAAAAATCAATAATGTCCCAAATATATGCATATACCCATTTTTACTATTTATTTATATTTATATTCGGAAAGGGGGGTGATTACAATTTTTTTTTTTTTTTTGTTAAATTTTTTTCACTATTTTTCAAACCCCCTAGGGTACTTTAACCCTAGGTTGCCTGCTTGATCCTACCATATAGTGCAATACTACAGTATGGCAGTATGAAGGGATTTTACACATCATTTATTACAATGAGCAAATCGCACATTGTAATACATAGGCTAAAATCAGGCAGCCTCAGGTCTTTGTATGACCTGAGGCTGTCATGGTATCCGCTGCCTTCAAATGACTTCACAGGGCGGAAACCAAATCCAATATGGCGGCGCCCACCTGCCGCCGAGGTTTAAATACCTCTGGCAGCTTTTCCAATGGCAGTTACAGGGTTAACGCCTGCGATCAGTACCAGCAAATGCCCACTTTGTATGGAGAGGGCTCAGCCCGTAAAACCCTCACTATACACCCGCAGCCGACGTGTGACATACACATCGGTCACACGTTGATAAGGGGTGCCAAAAAAAAGCCTGTGTATACATGATCTTTACAGTATAAACTATAGTGAGTATTTTAATTTTTTGCCTTGTCATAAATTACTTTTTGCTTTCTACAAAGAATAGAAAATTTCAGTCCACATCTACCTTTTCTAGAGTTCCTTTTAAAATCAAAGTATAGAAAAGCTCTTTGATAAATTATATATAAAATATTATGAGCAACAGATTATCCATCAAAGTTTTCAAAGAGTAAGTTACAATAAATGAGACTTTCAAAGAAAGAGGTAACATAAATGAAGAAAATATGTAGCTTTCATTTTATCTCTAGGCGCACTGCTTGATCCACAATCACGCAATTCATTATATCAAGCCATACAATGTTCATGGAAATATGTTCTATATTGGCAGTGATACCGGAGAGCTCAAATTATAAAGTGGAAAAGGAAAAACACTAAATTATTGTTTTATTTACCTCTACTGTTTATAGTCTGACTGTAAATTATAACATCATACCTTTCCTATAGTAATTCAGAGAAAATGTGGCTGTAGGCTCAAGCAAAAGTCCAGCAAGGAGACAGGAGAACATGCATTATGTGCTTACATCTATTCTCTAAGGCCCCTTCCACACTAGCGTTGCATTTCACGTCAGAGTGCAATGTGTGAAAAACTGACGTCTTTGGCTGCGTTTTTGTTCCATTTTTCCTTGGAGTCATTAGCGTTTTTGCTTTTTTCACGCGCATGTTGTTTGCGTTTTTTTGGCGTTTTCGGTGCGTTTTTCACGCGCGTTTTTTAAGTCAATGGGAGCATTTTTCAAAGGGACCATGGTTCGGAAATAAAATGTGTTATTTAATTGAAAAAGAATGTCTTCTGATAAGTTAGCAGATGTATGGAAACATCTGCAATGTGTTCTTTACACACATATATATTGTTCTTCACATGCTATTTTGTTCGCACCGTTCCACGCGTATCTCCCGACAAGTAAGCAGATGTGCCGAACATCTGCAATCTATTCTTCACTGTGTTCTTCATTGTATTTTTCACTTAAATGATCCTGTGTTCACTGTGTTCACTGTTTTTATTCTATTCTTCACTGTTCTTCACTGTGTTTTTTTAATTAAATGCTCAATCTCGAGCAGGGGAATTATTCATGTCACCTAGCAACCCATCCATTTAAAACGCCTTGCACTCGCATTGCACTTGCAATGCTTGTGAGTGCAATGCATTTTTGATGCGTTTCCATAGACTTGAATAGGGCGGGAAAAACGCGCGTGAAACGCAAAAGTAGAGCATGCTGCGATTTTGACGCGCGTCAAAACAAACGCAAGCATGCGCGTGAAAGACAACGCAAATGAGGAGAGGCCCATTGGAAACAATGGGAGAGAGTACAATGCAAGTTCTGTGCGTCAAAAGCACGCACAGAACTCTCGCGTGAAAAACGCTAGTGTGAAAGGGGCCTAACATAAACATAATGAAAAATATGAGGCTCTATATTTATGAAGCCCCTGCACCACATTCTCTTACACACAGGTGGAGCGAAGAGAGAGGTGGGTATAAGTTTGTTTTTATTTTTAAAGCACCCCCAGCCACATATTAAAAAATTCTATTCCCAGATAACCCCTTTAAACCTCTTAATACAGTATATTTATGTAGCTAATGGAAAGCTACTACCATGTATGAATGTGAATACCACTGAAATTCTTCTACTTAAAGTGAAGTAGAATGTCATGTCGGTATGTATATTTACATGTGTGCATGCCCTTGCAAGTGGAACGCACTAATGATATCTACACACATTAGCATCAAACAGGACCGAATGCTGAATGATATATCTTATTTGTTTGTGTTCCCTCATCAACCTGTTCTTTTTTAATCTGTCCAGCCATTCAAAAGGTGTTCTTTTGAATGCGGTGCATCTTTAACATAGGGTGTTAGACACAATTTCAAAGTTAAATACGGTGCTCGGTCCGAATCAATCGAACTGTCCTATGGCACACCCCCTAATTTGTGTTACATGGAAGCCAGCGCAGCCGCACCACAAAAGGGTCATGTACAACACAATCGCATTGCAAACACTTCTTAAATACCTGTTTAAGCCATTTTAGCCATGAAGAACATGAAATGTCCAACTATGGTGCGTCACAAAGCCCTTAGTAAATGTGTACCAATGTCTACAAACCTCTTTATAAACCTCTGTGAGACGGCTCCAGACTGTTGCTGGCTATGGCCATGAGGTTTCTATAAAGAACATCAATAAATGCTGTTAGCAGCGCTCTGTGGAATATGGAAGCTCTATGTTGATGGACATGTTGAGGGACAGAAAATGAAATAAAAATACAATCAGTCCATAATAATAGATTAGGAAAAACTGATATATACATTAACGACACATTCCCTACTGGCATATAACTACAACATGGCAGAGCTCCATTATTCTGCATGCATTACTGACTGGAAGAGTAACTTATTAAGAAGTAATAACTCCCTGGAAAACACTTTGCTGTCTGCAGTTACGTGTACCATTGACAACTGAAACAACACACAGCCCTCTCTCTCATCATTCAAGGGGGTGTCATAATTAGTGGAGGTGTCAACCCAACACCTCTTCCATATGTTCTTCTTGCCACCTATCAGGAGTTATCAACCTATACATGACGTTTGATGATCCATTAGATCTGGAATGGCTTGGGTGTTTTTCTATTAATTGGCTATTAATCCACCACCTGTATTTTAAGTTTCTACAATTTTATTTGTCTATATTTTCAATTTACCTACCAATCCAGGATTATTCATACTGTATTAAGTAACTGTAAGAAGGGCCTGATTATAGATATTCGCCCACATTTATTTACTCCTTAGTGACGCGGCCTGAAAGGGCTCTAGTGTCTTTTTTTGTGGGCTACCTTAACATTTTTCTTGGTGTTTTTTTCAGGACACATAAAGCTAGTTAAAATGTAATAAAAGTTTTACCTTTTTTTTTTTCATTTATATTCTTATTTGGGATTAAACATGGAAAAAGTCTTTTTTTTGTAATTTATAGTACATATTTTTATAAATTTTCAAATTAACTCAAAATGAACATTATTAATGAATTCCCTATTTAGTTTCGAACGTTTTGATAGGTAACATGTATAGTCATGGGCAAACAGGGCAATTTTTATGTATGCTTGCTTTTACTTTATATGTTCCCCATGAGGTCATAAAAGACCCCTGGGAGCCATTTATACTTTTTTTTTCTAAACGCATCCGTTTTTAAATGGACTGAAGATGCATGCTTAAAAAAGGACCAAAAACACCATGAGGCAAATTTACTTACCTGGTCCTGTCGCGATCCCTAATGAGGACAGTCCGACAAAGATGAAGTCCGGCGTGATTCACGAAGCTCGTGCACCCGAGTTACTGCATCCGTCACTTCCCCGCCGAGGTCTGCCGGAGTTCACCTTCTTCTTCCCGATGCTTGTAAGTACTTGTCCTGCGACACAATTCTAAATGGTAAATCCCGCACGTAGTCCGAATCTGTCGGGTTGTTCGACGGCCCTCCCCCAATTTGTCGCGTGCAAGCCGGCACCGCTGCTCCGAAATCTGATCACTTGCGATCACGATCCCCGGCGCAAGGCGTCTCAAAACATAAATCGTCTGGAAACTCGACGAAAATGCGCTCCACGGACCTTTAGTAAATGAGCCTCCATGTGTGGCATCACCCTCAGTTAAATAGGAAAACCACCGCCTATTACTGGTGGTGCTGATCAGAGCTGTACTGGGTCTAATTAGACCCAGCAGCTCTGATTAACTCTTTAGACCCGTCGTTCACGTCACTGCCGAGCCTATGGAGCCGGCGGCAGCACTGGCTCTGCTCCTCCCTGCATCACGCTCCTTCAGCGTAATACTGTGAGGAGAAGGGAGAAGCGGTAACAAACCACATCTCCCTAGGGTCTCCGGGTGTCTATCCGGGAGCAGTAGAAAACTGCAGCAACGCCTAAAGACATCACTGCAGTCTCTGGATCTGCGCCCGCTGACATCTAAAGTCAACCGGCGGCCCGAGAGGAGCGTTTTCTTTGCACCGAAAAAAACGTGCAAACTGCTTGTACATGTATTTTTAAAGTGTCTTTTGTGTCGCGGCTGCACTGTGCCCAACAAGACTAGACAAAAAAATGTGCAAGTAAAGGGATGTGTTCGTAATTTTTTGGAGTTTGCTCCCGATTTATTACTGACAAGCGGCACAATTCTGTCTGTGCCACAGTTCTGCAACATGAACAAAGTGAACTTCCTCAGCAGTGCAGGGGGCACTAGTTTAATGAAGACCATGCGACAGTTCTGATTAATTTGGGACACCCTGCACACTTCACAGGTAAAGTGCACATAGTACAGACTGCACTAGTACTGATAAATGTGCGCCATTATGTACAATCTTCACAGCTTTCCTTGCTCTATAACATGCTACCCCTAGAGAGGAAATCTACTCAACAAATCCTGTTCTCTAGCAAACTGCCTTCAGATCAGACACCATATACAGTCTGCTCAGCTTCTCCTGCTCTATAACATGCTTCCTAAAGATGGAAAACTATGTGCAATCGGTTCAGCTCCTCTTCTCTACAACATTCTGTCTGCAGATAGGATGCTTTGTGCAATCTGCTCATTTCCTCTTGCTCCATAACTCCATGTTGCCTCCAGGTGGTCTGTGCAGCTCCTCCTGCTCTATAACATACTGCCTAAAGATTGTAGTATATTTCCATAGCAAAAAATTTCCTTTTTTACTTGACCCCATGAAATCATTCATATATATATATATATATATATATATATATATATATATATATATATAATGCCAATAAAAAGCTACAGCTGCAATGATTGTTTGGAAAATAATATTTATTATAAAATGTACAGTACAATGATCATAATAATATAAACAGAAACAGTTATTCGGCAAAGTCTTTTAAAGACCAAATAATTTATAGAAATGAGACAGATATTGCAGTAATTTTGTCTCATGGTTAGATTACTAATATAAAACATATGCAAAAGCAATAACCGCTGTCATAGATTTCTGTTGCATATTCATAAGTTCATATTTCTCAAAGCCCATATGGGAACTGAGATGGGGGACTTTTAGCACGGGGGACATTAGTTATCCAGTATGTTTTTACGCACATAACAGTTGCTAAAGAAAAACTATAACAAAAAGACAAATTGCTCCTATAGGAAAACATATGATAGTTACTGCAAATACGATTATCTCTTGATAGAAGCAACTTGTATTTCTTACTATAATTTTACTTTAAAGATAGTGGTATTGGATCAATATAGAGGTAAAGGGAAATAAAACATCTTCAAACAAAGAGCACAACACATATAACTGTAGTATGTGTACAGTGTTAATACTTCTTTGGTAGTAAGGTGCAGATCAAGTCAATGTGATACTGTATCATTCAGAAATGTGAACGGTTCAGATTGAGTTTCAAAAGCCGTAAAGTCTGATATGTTGTACATCAAAGCCTTTGGTCTCGTTGGACGTTGGTTTGTGCTGTGCACAAGGACTGGTACGCCATTTCTACAAATAATATGATTATGGAATCTGAAGATGTCTGTAATAAGTGATACAGTATACTTTGCACTTGTGTGGCAGTCACTGGCTTTTACATAGATAGTTGATCTTGTCTTAATATACATGTATATAGGTTGTTTTCGTATCGCTGCCTAATATGTTTTTAGCTGTGCATTTATAATAACCTGTATCTCTCTTTGAAGAATGCTGAATAACTAATGTCCCTTGAGGATGAAGAAATTTGTTTCCATATAAGCGAGACTGTGCTCCTGCCGTCAAGTGCGATTTATCCGGAAGCTCCCAGGTTATTTCAGCTTTTGGTATCCCAATAGACATGCAGTTTAACTGAACTGAGCTTCCTGGTCGAGCATAAATAACAGGTGCAGGGCTTGTAGTTATACGGGGAGGGTAAGCAATGACTATCACCGGAACACTCATTGTCGATGAGCCATATTGTGTCTTTGCTTTGCACTGATAACTTCCTCTGTCATATACACTAGCTTCTCTTACAACAATGGTTCCATTTTGTAACAGAGAAATGCGACCCTTCTCTTGTGGACCATCAATAACTACTCCATTAGGTAATGTCCAAGATATATGAGGCTTTGTTTCTCCTTGTGTAACACAATGAAGTTGCAAAGTTTCTCCATTGATAATGCTTACTAAGTTATTGTAATTGTTACTTATATGAGGTTTACGACCAATTTCTAAGGAGACTGTTCTATCGGCAGATCCGGCAACATTTACAGCTCTGCAACGATAGTTTCCTGCATCTACAGCTGCTGTTGAGCCAATGTGTAAAATACCATCCTGTCTATGGAATATTCTATAGAGATGATTGCCGCTATTAATCTGTGTTCCATTTGGAAGAATCCATATAATGTTAGGTGGGGGAATACCTATGGGTGAGCAGTTGAGTTTAATAGACTGACCCTCTGCCACCACAACATTTTCATTGTCATTGTTGAAATATGGTTTCACTGCGGGCTCAGTCACTGTGAGATGTACGATTAACTTGGCCTCCCCACCTTCATTCCTTCCGATGCATACTAACTGTACTGAATCTGTTTTCCGTAGAACTTTAATATCAAGGGTTCCATTGCGATGAACTGTGATTCTGTTACCATAGTAAGGAGCAGGAAGAATTACTCCTTCAGGAAAAGCCCACATAACACGAGGTGTTGGAATTCCTTCAGCTTTGCAGTCTATCAATAATCGGGAATCTTTCATTGCAGACTCTTCTATTGTCGTTATAGCATTCGAATAACCATTGATTTTGGGTGGCAGAACATTAACGTGAACATGAACAACTTTTTTATCCTCTCCCCCTTTGTTATGTGCAAGACATGTGTAGTTTCCACTATCAGATCTTTGAGCCTTCTGGATAAGGAGAGTTCCATCTTGGAAGATTTGATATTTTTCAGATGAAGAAGGTATGGGTCGATTTGCTGGGGAGAGCCATGTTATTTTGGGAATGGGCTCACCTTTGGCTTCACATGAAACAGTGACAACATCTCCATAGGGAACATTAATTACAGAATAGGTTTTATTCTTGATTACTGCCCTTTCTGCCACAATTTTGACACTTACTCGCATCTCATCCTGTCCAATTTGGTTGACGGCATAGCAGGTATAATCACCTTCCTCTTTCATTCCTACCTCATTGAAGTACAAGGTTCCATTATTGAATACAACATATCTTCTTGAGCGTGTCCCACTGTCATCTGACTGCATGACATTATTGACCATGCTTCCATCTGGTAGACTCCATGAGATTTCAGGATTGGGAACACCAGTTGCAACACAGTCAACCTTTAGATCTCCGCCATATATAACTTTATGGTCCATATCATTTTTATGCTGAATTTTAGCAGGTTTCATCATCACATTTACTTTTAGCACCAGATAATCATCTCCAAGCTTGTTTCTTGCCATACACAAATAATCCCCGGAATCTTTTTCAGTAATTGAATAGATAATCAGAGTTCCATTTGAAAATGTCTTGATCCTTGGGTCAAAGCTAATTGACATAAAAAGAAAAACATTATTAGTACTTGTAAGCAATTTAACATTTTTACTTAAACTAGTGCTGGAAGCTTACGTGTCAATGTGGAGAACCATCAGAACATAGTGGCCCATTTTTTATATTTGGGTAATTTCTCTTGATGCACTTCCCTTTAAGGATCACTTTTCGTAAGCACATTGGTGTAATCACTATTAAGTTGTATAGATTATAGTAAACTTATATGCAGTAACACTATACAGGATCTACAGTCCCTTGACTTTATAGAGCAACAGTCATTCTGTCATTCAGTAAGTGCTGTTATATCCCAGTTATAAATGTTCATTAATTTAACATGTTTTTGCCATAAACCCCAATCAACCAGAACATTCATAGTTCAGATCCAAGGATAGGACGGCACTCGCTGATACGATCCACAATCTTTATTTAGCGTACAGGCAAGCAGACATGTGAGGACGCCGAGGTCCAAAAGGTAACAGGCTGTTTCGCGCTACTAGCGCTTTGTCAAACCTCAACATTCATACCTCAATAACTTCATGCTAAAATATGTAACCCAATGCAAACAAAAATTTCTCTGACCTATTATGCCATTGATTTCAAGGCTCATAGACCTACAAAGCTGTCCTGTGGTCAGACCAGATAGTCTGGGACTTCCCCTCTGACACTACAGCCAAATTAGGATATTGGGTGCCAAAACTAAACAAACCTTTTATTTGGGAAACATGTGGCTAAAAAAGGCACTGGAATCTGTGGAGCAGCCATGATTAAAGGTCAAAGAGTTTAAGTGGGTGAAGGTCCTGGTTAAAGTGACATCATTCATTTTAATACCACCAGTGCATTTGCATGAGGCCATTCATATGGAAATTGATTCATTAGACCAAGCCACTTTCTTCCATTGTATCATGACCATTGTTTACCTAGTGTTAAGTATAAACGGGGGAAATGTACACATTTCATAAACCAAGTAATTACTTGTGGTCCTGGAGATTGGGGGTGGGAAGACACTTTCATATTACAGTTAGCAGTAATAACTTTAACAGAAACTTGTGCTACATAGTTACTCTTCTTCTGGTTTACAGCGGTTAACCCACAGAAACTCATTGGTCTTACTTTCATTGATCACTATTGAGAAATAGCAATCATTGGGTATCCAAAAGGGCCCAAACACAATTTGTACCATTCTATTGTTTGTCATTCTTTTCCCTGATAGGGATTATAATGTTATAGCAAATATTGTTAGCAAGATAAAACAATTTGTTTTGGAGAGGTTTACTCAAATTACTTTAATTTTACTTTTAGATACTGCAAAATACTGTTGTTTAGAAGGGGCCTGCATACACGAAAAACATTTTTGTTAAATAATAAGCAAGTAAAAAAATACCTGAAATAGGAATCCACAAGGCGTTTTGACGGAAGCCTCCACATTATTCTTGGCCATGGATCACCAGCTGCACTACAGTCCAACCGTAGAGTTCCACCATAGGACACATCTGTTTTCTGAGGAGAACTTGCAGTGATCTTTGCATTTGATGAAAACCTTTGGACATGCAGATGTACTATTCTCCTGGCAGCACCTACAATGTTTGCTGCGATACACTCATACTTTCCAATGTCCTTTGGTGAGCTGTTCCTTATATAGAGAGTCCCATTGGGAAATACAAACATATTTCCATTTGCATATTGTGAAGGGCGGACTTGTGTACCATCTAAGAGCACCCAACGGATTGTAGGTGGAGGAGCACCTTTTGCAGAACAATGAATATAAATGCTATGGCTCTGCGGCAATGAAATATTCTCAATTTTTTCTTGTTGAATTATTGGAGGCAAAGGAGATACCTGAAGTTTCACAGTTAAACTGTCTGCTCCTGCCACATTGCTGGCAGCACACTTATAAGTCCCACGGTCAGGAAAAGTCACATCCTTGATGGATAAACTTCCATTAGCAAACAGCATTACACGAGATTCTGTAGTAGAGATCATATGCATTATTCTCCTGTCTGGAAATATCCAAGAAATATGGGGAGGTGGGATGCCACTAGCATTACAGTCCATTGTAATAGTGTCTCCGAGATATACTAAAGTATCCTTGTATCGAGGTAGTATAATTTTTGGTTGCTGAGCCACTACTGCCAAAGTAACAGTCATCTTATCAATACCATGTTTATTCTGTGCAGTACACATATACTGTCCACGGTCCTGAAGCTGAAGATTCTGTATATGCAATGTTCCGTTATCCAAGACTTCAAAACGTTGTATTTTGTTCTTTGAAGACATTATTGCACCTATAAGTCAAAAATGAAATATTTATACAAAAACTTAATATTAATACCAATAATAAAATTCTAATGATTTTTTTAAAATGATGTCTTGAAAGGATACATTTCCCCTAATGGCAACAGAGAATGATGTTAGGCTGCCCTTATATTTCTCTAATATATTAACTATAGATTTTAATCTCTTTGGTAGAAAGGCCATCTACCTAAAATAAACCATTCAAAGGGTTTTTACCACTGTAAACCCTTATCCTTTATTTATATAGTGCACACAAAGTACGCAGTGCTACACAGAGATGGCAAAATTGGTCCCTGTCGCAATCTAATCAACCTACCAGTATGTTTTGGAGTGTGGGAGGAAACCGGAGGAAACCCACGCAAACACGGAGAGAACATGTAAAATCTTTGGACCTGAACCCAGGTCCCCAGCACTGCAGGTCTGTAGTGCTAACCACTAAGCCACTGTGCTGGCCTAACCCCTAACTTGTGAATGGGTGTCAGATCTCCGGAGATCTGACCATTGAACTACCAGTGATCATGAGAATAGGAACATGCACATTCATAAGAACTTCTGTGGTCCACCAGGATACAGTCATCCTAGAAATCCCATCAAAGTAAATGGAATGCTGTTCATGTATGTACACTCTTTCTCCATCCATGTGAACACTAGGGAATCCAAATCTCAGGATCATTGGTTCCAGCTGTCAGACCCCAGTAAACGGACACCCAACCCCTATCCTGTGAAAAGTGGATTAAAAGTTTATGGTGGAAAAGCAATAGCAGTCTTTAACAACTTTGAACACGGAATGAAGAAGAATGAAGTACTGGAGCTCTATATGCTTGGGTGACTTAGGAGATTAAAAAAAACTGTACAAATGAAATATTTCTTTTATGTTTGGAATATGCATTAACATAACTTTTAGGACTTTATTGTGGCAATTCTTTTGGTGACTGGTACAGTTCTAAGAACATTTTAAGTACCGCATATACTCATGTACAAGATGAGTTTTTCAGCACACTACGCTGGTGGGCAGAGTGCATGGATGCATCCCTGCCCGCTCTGTTACCAGTGAAAAGAAGAGCCGCGGGGAGCATCAAGAAGCATCAGAAGGTGAGTATATAAGTTTATTTTTGTATATACTGTGGGGCTGCAGGGAATTTTATTAGGGGGGCTGCAGAGCATTTCTTGATTTGTGGGGCTGCAGAGCATTTCATTAGTTGGGCGCCTGTGGAATTTCATTATTTTGGCAGCTGCATAGGGCATTTCACTACTAGGGGGCTGCTGCAGGGCATTACATTACGTATGGAGGCTGTAGGGCATTTAATTACTGGGAAGGCTGGTGGGAATTACATCACTTGGGGAGGCTATGACCAATGCATTTTCCAACCTAGGCTTATACTCAATTCAATAAGTTTTCCCGCTTATTTTTGCTAAAATGATGACAGAGATTGGAACAATGGAATTTAATATTACGGACATATGATACGACATAGATACTGGGGTCATCATAGTCTTGATAACAAAAGCTCATGCACATTGAATACTGTATTCGCAACACAGCTGTGCCTGATTATGTGCCAAGCCTTTCTTTGCGTAGTTTCTTTGCTTAATGTAAAGTTGCACTTTGTATTATATACATATGTAGATTTCACTATGTAACTTATTTCCTGGGACAGGAAATTATGTCACTAAAAGTTAGGTGTGTATATGTGCACACATGGTGTGTGTTTTATGTTCACAAAGATTCATGGGGAATCTAAATGTTGCAGATGTTATGCTCAGGTGAATAAAAGACCAACTTTTTCACTTTGTTGGATGCGGTGGCTTCTTCGTAGTGATCAATTTACTAACCGCAATTTAATGTATAATATTGTAAAAATAAAAAGTATGTTCAGTCTGAGGATGGCTGTGACAATGATTTTAACTTTGCTTTCTCTACCATTTGACCTAAACTTCTAATACCATGCCTTGACAAATCAAAATCCTGCATTACCCTTATAAGAGATTTTAAGTAGCCTGGATATACAAGTCATTTAGATGTCTTACCTGTAGCAATTTTTGTCCAAGTAATTGAAGGTTTGGGTTCCCCAGTAGTTTCACATGGAAAAACTGCATCCATCTCAAATGGTACAGATATGAACTGGTAACCAGTGGTCACAATTTTTGGTTTGCTTTCTTGGAATTTGTTAAAAAATGATGGCTCCCTTGTTGATTCTATTTTATTTGTTGTAAGACGAGGTCTTTGATTGACATTAAAGTAATGCCACAATGGTTTGATGGTAGAACTTGGATGAGATGTATGACTTTGCACAAAGTAGGCAGGGGTTGTGGTAGATGTGGTTGTTGTAACTGTTTGGGTTACTGTTTGAACAGGAGATGTGGTGGTTTTTACCACATTTGTTGCTGTTGTCCAGACTTTATTATGTGCTGTGACAGGAGCTAAAATAGTTGGATGAATAGGTTTAGATGTAACAGTAAACTGAAACATCCTTGTTCTATTGTAGCGATATGGGATTCTTGGGTTAATGTAATAAGGATTTATGTTATAAGGGATACGTATTGAGGTACCTTTATTATCCGTTATGAAGTTATTTCCATATGGTCTGTAATGGGGTGTTATTCGTTGTCCCTGATTAAACTTATTTGGTGTCACTGGTCTTGGTCTGTATAATGGAATAACTGTAGTAGTAGTAGTTGTTGTAGGAGTCGTTGTTGACATATGTGGAGTATATACTTTCTTCTCTGGGATATTTTGCATGGTATGTGCAGTATAAGCTGTTATTTCTGGTTTATTGGTTATTACAATAGGCTGATTGGTAACAAAGTAGCGTAGAGGCCCGTGGGTTCCAATGTGAGGCCTTATATTTCCTCTGACAGGATTGTAGTAGTATGGTGGAACTATTCCGTGATGATAGTTGTTCACTATTCGAGGTTGATGACGATATTTTGGATTATATGGGAGGCTATTGTTTGATTTCGAACTATAAGTGTCTTTAACTTGTTCCTGTTTGGGCTGCAAGAAAACTTTATTTTGGTTGGAAGAATATGAATCTAACTCATTTACCCTTGATGGAAGAGTACTTTTTTGCCATAATTTAGTATCTTGTGTTGGTGCAATTGGATATAAAGATTCTTGATATTTGGTCCTCGGAACCGAAGGCTGTGCTGGTAAATGCTTTGTGCTGGGGGATGTCGTGTAGAATTGGGTGGTGGGAACAAAATTATTTTTAGCAACTGAATACATTTTCACATACTTTCCAGGACTTGGTGTAACATTCTGCCTATATGGGTGGCTAAGGGTCACTGTATTTGAGTGGTAAGTATGCACAGTTCTTTGAGTTTTATGTTTGGTAGTAGTCATTTTTTCAGTTTGTTGTACTGTTGTGGATGGTTTAAATGTATCCTTTTGGGTATAAGTTACAGATTTTGGAGTAGTGGGAGTCCTAGAACTTTGGGTGGTTAATGTTGAAGGTTCTTCTGTTTGAAACAATGGAGATGATTCAGTTACAAAGACGTGTCCAGACAAGTCTGTTTCAGTATCTTTTGAAACATCAGTTTTGTCTGTTGCCAGTCGCCAGTACTGATATGGGTTGGTTTTTGTTAATTCTGTCGTAGAGATCTCTATATTCGGACCACCGATTGTTTCAATGTTGTTGTCTTGAACAACTATTGAATCATCGAAAGATGGATATAATTTTTTACCATTATTTATGCCTACTGTGTCCAATGTCTCTGTTGATGTAACTGGGGGAGCAAGAGGTACTTCAGCAATTGTTGCAGGTATTTGTGTGGTATATAACACTTCAGGAGGGAGAGTAGTATATACAGTCTTTACATCCCTTTCTGAAGATGGAAGATAAACTGACTGAATATGTGTTGGGTTAGTTGTTACCTTAGACTGATCCACAATATTATCTTGGTGTGACCAAACTTTTGTGACCCTTTCTTCTTCAGATATTGGTTTTCTTTGAGTTGTCAAATTGAAATAACTGTGTGTAGAGGGTACTAAAGAGTTATTTTGGTTCTGGCGGTGACGGAATCTGTTTGGTCGGAACTTTCGTCTGCCATTGTTTCTTCTCCTTGGATACTGATTGTATGCATGTGTTGAATAGGGAGTTGTTGTAGTTGGTTTATGAGTAGTAATTGCCATTGTTCCAATAGTTGTTCCAGGGGTTGTTATAAAAGTATGGGAACCTGTGGGAACCCATAAGTTTTTCTCTGATTCTGTCAATGTTTCCAGATCATTATCACCATTTAAATTATTGAGATTCTCACTTCTAGTAGTAGATACTTCAGATGTTTGCTTATTATTCTCAGAGTATGTATTAAAAGCATCTGGGAAAAATAACATAGCATCTGGATTAATACTAGCTACAACAGTAGGTACTGTTGTAGAATGAATGTCCGGTATAATACGATCTATGGCTTCATAGACTCTCTGATCATGTTCAGGAATTTCAGTTGGAGAACGAGGAGACATTTCAGTTGTCTCTTGTAAATAAACATCCTCATCATTTTCATTCATTTCTGCTGTTGTAGGTGACATTTCAACCATTACATGTTTTGTATCAAAGCTAGAAGTTGTTATCTTTCCACCATCTTCCACATGCTCTGTTTCAATAGTAGGCATGGTTTTAACTGACTTTGAAGTGGGGTCTTCATCTACAAGGTTTTTATGTTGTTCTGGGATATACTCTGTTTCATATCTTTTGGTTTCAAAGCTATTTGTTGGATCAACATTTTCAACATCTGTAACATCTTCGGTAAAAGCTTTAAAATCTTCTTCACCTGCAGAATAAATGGAATCTTCTATATTTACAGTGTCAATAGTTGACTTTACAGGGTTTGTTGCACTGAAAGTGGTTTGTGAAGGAGGTGATTCTGTAATTGCTTCCTCTTGAATGTCCTCTAAGAATGGAACTTCACTGTAATCATCTGATTCTTCTCTAGTTACTGCCAAGGCATTAAGGTCGACCTGTGTTGTAAGTTCTTGATACTGTGTTATGGTTACTTTTGGTGAAGATGTTATATGTAATACTACTTCGTCATCTGCTGATGCTTCCTCTACATTACTTGCTACTTCTGTTATTGTGAACAGTGGTTCGGATATCATGGATGGAGTTGTGTCCTCATGTGTATATGTTGGAGTAGTTTCAATTCTTGGGGTTGTTAAAAGTGGAACATCAGTTGTTTTTAGAGTATTTTTCCCTCTAACTTTAGCCAAAATAGTGGCCCATTTCTTGGGATCAATCTTATTTTTACCCCCTATTATTCTTCTTCTAGATTCAAATTTTCTCCGTCCTTCTGCTATATTGCTGTCTTCACTTTTGTCTGTATTTTTCAATGAATTACTTTTTTTCCTGTCTTTTCTGGTATTTTTGCCTTGCACTTTAGAGCTTCTATCTTTTCCAGATTTTAATTTAACATTGTATTTATCTTTTTCCTCATACACATCTCTCTCTCCAGAACCCCTATCATCATCTACTATATCATATTTGGGCTTTGAAGAAACCTTTACCATGGGGCGTTTTTTAATTATTGTCACTTTATTTAATTGCTCTGAGAACTTTTTTAGTATGGCTACTTGTACACTATAGTGATCTTCTCCATACTGATTGAGAGCTATGCATCTATAAAGGCCACTATCTGTAAGCTTAGTCGTCGGAATTAGTAATGACCCATCATTCAGTAAGTATGCACCTGTTTTATTTGTGCCTGAATTGATAATATTATTGTTTGGTAAAATCCAGTTCACCTCAGCATTGGGATTTGCATCAGCACTGCATGGTAAAGTGACAGATTCTTCAACGGTTTTAGTGACCACCTTGATGTTGCTTTCAGATATCTCATTTGATGAAGGTTGTACCACCACTCTCATAGCCAAGGTGTCAACTTCATGCTTTACTTGTGCAATACAGTGATAGACTCCAGTATCTTGGAAATCAGTTTTTTTAATTGTTAACTGCCCACTTGGTGATATAGAATATCTGCTATCTTGATTAATATATGGGGCTTTTAAAGTGGTACCATCTGGAAAACTCCATTCTATAGTCGGTGTTTCTGAAGACTTTACTTGGCAGGTCATTTGGCAAACACTTCCTTTAATGACACTAAAAGATGTTTTGGTGTTTTCATTTCTATTTATCATGACCCAACTTGTCTTTGGATATTGAATATCTTTGGTATGAATTGATTGTGAGAGTTGGGTGGAGAAGGACAGGGTAACTTTCTTCGCTGTGCTCATTCTTCTATTTAGCTGCATCTTAATGACTGTTTGCATTATCCATTCAGGTTCTGCAGATATGACAGCTCGAACTCCTGTATAGTAATAGTAATCATGATCCAGATTCTGCTTATATCTGTATGTCGCTTTAGAGCTATCTGTAAATAGAAGTTCTCTTTCCAGCTTCACAGGAACCTCACTGTAGTAGGCTATTAGTTTCCACAATTTTTCATAGTTATCCCGAGTCATGGGACATTCAAAATTCAAAGCAAATGTTGCATTAACATCAATTTCTTCTTGGTGAAGTTGATTCCATTGAATTTTGCTATAATCTTCTGTTTTCTTCATCTGACAATCCAAATTAACCTTGTTCCCATGCTCATCAGTCATATTTAAAATCACTTTTCCAAGAAAATCTTTATTTAAATCTAACAATTGTAGGTCAGTGTCATCATCTTCAGAGTTAATATCACTGCTGTTTATCCTTAGTGGTGAGGAAATAGTAGGCCTTGAACAGGACATATCTTTCAAGCTCTGAATTTCCCGGTTTTGTAGATGTCTTGGGCTAGAACACATTGCGCACAGCTGTCCATTTTCGTATGATCTGTCTTTCTTGCATTTTAGCACACCTACGGGTATATCAAATAAAAGATATGTTTAATATAAAACAGAATTCTTACGGTATGTCTTACATTGAGAAAATAAAAGCAATGTTCACTGTATCAGGGTATGCATTGACATCAAAGCAACAATCGTCCTCATGATACTTCAAGACATAATTATTAGGTAAGATACTTTCTTTGAATTGAAGACCACCTGCTCTACATTATTATAGATACTACAGATGCAGTTAGAAACTTAAACACTAAGACCTACTTCAACCCGTACACAATGCTTGCTGTCCTGGTGCAATAACATCCAGAAGAGAATGGATGGGAAATGTTGTCAAGTCAATTTCAATTTTCAAATTAATGTTTTTTAATCAAAGTAGATTAGTGTACTTTAATGTTGGTCATACAGCTTCAATAGGTCATGGTCATGGTCATGGTCATGTGCATGTTATCAATAAAGAGCGACAACTCTGTTGGATTATTGCCTGTGAGAAGCAGACAAATTATTCTTCCCCAAACCATTATGTATAGGGAGAGAATCACTAAACCTCCATACACATACAGTATAGTGGGTGATCCCAGCATAACTCTTGTGTGTAATTGTTTTCCAAGTTGGGTAGGAATCTCACTGTGAGAAGCCTCACTATCTAATTCAAGTGAGCATCAGTACCCCAAACAGCTGCCACTGTATCTACAATATTCTGTTGGACCTATCAACAAAGATTATTAGTGCAGCAGCTTTTCAGTCTCAGTTCTCCTCATTTAGATATTTATAGCCTATCATAAGGATAGGTTTTGCATGTTTTGGTTTCATAAACACCCATTACGTTTTCCAGTATGTGTTCTATGTTAAGTTTGCGTGTGTGTGTTTCAAGGCCTTCTAGTGGGTTTTTACAACGGCATAATCCCATTTTCCATATACACATTGGGGCACATTTACTTACCTGTCCCTGCGCAATCCCAGAGGTGCGATCCCCGACAAGAACGCACAGCTGCCGTGATTCACTGCCGGAGTTTACTTACTTCTTCCCGGTGTATGTAAGTGCATTATATGCGACAAAATTTTAAAGTTAAATCCCATGGTTTATCTGAATCCCGCCCCCCGATTTTTGTCGCGTGAAAGCCGACACGATTGCGACATAATCTAATCGCGTTATATGCGGCGCAAAATGGATGGGTAAAATTTACTAAGGGCCCTGTGCCAGTTTTCTGTCAGACTTTGCATATTATTTTTAGTGCTTGCACATCTATTTAAGAAGTGTCTAATAAAGAGACACAGTTCTGGCACATGTGAGGCAATTGTGGTGCACACAGTGCTTTGTGGTGCACGTGGACAACAGAGGAGTGTGGACACTTGACTGAGTCCATATATCAATCACTATTTACAAAAAAGGCCATTAGGCCTCACTAAGACTCATTTGTCATTAAAAATTAACTTTTATTAATCGTTTATTTAAGATATAATCTTGTTTATCATATTTCCGTGAATTTATACAAATCCTAATTAATATTAAAATTATGCAGATCGTCGTGGAGACTTTGATGTGTGGTTTTCGGGGGGAGATACGGAAGATAGCCCTAGAGAGCTTATAGGATCTCAGAAGGCACCAATAGATGTCACTATGACGCTGCTCATATAAGGAGAATGTCCAATTCGGTTTACTAGTGGTGGAGGTTATATTGTTGCAAATCTCACCTATTCTGTGGATGGATAAGTATCAGTGATTTAATCACTCAAGTGTGAGCTGAAGCGCATACAAAGTTATTCCATCATCTTGTGTATCATCTCATGCGCACAATGGACTCTGCGGTATTTGCTCTCAACACTCAATATTCTATGATGGATAATAATATCAATTAGATTCAGTCTCTCAAGTGTGCGCTCAGACACATATAAGATTTCATTAGTATTCCACCATCTCATGCACACAGTAAAACTTGGAGTATATCTCCTAAGTGCTTGTATATATTCAACCGCACTCTATCTTGTGGGGTCACTCAGCATATAACCGGTAGTTAATATTCACTGCCAGATTGCTCTCTCCACTACAGCATTGCTCAGGACCCGCTCACATTTGTTAGTCAGACTGACTTATTGAGATCTTCCACATTCCCATTCATGTATTTAAGACCACACACACACTTTATCTGCTATTAAAAACTTTTCCACACTAACGCCCCCCCGACATGTTTCGCCACTCTAGTGGCGTCCTCAGGGGTGCCGGGGCTAGAGTGTGCCTTGTCAAGTTGAGCTCTGGTTTTTAATACCTCCGTTTGTGTCGTCACAATCCACACCCTCTCATTATCAGCCAATCCATGATGGGAGGCTGTGGGTGTGATCCATTAGGTCACACGCCTCCTCAAGTAACTACGTCTGCGCATAAAGTTCGATATCGTGCGACTGCGCATAAAGTCCAATATCGTGCGACTGCGCATAAAAGTTCCTCGATCTCGGATGCATATTCGCTCAACTGCGCATGCGCTAGGACTTGGAATTTTCGTTCCCCGATCTCAGATGCATGTTTGCTCAACTGCGCATGCGCAAGGACTTTGACTTTCGTTCCTCGTTCTTCCATTCGGATGCGCATGCGCTGGGACTTTGAATTTCATTCCTCGATCTCCCATTCGAATGCGCATGCGTGGGGACTTAGAGTGTTAGTTCCACCTCTATATTATGGATACGCAGGCGTGGGGACTTTGACTTTCTTTTGTTACAAGCCCTATTGTTGGCTGTGATGGTGAAGATCATAATCCAATATATAAGGTTCCTATTTCGGATCTTCAATTTATTAACGGTAAGTAGGTAAGTATTGACTTTCATAATAAAGGTGATTATTTAAGAAAATTCTTATTTTATTTATAAGGAGCTCAAGGATTTATCAGAATTTGTCCAGAATTCTAAAATATAAAATTCATCATAGATAATATAATTTTTACTTTTTTCTTTCATCTCCTCTCATTGATGTACAGGACCTCTATTCAATTATTGTTATTGTATTGATATCTTGTGCACTCTGTTGGAACAGTGCAGGGGGTGCCAGATTTATGAAAAATATGAGACACAAATCATGAATCTGGCACACACTGCGTCCTACACAGGACACTGCATATAGTGCAGTTTGCTCTGTTCCTAGTAAATGTGGACCATTATACCCTATACACATTAAATAGTTATTATACCATAACAACATTAACAGGATTAGCTGACAATTATATTATTAATTTTTGAAAGACCTCTGGCTGCTATCAATCATACTGAATGCAACAAATTAACATTAACACGGTTTTAACAGTCAGCTCTTAGCGCATATCATTTGGTCTTGGGTGTCTGGTAACTGGAGGTCCTATTGCTTCTATAAATTCTATGAGATTTATGGAAATACTGAACACAATTTTTACCAATCCCATTGGTGTGACCCCAATCAAACTCACAAAACTCATTTAATATCAATAAATATAATTAAGATTGCTATTTCAGAATACATTCACTTACCATTAGACTGTTCATCCCATTCCAGTAACCATTTTAATTGACAGTCACAAGCCCAGGGGTTGCCATGAAGATATAAGTTCTCTAGTAATGGCATTGTTTGGATCATGCCAGCAGGGAGCATCTGAATCATGTTGTCTGATAAGTAAAGATGCTTTAATGTAGACTGTCGGAAGTAGCCCAAAAAATTAAAAGTGCAGAAGGTGTTGACGTGGAGCTGTTGAAGTGAGTTCCCTTCTAAGTGAAGTAATCTTAGGGCAGTTAAACCATTGAACGCATTGGGATGTATAAATTCTACTTTATTATGATCAACATGTAGTCTTGTTAAGCTATATAGTCCATGAAATGTGTGGCTGGTTATCACTTTCAGCTTATTGTAGCTCATTTTGAAGACCTTTAAAGAAAAAAAAAAATCAGTGAAATGAAATCACAATATTCACCAAGAATTTGATTCTATTTACAACAAACCTATTGTGACTTTCATTCTCTAAACCTGAATGCAGCAAACAAACATTGCTCAATCACCATAGTGTTTTCCAGTTTTAAAAACAAGTAAGATTTAATGCAAATTACTACAAGCAATGATACTAAGGGGTTGTATAGGAATAAAAAAAATGATACATGGTAGAGAAGGGGGTGGGCATTAAAAAAAAAGAGCTAATACTCCCCTCCTCTGGCTCTCCTGTTATCCCGCAGCGTCATATTACAAACTTTTTAGTGAGCGGCCTCTATAAACAAACATAGGCTGGCACTGATGGGCGGCACGCAAGAAAAACTGTAGTACAGGAGGAGGTGGATACAGTGGATGATGAAGTGTCTCATGGGACCCGGGCTGTTCACATGACTAGGGCCCCCCCAGCATACAAATCAACATGTGCCCAGATTGTTAGGACTACTCTATATTCTCTATATCCTCTATATCTTTAATCTTGCACTGTTTATAAAAGTAATTTAATGATGAACTTCACACCTATTCTTATAACCAGCTTATTTAGGAAAGCCAATCACTAACTGCCTAAGCTCCCAGACATTGTAGGAGATGTGGATGCTGCCCCTGTGCACTGAACTCCCCCTCATACAGTAAATACTCATGTATAACCCGAGGCTCAATAAAAGAAAGTTTTTGATTGGAATATAAACGTCAGGGTAGGAAATGCAGCTGCTACTCTAATAACATGTCCAGCAGCACCCGCACCACCTTCATTAATGAAATATCCACAGCAGATCACCCCTACACAGAAATATCCACAATAGCGCTTGCGCTCCCTTTAAAGAAATGTCCACAACAGAGCCCCCTTTACAGAAATATCCAGACCGCTCGCTCCTTTACAGAAATGTCCACCGGAAGAGCTCCCCTTCTAATGTCCACGGTAAAGCCCTCTTTATAGAAATGCCCATAGCAAATGTCCCCTTTAATGAAATGTCCACAGCAGATGCCACCTTTAATGAAATATCCATAATGAAATATCCACCGGAAGAGCTCCCCTTCAAGGAAATGTCCACAGAAGATGCCCCCTTTAATGTAATGTCCAAAGTAAAGCCCTCTTTAAAGAAATGCCCATAGCATATGTCCCCTTTAATTAAATGTCCCCAGCAGATGCCACCTTTAATGAAATATCCACTGCTAATGTCCCTTTTCAATGAAATGTCCACAACAGAGAACCCTTTACAGAAATGTCCACAGCAG
Organism: Engystomops pustulosus; assembly: GCF_040894005.1. Lineage (NCBI taxonomy): Eukaryota > Metazoa > Chordata > Amphibia > Anura > Leptodactylidae > Engystomops > Engystomops pustulosus. The sequence continues at coordinate 204,934,866 of NC_092412.1, read as the reverse complement.
ATGCCCCGTTTATTGTAATGTCCATAGCACCATAGCAGAGACCCATTTAATGAAATGTGCACATCAGATGCCCCCTTTAATAAAATGTCTACATCAGTTTCCCCCTTTACATGTCTACGGCAGGGTCCCCCATTTACAGAATGTCCACAGCAGAGTTTGCCCCCTATTATTGAAATGTACTCACCAGGGCCCTCTTGAAAAATAAAAAAATCTTGGCTCACCTTTGGCATCTTCTTCCCAGCTCCACAGCTCTTCTTCTCTTCTGGCCCAGGCACATACACCAAGATGTGGCAGTGTCATAGCTACGTGACGTCATAGTGTATGCGCCACGCGTCCTTTACACTATGATGTCACATGGCCGCGACACCACCGCTTCATAGTGTGTGTGCCAGGGCCAAAAGGAGAAAACGGAGCCGCGGGGCTGGGAAGAAGATGCGGAAGGTGAGTATACAGGCTATACTCAAAGACTGATGGCAGATCTTTATATAGGGCCCCCCATACCGCCTATATGAAGATCATATAAGCTCTTTGTTAATTGAATGCCCCCTATATGTGTAAATATTTTTTTTCATTCCCGAACAACCCCTTAACCCCTTTAAATATGCCTGGAAAATACAAATTTCTTCCCTGAAGCTCAGGCAATAAACAAAACATGTACCAACTTATGGGGCAAGTGCAGTAAAGATTGGTCAATCTGCTCTGATTTCACTGAAGAAATGCACTTGTGCACCGGAAAAAAGCAGATACTCATCTGTAGCTAAGACTTCATATAGACATATTTAGTAGGCTATATCCATAAAGACATGCTGGTTTAGTATCTCAAATTTGACTCGCAGGTTGGCATCATAGTGCCACTCAATCCATAATAGTAGCATTAGGGCTAAAATGACAATTTATTACCTGTAGTGCACTCAAGTCTTTGAAAGCCCCATTAGGAACATTTTGCACATCATTGCTATGAATCAAAAGCATCTCTAGTTTGGATAATCCAGAAAACGCATGTTCAGGGATGGACTGGATGCTGTTAAACCTGAGAACAAAAAAAAAAAATAAAAAACTTCAGTTGGAGAATAATAATATTCAGATTTGTATATAAAAAGAAGAGTGAAATCATTAAAAATAATTTAATTTATCTTATTTTATGTTTTATTTATAAGGAAATATTTTGTGTATCCATAGATGCCATTCCGTGAGAATCTTCATTGTTTACTTCCAGTGAGTAACCATCTACCATGGACACAGGGGTGCAGGAGTAGTTAAAGGGGGTTGCACACTCCCTTACAATTGATAGGTGCTCTGGAACGGATCCTTCCATCAGACAATCCAAAAATTATATTCCAGGCACACAAACTCAGATTGATATTTATTTTATACTATTCTTACTACTATTCTAGAAATGGGAGTTCAGATCCTATTGTTTTTGGTGCTTCCAGTGTATAGGTTTCAGCTCCAAAAAAGGTGCAGGGACAGATGATTTGATGACCTATCCTGCAGAAGGGCCAGGGAACCCGTTTATGCAAATCAATGGATGATTTTATTTTAAATTCAGCTAACAAGTAAATATAGCTTTTAATAGGCAAGAGTTGTAAAAGGGGAAGCCACATTCTAGTAACTAGTAAATGCCATAAACGAGGTCTCTAATTGATCCCCATTTTAATATCATGTGATTAACCCATGTAACTACTTCCTCTTTTCTATGTTCACTTCTGCACAATATCAGATAGAATAAATTTTGCTACCTGTATTTGTGCAGGTGCTTAATAATAATTATTAATAATAATAATAATTAGCAATTTATTATCCCCCAACGGAGGAAAAGAGAGTTGTCACAAAAGGCTGTAAAACACAATTTAAATACATTACAAATACCATGGACATACAACAAATAACAGATAACATACAACATACAACAAATAACAGATAACAATCCAGTTTATAAATTATAATAAAAATACTAAAATATACATAATAAAAACAAACTCATAATAGACTAATCTAAAAACCCAGAAATTATTTGCTAATTAATGCTATCTAAGCCCCCTTATTCGTGTTGGACAGATGGATAGCACTCGGCACAAATGATTTTTTATATCAGTCCTACACCTGATTTCTTTTAGTCTGCCACTAAAACTGCTTTGTTGCCCTTCAAGTTGATTATATAAAGGGTGTGAAATGCATATAAGCAGATGACGATGAGTAAATAATCATATCTGACACCATCTCAATTCCTATCAGCAAGAAGACTATGTCATCCTTGGTATTCATGCTCAGCTGGAAGTCTTAAAATCAAAAACTGGATTCAGAAATAAGTAGTGATAAGCGGAACAGTAAAAAATCTTTAAAATTGTGGGCATTAACGCTTTAAATGTTGATGGGAAAGTGGCAAGGAGCTTTAAAATCAATGAAGTGCAAGTGCACCAGCATGCCGGTAGCGCTGCACACAGCCATTTTAGAGAAGATCATAACCCCCATTGACATAATTGGGAAGCAACGATTCTTCCCAGCATGTGTAGTGTCGCATGCTCATGCTCCATCTTACGCACCAAATTATTTAAATGCCACTTGTAACTTTGCCAGCAGCATCCAAAGAGCATTATTTGCAGGGCGTTATCGAATGAGCGAGAGGGTTCGGGGGAACTTTGCCATTCTGGTCCACTCAACACTAGAAATAAGTACACAACGCTTCATTCTCTAACACTAAAACAGCCAGGTATAAACAAGAATTTAATTAAATTTTAGGCAACCACTGAATGCAATATTTTCTTGGGGAAGAAAGTATTGATTTTCATACAAAGTGTCATGTAAAATTTACACAAGAATAAAATAAGTGTTTGCACAAACCCTAAATTTATTCTTTCCACGTGTTTTGGAATTCTTGTTGGTACTGTTGCTAGAGATCGGAAAGTGCAGTGGACTTCAGAGTTTACATAGCACGCACATGGCTTAGGACAGGAAAAGGCACTGTGTGGAAACCTCAGGAATAAGATAATTAATGGAATCAACCACAAATGTATCCCGTGGTACCTTCTGATTACTGTCTTCATTTTTGCTCCTGTAGATACAAAACAACAAAAATTGAATTACTTCCTGTTAACACAAAACTTCAAATGCTGACTTAACAAAATGAAAGAAAAAAACTGGTAAAAAGAGATCTACAATGTTAAAACAAAGTAAAAAATCTACAAATACTCACCTACATTCCTCTTCATCTTGATCCTCGCGCTTGTCTTCTCTAAGATTAACATGCGGGATCACCTAGAAAAGAGAGTTATAAAAAGCAGGATGGAGCACAGGGTCAAGCTGTCCAGCTCTGCAAGCTGCTAATTATGCACGCCCCCTCCATGACATCATGCATCTATCACGCTGGATGTCTCTCGCATCTCTCCTAGCATGTGATTGGGAAGTGCGAGGGCGTGCATAATTAGCACCGGACATCTTGTGCTGCGATTTATAACTCTCTTTTCTAGGTGATCCCGGCTTGTCAAGCTTAGAGAATACAAGTGCCAGGATGAAGATGAAAAGGAACATAGGTAAGTATTTGTAGATATTTTCTTACTTTTTTAAAATGTCAGATTTTCTTTAAGATGCTGTATACCACCACATTTATTATGTTTTATACATTTTTTTATTGGGTTTGCCCTTAGTATAAAACCAATAGGTCTTGCTAAAAAGGAGCGTGGCTTTAGAACACCAATGTAGTGACAAATGCAAGACAAGAAATTCCAGTACAAAGTAAGGCAGCTGCAGCATAGCATAGCTAGACTATATAAATATGCGTCAGATTTATCCTCCTGCATTCTATACAACCAAAAATGCTCAGTCTTTACATTATTGGTTGATGGAATAAAATTTGAACAAAAGTACTAACTACTACATTAACTGTCCTACCATTCAGATACTGACAACAAAAATTACACTTGTCATGCTATAGCTACCTTATTATATTTGTATGATCTCTAAATCTATACCCATAAGAAATTATACAGATAATTCTAACACATAGTATTAAGTGCAGAACACTACTGCCCACAGGCAGAAACACATACAACAACAGTAATCTGTGTATGCTATAGAACAATACCTTTCATGAGTCATAGCAATTATTTCCATTAAGATATTAAGACATATTATTATGACAGAAGGCTGATAGAGTCATTTTGCTAAAGTAAAATAGTGTAAATAAGATAGTAAAAGGTGCTTTAATAAATTTGGACATATCACAGAATGGCTGACAATAAGGCAATAGTGACCACAGTATGCTTAAATTATTGCTTAAGGTCATGTCAATTGTTATAACATGGATGTTAAATCCCTAAGGCCCCTTACACATGAGCATTGCAGAGGTAGTTCAGTGAAAAACTGTCATTTTTCATCAGATTTCAATCAGTTACAATGTCAGAGTTCAGTGGTTTTTTTTAATCATTTCTACAGAATTTTTAACATGCATGAAACGTGCAAAAAGACTGATGACTGTGATCTTTTCTATGGCAATGCATCAAGAAAAACAAATTGCACTTGCATGTATCTCAGAGTACAGTTTGTATTGTATCGAATTTTAATGGACATTTTTTATGCACAAGTAAAAAATGTTTTGAGTTTCACTCACATTAAAAAAAAACATGCATATGTGAGTGTGAAAAGCTGTGGTGCACATTTACACGGTTAACACCAGTTAGCACCTTTAATATGGGGGGTGCAACACATTTCTGTCTGACTTTCCACAGTCCGACTGAGCACCAGAACCCCCCATTTTGGGGACAAATTTGTGTCGCATAAAGAATAGTGCAGCCGTGACACAAAGGGGTCTCATACAACACATATGTGGCGCAGACACTTCTTAAATACATGTGCAAGCAGTTTGCACGTAAAAGAATGTGCAAAGTCCGACAGAAAACTGGAGAAAGGAGCATTGTATATGTGCCCCTATATGTGTGTCTGTAAAAAAAAAAACATTGGGGCACATTTACTTCCCTGTCCGCTGGAATTCACCGAAAGTGCATTGTCTGATGATAATGCACTGTGCCGCGATGGTGCGCCCGATATCCTACATGTGTTCACCATCTTTTAAGTGGTGCATGTTAGTGCTTGGGCTCGCGACACAATTTGAAAGTTAAATCCCGCGCTCAGTCCGAATCAGTCGGTTCATGTTGTCACTCCCCCCCAATTTGTGTTACACAGAAGCCAGCGTAGCTGCAGCAAAGAACAATTGCGTGCAACAAAATCCCAGCACAGACACGTGTTAAATATCTGTCCAAGCCGTACAATCCCTGAAAAAAGCGAACAGTCCGACAAAAGTGCACTCAGCGACCCTTTAATTAGCCCCATTGACTTCTGGTCAGAGTCCAATGTAAATCCCACACATCATAAACATGCATGTAAAAACACTTTTGTAAAAGGGGCCTAAATCATTAGTCAGTACAAAACGGATACAGTGGTTACTGGAAGACAGGTTCAGCTGAGCTAGGTCTAGTATTGATGATATTAAGATATCAGTATGATAATTGACAAATGTAGGCCTTGTTATTGATTTTGTTTTGACGCTATATAAAACACCATATTCCCTTAGTACTACTGCTTTACATGTTTATCTTTTTTGTCTTGGTAGATTTCCTTTAAAGTAAAAAACAACAAAATCAAGCTTGATTAACCAGGGGCTCTTACTCATAGGTCCACTCACTAGGCAATTTAACATGACTGGGTGCATAGTGCACTAGTAATGATATTCACCCGCCCGCACATGCTACAACATATATACTAAAAGGATGAACTCCATGCCAGGATCCGCCTCATCATACCCACTTTTAATGGAGGTGGCATAAGGGGAAAAAGCATTACATGGCCTTTATCATGCATTGTGCTTTAGAAATTCGGCATATAGGGTATAAATGACGCCTCTTACTATGGGAAAGTGTCAAGTCAATCCTGGGCAAGGCAGAAACCCACTGGCTGGGTTTCAGTTCTTAGATAGTGATGAGAAATCCTGTTAAAATTTAAAGAATTTTTTAGAAATTTATAATCCTGTTCTGGATTGAATAGCAAAATTTACTGTGTAAATGGTGATGGCCACTGTCAACTGCAGCCATGCTGCGCATCGTCAATTTGAGGAGTGTCGTCGCTCTTATTGGGAAGAGAAGATCCTCTCCAAAATGGCGGTGCCCAGCATCACCCGCTGTTTAATACCACGCATTGTTGCATCTACTTAAATGCTGCTGCCATCTCTGCCAGCTGCATTTAAAGGGTCATTGCCCTCGAATGGTCCTGGCATATTGATGCCCCTCTGGCATTGAGCCAGAGGGGCCGAACCCACAAAGTTCGGTACAAACACAAATCTTTGCGGTTTGGGTCTGCTCAAAACTATACTTTGACCCAACTTCAGGTAGGATTTGGATGGCGTCCTGGAAAAGCCTTACTGAGCCTTCTGTAGACCAGGAAGAGACAGTTTTCCTGGTTAGCTCAGTTATAAAGTAGTAAAGTAGTATCTGTAGTACAGAATATTGATGGATCAGGCAAATCATCAACAGTGAACATCAAACTTTTGTGAGCATATTTCTCTGAATGACAGTTATATATCCCTTCATGTCATTGAATGCTGGATGAGGAGAACACGACCCTGCTGTCATATTAGAGGTGAGGCTTTTATTCTCCATAAATACACAGATAAAATGTAGCCATTTACTGTAAACCATTGTCTTCTAACTACTACTTAATAAGGCTATTATTTCTTTTAATATGTGATCTTTATTCCTTCCAGTGTTATTATCCATAACAAGCTGTTGCCAGGAAACAATTGTGAAAAGTTTCCTTGGCAGAACACAATATAATATTGATGGTTATCAAGACTTGACAGGAGAGACTTTGGGTACTACAAGTTAATCCTAACTCCTAGCTCCACTTACTAAGTGTCTATTGTACTTTGAGAATTTGATTTATCAGCTAACACAATGTTCCAATTTAGTTTTTCATGGTTGTATTAAATAAATATGGAACCACTAGATTAAAATTGAGACTACTAAGTAATTTATATGTTTTATTGGATAATTTACTAGCTTTGGGGGCTACATAGGTTTCATCATCACCCTGGTAGAATACAACATCAAGAAAGTCACACACAAATAGAACATGGCTATAATGTGGTCAAGTGATATAAACCATATCCATCAATGTGAGGAAAAGAGAGATGCCCTCAAATCTTTTATGTTGTGGTTAAGGCCGCTTTCGCACAGGTAGACCTGTTTGTTTTTCTTGTATTCCTGCCTCACAGAGCTAAAAGGAAAGTCCAGTCATCAGGTTACTGACAGGCCTCCTAGGACCATAACAGTCCAAGGCAAGGGCTACAAAGCAAGCTATGAGTCAGCTATGTTTGAGGAATTTTGAAGTGGATATCAGGTAATATTTGCATGCAATTGTACATTTGTGGCCCCTGATTAAAAGATTTTACTGGTGGGTCCTAAGCACTGTAATCTATCACTATTAGTCTTCTTACCCTAATTGAACATTTTTATTTCAATTGTTTTATTTTCATGTTAAAATGTAATGGGTCATCTGAGGAATGTATAGACTGCTCAATCCTGCACTTTGGAGAAAAGTGAACTCCGGCGGACCTCGGCGCAGAAGCGACGGATGAAGGAACTCGATCTTAGTTAATCGCGGCAGACCCAAATCCGTGTCGGACAACGCACCGCGGCATCGCGACAGGACCTGGTAAATAAGTCTGCCCCTTTGTCTCATGCTGGGACTGATGAGATGTCTGTTTCCAACCTGAAATGCGTTTTGTAAACATTTTATTCATATTTTAGCCTTTTAACAGGATCTGTAATGGTTTGTTTAGAAATTAGTTTTAAGTGATTCGATCATAACTATTATTATGCTGCTATAGAATTTTTGGACATAAAGAAAAGGGTAATACAATAAATAAAAAAAATAATAAAAAACAATAAAAAAATTGTTCCAAATCATCTCAAGCCGATGCAGTTGGATTGCATCTTTCTCATACTTTTTTTTTCTCTTATTTTCTTTTACTGTTTTATGGGTACAAAGAACATTCTTTATTTTAATTTTATGAATTCCCATAATAGCTGAGATAATGTATATTTAGTTCCTACGTTCTATAGGAAGGATTTGACCAGCACTTATGTCCTAATCTTTTACACTAATCTTTTTATTTAAATTGCAATGTTGTGGATGTTAGAGTTTAGGCGGTAGGAATGTAAAGCTCAGGGTCATACTTTAACTTCATCAAATAATTATTTTGGAATTTGGCCATTTTTACATTATTCCTCTGATAGTTCTACTTTTCTCTATTCATGGAAGCCAAAAAAAGAGTCAAGCTTGGAGCCAAAGTGTCTGTACCAATTGGTCTGATATTAAAATACTGAAACTTTCATAAATGGGAGCATTAAAATAGTCATTTTTCCAGCTATCCATGCATATCAAATACAGTTAATTATAACACCTCATGTCTGCTTTGAATTATATATACTGAGTTCTATTTCAACCAAGAGACTAAATCCCAAAATGCAGGAATGTACATAAATCTCCATGTACCTGTATCACAAGTCTTAAATAAAGGCTGTAAAAAGAACGTCTCACCACTTCTGACAAGTTCATTTTAGTAAATACTTGTATTTATAATGAAATAATAATTCTGGAGCACAATTCCGTGATATATACCGGTAGTGGGGGAAATATTTAATTGATATACTGCCAATTTTTCAAGTTTTACCTCCTAAAAAAATGGGGAGGCCTGTAATTTTTATCATAGTTACACTTCAACTGTGAGAGACAGAATCCAAAAAATACAGAAAATCACATTGTATGAGTTTTTAATAATGAATTGCCATTTTATTACGTGAAATAGATGATCACATAGCAACCAGCAAGAATTCAGGCTCTCTCAGACCTGTTAGGTTTTCTTTAGGAAGCTCCTCCTACTCTGCACTATCTGTATTAATTCCATCTGGTTGAATGCCTTACCTGTATAAAAGACTCCCGTCCACAAACTCCATCCATCAATCCTCTCCACCATGGCTGTCAGCAGGAGGAGCTGTCAGCAGGATACCAGGGACAAAATAGTAGACCTACATAAGGCTAAGATGGGCTATAGGACAATATGCAAGGAGCCTGGTGAAAGGGCAACTGTTAGCGCAATAATTAGAAAATGGAAGAAATGGAGGATGACTGTCAATCTTCCTTGGTCTGGGGTTCCATGCAAGATCTGACCTCATGGAGTAAGTATATATCTGAGGAAGGTGAGGAATCAAACCAGAACTACACAGGAGTAGTGGTGTGTCAGTGGTAATGACCTGAAGTAAGCTGGAACCCCAGTCGCTAACATTGCTGCTAGCAGCACACTACAGTGTCATGGATTAAAATCCTGAACAACACGCAAGGACCCCCTGTTCATTCCAGCACAAGTGCAGGACCATTTAAAGTTCACCAATGACTATCTGAATGATCAGGAGGTGGTCAGATAATTTTGGAATTAAGAAGTGAGTACAACCCTAAGAACACCGTCCCAACCGTGACATTTTGGAGGTAAAAATACTTTAAGAGTGCTTTTCTTTAGGAGCACCATTCATTTCCTAGTGATGATCAATCAAAAAGAGATTCATATACATGACCAGAAAAGCAGTAAGAGGAGGACCGAATGGGCTTACAATCTAGTGTTGAAACTTGTTCTTCTATTGTATAAAAAATGTATTTAATGCAATTAAATGCTAATTAAATTGAACCCTTCAATTAAACTAACCCACACTAACTAAACATATCTTTGAAAACTACAGTTTTTTTTTCCAACTTACTTTTTATCATTTAATAAAGAGACATTTACAGTTTGGAGGGAACGAAGACATAACTAGTAGTGTAAATCAAGTAATAACTTCTGGGCCGCACAGGGCCCATCAATTTTACTTAAGTTAAGAGTCATGTCTCAGATATATCTATTCTGAAAAGGGGCCTTGCCACCACTCAGAAGTCATAGTCTATGACAAGACAACAAGAGCCCGCTACTTACAATAGTGCCTGCTAATCAAGATTTCATGCAATGTAAAGTAACATAGATAGTACAGAGGTAAAAACAGACCATAGGAAAGGGGAAAATAATAAATAACTTGGGTTGAAAACTACTGTTATATTGCAGTACAACTATCCCTATATTGTTCCCCCCAATGTCTGTAAAGTCCATTCATAAAGTATACTCACCATCTATGCATATTCATGATCTTCCAGTTCAGGTATGCTTCCAGCTTCCTGATTGACAAAGGAGCATGTTATCTCTTCAGCTGCTTTAACTTGGCTAAGCACCCTCGGTCCCCACTCCCTCAAGAATAAGGGCTGTGTGCTGTATGTGACTCACTGAAGAGAAATCAGGTTCCTCATTCCTCTCTCCGTTTAGGAACTCTTTTCAGCAATTTACACATCTGTCTTATTCCTTATGGACAGGGGGATGAGGTAATGTAACTGACTTGAATTGGCCAAGAAAAAGCACATCCTCTGTCAGTAAGGAAGCTGGAGGTGTGGCTGAGCTGGAGGAAAATGAGTATGCTGGATTTCCTTTAACCCCTTCAGGATGTAGCCAGTTTATAGCTTAAGGCTCAGCTCCATTTTTTGTATTCTAGTATGCGTTTCTTTATATGATTATAATTTTTGAATACTTTTACTTATCAAACTTCACTAAGTTTTGTGTTTATTTATTTAAAAAAATGAAAAATGAAAAATAATGAATTTGTTTTTTTAAATTGCCATTTTCAAAATTCGAAATTAGCCCGTTAGCAGGGACATAATTTTACCACTGGAATTAGGTGCTGAATAACATTTCCCATATGTCATTATAAATTTGTACATTATAATACCCTGCAATAGTATGCAATGGCTAACACACTGCCTATAAGGTCCCATATGACCTAAGATCCCGAGGTTGTCTGTAGTAAATGCCTTTATGGTCCTATACAGGCATTTACTACGGACAGCCTCGGGGTCTTAGTTCAGACCTCTGGGTTGCCATAGCAAAGATTGGCACCACCCTAAAAATGCTGCAGGGGCGCCAATCAAACAGGTGAAATCTCACTAAATTACCACTGACACACCACGATTCTGGATGCTGGCTCTGCTCTGATGCAGAGCTGAACTTCCATTGTGCTGAGCTCTAATGTGGGAGTGCTAATGCTAATGTTATTACAATGTGATTTTCTGGATATTTTTGTAGATTCTGTCTCTCACAGAAAAATTACAGACCTCTCCATTCCTTGTAATTGCAAAGTTGTAAAATTAACTTTGTATTAGATACTTAGTTATGAAAGAAATGCAATTGAAATGAATGTTATCCTTTATGACTCCAAAATATTTATTAAAACAATTGTAAACATTCCCCTTGCCAAATGGACTTGTCCCTAAAAAGAAATCAACCACCCAAATCAAGCATCATATACCAGGGGCACTTACTCAGCCAGGCACTGTGACTGTGTTAATCATCTTATAATTGTTATCCATGGCCTCCTTCCTTCCAAAATTTACCTTTAAAACTATGCTAATGAGCTCGATGAGTAGGAAATGGTCTAGTGTGTCCATACTGTAACGTTACATTAGATTTTTAATGAGCACTGAATATACAAACTGTACATCATGAACTTTTAAAACCATGAAATTCACAGAGATATAATCATGAAGAGCTTCACTAGCTTAGTAAAAACACCTCCTGCGGCCTTCTGTTTTTATAGGGAACTCCTCAGCGACTATTAGCATACCCATATTCTGTAGTAAAACACTTGTTACTCCAGAAAGTATGCTTCTCATGCAACTGATAGAATGAAATCATTACATGATTAAAATATAACAACATATACTAAAGGCACATTATATTCCCTCAACTTGTACTAAATCTAGAAATGACTCCTTTCACATTCCTATTGAGTGAACCTATAACACTGGTATAACAGAAGGTGAAAACTATCTAAAACTTAACATTTAATTCAAAATATATAAAAACCACTATTGTCACAAATAGCGATGCACCAAACCTCATGGTCACTGTGAAATGTCAAACAAATCATATACGGTCCATCCAGATGACCACCATAGCTTCTAATCAATCATACACGCAAGCAGGGCTGTACATAGTATATGTGCCAGGGTATGCGGTTACAAATATAAACACCAAAGGTCAATGGACCATAGCAGTTGCAGGTATAGCAGCTATCATGTAGTCAGTGCACATAAAAAGGAAGGACAAAATATCGGTGTGTACTTACAGCAATAGTAGCAATAATAACAATATGCGAAAGGTGAGGAAAGGAATGTTCTTACCAATCCTGGGTTGAAAAGATCATGCCATCGATTCCTGTAAGACATAGATCAGCCTGGGTATCCTACGTATCCCTCGCATACTGAAGTATCACCTAAATATCGTCCAATAACTCCCGTCCTAACAAGGACGGTCCACAGCTGTCCCTGACATCTTGCCCTTGCTATAGAAGACAGGTGTTCTCAGATGGTCTTGAAGTCAAAAAATGATAATCCCGACGCGTTTCTTCCGCAGTTACTCGGATTCATCAGGGGATAAATGTGTCGCAGGTATAAGTGACTATTGAAAGGTCATAGCAATGGAGCCCAGGCAATGATTCCAGAAGGTCTCCAAATCGCCCAAACTGAACGAGCAGATCAAAATTACTAAGAAATTTGAATCCGAACCGGATTTCAAAACCAAGGAGAACCAACTACAACTAACAATTGAAAAATACCAATATCATTTAAAAGAGAGGAAACATACCCAATTCCTTCGTGACCTCCAAGACTTTAGGGACAATAAGGTCTACTCATGGGTTTTTCATAAGAGGCATACAGACACTGAGGCCTCCTCATCTGAAACTGACAATTCGGATGTGGACTCTTCTAATAGACAATCAAAAAATAGAAGAGGTAGAGGACGAGGCAGAGGGAATCCAAGAAGCAGAGGAGCTAAGACAGATTTTTTAGATCAGCCTTACCAGACGAGGGCAAGAAGCAGGCCGCCCCCCCCATCTCAGACCATGGGTCCCAAATAATTAATCTCTCGAGTAAAACGCTATCTACAGCAGAGGTACAGATACTGTCTAAGGGACTTAATTTTGTTCCTACAAACAAACCAGACACTTTCGAGATTATAAAAGATCTACATTTATTTATCAGGAAGCTCAAGTGGAGGAAACACTTCATTAAAAGTGATAAAAAAATGTGTAGAGAATTGGGGATCCCAAGTGATCTATTACAGGATGTTAGACTGCTGTATGGTCTTGAGGATTCTTGTCCCTCAATAGAGGGCAAAGGTCCATTCACTGACCTACGACCCAATAGCATAAGGTCCCCCCCTTTTTCTGAGATCTCTCCGATTGACGTTTTCCTGAGGGATGTCATTAATGAAATCAACATGATGCAAACTGATTTTGTGCCATTTAACTGCTCACGGTCTGAAACTGAGGCCTTAAGGGAACTGGAAAAGGATACCAGTTTAACCATTAAACCCTCAGACAAAGGGGGGAATGTGGTTGTCATGGACTCTGATATCTACAAAAAAATGTGTTTGGACCTTCTAAGTGATAGGCGATCATATGAAATTCTTGACACAAACCCTACGTCCCAATACCGGGGTGAATTGGGAATTATACTTCGGGAAGCCTTCAACCAGGGGGTAATCGACACAAATGAATTGAAATTTTTAGAACCAACAGCTCCCATGATTGCCACATTCTATGGGCTCCCTAAGGTCCATAAGGGGTTGGAGCCATTAAAGGGGAGACCAATTGTGTCTGGTACCAATAATATCACCCAAAATCTGGGAGTGTACCTAGACAAAGTCCTGAGACCGTATGTTGAATCCCTACCATCATACTTAAGGGATTCTATGGATCTTTTAAGAAAATTGGAGGGTGTTGTGCTGGATGAGGGTTGTTTTCTCGCCTCTATTGATGTTGAAGCTCTATATTCCTCGATTCCTCACAACAGAGGTCTCGAAGCAGTGTCACACTTTTTGAGTACAAGAGGGATACAGTATAGGCAGCATAATGACTTTATTATCAAATCCTTGCAGTTTTGTCTTACACACAACTACTTCTTGTTCAATGGCAAGTACTACCACCAGCTCAGGGGCACGGCAATGGGTTGGCCGTGTGCGCCAACCTACGCCAACTTGCTCCTGGGCTGGTGGGAGGACACCATGGTCTTTACACCAGAAACTGACCCCTACCAGGGGCATCTGGAATTATGGCTACGCTTTATTGACGACATAATGATTGTATGGAATGGCTCTAAATCAGCATTTTCTGACTTTGTGGAACATCTGAACTGTAATGATATTGGCCTCAAATTTACCTATGAGATCAGTGGCGAAAAACTAGCCTTCCTGGATATACTCCTTACGAAAGGACCCGATGGTCTAGTACAGACAGAGGTTTTCAGAAAGGCTACCGCCACTAATTCACTATTAAGATGGGAGAGTAGCCATCCAACTCCCTTAAAAAGAGGAATACCGCGGGGTCAATACCTTCGACTACGGAGGAATTGCTCTGATAAACGCACATTTCTAAAGCAGGCAGATGATCTCAGAGAAAGATTCTTGGAGAAAGGGTATCCTGATAAAATTCTGAGAAGTGCATTTCACAATGCACTAAAAGAAGACAGGAGAAATCTTTTACTCCCAAGGACTAATGAACATGGTGGTGATAACGTGGTGAGATTCATCACCACGTTTAATAAGGGTTCTGATAATGTAAGGCAAATCTTATCTAAACATTGGTCGACCCTGCTGATGGATACGGACATAGCTGATGTCTTGACTCCACTTCCCTCCATCACGTACCGTAAAGGGAGATCCCTGAGAGACCGTTTAGTGCACAGTCACTTTGCCACAAGTTCCAGAAACACCTGGTTGGACACTAGTAAACCTAATGGTTCCTACAAATGCAGTGGCTGCATAGCCTGCCCCCATATTCTTGTAATAAAGAAATTTGTGGCGAATGTGACTGGAGAGGAAATCCAAATTAATTCCTTCATTAACTGCAGAACCAAGGGAGTGATCTATCGGGCTGTATGTATATGTGGAATTGAGTACATTGGGAAAACCTTTCGAGAATTCCGCAGACGAGTAGGTGAGCACTTGGCTGACATTAAACATTCAAGAGATACTCCCTTAGCCAGACATGTCCATGAATGCCACCAGGGTTCTAGTGATGCATTTAAATTTCATGGCTTCATCCAAGTACCCCGAAATGCTAGAGGGGGAGATTGGAACAAAAAAATTTTACAAATAGAGACCCGTTGGATTTATAGACTAGCCACGGTGGCCCCCAGTGGGCTTAATGAAACCCTAAGCTTCGTATCCTTTATTGATGGTTGATTTCCTCCTCTGTTTACATATATATAAAAATATAAGAATTCACCTTTGTACAGTTGTAAAAAATTTTTCTTTGTCTTGTTTGTGATCCCTTCTGAGTAATACCTTGTTGTCTTTTCTCCTCAAGTCATTTTTCATCTACGATTGTTTTTATAATTAATTATTTGAATAATTTATATTCGAATGCTTGATTAAATCTTGTCCTCAGATTAGGACTTTCAACACTGCCGGAAATATCATTTTAAGTACCGTTTAGTACAATGTGTTCATACGTACCGCTTAGTGAGCCTTTTCTCTAAACTATTAGATGTATATACATTTCAATAAGTTTTCTTTGCTCACCACTGATTTAGTGATACAGTATTTCACACTGCCGTGACTATGCAATGTTGATCGGGTTGATGGACTAGATTCTTATTCCTAACCTGATGTTACGGCACTTGGCGCCGCCTCCCCGGGGTCATGTGACTGATCGCGTGACTAGTCACGTGATCGGCATGTACCGGAAGTGAGCGGTCGCACGGCGTGCTCTAGCCGGCTGATTTAAAAACAGCTGAGCAGGCGCAGTAAAATGCTGCACACGCCAACCGCCTGATGCTTCACTAAGCTGGGCGATTTGGAGACCTTCTGGAATCATTGCCTGGGCTCCATTGCTATGACCTTTCAATAGTCACTTATACCTGCGACACATTTATCCCCTGATGAATCCGAGTAACTGCGGAAGAAACACGTCGGGATTATCATTTTTTGACTTCAAGACCATCTGAGAACACCTGTCTTCTATAGCAAGGGCAAGATGTCAGGGACAGCTGTGGACCGTCCTTGTTAGGACGGGAGTTATTGGACGATATTTAGGTGATACTTCAGTATGCGAGGGATACGTAGGATACCCAGGCTGATCTATGTCTTACAGGAATCGATGGCATGATCTTTTCAACCCAGGATTGGTAAGAACATTCCTTTCCTCACCTTTCGCATATTGTTATTATTGCTACTATTGCTGTAAGTACACACCGATATTTTGTCCTTCCTTTTTATGTGCACTGACTACATGATAGCTGCTATACCTGCAACTGCTATGGTCCATTGACCTTTGGTGTTTATATTTGTAACCGCATACCCTGGCACATATACTATGTACAGCCCTGCTTGCGTGTATGATTGATTAGAAGCTATGGTGGTCATCTGGATGGACCGTATATGATTTGTTTGACATTTCACAGTGACCATGAGGTTTGGTGCATCGCTATTTGTGACAATAGTGGTTTTTATATATTTTGAATTAAATGTTAAGTTTTAGATAGTTTTCACCTTCTGTTATACCATTGAATTCTATAGGTGTTGGTACAGCTCCCTTGGAAACACTTATGTGGATCCGACCATCAGAATAGGGCTTGTGCAATAGCGTGAACCTATAACACAAAGCATTTAGCTCACATTTGTAGTTTATTTCTCCACATATATTTACATTTCTGCATCCACCAAATACACAACGCTGTAATGGAGGGTTGTGAATAGTAATGTATGGTATTTAAGACTAGTTCTAATTGCACAAGAGCTTTATATAAAATATTTCTCTAGATAAGACCTGTATCAATATTACATGAACCCTTTTTCAAATTTAGATTGATATATTACAGATATAAAACTGCTAGAACAGCAGGTAGATCAGTTAAACAGCTGGTGGCTGGACTGCACTCCAAAGAGTTTACTGATTTCCACCATTTGACTGCCATGGAAATGTAGTTTTTGCTGCTGTGTATCTCCATAGCTGCTGTCCTTTAGATAGCCTCAGATTGGTGGTGGCAGCTTAGTAGAAGTAGAACATGGACAGTGCAGGCCAACAGAAACACTAAATGTGATCTTGTGTAGACAATAGTAAAGATGGAAAGAAGGTTACAGATAGGAAGAAGGAAATACTACAAAAAGTATAAAAAGGTAATCCAAAGAAACCAAAAATGATGAGGAACTCAACCAAGCATAAAATGATCCTCTCGGTCGCTCACGATCTGATGTAATTATGGGCTCCTAATAAGAAGGGACTCCAAGAAGGAGCTGATTTTGGAACCCTTAAGAAAATATCCTTTTAAACCTTTTTGGTAATGGGACGTGCACTTACATCCTGTATACACAGAGGGTGTCATACTTTTTGGAACAGAGATGACGCCATGAATCTGGATCAGAACAAATAGTAATGGAATGTACAAATAGACCTAATTTAGTTTATTCTAAACGGTTGACTAACAAAACAAGTCTAGACAAAAAAAGAATTAACCATTGCTTTGATGCTGTTGCTTTGATGCTGATGGAGTTATATAACGGAAATGCACATCATAGTAAGAAGTCTCAGTAAAGGCAGAGCAGAGAGGATAAACTCTAAATGGCCACTGTACAACACTACCTTGTCCAATTAGGTCCAGAAATTAACCTGTATCCAGGATGGTAACAGGATCACAATGATGTCCATATATGTCCAGGGAAAATCGTAATGTATAGAAGTAGCTTTGAAGGTTGTATTTAAATGTCATGTAAGGAATCTTAAAGGATTCCATGGTTATGCTGTCCAATATTGTCAATGTCATGCAAGACTAGAACATCATTGTAAACTATATTCAACAGCTGATGTCACCAGCATGTGGCATGTGGCAATAAACACGGCCTACAAGACACATCCTAGTGTGACACATCTCCTCATTTGATCTTTTTCAGCATTATGCTGAATCTTCCAGAAAATAGAATAACATGAATAACATGTAAGTGGGCTTAAATGGGTGGGCTGTTCCCTTCCATAAAACTTTTGGTATATCCACATGATATCCATGATATCCCTCTGGAGTCCACACCTATAGTATTATACATACAACTATATTGTCTTTTTAGTGTCTTTTTATGGTGCCCACAGTGACAGGGGGCCACGTCACTTCCTCAGTCTGACACTAAGGAATGGAGGATGCACAGCATATATATATATATATATATATGATTTATCTATGCTGTATATGTGATGTGTATATGCTGTTTGTGTAGACGGTGTATGGTGTATATATACTGTATGTGTGTATATATGCT
Source organism: Engystomops pustulosus (assembly GCF_040894005.1). Classification (NCBI taxonomy): domain Eukaryota; kingdom Metazoa; phylum Chordata; class Amphibia; order Anura; family Leptodactylidae; genus Engystomops; species Engystomops pustulosus. Next base: position 204,916,436 of record NC_092412.1, on the reverse strand, counting down.
GTATGTTGGTATATGGCACTGTATGTGTGTTTGTATGTGTGATGTGTATAAGCTCTATCTTTGTGGGTGTATGTAAGAGTGTATAAATGTGTGTGTATGAGTGAAGAACTGTATGTTTATGTATATAGGTATATAAATGTTTGTGTTATGAGTATAGTATGTATAAGTGAGAAAGGGGCCCCATTCAGAAGTCTGCTATGGGGCCCTGCCTCTTCTAGTTATGCCACTGCCAATGGGCTACAATACAGTCATGTATTCATTTTCAGTACCTTGCTATACCTTCAGTATATTATTTGCTACTACATTACATTTTACATTGGTTTCTATATGATACAAAATTCGGTAAATTATAAGTTTTGTTGTTACTGAAAGACTATACGATTTCATTTCAATATAATTGTCTCTAATGTAGCAAAATCTAAAAACTACATGAGTACAGTAAATAATATTTGTGAATTAAAAGAAATAAAAATTCAATAAAAGTAAAGCATGTGGATAAGTTCCCTGTATTGTATAACGCACAGTTCGCTCCAGTGAAGTTCATCAACTGTTTTCCAGATGTATGGAATTAACTGGTTGAGTTCCAAAGAAAATAAATACGTATGTTTGCACCTCTGCTAGAGTCACATGAAAGTGTATATAGTGTCACCATGTTACATAATATCATTAGAGCTATGTGGCTGCCTCAGAGTTTGCACTTCTTCATGGCTCCACACTGCCAAATTCATATCCCAGCTTTGAAGATTCTGATATAGAGTACCCTTTCCCACAACGACTTTAGCCAATAGGAAAGAGTAACACAACCGGCTCTTTAATAACCAGGATCATATAGTTAACAGGGAAGAATGTTTTGGTTTCTCGTAAACTGTCTGCCAGATGGCCAACAGCGAGCTACTGTTTCCAGGAGGACTGTTTAGTCCAGTTGGTACACATTCTTCTGACAGCATCTGTTGTAGAGTTACTACATACCTGTCACAGAGGAAAGATGTTTCCATTCTACTTATTATAGATTTAAAAAGAAATGTTATGCTTTTATAGAATCAATGTGCTCAACAGACAACAACAACATAACGTCTTAAAAGGGAAAATAATCATTTAAGCTAGTACCCACACAGTCTGACCAAATGCTGAGTTGGCAATGTAAGACTATTTAGGGACACACCTCAATGACAATTGATCCAGCTCAGAAACAAGGAAACAGCATGGGGCACATTTATCAAAATACTTGCCTTTTTTATGTTTTTTTTTTAGCTTTTCAGCTGGTCAAATGTATCTAATTTGCAACGTTTTAAAACAAAAGTTGCAAAATGTCCCCAAAAGTCACATCTCTAAGCTAATTTGTACTTTTTGGAAAAATTTGCTTCTATTTTTCGCAAATCGCAAAAGTGCACATGGGATGTGCAAAGTTGCAGGAAACAAAAAAAAGTTAGATACATATGCCCCAAAGAGTTGTACTATACAATTCTTAAGAATTGCTTTTCCATTGACTAAATACAAGGATTACTCAACAGGGGTACTTGGAATCAAAAATTAAGAAACTGTTATGCGGAGTCAATATATCTTACAGTATATACTATTATATTCCCCTGTCAGTCTCAGAACCATATTCCTTTGTCAAAGGCTATGTCTATGGCTATGTCTGATCAGCCAAGGAGGAAACACGGATGATAACCTGAAGTGACAACAGTGGCAGTATAGTGGATGGGATTTAGGAAAGTCATATCCATATGATGCTGCCTAAGAAACCCACAGTATAATGTGATAATGGTGGGGATTTAGTGTCTGGAGCATGTGAATTACTGCAATATCTTTTACACCCACTTTCCCATCTGCAGGTTAATCAAGGCCAAAAGCTGCAGAAAAAAAACTTAGGACCGTTCCACACTTGCGAGTGTGATGCAATGAACTCGCATCACACTCGCAACGCATGCTGCCGGGAACGCACTGCCCGAACATTGCACCGAACGGGCCTTAGTTTCCATCTAGTGTTTTCTCGTGAAGTACATGAAGGCAAAATGAGGAATAACAAAGGAAAGGTAGACCTGGGTCCTGAAGAATTCTAGAAGGTCCTATAATAGGAGAGCAGAATGATATAACTAGAGATACAAAGGGATTTTTTATTGTTTTTCAAAATACAGATTTTTAGCCAGCATTGGATAAAAAATATATAGATACTATATGGTACTTATGCTTCACCATCTGAATCCACTACTGGTTTAAGCTCTACAGAAAATGCACTGAAATGGCACTAAAAACGTTTACTTAGGCTTTGGGCTGCTTTGCTACGCACTTTTTTTCAGACTGTGCCCTATCTTCTACAGGTAAAGGGCTTGCACAGGTATTTAAGTAGCAGGTGCATTGCGATTGTGTAACAAGCGACCCTTTTTTTGGCGCAGCTGTGCTGGCTTCCTTGCGACACAATTTAGGGGGCTTGATGTCTGACGATCTGACTGATTCGGACTGAGCGCGGGATTTAACTTTCAGATTGTGTCACAAGCACAAGCACTTACATGCACCAGTAAAAAGGTGGTGAACTCCATCAGACATGAGCAGGGAAACGGCACATTCATGATATAGGGCGCACAATCTTAGTGAATCGCGGCAGAATGCATCATCAACGGACAATTCACTGTGAGCTCCGGGGACGGGGTAAATGTAAAAAGTAAATGTGCCCCATGTGTGTCTCCAGCCTAAAGGTTTGAGGTCCTGTTACAACTATTGCAATTTGGCTCTGGACTTGTGGTACTAACAGATAAAATAACAACAGTGTTTACATGCAGTACAGAAAAGTGAAGTGATATTATGTTCACATGCCAAATTCCAGCAGTGTTAAAATCAGCACCAAATCCCAGTAAAGTAGAATAACAAAAACAGGACATTTTTATCCTCATCCCAAATGGTCAGATACATAAGTACTTTTCCAGAGCCCCTTTTATCTAGATCATGGGTGTCTAGTAAAACAGAGCTCTACCAGCTGAGGCGACAAAAAGTGCCTCAGCTTTAAATATCAGCATCCTGAAATATCCCTTGTTAGAAATGTAGAAAATCCTTCTAATTTACTGTTTAAATAAAAGCTATGGTTGGGAAACAACCAACCCTAAGATCCACTGCTTTTAGAAAATGAGAAAGGAACCCAACATTTTCTAATGTCATCCTACATCTGGGCAATAACTGATGGTATGATTTGGGGGATGTCAGGCTTCAGGCATTTGCTTGTAAATAATGTCTTTAAACTTTGGTATTTAGGGTTTACTCTCTTAAGATTATTTCCCTGTAAATGATCCACAGCTATAAATATGAGGATTCTCACAGCTTACAGGCCTACAATACTCCGGGCAATTTGTGATTATCTAATATGACAAATCCTGGCATGGGTAATATTCTCAGTTCTGGGAATCAAGATCCTTTTAGCCTTTAGAAGCTTGGTGAAATAATTCAGGATATGAAAGCATATGTATGTGACTGAATCAGTTGCCAGGCCAACTACTAAATTATTTCAGATAATATCCAGATAATGAAATTCTGAAAGATCACCAATATACAGTATATGGTTGCTCACAACCTCATATTTTTCTGTTTTTTTCACCATATTTTCTATTAAATGCTCATTGTACAAAAAGTCAGTTTTCAGCTTTTGTCTTGAGTGTCACCTTTATTGCTGTAAGAACAGCTTTCCCAGCAGGAACTCCTAGCAGGTTTATTACAGCTAGCCAGTACTAGTTGTTTCTTTACAGTTTTGAAACTTTAGAATATAAGCTGTGGTGAATATTTAGTTATGGTAGCTTCTTATTGTACATCTGAATCCTTGGTCCTGTGCTCAACTGTCAGAACCGAGTGACTACTCTGTGAAAGGTATGAATAGACCTGAACCACAATATTTGGGTTCATGCCAAACATTGGGGGTCCCCAAACCTGGACTTCAACAAGAAGTTGGGGTTCGGCATTTGGCTCACCTCTGCATGCTTTGGTGGCGACATTTATATGGTTAATGGTTTTTGCAGTGTGTTCTGGTTCTGGTAGCCAAACTGAACATTTGTCTCAAATTTGGCAAGACCGCACAACCCCAACCCTCCTGGGTCCACGCATCACTATTCTTTAACTAGGAAGTTAGTGTTGACAACTAAATTGTTTATCAACATGTGAATGTGTACAAATGTTTTTTATCTATAAGCTCTAAAAGGCAGAGTAAGCATCAACATTTTATGGATATACAGTTTTAACTTAACTCAATGTTTTGTTGAATTGAAAACTTAATGGATAGTCTTACTGTATGAATAACAACCTTCCCTGCAATGACTTCACATACACACTAGGACCACCCACTGGACTATTTAACCCTGAATAAGTAGATATTTAAAAAGGAAAATGATAAGTTAGATTTATACAGGGGGTTCATTCACATGGACGTATGAGGGACGTATGTATGGCTGCTAGGTTGCGGCCATACATACATCCCCCATAGACAGCAATAGGCGCACTATCTTTCCCAGTGTGCATGACCGTATATCTCTATGGAGAGGGGAGGGGGGTCACCTTTTTCTCTGTTTGCAAACAGAAGATTTTTTCTCCCTCAAATTGCGTTGGGCAGACAGATCTATCAGAAAGCTGATGAGATCATCATTAAAGTCAACTTTATCCTCCTTCTGGAGCAGATTCCTGCTAAGGCCATGCACCAAATTTATGATAATGTCTACACCTTGGCACAAGCTTTTCCAGGGTATCGAGATGAGTGTGTAAAATGATGGTTTTGACACATGCCACCTATCCTTGTCGTCCCTTGTATACTGCACCTAAGCTGAGTCATTCTGAGAATAGATAGTAAACAGATCCAATAGCTAAACTGCTCCAGCGCCCTCTATAGGTCTTCAGCTGTCACATCCAGACATCCCCTTCTTCAGCTACGATTATTTGTGCAGCTGTAATGTTGTGCACTGTCAAGAACGCGGTGACAGGACTGAAATGAAGCCCAAAGGCCGTTTGCTGTCTATTCATGGTGTGTGGTCAATGACAGGTTAAACCAACTGTGATGGCTTCAGCCAGTGTCGCTATGTCACAGCTTTTAGCACTTTTATAAAAAACTTGCTGCTGCATATTTGACTTCCTAATGAACGTATAAGTGGTAAACTCAGCATCTGAGAGACAGCAGACATGGAGATTGTTTATGTACATGTGTATGACAAGCTGTATGGATCTGGTACCCAAATATGGATTTGCATAATTTGCATACTGTGTATTTTAACACATGTTGTGAATGGGAATTGTTTAAATCCCATACACTATGCTGAGGCTGACAATATTATTTCCGCTAACCTCTGTCATTTCACACCGCATCTTTGCGGATTATGGGTCTTTTTACATAATTGGGTCAATTTGAGGTGTTTTGTACAGTTTCTTCAAATGGAAAATATCCAATATGCCAGTAATGTGTAAATAGACCCTAATGTTAGAACATAGAGAATGTATCCAGTGGTTGCCATTGTCATAGTTGGACCCCAGTTATTGATGTTAATATTTTACGCAAGTTTACCATGGGGGAGATATTTGAAACTGTATTTTCTGCCCATAGTAACCAATCACAACTCTCATTTCAAATTTTGCAAGTCACATTGAGAGCCATGTAGTCCATAGGATTCTAGGTTCACCTCTGTGGGCAGCCTAAAATTAGACAGGTTCCTGTAACACAATGAGAAGTTAGAAGCTCACAGATCAGTCTTCCTGACATATAGTAAGGGAAATAGAGATGGGGAGAATAACAGTGAAATCCAAGCTAGGATCTATAGGAAGGAAGAGAAAGTAGGTGATTTTTTTTAAATTGAAGATCTAGACTTTGTAAGAGATGTTTCACACTATCCTTGATCAGAACAATGTGCAGAGTACTTTCCTTGCATCATATTGATATACGATGCATGGAGTCCCTTCTTCCCTACTAAACAGCAGTGCTGATACTGTACAAGTTACACTACCGAACTGCTGTTAGCTGGGAAGCATATATCAATATATTGCAAGGATAGTGTCAAATAGCCCTAATGTAAATGAAAGATTGCATTACAAAAAGTAATAGGTGTATGTCTAAAATAAGTCACATACAGTCAGCTTAAGAGATCTTCTTTAATATGTATTGGTAAGGTCGTAAACATTCTGGAAGTGTTGTGTTGGTGTTAAAATACAGTATGTGCAACATTGAGCTAAGATGGGATTTGTGTTGGGATATGTGGAGGACCTACCAACCACAGAGGCAGACAAAACAGTTAACTTATAGCCCAACACTGGCTGGACCAGGTCTGTGCGACCAGGTCAGAATTTATTGATAACGCCATTGGTTAATCCTGTTGGAGAAAGAGATCTTTCACAAACGTGGGGCCTCGAAGAAATTGAAAGAAAAAAATTAGGTTTCCATGGATAGACTCTGGCTTAGCTACTGGCTTGGTCTCATATGATTTTACATAGGAAGCCTAGGCTGGCCTTCATTGCATCGTGGAGTCCATTTTAATTCTGGGGTGCCCAGAATTTTTGGGAGCCTGTGGAATACTCTGTTACCCTCCCATGCACCTGATCTTTATTGATATGTGTATATTGAGGATCGCTGTGGACAATGGACAATGGACATACAGGTGGTCCCCTACTTAAGGACACCCGACCTACAGACGACCCCTAGTTACAGACGGACCCCTCTGCCCACTGTGACCTCTGGTAAAGCTCTCTGGATGCTTTAATATAGTCCCAGACTGCAATGATCAGCTGTAAAGTGTCTATAATAAAGCTTTATTGACAATACTTGGCCAAATTACAGCAAAAATTTTGGAACTCCAATTGTCACTGGGACAAAAGAAAAAATTTGTCTAGAACTTCAATTATAAAATATACAGTTTCGACTTACATACAAATTCAACTTAAGAACAAACCTCCGGACCCTATCTTGTATGTTACCCTGGGACTGCCTGTATTGATCTGTTTTGGATATGATCTCTGTTGGGTTTGGGGTTCTTGTGTTTTTGAATGTTTGTTTAGTCTAGTTTATAAAAATAAAGATGGGACAAAAACATTTGGTCTGACTAAGCAACAGTCTGAAGTTTCATTAAAAAATATCATGCAATGTGTATTGTGGCAAATTTTTTATGCCACCAAATCCAATTTACTATACATAGTAAAAGTTACTTATCATTAGACCAGCTCCTTGCAGCTGTTCTAGGTTTATTTTTGGAGATCAAAATATAGAACAAAAGAGCTAAAAATGTCACTAAAAATATACTTTATTATAATGCCAATGCACAAAAATATGTTATACAAATGTATACCATATAGCAGTGATGGCAAACCTTTTGGAGACAGAGTGCCCAAGCTACAACCAAAACCCACTTATATGTTGCAAAGTGCCAGCATGACAAGTTAAGCAGTAACTTATTGATCCCTGCTGTATGACAGGTTTTAATCGTATTGACGTCCTGAGTTCACCAATACAATTGATAGATGATGAAGAAATTTGGATTGTAGCTTCCCTCTTGGGTCCCCTGAAGAGGAAGAATCAGGGGGCCCAGAGCAGGAGCTCCAATGACAATCCATCTCTATCCACACCTTCCCGCTCCTCCTGTAGTCCTGGCAGCCAAGGACGTCACTTTAAAATAGTGCTGAGCATGGCACGTCCTGGGCTGTATTGTATAACAGGAGAAAGCCTTGAGTCCTAGCTGGCAAAATCTGTGTTGGGCTGAAGGCCTGGGTGCCCACAGAAAGGGCTCTGAGTGCCACCTCTGGCACCCGTGCCATAGGTTCGCCACCACTGCCATATAGGATAGGAGAATCAAAGCAAGGGGAAAAACAAGTGGCCTTAGATGGAATAGGGCCCCCACAGAGTACATAAACCCCCCTTAATGTGTCCAGTGATCAGAAAATACCCAGTAACAATAAGTAAAAATTCAATCCAAAGTATAGAACAATCAAGGGTAAAGTGACAATAAAAAAGCAGAGGAAAACAAATGATAAATAACCCCAACGGGGGTTTGCCTAATTTATAATTAGGCAAACTTCTTGCTACAGTTCTATGTCTTTGGAGCTCTGCTCTCCATGAGATTCATTAAAGTGGCTTTGGCCCTTTAATAAATGTTCATTTGCTCTTATTGCTGTATGGGATTTTTTTTTTAAAAAAAAGCCCAAAATGCATAAGTCCCAGCACATACAGCGCAAGGGAATAGAGTAGTTATGAGACTTTTTACTTTTCGCAATTCAGAAATCTGGCTTTGCACGACATTCTACTGTACTAGTTCTGTGTTTACTATAGATGAATGAAAAGGCGGAAATAGTCCTGTAAGACTTTTCAACAGTGAAAATTAAAAAAAAAAAACTCAGTGCAACTTTTTGATACCTTTTTACATTAAAAAAATGTACACTTTTAAAGCACCAGTGACATTTGTACATCTTTCGGGCTACCAGGGACCTTCTCATCTCTATTTATTGGAGTAATACAGAACAGATTTGGGTTGGTGTGGAACTGATTAGTATATTATTATTTTTCCAAGTTTGGCAATGGCGTTTCATGAAGAATTAGTGCCTGCCACTGTCTGACTCATCAGGATGACCCCCCATGCTGTTTTCTTCATTCATTATGGGAAGGTTCAGCAGTAATGGAGCTTATGTCAGGGATCATTGCTCCATCCAGTCAATAACATCTTTATTTCACTGAAGACCAGTCAAGGACAGCTCACACCAAGCCAAACTTAGGATAAAATTCAATGATTTCAGCCTTTTTTAAGGCAAGTGAAAGGAATTCTTATGCTCCGCACTTTGGGTGGTGGGGGGTTGCATGAATCCCTACAGACGATCATATGAAATGTTTCGCTAGTTGTCAATCTGTCCACATTTCTTCACTTCACTAAATACATTGTATAACATTTCATATTCCTTTCTGTATCAAGAAAAAGAGTTCCCAGGTGTCAGAAAAGTGGTTGAAATATAAACATACCACAGGAAGGACCTCATTGGATGGACATTGGAAAGCAATTACAGGTGTCATCTAACCTGAACCTAAAGAGTCCTTCTTTTTCACCATGAGTAGGCAGTGGGTTGACTCATAAGGAATAGGCAAAGATAAATGATTATCCCTCAAATAAATGACCGTCACTGCAAAGTATGGATGGAGTGGGGACAATTTTTATAGAGGTTCTTCACTCTAGATCATAGAGAGGGGGTCATCCTTTCCTATGATTTCTATAGTGGATATAGAAAGGGTCTCTCTCCATGAGACAAGTCCTTAAATGGAGTGCAAAATAACTTTCACTTCTGGAGGGACTCCCTATATCTCACTACCTATTTTTCATATATTATCTACATATACACTCACCGGCCACTTTATTAGGTACACCATGCTAGTAACGGGTTGGACCCCCTTTTGCCTTCAGAACTGCCTCAATTCTTCGTGGCATAGATTCAACAAGGTGCTGGAAGCATTCCTCAGAGATTTTGGTCCATATTGACATGATGGCATCACACAGTTGCTGCAGATTTGTCGGCTGCACATCCATGATGCGAATCTCCCGTTCCACCTCATCCCAAAGATGCTCTATTGGACTGAGATCTGGTGACTGTGGAGGCCATTTGAGTACAGTAAACTCATTGTCATGTTCAAGAAACCAGTCTGAGATGATTCCAGCTTTATGACATGGCGCATTATCCTGCTGAAAGTAGCCATCAGATGTTGGGTACATTGTGGTCATAAAGGGATGGACATGGTCAGCAACAATACTCAGATAGGCTGTGGCGTTGCAACAATGCTCAATTCTTACCAAGGGGCCCAAAGAGTGCCAAGAAAATATTCCCCACACCATGACACCACCACCACCAGCCTGAACCGTTGATACAAGGCAGGATGGATCCATGCTTTCATGTTGTTGACGCCAAATTCTGACCCTACCATCCGAATGTCACAGCAGAAATCGAGACTCATCAGACCAGCTGAAAGGAGTAGCACCCGGTGTGGTCTTCTGCTGCTGTAGCCCATCTGCCTCAAAGTTCGACGTACTGTGCGTTCAGAGATGCTCTTCTGCCTACCTTGGTTGTAATGGGTGGCGATTTGAGTCACTGTTGCCTTTCTATCAGCTCGAACCAGTCTGCCCATTGTCCTCTGACCTCTGGAATCAACAAGGCATTTCTGCCCACAGAACTGCTGCTCACTGGATGTTTTTTCTTTTTTGGACCATTCTCTGTAAACCCTAGAGATGGTTGTGCGTGAAAATCCCAGTAGATCAGCAGTTTCTGAAATACTCAGACCAGCCCTTCTGGCACCAACAACCATGCCACGTTCAAAGGCACTCAAATCACCTTTCTTCCCCATACTGATGCTCGGTTTGAACTGCAGGAGATTGTCTTGACCATGTCTACATGCCTAAATGCACTGAGTTGCCGCCATGTGATCGGCTGATTAGAAATTAAGTGTTAACGAGCAGTTGGACAGGTGTACCTAATAAAGTGGCCGGTGAGTGTATAACTTCTATGGTTCATTTTATTAGATTGCACTGGTAAAATTGGTGGTGGCAAAATTGCCTGTGTTTAGCAATGAGTGTATCCGAGAAAAGTTTGGGTCCAGGTTTTGTACCCAAAGCCCCACCAGTATCACCCTCAATCAATATTGACTTTAAATCCTAGCAGTGTGCATGGTGCCGGCATTTTAAGGGGGATCATCATGGGTGTTATAGACTGGGGGCTCTTTGTTCCGCCAATCATAGGTTTTATTGCGTGAAGGGGAGTTAGTTTAGCAGAACCCAGACCTGAACCTGAGCTTCTTAAGTACAGGTCCTGGTTCAGGGATTCAAACCTGTAAAGTTCAGAATTGACCCCATCTTTGAGGTTTGGGTCCACTCAACACTTCCTGTGTTTTATCATGAAAAAATATGCTCTTTTACTGCATCGAAGAGGCTTTTTTTCCAAGTGTGTTCCAATGTCCATTTTCACCTGCCTCTATTTTTTAGCAGTCTTTCACATAGATCAAATTTGAATTCAAACATTTTTTCAGCTTGAATGTGTAAGCTTTCCTCGATCTTCTTAAATATCAATCATGATGTAGTGTTTTACATCCGTGATTGTGAGACAATATAGGAGTGGGGACTACGAAGAGATAAGGTATATTTTGTTGTAAATAAGGAAAAATAATGGAAAAAAGGCTGATCTATCAAGTCCAACCCATAAAACATTGTTGATCCAGAAGATGACAAAAAATAAATCCTAAAAGGCTTATGTCAGCTAGCCCAATGAAGGTAAAGATTCCTTTCTGGTCTCAATATGGCAAGAATGGAAAAATCAGCACTATTTCTGTGTTTTTGACATATCAAGTCTATCAAATGTGTTTATTCCTTGTGCTGTCAAATAAACAATTGAGAGCAACATTGACAGAAATCATTGAATGGGTTTTTTTAAAAAACGCATACGTTTTGACCAGTTTAAATTAAGATAATTGGAAAGACCTGTCAAAAACTGATGCGTTTTTAGCGGACTGCTTAACAACAGACCTAAAACTAAGGGTGTTAGCACTTTGATTCCATTTACAGATGGAATCAAAGTGCATGGTGGCTTGCCATGGCTTATTACATATGCGTTTTATATGCGTACGCATGCGGATGGTAATCAGCACCCGGTATCTTGCATTTAGATGATATAACACACAGGGTGCTGATTGCTGATCGCATCCGTTTGCATACAAACGCATATACGATCGGCCGTGGCACGACACTGTGCGCTTTGGTTCCGGAATCAAAGCATAACGGGTGACAGCACCTTGACAGTGCTGAGGCATCTGCTCGCTTTTTTAGAAAAATTTTAATTTTATACATATCTCATGACTCATAAGGGGTGGGGGAGGTAATTTTTGGAATATCACTTAACTTCAATTTAACCTAACATTACTTTTTATAAAGAAATACGGATTTAGAAATGTGATATCATTCTTAAACTTGTTGTAAAACTGCGATTGCAGCCACACAGGGAGACCTTGCACAGGCAGCTTCAAGAATGGGAGGTCTGGTCACCTTGCCTATAGGTACTGTCACCCCTGTCCTGACACATTCAGGAGGCGTTTGATTTAATACAGCAGGAGGCGGAATTACTTGGCAAGAGTTTCCTGAAGTCTTCCAACTCAGTAAAATACAGCAACACATTGATATGCTGATGACTTAACCAGCTACATGAGCAGCAGAGGAAGTTTTTCCTCCTACTATCCCATTTTATTATCCTATCCCTCTTTCTGGCTGAAGTAGGGACACACCTGCCCCCTGCCTGCCATCTCCCTCACTGACACATGATTCCCATTAGCAAACTCTGCTACTTCACTGAGCTCTAATGAATACAGTTAACCCTTTCACTGACCTTTGTGAACGAGGCTGCCTCTCATAGGAAAAAGGAATGAAATGGAAAGAGAGATTTGTTTTAGTCTATGGAAGTTTCCATTCATAAATCTGTGTATCTGCTTTTTCTCTCCTAATATACATGTCTGGCATTCTTTCTCATACAGAATAAGATAATAATACAGTAGTTAAGATGATACATTGTCACACAGTCATTTTCCCGTTCCAGTGCTATGATGTATCCGAGTTGCTATAGTTATGGCGTGTAGTAGATTTACTATAATTTATGCACCTTTTTTTCCTTTTAGAGCTTCTCTAGTAACCGTGTTCCCCCAGGAGGTGTGTCAGGCATGTAAAGACTTCATCGATGTTAGGCTTCACTTCTGAGGCACAAATATACTGTATGTACGAATGTCATAGCAGTCACTATGGATGCCAAGCACCTACTGTAGCACCAAGTAACTATCACATTGATCCATTGTTCCTAAGTCTAGACCGGCTGGATTATGTGAAACACATGCCCTGCTGTATATCTACATGGAGGCAAAGGTAGACTGACATATTCAGACAAACTGAATAGATTCTTTGTATACACGCGTCTAATAAAAGCCTTAGATATGTCTGTATATCTGCAAATGTACTCAATGTATACACTAACCCCAAGTTTGGTGTAAATCCATCTTATTCCATTCATTTATGGAGAACGCATGCAACACTATGTATTACCTGCCATTAATCTCTGAGGTTAGACATGTATCGAGCAATTTGGCGCAATTTTCAAAATCTCTACTAGAGTTCATGCACATTTGCAGGTACAGCTACACCTAGGCTGCACTGTGGCCATTCTTAATCACTTCTTAATAATTATCATCTCAACTATAGCTCAATACCTACACTATACCAGATTATACAGATTATACAGATTCATCTTCCATAACAAATTTATATTCTGTGCACAAATATTGACCACCACCATAGTTATTAGGTGCTGGAACTATCTTCATATCTTACTGCATTTTCATTTCTGTTTCTAATTTATTCATAATTCTAACAATAGTAATAATAATAATAATATTTAATAAAATGATTATAAAACTAGTACTTAGGTAAAAGTAAAAGAAACATTTCAATAAACAATATTACTCATATAACATTAGTTTATTAGCGGCGTCATATCACTGCTAAAATAAAACATAATGTAAGTAAATTAAGTAATATTATTAATATTGGGGGTCCACATACCTGTCTGGTGGCAATATTGCAGTACTGTCACACTAGTCTGTCACAGTCCATCCTCCTGATAATAGAACCAGTAACTGGAAGGTTAGGAGGAAACTTCTGCACTACTTTTCTCTCCTTGTGATTTAGTGTGTTTAATCCTTTGTGCTTTGTCTAATGTTATTACTGTATCCAGTTGGAGGGAGCACACACATATGATAAGTATAAATTCATACACAAATCCATTGAATAGTTACAGAAACTGATGCAGAATATTCCAAATATTAGTCAAGTCTGGCACTTTAAGGAGAGGGAAGTCTGAAGCAGAATTTCATTTTGGAATCACAGAGCATCATCCATTTAGAAATATTGAGCAGTGATCCAAGATAGGGAACAGGCAAGGCTGGAAGCATGAACCTTAGACTAAGGACTCATTGCCTGCTCCCTCCTTCTTTTGTGGAGAGTGTTCAAGGAGGGGTGTGCAGCCTGTGCAGTCTGGTGGGCGGCTCTATGTCCAGACAGGACCTGGTGCAGAGTCAGGGGAAGCCTGGGGATGCTATCAGGAGGTTGCCTAAACTTCTCAGATGATGTAGGGGAAGACTGGCTGACAGAGAAATTCCCCAAAGCAAAGAGACAATCCTAGTGCAAACACACTGAGCCCATAGCAGTAGGTATAAGCAAACAGCAAATCCTAACATATGCATTACAACAGATCCATGTTACTTACAAGAAGTAATCTGATTTGCGAGTTGTTTGCTACATGTCTTATACAAATAAGATTTACACATTTCGTTCTTATTTAACTAATGCCGTGAAACTGGCCACTGAGTTTTCAAAAAAATCTATTAGACATGTTATCATATGTCATATATAAAGTGACATCTTATCGTCAGACATATCACATTATGGAGCAGAGGTTTTCAACTCGTCATTGTAATCTTCATCTGCTGCGGAACTTCTTCAGCCTGCAATGGTCCTGGCTGCTGGTCTTATTACTGCATATACAATTTTTTAAATCCGAGAGGACTTAGTAGTGGTGGCACAATCTTCTGAGCCTACACCTTTATAACCCACTACTCTTATACTGTAATAGAACTGCACAGTGAGGAAATGGATACAGCTATATACTGCATGTGAACATCAGGCGCATAATTAGGAGAGCCTGAACCCCATAGCAGACTTTTGAATGGGACCCCCCTACGCCCTTAAAAAATATAAATATTTGTACAATTAGAAAACACACATTATACAAACATGCACAGAGATACATACACTTATACATACAGTATGTATGCAACTTATACCCACATAGTACATATACTGCTTGCCCACAACCACAATATATAAACATCAAATACACATCACATATGCACACATATATAGAGGGAGATTTATCATTAGGCAGCTCTTCTATGACTGCCTTTGGATCTCTGCTGCTTTGCAGATTTATAAAAGTGGCGTTGGCCCTTTAATAAATCTCTCTGGTTTTTTTTTTTTTCAATAATCAAAAAATAATGGCAAGTAGAGTAAAATCATCACAAAAGCACATACACCAGAGGGGAGTGGAGTGACCTAGTAACTATTTTGAGATCATTTAAAAATAAAATCATGGATCATATATTTGGCTTATCCTGGTTCTATGTTTAAACCACTATTTGTGAGTGGCAGGAAAAAGGCCTTTTCAAAAGCCCTTTACAATTTTTTGCCACGTTTTAATAAATTTCCCCCATTAAACATATACACATCACATAAACATTACACACACATACAGTATTATATACAGACATAAAGCATATATACACAAACATACAGAGTGTACAGAGTAGACAGCAGGAAGATGAACCATTCCAGTTCTTTCCTTCTACTGTCACCTCTAATCAACTTTCTTATCTGAGCTGACGGTTCAGCTGTGTACTATGGAAGATGTGCACTGTTAGCAGGCTCACACCTGCCATGAGGCTAGTTGAGCATCCCGCCTCAAGCGGTGCCGAGGGGGCGGCACTGTGCTCCCACTCCCCACTGGCCGGCACGAGTTCCCCGCCGCTGGCAGCACCTGGCAACCACTGCCGACGGATGGGACCGCATTGCAGCCCTCCATCCGGGACCATGCTCCCCGCTGGCACTGTGCGCCCGCCCCCTGCTGCCGCCGACACCGTGCCTCCAGTGCTCTGTCCAGCTCTGTGCTTCTGGCTGCTGGCCGACACTCCTGCCCCTGCATGCCTCCGCTCCCCACATATCTCTGCTCCCGCCCCCCACACTCCGCCACTCTCCCCACCGTTCTCCCCGCTGCTCTCAGCTCTGACCGACCCTCCGCCCCGACTCCCCTCAACCTAAGCACCTGGCTCCGACCCCGCTTCCACGGTCCTGCTCTCAACTCCCCCCCCCCCAAACCCTTGCTGCTGTCTCCCGGCTCCGCCCCCTTCCCATGGTCCCGACTCTTCCCACCCCTAACCCTCGCTCCCGGCCTGAAGCCGCCCCGCTGCCGCCGCAGGACATGGTAAGACTTACCAAGGCACCAAGACCATAAAAGAAAGGTAAATATATATGTATATAAATGTGTATATATATATATATATATATATATATATGTGTGTGTGTATATGTATGTGTATATGTATGTAGATGCGTATGTGTGTATGTATGTATATGTGTCTGTATATATGAATATGTGTGTGTGTATATACACTCACCGGCCACTTTATTAGGTACACCTGTCCAACTGCTCGTTAACACTTAACCGAGCATCAGTATGGGGAAGAAAGGTGATTTGAGTGCCTTTGAACGTGGCATGGTTTTATATTTTGATAGATCGGGCCTTTTAGGACGCGGCGATACCTTATGTGTCTGTGATTTTTACTGTTTATTATGTTTTATATCAGTTCTAGCGAAAGGGGGGGTGATTTTTAATATTTTATACATTTTTTTATTTTTTAAACTTTTTTTTTTTCTTTTTTCACTAATTCTTAGACCATCTAGGGTACATTAACCCTAGATGGTCAGATCGTTCCTACCATATACTGCAATACTTCTGTATTGCAATATATGGCATTTTTGCAGCTCATTCATGTAACGAATCTGCAGAAGCCAGATAGCTTCGGGTCAAACGAAGACCCGAGGCTACCATGGCAACCGATCGCCGGCCCCCGATGACGTATGGGGGCGCAGCGATCGTAATAAAGATGGCGACGCTGTCTTTTAAATGCCGCCGACGACTTTGCCGGCGGCAATGAAAGGGTTAATAGCTGCGATCGGTGCAAGCACCAACCGCGGTTATTAGCGGTGGGGGTTTGCTGCAATATGCAACAACCCCACCCTTGTATGAAGAGGACTCAGCCCGTGAGCCCTCTTCATACACTCCCTGTACCTCTGCGCCGTAGAGCTACGGCGCAGAGTGTTAAGGGGTTAATGGTGAGAATATTGAGTTGTGGTTCCAATATGTCAGAGTCAGAGTTTATATATGAGGTTTTTATCTACTCGGTATACTAACTGAAGATGCTTCCATGCTTGATGGCTGAAAAACTAAAACTGTAGATACCAAGATCTGTAATCATGGTCATCTGCTGCCTCTGTCTTGGTCCGCATCCCATTTGTATCCTCATGTAGGATTGGCTATCTCAAGAAAATCTATGCATAATAAGCACTTTGCAGCTGCATGGTTCCAGCTTGATCCATTTTGTTTCAGTTGGAATTGGTTCAGGTTTTTCCATTACAGGTTTTATGTAGCTACTTGTCATAGCATTATCAGAGCTGTGAAGTCTTGCTAGTACAGCTTTAACATGCTTGGTACTTAGTATAAAGTATGTATTAAATATATCAGGAACCAAGCCAGTACCAGGCTGTCAAAAAAGGTCCTATATTGAGTTATTCCAGATCACTTCCCAGAATGACTGGACTGTAAATATTGTGGTGGCTATTTAGAAAATTACAGCTGCAAACCCTTAAAGGAATTACTGAGCTGTAAGTTTTCCATGGGCCATAACCAGAACCCCTCAAAGTTTCGGCTGTACAGGCAATAACACACATCTTGCACCTCTATCAGGGTGCAAAGTGAAGTCAGTCAATGATGTTGCTTTATAAGCTATGAATCATATGGTACATTTTCTTTAAGGTTGCTGTCCCATGAAACAGCTGGAGAAGCCATTAAATGACTATTCCTGTTTATTCAACTGTGCTCCTCTACACCGTGAAGAAAACCTGTCACCACATTTTCTCATATACAGCAAGTGGAAGGTTTCTATAGAGTCCTATTAATTAACTGACATCCTTCTTTTAGCTAAAAATTGATTCACTTACATCCTCATAAATCAACTTTATTAATATTCCCTAGCATGGGAGATTTCTTGTCCTGCTTAGCTGCTCCTTCCCATTTACTCCTCACCATATCCAATGTCTCTTCTCAGCATGTCATGTGGACAGGGTGACATCATAACAGGTCCTTTAGAATCCTCACATTAGCAAACTATCCACCATGTATGTATCTGATCACATGAAATCATAGCAGCCTCCATGGACTGCTACTCCTCTCCATCCTTCATGGACTCCTGCTTCTACTACTCCTCTGCATCCTTCATAGAGGCTGAAAATAAGAATATCATAGCATTTAAATCAGGAATCAGGAGGTAGGGCAATGCAAGTAGAATTTATTATGCATGATTGACTTTGTATTATGAATTCACATTAGGTAAGTTGCATTCAAGCTACAAACTGAGGGATGACAGCAATGCTTTTTAAACATATATAACATGTATATACTCAAGTTTAAGCCAACCCAAGTATAATCCAAAGTACCTAATTTTAACACAAAGAAGTGGGGAAACCTATTGACTTGAGTATAAACCTAGGGTGGGAAAATTATTGGTCACAGCATCCACCCAGTATGTAGCTCGCCAACCCCCTGCCCCCCCCAGAATATAGCCTGTCAATCCCCTAACCCCCTGCTCCCCAGTATATAGCTGCCAGGCCCTTGCCCCCAGTATAGACAGCCCGCAGTATGTAGCCTTCCTCCTACCCCAAATTTATAGCTAGTCAGCCAGCCCTCAGTATATAGCCTGACTCCTGCCCCCCAGTATATAGCTTGCTTTCTGCTCCCCAAGTAAATAGCCTGGGGGGAAGGTGAGTGTTAAATTTTTTTTATAGGCTTGAGTATTAGAGTTTACAGACTCGAATTTAGTTTTTCCAGCACATTTTTGTGCTGAAAACTCGGCTTATACTCTATTAAATATGGTAGTTTTTAACAAAGTCTTTATTTAGGTTGGGTTAATTTGCATGACAGGGGTGACACAAGATATATATAAGCGCTTGTATAATGGTCCAGCCATTCTTTATAAGGGAACAGAATAAAAATAAAATAATTTAATAAATAAAAATACTGCTGTATGAACCAGCCATCAGCCGCCATTTTATATACAAAGTCCAGGGTCAAAAAGACAACAGGGAAGCATGAAGCTTGGTATCTGGTGTTGGCCGTATAACAGACTAGAGTAGGACACAGGATGGGTTAGATCTTGTAATGCCTTCATGAACTCAGTCATCTGTCAGCACACAGCAAAGCAGCTTTTTCCCAAATTAGGTAATACAGAATTTCAATCTTTAACATGATTATACAGTAAAATACACGATAACAGATTCTTATGCATGGATCCGTGTATTCACATGCTTTCTGGACAATTTTATAATTATAGTAACCTTCTCTCAAGTATTTGCAATTTATACACAAAAGAAGTGCTTTGGAAATGGGTTTATATAGAATTGTCAAGATCTGTCAAGTTCTTCTTCTTAGTGTAAAGGTAGATTGCATGGCGTGATACATTATATAAACCATATGCATGCATTTCAAATAATCTTGAAAAGAGGTCTGTCAGTAAGGTTTTTTTCGGCATTTAGTTGTCCGTGGTACATTTTTGTAATGTATCTTGCTTTTTAAATTGTCTTTGTAATTAATATTATACATAAGATTTAATTCCTGCATGTACCCTATCTTACAAAGGTGAAGTCAAGATGGCCATGTGCAATAAAGCCAGGGCACTTATCTCCTCTGCACACTGCATTGATTGAAGATGAACATGCCATTCCCCAAGCCATACATGGGCAGTCTGTTATACCTTCTCCCCCTTTTGGATGTAAATTTACATAATCACACATCCTTGTTACTACTTGTCAGCATGTTCAAATTCATATGTATTATAGCGTTTTGTATAACAGGCGTAAAGGTGATTACAAGTGACAAGTGCAGAATATGTTATTTGGCTTGTGCTTGGTTTTGATGACACCATGGTCTGTTTCTAAATCTAAATATATGTCTATATAATTCTCACTTGTAGGTAATAATGTGGAATCTGATGGGGGAAATATGTCAGAATAAAAAAGGTGTAGATAACCAATTCCTAGGAGAGGATACTAGATTTGTGGGTATGACACTAGTATGGTGGTCAGTGCAAGATCCACAATTGAGCGGAAAGAGGTTTTCTGAAAGTATAATAAAATTTTGAGGTGGGCTGGAAGGAACAGGGGCACTGTACAAAAAAATAAACTTCTACTTACCTTTTCCGATGTTCCCGGTTTCCCGCACCACTTTCCCTTGGTGCCATGTCCCTGTTTGTTTACAGGGCACAGAACCTGTGCTCCAACAACTTCAGCCGCCTTGCAGGCCCACGACTAATGCTGTAATGCTATACAGTGGTATATACTTGTAGGAAATGTAAAGATTTTAATGTAGAATTGTAGAATTAATGTAGAATCTGTTAGCCCTCATCTAATAATAATGGACAATTGAATATTATCGAAGTCGTGTCCTCTAAGGGTTATGTTTTTAGATGTCTCTCTTAGAAATGTCTCCTTCTGCATTCTCGCTCTTAGATGCTCATGTTTGATCTTGTCTGCTCCTCTCTGTCAGAGCATACTGTAAATGTAAATGCCTTTTTTTGTGCCTGTATTTTTTTACAGGGACATTTTACCAGTGTGCATGCTGCAGAGTTTAAGAGAAGTATAAATATATCTCCACTGATATAGATAGATATGGTTATGGCATGAGTTGAAGTATTCCAATCTGTAACAGGACTGTTTGTGAAACTAGCATTATTTATGACAGGGAATATCAGAAATTACAATTCTGGAATCCAGTGATCTTTGCTCCTCTGACTCACAAGCTTATTGCCTCTCCTCTTACAGGGCCTCTTTCCTCAACAAAACATAATAGTATATTGATTGTATCAATTTAGTAATGTCCTCTGATTTATTACAGTTTTAAAACCCAATATTCTAATGTGGTTCTTAACTTCTCTCCAAGGTTTGACCTGAGCTGAAGAATCTGACACCAGAGTATCAAAAATGTTGACATAAATTGTTCAGAAATGGTAAAGACTACAGAGAAAATTCCCATTATGTCAAAATCAGTGGAGCAGCACTTATTAAAGGATGAAAATAGTTAGAGTTGATGGAAGTGGTGAATGGTCCTTTTTAAATTTGATAAAATGAGTCTTGTAACATATGGATATGGTATGCTACATGATTGTATATATGTCATACATTGAAATTTCCATTGCACCAAAGTGAAAAGAGGAGTTATAAAACAATACTTGACCTATATAATGTTATGTGTGCATGTGTGAAATTCTGTCTGAAAAATTTCACAGACCACAACACATTATATGTCAGCCGCAGCAACTTCCAATGCATATTTAGTGAAGAAAGATACCTATGGATAGCCTATTTTAACTATCTCAATATTATTTATGATAGGACCGGTCAAAATTCAGGTTTTACCGGGTTTTGTCAAGCTCAGATTTTTAATACATGTCCAAATTGGAGTACCAAACTAGGTCTCCATCATTAGCTCCCATCTACGTGGGAATGGCAATATAACTATAGGTGGTCCCTTACTTAAGAACACCCGACTTACTGAAGACCCCCAGTTACAAACGGACATCTGGATGTTAGTAATCTACTGTACTGGGCTACAAAAACCATTTGTAACAGTTATCAAATGTACTTGCAATTAAACTTTATTTTTAATCCTTGTTCTGATGGAAATCCAACATTTTTAAAATCCAATTGTCACAGAGGCCAAAAAATTTTGGCTGGGGCTACAATTACAAAATATACAGTCCTGACTTCCATATAAATTTAACTTAAGAACAAACCTACAGAATCTATCTTGTACATAACCCGGGGACTGCCGACCAGATGACCCCTAGTTACAGACAAATCTCTTTGCCCATTGTGACCTCTGGATGCTTTACTTTAGTCCCAAGCTGCAATGATCTGCTGTAAGGTGTCTGTAATAAAGCTTTATTGATAATCCTTGTTCCTATGACAGCACAACATTTTGAAAAGCCAATTGTCATAGGGGCAAAAAAAATTGGTCTGCAGTTACAACTATTAAACATACACCTTCCCACTTACATACAAATTCAACTTAAGTACAAAGAACCTATCTTGTAGGTAACCCGGGGAATGCCTGTATTGTACCTAACAAGCAAGAATTTTGTGTCTTTTTACATTTAAAGAATATGTTTGTTGCCAACCATCTTTAGTCCAATATATTCAGTATAATATGGGTGTACTGCCTTTCATGGTGAAAAAAGCAAATTCCGTTATCAAAAGGCTAAATACATAACCTAATAGACTAATATCCATGTGTAATTGAACCTTCCTTTTTCTATATATAATTACAGTATATTGCCATATGTCTTTTTAGTGCTCTATTAAACCTTGTGGTCAGGTTTGGGCTTAGCTGCAGAAAATTTCCTAAACTGCTCCAGTGGATCAAATGATCAGCTGCTAACCAGAGTTTACTTTCTACATGTGGTAATATTACAATTTCTCTTTGTACTCTCCAAATGCTAAGCAGGTGCTTACCATTTGAATTATTGTATTTTACTTACTGCTATGAAAAAGACTTGCAATAAAAAATTATAAAGAATAAAGAATACACAATAGCACCTACACATATGCATCAATCCTACAGTTATACATTACATATTTGTGGATTTAGGGGGCTGTGTGACCATATTTGTTAAACTGATGTACATCTTCTGAAACCTGCCCAACAATTGTGATGTGTAGGGATATCAAAGAGGTTGTCCAACTTCCTGTTAAAAAAATGGTCCATGGTCGTGTGATATCACACAGGGAATGTTTTCATCTATATTTCATAAATACTATTCTGCAATTTTCAAGGGGTGTAACTACAGTGGTTGCAGCCATAGCAGACGCTATGGGGCCCACAGTGTCAGTGCACCATTATATACATATTATGCTGCACATTGTACAGTATAACATATATGTGATGTATATGTGCTCTATATGTGTGTATAAATGTGTGATTGTAACTTGCATGTGTGAGTATACAAATATGTATATTTCTTAAGTGACGAGGGGGGCCCCATGCAGAAGCCTGCTATGGGGCTCTGCTTCTCCTAGTTACGCCACTGCCCCTGGCTGACACTAATTCTACAAATGCATTCCATGCAGTAGTCAACTCATTTATAGTACAGAAAATAAAATAAAATAAATATAGCATCACAATACAAAAAAACGTAGAACTGTATCCACTACTGACAATTGATGATGTCACAACCTATGTACATCATTGAGTTGTCTCAAGATTATTGCTGCCTATTATGGCCATTGGTCTTTTGTAAGGAAAGTCCTCAAATGCTGTTAAAAGAACTTGGACAATCATGAAAAGAAAATACAAGAAAAATCTACAATCTGTAGTCTGGGATCCAGGAATTTATAGGCACTTGTGGGCAGGTCCAGATTACGGGTGGCGGGGGCCCCTGGGCGCAAACTGGTGGGGGCCCTTCCAACAATGTTTTTGGAGGCATATAGCCTGCCAGTCCCCTGTAGTATGTTGCCTGCCAGCCCACTGTAGTATGTAGCCTGCCGCCCCCTGTGATATATAGCCTGCCGGGCCCCTGTAGTATATAGCCTACCGGGCCCCTGTAGTATATAGCCTACCGGGCCCCTGTAGTATATAGCCTACCGGGCCCCTGTAGTATATAGCCTACCGGGCCCCTGTAGTATATAGCCTACCGGGCCCCTGTAGTATATAGCCTACCGGGCCCCTGTAGTATATAGCCTACCGGGCCCCTGTAGTATATAGCCTACCGGGCCCCTGTAGTATATAGCCTGCCAGACCCCTGTAGTATACAGCCACCAGCCCCCTGTAAACTTTAGCCGCAAGTCTCCTGTAGAAAATGGCGATCTTGGCAATCTCCCCCAGCGAAGGCAGCTGTGTCTCACTGACACAGCTGTCATCCTTGACCCCTATGTTTGTTGCGGATGGCCCCGGTGCCGCTGCGCATTGCACACAAGGAGATTCAGCGACTCAGCTGAGCTGAGTTGCTGACTGTCGGAAACTGATGGGGGCCCCTTAAAAAGTGAAAGTGGTGGGGTTCCCGGGGCTCAAGCCCCATGAGCCCCAACTTTAATCCGGCCCTGCTTGTTGGGGAAGGTAGTTTTATAAAAAATGTAAGTAATACCTTTCTCATTTCTTCTTTTCCAGTGTAAAAGTGGCTGCAAGAAGGGCTGCCACTAAAAATTTCAGGGCTTCTGACAGGAAAATTGTTTACTACCCCATGCCACAACCCCCTCCCAGTACATAAATTTCTAATCTTATCTTACTACATAGCATTGCATGCATAAGTCTAGCACTATCATTGGCCCTCGGCTCTAGGGAAATTGTGGCCTCCCAAATGGTCTATAGATTTAGAATGTTCAGTGCATTAAACAGTAATATAACTAGACGTGCTGCAAAAAAAAAAGACAGCATAACATATTACATAGAGACAGTTCCAGAACCAATCTTACAACATAGATACAAAAACAGAACCTTCTGTAGCCAATAGCCCTATGGCCCTTCTGTAGCAAATAGTCACATGGCTAATTTGTAGCCATTAGTCATACTGTCCCTTTGTAGCCAATAGTCATAAGACCCTTCTGTAGCCAATAGTCACAGGGCCCCTCAGTAGCCATTTATCCCAGGGCCCTCTGTAGCCAATAGTCACGGAACACTTCTGAAGCCAATATTCACAGTGCCCTTCTGTAGCCAATAGTCAATGGGCCCTTCTACGGCCAATAGTCAAATGTCCCCTCTGTAGCCGATAGTCACAAGGCCCATTATTACTGATTCACTTTTGCCTGCTTTCCCTCCAAATGGTACATTACTATTTAAAAAATAATAAATCATATACTTAACTGTGACAGCTCCTCTTCCTATCTTCTCGCTTAGTAGGAGTCGGAACAGTCCTGAAGGAATAGACAAAAAAAAGTATAACTGTTCAGCTCACCTTTCTGAATGTCGAAATCAGTGCAATTCATGAAGTACAAACGGGTTTTCAGCACATGGCCAAGTCCTCAGGGAAAATCTATCTTGGGTAAAAAAAAACAATTTATTTCAAATTAGTTTAACAATGATAATAGTGTCATGATCATTTTTTAACTAATATGAAAAAGGGTGCTTTTAACCAAGATGAATTTTCCCTGTGGACAAGAATCCATGTGCTAGAATCCCATTTGTAGATCCTGTAGGAAGTGTGGCCATGTGATGACATCTTTGTGTTATCAAGCTTCTTGGGTCAGAGTGTGATGTGTGCAGGGGAAGACTCCAAGCTGTGTTACACTCTGTGTCAGTCTGGTTCTGGCAGGAGCCTCCAAGGGGGACGGAGATCCCTGACACAGCTCATGTGTTGGGGCCAATTTGAGCCTATAGACAACAGAATGTAACTGGAATACTTAACGTCTGCTGATCTTTTAGCCATTACAGTGAGCTGATGAATATTTGCTGCCTAGTTCATTGATCAGTGCACCCACAGCTCCATGTCCTTGCCTATTTATTGCACTTGGATGGGATATGCTAAATGACTTTGTAAAACATTGGCTTTGTAAGGTGTAGAATTTGTGTAAGAAAATCTACTATGTAGTAAGACCATAACATGTTTATAGTGAAAATGAGCCCTCCACCGCTCCCTATTGTTGGCATGTTTTGTAAGCAGATATCTGAAAACACAGGTTACATGGGGATCAGTGGCTGTATACACAGATTTCTATGTGTGGTCCTTGAAAATTGATTTTTCCTCCTTTCTTCCAAAAATTAGTTGGCAAGGGAGGAAAACAAGGCCTCCGGTAATAATTTGCATTTAAAAGTTGGCACTGGTGAAGTTATGCATGTCCCCTTTATTATATTCATGTAATAATAAATATTTTATTTTTACACAAGATAAGATTCAGAATCACTCCACCTATTTTTTTGGCACAATGTGAAAATCCTTGTCATGCTTTTTGTAAAATCAGTCCTCGATGTGAAAGCAGATTTGAATGTACAGTATATAGTGGTATATTAAATTCAATGAAGCTTATATGTCTAAATAATATCGGTAAGACACCTTCATTAACCCCTAGGCGCACCAGGACGTTATAGTACGTCCCGGTGGCGAGATATTTAGTGCACCACGACGCACTATAACGTCCTGCTTCTGGCACCGGCTCACGAACGGAGCCGGTACCAGAAGCAGCGGCTGTCAGCTGTCTAGTACAGATGACACCACGCTGTAACACCCGCGATCGGAGCCGACTCCGATCGCGGGTGTTAACCCCTTACACGCCGCTGTCACAATCCGCGTTAGGATTCAGAAATCTCTGTATATTAAGTACATTTCCTTCCCATACCCTCAAAATGGGTTTATAACTATAGAAGGGTCATGTAAGGGAAAATATTATGAGCCTCATCCAGCAAGCCTACATTTATAATACATAGACTACCTGATCCAAATTTACTTGTTGTTTAATTGTTGAACAATGTTAAAATGTCAGTTAGTGCTACACAATGTGACTCTATCTGCATTCTATGTGAAACGGCACTAATGAATGGGGCAGTACCCCATGCTTGGGTGTACTGTTCCCTACAAATGTACAGTTTTATTTTTGAAAAACTCAATAAAATTTATGACAAAAAAAATAAATAAAATGTCACTTTCCCATAAAAACACTTAATAAAGTATAAAAAACATAAAAACACAAAAAACCCCCCGCATATTTGGTATTGCCGCATCCGTAACAATCTGCATAATAAAACAGAATCATTACTGGACCCGCACGGTAAATGCCGGAGGAAAAAAAAGCAAAAAACTTTCCAAAAAAAGATAATTTTTAATTAATACCCTATAAAAAATGCTCTAAAAAGTGATTTAAAAAATTTTATGCACTGTTAAATAAGCCCACTAAAAAGAACAACTGTCCTCGCAAAAAATAAGCCCCTAACCAGATTTGTCAGCCAAAAAATAAAAAAGTTATGCATATGACAAGATGGTGATGCTAAAATGAATAAGATTTTCTCCAAATTAGTTTTTATTCAGTACAATTGAATAAAATACCCAAAACCCTCACATATTTGGTATCCCTGCGTCCGTAACAATCTGCATAATAAAACACAATTGTTATTAGATCCGCAAAGTAAACCCTGTAAAAACAACCTCAAAAAACTCTCTCTGAAAAAAAGATGATTTTTTATTAATGCCCTTTAAAAATGCTCTAAAAAGTGATTTTAAAAAGTTACGCAATTTAAAATAAGACCACTAAAAAGAACAATCATTGTTGCAAAAAATAAGCCCTTAAACAGATTTGTGAGGTGAAAAATAAAAAAGTTATGCATATGAAAGGCAGTGATGCTAAAATTAACAACAATTTTGCCAAATTACTTTTTATTCAGTAAAAATGGGAAAAAATAAAAAATATTTAAATGAAGTATTTTCGTAAGCGTGGCGACCCATAGAATAAAAATAATATACTATTTTTATGGTATGGTTAACGGCCAAAAAAAAAAAACACATAAAAATTTTCCTAAAAATTGATGATTTTCATTTCCTCCACAACAAAGAGTTAATAAAATCTCACCAATTAGCTATAGATGCCCCAAAATTGCATACCAGAAAAGTGCATCTCATGTGGCAAAAGAAATAAGCAATAAGGTCCACAATGAAAAAAAATAAAAAAAATTATAGCCTGTACAATGTGACATAGCAAATCTGATCTGGATGGCGCCTCCTTCCTTTCTATGCCCGGCCATGCGCCCATACAGCAGGTTACCACCACATATGGGGTATCGGTGTACTCAGGAGAAATTGGGTATCAAACTTTGTGGAGCCTTTTTTCATTTAATCAATTGTAAATGTTTAATTTTCCACCCAAAATGAATGTATTGTGAAAAAATATTACAATTTTCAGACTGCACCTCCATTTTGTTTTAACCCATTTAAAACACGTAAAGGATTAACAAACTTCTTAAAAGTGTAGTTTCCACAATGGGGTAATTTATGAATCTAGCTATTATTTAGGCCTCTCAGTGTCATTTAGAAGTTAAGCAGGTCCATCTAAATACGGGCTTTGGCGATTTTACAAAAAATTTGAAAAATGGCACCCAAATTCTGAGCCTCATAACATTCTAGTAAAATATGTGGAATCTTAAAAAACCATGCCAACATAAAGCAGACATTTGGGAAATGTAAGTTATGAATTTATTTGGGTGCTATGACTATCTGCATTAAAAGTAGAGAATTTAGAACTTTTTTTCATAACTAAATGCAAAAGATTTCATCCAAATTTTTAAACTAATTTGAAGTACAATTTGTCACGAGAAAACAATCTCAAAATCCCCTGGATATCTCATAGCGTTCCAAAGCTATAACCACTTATAGTGACACAGGCCAGATTTGAAAAATGGGGCCGCGTCCTTTAGGCCAAAAGAAGCTGAGTCCCGTAGGGGTTAAGTTAAAGAGAACCCGTCATGCAAAATAACCCCCCTAAACTAAATATATTTTCATAAACCCATTAGAGAGCATTGCCTCTATCCCTTCATTGTCCCTCTACATGCCTGTAAACCTAAGCAATGAGGTCCTAAAGCTGTATGCAAATGACCTGGGAAATGTCCAATGAATCATTAGCATATTCAAGCTGTCCACTCTATTCATGAGTGGGAGGCACAGCCACACCCCCAGTGCTTGACTGACAGCCTGTATAATGATGTGAGGCTGTATAATGATGTGCTTCCTGGTGCTGCTGGCCACGCCCCCTGCAGCCTGTGTGTGCATGTGTGTGTATAGGAGAGGTACAGCAGCTCCATGCAGCCATGTTACAGCAGAACATGTCAGATTCATGTGTAGCTGATGTCTGTGTCCCACCTGTATATTAGGAGGATGCAACATGTCAGCAGATGCAGCACTCACACACTAGCCATTCTTTACTATACATTACACACAGACATGAGCAGGGGGAGGAGAGGGGAGGGGGAACAGGGGTGACATCACTGCCTCTGACCATGTGACCAGCCTCATTTACATAATAAAGAATATATGATTTTACAATTAACCCCTAGGCGCACCAGGACGTTATAGTACGTCCCGGTGGCTAGATACTTAGCGCACCAGGACGCACTATAACGTCCTGCTTCTGGCACCGGCTCACGAACGGAGCCGGTACCAGAAGCAGCGGCTGTCAGCTGTCTAGTACAGCTGACAGCCTGCGCTAACACCCGCGATCGGAGCCGACTCCGATCGCGGGTGTTAACCCCTTACACGCCGCGGTCAAGCATGACCGCGGCGTGTAAGGGTCTTCCCCCTATGGATCGGATCCCCCGTGCCGCTTACAGGGGGATCCGATCCTCTCCTGGGCAGCTCCGAGGACTGGCATGTGCCCCGGAGCTGCCCGGTTTCCATGGCAGCCAGAACCCTTCCGGGTCTGACTGCAAACTGTCTGAGCATGCGCAAGCA
This sequence comes from Engystomops pustulosus, assembly GCF_040894005.1. Lineage (NCBI taxonomy): Eukaryota > Metazoa > Chordata > Amphibia > Anura > Leptodactylidae > Engystomops > Engystomops pustulosus. Next base: position 204,887,131 of record NC_092412.1, on the reverse strand, counting down.
TGCTTAGACAGTTTACACTGCTCTACAATAAAATAGTATTGTAGAGCAGTGTATTGAACTTAAACCAGTGATCAGAGTATCACTGGTTTAAGTTCAAGTATGTAGAAGTAAAATTATGCAAAAACACTTAACACTACACATTATAATAAATAAAAAATAAATACATAAAAATATAAGCCCCTAAAATGTCACTTTCCCATAAAAACACTTAATAAAGTATAAAAAACATAAAAACACAAAAAACCCCCGCATGTTTGGTATTGCCGCGTCCGTAACAATCTGCATAATAAAACAGAATCATTACTGGACCCGCACGGTAAACGCCGGAGGAAAACAACGCAAAAAACGTTCCGAAAAAAAGATAATTTTTAATTAATACCCTATAAAAAATGCTCTAAAAAGTGATTTAAAAAATTTTATGCACTCTAAAATAAGCCCACTGAAAAGAACAACTGTTCTCGCAAAAAATAAGCCCCTAACCAGATTTGTCAGCCAAAAAATAAAAAAGTTATGCATATGAATAGATGGTGATGCTAAAATGAATAAGATTTTCTCCAAATTAGTTTTTATTCAGTACAATTGAATAAAATACACAAAACCCCCACATATTTGGTATCCCTGCGTCCGTAACAATCTGCATAATAAAACAGAATCGTTATTAGATCCGCAAAGTGAACCCCGTAAAAAACAACCTCAAAAAACTCTCTCTGAAAAAAAGATGATTTTTTATTAATGCCCTTTAAAAATGCTCTAAAAAGTGATTTAAAAAAAGTTACGCAATCTAAAATAAGACCACTAAAAAGAACAATCCTTCTCGCAAAAAATAAGCCCTTTGTGAGGTGAAAAATAAAAAAGTTATGCATATGAAAGACGGTGATGCTAAAATTAACAACAATTTTGCCAAATTACTTTTTATTCAGTAAAAATGGGAAAAAATAAAAAATATATATAAATTAAGTATTTTCGTAAGCGTGGCGACCCATAGAATAAAAATAATATACTATTTTTATGGTATGGTTAACGGCCAAAAAAAAAACACATAAAAATGTTCCTAAAAATTGACGATTTTCATTTCCTCCACCAACAAAGCTTTAATTAAATCTCACCAATTAGCTATAGATGCCCCAAAATTATGTACCAGAAAAGTGCATCTCATGTGGCAAAAGAAATAAGCCCCTATAGGTCCTCAATAAAAAAAGAAAAAAATTATAGCCTGTACAATGTGACATAGCAAATCGGATCTGGATGGCGCCTCCTTCCCTTCTATGCCCGGCCGTGCGCCCATACAGCAGGTTACCACCACATATAGGGTATCCGTGTACTCGGGAGAAATTGGGTATCAAACTTTGTGGAGCCTTTTTTCATTTAATCCATTGTAAATGTTTAATTTTCCACCCAAAATGAGTGTATTGTGAAAAAATATTACAATTTTCAGACTGCACCTCCGTTTTGTTTTAACCCCTATAAAACACCTAAAGGGTTAACAAACTTCTTAAAAGTGGTTTTTCATACGTTGAGGGGTGTAGTTTCCACAATGGGGTAATTTATGAGTCTAGCTATTATTTAGGCCTCTCAGTGTCAATTAGAAGTTGAGCAGGTCCATCTAAATACGGGTTTTGGTGATTTTACAAAAAATGTGAAAAATGATACCTAAATTCTGAGCCTCAGAACATTCTAGTAAAATATGTGGAATCTTAAAAAAACCATGCCTCCATAAAGCAGACATTTGGGAAATGTAAGTTATGAATTTATTTGGGTGCTATGACTATCTGCATCAAAAGTAGAGAATTTAGAACATTGAAAATATAGAATTTGTCAAATTTTTTGCCAAATTTTGTTTTTTTTCATAACTAAACGCAAAAGATTTCATCCAAATTTTTAAACTAATTTGAAGTACAATGTGTCACGAGAAAACAATCTCAAAATCCCCTGGATTTCTCATAGCGTTCCCACGCTATAACCACTTATAGTGACACAGGGCAGATTTGAAAAATGGGTCCGCGTCCTTTAGGCCAAAAGATGCTGTGTCCCGTAGGGGTTAATAATGTATGAAATAACTAGATAAAGGCTGGGGTGGGATCCTTGTGAGCTGCTCCAACAGGTAGAGGTGACAGGACTAGTGACACAGACCTGATGACAGGTGTCCTTTAAATGTGGGCATAATATAGGTGTCTAACACCAAAACGTTGCACATGGAATAAATTTGACCTTTGAATTGTATACCAACAATCTGTAGTGCTGCCTGAAAAGGGGAAAAGAAAGGACTTGCAGGGAAATGTTTGTGACGCCAGTTAGGATAATCTCTGACTTGGGCACTGGGAGATAGGGCCCTGTGGGTCAGCATGATGATATAAACCCTTCCCGACTAGGACTGGCTCCCAGGGGATGAATGGTAATGGCGGTGCCAAAGAAACAATTCACACACCTTTATTTGAACTTGAACTGTAGGGATGCCGGCCTCCTTGGTGAGCTATCCTTCTCAATGTTCTTCTCAGTATGTTCCTCAATGTGCTCCTCAGCTGCACTGCTCCTCACAGGCTCAACCTCTGCTTGCTGTGCGGAATCACTCTGCTTACACTTTGCTTAGCTCCTCTGAGCTCCAGGCTCTCCTGCCTGTCATCTCCAGGTCATTCTGCAATGACTGATTTTTTCAGACTACTTCTGACTGCTACTGAACACTGACTCCTTCTCCCTGACTCTTAACTCCTCTTTTCATCTTCCCATAATCCTCTGCTGCTCTCTCACTTTGGTAGGCCAGCCCCTTTCTTTATTAAACATATAACAATTAAATGTATATATACAGCACATTGCCATTGCTGTAGGACCCAACATTTCACACAAAGTGGAGGGCACTACACCTGCTTTTCCAATTTGTGTCTGAGAGGCTTGCATAGGTTTACACTCATCGCACCCCTCCTTCTAAGGAATCAGTTACACTGTGCTTCCTTGGACCTTTCATTGACAATCTATCTATCTATCTTGCATGACATGCGCAATAGAGGATTTGCACTCCATTACCTTATACTGACATGCGCACTAGCGTCTGGGAGACGCGGTCAGTGTTTGTTTATATGTAACATCAGAATCATGAGGGAGAACTACACATAAAAATAGAGAACTGAGCACATGAAAAAAGCAAGCTGAGCAAAAATACAAAACAACCATGTACTATACTAAAGTAACAATCTTTATTTAATATGGACAACAAATAAATGATATACACCAAACCAAAAACCAATAAAAACATTTAAAAAGGAAAAAAATCCTCTATACTTAAACCCAAGGGAGGGTCGAGCACATGATAAGGCCCCCAGAGAAGCACCTCCCTACCCAGCCCCAAACCCTAAGCCTGTCCAGCACAAAATGATGAAAATGAAGGAAAATACCAACAATTGTAAAGCCCCGCAGCAAAGGATCATGTAATGTGGGTGATCATAATAATTACCAGACAGGCTGGACAGACGGGGAAGGGGCTGGGATTGCCCCACGTGCATCGCCACTCACAGTGGCCCAGCGCCGTGTAAAGTACATGTGCCAGCAGCACAAAGGAAGCCACTGTGAGTAGCGATACGCGTGGGGCTCTCCCAGCCCCTTCCCCGTCTTGTTACCGGCCTGTCTGGTAATTATTATGATCACCCACATTACATGATCCTTTGCTGCGGGGCTTTACAATTGTTGGTATTTTCCTTCATTTTCATCATTTTGTGCTGGACAGGCTTAGGGTTTGGGGCTGGGTAGGGAGGTGCTTCTCTGGGGGCCTTATCATGTGCCCGACCCTCCCTTAGGTTTAAGTATAGAGGATTTTTTTCCTTTTTAAATGTTTTTATTGGTTTTTGGTTTGGTATATATCATTTATTTGTTATCCATATTAAATAAAGATTGTTACTTTGGTATGGTACATGGTTGTTTTGTATTTTTGCTCTGTTTATATGTAACATGGCCAGGAGGAGTTTCCCTTACAGGTGAATAATCACCTGGTGAGAGTACAGGATAGCAGCCAATACCTTTAATTTTGAGGACCGTGCTGCTGTTTTTTCCTATCTTCTGTCTGTTAAAATTATTTATCTAAGAAGAGAACAATAGACACTAGTACCTGAAAATAACCTGGGGAGTAGCTGGAGAGTACCTGGAGAGAACAATAGACACTAGCACCTGAAGAAGACATCACTGACTTGTCAAAACTTTTATTTTTCTTTTAACAAAGAACCAGTTCACATTACAGATTCCCACAGGTATACTGGAGTTTTGTCTCTACTCTCACAATTGGCCCTACCTCCCCCTGGTAAGTTAAAGGTGTCTTGAAGGACACAACAAAACTGGTATCAAATATTGATCAATGTCCCCAGTATTGTTTCCAGGTATTGTGTCACAAAGTGAAGGTCTATATGTTTGTGGGTGGCCATTGTTTTATAAATTGTAGCCTTCCAAGGATTTTCTGCAATTATCAGAAAGTGTTTTGAAATTATTTTTTATAAGAAATATAAAGCTATACATTTTTTTCCATAAGGTAACACTAAACATAGCAAGTTGTGAAAAAGCTGCAAGCCCCAGCCTGAATGTATACTATCAAAAAACATTACCCTAAGAAGAAAAGGGCTAAACTGTAAATCACTAATACTATAAAAATGCTATACAGTATATTCTCAAGACCTCAGTTCCCTTGATTATTATTAAAACCAATTGGACTTTGTATTAAAACACACAAAATGACATTTCTTTGTTATAGTAATGAAACCGGAAAAAAATTAATGTTTAATACATTTAATGCAAATTAACATGTTTAATAAAAACTGAAAAAGTTGTATGAAAGATGTACAATGTATTGCCAAACTATTGCAAGCATTTTTGGTATTCTAAACTATTCTATAAAGATGACCTTACATATATCGCTCAGGGTTATATCAGTCCCAGCTCAGTGAAATATGCGCCGGTGTACAAATGCAGGTGTTCCCCTAAACAGTTTAATGTAATGTGTTTCAGAAAATACTTTAACAGGAGTTGTGTTGGTTTCATTCAGAAATATTTCCTTACATGCAGTTCTACAATATGGATAGATTTAACAATATGTAATTTTTGGCAGAACTGAACTGAGGTAGAAACTGAAAATATAGACATGTCTGTTTTGTTAACTTTCACACAACCAGAATATAAACAGTTTAGTGCTCATGTTATGTTACTTTCCATTGTTCTAGCAGGTCAAACTTCAAAATCAATATGTATTATGTATTTTACAACTGGAAACTGCATTCAGAATCACAACTCACTGCAGACTTTGTACACCAAATCTTTTGAAAAATACAAAGAGAATTTAATAATTTAGGTCAATTTCTATGCAGATCATTCTACAATGTTTGCTTAACACCTTTCCGACTTGTGATGTATCTGTCCCACATCAGCTCAGGTGTATGAAGAGGCTCACGGGCTGATCCCTTTCCATACAAGGTGGGCATTTGCTTCATATTGCAGCAAACATACACCGGTAACGCCCACGGTTAGTATTAACTGTGTAAATGCCTCTGGCATATCTGCACATGGACACTGCGTTCTTGGATCCGGTCGCCCTCCATGATGTCATCGGTCTTCTGAAGACCCGAGGCTGTCTGAATTTAACACATTTGTTACAATGTGCACATTTTAATGGATGATGAGGAAAATCCTTGTATCCTTCCAGTCGTACTACAGTAATATGGCAGCATATGGTAGGATCAATAAGACAACCTAGGGTTACCTAGGGGGTCTGAAAAAATGTCCGATCTCTCAAAATATAATAACCCTGTAACGGTTTAACCCCGTAACGGAAAAAAGCGTCCGTCGAAAATGCCACTTTTTTACCATTTTGAAAAGTATTAAAAATTCAACAAAAAAGTGATCAAAAGTCCTAAAAATGGTAGCATTGAAAATGTCATCAAAAGTCACAAAAAATTGCACCACCCACAGCTCCGTACACCTAAGTTTGAAGAAGTTATTAGCGGCAGAAGATGGCAAATGTATGAAAACATTATAAAATCTATACAAATGTGGTATCCCCATGATTGCACCGAACCAAAGAATTAGACATGTCATTTGGGGTACACAGTGAAAGCTGTAAAATCCAAGCCCACAAGAATAAGGCACAAATTAATTTTTTCACCATTTCCACTGCATTTGGATTTTTTTTCCTTCTTTCCAGTACATGCCATGGGATATTAAATACAATAATTATAAAATTTATTTGGTTATGCAGAAAACAAGCCCTCAAACATCTCTTTACATGTAAAAAAAAAAAAGGTTATGAATTTTTGGTGGGGAGTGAAAAAAAAAAATGCAAAAACAAAAAAGGGTCTCAGCGGGAAGGGGTTAATAAGGTACTGTAAAACACAACTGTAGAACACAGTGAAACGGTAAGCAGTAGAACTGTGAAAACATTATTTTTGCAGTGTCTCTTTAACTGAAATGAAATCTTTCTTTTTCCATATTTTACCCATACAGTATTTGTTACTGTGTCACCATGCCTGCAACACAACCTAGATGAGGTACTGAGCCAACGGACTATGTCACATAATAAAAACTGCTTGGCTGCTATTGAACGAGCTCCCTAAAAACACTTGGGCAAAAGCCAAAAGGACCAGGTGCTGTATTCACCTTATCCAACTCATTTTATCAGAAATCTCAGTATCTTAAGCTGTTTAGTAGGCAGGGAACCAAAAATGTTTCAGCTATAACTTAGCGAGAGGCACTACAAAATATTATTACATCAGGCCACTTACAATTCCCGAGTACTTCCATATCACAGGAATTTAGTGTTGAATTATAGAGAAGTTATACTTTTATCTGTATATTTAAGATTGCTTTATATAGTTAACTATATGCTCCACTGATAATTTTACCAAGTGGATGTGATTTTGCTTTACATCTGGTACCCCCCCCCCCAAATAAAAAAGAAAAAAATGTAATTGATCTGGGAAATTAGTGGCTAGATAAAACACAAAAGCAAGTTTATAAGTTTGTATAACAGTATTCACTGTTTCTAAAAAAGGAATCTAGAATAATGTACAAGCCAAACAGATTAGAACAATAGATATGCAGATCAGAAAAGGAGAAGAATATAAAGTTACAGGCTACTTACCGGAATCACATGCAGCTTTTCTACTTTATCGTTTGTAGACATAGTAATCGGACAACAAGGCTAATGGGGTTGTCCACTTTCATCAAATATTTTATATGGTTTGTGTAAGGAAAAGTTATACAATTTTCCAATATACTTTCTGTATCAATACCTGTATCACGGTTTTCTAGATCTCTGCTTGCTGTCCTGCTATAAAAGCTTCTATTTTTACTTCCAGTGGATAGAAATCTGTCCATGTGATATGATGGACATGCAGATGCAGGTATTATCACACAACTTCTATTACTCTCTACGATAATAATGGTTTGGGCAAATGCATGTCCAACATATCACATGGGAAAGCAAATTTCTATCCACTGGAAGTAAACAAAGAGCATCTTTTAGCAGGACAGCAAGCAGAGATCTAAAAAACTGTGAGAAATTATTACAGAGAGTACATTGGAAAGTTGTACAACTTTTCATTATACAAACCATATGAAATATTTGCTGAAAGTGGGCAACCCCTTTAAATATGCCTAACACTGTGTTGCTGCCAGGCATAAAGCAATATGCATACCCTAGGAAAACCCTGGTTAGTGCAGCTGCTCTGCAGAAAAATTAAAGGCTTTTTGATGTTTCAGATACTTTAAATTAGAAGTAAGTGAGGGATTGACTAATGAGGGTCGTGGTTAGGGTTAATATTAATAGGGTTAAAATAAATAATAAAATAAAACACTGCACTAACCAAGGAAAAAAGTTTCTAATGAAGTGGGCAAAAGAAAACTGATTCCAAATGATTTGGTCAGCTTCAAACATGTAAGTTATTGCTAAGGTAAAAAATATAGGAAAGTAAAATTTATTGTGTTTAAGACCAGCTGATGAAAAGTAAATATAAGGACAGGAATATCTGTAACTGTATATGCATCTTTATCCATTTTAACTATATTACTTGGAGATAACACAAGTCCCATCAAGCCAAAAGATTTTTTACCATTTGAATTGCCGGCCTTCTAAAATCCATAATTTTTTTGTTCTTATTTTTACAAAGACATTTAAGGCTTGTTTTCTTTACAATTTACTGAAAAAGTGAAAAAGTCCAATGGAGTTTATTGTTTCCCATCTCAAATTCACCCTTTCATCAAAACTGCAAAATCCAAATGGTGAAAGAAACTTTTTTAATATGTTTTTTATATGTTTAGAATAAAAAGTTCAAAACCAAACCTATAAAAAGAGTGGATGCTTCTGTCCCCAGTTGTCCAGGTCAAGTTGCCCAGACTTTAACCCCTTAACGCTCTGCGCCGTAGCTCTACGGCGCAGAGGTATAAGGAGTGTATGAAGAGGGCTCACGGGCTGAGTCCTCTTCATACAAGGGCGGGGGTTTTTGTTATTGCCGCCGGCAAAGTCGTCGCCGGCGTTTAAAAGACGGCGGCGCGCGGGCGGCGCCAACTTTTTTTACGATCACCGCGCCCCCGAACGTCATCGGGGAGTGGCGATCGGCTGCCATGGTAGCCTCGGGTCTTCTTTTGACACAAGGCTACATGACTTCTGGAGATTCTTTACAATGAGTCAGTGGCTCATTGTAATGAATGACCTGCAAAAATGCCATATATTGCAATACAGAAGTATTGCAGTATATGGTAGGAGCGATCTGACCATCTAGGGTAGTGGTGGCGGACCTATGGCACGGACCTATGGCACTGCTTCCTGCAGTTCCAAGCAACTTAAAAGATGCTGCTTTCAGGCATATTTTGATACTTGCTTCTCTACTTAGAACTGTAGGAAGAGGGAGAATAAGTAGACAGGGCTGAATTATCTTTGGAGGACCTCCTGCTGGCCCCATGATTCTCTGTGTACAGAGGGACACTGGAAAGGAGTGAAAGTGATGCAAGTTTTCCATCTTTCTACTGTGTTGCTGTCCTCAGGAGGCCAATACGATTGAAAGTTGTTGAAGAACAGGGAGCAATAACTTACTGATTTGATTTTTGGTTGGCACCTTGCGTTAAATAGGGGGGGTTTTGGTTGCAGTTTGGGCACTCGTTCGCTAAAAGGTTCGCCGTCACTGATCTAGAGTTAATGTACCCTAGATGGTCTAAGAAATAGTGGGAAAAAAAAATAAAAAAAAAGTTTAAAAAATAAAAAAAATTAATAAAATATAAAAAATTCAAATCACCCCCTTTTCCCTAGAACTGATATAAAACATAATAAACAGTAAAAATCACAGACACATTAGGTATCGCCGCATCCCAAAATGCCCGATCTATCAAAATATAAAAACGGTTATGGCCGGCGGAGCCCACAAGAACGTGACGCACGTGCGTTTTTTAAAATTTTTTTCCACATTTGGAATTTTTTTTCATTACGGGAAAGTAAAATTTGTTACGCACAAAATAAGCCCTCACACAGGTCTGTACACGTAAAAATGAAAAAGTTATGGATTTTTGAAGTTGGAGAGCGAGAAATGACTGGAAAAACCCTGCGTCCTTAAGGGGTTAAATAGTGAAACAATTTGAAAAAAATCACTGCAGCTGGAAAGATGTGTATGTGCAAAATAGCTATTGCCACTATGTTCCTGGAATAATCTAAAAGTATATCAGTGCTAGAGTCAACAAAGCTACATATGCCCAAAATAACCAAGTCACAATTGAGGGTCTTACCCAACTCTGATGTTGTTGATGTGTGTTCTAGTAGTTCATTGTTTGTTTTTCACCATGAATCCTAGGAATTCATCCAGATTTGAAAAAAATACTATTTATGGGTATTTTGCTAATTTATAGGTTTGTTGGATGTTGCACTGATATACTGTGAGATTATGCCAGACTGCTATTTGATAGGGACCATAGTGGTATTAGCTATTTTTCACATTTAAATGTTTCTAGCTGCATTAAGAGGGGTTCTCTGGTCACTATATGCACATATTTTTTAAACTGACCAGTGCTTTTGCATTTATTATAGTTACATACCCTTAGGGTGCATTCACACGCGGTATGCCCGCTGTGCCTGCATACCACCGTGTGCTGGAGAGGAGGTGGCCTCTCCTCCTTCCATAGGAAACAGCAGCGCATGGACGCACCCGAGGGAAAAGATAAAGCATGTTCTATCTTTTCCTGGCGTGCAACGCGGAACGGTCCAACACATGTGTGGCACCATACCACTGCCGTGCCGCCATTTCCCTCTATGGGGACGTATATGCGGCCTCAGATTTGTGAATGAACCCTTACCTCACCACCCTGGGCTGTATACTTTCTTTTCTTTCACTTGTCACTTCACAGCTCACTGCTGCAGCTGCATCACTCCAAGATGGCTGCCCCCATTCTGCTAAAAGACTACATCTCCCACAATCCCCCTGGTCTGCACAGCTTCTGCCGAGTAATGTGCAGACACACAGCAGGGAACAGGGAGCTGACTGCACATGCCCGACTGGAGAGCAGAGAAAGTATACAGGTCATTTCTGTGGAAACTGTAGGAGTAGCAGGAGCTGCCAGGGCACAGGAATGACTTTGATTTCATGAAAAGGGGGCAGAAGATTTAATGACACTGAATTAGTGAAGTGATAAATGTGAGGAGATGAGGTGTAGTGAGGTCTATCTTTGTCACTGGATAACCCCTTTAAATAATAATAATCTTTATTTATATAGCACCATTATATTCCGTAGCGCTTTACAAATCACAGGGGACATATAGAAACAAAATGAGACATTACAGAGTACAAACAGTCACATGGAACAATAGGAGTGAAGGCCCTGCTCACAAGAGCTTACAGTCTATGAGTGTTGATTTGATTCACATTCAATGGCATCCCCTCTTTTTATAGGTTGTGTAATTTTTATTCTAATTAATTTTTGTGTACTTATTCTTAATAACATAAAAATTAGATTTTGTTTTTAATCAGCATTTGGATTTTGATGTACTGATAAAGTGGGAAGCAAATTCCAAGTGCAATGGAATTAGAAAAGCCCAGTTTTCATATAATTAGTTTTACATTCCATTAACTATAGAGATATCCAAGATGTTGCAGAGCATTCTGTAGTTTATATACAAATTTGAGGAATAGTTGACATTTTGATTTCTTTTTTGTTTGCATGGTACAATAAAGTCGAGAAGCCTTAAAATGCATTATATATATATATATATATATATATATATATATATATACCCTGAGCACAGTGACTTATCGGACACAGAGCTAATGCCCACTCAGTTCAAGATCGGAGCCGAACCGGCATCAGAATACACAGGGTGACGGCTGTTACTAGCAGACGACATCCCAGTGTAACCCCCGTGGTCGGAGTGGGCTCCGTTCGCGGGTGTAACCCCGTTAAATTACGTGGTCACGCGACTGTGGCATTTAAACTGCCTTCTGGTGCCTTCTAATAGCTATTACCACTATGGTCCCCCACAATCTGCTTCCCCGCGCCATCTTTGGGGGGCGCCGATCGGGGGGTTTACAATCTTCCTAAAAGTTGTTTCTAATAGTTTGAAGGATGCAGATGGGTTGATTATATATATATTTTTTTTCATGCTAGATATTTAAAATTTCATTCAAAACAGTATTTATCCCCAAATTAGTGAGTTATGTAAATACAGAAATGCGATAATCGATTTTTAAGCCATGTGACATCAAAATAAATAAATCAAGACATTTCAAAAGTTATGAAAATGTAAAGTAGACAAATGGGAAATGTTAGTTAGCAACTTATTTAGGTGGTAAATCTATCTGCCTGAAAAAGCGATGAATTTGAATTTCGAATTTTTAAAAAAATATTTCATTTTTTCTTTTTTTTGTAAATAAATGCAAAACTTAGCAGTAAAATAAAAACAATCTCATAATCGCTTTTATAAGTAACGGTGTTCAAAAGTTATAACCGTATAAAGTGACGCATGTCACAATACGAAAAATGGGGCTGATCCTTAAGCTACAAATCGGCCTTAAGGGGTTAAAGCGGTTGTTACACAGTTTTTAAAATTGTGGAGGAGGACTGGAGAGAGATTTTGTAAAAAAACTAAGTTGTTCTCGCCTCTTCCGTCACTCCCATGTACCATGCCACTGTCTTGCCGGTCCATGCCCTTTTGCGTCCCTGTCTTGCTGGTCCGTTCCCCTGGGCCACACCCACACATCCCTATCCCCATGCGCTGAGATATAGGGACGGGTGGGCATCTGGGTGCTCTCTGGCACCATTCTCCCAGCCCTGTATTGGGCTGTATGAAGAACACCAACTTGTGAATGTTGGGCCCATACCACCCTACCAGGGCTCTGGTAGGCACTGCTCTTCCTGTTCCTCCTTGCACAAAGGAGGATGTAGCAGTTCTGTTGCTGGCTTGTTGCCCTTCTACAGTCCCCTTCAAATAAGCTAGTGTACTGGCCTGTCTACTGGCCGGTTTATCTGCTCCATGCTCTGGACACTGTGCTGACAGATACAGCTAACCTTCTTGCCACAGCTCACATTGATATGAAATCCTACATGAGCTGTACTAACTTCTGTGGGGTTAAGACATTGCCTCATCCTATCTCAAGGGGTGAGTGCAATGACAAAATGCAAATTGACAAAAATAACTGCCAAAAAGGCAAAAACTCAATAAGAAAGAGAATATTAATAAAATAATAATATTTTAACTCCAACCCAATGACACTAAGTTGTACAAAGAAGACATTAATGTTAAATGTTATATTATGGAAACAATATAATTGTAAGAAAAAGATCAATTAGACTATAAATTGGTCCCTTTTCATATTACATCCAAAAGATGTATGTGTATTAAAATAATTATAAAATCCCTACAATCCCCTACAATTCTCTTTGAAACATGGATAGCAGAAATTACATTGATACAAATTTAATATAACTGTAAAGCTGGTGTATGACAAAAACAGCATCTGGTTCTGAACAGGGTTTGCCCATACAGTAATAAAAAAGGAGTTATGCTAGAATAAAAATATAACCAACACTTGCCTGTCAAATCTCCAGGTTGCACGTGAAGGGTCACTCCGGTGGTCCTAACAAGTCTTTGCTTACTTTGCAGCAGTCCATATCTGTATTTTGTTGTATTTGCAAAGGATTTAACCCTTATAGCTATCAGCCCTTTCTTTTATTTTTCGGTTAATTGTGACATATTGGCAAGACAATTTTTACTTTTTAGTGGCTACATTTAAAAATCACATGCAATATACCAGAAATCTGGGAAAAAAATTCAAATGAGGTGAGATTGACCAAAAAAAACGCATTTGGGGCATTTTCTTATTGCATTATGTATTTATGGCTTTCGCTGTAAACTTCAAGTGACTCCCCTTTATTCTTTAGGTTCGTAGAATCATGGAAATATAAAATATATAGATATTAATATCTTTTAGTAGATTAAAAAATCCTAAAATTTTCCAACAACTTTTTGATACTTCGGTGTACAGACCTGATTAAGTTTATGTTATTGCAGAACAAGCATTTTTTTTTGCAGAACAATATTTGGATTTATATCAATTTGATAAATAAGACCTTTTGATCACTTTTTTTCAAATATTTATGGTTAGAAAAATGAAAAAGCTGAAATATGACATTTGGAACTTATGGTGTACACAACATGACAATCATACAATAATAATTTTTTATATTTGATTATACCCCCTGACGCTTCCCATGGCTCCTTTTTCCTCTGGTCTTCATGTAACAGTTTGGACAGAGGCGCATCTATGTTGTCTCCCCGCGCACACACGCTATGACTTTATCAGCAGGACAAGGCTGCGTCATAGTGTCTGCTCTTTTACACGAAGACCAGAGAGAAGAGGAGCCACTGAGAGTGCTGGAAGGTAAGTATGTAAGTTTTTTTTTTATTATACAATGAGGGGCTCACCAGAGCATTTCATTACTGGTTGAAAGGGGTGGTAGCAGCTGCAGGGTATTTCATTACTGGAGGGACTACATGGGGCACTTCATTAATGGGGAAGGCTGATTTAGAGCATTGCATTACTGGGAGGCTGCATGGAATATTTCACTTCTGCAGAAGGCAATTTCATTACTGGGGGAGGTTGCTCGGTATTATATTACTGGGAAGGCTGCTGGGCACTAGATTACTAAGGGAGGCTACTGGGTATTATATTGCTGGGGAGGCTGCTGGGCACTAGATTACTGGGGAGGCTGCTGGGTATTATATTACTGGGGAGGCTACTGGGTATTATATTACTGGGCATTGTGTTATTAAGGGAAGGTTGCTAGACATTTCATTATGAAATGGGTAGAAATGCACATTCTTATAGAGGTAAAATGTTTTCAACTACTTATTATTGTGTTTTGCTATATTTTGTGCTGTTATGACATGTGATGTATGTAGCATGCCTAGTTTACCAAGGCAGAGAAAGCTGTCACTAATTAGCTCAATGGCTGAGTGAACTATGGAGGGAGAATGTGCGTAACATGTCACTTAATCCTGTTAAGCATATGAAGAATGGCATCTGTTCTTTTTCTCTTTGCCCTTAAATTCTGGGAAACAATCAAGTCCCCGTTTCCTGGACTCATGAGGACAGTAAAAGTTTTTCCCCTAGGATATATAGAGCAGCATAGTCTTTATCAGGGTTCTACAGTCCTCCATTATTTTTTGGAATATGACATATTAACATCTGATAATTTTTAAGTTGTTTATACTCCTAGTAGAACATCTGAAAGTTATTATCTTAGATCCCCATAGCTTTTATTGTCAGAAAATTGTCTAGCTGTTGACTTGTTAGATAACTTCACTTGAGAGGAGCAGTTACTCATAATACAACCCTAAAATATGCCACAAAAATGAAGGGGTAAGAAAAGATGGGATTTGATAATATGGGAACATATATTACTGGAATTTCATGAGTTACGGGGTTTTACTTCAGATTTGGATGAGTGTTGTCAACTAGCATCTGTTCATGCTGACATGTTTTAGCAAAAGATTACATATTCCCAAAATCTCAGTTCTGGAGAAAAATTCTTAAAAATTGTCTTAGTTGTTTCAAATAACAAAATGATAAATAAATGAAAACAAGAGAAACCTAAATCAATATATGTTATGACCAACATTCGCATTAAAAAAAACTGCATAAATTGTCCTAGGTACACTTATACACAGATTTTGAAGAAACTAGGTAGGTAGAATTCTCCAAAAATCATTAAGAATTAACCACAGAATTTCTGTGAATATTAACTTATTTAAATCTTTGTGACTCCTCTGAAACCTTATCATCATTTAGAAATTATTCCTACTTTGCACCGTTTTCTGCCTAAAACAGTATTGTAGCTTTTCTTAAAATTCTGTATATACTGGTAACTAGCTGGCCTTACACCACCGGAGAATGAGTGTGATGAGAATGATAGGATAAGTGGTAAACCAGCGACTCATGGTTGTATTCAAACAACTATGTTAAGAGTCTAGCTTCCATTGCTCTTTTTTAATGGAGTGAATTCAGTTTTGTGGTTGGTGAATGGACCTTCATTATGTGTGGACCTTGACCAACTTATCTTATATCATATGCCCCTTGCCTCTTACAAAAGAATGTAACCCTGCCTTATGGAAAAAGACAGAACGATCTTTGATGTCTATGTGGCTCCTTAGAGTCCGTATATACTCGTGTATAAGCCGAGTTTTTCAGCACAAAAAATGTGCTGAAAAACGTCCCCTCGGCTTATACAAGAGTCAAAACGAGTTAAAAAATACTTAAAAAATAATAAACTTATATACTCACCCTCCGGTGGCCCCGATCTGCAGCGCTGCTCCCCCGATGTCCTCTTCTGCAGCGCTGCTCCCCCGATGTCCTCTTCTGCAGCGCTGCTCCCCCGATGTCCTCTTCTGCAGCGCTGCTCCCCCGATGTCCTCTTCTGCAGCGCTGCTCCCCTGATGTCCTCTTCTGGCTTCCCGGCGCCTGCTCCGCCTTTTGTACATCGCGCTGGGTGCCGCCATTGCTGCCTCCCGGGCGCCGCTGATGACGTCATACTAGGCGCCGCCCGGGGACAGCAATGGCGGCGCTCAGCGCGATGTACAGAAGACGGGCGCAGAAGCCAGAAGAGGACCCGCGTGGACATCGGGGGAGCAGCGCTGCAGATCGGGGCCACCGGAGGGTGAGTATATAAGTTTTTTTTTTTTTTTAATGCTGGGCTGGGCTGTATACTACTGGGGGCAGGCTGGGCAGTGCTGTATACTACTGGGGGCAGGCTGGGCAGTGCTGTATACTACTGGGGGCAAGCTGGGCAGTGCTGTATACTACTGGGGGCAGGCTGGGCTGTGCTGTATACTACTGGGGGCAGGCTGGGGAGTGCTGTATACTACTGGGGGCAGGCTGGGCTGTGCTGTATACTACTGGGGGCAGGCTGGGCTGTGCTGTATACTACTGGGGGCAAGCTGGGCAGTGCTGTATTCTACTGTGGGCAAGCTGGTCAGTGCTGTATTCTACTGGGGGCAAGCTGGGCAGTGCTGTATACTACTGAGGGCAAGTTGGGCAGTGCTGTATGCTACTGGGGCAGGCTGTATACTACTGGGGGCAGGCTGTATACTACTGGGGGCAGGCTGGGGTGGCTGTATACTACTGGGGGCAGGCTGGGGTGGCTGTATACTACTGGGGGCAGGCTGGGATGGCTGTATACTACTGGGGGCAAGCTGTATACTATAGGGGGCTGGCTGGCTATATACTGGGGGGGGGGTCTGTGACCAATCCATTTCCCACCCTCGGCTTATACTCTAGTCAATAGGTTTTCCCAGTTTTTGGTGGCAAAATTAGGGGTCTCGGCTTATACTCGGGTCAGCTTATACTCGAGTATATACGGTATATTGAGGCCTTTGTGGCTTCTCTTTGTGGAGCTTATAACAGATTTTATACCATTTTGAACCCTTGGTTGACATTTTCAGAGAGCCCAGCTTACTTTATTTGTATGTCAATATATGTATGTATGTCAATTTATTTTTCTCTCTTTTCTTTCCTCTTAGATCTATTTTAATTTATTTGATTGGCTAATTTTAGCTATAACAATGGCAAGTGGTGATGTGTAATATTTGGTTTTATTATGTGATACTGTTTATGAATTTACTTGCTATGTGTGGCTGCGGTACAGTGTTGATACCCTTGTTTTGGGGGGTTTTCCAACTTAGGGAGTATCCCATATCTACAGGATATTGGATGATAAGGTAATTAGTGAGGGTCAGACAGCTGGGACCCGCACCGATTATAAACAGGGGTTCTGTTCTCACTACTAAATGGAGCAGCATGATGGATGCTCTTCCTGATGCTCCACCCATTAATGAGAATGGGACCCCTGCACTCTGCATCATTAGGAGTCCTGTTGACATGACACTGGGGGTCCCAGCAGTAGGACCTCACAGTTCACCAAGTTTCCTTTCCTGTGGTAGGTTACTCCTGTGGATAACTTCCTAAATTGGTATAACCCCTTTAGATAATGATATATGTAAAAAAAGGGCCTGCTGGACTGAAAGCTATAGAAGATAGTTGGAGGAAACAAACTTTAACCGGTTAAGGACCGGGCCCTTTCCTGGTTTTTCATTTCCATTTTCACTCCCCATCTTCAAAAATCTATAATTTTTTTATTTTTACACGTAAAGAGCTGTGTGATAGCGTGTTTTCTGCATAACAAATTGCACTTCCTAGTGATGGTATTGAATATTTCATTCCATGTACTGGGAAGCGTGGAAAAAATTCCAAAGGCAGTGAAAATGGTGATAAAACGCATTTGCACCATTTTCTTGTGGGCTTGGATAATACGGCTTTCAATGAGCGCCCCAAATGACAAGTCTACCTTTTTCTTTGAGTTTGTACAATTAAGGAGATACCAAATTTGTATAGGTTTTATAATGTTTTCATACATTTACAAAAATTAAAACCTCCTGTACAAAAATGTTTTTTTTTATTTTGCCATCTTCTGGCGCTAATAACTTTTTTATACTTTGTTGTATGGAGCTGTGGGTGGTGTTATTTTTTGCAACATTTGATAATATTTTCAATGATATCATTTTTAAGACTGTATGACCTTTTGATCACTTTTTATAGACTTTTTTATATTTTTCAAAATGGCAAAAAAGTGCCATTTTCAACTCTGGCCACTATTTTCCGTTACGGGGTTAAATGCATTGAAAAAGCATTAATATATTTTGATAGATCGGGCATTTTTGGACGCGTCAATACCTAATGTGTTTATGATTTTTACTGTTTATTTATATTTACGTCAGTTCTAGGGAAAGGGGGGGTGATTTGAATTTTTAGGGTTTTTTATTATAATTTTTTTTAACTTTTTTTTATTTTTACTATTTTTCAGACTTCCTAGGGTACTTTAACCCTAGGTTGTCTGATCGATCCTATCATATACTGCCATACTACAGTATGGCAGTATATGGGGATTTTCCTCCTCATTCATTACAATGTGCTATTTGAACCGTAGGGGAAGGGGGGGCAGATTGCTCATATCTTGTGCTGCAATACCGTTGTATTACAGTATGTGGTAAAGTTACTAATCATCTAAATGACAGGCTTGGGGGAGGGGCCAAATTCAATATGACAATGCCCATACGCTAAGTATAACAACAGGTGTTCGTGGTGGGTTTTTGCTGCATTATACAGAGAATATCAAGTATATATTTAGAGTGCTCAGCCCATGTATGGATTTATAATTTGTCATCATGGTTTTAAACCATTCTTAAATATGTATCCGTATAAAGATTTGTACCTGCTTTGCAGCACATATTTGGTCTCCTATAAGGTTTAAATAGCAGATATGACACTCTCAATGAGAGCTTGTTACACTAGAAATGACTTTTATCTAATTAGTCTCTGATGACTGCACTCCATGTGCAATGCAGTTTATGTAACAACTATCACATCTGAAAGTTATTTGCAGGAGTTGTATCCATTAGTGTCTTCGCCAATAATCATAGTATTCTGTCACTTCCCATAACAATTACCTGCATATAAACACGTCATAGAAACTATAATATCATATCACATATACACTAGAGATCAAAATTAGAGAACAACATACAATTTCCTGGAGATAAAAATTAGAGAACACTTTCAGATACCTCAAGTTAATGGTGTTAATCTGGCACCTGCTGCTAATTTATCTAAAGAGGACCTATCACCTAGTTCTGGGAACTGGTCCATAAAAAGGATGCCCTGGAGCTGGAGAGGGTTCAACGTAGAGCCACAAAAATGTTAAGGGGTATGGAGGGTCTTAGTTATGAGGAAAGATTAAAACAACTAGATTTATTTAGTCTGGAAAAGAGACGACTACGAAGGGACATGATTAATTTATATAAATATATGAATGGTCCGTACAAAAAATATGGTGGTAAGTTGTTTCAGATTAAATCAAATCAAAAGACAAGAGGGCACTGTCTCCATCTGGCGGTGGTCACAGCAGGCACAGCAGAGAGCTTCAAGAAGGGTCTAGATGCCTTTTTACACCTAAATAACATTGATGTTTATGTTATATAGAATTGTTTCCCATAAATCGCTTTCTCATGCAATCCCTACCCTTCCTTGGTTGAACTTGATGGACAAGTGTCTTTTTTCAACCGTATAAACTATGATACCTGTAAAAATGGCACTAGTGCTACAACAGAGGCAGCAGTGTTACACCTCCGTTAACGCTAGCAGACACTGGTGCGATGTACAATAGAAACGCCGGACCCTGCTGTAAGCGGTCCAGCGTATTCATGAGGAGGCGGGATTAGGTGCAGTGACTACCGCACAAAGCTTGGCAGTCTCATGAGTACGCCTGACCACTTACAGCACAGTGTGGCATTCCTATTGTACACTTTAGTAAGCAGCTCCTAGTCCTGTTTTTACAGATGACAGGTCCTCTTTAACCCCTTAAGGACGCAGGGCTTTTCGGCTCATTTCTCGCTCTCCAACTTCAAAAATCCATAACTTTTTCATTTTTACGTGTACAGACCTGTGTGAGGGCTTATTTTGTGCGTAACAAATTTTACTTTCCCGTAATGTTATTTATTTTAACATGCCGTGTACTGAGAAGCTGAAAAAAAATTCCAAATGTGGAAAAATTAAAAAAAAAACGCACATTCTTGTGGGCTCAGTTTTTAAGACTTTCACTCTTTGCTCCAAATAACACGCTTACTTTATTCTTTGGTTCAGTGCGATCGCGGTGATACCAAATTTATATAGGTTTTATTGTGTTTTAATACATTTTCAAAAATTAAACGAATGTGTACAAAAAAGAAAAAAAATTTTTTGCCATCTTCTGAAGCTAATAACTTTTTCATACTTTGGTGCACGTGTGAGGTGTCATTTTTTGCGAAATGAGGCGACGTTTTCATTGCTACCATTTTGAGGTCTGTGCAATATTTTGATCATTTTTTATTTCATTTTTTTATGTTATGTAAAAAGGTGTAAAAGTTGCATTTCGGACATTTGGACGCCATTTCCCGCCTCGGAGGTCACCGCCGCCCGTAACCGTTTTTATATTTTGATAGATTGGGCATTTTGGGTGATTTGAATTTTTAATATTTTATTAATTTTTTTTATTTTTTATCTTTTTTTTCTTTTTTTTTTCACTATATTTTAGACCATCTAGGGTACATTAACCCTAGATGGTCAGATCGCTCCTACCATATACTGCAATACTTCTGTATTGCAATATATGGCATTTTTGCAGCACATTCATTACAATGAGCCACTGGCTCATTGTAACGAATCTGCAGATGCCAGATAGTCTCGGGTCAAACGAAGACCCGAGGCTACCATGGCAACTGATCGCCGCCCCCGATGACGTTCGGGGGCGCGGCGATCGTAATAAAGATGGCGGCGCCCGCGCGCCGCCGTCTTTTAAACGCCGCCGGCAACTTTGCCGGCGGCGTTGAAAGGGTTAATAGCCGCAATCAGTGCAATCACCGACCGCGGTTATTAGCCGTGGGGGTTTGCTGCAATATGCAACAACCCCCACCTCTGTATGAAGAGGACTCAGCCCATGAGCCCTCTTCATACACTCCTTATACTTCTGCACGTTAAGGGGTTAAAGGAAACCTAGTAAGAGGAAGAATGGTAGATTCTTTCTGCTTGCCTCTGCCCTAATCTATAATTTAATATTCCTGGAACCTAATTTGTTAAAAACTTTATTTTAGTAATATGTACCTTAACTGCAGAAGCTAATGGGCTGTGTACTAGCCTGACCAGGCACTGGGAGTTGAGGCTAGTTCACATTCCAGTAGCCTCTGCAGATAATTTACATATTACTAAAAAAAAGTTTTTATCAAGTTAGGTTAGGTTCCAGGATTATTAAATTACAGAATGTGGTTGGAGGCAGGTATGGAGTAATCTACCCTCAGATGGGAAACATTATGTTTGTCAAAACAACTGACCCAAATTGTGTAAAGAAGTCAGTGTAAGGTGGTGTAAGAAGTGTCACAGTTTTAGGATTTTTTTTTTCCAGAAGGAATTGGACCTCTCATACCAGGATCAAGGATTGTTAACCAACAAACTAACATACTGGTGTGTGTCCCCTCTGCCAAGTTCCTCTCTTCCATTAGCTTCTGATGCCCTTGGTTTAAAAAAAAAAAGGCTTTAAGATTATGCAAATGATCTTGAGGGGCTCCATCAACACCCAGAGCCCCTTAGGCTTATTTGCATAGCCTTTTTAAAAAAACAATCTAGGGCATAAGAAGCTAAAAGAAAAGCATATCCTGCCAGATGGGGCACACACCAGTATGTTAGTGTGCTTGGTTTCCAATACTTGATCCTGGTGGTAGATGTCCTTTAAAACTATATTGCATCAGTTGTGAAGAGCTGGTGTAGATTTGAGTCATTACCTAGATCTGGTGCCATGGATGCTAGCAACAACTTATCATAGCAATAAGATTTGCAACACATTTTCCATTGCATTATATTTAAGACAAGTCTACACACCTCCCTGCACATAGTTTATCTAAAAAACTCCGGTAGACCTCAAAAAGTTAGCTCCAGTCTATTGCTGTCGACGGGGCTGCTGTGAAGACAGAACAGAAGAGAATATAAGGAAGATGTCAGTCCCCTTTTTCTTTGAGTTCTTCTATGTTATCCATTATCCAGTTTAGGAACAGTATATTTTCATATTATTGACACATTCATATCACAAATTTTTGTTCAAAGTGTGTTATCTTAATATATGAGCTTTTTATATTTCTTTATGGTGTATAATTTAATATGAAGTTTTATTTTCAGCCATTGTACATAAATGACCTGTCCACAGTATATACTTTGCTGAGCCTCTTCATAATGTTTCCTTTCCTAGGAAACTTGTTGATGGAATGTAAAATGAAGACACAAATTCTATACATCTTGATTAATTAAAGCTTTGTACTAAGGGCACGCTTCAATATGCATGAAAATTAGAGCAATTTTATTGTTTCTTTTCCTGGTAAAATAACTATATGTCATTGAAGCCTTTTGTTAATTAGTTCAATGAGGCATAGTGCTAGATCCAAATAGGAAGACTAGATCTCTCATATAATTGTTACCAGCTATGCTTTCAGTGAATGCATGTGGCAGGATGTTGGAAACATTTCCACATTGCCAAAATAATAAGTTTCCACTCAACAGTTCAGTTACTAGCAGAACCAAGAAGGGTTTATACCAGGAACTAACAACATAATCGCTTGCTTTAGTTATGGACTTGATGCAGTTACTCCATCCGATCACTTAAAATGTGTGGAAGGGGAGATTGGAACTTTCTTTTACTCGTTTACAATACAGATAATTCTAAAGATACAGTTATGATTGCCTGCTTACACAATGCCAGTCTGCTGCAGCTCCAATTAACTCATTAAAGTCATGTGAAAATTACTTCCTGCTAATAGGAATCTATTCTTATTTTGGGGAAGACTTATTAGGGCTTGTATGCCAGTTCCATGGCGTACAAGCCCTGAAATAATCACAATTACTATTATTTCCCCCTTCACTGCCCAAATGGGCATGGAGGTCTGTGAAAAGGGGTGTGGCCAGCAGCAGAGTGGGCTGGCTCAAGGCTCCTGCCCCGCATTAGCACCCTCACTAAAACCTGCAAAGTGTCAGTCACTCCAGGAAGGGCAGAATTGTATGCTGTGCAGCCCAGCCGCCAGATGCATCATTTATCATACGCATATGACACATATATACGCATATGATAGATCACGTAGGGCCACATGTATCACTTGTATTTTTTGGGGGGGCCTTTTCAACATTTTTCACCTCTTTTGCAACATTTTTGCGATTATACGCCAAACTAGCCGCGCAGCAAAAATAACCAGGTTTCCCTCATCTATCCTACCAATCCAGATTTTTGTTGCGCCTAATGATATTCCTCACTTGTGACTTTTCATTTAGCCGCAAAAACAGCACAAAAACACTCCAGCACAAAGGTGGCGTTAATTAAGAAGTATGCACTGAGCCCCTGTGCAGAGCAGCTCATCCCCAGCAGCAGAGCTCAGCCAGACACTAGTACAGATAAGGGCACATTCACATGGCCGTCTGCGGGGACGTACATGCGGCCGCAAATTTGCGGCCGCATGTACGTCCCCATAGACGGCAATAGCGGCGCGGCGCAGATACGGTGCCACACATGTGTGGCACCGATCCGGCCCGCACACCGCAAAAAGATAGAGCATGCTCTATCTTTTGGCGTGTGTGCGGCCGTGCGCCGCTATTCTCTATGGAGGGAGGAGGGGTCACCTCCTCCTCACCTCCAGCACACGGCGGTATGCCCGCACGGCGGGCATACCGCGTGTGAATGTACCCTAATACAGACACTGCAGACAAGACCTGCATACTCTATTTACAGTTCATCACCTTCTATTTACAAAACATTCTGCAAAATCCTCAGCCCAGAGAGAAGTTTGCAGAATTGTGCAGATACTACAGACAAGTGTCCCCTGTGTAGCAGGATGATCACACTTGTGTCTGAGGAGGATACTGACCAGAATTACAGGGGTGCAGCAGAAGATCAGCACTGGGGGATCCCCTCCAGGAGAAGCCACTGCTGAGGAGATCACTGGGTGCTGGGTGTCACACACCTAGGTGCTGCTGTGGGTGTTATTTTCATTCTGGGCTGTGGGAGAAGCAGAGAGGAGCTTGTAGCAGGATCACATGTAAGTGCCCATATCTAACATTGCGCCAAAACTGCGCCAAGATTGCGCCTAAACTGCGTTAAAGTAAAGTGATTAATAAGAGGCAGGAAATTAACTTATCACAGATGGTTGTAGCTTGTGATAATTCTAGTACAACAATGCGACAGAATATAGGCACAACTACCACACTTAGGCGCACAAAAGTGATACATGTAGGCTTTAGTAGATTATTAATTAATTATTTCATTAATTAAGATACATCAAAATTTCAGACTTGTTATTTCACATGTTCGAGATTCAGTTCAAAGATAAATTGATGCAAAACTCCCGAGGTCATGGGAGATTGGGTTATGTTTATCTGGAATACTATGATCTGTAATGATAATGTGACACGTGCTGCTTCAATTTCCGCTTCAGGCAGCAGACTTGACTATACATCTGATAAGACTATGATTGTAAAATAAGAAAAACAGGGACATTTAAGTGACCTGAATTTACCTTTATATAAAAAACATATGCTCAACTCTAAGCATTTACTTAACTTTGCTTTGTGTTGTATAATATGAAATTTACTGTTACTTGATTACAATGGTGACACCTAAATAATAATATATGTGATCCGATGGAAAAAAAAAACAATTGCAACTTCTTGGATTTAACAAATTTAATGATAATTGGTCATGTGTAATTGATTTGTTGGAAACATATGTCATATTTACCTTGAAGGGATTTCCCAATATCTAAACCAGATTGGTAGGGGATCCACTTTCTCTACTGGTCAGTTTAAGTGCTTGCACAAACACTTTATATCCTTCATTGTATTTATCAGTCTATTCATGTGTACAATGTTGACTGGTACTGGTAGGGGATCCACTTTCCCTACTGGTCAGTTTAAGTTTTCGCACAAACACTTTGTATCCTTCATTGTATTTATCAGTCTATGCATGTGTACAATGTTGACTGGTACTTACATTTCACATGGAACTGCATTATTTTCAAACTACACTCAATAGTAACCGGTGATATCTTCATTACTCTTCTTTTTATCTCTTTATCCTAAAGCTTTATCTTCAAACATTCTACATAAAGCCCCCCTCACCCTCTATGGATTCATTAGATACAACCCCCATTACCCCCATGGATTCCTATGTACAACCTTATGTGGGCCCCCCAACAGCTCTGGGCCCAGGTATGCTCAGTGCTTGCGCCGACCCTGGTTTTGTTGACCTTACAAATAAAACTTTAGCAAGGTTAATATGTAAGTCCTACAGTAAGACCATGTGTTATGTGTTATTATGTGTTATGTTATTGTGAATTACATAATATTTTCAGGAGAAGTAAGGATTTCCCCTTATTACACATATGTTCCATGTGATATGTGCACATTTACTACTTTAACAGGTTTATACATTCTATGTATTTGATGCATGACAAGAATATACAATATAAAAGTTTACAGTTAACTCTAAATCTGATCTTTCTTTAAAAGCTTTCCAACTCTTACCTCACTTGGAGAAACACCAAATGAAATATATTTAAAGTTGGGATGCCTACAGCAAGCATAGTTTAATAAAAAGATCATTTCACATCAAGCTCTTCATCGAGGAGTTGCTTGTTATAAATGTTATTTGTATAGAAACAGATGTAAAATAGATCAAGTTTTATGCTCCTGATCATTAAATAGTACTGTTGAATGAGGAATTAGACATACAGTACCAAACCTGCAACCTATTACTGGTACAGTACTGGTACAATCTATTGTCTTTATTTCTTCTGTTACTTAGCAGTCAAGGAAAAAGAGTCCTGCACTTCCCACAATCTTTATCCCTGCCTATTTGCTGGCCCTTTGCTAAACTACAGGCAACAACTGGGCAGCAGTGCCGCCAGTGGATAAGATAGTGTATTGATAGAAAGACAACGCGCAGCAGAATACATCAAGTAATCACAAAGAAACAGCAGGCATAAATTACCACTCCAGAAGCCACCGCACTTATTAGAGCAGCCTCAAGTCGTCTCATAGAATTGTGTGCACACACATTCCCTGCTGAGAGAAGAACCTGAGATGTCAATCAGAACACCTTCCACGGATCATTACACCTAAGTGTGGAGCAGCAAGGAGAACTGGACTGCAGAGCTAGCTATTTAGCTATTTTAAAAGTTCTGACAGAAGCAAGTTTCACGTAAGATTTCTATCATGACCTGAATGGATAGGACAAATGTTCTAGGGGAAAAAATTGCCCTCTTTACAGATTCCACTAGCTCATCTTATTCAGCATATGCCATGGGAAAATACAAAACACCCGTCTCCACCCTCAGGTCCTTACAGAGTAAGATGACAGTAGCTTCTACTGTAGGTTTCAAGTCTGCAGCATGTCCATCACTGCTGCAGATTTCATCCTATCTGCTTTGTGTAGCCCTGGCCTTCCAGTACATTCACTTGCTGAATGCTTATGCTTATACAAATGCTTATGCTCAATGGAAACCAGTGACTAACAGTTCTTTGATCTCTGACCTGCCCCTATAGTTTGAGAACATAGAATTTTTGGACATGATATTTATGACAATTAGCACAGAGATCTACACACAATGTAATATATATATATATATATATATATATATATATTTTATTTTTTTTTTATTTCTTTTTTGAGATGCATGAATGCACATGTAACATCTTTGTCAAAGCCATCCACTGTTTGTAGCTATGAACTGAGGAGGTGTGGATTGTCTATCTCTATCTCACTAGTTTTCTGTAGTGTTAACATGGGTTTACATGTTGTCCTGCTTTCATTGATTCAGCACCTCACGTGTTTCACTCCTGCAGCCTGATTTGTTCCAGCAACAGTTAACCTTTGGTGATTGACAACTCCACACTCCTCTGTGCTGTCTGAAGCTCTGTTGCAATCAACCGTTGCTGGTCAAAGAAGTTTTTGTCAGCTCTGCATTTTGCTAGTTATCCCTCCTGTCTAGTGATTCTGTGCTGCTTTTGCTTGTCATTTGTGATCTGGCTTTTGACAACTTCTGTTATGTTTATTTCGTTTTCCTGTTTCATGTTGCAACTTTGGCCTAGGCTTCTAGTTGTCCCTTATCACCTATGATATGCAGAGGCCAGAAGGCAGGGCCTTTGGAGGGCTGGAGTTTAGGACTCACTGGGGGACATGTATCATACTTTTTTCTTTCTGTGTTGAATTTTTGAGACATTTAGCAGCTCTTTTTTGCGACCTTATATATGAGTATGACTTTTTTCTTGTGATACATGTTCAGTATTGCAAATTTTGGCATATTTTTGAGACATTTTGTTGCAAATGTCTAAATCTACATGGACACAAGCCATGTGAGGGGTTATATTCACAAGTGGGCACTACATTTTTAAGCACTCTTAACATTTGCATTTACAAAATGCATAGTAAACACAATGTTAACATATGTGCAAATGTGTGACCTCACTCTTAGAAGTAACCAATAAATTAAAAAAAAAATGTAAATGCAAAAATTTATGAATTTTCAAAAAAACTGGTTACTATGCAATATTTTAAACATTTATAGCATGTGAAATAATTTCAACTTACATGTTAAAATAGGGTACATGAAAATCCTTCCTTTGGCCCTGCCCTGGACCAGGTGCAGATTTGCGGCTAAAAAGTAGCAAAAATAAGAAAATAATATGATACATCACTAAAAAGTCACACAGAACATCTGGAAACTAAAGATACATAAGGCAACACTGCACAAGGTGCAGACCAAGGCTTACTTGAAAACGGCAGCAAAAGTTGCAGTGAAAAGTCGGAAAAACGACAAAAGTGAGACAATTTGACTAGCAGAAATAAAGATACATGTCCCCCACTGTCTTTTTTTGTCCTCTCCAAGTCCAGTGTCCCCATCACAGAACATATCTTTATACAAAATGAAAATAAAAATCAACAATAAAACTGAGATTTTCCATTGCCCCTTAAGATTTCTATTAATCTGTAGCAAAATTTACATGAATATGTTTTGTTTTCAAAATTAATTGCATCAAAATCCTCAACATAAATTATCCACCAGATTTAGGCTATTCTTTATTTGCCTTAGAACGTCACATTCTGTTCCTCTCTAATTTCAGAATAGATTAACTGTTCTAAAAGTGTTTTGCAGTTCTAAATTATTTCTTATACTAATACAATTTCTTAACCTGTGTATAGCGCAGATAATGGTTAAAATGGAGGAGCATTCACCTTCTTAAAAGAGAAGGCTAAGAATCATGATAATGTAGGAAATTACTACTTTACACAAAGGAAAATATTAAAAAAAGATAAAAGACCTAACAGGGATATAAGAAGGGGTTAGTGTGACTTGGCAGAGCTTGAGTTAGAGTTGGAATTGCTGCAGGCATCAAATAAATATGAATTTTAAATGAGATATGATGCAACAATTCCGATCATCTAACCTACACCTTCCAAGTCAATTCATATTCATTACCAAAATAACAAATTGTAATAAATCACTGGTACAGCAGTGCATTAATAGAACATTGTGCCAGGTGCTTAACATGAGGAGGTGCAGGGGTCCAGGAGCCTTAGTGGGAATAATGGGCTCTTCCCCATACAAAGAGACAAGAACTCTAAGCAATGTATTATACTTCAGGACCCTTTTTTTCTGGCCAGGATTCAACTCAGGTTTTGGGGCTGCCATAAATTTGAAATAATAAAATAAGGATTTTTTTCTTTAAGGTGTGTACCTAGTGGGTGCTAGAGTGCGCCCCAAATTCAGGGTTGAAAAAGATGTTGACCACTAACATCCCTGGCCAACTGCAGAAGCAGAGCTCACAGCAAGCAGTGCTATATGTCCTGCAGTCAGCAGGTGGACTTTGGACTGGTTGAAGACAGGCAGGTGGTCTTTCCCAAGTGGACTGGAATCCAGAAAGGACTTTGATTGATTGCACTCAGTGACAGCCAGAGGAGGGACCACACAAGAGTTTCTGGAGCCTAAACCAATTGGTTTAAAAGCATTTCTCTTTCTCTCATTTTTGGAAGTATTAACATTTTTACAGCTGCTTACACTTCCAACAATGAAGAAAAAATACTTTCTAACCAGCCTATTGCATGGCAAAATGTAAAATTCATGTGTTTTGCAATGTATTTAAAAATGCTATGTAAACGTTACATGTGAATGCAGCCTTCTTAGGTCAACTCATTCCAATTTACATGTTAAAACGGTACAAGAAAAAAACCTTCTTCTTAGGTGTAGATTTGCACCTAAAATGTCACAAAAAAAAGGCAAAAGAAAAGTGATACATAAGTGAAAAGTCGCACGGAACATCTGGAAAATAAAGATACATAAGGCACAAAGTACTTGAGAAATGACAGCAAAAGTCTCAGTGAAAAGTCGCTAAAACACAAAAAGTCGCAAAAAAGAAAGAAACCAACAAGCAAAAATAAGATACATTATTGAGATTTTTGTCCAGTGTTTGAAGCCCAACCTGGGAGTTTAATAAAACATACCATGTATCATTACAAACTCTTTCCCTGTACGACACAGTCCTGGTTTTGGATTTTAAAACTTCTTTAAAAGACCTGAACGTTCCAGTTTCTATAGTATTTTGACACATCTACACTAGAGGCTATATACATATATTAAATTTATAGTTGTCAAGAGTTATGCATTTCAAGTTTTGGCATTTTTTTTTTTTACTTTCTCTCCTCTTTTTTTTGCAGAAATCTGATGCTCTCTGTGCCTTTTCTACTGATTATTCTAATATATATATATATATATACTGTATGTATTCATTCAGTAAGTTCTCTAATTTTTTGCAGTACTGTACTTTTTTGCAGGTCAACAATACACGTACAATAATTAAATAAATCTCTATGCCAGTATATGTATTTTAGCAAACTTAGTGTGGTTCCTATACAGCTGGCATAGATTTAAAGGTTTGTCTTATGGTGAATTTGTTGGATTGTAGAACGCCACGCTTTTTTCCCAAAAAAAAGTTTGGAGACCCTACAACCTCCACAAGAATCGATTACATAGAAACCATCCAGCCAGAGTTTGGAGAACCACTCCTATGGCTGCGGACCACTCGCCAAATATACAAAAAATCTTCTGATGTGTGGTGCCGTCCGCACAACCAAAAAAGGTGAGAGCACAACCATCTGCTGATAACATCTATCTTAAATTAATAGTCTGCACATGATAGCGCCTGAGCTTTCTCTCCTCTCCTGCAATATAAAAAAAAATATATAAAACATTTGTAACATTGTAGAAAGTGAAAATGTCCCCCAAATTTAAGTGCTAGGTTTTACCACTTTGTCAAGATGTTTTCTGTTAAATTTATTTGGAGTCCAACATAAAAAAACTAGTGTGAACTGTATTGTGTACCCCTAAACCTTTTGTTACTTGAAAGCTTCAAAAATAATGTAAGCTGCTTTGATTTTTCCATTAACTTCTATTTCCTCTGACTTATTTTCCCTGTATTTCTCCTGCAGGCTATCCTGTCTTCTGTAGTAGTGAATAAAGCATGGGACTTGGAAGATTTTCAGGTTCATATCTGTTATAGAATGACACTAATAAAGATTACGTTTAAAAAACAAAAATTTCATTTACTCTCAAATGTTGGCTCAGCTTTTTGTTCTGTTTTATTTTCAGTATAGCTTAAAGGCAAGAGTTTTCACAGAATGTAGACATAGAACAACTATATATCTCACAAGAGAAGACAAACATCAATAATCAAAACTGATCAAAAGAGTAAAAATATTTAAAACCATAAAGCAGCAAAAGGTCTTTTCCATGTGATAGATTCATTAATAAATCACTGTATCAAACAGTAAAGTGTTACATTAGTTTCACTCTCTGTCTGGATCATAAATACTACTCCATTTTTTTTATTTTAAAACAGACACACTACAGACAATTTCCATATGGGGCATTTATCATGGATTGTTCTGGTGTACATGTAAAGAAAAAGTTGCAATTCCTTTTGCCCGGCCAGACATTGCGACTTTTCGCCCCCTTATATCACCTTCACGTCAAGTGGGTGGGGAGTGACACAGAGAGGGACACCTGGTGCTGGCCCATTAATTAAAGCCTGCGTCAGTTTAATTATCTTCTCTACTGCAATATTCCAAATGCAAATTTTTATTTCCACTCTACACTGTAAAAGATATTTTGTTTTACTTTTAAGTTCAGTCCCACGAGGGGACTTATATAAGAACTTACATGATCAATGACATAAACATTGCTGTACTGTTGCACTGTGGCTGTCACCCATACAGTATGTAGGTCTTGATTTTCAACTCTTTAACGCTCCATGACGTACCTGTGCATCATGGAGCTGATAAGTATTTATGAAGAAGGTTAATGGGGTGAGTAAAGATATTGAGGTTATTTATCTTTAGTCTGGGAATTTGGGCCAGGATTTGGGGTTGTTTGATTATTTTTTTTATTCATTTATTGTACAGGCAGTCCCCGGGTTACATACAAGATAGGGTCCGGAGGTTTGTTCTTAAGTTGAATTTGTATGCAAGTCGAAACTGTATATTTTATAATTGTAGATCCAGACAAAAAGAATTTTGGCCCCAGTGACAATTGGAGTTTAAACATTTTTTGCTGTAATGGGACCAAGGATTATCAATAAAGCTTCATTACAGACACCTTACAGCTGATCATTGCTGTATACCCTGGGACTATAGTAAAGTATTCAGAAAGCTTCACCAGAGGTCAGAGGGGTCTGTCTGTAACTATGGGTTGTCTGTAAGTCGGGTGTCCTTAAGTAGGGGACCGTCTGTATTGTTTTTTTAGAGTGAAAAATCTGGCATATGGATCTGTTGTGGGTTTTTTTTTAACTATTGTTAAAAAATTATATCAATTTCTTGCTCAATCCCTTCTAAACATTTTCATTGAAAAAAATGTGTGACTTTGTTAAACATCAACATCTAGATTCTAAAGATAAATCAGGCATGACACAAGAAAATACTGAGATAAATGACCCCCATAATTTATAAATGGCAATTTTAAAGATTTCTACCATTCATAAACATTCTGTAGCCCATTTCTAAATGGAACAACATTTATTACAGCATTTTACATCTAAATCTCCATTTGTCACAATTCATTATTTTTTTGTGAAATATAAAAGATGCAGATGAGCATAAACCACAACGATAATCTGAATCTCCATTTATTTAAGCAAACAGGACTAATTTAGTAAAAAAAAAAAGTTTGTTTTATGTCGCTTTGAAGTTTGATATAGTTTGAGATTAGATGAAGCGCAAACAAATATATCCGGTTTCAACCTTCGTTCCAAATGACCCATAATCTTATACATGATATTTTCAAAATATTATACAAAGTATGATAGAGTACACTAAGAACTTGTAATATTTAGCAAAACTGAAATTCCAAAGAGGCTGAAATCTTTTATTCAAAAACTGGAACAGTAGGATATTGCAGGCTATCTACATCTGTACTTATTTATGTAAATCACAGACAAAGGACCATAGTCATTCACGGTAGTCTGTCGGTCTTTCATACATAATGATATTGTATCATTTACTGCTCTAGAGCTATTTCACAACAGTCCCTTTTTTACTAAAACATAACATTAGACCATTTGTTATTATTGTTCATTACTGAAAGCCAAGAAGGAGAAATATTAAACCACTCCAGGACACTTCATTTTACCAACAAAAATAGCCCTGGAGCCACAGTTTTCTTGTCTCACAAAATAATTTATACAACATATGTGCAATGACGGAATATTTATTGGGAGCATGTCATACACTGTATTTTCAGGAATTTACAGGAGAAAACTCAAAATAGCTTACCAGAGCACCAGACATGTTACTACCAGATAAACTGGGTACTTTAAAGGAAACCTACCACTTGAAATGGCAGGTTTAAGAAGAAAACACCGAGCACCAGCTCGGCTATAAAGTTTAAAAAGTGTTTTAAACCGCGATACAGCGGTTTAAAACACTAACAAAAATAAGCTCCGGCACCAGCTCACCCTGAGCTGGTGCTCGGTGTTTTCTTCTTAAACCTGCCATTTCAAGTGGTAGGTTTCCTTTAATGGTGGATCAGAAAACGATTGACTGGATCCTAAATTATCTAACAGACCACAGAAGATGAAAATTGGCCGTCAATGGTCAAGGGGAATTTTGTTTAGTGTAGGAGTCCCACAGGGGACTGTAATTTAACTTTTATTGTTTACTGTGTACACAGCGGATTTTAGGAGTAATGATAGGGAGTGTTTTTACAGAAATACTCAGACAACACTATCTGGTGGGTTTGATAAGAGATGGGGTTGATATGGAGTATAGGAATTCAGTGGCCGCGTTTGTTCACTGGTGCTCGACAAATAGTCTAAAGGAACTAAACACATGAAATTAATTTAATTAGTAATAAGAAGAAACCAACTGGACTGCTGGTTATAGATGGGGTGAAAATTCAATGAGTAAAAGAGTATAAATACTTTGGGGTAACACTTGATGAAAAAATTGAATTGGCAGTCACAAGGAAACCAGATATATAGGAAGGCAGCGGGAAAATTGTTCTTCCATCGGGTCATTACTTTCATTTGACGGCAATACTAAGCTCCAGAGCTCTATACTAAGCTCCAGAGTTGGTAGTTATGAGTTTGTTATTTTATGGGGTTTGTGCCTGGGGTACTTGTTTGTAGGAAAATAATAAAGACCGTGAAAAATAGTCTTCACACACCGGGATCACCTAGAAAAGAAACTTATAATTAGCAGCAGGGGACAAGATGTCTGGCACTCCAGGCTCACCTCTCTCCCATCTTCCCATAAGAGTGACGTGCATAATAAGCAGCTCAGATCACCGGATATGTTGTCCCCGCACTACGTGCTGCTAATTATACATTTCTTTTCTAGGTGATCCTGGTGTGTCAAGACTAGCGAAGGACAGCGCCGTGATCAAGATGAAGAGGAGCAAAGGTGAGTATTTGTAGCTGCTTTTTAATTTTTTAAGTGGTTCATTTTCTTTAAGGTGAATTTGCGACTTTAAGTTTATTTGTGGCCTTTGTACTCGTGGTAAGGGTCATATTTGAGGCAAAATTTGCAACTTTCTTGTGGCTATTTTAAAAAGTCGCAATTTTCACATTTGAAGTTGGGTTTCCACAAATACAAAGTTAGATAGACCACAACTCTCAAATTAATCAAAAATCAAAAATATAAAAAAGAGGACCAGGAATTACTTTATTCATACCACAGCTCAGAAAGTTTTGGCAGTTACTATTAATGCATATTGCCATAAGTTTCATTGCCAGTCTCCAGAAACAAGATGATATTGATTATCACTTTTTTATAAGTGTCTGATAAACATTCCATTGTTTTCTCCAGGTCCTCCGGTTTCCACCCACACTTCAAAACATACTGGTAGGTTTATTAGATTGTGAGCCCCATTGGGGACAGGGACTGATTTGGCAAGCTCTGTGCAGCGCTGCGTAATCTGTGTGAGCTATATAAATAAAGGAATTATTATTATCATGACTTCTCTTGTCACTTCCCTTGTATCCTACTATATAATATAATTTTTATTTAATAATGGAGCAACAGAAAATTATCAATAACCAAGAGTAGTCTTACATTGTGTACAAAAGCAAAAAGTATCCCTTTAGTGAAATTGAAAGACATAATGGGGGTAATTTAATAAAGGGCCGAATCACGTTTTTACGACGGGTTATCCGAAAATTTCCGATTTGCGCAGATTTTCCCTGAATTGCCACCGGGATTTTGGTGCACGCAATAGGATTGTGCAGCATCTCACCGGCATGCATGCGATGAAATTGGGGGGCGTGGCCATACGAAAACTCGACGGATTCAGAAAAACCGCTGCATTTAAAAAAAAAGTGTTGCTGGTGGACGTCGGAGGAACTACCTTAGTGAATCCCGGCAGAACCCGAATCCTCCACAGAGAACGCGCTGCTGGATCGCGACAGGACCGGGTAAGTAAATCTGCCCCAATATTGCATTATTTCTAGTCTCCTCTGGATTACCAGAATTCTCAGTGAATAATCCTATGTTGATTACCGTATATACTCGAGTATAAGCCAAGACCCCTAATTTTACCACCTGCCCCAGTAGTATATAGCACTGCCCCAATAGCATACAGCACTGCCCCCAGTAGCATACAGCACTGCCCCCAGAAGTATACAGCACTGCCCCCAGAAGTATACAGCACTGCCCCAGAAGTATACAGCACTGCCCCCAGTAGTATACAGCACTGCCCCCAGTAGTATACAGCACTGCCCCCAGAAGTATACAGCACTGCCCCAAGAAGTATACAGCACTGCCCCCAGAAGTATACAGCAATGCCCCCAGTAGTATACAGCACTGCCCCCAGTAGTATACAGCACTGCCCCCAGTAGTATACAGTCTGCCCCAGTAGTATACAGCCTGTCCCAGCCTGCCCCCAGTAGTATACAGCCTGATCCCAGTAGTATACAGCCTGCCCCCAGTAGTATACAGCACAGCCCAGAATAAAAAAATAAACTTATATACTCACCCTCCGGTGGCTCCGATGCGCAGCGCTGCTCCCCCGATGTCATTGCGGCTCCTCTTCTGGCTTCCCGGCTGCTCTTCTTGCTTCAGCGTGCTGGGTGCCGCCATTGTTCTTTCCCGGGCCCAGCACTCTGAAGCAAGAAGAGCAGCCGGGAAGCCAGAAGGGGAGCCGCGATGACATTGGGGGAGCAGCGCTGCGCATCGGGCCACCGGAGGGTGAGTATATAAATTTATTATTTTTTTAGTCCATTTTTAATTAATTTTTGGTAGTATTCACTCGTGTAAAAGCCGAGGGGACGTTTTTCAGCACATTTTTTGTGCTGAAAAACTCGGCTTGTACACGAGTATATACAGTATTTTGAAATTGATTATTTTAAAACTCCAAAAACTTAGCAGGAAATGGTAAATAATATTTACATTACTAGTAATTTCCAGGTACTGTTTTCTCCAGAGCTGCCAAGGCTTTTATAGAACTCTAGGATTCCTAATATGAGCAAACAGGCTTGTAGAAACAGTGACTGTGACCGGGATGCAGCTTGACTTGATCTAAACTTGGTCTTCTACTTACTTAGACCCAGACCCATTGGTATTTAAATATTGTGATGAATATAGAAGTATGCAGCAAGAGGGTCACATGTCAGGTCTTGTACATCAGTATTACTTACTATTCCTCACCTCCCCAAACCTTATCTTGAAAACAAACGGGATGGCGTATTTATTTCAAAAGGGTAAATGGCCTATAACTTCATATGCCAGTTATGGAATTATGGTTCACCCAAGCCAGATACTAGATATGTGCACCTGGGACTCATTCAATTCTAGAGGTCTTGCTTGAGAAGATATCAGAACTTTCAGCGGGAGCATAGTAAGTGGATCATCTTCTGTGTCAAAAGATACTGGAAACCCTGATGGGTCTGATGGCAATGAAACCATAGTCCTATGACATCCCATTGATAAGTTAAAATTCATTCGAGGCTCTGGATCTGGTTTATGCAGGAAACATTCCTGCTCCCACCTACGGATGAGGGGGGTAATTTTTACACAAACATTAAAATCAGATGAGCCCCTTGGTTATTGCTCTTTTCCTGGAGAGAGTACTAAGACACCAAGACAACAATCCCGGTGTGTTGCTGCAGCACATTGTAATTGACTTTCACAATGCTTATATTTGTTGTATGTATTGTCTAAGGTACCCCTACAGGAATTGAATAAATACATTTTACCTTCTATCTCGATTTAAGAATTCTTACTGGGTTATAAATATTCTACTTGGGTTGACTGGCCCAATATAAATCCATTACAGACTGGGCTTATATCTAGCGAGAGTTGGTGAAAGACTACTACGCTAACAGTGCACTGTTTTACTGAGACCAGTGACAGGGGACTATTGGCCATTAAGGACAAGTGTTTTGCCATACTGAAAGTTGTGTGGACAATTTTTGAACCTCACAGAACCTGTGCGTTTGGGAGCGTCTATAAAAAACAGTAACTAATTGACTTTGTATACCCTTAAGAGGTCCGTGACAACACAAATTCTGTTAAAATGTTAAAAGAAATTTCTGTTTTACACACTATTAAATCAGCATTCAAATTTATAATACACAGTAAAACAAATTCGACAAACCTTAAATTCCATAGATCAGTGAACATGTTATTCCAGTTGTATTACAGCACTTCATCATAACAGCGCATTGCTATTCCATTGTTTATGACTCCCATAAATTCTACTGAGCTCGCTAGGCACAGCGTACACTTGCATAAAGATGTCAATACTTTTATGCATCCACAATATTTTTATTAGCGCTAATCCATTTAATTACATGATTATTATATTTTAGAGTTGGCATCAAGAACAAAAACTTTGGGCAAACTTTGGAATAACTGCATTGTAATATAAAGAAATATATATTCAATTATTTAATATTACGATTACAGACTTTGGCAAACAGATTTTTTGAACTGTTTGTTTTCTCAACCACAATATTTTACTGTTAAAGCGCCGTGATGTCATCATGGATTTATACTATTTTCCAAGAGCCAATGCCAAAATTATAATTTCCATGGAGATGTTTAGAAATATGCTGCCATATGATGATTCATAGTAAAATTACATGAAAAATAATTACAGTACCCACTATCCATTCTTAATCATTTTAAGTTTACTCAGTGTAACTTTGTCCTTTGAGAAAAATATCTTGCTCAGGTCTATTCCCCATAACCTCAAGCATTGATTCTGAGAAACATGTTATGATCTGTATCCATTTTATGACACCGTTTTTTTTTCACATGCCTGACAGGGAGGGTGCTGTTTAAGCATGCATTGTGTTATGGCAGCAGAGACTGGTTTAACATACACAAAATATCACTTTTTGCAATCTTTTTTCCAAGAGATTAAAATGCACAGAAATGGTATTGGCAATGGAATCAAAGCATGGTGCCCGCTAATGCATTATAATCTCTCTCCACCATCCAGGCACAATCTTGGAATCACTAAAAAAGTTATTTGCAGAAAGGGACGCTGATGTTATTTTAATGATTATCAAGTATTTGTAGTCAGTGAGTTCAGTGTAAAAAGCCTGTAGTTAATGACAAGTCAGGACGATAGTGAAAAGCTGCAGCTCAACTGAGCCAGATAAGTAACTATATATATATATATATATATATAAATAAGATGAGCTTATTATTTAATTGTTATTTGCTAATTCACCCTGAAATAAAATGTCCAAATTGATTTCTAATATTGTTTATGTCAGAAATTATATAATATGATCTTAGGTCATTTTGACAGCCTATCACTGCACTTTTTTTAGGTTTAAGTTAATTACTAGTCCCGCAAAAAACAAATCTCCTAAGGAAATCGGGAGACTACATTCTGAGGTTTGCTGCCAGATCAAATTCTGCAAGGGAAAAGTTGGCCAGGAAGTCTATGTCTGATGCACCTCTACACTTCATGAGATACCACACTATAGGGGGCATTAAGAAGGATGAAATATTGGGATAAATTGAAATGACTGTGAAAAATAATAGAGATTTGGTCAGCTGTAAGCCATCAGATAAATTCCCTTGTATGGTCTGATAAATGGATATATAGAATTGGTCTTTGTGCCTTTTTTTTCAAATTTGTAGTAATTTGTAGTAACGTTTGGATTGATGGGCTTTGGTCTTTTTTCAATCTTTCTAATTATTGTATTCATGGACCTTTAGATTCTAGGGATCTCCTGGGGCTGTCCTTGTTAGGACAGGAGCTATTCTGGGGAGCAGGGACAGAGCAGCTTTAGGGATACCTGGATGCAGTGCCTTCATCTTTTCCTGGTCTGAGAACCCCTTCTGTTGACAGAAGCCTCTCCATATTCCTGCTCAATTTCCGTGGCTTCTGACCCCTCGTCATGGGTGAGATCTTCCTATACATGTTGGTGATATTCAATCACTATGTAGTGGTCATGGTATAGTGATGTTATACAGAAGCAGTATGTTGGTGTTATTTCAATCACTATGTAGTGGTCATGGTATAGTGGTGTTATATAGAAGCACTAAGTTTGTATTATTCAGTCATTATGTAATGGCCATGGTGTGGCGGTAATATACAGAAGCACTATGTGATATTATTTAGTCATTATGTAATGGTCATGGTGTGGCGGTATTGAGTGGAAACATTTTAAGCTTTTTCCTATGTAAATAGATTGGTTAGATGGATAGATGGATGATAGATATATTCAAAAAATGGCTGCACCCTGCAATTTCAAAAGTGAAAAATTAAGTGGATTCATTCATACCCCACCAGATAGATAAATAGATATTAAGGCCAGATTAAACTGGTGGCACTAGTTTTCTGTCTGACTTTGCACTGAAAAGAACATAATTGGAGCTTCCACAAACATTTAAGAAGTTTTTGCACTAGTTTTCTGTTGTGGCTGCGATGTGTTCAACAAGACACAAAAACGGTGAACCTAAAGGGGCGT
This sequence comes from Engystomops pustulosus, assembly GCF_040894005.1. Taxonomy (NCBI): domain Eukaryota; kingdom Metazoa; phylum Chordata; class Amphibia; order Anura; family Leptodactylidae; genus Engystomops; species Engystomops pustulosus. Next base: position 204,847,544 of record NC_092412.1, on the reverse strand, counting down.
GTTAGTGCTTAGTCGGAGTTTACGACACATTTAATACAGCGCCTCAACAGAATTGTATCTATGTTTGAGCACCTAAAATAAAGGGTGCACCTAAAAAAAAAAGGGGCCACATTTACTAAGGGCCGTACGCCAGTTTTCTGTCGGACTTTGTATGTGCAAACTGCTTGCACATGTATTTAAGAAGTGTCCGTGCCACATTTGTGTCGCATGCGACTGTTTTGTGGTGGGGCTGCACTATTCTTCATGTGTCTCAAATCTCTGCACTGAAGGGGGCGTTCTTGTGCTCAGTTGGACTGTGCGCCAGATTTAGCATGCAAAGTCCGACAGAAATGTGTTGCAAGCCCTATGTTAAAGGTGCACTCTGTCAGGTCAGTGCAGAAGGTGCCAGATTCATGCAGAACATGCGCTATAAATCCTGAATCTGGCGCACTCTACACAGGTATAATGGACATAGTGCAGTTTGCACTGTTTTTAGTATGTGTGCCCCATGGTGCACACTTCCCAAGCAGTGTAGGGTGGGCCAGATAATTGCCTTACTACCTTACTACTGATAAATCTGGGCATATGCATACAGTCTGGCCCATTGTGATTGGTATAATAAGAAGACATTGGATATAGAGATGAGCGAACATACTGGTCCGAGCTTGATGCTCGTTCGAGCATTAGCGTACTCGAAACTGCTCGTTGCTCGGACGAATACTTCGCCCGCTCGAGAAAATGGCAGCTCCCGCCATTTTGCTTTTTGGCGGCCAGAAACAGAGCCAATCACAAGCCAGGAGACTCTGCACTCTGGTTGGCTGGCCAGATCAGGTGACCCTGGGATAGACTAGCCGCTGCCCGCGCTGCTCGGATCATTCTGTGTCTGGATGCCGCTAGGAAGAGAGCTGCTGCTGGTCAGGGAAAGCATTAGGGTGTTCTATTAGCTTACTGTTAGGCAGGAGTGATTCTACAAGAACCCAACAGCCCTTCTTAGGGCTACAATAACGTTATACTTTTTTTTTTTTTATTTGCAGCTAGTACCATATTGTGAGGAATTTGCAGGGGGACTTGCTACCGTTGTGTTTAGCTCTTAGTGACACACATATCCACCTCAAACACCAAAGTGGGACAATTTATTAGGGGTTTGATTTCAATTAGGCACAGTCTGCCATTTACTTTTTATTTTACGTTTATTTTTTTAATAACTCAGTGTCATCTCATCTGGCATAGCAGTGTGCTTTCATACTTGGCTAGAAAATAGCCATAGGAGAATCCAAACGGCTTACTTACGCCTACAGTAGCGTTATATATATTTGATTTCTGGTTGATCTGCTGGTGGCTGTCCTTGCTGCAGTGCATCTACTAGCAAATTGTGAGCAATTTGTAGTGAGACTTGCGACCGCTGTGTTTTGCGCCTTAGTGACGCACATATCCATCGCAAAGACCGAAGTGGGAAAATTTATTAGGGGTTGGATTTCAATTAGGCACAGTCTGCCATTTCCTTTTTTATTTTACGTTTATTTTTTTAATAACTCAGCGTCATCTCATCTGGCATAGCAGTGTGCTTTCATACTTGGCTAGAAAATAGCCATAGGAGAATCCAAACGGCTTACTTACGCCTACAGTAGCGTTATATATATTTGATTTCTGGTTGATCTGCTGGTGGCTGTACTTGCTGCAGTTCATCTACTAGCAAATTGTGAGCAATTTGTAGTGAGACTTGCGACCACTGTGTTTTGCGCTTAGTGACGCACATATCCATCGCAAAGACCGAAGTGGGAAAATTTATTAGGGGTTGGATTTCAATTAGGCACAGTCTGCCATTTCCTTTTTTATTTTACGTTTATTTTTTTAATAACTCAGCGTCATCTCATCTGGCATAGCAGTGTGCTTTCATACTTGGCTAGAAAATAGCCATCGGAGAATCCAAACGGCTTACTTACGCCTACAGTAGCGTTATATATATTTGATTTCTGGTTGATCTGCTGGTGGCTGTCCTTGCTGCAGTGCATCTACTAGCAAATTGTGAGCAATTTGTAGTGAGACTTGCGACCGCTGTGTTTTGCGCTTAGTGACGCACATATCCATCGCAAAGACCGAAGTGGGAAAATTTATTAGGGCTTGGATTTCAATTAGGCACAGTCTGCCATTTCCTTTTTTATTTTACGTTTATTTTTTTAATAACTCAGCGTCATCTCATCTGGCATAGCAGTGTGCTTTCATACTTGGCTAGAAAATAGCCATAGCAATAGGATAGCATCGTTTAGTTTTAAAAACTGAAAAACACAAAAAAAAACAAAAAACACAAAAAAAAGTAAAAAAAAAATTAAAGTTATAACTCTCATTTTCAAAATGTTTAACCCGAGGGCTAGGGGTAGAGGACGAGGGCGGGGACGTGGGCGTCCAACTACTGCAGGGGTCAGAGGCCGTGGTCCTGGGCAGGGTGAGACACCACCTGCTTATGAGGGAGCAGGGGAAAGCCGCAGAGCTACACTCCCTAGGTTCATGTCTGAAGTTACTGGGACTCGTGGTAGAGCACTGTTGAGGCCAGAACAGTGCGAACAGGTGATGTCGTGGATTGCCGACAATGCTTCGAGCAATTTGTCCACCAGTCAGGTTCTTTAAGGAAACACCGGATGACCGACGGACTGTGGTGTGCAACATTTGCCAAACCAGGATCAGCAGGGGTTCCACCACTAATAGCTTAACTACCACCAGTATGCGCAGGCATATGAATGCTAAACACCCCACTCAGTGGCAACAAGCCCGTTCACCTCCGGCCGTGCACACCACTGCTCCTTCCCCTGTGTCAGCTGATAGTCAGCCCCCTGCCCAGGACCCTGCCACAAAAACCCCATCGTCGCCTCCACGATCCTCCACAGCATCCACCAGCGTTCAGCTCTCCATACCCCAGACACTGGAGCGGAAACGCAAATATAGTGCAACCCACCCGCACGCCCAAGCCCTTAATGTCCACATCTCCAGATTGCTTAGCCTGGAGATGCTGCCCTATAGGCTAGTAGAGACCGAGGCCTTTCGCAACCTCATGGCGGCGGCCGCCCCTCGGTATTCGGTCCCCAGCCGCCACTACTTTTCCCGATGTGCCGTCCCAGCCCTGCACCAGCACGTGTCAGACAACATCATCCGTGCCCTGACCAACGCCGTTTCTGACAAGGTGCACCTGACCACGGACACGTGGACGAGTGCTGCCGGGCAGGGCCACTATATATCGCTGACGGCACATTGGGTTAACTTGGTGGAGGCTGGGACCGAGTCTGACCCTGCGGCTGGTCATATACTGCCGACGCCGAGGATTGCGGGGCCTACCTCGGTCCAGGTGTTTCAGGCCTACTATGCCTCCTCCTTCTCCCACCCCTCCTCCACCTCCTCCTCCGAACTACCATCCGTGGGCATGGCGCCATCAGTCGCTAGCTCTAGGCACAGCAGCAGTGCCGTCGCTAAGCGACAGCAGGCGGTGCTCAAACTGCTGCGCCTAGGCGATAAAAGGCACACCGCCCAAGAACTATTACAGGGCATCACGGCGCAGACTGATCTGTGGCTGGCACCGCTGAACCTGAAGCCAGGCATGGTTGTGTGTGACAATGGCCGTAACCTGGTGGCGGCTCTGCAACTCGGCAGACTGACACATGTGCCATGCCTGGCCCATGTGTTAAATCTGATAGTTCAGCGTTTCCTCAAGACATACCCCAATCTGTCTGATTTGCTCACGAAGGTGCGCCGCATCTATGCGCATTTCAGGAAGTGCAGCACAGATGCTGCCACTCTCAGGGCAGCGCAGCGCCGCCTCCAACTGCCCGCTCACCGACTGTTGTGCGACGTGCCCACGAGGTGGAATTCAACACTGACCATGTTATCCAGAGTTTACCAGCAGCGCCGAGCGATTGTAGACTGCCAGATGTCAACTTCCACCAGAACTGGTAGTCAGGTCAGTCAGCTTCCTCAAGTCTACAATGAGGAGTGGACGTGGATGTCTGATATCTGTCAGGTGCTGAGTAACTTTGAGGAGTCAACACAGATGGTCAGTGGCGATGCCGCCATCATCAGCCTCACCATCCCGCTGCTTGGCCTGTTGAAAAACTCTCTGATCAGCATGAAGTCGGAAGCTTTGCGCTCGTCACAAGAGACGGGGGAAGAAGATTCCCTTGTTGATAGCCAAAGCACCCTTAGGTCTGTTTCTCAGCGCATATCGGAGGAGGTGGAGGAGGATGAGGAGGAAGAGGAGGAGAATGTTGGCGAGACACAAGAGGGGACCATTGTTGAGTCCTTCACTGTTCAGCGTGTATGGGCAGAAGAAGAGGAGTTGGAGGAGTTGGAGGAGGAGGAAATGGACAGTCAGGCCAGTGAGGGGAGTGAATTCTTACGCGTTGGTACTCTGGCGCATATGGCAGATTTCATGCTAGGCTGCCTATCCCGTGACCCTCGCGTTCAAAGAATTTATTCCAGCAGCGATTACTGGGTGTTCACTCTCCTGGACCCACGGTACAAGCAAAATCTTTCCACTCTCATCCCTGGAGAGGAAAGGAGTGTGAGAATGCATGAATACCAGCAGGCCCTGGTGCACAAGCTGAAACAGTATTTCCCTTCTGACAGCGCTAGCGGCAGAGTGCGTAGTTCTGCGGGACAAGTAGCGAGGGAGAGTAGGCGAGCAGGCAGCTTGTCCAGCACTGGCAAGGGTACGCTTTACAAGGCTTTTGCCAGCTTTATGTCACCCCAGCAAGACACTGTCACCTGTCCCCAGTCTCGGCAGAGTAGGGCTGATCTTTACAGAAAGATGGTGAGGGAGTACGTAGCTGACCATACCATCGTCCTAAATGATCACACAGCTCCCTACAACTACTGGGTTTCAATGCTGGACATGTGGCACGAACTGGCGCTGTACGCCTTGGAGGTTCTTGCCTGCCCTGCCGCTAGCGTCTTGTCCGAGCGGGTTTTCAGTGCAGCTGGTGGCATCATCACCGATAAGCGTACACGCCTGTCGACTGACAGCGCTGACAGGCTGACGCTTATTAAGATGAATAAAGCCTGGATTTCTCATAATTTCCAATCTCCACCAGGTGAAGGAAGCTCAACCTGAATAATTTATCCACTCCTCCTCCTCCTCATTTTTCTCCTTCTCCTCCTCTTTGTACAGTAAAGCAGAGGAAACTGGCTATTTTTTGACAGGGCCCACTGGCTCTAGCTATAGTACTTTATGCATTTAATTTTTCTGGAGGGCCACCGACCCGGTCCTCTGTTTTAAACAATTTTTGGGAGTGCCACATACAGGCACTCAATCTATTCAATTTTTCTGGAGGGCCACCTACCTGCTCCTCTGGTTTGAAAACTTTTTTGGACTGCCACATACAGGCACTCAATCTATTTCATTTTTCTGGAGGGCCACCTACCTGCTCCTCTGGTTTGAAAACTTTTTTGGACTGCCACATACAGGCACTCAATCTATTTCATTTTTCTGGAGGGCCACCTACCTGCTCCTCTGGTTTGAAAACTTTTTTGGACTGCCACATACAGGCACTATCCAAATTAAATTGTCTCCATAGCAGCCTCCACACGTTGTCTCCATTGCTACCTCCAAAAGTCGTCCATATAGCTGCCTCCATACATCGTCCCTTTATCAAACGAGGTGTGTCAGGCAGAAATTTGGGTTGTTTTCATGGATTCCACATCAAAGTTGTTAACTTTGTCGCCACCCAGCTGTGTTATCCACAAAATATACTGGCAAACTTTTATCATTTACCAATATTATTTCAGCGCTTCTTGCGCTTCTGTTTACATTCCCCTCACCCGCCATATCCTAAACTTATAAGAACGCTACTACACTTGATCTTATACAAAAGGTTCTTAGAAGTGCTGTTTGGGGAGTAGCCTAGAGACATGGGCTTGGATTGGCGAAAGCTCGCCTGGCAGCGGAGCGCCAGCTCCATGCCAAGATCCAACTAACATAGTTTTAACTGCAGCACCTTTAATCTACTACTAGTTCACTGCCTCCATACATGGTCCCCTTATCAAACGAGCTGTGTCAGGCAGAATTTTGGGTTGTTTTCATGGCTTCCATGTTAACTTTGTCGCCACCCTGCTGTGTAATCCACAAAATATACTGGCAAACTTTTATCATGTACCGATATTATTTGAGCGCTTCTTGCTCACCTCCTTTGGTTCCTCTCTGCCAGCCATTGGTTTGAAGCCTGAGTCCATTTAGGGTATGTCGCCATGCCACTCTCTAGCCTGCCGCTGCTGCCGCTGCCTCTGCATGCCGTCCCCTATAGTGTCAGGGTCAATTATTGGATGTTTTAGATGCTATCTAGCTACATTCTGTCACTCTGTCATGGCCATGCTGTTGCCCATAGTTTTGGCATAATGGTGCGATTAAGCAGCCTCAGAGGCATCCATGCATGCTGCCCCTGCTGTTTCCTGTCCATTTCCGTGGTGTTTCCATCCTTTTCTGAGGTTCCCAGGTGTTTGGCCAAGCTTCCCTGTGCAGAGCCTTGGTCCCCTTGAAAAATGCTCGAGTCTCCCATTGACTTCAATGGGGCTCGTTATTCGAGACGAGCACTCGAGCATCGGGAAAAGTTCGTCTCGAATAACGAGTACCCGAGCATTTTAGTGCTCGCTCATCTCTAATTGAATATCCTTATAATTTATTTACATGACTGAAATCTAAATTTTCTATTCAGTTTTCGCACATGAGCTATCACATTTCAGCAATGGCTGCGGCGTTCTACCACAATACATTGTTGAGCTTAGCAGATAATTATTTGTTTCAAATATTGTTATGGGAATATACTGAATATTACAATGGCTCTAAACTGCTGGTAAAAGACTTCTTTATCACACCTAAACAAACCAGATGTACAATAGTCCTTTAAATGTTAATGTGTTGTCTGTAAACACAATTATGTGAAGAAAAAAGGACATTTACTCTGTAATGACAACTGATGAGGATGTAATAAACCCCATATACCCTATATTTTGCTGATGTAATTTCCTAAAACATCTGGCAATAACAAGTAGACCACAAGCTTCTAAGTACACTGTGGCCATAAACATTCTTCAGCCTTGTACGTTCACGGACCCCTAGAATGACTTGTAAAAGATACACACAACTGCTTTTGCAACTCAGGTAAACATGGGTGGAAGGCAGTAATACTTTGGACAAAGAATCAAGGGCAGTCAAGGAGTCCCAGAACAAGCAAAAGAGGGACAAGGTGCATCGGTCAGCCTGTTGCTTCGTCTGCTACTGCCTGCACCCAATACCCAGGAAACAAAGACCATCCCACAGGATGTTCAAGCATGCCATTATTTCTTACAAAAGGTGGAAGACAACTCCTTAATGAAGGAGTGGCTGGTCCCAGATTGCTGGACATCTCTCCTTACCTTTGGTTGCCTCCTACTCCACTACCTCCTCTCCAGCTTTCTCAGTCAGTCGGCACATTGCCCACACCACCTTTTTTAGAAATCTTTAGGCATGGATGGGTGGGAAAATTGGACATGTGGCCAGAGGTTGCCCTCTATGCCTTGCAGGTGCTGTTCTGCCCTGTGGCTATTGTTCTGTCAGAGAATATTTTGACTCCCATTACCAGAATTTTAACACAGTGAGAGGAAGTGTGTCTGGTTTTTCCATTGCTTCTTTTAACACAGAAAGAATAACTGAATCTGAACATCCAGAGCGCCAGTGACATCTTATTTTAAAGTATTATTTTTTTTAATAAAGCTTTTCTGCCCATTGTGGATGCAATGACAACAATGTTGGTTGTTATCTTCTGTTGTAATCTGGTCTGTCATGTAAATGAGGTGACTGCTGCACTGATAACCCATTCAGAATTAGTGTTATAATATTAGTAGGCCTAGTGTGAAAATATTGTCCTTTTTTTTACAAAAGATATATAAATAATTTTGCACTGTGTCGGTAAAACCCTGTGGCCTGTGATGCTTGACCAGATAACACAGACCTCAAAGTCTTTTGCAACTTTCACCTTTGCAACTACAAAATAAGCAATAAGACAATATGATACTTCCATCCAGGGCCTTAGTGTTGCTGGCAAATCACTAGTAACCCTGAGGCCTTCAGTTTTCATAAGTCCTGCAAAATATGGCTATTATATAACATATCAGTGGTTATATAAACTTTATGCTAAAGAGAAGGACTTATGCAATAAAGAGTATGTGCATTCCACACCTTCCACATGTACTTGATATAATCTGTTAGATAAGCCAGCTTGTTGTTTTGGGGTGGCTGGGAAGATAAAACATGAAACCATGTGCATATATCAAATATGCACACCTGATGAATAGGATATTTTATATATATATATATATATATATATATATATATATATAAATACATATATATATATATATATATATATATATATATATATATATATATACACACTCACCGACCACTTTATTAGGTAAACCATGCTAGTAACGGGTCGGACCCCCTTTTGCCTTCAGAACTGCCTCAATTCTTCGTGGCATAGATTCAACAAGGTGCTGGAAGCATTCCTCAGAGATGATGCGAATCTCCCGTTCCACCACATCCCAAAGATGCTCTATTGGATTGAGATCTGGTGACTGTCGAGGCCATTTGAGTACAGTCAACTCATTGTCATGTTCAAGAAACCAGTCTGAGATGATTCCAGCTTTATGACATGGCGCATCATCCTGCTGAAAGTAGCCATCAGATGTAGGGTACATTTTGGTCATAAAGGGATGGACATGGTCAGCAACAATACTCAGGTAGGCTGTGGCGTTGCAATGATGCTCTATTGGTACCAAGGGGCCCAAAGAGTGCCAAGAAAATATTCCCCACACCATGACACCACCACCACCAGCCTGAACCGTTGATACAAGGCAGGATGGATCCATGCTTTCATGTTGTTGACGCCAAATTCTGACCCTACCCTCCGAATGTTGCAGCAGAAATCCAGACTCATCAGATCAGGCAACGTTTTTCCAATGTTCTACTGTCCAATTTCGATGAGCTTGTGCAAATTGTAGCCTCAGTTTCCTGTTCTTAGCTGAAAGGAGTGGCACCCGGTGTGGTCTTCTGCTGCTGTAGCCCATCTGCCTCAAAGTTCTACGTGCTGTGCGTTCAGAGATGCTCTTCTGCCTACCTTGGTTGTAACGGGTGGTGATTTGAGTCACTGTTGCCTTTCTATCAGCTCGAACCAGTCTACCCATTCTCCTCTGACCTCTGGCATCAACAAGGCATTTCCACCCACAGACCTGCCGCTCACTGGATGTTTTTTCTTTTTCGGACCATTCTCTGTAAACCCTAGAGATTGTTGTGTGTGAAAATTCCAGTAGATCAGCAGTTTCTGAAATACTCAGACCAGCCCTTCTGGCACCAACAACCATGCCACGTTCAAAGGCACTCAAATCACCTTTCTTCCCCATACTGATGTTCGGCTTGAACTGCAGGAGATTGTCTTGACTATGTCTACATGCCTAAATGCACTGAGTTGCCGCCATGTGATTGGCTGATTAGAAATTAAGTGTTAACGAGCAGTTGGACAGGTGTACCTAATAAAGTGGCCGGTGAGTGTATATATATATATATATATATATATATATATATATATATATATTCAGAAGAAAAACGGCAGCACTCCAATTCAGGTGAAAGAAATTGTGTTTACTCCATCCTCTGCAACGTTTCAGCTGTATCCCAGCCTTTGTCAAGCTGGGATACAACTGAAACATTGCAGAGGATGGAATAAATAGCCCCCAATATGATATATCTGCACTAGTGATGAGTGGATCTGCACCACAATGTTCTGGTCCATGCCTGTGGGTCTTGGTCTTCAGACAGAAGTTTGGGTTCATTGTTAGGCTCAAACCCCTTCCCCCAATTCCTTAAATTGGCAGTATAGCCAGATGAGGTCACAGGGAGTGTCAATCCTCAGGATAATGCCAGCAGCACTTAAAGGGTAACTTTAAAATTGGTGCTATCAGCTATTGGGTGTGTTATCGTTGGGGGTGGGCAATCCCCAATCTTCACTTATTTTGTCACCAATAAAAGACATAGAGCACATTTACTAAGGTCCGTGCCCAAGTTTTCTGTTGGACTTTGCACGTTCTTTAATATGCAATATGCTTGCACATGTATTTAAGAATATGTGAGAACAAATGTGTCACACGCAAGCTTTTTTATGTCACGGCTGCACTAATCTTAACACGACACAAATTTCATTACTGAAATGAGCTTTCTGGTGCTCAGTTGGACCGTGCGCCATATTTAACATGCAAAATCCAACAGAAGTGTGTTGCACGCCCTATGTTAAAAGTGCATAAAAAAATTGGTGCTCTCTGTCTGGACAGTGCAGGGTCAACTCACTGCAACATATTTCTTATTAAATAAGAAAGCATATACAACAATGATTGCTGTGGTATTCAATATCTTGGAGGATTTTCCTCTTGCAATAAATGGTGCATAACGGAGCTTTGACTTTTATGCAAGTTTCAATTAAGTGAAGGATTACGACTATTTAATTGTGCATGACTGAGTCTCAGATTAGTTTATAAGAATCTTTTTAAATAGGGAATTAGCTAGACCCTTGTAAAATATAATCCTTTAAAATTATAATAATTAATCTTTTTTTTAATTTTATGCAGATAAAGGATTTTATTACAATAAACTCCATAGAATGTATTTTGCATTGAAATGCATGCTTCAGATGGATAGTATTGCCAAAACTCATTGGGTTGTCTCTACTATCTACTTACTTCAACCCAATATAATGCTAGTAAAATGCTTAGTTGTGTCACAGTTATTATTAGATTCATAGTTTTGTATTCCTTCCATAGCATTTCTATCCTTCATATACTATATTGACAACAATTCTTATTTGCTTGCAATTTATAATATGAGACACATATTTTTACTTATTTTAACTGCCTTTCCAGAAAGAAAGAAAGATACAACTAAACAAAATAAAAAACTTTATTACTCAGTGAAAATAGATTTTTGTCCTACAAGCATGACAATCCAGGAACACTTACTCATAGATCAAGGCACTGTGATCGGGGTAATCTTCTCATATTTGTTATTTCCATCTCCCTTCCTTCTAAAATTAATGTAACAATTATGTTAATGAGTCTGAGGAGCTCTGATGGGTGTTTCCAAAGCCCCTCAGTGCTGTAGCATCACAGGCTGTGCAAAACATGTCTCACTCTCATTCTGCACTCTCTCTCCTCCCTCTGCCTGTATAATCTAGCAGCAGCAGAAAGTTCAGGGGGAGGGGAGACCATCCCTGCTCACTGTAACAACCAGTGAAAATATGGTGTCCTGCCTTATAAGTGTATTTAATTGCACCAGGCTTTGTTGATTACCTTTGGCTGTGCTAACCAATCTTTTCTGTATCATTTTGATGTGTTGTATCATCGTTTCTTTCATGCGGTGTGTCTTGCCTTATAAATGTATTTAATTGCACCAGGCTTCACTGACTACATTTGGCTGTGCTAACCAATCTTTTCTGTATCAACCAGTGAAAACACATCACTGAGGGGCTCTTGAAACCAGAGCACCTCCCGCTAAATAGCGTAATTTAAAAAGTTTATTTTCGAAAAAAGAAAGGCATGGATAACAAATATAAGAAGATTACCACAGTCACAGTGCCTTGATCTATGCCTGGAGTAAGTGTCACTGCTTTATCATGCTTGATCTTTAACTACTATATACCAGCAGTAAGCTCTGTACAGAGAGGGTTGACATCTACCATCTCCAGAGAAAAATACAAAATAATAAACATGTTGGATATCCGCAAATGCTACAAACACAAGGGGGGATTTATCATGTGCCAGCACTTGTGCACCAGCGTATGATAAAGGCCACGCCTACCCCCAAACTTCCAGATACATTGCAGGTTTTTGAAAAAGTATGGGCCATTCCTACATTTTGCCCGCCCCCTCCACTGGCAGCAGTGGTGTAGTTGCTAATATAATTAGAATTTCTTGTTTTAGAACTTCTACGCCAAAAACTGGCATAAGGGAATGGAATCAAAATAATTTAATAAGGGAATGGAAAAATAATAATTTTAAAAAGAAAAGACTTTAAAAGTTGCAGGAATTACTTAAACAGTTTTTAACTCATTTACACATGTGGGCGTAATAGTACAATAGTGCTCCTTCCCTCCTCCTTGTGTGCCGATGTGTGCCCACCACGCTACGGTACGGCGAGCCCACATTTGAATAGCATCTAAAGTGTCGAGCAAAATGCTCTAAAGTTGTCACCAAATGTAACCACTTTAAAGCAGTGAAGGGAGCAGGAAAAACAAGTGGTAGCCAGGCGAATGCATGCCCAGGCCCTTTGTATTCACTATACATCCCAAAGCCTTTCAGTATATCCCAAGCGCAGTATGCAGTATGCCAATCATAATAAAGTCTCCCCTTAATTTCTTGATCTGGTGTTTTATTTTGAGATGATGGCCAAGTCTCAATGGGAAAAAATTGGAGGCCTCATTTTACCTTCCTATGTTTCAATATAACCAAAAAGTTTGTAAAATACATAGAAATATAAAACCTAAAAAATCCCCACTGCAAATCCCTACTGTTTTGCATGATATTTAAACAAACCTAAATATTTGTTAATAAGAAGAAAAATGCCTTTGACCCAGGTGCCTCTTATTATGTGTAAGACAGTCTGTGTTAGTGGAAATAGGAAGTGAACTTGAATGCTTAGGTTAAAAATGTGATCTAATTAAGAAAATTAAAAGCTTTTGTTCTGAATTTCATCTGTCAGCATTGTGAGCTTCTGGATTCTGCAAAGTGGCAACACATCAATCAGTCCGTATGGTATTTCAGGAAATAACATTGTCATCTCATTTGTTGATGTCATATATTCCAGCGCCTGTTTTCATATGATACTTCTCAAAGTTGTTCTTTTCTTTCTCAGTTTGATTCATTTAAGCTTTTAATAACTTGGCATCAACTCTAAATGTAAAATCCTTTTTAATTACCTTTTAGTTAAAAAATGCCCCTACATAAACAGTGAAGTGTAAAAGACTGCAGAGCCTGCAACAAACACAGACACACATTAGTAAAGTTACTAAGTCAGCAGTTTATTAGCATTTTGGAAAGTAATGGAGCCTTTCCACCCAACTGCAGATGTTTGAAGTTGTGAGTTGAATAACAAAGCTCTAAAACATTTGGAATAGATATTCAAATAACTGAACATTGACTCATTTAATTAAAATAATTATTAAATTCCAACTAGGCATGAGAAAAAAATGAATATTAAAAGAGTAACGTCAAAATAAAGATTAGCCATCTACTCCGTTCTTTTGAGGTTGGATATTTCCTTTACCTAATACAATGCAATAAATATGGACTATTGTCCAAAAACTGGGGTTTATGGTAAAGCATATGAGATATATAAAGGAATGTTCCTCATATATGCTTGCTCTTTTATTAGAAAATAATTCCAAAACAATCATTTTCAATCAATTATACCAGTTCATTCTAAAGACATAAATACCCCAAGTGGTAGAAGTACAAATCAGATTTGGTTCTAGTAGTGTGGACTTGACTAGGCAGGTATTCTGGAAGAAGAAAATAGGCCTAATACACCATAAATAGCTTGTACAAGAAAACATCTTATGCTGCAAAGAGTAGCAATGCTGTATGAAAAATATGGCATTCGTATAGTCTAACTTTGAACTTCCTTTTAGTTGACTTAATTGATAGCAAAAAAATACAACATTTGGGTTCCGAAACCTCAAACCATTTTCCGAACCAGTCATAAAAGTGTCTGAACCATTGTGATACAGTTTTCGGTGAACATAACATACAACAGAATACAACAGAATTGTGAATCAAGCAGATCCAGAAGTGTGCCTAATGTAAACATCGAAAGAGCCAGGCTATGACTGATTTTACATTCTCATTATGAGGAATTGGGGAAAACTTGATTTTTTAAAATATTTTAGCAAAGACCATAACATAGCAAAAAGTGAAAGGGTGTGAAGACCTTCCAACTGTGTTGTATCACAGTCTGTGCTTTAGAATCTTTTTGCACATTTCCTATTAATGGGGTATGGCTGAATTGGAAGGAAGGTGGCTTAAATAGGCAAGCCTAAAGGGGTGACATTGTCTGTAAAGTATGTGACAAAATATTTCAACAAATATGTAGTATACATAAAAGGGTTAAGGATGTGTCATATTTGCCATCAAGCAAGAGCCCTTGTTATAAATCTGGCACCTTAAAGATTGTTCAGCCTAAATATAAAGGAAAATTTGCAAAGTTTTCCAAGATGAGATAAGGAAAACCATGCCTCTTCTAGCTACCTTGTAAGGCAGCTCCCTTAACATCAAGCATGACCTTCAGAAAGACTTATGACGTGATGTGGGATCAAAACCAAACCAGTATATCTATTCCAGAAGCAACGGACTCAATGTTTTGACTTGATTGTGTCTCTTCAGTGCAGTGTAGGGGACTGGTTTGTCTTGAGTGAGAGGCTTGTGGCTTGGGTCGGGAAGTTAGAGTTCTCCTGGCGGAGACTACCAATTGAAGCCGCCGTGTAGGTGTGTGGAGTCTTATAGCCATGGATGCTCCACTAGGCTATTTTGAGAAAATATGCAGCCTAAATGTACACAGTTTACCAGGTGCCACCTGAGACTGACTGGCACATAGACTATATGGGGGTTATTTATCAGGGCTTCTACTCTCTGCTAACACTAGCAATTATTTCCCTCTTTATACCAGCTTCACGGCAAAGGGGCGTGGAAAAGCGTTAAGGGGGGGGGGGGTGGTTGGCAGTGGAGTGGGCCGCTGCAGGGCAGGAACAAGCTGCAGGAGGTGAACTTTCATTCGTGAAAGCTCTCATGCTGCAGAATATTTATATTCCAGGTAGGACTGAGCATAGAAATAAGCACTGCACAGCTGGCCACCAGAAGGCCAGAGCCTCTTGATGTATTGGGCCATGCTGGAGGCACTACAACATAATCTTATGCCAATGCACGAGGGTATGATAATATATATTATGTATAATAATATACAGGCGGTCCCCTATTAAGGACACCCGACTTACAGATGACCCATAGTTAAAGACGGATCCCTTTGCCCACTGTGACCTCTGGTGAAGCTCTCTGGATACTATACTATAGTCCCAGACTGCAATGAGCAGTTGTAAGGTGTATTTAATGAAGCTTTATTGATAATCCTTGGTCCAATTACAGCAAAAAATTTTGAAACTCAAATTGTCAATGGGAAAAAAAAAATTTCTCTGGATCTGCCAATATAAAATATACAGTTCCGACTTACATACAAATTCAACTTAAGAACAAACCTATGGACCCTATCTTGTATGTAACCCGGGGACTGCCTGTATATAAGTATTTTAAAGGTATAAGCAGCTTGTTGCATAGAGAGTAAGTGTAAAATGTTCTGTGCACTGAAGGTATTTCCCAAACTAAACCCTGTATAAATGGGCTGAAATGCTTAAAAGGTTTGTTCCAGGAAATTCCTACAGCATTTTGCTTTAGCTGCACTTGCTAAAAGCAAATGATCACAAGAAATGTGTTTATTTCAGTTGCAGATCCTTTAATACCTACTGTACATCTATAACTTTCACTTGCACTCTATAGGCTGCATTCATATGTTGATTTTCTCCTCTGTTGTAAGGATAGGTCAGAAGGATTCCTGATGTATCTTTACAATGGAGGGCATCAGCGTATTCACTGTATTCTCATAAAGTGGGATACCTCTTCCTGTTCACTTATCCCCCCCTGAAAGAGGAAGGAGGAGTGAACATTGGCAGCAGCCAGCGGAGGCTGGGAATGGATGTCATACATTGGTCTCTATGGGGAATATATACAATGTTTAACAACTGTGCTCATGTGATTTCTATGCTTCTATACTTCAAGTCTCATACTGTTCCTATTGTTCCCTCTGCAAGTAACATATTGTACAACACTTGATTAAAATTTATCTCAAGAACCTTCTGTTTTTACAGGATTAGGAGATAAGTAGGTTAATGCCACATGATTCATGCCTTATCCTAGGATGGAAAATGTTCTAAAATATTTATCCACTGGATTTGTTGGTATGGAAATGGTAAAGTATTCCTCGGACAGTGTCGATGAATATAGCTGTAAATTATAATGTTAGTTAAAAATTATAGTTTGAATTATTTGGTATTGCAAACCGCTCTGGTCAGGCAGGATACAATAAGTCATATTTGGTCTACAATAAAGAGGAATCATACTATATAAACTGCAGTAAAAGGACCAATGGCAAGGACCACCATCAGTAAAGTACTGCTGAAACTACATGAAGGGGCCAATCAGAGTGATAAGAAATATGGGCCTGGTTTCATGTGCGCTTTCTGTAGTGCTGTGCCCGTTTGATTTAGTGATTGATGCAAACAGAAACAGCCGCTCAAATACTATGTCAGAATACTGGATCAGTGGATCTAGTACAACCAGCCTAGTTACTAACCAACACCTGGCCCGCGCAAAGCGGGATGGTCTTGCTGCGACAGGGTACCACCAGGTTGTTCCACAGGTGCGACTAGCCCGTGGTGGCCACCAAGGTTGAGGTACCTTAGCAGAAGACAGACTTGTGGTCAGGTCCAGGCACAGGGTCAGGGCAGGTGGCAGAGATGCAAGGTGAAGTCCAATCCAGGGTTACCAACGGGGAGGACCAGGCAGATGGGAACGGGAACACAGGAATGCAGGAACACACAGGAACATAGGAACACACAGAAATGCAGGAGTATCGCAGGGGAGCTTTCACAAAGGCATAGGCACACAAAGACTCCTCTAGGCAGGAAAGGAGGTACCGGATTACAAGGAGAATGTTCAGCCAGCACACCAATCAACTGTGCGCTGGCCCTTTAAATTTCATACAGCCGGCGCGCGCACCCTAGGAGGTGTGGACGTGTGCACAGCATTTTGCTGGGGGACTGGAGCCTGACAGGTGAGTCCAAGGCATCGAGCGGAGCGAAGGAGCACGGAGGGACATGGGTGCGCCCGCGATCCAAGACAGGGATGGCGGGAGCAACCGTGTCATACTAAAGAAGCAGTGAATATAATAACACATTTTACCAATGTCTTAGAGACAATTTTAATAGCAGCACAACAG
Source organism: Engystomops pustulosus (assembly GCF_040894005.1). Taxonomy (NCBI): domain Eukaryota; kingdom Metazoa; phylum Chordata; class Amphibia; order Anura; family Leptodactylidae; genus Engystomops; species Engystomops pustulosus. The sequence continues at coordinate 204,830,464 of NC_092412.1, read as the reverse complement.
GTCTTTTCTTGTACGTGCTTCCATGAACTGATAACATAATGAGGGGAATTCATTAAGACTGGTACTGGCTTGGTGTACAAATTCACTAAAGGCTCTGGACTCTTAGTGGATACTAGAGCAAACTCCGAGACCAGATCTGAGCTGACAAATCAGTGCTACCAGATTCTCCTGTCCATGATTTATGTCCTGAAAGTAAGGATAGGACGTTGAAACCAAACCATGATCACTTGTTCCCCATAATCCACTCCATTGCGAATATATTCCTATTGCCCAGTACATTATACAGATCAATAAATTGTGATTGATGTTATGACTGAATAAAAAAAACCCTCATACAGATCTGTAAATATAAAACTAAAGGTAATGGCCATAGCTTCCCAAATTCATTTTGGATCTGATTTGGCAACTTTCTAAACAATTTACGGTAGTTTGAATAAAGTAATAAGCAATCAAATTGTCTTTGAAAGACATGTTTGAGAAATTGATACAGAAATATATTACAAAATTGTTTCACTTTTCCTTACACAAACCGTATGATTTATTTGATGAAAGTGGACAACCCCTTTAAATCCAACATACAGGGGTCAGGTCACACTCCAATACAGTTTATCTAGTGACCAGTAAAAGTCACTAGTAACAGAGCCTCCAGTAGGTCAGGACTGTGTTCTTTTTCTCTATGAGGTCATGTGTCTGAAATACTGATTTCTGATTACTAATCAACTAAGGTACAACATTTCCCTTTTGCCTTTGGCAATTAAGCTGTTAAAGAGAATTTGCTTTCCATTGCATATACAGTAGAGTCTGTACACCTGCCAATCAGTCTGCCATACGGAAAGATGACTAAATCCATTTGTTTAACAAAACATTTGCAACTGACTTTAGAAAAGGAAGTGAGCAATATTTTTTTAATGCTAAATCAATTACAATTAGTAACTTTTCAATAGCAATGCATTTGTCAATGTGGCCATGTAATGTTTTATCATGGAATATACAACTTTAATTTCCAAACACAGTAAGAAGTTTTGCAAACGGCAGTGCAGATGTGTGCTACCTTTCTTTTTCTCTTGGCTCAACATACACCAAGATCAATCCATCAAGTTCAGTCTTTATATCCTAGAGTGTGGATCCAGAGGGCTCATTCAGTCGAACCTCTATGGCGTCTGGTCACTGTGCAGTGAGCACACACTGGGGCTCATTTACAAAGGGTCCGCCAAGCGCATTTTTGTCAGGTTTCCCGTCGATTTCCAACTTGCGCCGCATTTAACAGGGGCAATCGGATTTTGCCGCATCGGCGCCGGCTTTCACGTGACACAAATCAGGGGGTGGGCACCGCGAAGAAGAAGGTGAACTCCAGCGGACCGCGACGGGGAAGTGATGGATGCAGAAAATCGGGCGCACGAGCTACGTGAATCTTCATCTTCGGCGGACCGTGCAGATCGGGGATAACGACAGGACCAAGTAAGTAAATTTGCCCCACTGTCTCACCGCACTGTGACCGTGCTACTCATTTCTCTATGGAGAGGGGAAGGGTGAGAAGCATTCACTCCTCCTCTTTCCTGCACACTGCTGCATTCCCACCGCTGCTATGGCCCGGACAAGTATAGGTTTGTCTGATTGTGCCCTAAGGCTGATTCCAATTGATCCTTCCTGACCTCAAATATGACATTCAGAATAACACCCGGGATTATGTAATACCCATGAGATGCCCTCTCTATCTGTGTGTAGCCCCCTAATGGTTGTATTCTCATTTTGACCTTTTGAGGTTCTTGATAGTATGGTCTGATACTGTATTGAATATTTTTATTTAAATTCAAGCTGAGATGCACGGGAGGTCAGCATTCTGGTGCAAGCGCCACAGTGACATCACACACTGCAATGTCTGCGTTAACTGCTGATTGATCGAATTAGGAGGAGTTTGCGTCGCCCACCGGGGGAGTGGTGCAGAGAGTAAGTAAAGTTTTATTATTTTGTTATTTAACTGGACGGCTGTATAAATGAATTACTTGGGGGCTGTATACATGCATCTGTGTGGGCCTGTGTATATACTGTATGTATTACTTGGGGCTGTATATATATTTATTACTGGGAGGCTGTATATATTTATTACTGGGGAGCTGCATATATTTATCATGGGGGGCTGTATATATTTATTACTAGCAACATTTACATTATCGGAAAAAAAATACGGGGAGTCCCTCTCCCAAAATTTCCTCCACCACCCTTAAGCCGACGCTGGTTGGCTCAAGTAACTTAAAATAATAGAGTAAAATACAAAAAAAAAAGTTAAATGCTTAAAAAAAAGTCAAAATTATAGACACTACTGTATTAGAATTACTGATTTTTAAAGTAAGACTGATTAAAAAAACCTACATAAACTGGGTAAAATTGTATAAATAACCGTGCTAACTCACAGGGGAAAGTCCAAATAATATGTGTACCACACACCAATGTCCCGCAGCTCCCCAATTCAGAAAAAAACAATATTGAAATGCAATATTTGTGCCCAAAAATGATGACAATATAGACAATACCAAAACAGTCTGTGTCATGGTGGGGAGAAGCACAAACAGTGAAACTCACACATGGGAATGTTTACACTGTACAATTTTTGGATTATATACACAGATGTAAGATTCTGTTACATTATAGTTACGAGCAACTATCTTAGTATTTGAAGTAGAAATTGAATATCAGTAATTTCACATTATCCCCATTACTTTAGTCATGATGTTATTGATGAAATTCAAAAATGTCAGCCATTGTTTTGATGTGCAGAGGTCAGAGAAAGCCAGTATAGTAGATGTAACTGCTGTTAATAACAAGACAACTTAACATTCGCCTAACGTTAAAATCATTTACATACAACTCAGACAATTCAAGGCAAAAAAGACTAACGTTTACAACCATTTCCAAGGTAGAGATTCTGGAAATAATAGAGAACAGAAGAGGGTCGTTTTTTTTCTTACAATCTACGCACTTGAGTATTTTATTTTCTTGCGTTTGTAGCCAAACAGTATAATTTGTGTGCTTCTGGGATTTCAGATGCAATTATGTTAGAAGGCTGTAAGAGTGTTTCCAGCCACAATATATTTATACATACTCATCTTCATGTAAGTTCTGTACTTGGGACAATTTTTGGAAAAATCATCAAATCTGATGAGTGTTCTTTTTAATTTTTTTATAAAATACCCTTCCACACAGAGCAAGTACCCCATGCCAGGAGTGTGTAGGAATAGTAGGGTTATTTCTGCCTTGTAATTCTCAGACTTGTTGGAATAAATTTGCACTAATTATTTCAATGACGGTCTCCAGTAATGAAGAAATGGAACAGACCTCATTAACTTTTGTAAAAAAAAAGTAACCGTTTTTTTTACTATATTTATCACAATAAACATAGACTAGAGAGTCTTAGCTTCACAGATTTATTGCATTTCATATTATTGCTGTGTCCATACACTAGCACCTTTACTTGCGGGTGACTCTGGTGGCTTGTGGTACTTTATTAAAATTATTATATGTTCTTGCTGTGTAGACACATAAAATATATGACATCTAAGCATGATCCCATAGAGCATTCATTCTATATTGTGAGGGTATTTCCCATACTGGACGTTAGTGTTGTCACACCTTTGCTTGACAAGGCAAAAAAATGGTGTAAGACACATACAAAATATTTTGGATCCATTTGGCTTAAATTCTTTAAGTTTAGCAAATTTTCTGGGTTATCTATGTCAAACTAAAGAAAGCACTGTAAAAAAAAGATTTTTTTTCTAATAATTAATCTCTGTAGCACTGACAAGATTCTATCATGGATGACTGACATGTATAATAAGTTATTGAGAATTAAACCCATAATTTGGCCACCTGTAAAGTTATTATGCCATATGGAAACCAGAGGCCTGTCTTGTTGGTTGAGAGAAGATCTGTGCCCTCATCTTTTTTATTTGGTAACTTAAAGCGGCCATCATGAGATTATGGTCAACTGAATTTAATGGCGCTACAGGTAAGCTTTCAAGCCTGTCTTGAAAGTTGCCTTTAACGTCATTTATTTGTTTTCCATTAAAAGTGACATTATAACATATGTATTATACATTACATCTTTTATACCTGGGCCTGCGACTAGGACAAGGGGACATTCTTTATGCCAGGTCTACCATCACAATAGATAAGGATTCTTTACTGTAAGAACTTTGTACATGTTCAAGAGGGGCCTTTCTTGAGAACAAAACTATCAAAAATACTGGAACAAATCATTTTGTTTATTTGATGTTGATTGTTATGAAGGCTCTGGTCTCAGGAAGGACTGAGCCCTAAACTGTCACCTGCCTGCTTGCCTTTGAATATCGTAGGTGATATGGAACAACTAGAAGACACTCCCTCCGTAAGCTTAAGTGTGTTTCAGAGGTATCAACAACTGAAAACTCTCAGCTTTCATCTGAATTACGCCAAAATTACAACACAAAATAGGATAAACACAAAATTGAGGGCACAGGTCAGGTTCACAGCAGAGATGGCCTATCAGGCACAAAATCAGAGATAAAAAAGGGATAGTCTCGGGACAATAGACAAAAATCAGAAAACCAGAAGTATAGAAAGAGCAGCACATTGGGTAGTTAATATGGTTAAAAGCAGGTCAAGCAAAATTAAAACCAGCACACTTATAGGAGACCAGACCCTTAGCTGCAGGATGATTGGAGCACAAGTCTGTCAATCATAACATTAACTGTTGAAAGACCAAAGCAGACTGCGGGAGGATAAGGGTGTGGTGTACACAACTTCAAATCAGCCAGCAAGTGAAGTGCATGTTCACGCAGGCAAATGACAAATAAAACACAAAGACAAATCAATGCAGCCATATGCCACAGAGGAGGGTGCCTGCAAGGATGTTACCTTGAACCAGCAAGTTATTCTGCCCTGCTTGCCCATGGGAAGGACGGCTTTTTTAAAGCTTTGATAACCTTGGCTGGAACCTATCAATAACATAGCTAAAATTAAGTACATCCACTCTCTGAATCTGGGCTGTCATTGGCTGATCTCCATTTTGCAGCATTAGTAGATCAGATCTCTATTTCAGCCTCTTGTACGAATGCGTTTCTGAAGTCCATTTTGTATTTCAGGATCTAAAATTAGTCTTTATGGGTTTCCTTTTGGTCTATACCCCAAGGAAGGATTACTAGGGTAGTTATAATACCATACTGTTTTCTTATTTATGTCTGCATCACGTATAATTGTAACCATTATCGCATAAAGTTGTTTCCACCTGGGTTTTTTTTTAGGTAATACCCACATAACCACGTAAAAACACTTCCATATAACACAAATACAACAAGCAGTGACCATAATGGTTTCTGCATTTTCCAAATCTCTTCAACATTTCAGAATCTGTTTTAAATTACAAATAAAGTAGAATGGCCATTCTGTGCTTTAACTTAATTTTGGTTTCTGATTTACAGTCTCAAGGAGGTACAGTTATTTGCAATATGCTATTCAATTTAAGGAGTTTTAGGAACATGTTACCATTTGGAAACAATTGGCGTTACAGTAACATATATCATAGTTCTTAGAAGGCATTACATTCGCCTGCTACTGAGAATTATGCAAACTTTTATCACACTGCTCTTCTGAAATGTGAATACTGTTACAGCATCAACAAAAGAATTGGGAAAATTGCAGTTCTATGGTAAATTTTAGTTTCATTGCACATATTCATCTTATACAAAGAAATTGGATATTGTATGTGATAGGAAGAGTATAAGTAGAATTGTAACCTTAAAAATGCATTATTCATTCTAGTCATTTTTTCCATTCTTTAAATTCCTAAATTCCAGCTTTTCCTGTACTATAGGTTATAGATTACTTTTTTATATATACATTGAATAACTATTGATAAAGTCTACCAAAAACAGTTTTTTTGTGGACCATACTAAGCAACATAAAGGTGAGCTTAAATTGCAACAAACTATGCAGAACATGTTACACTACATGCGAGCAACCCAATCCTATGCTATTAATTTCTGGAGGTGGGTCATGACAATCTGTGCATATTTATAAAACAAATGTCTAAAATATGTGTGGACATCAGGGGCTAGACAGCCAGACAATATACATTAGATAAAGAGACAACCTTACTAATATCAGTGGTTTGGTTTGGTAAACTGATAAATAGAGCATTGTTTCCCAAACTGCTGTTCGTGATGAATTGGTCGGTATTCAACATCCCTTGTCCGCTAGAATACTGGCAGAAAAGGCAAGTGAAAAGCCCACAGAAAGAGAATAAGCTGAACCCTATCCCTCCTGCCATTAAAGGAAATCTTTTTGAAAGCATTTCAGAGTTGAGATCACTTACAGCTAGGTGTGTTTTAATGATAAAAACAGTCCTCTTCTTTTAGCAGGAAATTGTATGGTAGAAGAGAAAAATCAGTTATAAAAATATTTAAATGAGGCTCAGGGGCTCTAGGGTGTAACCCCTATGTCATTCAGTGCTCCCGCTCTTGCATGTACTCAAGTATAAGCCAACCTTAGTATAACCCGAGGTACGTATTTTTGCCACAAAATACTGGAAAAAACTTATTGACCTCTGTATAAGCCTAGTGTGTAAAATTCAGCAATTACTCTTTAATAAAATGTCCAGCAGAGCGCCCCTTTAAAAAAAGAAATGTCCAGCAGAGCCCCCTTCTCAAAAAAAGTCCAGCTGTGACCCTTTTAAAAAAAATGTCCAGCAGTGCTCCCTTTTGAAGAAAAGTCCAGCATTGCCACCTATAAATAAAGTATCCAGCAGTGCCCCCTGAATTATAGTGTCCAGCAGTGTCCCATGATAAAATATTAAAATTAGTACTCACCTTTGGCACTCACCCCCAGCGTCCTCTTCTCCCGATGGCTTGCTTTCTCTGCTTAGGTCTGGCTTCCCATCAGTGGGAGCAGAGGCATGTCTATGCTCTCTTCCCGCATGCACACAGTACGTTGCGGCGTATCACTGCCAGATGACATCACGCCGTGTCCATGTATGCAGGCAGAGAGCATGAACGCGTCTCTGCCTACACTGTTGGAAATCCTGAACCGAGCTCAGGAACTGAGCGGGGGAGAAGAGGATATCGCAGGTGAGTACTAATTTTTCTTTTATACACTCGAGTATAAGCCAAATGGGGATTTTTCAGCTTGCGTTGAAAAATTCCGCTTATACTTGGGTATATACGGTATTTATGCACAATTATCCTTTTCCTTCCTGGGCCGAGAGCTAATGACATCAGCAGGTTCTCGGCATAGTCTTGCTCATGTGCAGTGGTGATTTTTTGCATTTTCCGTGCTCTTACAAAGTGGTAGTTTTCCATTAAAGCCCCAAAGTAAGCATTCAAGGGATTGTCCTGAGGGCTTCACTAGCCTGCTAATAGTATAACAACAAAAAAGAGGAGCCCCACAGGAACAACAAAATTGGATCACCCAAGATAAAAAGATATTTTTAGTTGTTTTCCTGTAGTTAGGCACAAAAAAAGCCTCACAATTTAGGCAATCTGGTGACTGTCTAGTCTAAGTTTGCTTAACGTGATACACAATTAGCCCCTGTGTAATTAAAGACATAAGTAGTGTAGTAGTGTTAATGTAGACAGGTAAGAAAAACATTACCTCACATCTATAAACTTTCCTAACCTGAGGTCCTCCTGGTTTTAGAAAAGTTATATAGCAATGAACATGATGTTTATGGTAACAGAAACCTTATATGTGTAGTGAATTTATTTAAAAAAAAAAATCAGTAGTAAGCACAGAGAAAAACCCATGTGGTAAGTGCAATATTTATAAAAAAAATTCTTGTAATCTGCAAAGATTTACAATGATTGAATCCATTTGTGCCATGAGACCGTAGTGCTAAAAGCGTATAATATTTGCATGACTGTAGACAATGGATTTATGAAACACTAGCCGTAGCAGATATGTAATTAGAAATCCAAGGTTACTTAGACTTTATACATTTTGTAGACTGTAGGAATTGGCAAGAAATTTATGAGGGCTGCATATAATATCATGCTCCTTATACTTTTAATTAACAAAGCATTTTGGTTTCTGGCTAACAATTTAGTTCAAAGGCCATTTTTTGCATGTGGGATTGAGAGTCAGTGTAAGGCTTCTATTTCTTTTGTATGTGCTGCACATACAGCATGAAGGAGACTTCCCAGAGCTGTTCTACTGTATATCAGCACTTAAACATAACCACAAACACAAAAATAAGTAGAACATGTTTAGATTTTAACAAACATAATCTGACATAAATCAGGATGCTCCAATATTATTCTATCCTTCATTAAGGCTTGAATCGACCAGCCTGCAAGATAGGAGGCGCTCTTCTTCACTGAACATAATGGTTTAGGCAAATATAGGTTGTTTATAAGATTTACATCACCGGGCCTCATAATAATAATAATCTTTATTTATATAGCGCCATCAAATTCCGTAGCGCTTTACAAATCATAGGGGACATATACAGATATAATATAACATTACACAGAACAAACAGTCATATGGAACAATAGGAGTGAGGGCCCTGCTCACAAGAGCTTACAGTCTATGAGGATGAGGGAGTGACACAAGAGGTTGTATAATGGTCCAACCATTTTTTTTTTATAAGGGAACAATATGAAATAATTTAATAAATAAGTTAATAAATAAAAATTCTGCTGCTTGAACCAGCCATCAGCCGCCATCTTATTTACAGGGTCCTAGGTGAAAAAGACTGCAGATGCAGAGAAGCCTGGAGCTTGGTAAATATCTGCTGTTTGCCGGATAACAGATGGGAGGTAGGACATAGGATGGATTAGAAAAGGAAGAGTGGACGTTTCATGCAGTTAATAAGAAAACGTATATTATATTCCCCTGTCTGCAATCAGGAAATTTAAACATATGCCAACTACGATAAAGGCAGGTTTAGATTTAACCTTTTGTGACACCTAATATGTTTTGTTTACCATATATACCCGAGTATAAGCCTTGTTTTTCAGCACAAAAAAGTGCTGAAAACCTCAAACTTGGCTTATACTCGAGTCAAGAAAAAAAATAAAGTCAAAACTCACTTTTCCGGCGCCCACTGCAGATCTTCTCTTCTTCCATCGTTAGTGGCAGGTCCTTGTGCAGCAGTCTCGCAGCTATGACCTCATCCGCCACTGAAATCGTAGGGTACGGCGGCTGGACCGTATGCACGGACCTGGTGCTGACCTGGAGTTGAAGCAAGAAGAAGACCTGCCAGGGGCATTGGATAGGTGAGTACGACATTTATTTTGTTTTTGTGCTGGGCAAACTGGGGGCTGGCTGTATACTACACGGGGCTCGCTATATACAACAGGTGGCTGGCAACACGGTGGCTTAGTGGTTAGCACTACAGCCTTGCAGCGCTGGGGAACTGGGTTTAAGTCCCAGGGTCAATATCTCCAAAGAGTTTGTATGTTCTCTCCATGTTTGCGTGGGTTTCCTCCGGGTCCAACAGTTTCCTCCAACACTCCAAAACATACAGGTAGGTTGATTAGACTGTGAGCCCCATTGTGGACAGGGGCCGATTTGGCAAGCTCTGTGCAGCGCTGCATAATCTGTGTGCGCTGTATAAATAAAGAATTATTATTATTAAGTTTACATCAATTTATGTGAACACATAGTAAACCTATTGCCAATTCCACCACCAACGACCATACTGGTATATAAGTTATAGTTTATTTTTATTATGACTGTACTGCAGTCATTAGGACAAAAGATTTGGGGCTTGTGCCGCAGATCTTTTGTCCTTAACCCCAAATGTCTCCCGGTAGGTTCAGATTCTCGGAAGGTCTTTGCCTCCTAACACTTGCCAGACGTTTTCTGGTGGAGCACAGAAAAACACTTTGCTCTGGACACAGTTCCCTCCCGCAGCCCATGATCCCATGTAGACTCCTACAGCTTTAGACTTGCAGACAGACGAGTTGCTATCCCAGCCTGCACCTCACACCGGCAGATTGATCCTGTGTTGGTACTGAAGGAAGAAGGAGGATTCCTGCAGTCATTATCACAGCCCTACCTGCCAGCCACTACTGCAACTAAAGAGGATGATTCCATTTATCCTTCATAAATAGTGTTTTATGTGTAAATGTTCATACTGTAACATGTACATACTGAATGTATATATGTGTGATTGTGTAGGTGGGTTAGTGTACATACAGCTATGTACATTTATTGGTTGAATACGCATTTATGTGTATAAGGCCTCATGCACACAAACGAGCACATTGTGTGCCGCAAACAACCGACCATGTACCATTGTTTGCAGCTCAACTGGTATCGGTATGTGAGACCGGCTCTGTAACTTGCCGTAGGCATCGGCCTATAGAAAATAATAGGCCTGCATATTATCTGCAAAAAACCTGTTCACAACATCATTAAACAATTGTGTGCATGAGGCCCGGTATGTATGCATGTATGTATTAAATAGTATTATGGGATATCAATCCCTTTCTGACGTGCCATACTATTAGCGGAGCCTCAGGCTGGGTGTATGGAGAGGGCTCCAGCAAACTCCAAAATACTATAAACACCTGCACCAAAATGTCAGAATCTAAACTTTTTCATCTTTTAGCATTACAATATTAGAATAAAAATAATCAATAGGTTGCGTAGTCCCAAAAAAAGGTTTCAGCATTGAAAATGTCAGCTCATCTCTCAAATAATGATACCTTACATAGGAGCATACACAAAAGTATTAAAAAAGTTATTGATGTCAGAAAATGGTGCAGGTCCCTCTAGGCCTTTTTCCAAAACAGAACAAGGTTTGCTGTCCCCCTTTGTGCAGTCGGGCCAAATGCAGAGTCTATTTGCTGACCTATTTTTATCACTCCCGTAGACTTGAATGGAGAATGGCTCTGCATGCATATTCTAACAGGCTGCAATTGCAGATCCCAGAGGTGGGATCCTGACCTGTCATGTATTAATGACATATGCTGTGGATATGTCCCAAATATTATTTATTAGAATACCCCTTTAGGTGTGAGGGTTACAATGACTCCAATGTCACTGGATGTAATATGTAGGGATTTCTACAGTGTTTTGTGTAGCTGCATAGGATGAGATGCATTGGGGCCCATGCCCCAGATATTTATGACCCTTGCAATGCCCCTGCTGTACAGTATATAATGTATATTGGATGCCCCAGAATTCCTGTGATTCCCATTATGGAAAATGTAGCATATCACCAAAGCTATAGTGTATATAAATGTAATACCATCACGGTAAATCAATGGTATGGAAAATGTATTTTTCTCAGTTCCATTCTTAAAAAATGAAGTATATTCTCAGGGTGTTTAATGGTGTCTAGCAGGTAATAAAAGCGTATGGAACCTTGAACACTGTGCAGTTAAAATGAGCCAAATTCTCCTTATAAAGGAAAATAATTTTAAATTGTGGAGCAGGCTCATTCTCCGCCAAACAGACATGTTAATTGAGTTATGATAGGTTACCTAATTTTGTCCCCAAAGTGTACTTGTGAACAGAATCATGTACAGTTGCTAACACATCATGGAAACTTACACAGGAAAGTAATACTTCATTCTGGAGAAATAATTACACTTTAAGACATTCTTAAGTCTGTCTCAACCTTAGCTTGTCCTTCAATGCAGGTCCTACAGAATCGGTGCTAGAAATTAAAACATCACTTTCAGTTATTTCTAAAAAAAAAATAAACTCTCTTTAGGCCAGCTTTACATAGTGCAGTTTATCTAGAGTTGAAAATGAGTAAATAGCTTTGTCTGTAATACTGTATGTAAACACATTAAGGATTACAGCAAACTACCATGTATATACAGTATTTGGCTCTTAGCCGGTTGTATCGACTATTTAAGTCCCTTATTTGCAGGGTATATTGGATGGAAACCCCACAAATCATAAGTAATAGACCCCCATTAATCTGGAGAAAGGGAGTCCTGCATGCTTGACCTGCTACTCCATTCAATTGTATGACAGATTTGGATATTGTCTCGTCTCATAGCTTATGGGAATGCCGGAGATTGGTAAGTACTGTGCTCTACAATTTCTGATGCTTTCCTACAAATGAATGGAGAGTTTGGACATATTCTCAATCTGCCATTCCATCAATTAATGAAAATGGGACCCCTGTTCTCTGGATTGCTGGAGTCCCCATCCTTGTGATAGTGATTTTCCGTTCTCTCTGGTCACCTCTTTATCCCCTATTTTGAGAAGACTGGTGGATATACTGTAAATTTGTTGTATTGCTGTTATATTTCAGTATTCAGTTGACCCTGTAACCAGTATAACTCATGCCTTACACATCTATTGAATGTTAACTTGAAACTTAATATGACTCCAAACCCAATATGGAGGTGGAGAAATTCTTATGCACCCTTTCTTTAATAAGATTCCCTTTACAATTAGAAGATGAATCCTCTATTTTGTACCTGCAAGACTCTGATAAAGTTTTAAGCATGAACAGTCCATTATGACACCTACTGATGCAGACAGGACTGACCTGACAGTACATACACCTGTTGTCAGTGGGACATATTGATTGATAGCTGTGACTGTACTAAAAAGGGAAATGCGATGTGTTGTGATGGCCTGTGACAGCAAAGCATCTCTGTCTGTTTCATTAGTGTCACTTAGAGGGAGGCTCCTGGGTTGGTATTTTGTCACTAATCTCAATGCATGTAATGTGTGACACCCTTCAACTGCTGTCATCATTGTCACTCAGAAAGAGCCTTCACAGCAGGAGTTTTCACCCCCTGACATGTGCTACAATGGTATTTAGGACAGGTATAGTAACACTTGTTTGTCAAGGCATAACGTTTTGGAGTTAGAATGAATGCAGATTAGTTAAAGATAACAGTAAGTAGACACAATAGAGGCAAATATTCCTACCTGTGTCAACCTACCACCACCGTCTGTCTTTGTTATGCCATCTTTGAGTGAGAATACTAGTATATAGCTGGAGACACATGCTTAATCGCTCTCTATTAGCTTGCTGGTTAACCCACAGCAATTTATAGTGCCATATGCAGTGCAAAGTGGTTTACTCTGTTGTGCTAGAATCAGTAGGCAGTCGATAGCTTCTGTGGTTCTTGGTGTGAAATTGATAAGGTTGAACAATCCCCCTACCACAGTCCGAATCCCTACAGAATGTCCAAAGTGTGTGTTTCTGTCTTACACTCGTAAGAAAGATACTGGTAAAGTGTTACCACCATATAGTATTATCCCCTCATATCTCATTTTAAAGGTTTTTATATAGAAACTAAAGCATTTTTTTTAATGATCTTCTTTGCGATCAATGTTGAGATGCTCCTGTCTGTCTGCCTCAATGTTTGTGCTTATTTTAAAACGTAGAGCGCTGATTCAAGGGTCTCAGTGTGTCTGCTTGAAGTATGCCATGTGTCATATTTAGAAGATTTACACTCATAATTAATAACCATATCTGACTTTAGATTTCATTTGAAGTATAAAAAGCCGGGCAGGCGATTAATTACAGGGCCCGGTTAGGACTTGCCATATCAATCCATCCTGTTCTACTTTAATTCCTTATTTCTGTGTTATGTTACCTCAGTAATTATATGTTTCATTAACATAATAATAGTGGGGGTTTTATGCTTAGTATAGTTTAACATTCACACTCAATTATTCACTTTGCTTTGAAGCCTAAATTGGTATTAGATGTATACCAATTGTTGATAATGTTACACCTATGTACATATATCCCCTTAAAAATAGAAACGAAATCCAGCTCACCAGTCGTATGGTCTGCTTCCAGCGCACGGACACAAGGAAATCCCCCACAGACTCAGGGCAACGGCAAATTTGAAGAAAGACCAGCGCTTCAGGAAACAGTTATGGTGAAAAATACGAAAATTTTCTTTATTCGATCCTCTTTAAAAACATAAGTCACGGCAGTGTGCACAAACAAAGGATACACGGGGTAAGTCCAACGCGTTTCGCTCAGGTGAGCTTAGTCATGGATACATATACAAGAAGAGCTTACCTCTATTTAAAATCCGCGCTGCTCCTGGGCGTGTGACGTCACGACCACGTGTTCGGGACACATGACCTAACAGCGGTCACGCGTCCGGACCACATGATCAAGACAGCCACACCCCCTAACAGGAGAAAAGCCGCAGTGAGTTAAAACCATATTCTCATTATTTAGAAACAATCTAGAAAGGACTACATGGGAGGGAACAATAAAGTGCAACAAAGTGCGATTATGTTAGAACAGTATTCATGGCTAGATATAATCGCTAATCGTGTCTGAATTATCGAAAAGATATATATGCACGGCACTTTAACCCTTAGAGTTTGGTAATCAATATACGAGAGTGGTATGTACAAATGTATGCAGTTAACCCTTTGGATCAAATGCCGGGAAAAATGCATACAGGGGACAATTGTAAATATGGTCCAACAGTGCTGAATGACCTACAGAGAACACCCAAATGGAAAAACACCCCCAAAGGGGAATAAACATAGGTAAATAGCGATATATGTCTATAGCGATCTCACATATAAGGTATAACAATACATATCCGGACAAAAAGCTATTGGTGCCCAGATCTAGTAGCTTTACTACACAGAACATAATATTTTATGAATAGTAGTGTGTTTATAGACTGCCATAAATAATCTAGGGTAAACATCAATACAGAAATTATAATTCGCACATTACCTAAGTACTTAATAGCACAGGATTAAATCCTGTCTGAGATTCAAGCCAAATGGTTGTGTAGTTTTTAAAGTAAACATCCAATAGGTTTCCCTATTCATCAGTTTTTTCTTATGATCGCCACCCCTGGTTGGTTTTTTTTACTTTTTCTATTCCCATCCATTTGAAGGAACTAGTATCACCATGGTGTGTTTCCCGGAAATGTTTAGAAGCCGCAGATAAATTTGTAAGGTTGATGTTCCTAATATCTGAAAGATGTTTTCTAATCCTTACTTTAAGTGGATTCGTGGTGCATCCTACATATTGTTTATTACAAAGGGTGCATGTGATGAGGTATACGACATAAGCGGTGTTACAGTTGATATATGTTTGTATCTTGTAGCTTATGTTCGTTGTACATGATGAAAAAGTGTTCATTGTCGATAGGAAGCTACATGTTAAACATCTTGTATGGCCACATTTGTGGTTACCCACATGATGCAGCCAGGAATAATTGTTAGTGTCTTTCTCAGTATATGTGAAAAGACTAGGGGACACCATAGACCCAATGGTCAGGGCTTTTCTAGAGATGAAACGTACACCTCGCTTAAGACAAGTTTTTAAATCATTGTCCTGCTCTAAAATGGGCAGGTATTTATTTACAATCTTTTTGATCTGATGAAATTGATTACTAAAAGTCGTGACAAAGGAGATGGGAGTCAGATCATCCCCTCCTATTTGTGGGATATTATGTTGTTTATCTACCAAAAGGGTGGATCTCTGTATATTGCTCATTCTCTTTTTAGCTGAGGACAAAACTTTAGGTCTGTACCTCCTCTCTTTTAACCTTTGTTCCCAATCTGTTAGGTGTTGGTTAAATACAGCATCTGTGGAGCTGTTCCTGCGGATACGAACAAGTTCCCCAAAAGGGATGTTATCCACGACGTGTTTAGGGTGACACGACGTGGACAGCAAAATGGTATTTCCCGATATTTGTTTTCGAAAAGGGGACACTATAATCGTGTCATCTTTCCCTTTTAGGGTGACGTCTAAGAAATCTATGTTTGTGCCTCCAAAATAATGAGTGAACTTTAAATTCATATCGTTTGAGTTCAAGTAGACCATAAACTTCTCAAATTCTAGTGGAGTGTCATTCCAAATCCATAACAGGTCGTCTATATAGCGGCCGAACCACTCTATAGACGACCTGCATGGATTTCCGTCCGAAAAGATGTAGTGTTTCTCCCATTGTATCATGTAAATGTTCGCAAGGGAGGGGGAAAATTTCGCCCCCATAGGAGCCCCCTCCACTTGCAAATAATAATGGGAATTGAACATAAAAAAATTGTTTGCCAGGAGAAACTCCGTTGTCATTAGGATATATTCTTTCAGTTCTGGGGAATATGAACTAAATTCATTTAGATGTTTAGCTAAATAAATGAGAGCTTTTTTGTGGGGAATAGATGAATATAAAGCACACACGTCACAAGACGTCCAACCATAAGAGCTCTTCCACTTAAATGCCTCTATTTTTTGGAGTAGGTGCTTAGTATCCCGAAGGTAACTGGGTGTAACCCAGGTTAACGGTTGTAAATAGTGGTCAAGCCAATCCCCCAGTCTCTCCCCAAGGCCCCCAATGCCCGCGACAATAGGTCGACATGGCGGGGGAAAAACCCCTTTGTGGACCTTGGGGAGAGAGTGGAAGATAGGCATGACCGGGAACTTGACAAATAAGAAATCCTTGAGTTTTTCGTTCAACACCCCAAGTGCTATGCCTTCCTCCAGATGTTTCATCATGCTAATCTGACAACTTTTTGTTGGATCGGAGGAAAGTCTACGGTATGTCGTAGGGTCATTTAAAAGCTCCTCATTTATCTTTTTATATAAAGATGCATTCATAAGGACGATGGAACCACCTTTATCCGCACTCTTTATTGTCAAATCCCTATTGTTCCGAAGATCTCGTAGGGAGAGTCTCTCTGAACTAGTAAGGTTATGTCTTTTAGGTGTGCTATTGCCTTTAGACTTAAGTTCGGTCAGCTCTCTCTCCACGAGATCCTGGAATTTATCCATGTAATCACACCTAGACATTAAGGGATAAAAAGTTGGATTGTTAGTTTTGAATGATTTCGCTATGTGATCATTAATTACAGACGATTCATTCACCAAAAGTTCAAGATTGAAGATATTCATTTGATCCCTAAAATCCACTATCCCAAAGAGAGGAGGTACAGACCTAAAGTTTTGTCCTCAGCTAAAAAGAGAATGAGCAATATACAGAGATCCACCCTTTTGGTAGATAAACAACATAATATCCCACAAATAGGAGGGGATGATCTGACTCCCATCTCCTTTGTCACGACTTTTAGTAATCAATTTCATCAGATCAAAAAGATTGTAAATAAATACCTGCCCATTTTAGAGCAGGACAATGATTTAAAAACTTGTCTTAAGCGAGGTGTACGTTTCATCTCTAGAAAAGCCCCGACCATTGGGTCTATGGTGTCCCCTAGTCTTTTCACATATACTGAGAAAGACACTAACAATTATTCCTGGCTGCATCATGTGGGTAACCACAAATGTGGCCATACAAGATGTTTAACATGTAGCTTCCTATCGACAATGAACACTTTTTCATCATGTACAACGAACATAAGCTACAAGATACAAACATATATCAACTGTAACACCGCTTATGTCGTATACCTCATCACATGCACCCTTTGTAATAAACAATATGTAGGATGCACCACGAATCCACTTAAAGTAAGGATTAGAAAACATCTTTCAGATATTAGGAACATCAACCTTACAAATTTATCTGCGGCTTCTAAACATTTCCGGGAAACACACCATGGTGATACTAGCTCCTTTAAATGGATGGGAATAGAAAAAGTAAAAAAACCAACCAGGGGTGGCGATCATAAGAAAAAACTGATGAATAGGGAAACCTATTGGATGTTTACTTTAAAAACTACACAACCATTTGGCTTGAATCTCAGACAGGATTTAATCCTGTGCTATTAAGTACTTAGGTAATGTGCGAATTATAATTTCTGTATTGATGTTTACCCTAGATTATTTATGGCAGTCTATAAACACACTACTATTCATAAAATATTATGTTCTGTGTAGTAAAGCTACTAGATCTGGGCACCAATAGCTTTTTGTCCGGATATGTATTGTTATACCTTATATGTGAGATCGCTATAGACATATATCGCTATTTACCTATGTTTATTCCCCTTTGGGGGTGTTTTTCCATTTGGGTGTTCTCTGTAGGTCATTCAGCACTGTTGGACCATATTTACAATTGCCCCCTGTATGCAGTTTTCCTGGCATTTGATCCAAAGGGTTAACTGCATACATTTGTACATACCACTCTCGTATATTGATTACCAAACTCTAAGGGTTAAAGTGCCGTGCATATATATCTTTTCGATAATTCAGACACGATTAGCGATTATATCTAGCCATGAATACTGTTCTAACATAATCGCACTTTGTTGCACTTTATTGTTCCCTCCCATGTAGTCCTTTCTAGATTGTTTCTAAATAATGAGAATATGGTTTTAACTCACTGCGGCTTTTCTCCTGTTAGGGGGTGTGGCTGTCTTGATCATGTGGTCCGGACGTGTGACCGCTGTTAGGTCATGTGTCCCGAACACGTGGTCGTGACATCACACGCCCAGGAGCAGCGCGGAGTTTAAATAGAGGTAAGCTCTTCTTGTATATGTATCCATGACTAAGCTCACCTGAGCGAAACGCGTTGGACTTACCCCGTGTATCCTTTGTTTGTGCACACTGCCGTGACTTATGTTTTTAAAGAGGATCGAATAAAGAAAATTTTCGTATTTTTACACCATAACTGTTTCCTGAAGCGCTGGTCTTTCTTCAAATTTACATATATCCCCTATACAGGCAATCCCCAGGTTACGTACGAGATAGGGTCCGGAGGTTTGTTCTTAAGTTGAATTTGTATGTAAGTTGAAACTGTATATTTCATAATTGTAGATCAAGACAAAAATTTTTTTTGCCAAGTGACAATTGGAGATTAAACATTTTTTGCTGTAATGGGACCACAAGATCACAAGAGGTCAAAGGGGTCTGTCTGTAACTTTGGGTTGTCTGTAAGTTGGGGGTCCCTAAGTAGGGGACCGCCTGCACTTAATTACATTTTAGATTTGTGCAAAAAATATATACTTTTAGCCAAATCCATGTCATGGTAGGCAGATTCCTGTACACTGGCAGGTATCGTTCATGTAACAGTGATGGTACAGGAACTGTACACATCTCATTAAATGTAGGTCCTATACAGCAGTGATTTTCAACCTTTTTTTATACTTAGAAAATCCTGGGGCACACCACCAACCAAAATAGCACAAAATGACACTAAAACAGTCATATTATACATATAGTTAATAATATAGATTCTAAATTTATTTTACTCACTCAGTAAATGAGTGTGAAACCTCTTCCTCAACAGTTCTCAGTGTCTCCCTGTTTTTAGTATATGGTGCTGATTGTTATGTGGCTCATATACTGCAAAATAAAGGGGTACAATGAGAAGTACTATGGCCATGAGGCCAGAGTACAAGTGCCAGCTCATATATACAGCATATGAGCTGGTACTAGTAGTACTCCAGCCTCATGACTATAGCATTTCTCATTTTACATCGCTCCGCATTGCCGGGAAACAAAACACAGGGGGCACCATAGTTTAGGGAACTTTCCCCGCGGCACACCCGACCATGTCACGGCACTGGTTGAAAATCACTGCTATACAGTACCACCCCCTGCAAAGAGCTGAGATATATTATTCCCAAACAATAGGACAAAAAGACTTATGAAACCCTGAACAGTACATATGAAAACTAGAAGTTGTTCTATAAAACACTAGCCCTCATACAGCAATATTGGTAGATAACTATAAATATTATGGTTATTTAAATGCAGGAACATGAAAAAAAACTAGTGCAATTATTTTGTATAAAAGAGTTTTTGCTGCACGAAAGTAGTAAGTAAAAGAAGCAAAGAAGCAAAACATAAACCAAACTGTATATACAGTGTATATATATATATATATATATATATATATATATATATATATATATATATATATATATGTTATGTATGTATGTATTTCACAGCATTGCAGTCATAACAACCTCAAATTAATTTTTATTAATCTGTATGTGTTAGATGTTAATTGCCACATGCAATGTTTTTTATTCATCATGTCTTAAAAAAATTACTAAAATGAGAAGAAATGGTTGGGAATTCATGAAAAAATAATACATTCTGTATGTGCAGTACCTTGTACCACTTTTTAATATTCCTACAAGGCAATTTGCATCAATTTTGGGATATGCCTAGCTTTTTGTGAAATAAGAGCTCTCCTTTGCCAATTAAGGCCTCCTTGTAGGCGTGTGAAAACGTACAGCTATTGACACTTTACTGGGGGATGCTGGAAATATGGGATGGGATAGGGAAAATATTGCCTCTTTTTCCTACCCTGTAAGGCAGTCCGCTTTGCATCGAGCATGACTTTTAAGAAGCCTAATGACATGATGTAGTATTAAGGGCAAACCAATATATATTTTCTAAAAGGGACAGATTCCCAACTCTAGACAGCACTGTTTCAATGTTTTTGCATCTTGTCAGAGTGTAGGGATCTAGTTTAGCTGAGTGAGAGGCTCTTGACTAAAGTAGGTAAATAAGAGTTTTCTCATATCATATCATTAGGCTTCTTGAAAGTTATGATTGATATTAAGGGGACTGTCTTACAATGTAGCCAAAGAAGAATTTTTTTCCCTTATCGCATTTTACAATAGAAAATGTATTTACTTATTTCTAGGATCCCCTAGTGGAGCATCAATGGCTGTAAGTCTCTACACGACTGCAAAACGTCCGAGGGATTACTTTTTTTTTTTTTTTTCAAAAGAGATACCGTATTTACTTATCATATTGAAAATTCAGTCAACTTGTGCTTACTTGGTGATAAATGGTGCTCTAACATACGAAATCCCCCCTTGTAAACCCTTGTGCCATTATTTCATATTCCTTGTGACATTCACCAATACTGTATACAGTCAGGATTCTAAAACAGATGCAGGTCTGTCAAATAGAGATGACCCAAAGATAACCAGTAAAATCCTGGAAGTAATTACAGTTGGTGGATACACTGGCTTTATTACTATCATTAGTCATATTTTCAACAGCCATTTACTTCCAACCATTCAATCATTTCTAAGTTCAGTAGTATATAATTTTATACACATGATTTAATACTCTTTTCTATCATATTTTCACATTTCTGAATTCCTACAAGTCATATACAGGGCAAAGTGATTATTGAATAGTGAATAGGGAATATTTCACAATAGGCACCAAGCAATGCTTTAATAATACTATTAATTAAGAATTCACTGTTATAAAATGTGCCTTTAAAGAGTAATTAAAGGAAACATGTCTTTAGGAGCCCTTTTTCTGGATTTTCTGGATTTTTCCATGTCCCCATTTAGAATAGTGAACACATTGCCAAAGAGTTTTTATAGTAAAACTGGCTTTTCCAAAAAGAAGATAAGTTGGATCAAAGTTTACCTTTATATATGCAGAGCTGTGTCACATGGGAGTGGCCAGCGAGTGGGGTGGAGATGTATGTCGTCCTGAGATGGGAAAGGAACTGGAGGAGGCGATGTAGGAGGGTTTTTTTAAAATTGAAATGAATGCATGGCGGAGTGATTTCCCTAAGGTGGGGAGAAACAATGGGGCTAGGGACACTTTAAGGATACCCTGTGGATTTATGTTGCCTTTTATGAAAGAACTTTGATCTGGAATTTTTCTGTAGGAAAATTCTTGCCCCAACACACGCAAAGGGTTTTTCATAAATGTCTTAACATACCGTATATTCCGGCGTATAAGACGACCTGGTGTATAAGACGACCCCCCTACTTTCCTGTTTAAAATATAGAGTTTAAGATATATTTGCCGTATAAGACTACCCCTTTTCCAACACATGCAAAACACCGGTAAAAATTTAAAAAAAAACAGATTTGAATTTAACATGGTCCTTTTTTTAATTTAAATTCTTATGACATGCAGGTATATAGCAGGAAAACTGTCGCTCATAAACATAAGGCATACACCAAAAACATTACCATTACAGCACAGCCCCCAGTAGTATACAGCACAGCCCCCAGTAGTATACAGCACAGCCCCCAGTAGTATACAGCACTGGCCCCATTAGTATACAGCACTGCCCCCAGTAGTATACAGCACAGCCCCCAGTAGTATACAGCACAGCCCCCAGTAGTATACAGCCCAGCCCCCAGTAGTATACAGCACAGCCCCCAGTAGTATACAGCCCAGCCCAGCATTAAAAAAAATAAAATAAACTTATATACTCACCCTCCGGTGGCCCCGATGTGCTGCGCTGCTCCCCCGATGTCTGCGCGGCTCGTCTTCAGTCTTCCGCGCCATCTTCTTTCTTCTGCTGGGCGCCCAGCAGAAGAAATAAGACGGCGCGGAAGACTGAAGACGAGCCGCGCAGACATCAGGGCCAACAGAGGGTGAATATGCGCCCCGATGTCTTTTTGAGGCTGCCGGCAGCTTTTTGAGGCTGCCGGCAGCCATCACTGTGAAAACACCCGTTTTCACACAATATGCAGCAATATGCAGCAATGACTTACCGGCTATGGAGAGGGCTCAGCCCGTGAGCCCTCTCCATGCACCGGGACCCAACCGCCGCCGTGAATACACGGCGGGCGGGATTACCGGCATATAAGACGACCCCAGAGAAGACAGAAGATTTTTCTGTCTTCAAAAGTCGTCTTATACGCCGGAATATACGGTATATATTGCAAACTTGAGATTTGAAGGGCTAAGTGACTTGCTAGCCATGTGCCTCCTGCAAGCCAAGCTGCAACATATGCCGACAAATATACCTCAAGGCATCGTGTGGTATCTATATATCACCATGTCCGATAATATGTCATTGTGCATCAAGGCTAGAGGTGACCTACCTTGAGTGTACTTTCAATTGTACAGCTTTCCCCAATATATCACAATTTCTTTCACAAATATAGAGGTTAATTACATTTTAACAGCTTTTTCTTGGAGTAATATATATATATATATAAATATATATATATATACATATATATATATATATATATATATATATATATATATATATATATATATATTGTTAATCTGAGTATGAGGGGGCCATTCCTGGCTTAAGAGTGGACAGACACAGAATTTTTCTTCTTCACATCTGTACACTAGCTATAGTCTGCAGCATTTCCTGGTGACGCACTTCTACACTAGGCAATACCTGGCATGGCATACAATTGTCGAGCTACATGCTGGCTGCCAGATAAATCCAGAGCGGGGGGGGGGAGGTTACATCAGGCCTGGTACACCATGCAACCGCAAGTGCTAAATCCCCACATAGAATGTATGTTTGGCATGGTTGTCCTGCTGCAGAATACATATTTAACAGTTGTATTTACACTTCTATTTTTTGAAGCATTCTTACTTTGTGTCACAGTAGAACAAGAGGTGCAGGCCATAAATTCACCAACTGCCCCGCCACCTACCTAAAAATACTTTTGGCCAACATTCCCTACTCTTAGGGAAACAGACACAGGATCATGATGACTTAAGAACAGGGTTCAGGATAGGTACTGGGTATAAGGAACAGACTGGAGCACAGACAGGTCAAATAGGTGCATGTTTGGGGTATCAGATAGGGTTGGGGGTACAGAGGGTTCCACCTCAGGCTATGTATACACAGGGCTCGGGAAAGCAGACACGAGTACTACAGGTCACAGAAGAAACAATAATCAGCCATGAGTGCACCGAGCATTAGAAATTCATCCAGCCTCTAAATGTTGCCCTCAGCAACTGACTGGATAGGCCATATATTACTCAACCACCAGTTGAGAAACACATAGCTTAGACAATGACACCAACTAGCTTTCCTTAGCACAGACACCCAACTGAGCCCAGGCAATCAACTCTGCAAGTCAGCTAACAAAGCCCTCTCAGCAAAGTAGCCCTGGGTGAGAATTGGATTTTGAAGCTTTTTATTTCACATCTGACTGAAAATTTTATGCACTACTTTATTTGCTGTCGACAGATTATTAATTAAAATTTTTAAAGGCGTTATAAAAAAACATGGTAAAATAAGCAACATATTAAAAGATTTCAAATAGTAGCATTAAAAATGAGTGTCTTTATTTCTTGTTACTTACTTGTTACTCTTTATTTTCTTATAATTTTTTGTACTGTATATGACCAAAGTATTTTCCTTCGAACTATTCATCCAAGGTAAGAATAGCAATACAAATGATAATAATGACAATAATAATAATGATAAAGTTGGCATAAATATTACTTACTTATTAAATACTTATATTATAATATTTATAGTAAAATAAAACAGATAACTACTTTAGTACTGCAACCAAAAACTTCTATCAAGGTTTGTGGTTAACCAAGCAGCAACTTTTATTTAACAAATAGTATCCAAAAAATCTTGGCTGGCTCGAAGTGCGGGTGGCGTGGGAAATATTTAACTGGAAAAATTATTTGCTATTTGACATTATACTAATATCTGGAGTCATGGTTTGGCAATGCACGATTAGGGCATGCGTAATTTTATGACTGTATTACGAGGAGGATGGCAAAGAACTGTTTGGAAGGATTCACTAGGGGAGAAATCCATGCCATATTTTTGTATTCACTGCCAACTATTCATAATGGATATATATTCTACAATAATGGAACTATTATATTTTAGGTATTTTCAAAGTATATGCAAGTATAAAAGAGGTTTTTTTTATGTATTATGGAGTGGATACATTTATTAGCATGTGTACTGAAATATTATAGACAGTATTAGAATTCAAATAACCGAAAACATAGTCATTACCGATTCATCACTTATTTCCTTTACTTCAAATGACCACTGCCAAAACCTAATGTTAGAACTGTCTTCTCTAAAAAAAATGGTCACTTGGCACACCATAGGGTATTGTCACTTGGCACACCATCTGGTATTGTCACTTGGCACACCATAGGGTATTGTCACTTGGCACACCATCTGGTATTGTCACTTGGCACACCATACAATATTGTCACTTGGCACACCATAGGGTATTGTCACTTGGCACACCATACAATATTGTCACTTGGCACACCATAGGATATTTTCACTTGGCACAACATATGGTATTGTCACCTGGCACACCATTGGGTTTGACATTGAGACTTGGGTTACTAATTGTGGATAGAGGAAGGTGTTCCACTTACTTGGTTGCTGTAGGCAAAACTCTTACATGGTCACAATCCTTTGGTAGTAGCTGCTGCATCTCCTGCAATCTGGTTGGTCCAATCAGTGTACAATATTGCAAGGTAATGGGAAAATTACAGGTGATTTCCAACACACTTCCAAAAAGATTGGACATCAAGCCATTTTTTGTATTCATAGTGTTATATTTTTCCAGAATCATACTATTTATGACTATAGTTGTTGTGTTAAATTTGCAACGGAGGATAGGAGCAAACCGCATCCAAAATGCATTGTCCGTCAACCAAGAAAAGAACTGTTTCCAGTTACATCCTTAGTGGACACTTCTTAGTAGTGCAGTGGAAATCACATGCAATTTTTCACACTGAAACATAACCTGCTATGGAAGGGCAAGTAACCAGACTTGTCCATTAAAGGTGTCTTATCGAGACCCCCATGATCATTCACAGTATAAAGAGGAAAGAACTGAGCAGAGTATTTGGTCCACTCCATATCAACAATATAGGGAAACTGCAGCACAACTCCTATTCACATCACTTCTGCTAATGCCTTGATAGAGTGTATGGATTGCAGAAGCCTTATAGCTCATCAGTATCTAAATCCTATTAGTGGTCATAAAACCCCTTTAATATATTAGCATATCATTGTATGTAAAATTATTTTAATATTATATATTACAGGAATACATTATATTAATACAAAATTGTTATTTCTATGTTAACATACAGTACAATAAAAATACTTCAATCCCAAACACATTGAACTAGACACAATTTGTAGGCTTGAAAAAGTCCCAAACTGATTCCCTGTGCGAAATGTGATTTATTCCAGATCCTCAAGTATCAACATAGCTTTCAATCCAACATTTTGTCATATCCTGTTTTCAATGTCTTTAGGGTTGAAATGTATTCTCCAAACAGTGTACAGACAAGTTTAATGTTTAAAAGCAGTTTAACAGCAGTTCTAGTGAAAGTTAGCGGGGAAGTGCATAATAAGCTTATTGAAACCATTCTGCTGACAATTACATTTTTCATAGACTGCTATTAAGAAGAGCTCTTCCAAAGGATTACACAATATAAAATGTTTTATTTAATGCCATAAGACAAAAAGAACTACTTTTACACATAATAAAATATGCATTTAATTAGTTCAATTTCCAGTAAGTATTTTTGAAAAGTAACTTAACAATAATAAAAAATAGAATGAATTTAATCTCCAAAATAACATGCCTTTTTCTTCTGTATTTATTGAATACAGTATTTTTAGAATTAATTGCTAATAGACTTTAAACAACTTAAATGTACATAGGTATTTAAAAGTATTTTGGTTAAAATACTACAAATTAAAAAGGCAGCAGTTGACATCTTCAGTGCGGCTTAAATTTTTAATCTTACTTCTTAAAGAACCACAAGACTTTGGAAAATAAGTCTATTGGATATATCAAACCATAGTGGAGAGTAAGGCACACAAGCAAAAGACCTGGATGTCTTTTATATGCGCATAAGTAGAGTTTTAAAGATTCCCCTGAGCTGTTCCTCAGGGGATCTATCTCGGGAGGCTGATGAGCTGGAACATTTATTAATACGAGCAAAAACACCTCACATCTACAGTCAAGTGATATGGGCACCTTACAGTCATTAAGTCAACCATTAAATCCTAGAGTTACATCTGAGGCAATCTATCCAAAAGCTAGAGCTCGGGGCACCCTTAAAGAGAACATGTCACCCGGTTTTACCCTACTAAACGACTAGTCTCCACAGGTAGAGTTTGAAAAGTCCTTTCTAAATTCCCTCATTTATGTGAAATCTCACCCATTAACCTATAAACAATCTTGCTCCAAATCAGGCAAATATGACTCTCATGATCTCATTTCTTTCAGATCACATCAGGCTTCTGGTTCTGTGAGCAACAGAACTGGACATACAGACGGTTAAAAAATAGACAACTGGAACTTTATCTTAAACCTGTATTTCCATCTATGTGTTTAACTGCCTGTATCTCCACTTTTTTAGATCTTGAAGCCATAATCCTTAAGATCTGAAAGACAAGATTCTTTAATATGACATACAAATCATCTGAAGTGACACTACCCCAACAACCACTGAACTGGACTCATCTCATGTGAACATTTTACATAAAAGAGGGAATTCTCGAAAGCACATTTTAAACCTTATCTGAGAGGGGTAAAATCTGAGAGGGTAAAACTTGGTACCAGGTCCATATCAAGTGTGTTCCAATATTGCTGAATTTAAAAAATTCTACAAGGGGTGTGAAAATTCTCCTAAGGCCCTTTTTACATTGTCGTTGTGGGGATGTGTATAACCGCTGCAAGTTATGCGCCCCGATATATGTCCCCATATATGGATATGGCGTCCACTACAATATGGTGGCACACACATGTGCCACCGATCCTTACCATGCACAGGGAAAAGATAGAGGGCACAGGAAAAAGCTAAACCTTACTCTATCTTTTCTCGTGTTTAGAGCCGAGCACCATGACTCACTATTTAGAGGGGAGGGGTGAGTTCGCTCATCCCTCCTCCTCTCTAATGTCCGGCTGTATGCTTGACCATGCTACGGCTGGATAAGCATACAGCTGTATGAAAGCAGCCTTAGCAATGTGAAGGTTTATTAAAAAGTATGAGACATATAGAAATAAAACTTCCCTTGCTCAATAATTTACCTAAAAAACATGATACATATGGACATGTCAATCACACCACTCAGGGTCCGATGTAGCATCATGACTGCATGACTTCTAACTCTATTCTTTTTGCTCAGATATACTGTACACATTATCCTTTCTGAGCTCTGATTGGGATAAAAGTTTTTATAAGTTTAATACAAATTCTGGGTTAATTCTTTTTGTATCATTATACTTTTTTCTTCTTTCAAGTCATGCCTTGTCTTCTGTGTCGACCTACAGTCTTGGTTCAGTCAGTCTACACAAGGTTTGGTCTGTTTTTTATTTCAATATGCTAAATATATTAAATGTTAACTACTTGTTCCTTAGTTTGATTTTAGACTACATCTGGAAAGTGTTACATATTGAGCATTTTTCCATTTATCTTTCTACAAAAAGAGTATGAAAGATAGAAAAATGGGCAGTAACACTAGCTACTGGATGTAAATGCAAATCCTACAACAGGACATGTGTGATGGATTCATTAAGCCGTTGCCCGGTCCATTATTTTTGTTGAGTGATGCCAGCAATTAGCAATTATGGAGACTGAGGTGATGAATAAATCGGAGCACTCTACTGTAACAACTTTGAAGTCAGAAGAAAAATGATATATGACGTTGGGGAGAAATCCCTAAATTAATGGTCAGCACATGTTTGACAGAGAAGTCAACCATTTGGATGTCTGCATCAAATGAATTGCTGTTGCTAAGCCTATGGCTATGCAAATAGTTCTAGTAATGGTGGTGAAATATCATTCAGTATCACAATATCTTGAAATAAATAGGATGCCAACAATGATTTTTATTTTCTTTTTGTATCAACCCTAATAGTCATTTTTTTAAATACATTTTTTCCCAAAAATAGAATGTAATCAAATTATACATTACTTTATTCTAATACAGGCAGATACTAGTACAGGCAGGTACAAGATATGTTCTTTAGGTTAGTTCTTAAATTGAATTTGTATGTAAGTCGGAACTGATACATTTTATAATTGTAGCTCCAGACAAATGTATTTTTTGTCCCAGTGACAATTGGATTTTCAAAATTTTGTGCAGTCATGGAAATAAGGATTATCAATCAAACTTTATTGCAGACACCTTACAGCTGATGTTTTAATCTGGGACTACCTGTATCTTGTTTATTACTTGATTGTTATTTTTAGGACTTGTCTTGCCTTGTAACAGTTGGTCATGGTACTTGGTCCATATAATAGTGCCAGTGGTCAGCTGACACAAGCTTGATGGGTTATGCATTATGTAATGCATCACCTGAAATTATTGTATGGAGATTGAGATTAACAATATGGCCCCCTTACAGAAACAGAGTATGCTTCAAGTAAATGCATCCAGTGCAGGGCTGGTTCCAGGTTACAGCGGACCCCTGGGCAACGGAGCCTCTGTGGGTCCCTTTGAAGTGAACTGTGAAACTATATAAACCTACAAAAATATTCCCAAGTTTATAATCCCCAAACAGTCCTGTCCCAGTTATTTTATATACAGCCCCCATCATAGTTCCATTATATACTGTCCCCCTCACCAGGTACT